>NC_072436.2:86845000-88095000 GCF_028878055.3 Symphalangus syndactylus
AGCTTTAAACATAGTTGGATAGAAGTTTGCCCTGTTTTTTTTTTGCTGGGCAAACTTAGATATTCTCTAAACTGTGTTTTTGAATTGCTTAGCCTTTTTATAAGAAAAAGAAGAACCTCCCTCTCATGATCAGAGACAGTGCTTATTGATGGCCCTTTGGCCATGTAGTTTCTTTTTTATTTTAGAAGTCATCTCATGAGTTGTAACCTAGTTGCCTCTTCAGTTAATTTTTCTCTGGGTAGTTTTGAAATTAAAGAGGATTTCTACTGCTCCAAGTAATGAGATTATAGTTTTCCTCTCCTGGTTATGTAATATGTTGATTATTTTTGATGAGTTTGCTCTCTGTTATTCCTTGGAATTTCTTTGCAGATTAGTTCCGAAACTTTCAGAGAAGTTGGATAGACTTCTGGACTTCTTATTTCAAAAAGCTTAATAAGAAAGTGTCAGGTGGAGACATTGCCTGAAAGTTACTCCTTTCCTATATATATATATATATGTATTCAAATCCATATATATAAATTTATATATGTATTTAAATATATATATAAATTTATATATATATTTAAGTATATATATAAATTTATATATATATAAATTTTTTTGAGATTTGGGGAATTTTATTTTTACTTGTACATATCATACTGTAAGTAGTCACACATGTATTTTAAAATTCCAGCTCAAAATTACCTAGTGCTCCATTGTTTGTTTGCATTTGACTGCTTGACTATGATCTAGTAAATACTTAAATATTCCATTCTGGTCATGTGTTTAAACCAGTACACATTGGCCTTTTTATTAAAAAAGAAATGTTGATTATAAATTCATACACACATTTTTATGTTGGTCTCCTGTATTCACTTGAGGCAACTACATGTTGTAAAGTAAGTTATAATTTTTATTGTTACTTGACTAACTTTATAAGTATCTGCTCAAAGAGATGCTATTGTTCTTTTTGATAATTGTTTCTGGCCGTAAAATGCCTTGGAGGGTTATCGAACTCTCATCAATTGGTTGTGAAAGCTAATTTCTGATGGAAACACCCAGATTTTAGTCTGTCTGCTGCTTGTGTTTTGATGTAAAAGTATTTTAGTAAAAATTATTTGAAGTTTTAAGCTACTGTGTTGATAAACATGGTGTGTGGTCATTGCTGCCTACCTTGTAAAGACTGAAAACAATTTGTTGTTTTCCCAGTGTAACATTTTTTTCCCTTTAGTTCATACCAGAGACAGCAAAATGAGGGCAAAGGAAAGAGTAGATGAAGGAGTTTAGGTAGTTAATCCTTGCAGTTCTGCCTGTATGAAAGGGAAGGCTTAATTATTACATATAAACAAATAATACCTGAATGTATGAGGTTATCTTAGAGATATTTATTAATTGAATTAGATGTGTTCTTAAAATACACCAATCTAATTATCAAATGGCTTTCCCCCCCCAGTTCTGTAGAAAATATTCTCAAAACACTCGTGAAAAGCTGCCGACCGTAAGTAGCTTCTCAATTTATAAAGCCTCTTGTTGTTTCTGT
Source organism: Symphalangus syndactylus (assembly GCF_028878055.3). Classification (NCBI taxonomy): domain Eukaryota; kingdom Metazoa; phylum Chordata; class Mammalia; order Primates; family Hylobatidae; genus Symphalangus; species Symphalangus syndactylus. The sequence continues at coordinate 86,846,523 of NC_072436.2, forward strand.
GGGCTTTTCCACATCTTTAGCATGGTTTGAAGAGGAAATGAAAAGTACAAATAGTTCGTGACATTGTGATGTTAGTCACTGAGCACAACATACCATTTCCAGTTCGTTAACTGAACTTCTCAGATTTCATTGAGAAATTTAGAAATTTTAAAGTCATCCATTGTAAAGTAAGAATACCATACTTTACGTAAAATTATCTTTATTTGGAAGCATTTCCTAGAGTATTATTATTTGTTATTCAGATAAAAAATATGAGTAGTGCCAAGAAGGTGGTTCATAACTTTTTTCAACTGTGTTCTGAATATTTAAATATCCCATATTCTTTTCTTTTTATTTCAATATTTTTTGTAGAGAGTGGGGCCTTGCTCTATTGCCCGGGCTGGTCTTGAATCCCTGGCCTCAAGCAGTCCTCCCACCTTGGCCTCCCAAAACATTGGGATTATAGGCATGAGCTGCCACTCCCAGCCAATTATCCTATATTCATATGATTAAAGATGAGTGTGGATAACATTTAATTTTGATTTTTTTGGTTATCTTTAATTTTAATTAAAGCTCAATTTTATGTACTTGAACTTTTTTTGTGTTGTTATCAAGTTATCCTAAGACTGTTTAGATGATATGGAATCAGTGAATCCTTTTTGGTGAAAAGCCATGTATTATATGCTTGTAATACTCATCTTAAATACATATTTAATATATCAGATATTTATTGCTGACCTTCTGTATTACTCAATGTTGGGCAAATGTATTTTTGGAATATGAGATATCTGTCTCTCAAGCAACTTAAGGTTCACCATTGAGTCATAAGCCACCAATGAACAGTGTCATTTTGTGCGAGGCAGTTACCCTCTTGGCCTGTGTTTCCTCACTGGAAACTTGATTATCACTTCAATACTTACTGGCTCATAGGTAATTCATAGAACTCCCAAGTTTTTATTTTGGATTACAGGGTTAACAATTGACTCAGAAAACTTAAGAAGGAGAATTGATCCTTGATATGTGAGATCTTTGAAGGTGGAGCACAGTTTGTTTTTGTTTTTTTAAAATTCCAACCTGTTACACAAGGACCTGACATATAAACGCTTTGTGAACTCAACAGTATTATTCTTAGAAATATAATTTTATTTTTCACATAAAAGATTGCAGTATGATTTTAATTAACACAAGTATACGAAGATATAATAGTATTAATAATATGATGTGTGCGCCAAGCCTATAAGTCTATTTGAAAGAGTTTCCCAACTTATTTGGAAAGAATCAGAATTTTCCATATGCTGTTTGTATTTTAAACCTCTTAAGGCTGGTTGCAGTGGTGCTCTCCTGTGGTACCAGCTACTTGAGAGGCTGAGGTGGAAGGATCACTTCAGTTTAAGAGTTTGGGTCCAGCCTAGGAAACATAGTGAGACTCTGTCTTTAAAAAAAAAAAAAAAAGCTCGTTAAGGTGTATTTAGCAGTTATACATGTATCCTCTTTATTTACCTTCATTTTGTGTGTATACGCACACTTTGGATTTTAATTTTGTAAATCTACTCCAGGGACACTCCTGCCCATTTCATACAGTTATGGAATATCACAGCCTGTAGACCAGATCATCTCGTCCTCTCGTATAGGGGAGGACTCTGTGTTCCAAGGAAGGTAAATGGTTTATTCAACATGCCTAGAGATTGCTGGGCTGATGTTCTCTTTCTCGTCTACTGGTAATCCTTTTCCTAATTAGACTGGATTCTTTTTGACAAGATTTTTTTTCAATTGCTGTTACATAGCACAAAGGAAGTAAGACAAAAACTCGGTTTAATTTTGTAGGTAACTTGAGTGACTTGTATTTTATCTGAGTTTTATCAACTTTATAGTGTTTAGAAAAATTCCCTTAGACAAGAGGAGAATTTACTTTATCCCAAGTATGATGGGGAATTTTTTTTTTTTTTTTTTTTTTGAGACAGAGTCTCACTCTGTTGCCCAGGCTGGAGTGCAATGGCGCAGTCTTGGCTCACTGCAACCTCCATCTCCTGGGCTCTAATGATCCCCCAACCCCCGCTTTCTGAGTAGCTGGGACTACAGGTGTGCGCCGCCATCATGTCTGGCTAATTTTTTGTAAAGACTGGGTTTTGCCATTTTGCCCAAGCCAATCTTGAACTCCTGGGCTCAAGTGATCCATCGACCTCGGCTTCCCAAAGTTCTGGAATTACAGGCATGAACCACTGCGCCCAACGGGGGAATTTATTTTAGTATTGTGAAAATGTGTGTTAGTTTGGACATTTGTAGACTGTGTTACATCCTATGACGTATATTCTCCTCCTCCCCCAGCTTTTTGTTCAGTTATATATATTGCTGTTGTGGAGCTTTTAGCCAGTAATTAGATACATGAAAACCTTCTTTTTTTATTAGATATTTTCCAGCAGATGCCACCGCTGAGATGCTAGAAGAATGGCGACCTTTAATGTGCCCTTTTGATGTAACCATGCAAAAGGCCATCACTTATTTTGAAATATTTCTTCCTACCTCCCTTCCTCCAGAACTTCATCATAAAGGTTTTAAGTAAGTATATGCATATCTTGACAAATTTCTAAAAATACAGCAGGAAATACAGATATAGAAACTAGTAAAGCAATAACAAATAGAAAAATCGTTTTGCAAGCTCAGCCATTATTGTACTTCAAGTTTATTATACTTGAAGTGTGTTAAGGCTAAAACGGTTTTAAGATTGAAAGTAAAGAGATGACACCCAAATAAGATGAGGGCTTTAAGAAATTAAGAGAAAGAAAGAATTGTCAGAAGGAGTAATAACAGGAAAACAGATAAAAGGAGAAGGGCAGGGAAAAGGAAGTAGAAAATTGAAAACAATTGTTAAATAAGAATGGACAGTACTTAGTAATGAAGCAGAAGTTTAATTTGTGAGATCATATTTCTTTAATAAATCAGGAAAGGAATATTCAGACAAGAAATACTCCTTTGTTTTATTAAGTTTATAACTTCAGTATTGTTTTTTCTAGTTACGTAGTTATCAGTAAGAATAACAGATTATAAAAAAGACAAAGCATACCTGGCATTGAACCACTTTAAAATCACTTGCGATTCATAACAACATTTTTCTTCTCATAACAACATTTTTCTTCTTTAGACTTTGGTTTGATGAATTAATTGGCCTTTGGGTTTCAGTGCAAAATCTCCCACAGTGGGAGGGGGTAAGTATCCGTTTTTCCCTTTTTCCTCCTATAGTTTTTTTTTTTTTTCTTTTTTTCCCCCCCATACTTTTTTAAGTTGGAGATAAATATTAATAGATCATTTGGTAAGTAACTTGAAGTTCCTTAGGACTGGCTGTTAGCCATGTTATGATCAGTTTCTTTTCAATTTTATATATTTTATTTGTTGTATTCTAACAAAAGTATACATTTATTTTGGTTTTATCCATATTTAGAGTATAAGCATGTATTGTAAAATGCATAAAATGTAAGATCCTGTTGTTTGTTTTCTTTAGTACCTGTACTATCATGGTGCTGGGCATATAATGGATATTTTCAGCATATTTGTTGGATTAAAATTTCCTTTTCTATATTCATTGTGGATGGTGCTTTGTCATTTTTCTTTTTAGAAGCATTTTAACTGCAACTGATTTTAAATGTGTGACATGAATCAATTTAAATTTTTGAATTTAAATTGGTTTTTTAAAAAAACAAAGTCATAAACTATCTATTTAAGTAGATTGCACTAATGATTGCCGAAAAGAACAGATGGAGGAGGGGTGTGACTATGACACTTAAACAACAACAACAAATTTATTAACTTTGTCCTTTTTGTTTACTTTCAGCAACTAGTAAATCTCTTTGCTCGATTGGCTACAGATAATATAGGGTACATAGATTGGGATCCATATGTACCAAAGGTAATTAACATTTTGGGGAAAAAAAATTTTTAAAAATAAACCAGGCATGGGGTGGTAGGCGCCTGTAATCCCAGCTGCTCGGGTGGCTGAGGCAGGAGAATCTCTTGAACCCAGGAGGCTGAGGTTGCAGTGAGCCAAGATCGCACTATTGCACTCCAGCCTGGGTGACAGAGCTAGACTCCGTCTGGAAAAAAAAAAAAGAACATTTTGAACATAAATACAATAGTGCCGACAACAATTTTATGTCGTAAAGGAGGAAACGTTTTTTCTATGCCAATTCCAAGTGGCACATAAAATTGTCTTTGATCATTAGTAAAAACATATATAAATACAGGGCTGGGTCCAATTACCTTTTCAAAACGTAATTAGATCATATTAAGGTATGATAAATGTGTTTTCTTGTGCAGGATATGAACTATGAGTGTCAAAGTAATTTGGAAAGTACTAAGTGTATTATCGAGAGCATCGTACATTTGTACCTTCCAATGGATTTCGTGTATCGTATTTGGTTGCTCCTCTACAGTGTTGCCCACTTTTTAGATGACGTTGTATATTTTCCTAGAGTAAATAAAGCTAGATGTTCCAGGTGTATCTTCAGTACTATTTCACCTGCAGTAGAATAACTTGTGGAGCTTCAGTAGGGCTCATGGGGGATATCATGGTGATTCTGATGCACACATTTACATTAGAGCAAAGCTGGGGAGCAGCTGAATGCAAATGTTCTGTTTGCTTTTGTTTGCAGTGTCTTCCTCTGTTGTTTGACCATTAGAAACTAATTGAGGAAGAGAAATCGTTTCTCCCCACTTTTGGGCCCCTACCTATTGGTAATGATAGATTTGGAATATAAATTTAATTTTATTATAATATAATTGTTAAGTGATTGACAAAAATACAAATTCTTAAGGAAAAATCAAATCACCATTAAAATTTTGAAAGGGAATGCAATCTGCTAGAAGATACTTGCATTTAGGTTGGTGCTGTTGTGCATGCTTGACATGGAATAGGAGCTCAGGAAAAATTATTTGTGCATTTGGGACAAGAAAGGAGTCAAAATATTTCATGTTTAGCCACAGTATGTTTTTGTCTTTTTATATTTAGCCATAAATAATCACATTTGTCTGTTCTTTGGATACATGGACACAACTGCTTTATGTCCATGTGCCTGTGACCTCAGAGTATCATACAGCACATCTGTTGATATTTATATGTAATTTTTAAAGAATAAAGCAAGTTACTAAATACTATGTAATTTCACTTAAAAACCCTTGTGATAAAATGAAAATATCTTCAGTAACACTAATATACACCACTTACTAAGTTAAAGAATTATTTTGATACCTGTAAATATCCTTAATTATTTTTTTCTTTTAAAAGATATTTACAAGAATTCTGAGAAGCTTGAACCTCCCAGTGGGAAGCAGTCAAGTGTTAGTCCCAAGATTTTTAACAAATGCTTATGATATAGGACATGCTGTAATATGGATCACCGCCATGATGGTTTGTAATACATTATATTTGTTTTCTGTAGTTTACCCCTATTTTGTGTTAACCTTACAAAAATTCTGGATAGTCACAGAAGTTGATAACAGTGGCTTGGTTGGTGACTTGATTCTTGGATATTTTCTGATGTAGCAAGCTCATGTTTATTAAATCCAGAATATAGTGGTACCATTTCTAAATCTCCCTAACCAATGGACATTATAAATAGAGTCAAAAATCTAGGGTTTTGAGGGATTCACAATGTGTAACGTTTTTACTGTCCGGGAACCAGACTTGTAGCCCAAAAGACTTTCCCAAGGTAGGATTACAATTCGGGATTTGTATGTGCTTAGACTCCATTACTTACTCACTGTTAATGTTCACATAAAACATTGCATTGAACATAAAGCTTACTAACAAAGTAATCTTAGTGAAGGGAGAGATGTGAAGGATTACTTTGTTGACATCATTAAAGGAAAGTGAAGACATATCAAGCTTAGATTTCAATGTCATCTTTCAAATAAGAATATTAGAACAACTTCCTATTATAATTTTCTAGTTTATCATTCATATACTGCTTCTGCAGCTATTTCTTCGTGAATTATTATTCTGTTTTACACATTAGCTTGTTTCTGTGGAAAAGACAATTTTTTTTATTTAAAAGTTTACTTCTTAAATTTCATTGTAAGAAAAACAAATTTAAGCCCCCCTTGTTTTTGCCATTTTATTGTTACATAGAAAAATCTCATTTTTCTTAATCAGTAGGAGCAAACAGTGAAGGATGTTTACTACCTTACATATGCAGTGAGTTGAAACTGGATTTTTGGCGGCTACAGAATTGGATAGTGATTAGTATTAGTTGTGGTGTGAGTGAATTTTGCTCTGCTTTCTCACACAGTTCTCACTGGCAACTTCATTTTGTGTTAAGTGTGAAAATGTGGCTGAGTGCCATGGCTCACGTCTGTAATCCTAGTACTTTGGGAAGCCGAGATGGAAGGATAGCTTGAGCCCAGGAGTTTGAGACCAGCCTGGGCCACATGGCGAGACCCTGTACAAAAAAACAGAAGTAAAAGTAAGCACGGGCATGATAGCACGTGCCTGTGGTACTAGCTCCTCAGCAGGCTGAGGTGGGAGGATCGCTTGAGCCTAGGAGATTGAGGCTGCAGTGAGCCGTGTTTGTGCCACTGCATTCCACCCTGGACAACAGAGGGAAACACTTTTTTTTTTTTTGAGACAGTCTCGCTCTGTCGCCTAGGCTGGAGTACAGTGGTGTGATCTTGGCTCACTGCAGCCTCCACCTCCCGGGTTCAAGTGATTATCCTGCCACAGCCTCCCGAGTAGTTGGGACTACAGGTGCCCGCCACCATGCCCAGCTAATTTTTGTATTTTTAGTAGAGACAGGGTTTCACCATGTTGACAAGGCTGGTCTCGAACTCCTGACCTCAAGTGACCTGCCTGCCTCAGCCTTACATCAGGTTTTTTATGCCTGATGTTAGCATTCTTGGTAATTTTAAAATGATAATCTTGGTGATATATTTTAGTATCCAGGTTATTTACTGCAGAACAGTAAAATACACTGTTAGTTATCCTAAGTTGACAGGCATTTTTTTAGTTTTTTATGTTGGTTCAAGTAAGCTGCCCTTATTTGTAGTAGAATATTTTGAGTTGGTTTGCATGAAGTTCATCAGGGAATTGTTTTTGACTCTTATTTAAAGGTAGAATTGATTTTTGTCAGCACGTTGACTGTAAACTGTATTAGTGATTTACATATAGGCTTGGGCCTGTTGACCTGTTTTTACAGTATGATGTGGGTACTGACATTTTTACCCTTTTATCTGGACAGGGTGGACCAAGTAAGCTAGTGCAAAAACACTTAGCTGGTTTATTTAACAGCATCACATCTTTTTACCATCCTTCAAATAATGGGCGCTGGCTGGTGAGTAACTTCGTTTTGCATTATAGGGCTTGGAATTTTTAAAGATATGGTCATCCTTGACTATTGCCTATTGTGTGACCTGTAATACATTTTCTGTCCTTCATAGCTTTAGCTATATGTAAATGCTTACATTTAAATTAAATTACTGTGTTAGAGAGCATATAAATTAAATAAATAATATTGATGTGGTAACTGTTGACAACATGGCTCATTTTTGCAAAAAAATGGTAACAAAAATGCCTTAGAAGCATAGAACCATCTTTTCAGTTTAATCCTGTCATCTGTTTTTGTTGTTTTCAAGTTGTCCAGTTAAAATGGCTTTCATGTAATGGAAAATTTATGTGCTAGAAATTTTTTTAGACTGGAATTTGAAACTCATTTTCATTAATTATTAGGAATAATTAATTGGTAACTTTTAATTCTATCTAGTTATGCTGTGCAGTTCTTTGTAATAAGATAATAAGAACTGATATTTTAAAAATCTTTTCTCGAGAAGCTAGAGAGCAACCATGAATATCTATGTGGGAAAGTAGAACCTACTTAGAACTTTTTGCTTCTGTGTCCCCAGAACAAGTTAATGAAACTACTTCAGCGGTTGCCAAACAGTGTTGTTAGAAGATTGCATCGTGAAAGATACAAGAAGCCCTCTTGGTTAACTCCTGTGCCTGATAGCCACAAGCTTACTGATCAAGATGTTACAGACTTTGTACAATGCATTATTCAGCCTGTCCTCTTGGCTATGTTTAGCAAAACTGGTAGTCTAGAAGCAGCCCAGGCTTTGCAGAATCTTGCACTCATGAGACCTGAATTGGTAATACCCCCTGTACTTGAAAGGTAAGTGGTTAGTGGGAGTCTCAGCCACAGCTAGGTTTTTCTTTTGGTCTGTTCAGCTCGATTCTCTTTTCTCCTCTGTGGCTTCTGTTTTGCTTTTTCGGTGCTTATTGCTGTTCCTAGAGGAGAAGCAGGACATTTTAATGTAATGATTGGTAACTTGATAAAGGTTTATTGGAGAGAAAAATTGAAATGAAATGGGTAACATTCATCTTTTGGATTATTCACACATTTTAGTTACCAAAATTATATGCTTACGAATTAAGATCTGGCCTTTTTTTTTTAGACCGAAATGTTGAGTGTCACTGAGGATTGAGAATATGGTAGTGAAAGTGGTTTTTGGATTTCTTTCATTTCTTAGAATCAGTGGTAGAGAAGAAAATTGTATTTATTATTTTCATGTATTATATATTCAGGTGTGCTGTTTTTACAGCGTAAATTTTATTTTATTCATTTTATTTTGTGTGTTGAAATGGTAAGGAAAACTCTTTACTTGCCTAGCCACTGTCACAGAATAGGCATGGTGTACTTACAAAGAGAGAGACAGCTACTTTTCTTTTTTTTTGAGACGAAATTTTGCTCTAGTCCCCCAGGCTGGAGTGCAAATCTTGGCTCACCGCAACATCCGCCTTCCTGGTTCAAGGATTCCCCTGCCTCAGCCTCCTGAGTAGCTGGGATCACAGGCGCCCGCCACCACACCCAACTAATTTTTGTATTTTTAGTAGAGACGGCGTTTCACCATGTTGGCCAGGCTGGTCTCGAACTCCTGACCTCAGGTGATCCACTTGCCTTGGCCTCCCAAAGTGCTGGAATTGCAGGTGTGAGCCACTGTGCCCGGCCTACTCTTAATTTTTTGAGAGCAGTTTTTAAAGTAATTTGTTCAAGAGCAAATTACTTAAGTTTTCTGTTGTACCTCTGATTCTTCTACTATCTGAAGCTTTATGATCTCTTTCTAAATGTTTTTGTCAAATATAGAGGAGGAATGTTAGTTTTTTTGTTTTTTTTTTCCATCCTTTTTTTTTTTTTTTTTTTTTTTTTTTTTTTTTTGAGATGGAGTCTCGCTCTGTCGCCCAGGCTGGAGCGCAGTGGCGCAATCTCGGCTCACTGCAAGTTCTGCCTCCCGGGTTCATGCCATTCTCCTGCCTCAGCCTCTCCGAGTAGCTGGGACTACAGGCGCCCGCCACTACGCCTGGCTAATTTTTTGTATTTTTAGTAGAGACGGGGTTTCACCATGGTCTTGATCTCCTGACCTCGTGATCCACCCGCCTCGGCCTCCCAAAGTGCTGGGATTACAGGCGTGAGCCACCGCGTCCGGCGGAATGTTAGTTTTTAGAACCCAGAAGGATCTAGCCATTGAGTTCCATAAAAATTTGTCCAAGGTCCCTAGTGGTAGAATTCAGACTATAGCCTATTTTCTGACTTACTGTTGAGACAGAATAAGTGTTGGTCATATTTACTTGGGGAAGGGTACCGTGTTCAAGATCTTAACCAAAATGGGCCTCCATTATCTATAATTTTCAGCTGTTGATGCTGCCTTACCTGCCCTCATTGCCATAAATACTCAATTTAGGCCGTACTTCATTTACCCGACTTCTATTTTTACATATACATCTTGGGGCGTTGAAACTCTCCCAGCATATAGAACTTAGTTAGGAAATGGAGTGGGGGAAGATAGGCGGTTTCCTGTCTGTCTTCAACCTCCAGTATTCTTTGCTTCTTGGCCTCCACATAGTGGCAGAAGCCAACAGTTAATGGCAGGTTCCCTGATGCTCCCTGGAGAGAAGGGACTTCATCTGTTTGCTCAGCTAACATTTTGAAGTTTGGAGTGTTTTTGATGTTTCTTTAGTTCCCCTTTGCTTTGTTATTTTCAGCTGATTGATTATGAATAGTGAGCTAAATTCTTAGTAGAAAGAACAAAGCTTATAAATAAATAGACCCATCACATTTTTCTTTAGTCCTAAAATTTTGGACAAATTTAATATCAGCCTATTAAGTGATATTGAATGCTTGGCCAAGATAAATATTTAATAGACCAAATTGACAATACAATGACATTTTTTGAGACTTTCAGTTGTAATTTTGTGCTGTTTTGAAGTGGCATCACCTTTTTAAATTTATTATTTATTTATTTATTTATTTAGAGGCAGACTCTCGCTCTGTTGCCCAGGCTGGAGTGCAGTGACATGATCTCAGCTCACTGCAACCTCCACCTCTCGGGTTCAAGTGATTCTCCTGTCTCAGCCTCCCGAGTAGCTGGGATTACAGGTGTCCGCCACCATGCCCAGCCAATTTTTGTATTTTTAGTAGAGATGGCGTTTCACCATGTTGGTCAGGCTGATCTTGAACTCTGACCTCAAGCAGTACGCGTGCCTTGGCCTCCCAAAGTGCTGGGATTACAGGTGTGAGCCACCGTGGCCGGCCAAATATTTTATTTTTAATAAAGGCAAAACTTTTTTAAAACTAAAAATGTAGAAAAAAAACGTTAGACACTTAGTTTTACGTCTCCAAGAAAGCCTCTGTTAAAGAGTTTGGTATGTTTTCTCCATTAAAAAAAAAAATAAGCAGCTAGGCTGGCTCACGCCTGTAGTCCCCAGGACTTTGGAAGTCTGAGGAAGATGGATTGCTTGAGCTCAGGAATTTGAGACCAGCCTGGGCAACATGGCAAAACTCTGTCGCTACAAAAAAAAAATACAAAAATTAGCCGGGAGTGGTAATGTTTGCCAGTATTCCCAGCTACTTGAGAAGCCAAGGCGGGAGGATTACCTGATCTGGGCAATGTGGAGGCTGCAGTGAGCTGTAATCAGGCCACTGCACTCCAGCCTGGGGCAGAGTAAAACCCTGACTCCAGGGTTGGGGGTGGTCAGGGGAAAGAAAGAGTGGAGTATCTGTAACTTGTTATTCCACTGACTGACCATTAGATTAGTATAACATAGATTAGGATGGCCGAAATCATGCAGTATCTATCAGTTGATGTTCTTTTGGGTTTTTTTGAGACAGAGTCTTCCTCTGTCACCCAGGCTGGAGTGCAGTGGCATAATCTTGGCTCACTGGAACTTCCGCCTCCCAGGTTCAAGTGATTGTCCTGCCTCAGCCACCCGAGTAGCTTGGATTACAGGCATGCACCACCACACCCCGCTAGTTTTTGTATTCATAGTAGAGACAGGGTTTCACCATGTTGGCCAGGCTGGTCTCAAACTCCTGACCTCAGGTGATCTGCCTGCCTTGGCCTGCCAAAGTGCTAGTGTTACAGGTGTGAGCCATCACACTCTGCCCTCTACCAGTCTGTGTTCTTTTTTCACTGTGGAATTGGCATGGAAAGAGTTGGTAAGGTTGCAGGGGATTGGGGACATGTGCAATAAATAATCTGTGTATCATTCCTTTGTGTACAGTAGTGTCTTCCCTTATTGGTGAGGAATGTGTTTGAAGACCCCCAGTGCATACCTGAAACCATGGGCAGTACTGAACCCTATGTATACCGTGTTTTTTCACATACATGCATACCTGTGATAGTTTAATTCATAAATTAGGCACAGTAAGAGATTAACAACAATCATAAAATAGAACAGTTATAAAAATATATTGTTCAATGTAATAGAAGTTATGTGAATCTGGTCTCTCGTTCTCAGGACACTGAAATATTTGGTTAACCTTTGTTAACTGAAACTACGGAAACTACAGATAATGGGGCTACTGTAATTCTGTTAACTTTGATTGCAGATTTTCACTCTGAGTATTTTGCTGACTGTAAGCCTTTAAGTCAAAGTGCAGTTTATGAATTTATTATATTTAATATATTATGGTATTATGCATATCTGTGATGGAGACTTTAAAAATTCTGTTTTCAAACTGTAGAACGTATCCTGCATTAGAGACATTAACAGAACCTCACCAGCTCACAGCTACTTTAAGTTGTGTAATTGGAGTAGCCCGCAGTTTGGTATCAGGAGGCAGATGGTTTCCTGAAGGTCCTACACATATGCTACCTCTGTTGATGAGAGCATTACCTGGGGTGGATCCAAATGACTTTAGTAAATGCATGGTGAGTATATTGGTGATTATACACTCCATATTTAGGTAGGAGGCAAAGTAACTTCTCAGTGACAAAAGGTTGGAGAAGTTTGTGCATAAGCCTAATATAAATATGAAAATAAATGTATAACTTAATTATTAAAGTAAGAGTTATTTTACTTATTTGTTTATTTATTTATTTATTTTGAGACGGATTCTTGGTCTGTCACCTAGACTGGAGTGCAGTGGTGCGACCTCGGCTCATTGCACTGTGATCCGCCTCCTGGGTTCCAGCGATTCTCCTGCCTCAGCCTCTTGGATAGCTGGGATTATAGGCACACGCCATCACGCCTGGCTAGGTTTTGTATTTTCAGAAGAGACAGGGTTTCACCATGTTGGCCAGGCTGGTCTCGAACTCCTGACCTCAAGTGATCCACCCGCCTCAGCCTCTCAAAGTGCTGGGATTACAGGTGTGAGCCACTGCGCTCGGCCAACAGCTAGTTAATTATGAAGAACTTTACAGTGTTCAATTCTAAATGAGGAATACCCAGAAAAACTGTTGTGGGATTTTGATCAAGATAATTTATTGTAGTTCATGGTATACTTGTATTTCTGAATTAGAATTATGTAATATTGAAAATCCTTTGTATCTTTCCACAGATCACATTCCAGTTCATAGCAACATTTTCTACTCTGGTGCCTTTAGTAGATTGTTCATCTGTACTACAAGAAAGAAATGACCTCACAGAAGTAAGGGTATTTTATGGTTATAAAAGGGCTAAGATGTTCTAATTATTATTGTATATGCATAGTAACACTTGACAGTTTAGAAACGACTTTGGAAGTAAAATTACTATTTTGTGACTAGAATGGTATATATGGAGGGCCAGGACATCATTGGCAAGAGAGTCTACAGAGCACCCACGACAGGAGGTGGCTCAAAAATAGGCCCTTTCTATAGACTTCTGACATCTGGAGGTGTATTTCAGTTTTATGTCACTTTTCAATGTTTTGTTAAGCAAAAGATGGTGATATTTTATTTTTCCATCATCTTAGGTTAGTAATAAATCTGTCCAAGGGATTGACATCTAATGAAGAAAGATTTTCTTCATTCATTTCTGTCTGGCTCTTTCAAAACTTTTCTTTCTTTTCTTTTCTTTTCTTTTCTTTTCTTTTCTTTTCTTTTCTTTCTTTTCGATGGAGTCTTGTTCTGTTACCCAGGCTGGTGTGCAGTGATGTGGTATCGGCTCACTGCAACCTCCACCTCCTGGTTCAAGCAATTCTCCTGCCTCAGCGTCCCGAATAGCTAGGACTACAGGCTTGCACCACCACGCCTGCCTAATTTTTTGTAATTTTAGTAGAGATGGGGTTTCATCATGTTGGCCAGGCTGGTATTGAACTCCTGGCCTCAAGTAGTCTGCCCGCCTCGACCTCCCAAATGCTGATATTACAGATGTGAGCCACTGTACCCAGCCCCCAGAACTATTTTCTTTATTGCAAGCATGTCACCCAGGCTGGAGTGCAGTAGTGCCATCTTGGCTCACTACAGCCTCTGCCTCCTGGGTTCAAGTGGTTGTTGTGCCTTAGCCTCCCGGGTAGCTGGGATTACAGGCGTGTGCCACCACACCTGGCTAATTGTGTGTATGTGTATTTTTAGTAGCGATGAGGTTTTGCCATGTTGGCCAGACTGGTCTTGAACTCTTGACCTCAAGTGATCCGCTCGCCTCGGCCTCCCAAAGTGCTAGGATTACAGGCATGAGCCACAGTGTCTGGCCAGCTACCGTGCCCAGTCGCGAGCGTGTTGTTGTTTATATTTTTTTGGACATTCAGGTAGTGAGAGACTAGACTTTGCATATATCAGCAGTTTGAAAACTGAATTTATATTAAAGATAGCTGTTTGACTTCTGTATTTGGCCGTTGTAAAATAACATTAATTGCTTCTTTCTTTGGTTCCTAGAAAGTAGTAGATCAAGTTGTTCTAAATTGATAGTCTAGTATGGTGCTGTTTCTCATAGTACTCAATATAATGGTTTAGCGTAGATACATTTGGCAGGCAATAATTGAATTTTGTTAGTTCAGGAAAAAAAAAACAAAGGCTATATGTAATCTTTCTCCATATTGGGATATTATAGGTGGAACGAGAACTTTGTTCAGCCACAGCTGAATTTGAGGATTTCGTCTTACAGTTTATGGACAGGTGAGCTTGTAACCCACACCAACGTTTAGCTGAAATTCTAGAAAATGACTCTTCTATCCCAAAAAGTTTAGTTTATTTCTGCATTATAACCTTTATTTAGCTACTACTGGTGCTTCTGAAGTTATAAAAGGATAATCGATTTGTGAACCATGTAGAAATTAAGTAGCTATCACTTGAATAGTTAGGACAATAGTTACCTGATCACCACCAAAAATGTCAAACCAGATTTTAGTTGCTGAAATTATGCTTTGTTTGGATTATTTAGATGCTTTGGACTTATAGAAAGTAGCACATTGGAGCAAACAAGAGAAGAGACAGAAACTGAGAAAATGACACACTTGGAGAGTTTGGTCGAATTAGGTCTGTCTTCTACGTTTAGTACAATCCTCACCCAATGTTCCAAAGAAATATTTATGGTAAGAACATTGCTGCAAAAAATAAACTTCCAGCTTTTAAGTTTCATTTGATGTTTTAAAATTGACTTCAAGTTACTTTGTGAATATCATACAGTTTATCATTTACATTCATAGTAAAGTTTTAAAGAAATGTACAGTTGCTCATTATTTGCAAATTTCGTATTTGCAGATTTACCTGTTTGCTCTAATTATTTGCAACCCGAGAATCAAAGCTTTTGCGACTGACAAAAATTCAGTTACTTAAGTTTGATCTCACATATGCCATGTGTTCTCAGCTGAGAGCAAACAAGGCACTCTGCCTTCTTTTTTTTTTTTTTTTTTTTTTTTTTGAGACGGAGTCTCGCTGTGTCACCCAGGCTGGAGTGCAGTGGTGCAGTCTCGGCTCACTGCAAGCTCCGCCTCCCGGGTTCACGCCATTCTCCTGCCTCAGCCTCTCCAAGTAGCTGGGACTACAGGCGCCCGCCACTACGCCCGGCTAATTTTTTTGTATTTTTAGTAGAGACGGGGTTTCACCGTGGTCTCGATCTCCTGACCTCGTGATCCGCCCGCCTCGGCCTCCCAAAGTGCTGGGATTACAAGCGTGAGCCACCACGCCCAGCCCTGGCACTCTGCCTTCTTATATCCAGCTCCACTTAAACAACTGTCCCCTTTGCGATCTATTTAATGCCACTTTTTTACATTTTTGTGCTTTTTATTGGTGATTCTGCTGTTTAAAAATGTCAAAAATGAGGCCGGTCGTGGTGGCTCACGCTTGTAATCCCAGCACTTTGGGAGGCTGAGGCGGGCGGATCACAAGGTCAGGAGATCGAGACCACGGTGAAACCCCGTCTGTACTAAAAATACAAAAAATCAGCCGGGCATGGTGGCGGGCGCCTGTAGTCCCAGCTACTCGGAGAGGCTGAAGCAGGAGAATGGCGTGAACCCGGGAGGCGGAGCTTGCAGTGAGCCGAGATCGCACCACTGCACTCCAGCCTGGGTGACAGAGCCAGACTCTGTCTCAAAAAAAAAATAAAATTTAAAATTAAAAAATTAAAAAATAAAAATGTCAAAAATGACTCCCAAGAGTTTAGTGTTTAAAGGGGTTGAGGGTTCCTAAGCATAAGAGAGTTGTGCTGTGCCTAATGGAAAAAACACTGTGCTAGGTAAGCGTCAACAGGCATGAGTTATGTTGCTGTTGACTGCGGATTAAATGTTAGTGAATCAACAATATGTATTAAATAGGTTGTCTGTAAACAGAAACACACTTAGGATTATGTATTGATCAGTTGATGAAAATGTTGTCACCATAGGTTCACAGGAACATAATCCTGTATTTCTCCTGGGAGCAATGGTTCAGTATTTGCTAGTTTAGTGGTCACAGCAAATTTATAGAACATGACTACCATGAACAACAAGAAACAACTGGGGAGGGAGGGGGGGATAGCATTAGGAGAGATACCTAATGTAAATGACGAGTTAATGGGTGCAGCACAGGAACATGGCACATGTATACATATGTAACAAACCTGCATGTCGTGCACATGTACCCTAGAACTTAAAGTATAACAAATAAAAAAAAGAAACAACTGTATTTTTTAATTTTACAATTAAAAGCAATTACTCAGCTGAGTTTTAGAAATCGCTTATGACATCACTCCCATGATAGAAATTAAATCCTAAGACTAACTGATGGATTAGAAGTAGTTATCTTCATAAGACATTCAGTAAGTATTCACTTATTCAATATTGGTTGGTACTTATTATCTGTAATGTGGTACCTATTATCTGTAGCCTTTAAGACTACACTTTATTTTCATTTCTGTTTCTTCTCCCATCGTCTGTAATTATCACTTAAATATGTTAATCCTAAAAGCCAAACTGCCTTATAGCTGGGTGAAATAAATACTATGATTATGTTAGTATAAAGAAATGAACACAAATCATCTCTTGTTTAAACAAAAAGAGTTGTTTATACTTTTCAGTATTGTTAACCCAGGTGTAGAACTCATTCTTCCATTGAGCAAGTAAATTAAAGTTTTGTGACATGATTGTAAAATAAACAGACTGCTTCAAGTCTTTTAGGGTAAGGATAGATGTCTAGTTTGTAGTTGTCAGGATGACAAATTATATTAGGTATTCCAAAAAATTCCCTTTGTTATATTCAGTTAGCCAGAAAGATAATTAAATTGCATTTGCTTCCACCAGGTATAATTTTATGTGTAGGGTTTCTGTCGCAAGTAAAATCTTGCACCTCAATTTTTTTTTCCCACTCTGTCACCCGGGCTGGAGTGCAGTGTCACGATCTCGGCTCACTGCAACCTCCACCTCCCGGGTTCAAGCAATTCTCATGCCTCAGCCTCCCGAGCAGCTGGGACTACAGGCACACACCACCATGCCTGGTCAATTTTCGCATTTTTAGTGGAGACAGGGTTTCACCATGTTGGCCAAAGCTGGTCTTCAGCTCCTGATGTCGAGTGATCCTCCTACCTCGGCCTCCCAAAGTGCTAAAATTACAGGTGTGAGCCACCACATCCAGCCAGTACCTCAAGTGTTCCGTTCAAGTTAGGATCGTGGGCAAAGATTGTTCTCAGACATGAATGTAACATCATTAAACAAATTCTTATAAAATCAGACGGTTAAAAATTGCCTATTTGCTTATTTTTGGAATTGTCTAAATATATCATTTTCTTTTATGTTCTATAAGATGTTTAATTTTCTTAAAAAATGCTCATTAGACATTTTCCTATCATAACAGGTGGCCCTTCAGAAGGTTTTTAATTTTTCTACTTCACATATATTTGAAACAAGAGTAGCAGGTCGCATGGTGGCAGACATGTGCCGCGCTGCTGTAAAGGTGAGTTTATTTTTTTGAACTGATGTATTAATGACTCAACAATCAACTAGTTTATGTGGTTAATTATTTCAGAGGTGCTTGTATGCTTAGAACACATAGTTCTTTCAGTAGCTGCTTATTTACAGCCTTTTGTTGCCACTGAAAATATAATCTTGTATGTATTTGCCTTTCAAAAAAACCTTACTTATACAAATACATTTGCAGTGCTGCCCGGAAGAATCTTTGAAGCTCTTTGTTCCCCACTGCTGCAGTGTTATAACTCAGCTTACAATGAGTAAGTCATAAGGTCATTATTCTCTCTTTACAATTTTGGATAAGTTTTTTTCTTGGTTTCTAAAACTCTGTTAATGACAACAGATTCTTTTAGCTTCGCAATATTTTGATTGGCAATTTGGGGAGAAATTGTCTCCAAAAAAGATATCATTCAGGTTGGCAGTAGCTTAAAAATGTTACTTTATTAATATTCTTATACAACAACCATTCAGAGGTTACCTTCAAAAATATCAGTTATTTTGTGAGATATAGAGGGGCAGAAGTCTTGGTTGGTGTGTTTATTTTCTTGAAAATTCTGTTTCTACCTCCTTTTGGAGCAAGCTCAGCTTCATGAAGAAGAAATAAAAAGTCTTCCTAAAAGAGGTTTTCCTCAGCTTTTGGAAATATTAAATAGAAATATTTTAAAATGCTGTATTTAGTTGAATGCATAGTTTTTCCCCCCTAATAGTATTTTGCTGTTTTTAGATGATGATGTATTAAATGATGAAGAGCTAGACAAGGAATTACTATGGAATCTTCAACTTTTGTCTGAGGTATTGTAAATCTTTGGAATAAGAAACATGACTGTGAAAACATTGACTTGCTTTTAGGATTTAGCTCTTTCTGACAACATGACTTTAAAACATATGAAAAGTCAGAGTTTTGGAAATTTGATGAGGCTTCAGAAAATCAGAATGTGTCATACTCTTGTTGTCAAAGGAGTGGTATAGTTGATCACTGCATTTTCAGCCATCTACTTAGTTTTACCAGTTAATTCTAATATGGGTAACTCATTAATTGAAAAAGTTGATCAGATTTGGGAATTTTTTTGGTCTACACTTTAAATTTGGCCATCAATCAAACTTCAGTTTTCTTTTCTTTTCCTTTCATTTTCTTTTCTTTTTTCTTCTTTTTGTCTCACTCTGTCGCCCACACTGGAGTGCAGTGGCGCGATCTCGGCTCACTGCAAACTCTGCCTCCCGGCTTCACGCCATTCTCCTGCCTCAGCCTCCCAAGTAGCTGGGACTACAGGCATCCACCACCGCGCCCGGCTAATTTTTTGTATTTTCAGTAGAGACGGGGTTTCACTTTGTTAGCCAGAATGGTCTCAATGTCCTGACCTCGTGATCTGCCTGCCTTGGCCTCCCAAAGTGCTGGGATTACAGGTGTGAGCCACTGCGTCTGGCCCAAACTTCAGTTTTCTTTATCAGTTTTTTCAGAAGTTTAATTAGGGCCGGGTGTCGTGGCTCACGCCTGTAATCGCAGCGCTTTGGGAGGCCGAGGCGGTCGGATCACTAGGTCAGGAGATTGAGACCACCCAGGCCAACATGGTGAAACCTCGTCTCTACTAAAAATACAAAAATTAGCTGGGCATGGTGGTGTGTGCCTGTAATTCCAGCTACTTGAGAGGCTGAGGTAGGAGAATTGCTTGAATAGAATAGACCTTTGAAAGGGATGTTACTATGGTGCGTGAAAGCTTAAGCTCAGAAAATGTGTTTGATTTTAAAAAGAATTAATTATTAGAATGCAGTTAAAGTGACAATCCTAAAATTAATTAAAGTCATATAGAGAAACACTATTTTAGACTGTGTTAGTGGCCAAACATTGAACTTTGCATTAATGATTGGTTCTTGTTCTTTTAACCAAAATATCTTCAACTATTTTTTCCTCTTTTTAGATTACTCGAGTGGATGGAAGGAAGTTGCTTCTTTATAGGGAGCAGCTTGTAAAGATTCTCCAAAGAACTCTACATTTAACCTGTAAGCAGGGTTACACTCTGTCTTGTAACCTTTTGCATCATCTTCTCCGTTCTACCACACTTATCTACCCTACAGAATACTGCAGTGTGCCAGGTGGCTTTGACAAGCCTCCTTCTGAATACTTTCCTATCAAGGCAAGCATTTTCAATACTTTAGGATTCAAAAATATGTTGATTTTCTGTTTTAAGGGATTCAAAATGTTATTTTTTCTTGCAAATAAAGATGTTAGTTTTTTTATTTTTAAGATAAATTATTAAAACTATTATTGGAATATGTGAAACTTGTGCTGTCTCACTTTGCATGGAACTGAAACTAGTTTTCTTTCCTATTGATATGTGAAACAACTTGGTATATATTCCTTATCTAATGTCTATAGTTCAATATAATTTTATTGCTAAAGTAAGCCTCACATAAACTCATCATCACTCTTACAGTATCACTCTTAGAGCAAACTCATATTATAATGAGTACTCTTCTGGGAGACTTTTTTCAGGAGTGATAACAAAGAGGCAATAAGATGTTGTTTTCATGCTACTTTTTTGTATATCATTTGCTACCTTAGGTTTGGATTATGTTTACATTTTCTTTTAAATTTAAAAAATTGTGTATATATATGTAGGTTTGTTGTTGTTGTTTTTAATTTCTCAACTTGCTGAGTAGATGCTGTTCTTTTCTAGGACTGGGGCAAACCCGGGGACTTGTGGAATCTGGGAATCCAGTGGCATGTTCCTTCTTCAGAAGAAGTGTCTTTTGCCTTTTATCTTTTGGACTCCTTTCTTCAGCCTGAGCTCATCAAACTCCAGCATTGTGGGGATGGAAAACTTGAAATGTCTAGGTTGGTTTTATTTTATAATTAGAGTTATTCCGTTGCAGACTAAAGAAGTCTTTTGTGGCTTTATCTGTGGCATATCTCATGTATTCATTTTCAATTGTGTTTTGAAAATCTGCTATACATGTACTTAGAAAATCATTTAATACAATGTTGTATAACAGAAAATTTGACAACACTTAAACATTTTAAACCCAAAAATTGTAGGTTTCTTTTTCTATTTTTGTTTATTACCTTCTGCTTAGCAGTTTCACTTGTCTTTTGGAAAGTGGGTGTGGATATGCCTCCTTTGAAAGGAGTGCCTGCTTTCCTAGACTCAGCTAAGACTTTATTGGGTTCTCAAAATGTTATGTTAAGAATTATTTCTATGAGATTTTTTTTTCCGTCTCCCACAGGTATTTAACAAGAAGTAAGTATTTGAAACATTAGACTTTCATAGTTTGAAAGTTTCTAAAATAAAAGCAAGAAAATTGATGTGTCAAACACCAGAAATTTTTCATAAGCAGATTTAGGAATGGGCTTGGAGAAAGAAGTGTGACTGACTAACATCAATTCTGTCGTACTCTGAACTGCTTTTTGGAAGTAAATGTTTAACTAGTCGCATTTTTAAAAGATGGATTAAGCTGGAAGATCTTCTGTAGCAATATTTCCTCTTTTTGTTAGTGGCAGTGGTCTTTGGTAAAGCGATGCTTAAATTAACAGTTGTTTCACAAAGGGCAGTTAATTATTGTTACTTGTGATTATTTAGAGCCTGTTTAAATGTAAGCAGGCATAATGTTAGCAATAAATATATATTTAATTGGTCTTCACTGTTAAGTTGGTAAAC
Organism: Symphalangus syndactylus; assembly: GCF_028878055.3. NCBI lineage: Eukaryota > Metazoa > Chordata > Mammalia > Primates > Hylobatidae > Symphalangus > Symphalangus syndactylus. The sequence goes on from NC_072436.2 coordinate 86,867,770, forward strand.
TGAAGACATTTGCTATTTCTTTACCTTAATCACTTATATCCCCACATGAGAAAACTTCTGTGCTAGGCTCTAGCAGGCTTATTAAATAGGGATTTGGAAATATGAAAATGCCTTTTTTTTTTTTTCTAGAGATGATATTCTGCAGAGTCTGACTATAGTGCACAACTGTTTAATTGGCTCTGGAAACCTCCTACCTCCATTGAAAGGAGAGCCAGTTACTAACTTGTAAGTAAAAATAACTATTTTCCACTTTACATATATTTTAAGTCTTAGTCACTTAATGAGTTACTGGTTTGTTGTTATTATTGCTGTTATTTCTGTATCACTTTAACCTTTTTATTTGTCACTGTTAAGGTCAAAAATACCGGAGGCACAATTTAGGTTTATAAACCTGAAGGCTTTATTCAGATTTTCACATGGTACCAGGATAGAATAACGTTAGGTATTAATTTTAAAAGATCAAATGTGGAGATATTAAGTTAATCTGTTAGTTTAGTGAGTTAATTAAGATAAATACTGTTCTTTTAAAAAGGAAAAATACTGCTTTCTTTTGTCTGTAGCAAATGTTGATTTAGGATTTTGTAGCAAAAAACTTTAAAAAAAAAGATCTGCAATCTTACTCATTATGATTTTGAATTGGTTTTATGATTTTTTAAGTGCTTTTCAGAGTATTATTACTTCAAATGAATAGCTAAATTGAATCCATTGTTAATTCCGCCATTTAAGGTGAAAAAAAATTAAGTTAGAATAAAATCAGCAGAGGCCCAGTGTGGTGGCTTATGAGGCAGGTGGATCTTTTGAGTGCAGGAGCTCGAGATCAGCCTGGATGACATGGCAAACACCTGTCTCTACAAAAAAATACAAAAATGAGCTGGACGTGGTGGCGCATACCTGTAGTCCCAGCTGAGGTGGGAGGATTGCTTGAGCCCGGGAGGCAGAGGTTGCAGTGAGCCGAGATCATGCTGCTGCACTCTAGCCTGGGCAGTAGAGTGAGACCCTGTCTCAAAAAAATTTTAAAAAAGAAAAAGAATAAAATCAGCAGTATATATTAATTTTAGTTTAATTATTAAGTAGATAGATAATAATTTAAATATACTAAGATCTTTTTTTCAACATCAATATCTTGTTACTAAGCAAGTTAATGAAATTACGTGTAAATCACATTCAAATGAGTAAGTGCCCTCTCTTCCCTCTCAAAAAACAGAAAGGGGAAAATGATTTACTGATTTTGCAACAAAAATGTTAAAAAGCCTCAAGAAGTGGTTTCAAAATGTGGCTACATATCTTTCCCATACTTTGTGTAGTCATTGTTTGGAGACATGTATTTCCCATTTTGTTCACTCCAAAAACTGTTCTTAGGCATTGAACTTTTTAGATTATTAAGTTTAAGAAGGAGAAGTTAGGGTCATTTCAGGTAAGGAAATCTGTTATAAGTGTGTCTAGGAATTTGCCGAATTCTTTTTAAAGAACTTTTGTTTTTCATTAGTTTTGTTGTTTGATATAAGAGCAGTTGTACCAGTATTCATTTTTGTTAAAAAAAGATTGATTTTGGACAATATTTAAAAATAAGAGGCTTCAAAAATTGTTTTGATTTTCACCTATGATCTTAACAGTGTGTAATACAGTGAGAACTTGACCCTTTTATGGCAGGCAAAAAGCTATTTCATACTAAACAAACTTTGCACATCAGCAAATTGAGTTCTGCTTGAAGGTGTCAACAATTAGAATTGTGGTCATTTAATCCAATAATTTATCTAAGAGCAAAAGCATGTATTTTTAATGTTAGTAAATTTTTAGTACTGAGTAATCATTAGGATGCACTGCTGAAGGGTCAGCTAAAGAGGCCAAGGGATTTTCCTTGCAGTACATATCAGCCTGTATCTCGATGCCATGTACACTGTAATAGTGAATTAAAGCAAAAGGCTTTATCCTTTGAAATAAATGTGCATCATGACAAAAGCTTCATATATTTGATTATTATAAAGCCAATTAGATTTTTTTATAATGAAGTGCATTTTAATAAGGAAAAGAATATATTATGATAATCTTATGAATACCATATGATACAGACTATTAGTTTATATTACTATATATTATAAGCTATAAAATTGATCCTGAGTATCCTTTTATCGGCTTTTCCCAGAAAAGTTAAAAAGGAAAAGATAAATTTAGCCTGAAAGGTTTTGTGTTTTAGCACTTGCACATTTAGAGTGAAAATTTAATGTATTAATATAATGAAGTAATAAAAATCTATATTAAATATATGTATGTTTATATATTTAAACATATATAGATTAAAATATAAAATGCTTCCTGATACATACTTAATATAATGAAATAAAACAAAACTTCAATTTTTAAAAATAATTGAATAATACGTATTTTTAGGTTTCTTTTTAGTTACATATATCTATGGGGGATAATGATTGTATAAAGTAGAATTAAGAATAAATGAACAGGTCTTTGCCTTTGAATTGCCAAAAGAGGGAGTTTTCAGTCTTCCTTTGACTTTTACAAGTTATTAATAGAATTGTATTTAATTTATAACTAGCATTACCTTCAGCTGAAACTTTATTTTGGCAAAGTATAGCTTTTTACGTTTATTTCCTATGTGTAACATTTTTACTTTTTTTTAACAGATGGTTAATCTCATAAAGTACCATAAAATAAAATAGCCTTTAAAATTTCTAAAATGCTTACTTTAATATAGGTTAGTAATTGTTCAAATCTTCTAAATCTAAATTGATTTGAAAAAACTAATACAGTAATTCCAATAAATGGTCCCATTGTTCTGTCATACGAATTCGTACTGCCTGGTGTGAAGAATGAATATCAGTAGCATAATTTATGGTGATTATCAGCAGATCAATTTGAAACTAGTAGAGAAAGAGAATTAACTTAGCACATTAGTTGCTCCATAGGAAATGGGAAAATATACTAGGTCACGGAGAAAATGAAACACATAACTGTAATGAATATTTTAGTGTGATGTCTAAGATGTCTGAGGAAAGTATCTATTGTTAATAACAGTTTGGCTGTGGTATTAGGAGACAGGAGACATTATGCATTTTCTGAAATACCAGACCAGTTTTTAGAAGCACATAGCAATTCATAAGATTTTTTTTTTTTTTTTTTGAGACAGAGTCTCGCTCTTTTGCCCAGGCTGTAGTGGTGGGATCTCAGCTCACTGCGACCTCCACCTCCTGGGTTCAAGCAATTGTCCTTCCTCAGCCTCCTGAGTAGCTGGGATTACTGGCATCCGCCACCACACCCAGCTAATTTTTGTATTTTAATTTTTTTTGAGGTGGAGTTTTGCTTTTGTCACCCAGGCTAGAGTATAATGGCGCTATCTTGGCTCACTGCAACCTCTGCCTTCCAGGTTCAAGCGATTATCCTGCCTCACATTCTCAAGTAGCTAGTATCGCAGGCGTGTGCCACCATGCCTGGCTAATTTTTTTTCGTATTTTTAGTAGAGATAGGGTTTCACCATGGTGGCCAGGCTGGTCTCGAACTCCTGATCTCAAGTGATCCACCTGCCTCGACCTCCAAAAGTGCTGGGATTATAGGCATGAGCCACCACATTCAGCCTCATATAATTCTTTTTTTTAAACATTTAAACTTCTATGAATCTTAGGTAAAATTCTAGCTGCTATAATTTTTTTTGTTGGATTACTCAGTATTAAGATTGCCATGTGTATTAGTAGTCTTTGTCTTCTGGAAGAAAGAGTACAGTGATAAAAAAACAAAACAAACAAAAAATCCCTAGAAGCTTAGTTTACTTCTTTTTTTCTTCTTCTTCTTTAAAAAAATAAATAAATAAAGACAAGGTCTCACTATGTTGCCCAGGCTGGTCCCTGAGCTCAAGTGATCCTCCCACCTGGGCCTCCCAAAGTGCTAGGATTACAGGTGTGAGCCACCACACCAGCTTGTTGTTTTTTTGTTTTTTTTTTTTTTGTTTTTTTGAGATAGGGTCTTGCTCTGTTGCCCAGGTTGGAATGCAGTGATGCAATCTTGATTCACTGCACCCTCCATCTCCTGGGTTCAAGTGATACTCCCACTTCAGCTCCCGAATAGCTGGGACTGTAGGCGTGGGTCACCATGCCCAGCTAATTTTTGTATTTTTTGTGGAGATGGGATTTTGCTATGTTGCCTAGGCTGGTGTCAATTTCCTGAGCTCAGGCAATCTGCCTGTCTCCACATCCAAAAGTGCTGGGATTACTGGCAGGCATGAACCACCACGCCCAGCCAAAGCTTAGGTTACTTTTTAGTTTTCCTGTGAGAATATCCAACTTAGTCCTAATAGGGTATGTGGGATGGTCTTAAAATCTCATTGTTCAGGGAAGTGGCTACTAAATGGGAAAACCTATCTTCTGTGCTATATTCTTATATTAGAGATTGACAAAAAATAAAAAGCCAAGTCCTAAGCATAAAAGTAAATGATCTACCTAATGGTATCCACTTTGGGGATGCCATGTACCTTTGGGCCTTTAGCAGTATAGGCTTACTAAATATCTTTTTTTTTTTTTTTTTTTTTTTTGAAACAGAGTTTCACTCTTGTTGCCCAGGCTGGAGTGCAGTGGCGCAATCTCAGCTCACTGCAACCTCCGCCTCCCAGGTTCAAGTGATTCTCCAGTCTCAGCCTCCCAAGTAGCTGGGATTACAGGCGTGTGCCCCCATGCCTGGCTAATTTTTGTATTTTTAGTAGAGATGGGGTTTCACCATCTTGGCCAGGCTGGTCTTGAACTCCTGACCTCATGATCCACCTGCCTCTGCCTCCCAAAGTGCTGGGATCACAGGCGTGAGCCACTGCGCCTGGCCACTAAATATCTTATACTTACTATAAACTTTACAATTTCAAAGGATGGATATAATAAAGTAATTGTGGGTAATTAAGGGTAAATTTTTTCTTATTTCGTACCATTGAAAACAATTTGAATTTTTAACAGTTTTGTCAGATATCACAGGTTGTTGAATTAATCTTAAAATAGGACCTATTTTGCTCTTAGAACCTTTAGATAATGTTTTAAGAGAAATATTTGTGGTATAGTTTATACTCATAATTCTACCTTTATAGATGTGGAAGTTGGATTATGTCTTTCCAGAGCCACAGGAATTCTGGACCCTTGCCTTTAATCCTGAAATCATCATTAATTTTTCCTTTTGCAGTCCATTCTCTAAATAATCTTTTAGGTCTAACCAGCTATCACAGGATGCAAAAAACTAACATCTAAAAAACAGGGTTACTCAAGGTAGAGGAGTCATTTTTCATCTCAAAATATTTCTTTACTTTGTGCCCCCTTTCCTCTGATAGATTTATTACGTCATTTTTAGTTAAATCATCCTTAGGATCTCAACTTTTACTAACTTTTCACTGAGAGAAATTCATACTTAAGGTCTAATAGTGAGACCATTTCATTGATATGTGAAAGGATGTGTTGCTTATGCAATGAGGGGCAGGGCTAGCTAACGTCTCTTGGCACCTCCAGGAAACTACCCAGCTCTGCTGGGGGAGCTGCACACAGAAAAGGAAACAGTTACTACTCCACGGTGAGTAACCCTGTTTTCTCCTTATTTCACCTTCTGACTGTTTTCATTTATTTTTAAAAGCTTGTGTGTCAGACTTGGAAGTAGTTCCTGTTTTCAGAGTTAATTTAAAATCTAGCAGCATATAAGATTTCTCTTTACTTAGCAACTCTTTGTTCACTTGGCGGGATAAGAGCCAGGTTTTCATTTGTGTTTATAGTTATTATTGCTACCTAGGATTGAATTGGATAATAGAACACAAAAATAGGCCTAATTGTCTCTTGTGAAACATTTGTACTTTGAAGGAAAAAAAATCTGTTAGTGGCTTGGTTTTACATCCTTTGTGTTTATTTTTATTTGGAAGGGGAAGGGTTATTGGGAAGATAGGATGTTCTTTCACTTATACACAGGAAGAATTTTATATTATTGTTTACAGCTGTTTCATGACAATTCACCCAGCCTTCATTTACATATGTGATTTGTATTATATATTTTGTTTTTGTGTTATTAGTTATTTCTTTTTCACCATCCCTTCTTTCCTACCAGTGATTCTTTTCATAGTCTTGCTCTAATCGTATCTAAAGAAGATTCCCATCTAGTGGTACGAATGCTATAGTTGTTGAAAATTCATAGGTCTTTTTTTAGTGGTACAAATATTTTAATACATTTTACTATAAGTTAGGTGGCCTGGTACTATCTAGAAGCTATGAAGCAGATTTAACTTTATTATTATTACATAGAGGGTGTTATTTACAGTATGTTGTGCTGGAATTATTTTTTTGAATTGTATTGTTCCTTAGGTTAAATGATACTATGGTTTGTAAAATGAACTAGTGAATGAGTAGGATGGATTTCACATGAGGAAGGGGGAGGTAGTGATGGAATTTGATTTAACTTACATATTGTTACTATAGCTTTTAGTCAGAATATAGATCTGTAAGACAGTGCCTTAAGCCTATTCACCTAAGATTATGTGCATAGCTAAAAGCTACCAGAACAGTTTTATATATCAGAGATTACATCCTGGGCACAACTAGATCTATAATGTCACAAAGAGATACAGTCATAATATTTTACTTGGGTAATGGATAGAGATTTCTTTTAGTAAAAAATCTTCTAAAGGTCAGAAGAGGTAGGGCACTATGGCTCATGCCTGTAATCCCAGTGCTTTGGGAGGTGGAGGTGGATTACTTGGGGCCAGGCGTTTGAGACCAGCTTGGACACCATAGCGAGACCCTGTCTCTACCAAAAAATAAACAAATTAGCTGGCGTGGTGGTGTGTACCTGTAGTACCCGCTACTGAAGAGCCTGAGGTGTATGTGAGTCCACTTGAGCCGGGAAGGTTGGGGCTGCAGTGAGCCATGATCGTACCATTGCTCTGCAGCCTGGGTGGCAGAGGGAGACCCTGTCTTGAAAAATAAATAAATAAATAGCTACACTTGCTGGGAAGCATTTATTGTAAATCATGTTAATCCAGTTAATTTGTGGTAGGCAAGAAGAGATCAAATTATGGTGGATAAGAATAAATAAAAGCTGTAATGTATACTACCCAGATATGTCCTATATATATATAGTCTTTTTGGTGTAGTTAGGGGATTGGACCCACAGCATACCAAAATACATTTATACTCAAGAGCCCCAGTAGGCCCCGTAGAGCTTGCATACACGAAAAGTCAGCCCTCCATATGTGTAGATTTCTCATCTGGCTAATACATTTAGTTGAAAAAAAAATCTGCGTGTAAGCAGACCCACACCTGTGTTGTTCAAGGGTCAACTCTATGTAGGAGATATGGAAGCTGTATTTTAATCCAAGTTTTAAAAGTAGAGGAAGAAGATAAGGCTTTTATTTAAATATATTACTTAATATTTTACAATCTTATACAGGGTTTTTTAAAGTAGTCAGCATAGGTGATAATTTTTCAAATTCCCTGATAAGAAAACAATTCAAAGTGTCACATGGATTTTAAGAAATTTGGTGTCAGGACTCTTAGATGAAACTTGTTTGAAAAACTTTAAATTCCCAAATGACAGGTTTTTTTGATATAGTAAAAACTATGGAGAATAATTGGTTATAAAGAATGCTTTTTTTCTTATTTGTATAATATGACAGTAACTAAAGTGACAGTAATTAAAATTCATGCTTGATTTAATATTATATGGCATTAGATACAGACAGCATGAGCTGCAGACTGTATATTTCTACTTCAGAAAACTAAGTGTTTGCCGGGCGCGGTGGCTCACGTCTGTAATCCCAGCACTTTGGGAGGCCCAGGCGGGCGGATCACGAGGTCAGGAGATCGAGACCATCCTGGCTAAAACTGTGAAACCCCGTCTCTACTAAAAATACAAAAAAAAAAAATCAGCCTGGCGTGGTGGCGGGCAGCTGTAGTCCCAGCTACTCGGGAGGCTGAGGCGGGAGAATGGCGTGAACCCGGGAGGCGGAGCTTGCCGTGAGCCGAGATTGCGCCATTGCACTCCAGCCTGGGCCACAGAGCGAGACTCCATCTCAAAAAAAAAAAAAGAAAAAGAAAAAAAAAGAAAACTAAGTGTTTATGGCAGCAGTGGGGAGACACATACTCTAATGGGATGGCTCATAACAAGCACTTCCCCTTGCTCTAACAATGGGCGAGGGGAGGGTGGGAACTCTCTTGTGCTTTATTCTTGTTACTCTTGAGTACAGGCCTTTTCTCTTTGGTGAACTCTAATTTCAGTAAAGACATGACGTTCATGTAAAGGAATCCGATTTTATTTTTTACTAACAGATTTTGGATACATACATATTTTTGATCATGCAAAAATATAAAAGATGCTCAAGTTTGCCAGTGGTTGAAGCTTTATAGAAGGAAAACAAAATTTTAAGAGGAATTTGATCTTGAAAGTCTGAAAAAGCAAATTAACGTTTGATACTATTAATATAAAATATTAGTGAGCTTTGAAGTAAGTTCGTGGAAAAGAAGCCATTCTTTGTTTATACTCTATGGGCTTGGTTTTGAAACTGGAGAAGGTATTGTTGCTATCCTCTTTACTGGGTTATGGTGAGAAAAATAGTTAAATAACTGACATTTTAGAAATACGTTTTTACCTATTACTTAAATACCTGAATTCATAACTGTCAAATATTAAGGTAGAGATAACCCATTTAATTCAGCTACTTTTTGAGGGTATACAATATAGCTGGGGATGTGTTGATTTAAAAATAGTATTTTCTTCATGGCAAGTGTTGTGCAGTTCATTGGTGATTAGTAATAATAATAAGATTGCTGTTTATCAACTCTGTATATGTTTGCCTCATTTGTGCCTGTTTTTCCTTTTAGAATGTATCTCTTTGTTTAATAAAAGCTTTGAATTGAATCTTATATTTGGAAATAAAGTACTGAAAATTGAGGTATATTTTTCACTAAAGAAAATGTAGATTTCAGATATATCAATTCTCATTTTCCTATAAAATCTGTTCTTGCCTATGTAAAAAGTGACTTTTAACTGTTTAATGAATTTGACTGGCTGGGTCTGGTTGTGGTAGCCTTGTGGAGCAGGGCTACCGCCTAAAGGCTCAGGGTAGCCTCTGGTCGTGGTATCATAATTCCTTATGGCAGATCTTTAATTAGGAAACAGTGATTTTTACACCTGAATTTCTTCGAAAAGAGTGTCTTATGACTGCACATGTTAGGAGAGATGTGTTTGACTGATCTTAAGAGGAAGGGTAATGATTAAATAAGCTTGTCAGCTCTATATGCTTTAGTAAAATTTGTGAGTTTTTACTATTGTACCATTATTAAGCTGACTTTTCTTTATCTAAATGTTTATCATATTTAATCTTTTACATTTGAATATTGGATATCAATATTATGTTCCTTTAGGAGGCCTCCTGAAGTCACTAAATTTTTTCTTTAAGATAAATAACATGATTCTTACTGAAACAGCATTGATCTTGAGAAAGATAGATTGATTTTTCCCATTGAAGATGGGAAATCTGTGTCTGTTAAAAGAACATTATCTTTGTTTTGGCTTAAACAGTCCAGCAATGAAACTTTTCCCTTTAATACTTCATATTGGTATTATTAATAAATGCAAGCACTCTTGTTTTTGTACAGAGTACCAAGTATGGTGTCCTTGGAAGAGACAAAGTTATATACTGGACTTGAACATGGTATGTGAATCCTAATCTGAGTAAATCTGTGTGGATTATTTTTGTCAGTAACTCCACAAGGACTAAAATGAAGTATGAAGTAGTGTTTTTGTTTTGTTTTGTTTTGAGACAGAGTCTCACTCTGTTGCCCAGGCTGGAGTGTGGTGATGCGATCTCTGCTCACTGTAACCCCTGCCTCCCTGCCTCCCAGATTCAAACGATTCTCCTGCTTCAGCCTCCCAAATAGTTAAGATTACAGGTGTGCACCACCAAGCCCAGCTAAGTTTTATATTTTTGGTAGGGACAGAGTTTCACCGTGGTGGCCAGGCTGGTCTCCAGCTCCTGACATCAAGTGATCTACCCACCTCTGCTTCCCAGAGTGCTGGGGGATTACAACCGTGAGCCACTCCGCCCGGCCTAAAATGAAGTAGTTTTGTATTATGATGTTCCTAATCTCTTTTCTGACATATGAAAAGAATATTAATTATACAGCAGTCATTTTTGCCTTTTCTGGGGAAACTGGAAAATTATTATATAAAGAATAGCCAGTAAGAAATTGGGTCAGTCTGTATTTGAATGCTATGTACAGAGGTAGGCTTTTATATATCATAATGCTCATTTATGTTTAAAATTATTCTAGCACTTATATACTTGGTGTAAATAGGAATATTGTAACCCTATCTTTGAATAAACTTTATACTTTCCTATCATAGTAAATTAAGTTTTATAATAACATTTACGTAAAACATTTTATCGTTAATGTTCTGAATCTCACGTTAAATTTAGCACCCTTTCTCACTGCTGGATTAACACCAAAGTTAGTTACATACATTAATTGCTAGGGTGTAATTGCTTGATTTAGGTCACCCACAACTAATTAGAAAATTCCATGTATTTTAATCTCTAATTAGTGACTAGAGCCTTTGAAATATTGGCAAAGGTGGTTTTTCTTTCCCTCGCCCCTCCCACCTTCTTGCCCCATGAAGTTTTATAAGCAGGCCATTTTATTTTTTATTATTATTATTATTTTTCTTTATCTTGAAGCGTGATAGACATCTCATAAGCAGGTCATTGAAGTATAGAGGTTTTAGAAGTTGCTGTAACATGCCTAGCCACTAATCCAACTATGGTAAAGGCAGACCTATTTTTTTCTCCAATACTTTATCCCTTCTTGGCCTAACATGTTGATACAAACTTTAAAAGTCTGAGGAGCATGCAGTGTCTAAAATACCTTCTTTTATTTTTTCAAAATAGATCTGTCTCGAGAGAACCACCGAGAAGCAATTGCTACAGTTATAAGGAAACTTCTTAGTAAGTATATCTGTACATTTAACTTATTCGTACTTTGGAATAAGTATTTTGGAATTTTAATCTATAACGTGCATGTGTTTACTTAACTTTTTTTTTCTAAATGGTGAGAATATTGGGCAGTGATTTTTTTTCTTAATGGATTCTTGACTAATGCCTGAAGATTCTTATAGTAGTTCAAAATATTTTAACCAAAATCCTTTTCCTTCTCCCGTTATAGACCATATACTTGATAATTCAGAAGATGATACCAAGTCATTGTTTCTTATTATAAAGGTACAGTTGTCATTTAATAGTTGCATAATGATTAATATGATCAAGCTTGGATTGATGACTTGCAAATACAATTTGAAATTCTTTGACACAGATTATTGGAGACCTTTTACAATTCCAAGGATCTCACAAGCATGAATTTGACTCCCGATGGAAAAGCTTCAACTTAGTAAAGAAATCAATGGAAAATCGGGTCAGTATTTTCACCTAAAAGTCTGCACTAATTTTTTTTAAAGACGTATAATAGCTTTCTAATTTGGGTATTATTCAGCATATAGAAAAAGTTTTCCTAAAAGGAAAAATAGTAGATTTAAAAATATGTAAAAGTTAAAAATATCATGGTAGAAATCAAATGGATCCTAGCAAAAAATGTATTTTTATTATACAGAATCTTCTGCCTGTTTCCATGACAGTCTCTAAACTCTCATTGGGAATTTGGACAATAGCATTGAGGCAACCTTGTAAGAACTTGAAGGAATTTAAAAATAGGAGGAATTATCTATATGCATGAATTTAAAGCATTACACTTTATGTAGATCTGACAAAAAGTTACCTTGTATTATATTCCTGCTGCAGTAGAAGTCATTGTAAGCTTCTTTGGGACCCTGGAAGAAAGAGTATCAGTGTAAGCCAAGAGATGTTCATGGCAGTATTCTTATGCCAGAAACTTTTACTGAAATTGAGTCTAAAAAGGTTGTATGAGTTCATTGTTTAGACAACAGTTGCTAGATACTTTAGACAGAAGGAATGGCATGTAAAAGGGCAAGGAGATATAAAAACATGGCATGCTTTTAGGGGCCAGGGTCTGTAGGGGGTAAACTAGGTTGCTTATACTTTGCTTTGAGAAAGTGCTGCAGTTTTATATTCAGCAGTAGGAGACTCATTAACTGTTCTTAAGTAGATCTGATTTGAATATTGATTGGAAAAGTCAACCCTCAATTCACTAAACATTAAAAAGCTCTGCCACCCCTGTGAACAGTAAGTACAAAGAGATTGATACTGTAAGCAAGAAAGGAAGTTAAACTATTACACTCCAGGTGAAAAACACAGCGTGAGTCAAGTCACTGGTGTTGAAATGGAAATAACATGTTTTGAAAATAGTAGAATTGGGGGGCTTAATGACTAAGGAGCTGTGGTGTGAAAGAAGAAGAGTCTTTGAGCCTCAACTATCTGCCTTTGGTGACCAGATGGAAGATTATATGGATAAAAGCTTAAATGATAACTTTTAGAAATCTAAAAGATATTCTTATTAAATTTTGTAGTAAACATATATGATTACCCTGAAAGGCTATGGCTATTTATAGATTTAAGAGAGTTGGGCAATTGTCTTAGTAGGCTGTTTTCGTCCTTTCAGTATTTAACTGAATAAGAACACAACTCTGCTGCTCTCCCATGCATGGGTCTAATAGTAAACTATCAGAGAAAAACAGGGTGTTGGATGGGCTATGTAAAAGGGGGATATTTCTACTATTAGCCATAAAAATTAATTAAGACAGCATATTTTTATATAAGCCTGAAGTCTTTAGAATAAAGGAAATACCACCACCACTCACCAGTCAACCAGGGGCCTTTTTGACCACTTATTAAGTATTTAGAGGCATCCATTGTTGAAGTCATTTAGGGAAAATGGTGAAGTATTTGTTGCTACTTTGTTTTCCAGCTCCATGGGAAAAAACAACATATCAGAGCACTGTTGATTGACAGAGTAATGTTACAGCATGAGGTAAATATGTTTTTCAGTTATAGTGACTTTTTAAAATGCCAGTTTTCCAGATGAGTATTTAGTTTTGTTTTCATAATTAAATTTTAGTAAATACTTTGCGATTGTTTTCTTAGCTACGGACACTAACTGTTGAGGGTTGTGAATACAAAAAGATACATCAAGATATGATCAGAGATCTTCTTCGCTTATCTACAAGTTCATATAGTCAGGTAAGGCTTATCCAAACACTGCACTCTCCTGCCCTCCCATTTTATTACATGCAATCTTAATATCCCCCTTTTAAGAAGAGAGTTTAAGTAATTTCACCCATAATTGGAATTACTCTCTCAATTATTGGAAATTGTAATTTCCAGTAATTACCTCCAGGAAGTAATAAAACCAGAACCAAAAGCTAGGCTGTCTTAACTCATGTTAGCATAGAAAACAGCTTTCAAATTGCAAATATATTCAAGCTAAGTTTGCTAGTCATTTTTTTGTAATGCTTAATGTTGCTGTTTGTAATTGCTTCTTATTTATTTAAATTTGGAAGACAGTGCTAGTGTGATATTGCTGGCACTTCAATCACATTTTGAAGTCCAGTCTACGAAGGCCACATAATTCCTCCTAGACATTATGCTTGGGTTTTAGGAAGCTGCTACCACATGAATTGTGAGGTCTGTCCTTTAGTGTAGGAACAAGAGATTATCTCCAAGCACAGAGAACTGGAAAAAGAGATTCATGTGCAACTAATTATTCTGTCTTTGTAAAATAATGTAAATTAGCTACAGGTTAAGCAATGGAAACCCAAAATGCTCCAGAATCCAAAACTTTTTGAGCACCAACATGATGCTCAAAGGAAATGTTTATTGGAGCATTACAGATTTCAGATTTTTGGATTTGGGATGATCACCCAGGAAGTTTATAATCCACATGTTTCAAAATGTGAAAAAAAATCTCAAATCCAAAACATTTCTGGTCCTGAGCATTTTGTTTTACTTTATTTTTATTTTTTGAGACAAGGTCTCTCTCTGTTACCCAGGCTGCAGTGCAGTGGTGTGATCACAGCCCAATGTAGCCTTGAACTCAAGCCTTGAGCTTGAGCTCAAGCGATTATCTCACCTCAGCTTTCTGAATAGCTGGGATTACAGGCGTACACCACCATGAACTCAAGTCTTGAACTCAAGCCTTGTAGCCTTGGGCTTGAGCTCAGCCTCCCAAATAGCTGGGATTACAGGCATGCGCCACCATGCTGGACTAATTTTTTTCATTTTTATTAGAGACAAGGTCTCATCGTATTGCCCAGGCTGGCCTGAAACTCCTGGGCTCAAGCAATCTGCCTGCCTGGGCCTCCCATGGTGTTGAGATTACAGGTGTGAGCCACCATGCCCGGCCACCTGAGCATTTTAGATAAAGGATACTCAACCTGTAACTAATTTCTAGCTCAGATTCCCTCTAAAGTAATGTTTAAAATAAGTTTGAGGCCAGGTGTGGTGGCTTATGCCTGTAATCCCAACACTGTGGGTGGGAAGCCAAGGCAGGTGGATCACTTGAGATCAGTTCAAGACCAGCCTGGCAACATGGTGAAACCCCCTCCCTACTAAAAATACAAAAATTAGCCAGGCGTGGTGGCATGCGCCTATAGTCCCAGCTACACGGGAGGCTAAGGCAGGAGAATTGCTTGAACCCTGGGAGGCGGAGGTTGCAGTGAGCCAAGATGGCGCCACTGCACTCCAGCCTGGGTGACAGAGCAGAAAAAAAAAAACAAAACTGGTTATAGTAAAAGCAACACATTGTACATATTTCAAACTCTTTTTTTGTTTGTTTGAGATGGAGTCTCACTCTGTCACCCAGGCTGGAGTGCAGTGGCACGATCTCGGTTCACTGCAACCTCCACTGCCTGAGTTCCAGCAATCCTCCTGCCTCAGCCTCCCCAGTAGCTGGGACTACAGGCATGCACCACCATGCCTGGCTAATTTTGTATTTTTAGTAGAGATGGGGTTTCACCATGTTGACCAGGCTGGTCTCTTAACTCCTGACCTCAGGTGGTCCACCCGCCTCAGCCTCCCAAAGTGCTGGGATTACAGGCGTGAGCCACTATGCCTGGCCTACTATAACCAGTTATTATCCATTACTATTTAACTAGTTCATAAGTTGTAAATTTATACTGCATATTTTGTTTGGGTCAAAAATATGTGAGATTGTACTTAAGGTTTGCCTTAAAAGGGTTAAGTTGTTATGTGTCTGTTTTGGTTTATTTAAGTTCCTCCTGGAAATTCTTTAATTTTCCTCTTGTGGACATAAGAGAAAATCTGGCTCTTCATATCTAGAGTAATTCAGAATAAAAAGTTTAATAGTATGCTGATTACTTTTAGCTATGTTACTGAGCAAATGCATGTTGGTTCCATTCAGTCTCCCCTTTATCAAACATACTTCAGTCAGTGTAACCTAAACCATGGATATGGTCGGTGGTATTGTGCTTTCCTTTTGATATAAATAAAGATAATCATTTACTTCTTTTTTAGGGTATGTGCTTTGAAATATATTTTGTTAATGAGAAAAACATGTAAATTATCATTACTGTTTTTGATAATTTGTTTTAAACTGCTTTGTACTTTACTATTTAATAAAAGTCGTTTGTTAATAATACTTCCTCCAGGTGAGAAATAAGGCTCAGCAAACATTTTTTGCTGCCTTGGGAGCATATAACTTCTGTTGCAGAGATATCATTCCCTTGGTTTTGGAGTTCTTAAGGCCTGATAGACAAGATGTTACACAGCAGCAATTCAAGGTATAGGATTTTTTTCCTATTTTACTGTAAACATTTTCAAACATACTGAAAAGTTGAAAGAATTCTATGGTAAACATCCGTATCTTCACCACTGAGATTCTATATTTAAGTTTTTGCTGTATTTGCTTTATCGCATATCTGTTCTTTTTTTATGTATTTCAAAGTAAATTGAAGATATCAGCATGATTCACCTTTAAATAGGTATGATCTTTGTTTCCTACCAATATGAGGAGACTCATTATTTAGTTATTTACCTCTGTTTGTGATCAGTATTATGATGAGGAAAATATAAGAAGCAGACTTCCCTGAGGAAAAGAATTGTTTAACTTGAGTGCTAGTGGCCAAGTAGCCTGGCTGGCCTATGGGAGAGAGGGATGAAAGACCAAGAAGTTTAGAGTAGTATGACCAGTGTGAAGGAAGGGTTTAAGACGGGAAGGAAGAAATATGGTAAGTTTGAGCAATGGTATGAAAGCTTATGCAATTGGAGTAGAGAAGAAAGGAAATGATACAGGATAAGGCAAATACTACATCCTATGGGGATGTAATAGAGTATAGGTAATATATAATGATTGCTTATACTGTCAGGTAGAAAGAAATAGATTGAGAGTGAATTAAGAGTGAGAACAGATAAGACTTGTTGATTGAATATGAGGGGACTAAAAAAAGGAAATGTCAAAATTACTAAGCTTTTGGATCGTACAGCTAGTTGTTGGGCACATCAGAGAGAGAGAGAGAGAGAGTAGAATAGATGATGACATAGTTAATTTGGACTAGTTTAATTTGAAGTGGTTCCAATGAACTAAGAGCACCATCAAGTGGCCAGTTAGACATCTGAGTCTGAAGATACCATTTCCATGTATGTTGATGATAATTGAAATCTCTGGGCATGGATAAGAAAGCCTAAGAGGAGATTAAGAAGAGGACCAAGGGGCATATGTTGAGAAACTCCTTTAGAAGCCAAATAGAAGAGCTGAGTGACACTGGAGAGATCAGAAAGGTATCAAGAAATCGGGAAGAATCACAGAAGGCAGGGAGAGGTCTTTCTAGAAGGAAGACTCGGTGAGTAGAGTCATTGTGTTTTGGAGATAATGAAGACGAGCCCTAAACATGTTCCATGAAGCTTGTAAGACAGAGGTGTCAATAAACTATAGCCCAGGCTCAGTTGCTTGCTTTTGTAAAAGTAAAAGCTTGCTTTTTTAAAACTTCTGTTGAAACACAGCCATGTTCATTCCTTTATGTATCATGTATGGCTACCTTCACTCTACAGTGGCAGCGAAGAGTAGTTGAGACAGAGAGCAAATGGCTTTGCTGTTTACTTTCTGGCCGTTTATGGAAAATGTTTGCTGACCCTGGTGCACGTGTATAATTCAAGAGTGTTGTAGGTTTGACTCATTGACTATCCTGTTGTTGACCTTAATGAGAGCAGTTTAAATGGACAAAATTAGAGAGGTCAAGTACAATCAAAACAGAAAAATATCTATTAGATCAACAAAATCGAGGTTATGAGTGACCTTATGGAAAACCTGTAGAGAGGAGTGGAATACAAAGTCAGTAACAAGCTAGATGGGAATCAGGTGAGGTGAATTGGAAATCAAAATGTTTTGATAGTAATAACTCTTTATGAAAAAGCACTTTAGAAAGGATACCTGCTGTCATCAAAGGATACCTGCTGTCATCAGAATCATTGTGGTTAATTGGACTTTTATGAGTAATAAATACGCATTATACTTTAGTTTTTATGTACTTTGTAAATTGCTCAGCAACCGGGTGTTAACTACTATTTAATAAATTATTTCAAACACCAAACTTTAGACTCTAAAATTTTAAGAGTGACACATTTTGTGGTTTTTATGATATAGTTGAAGAAAATCAGAATGGAATATATGTTCTTAGAAACATCCTTCCATTTCTTTATTACCTTATTAGTAGCCATTCTTTGAGCAATTTCTTTTTTTCTTTTTGGAGACAGGGTCCTTCTGTGTCACCTAAGCTGGAGTACAGTGGCACAAGCACGGCTCATTCTAGCCTCAACCTCTTGGGCTTAAGTGATCCTTCTACCTCAGCCTCCTGAGAAGCTGGGACCACAGGCGTATGCCACCATGCCCAGCTAATTTTTGTATTTTTTGTAGAGAAGAGGTTTCACCATGTTGCCCAGGCTCTCAAACTCCTGAGCTCAACCAGTCTGCCTTCTTTGGCCTCCCAAAATGCAAGAATTACAGGCGTGAGCCACCTCACCTGTCCCAAACTCTGTATTAAATGACTTAGAGAAGATATTAATGGATGCCACTTAAATGTCAAGTTCAGGTTTCTAAAAAGTAACATGTTGCCTGGGCGCGGTGGCTCACGCTTGTAATCCCAGCACTTTGGGAGGCCGAGGCGGGCGGATCACGAGGTCAGGAGATCGAGACCATGGTGAAACCCCGTCTCAACTAAAAATACAAAAAAATTAGCCGGGCGTGGTGGCGGGCACCTGTAGTCCCAGCTACTCTGAGAGGCTGAGGCAGGAGAATGGCGTGAACCCGGGAGGTGGAGCTTGCAGTGAGCCGAGATTGCGCCACTGCACTCCAGCCTGGGCGACAGAGCGAGACTCCGTCTCAAAAAAAAAAAAAGTAACATGTTAAATGTGTGAACATATTTTACTAGCCAATATTAAACATTTAAGTAATCAATACTCATTTAAAACCAATACGTAGGTGCGTTGGCTACAACTACATGATGCCTCTTATTTCCCATGTAAACATATATATTTTTTTTTTCTGCAGGGTGCCTTGTACTGTCTCCTTGGAAATCACAGTGGTGTGTGCTTGGCAAACCTTCATGATTGGGACTGTATTATACAGACTTGGCCAGCGATTGTTTCTTCAGGGCTTAGCCAAGCAATGTCCCTGGAAAAGCCATCAATAGTGAGACTGTTTGATGATCTTGCAGAAAAGATTCACAGGCAGTATGAAACAATTGGCTTGGACTTCACAGTAAGCAATATCATTCTTTCATTCAAGTTTTAGTGGAAATCCTGTCTTGTTAAAATGCCCTTTATTTTTCATGCCCTTTTTCCAGTAATAATATTCTTGGCATTTGAGTCCAGTGTTTTTTTAAAAAAGCATTTGTTACCTGTTTGCTTTTTGTACTTTCATTGATCATTACTGTAGATAACAGGGTGGAGTAGCAAGTTGGAGCGTGGTAGGGAGACAGCCAGGGCTCCACAAAGGTTTATTGATTTGTTGTATTTACCCTTATTTTGTGTGTGCCCACAGCTTCATTTTTCAAAGAGTTAATTATATTTTACGAGGTTTACCATGCTAGCCAAAGTCGCAAAAGATCGACTACTGGGTTCGTAATTTATAGTGAAGAAAACTAAAATTGAATGTTTTGACAAATGAAAGACTAAAGAATATAACTTTCAGTGGTGCTCAGGTTGAGAGTTATAGCAGATTTTCTAGGAACTTACAAATCTGTATTTATACTCCCACAGAACATGGGGGTGAGTAAAAGAAGGGTGAGCACAGCAGAATCCCCCTCTTCCCTGAAGTGACTATGGTTGACATCTCTCCCCTGTTTTAAAAACCACTGTTCTAAATGTATTCCTTTTAAATCAAACATAGGCTTGCTATTTGCGACTGTCATTAGATTATACTTTACTTTTTAGAAAAAAAAATTTAATTGAGATGTAATTCACATATCATAAATATCACCCTTTTAATATGGACATGTTATATGCACGGTAGAATAGTCACAGGGCTGTGTAACCACTCGAATTCCAGAACATTTTCCTTTTTCTTTGTTTCTCATTCTCATTCTGTCTCATTCTGTCCCCCAAGGCTAGAGTGCAGTGGCATAATCATCCCCTGCCTCAGCCTTCCTACTAAGTAGGACGATAGGTGTGCACCACTACACCCAGCTAATTTAAATTTTTTTTTTTTTTTTAGAGAGACAGGGGTCTTGCTGTGTTCCCAGGGCTGGTCTCAAACTCCTGGCCTCAAGCAGTCCACTCACCTTGACCTCCCAAAGTGCTAGGATTACAGAGATGAGCCACCATGTCTGGCCTCCACAATGTTTTCATCACCCCAAAAGAAAACAAGTACCTAATAGCAGTCGCTTCCCATTCTTCCATACCCTAAACCCCTGGAAACCACTTTCTCTCTCAGTAAATTTGCCCATTATTAGATATTTCATATAAATGGAATCATAAAATATGTGGACTTTTGTGTCTGGCCTTTTTCACTTAGCATAACATTTTCAAGGTTCGTTCGGGTAGTCTGCATCAGAACTTCATTTTTTTTCTTGCTTTTTTCTTTTTAACAAGATTCCAAAGTCATGTGTTGAAATAGCGGAATTACTTCAACAATCAAAAAACCCCTCTATCAACCAGATATTGCTTAGCCCAGAAAAAATTAAGGAAGGAATTAAACGTCAACAAGAAAAGAATGCCGATGCCCTAAGGTAATTGATGAATGGTGTACTTCAATAGATGACATTATAGATAGTAAGTTTTGGCTTTTTTTTGAGACAGAGTCTTGCTCTGTTGCCCAGGCTGGAGTACAGTGAGACGATCATGGCTCACTGCAACCTCCACTTCCTGGGTTTAAGCTATTCTCAAGCATCAGCCTCCCAAGTAGCTGAGATTACAGGCATGCACCACCACACCCAGCTAATTTTTGTATTTTTAGTGGAGACGGCGTTTCACCACATTGGCCAGGCTGGTCTCGAACTCCTGGCCTCAAGTGATCTGCCCACCTTGGCCTCCCAAAGTGCTGGGATTATAGGCATGAGCCACTGCACCTGGCCAATAGTAAGTTTTTAACATCTCTAAAGTATAGATGTGTACCATAACTGCTTAATGATGTTTACACATTGACTTCTGAAAAAAATACAAAGAAGTTGAGAGATAATTACTGCACAGATTACTATTTTTCCTTTTTAAGCTATGGAGGTATAAAACACCATCTAAAAAATAAGGCCGAGCACGGTGGCTTATGCCTGTTATCCCAGCACTTTGGGAGGCTGAGGTGGGAAGATCTCTTGAGCTAAGGAGTTCGAGACCAGCCTGTGCAACATGGTGAAACCCTGTCTATACAAAAAATACAAAAATTAGCCAGGCATGGTGGCATGCGCCTACAGTCCCAGCTACCCGGGAGGCTAAGGTGGGAGGATCGCTTGAACCTGGGAGGCAGAGGTTACAGTGAGCAGAGATCGTGCCACTGCACTTCAGCCTGGGTAACAGAGCAAGACCCTGTCTCAAATAAACAAAACCAAAAGTTATTTCACTGTCCTTTTTTTTCTAGTGAATTATCTTTTTTTCTTTTTTTTTTTTTAAGGTAGTAATATTTCGGAAACTACATAACTGGTACACATCAGTCATTAATTCCTAAATTCAAGTTTAGCAGATGTATCATTTTATAGTGCTTATAATAGTAATGACTTATTGGTCAAATTTGGTATCAGGATTTTAATAAACTGTTTTTGGATTCTTGGTACCAAAGCACTTAAATGCTTCAGTGATAACACTCAAGCAAGAGTCTTCCTAACTTGATTTTGTCTTTGCCTTATAGTTAGTATATGAATATGCCTCTTCGTTGTTTTCTAAAATGTCTATGAATAATAAACTCTTATAGCCTACCTAATGTATTTCAGATACCTGGTGTATCGTTCGTGTGTGTGTGTGTGTGTGTGTGTGTGTGTGTACCACTCCCAGTTAATTGATTACTACTTACAGAATTACTTGTGCATGTCCATTCAGGAAAAGTTGAGTTCACTCTTCCTAGCCTTTCATGAGCTTTTGCCAGCATCTCTGTTCACCTGTCTACTTTCATTCTGGCTTGCTTCTCATCAGGCCCTTTATAGTCAGGTGGTGGGAAGTAAGTGGGGAAGGAGGGTGAATTTGGCTAGAATTTGAATTTCTATTATATTTTTGATGTTCATTTTAGTATTATAGTAAAATAATACCTCACCTGATTTTTTTTTTTAAAGGAACTATGAAAATTTGGTAGACACCTTGCTAGATGGTATGGAGCAAAGAAACCTGTAAGTGCAAAAGATTTTTGTAATTCCCACAGCATTTGTCTTAAATACTATAGGAGTTTTCTACGTGGAAGGCTATGAATGACTATGTCACAAAAAGTTATATTCTAGATTGTGTATTTGGAAGCAGATTAAGAGGAAAAGAGATGGAGGGAAAGTCTGGGATTAATGATAGGAGCAGTGTTCTTCAGTAGACCTAAATTCTTGTGAAATTTAAAATTATAAGGTGTTTCACATACAGTTTTTTTTTTTTTTCAAGTGGTTTTATGTGTGATATGCTTTGTCATTTTTCCTCCTTTTAAGGCCTTGGAAATTTGAACATATAGGCATTGGGCTTCTGTCTCTACTGCTGAGAGATGACCGAGTGTTGCCTCTTCGTGCCATACGGTTTTTTGTTGAGAATCTCAACCATGATGCAATTGTAGTTCGAAAGGTACCTACCTTGTTTTAGCTACAGTCTTGGGTTTGAGAGTATGTACGTGACCTGAAGTCTTTAAATTCTTCACAAGCAATACACACTTGGTTAATAAATATCTTGAAGTGTATTGATTTGAAATCTCCCCCTGATGATTCAGAGATGATAATGATTCATCCAACAAATGAACATGTTTAGGCACTCTGTTTAAACACTGGGGATATAGCAGGAAATAAGTTTATAGGCTAATGGTAAAGATTTAACAATTAGAAAACTAGGTGTGCAGTGTTTCAGGAGGGGCAAGAAACCCGAGGGTACAGCTTTTTACTCTCTAAGTGTTAGAGGTGAGGTGGGGAGTGGGGAGATGGCCTAAGCTGAAGCATTGGAGAAAGACCTTTAAAAATACCCTGAGGCTGGGCAGGGCTTGGTGGCTCACGCCTGTAATCCCAGCACTTTGGGAGGCTGAGGCAGGTGGATCACCTGAGGTCAGGAGTTCAAGACCAGCCTGACCAACATGGAGAAACCCTCTCTACTAAAAGTACGAAATTAGCTGGGCATGGTGGCACATGCCTGTAATCCCAGCTACTCGGGAGGCTGAGGCAGTAGAATCGCTTGAACCCGGGAGGGGGAGGTTACAGTGAGCCGAGATTGTGCCATTGCACTCCAGCCTGGGCAACAAGAGTGAAAACTCCTTCTAAAAAAAAAAAAAAATACCCTGAGGCTAAGATTTGAAGAATGAGCAGGTATTGGTTTAACAAAGAAAGGGTCAAAGTTTTCTAGGAAGAGAGACTAGCATGGGTCAAGACTGTAGAGGAAGAAGTGCCTATGATTCATTCTAAGTCAGATGTAGCACTCACAAGGATGTACTGCCAGATGTCAATAGGTGAGGGTTTTTTTTTTTTTTTTGAGACGGAGTCTTTCTCTGTCCCCTAGGCTGGAGTGCAGTGGCACGATCTCGGCTCACCGCAACCTCCATCTCCTGGATTCACGCCATTCTTCTGCCTCAGCCTCTTGAGTAGCTGGGACTACAGGCGCCCGCCAACACGCCTGGCTAATTTTTTGTATTTTTAGTAGAGACGGGGTTTCACCGTGTTAGCCAGGATGGTCTCGATCTCCTGACCTCGTGATCCGCCCGCCTCGGCCTCCCAAAGTGCTGGGATTACAGGCTTGAGCCACCATGCCCGGCCTCGGTGAGGTGTTTTTTTAAAGAAACAGAATCCACTTCTGCTTTGAGTAAAGCAGGCAGCCAGTTAAATGATTTAAACTTTTTTTTGTGAATGTGTACCTTTTTTCTTTTCTAGATGGCTATCTCAGCTGTTGCTGGTATCCTTAAACAGCTAAAAAGAACCCACAAAAAGCTGACCATTAACCCCTGTGAAATCAGTGAGTACTACCAGAAGTAATTAATAGTGCTTTCCAATAAAACTCAGAAAATTTTCTTGACATGTACCAATTCTAGTTCTTGACCTCAAATATTGTTCTATGGATATTAACACAAAATATAAATAACATGAAGGAAACAGTTGACTTAGTAAAAGCTAGTGATAACTATTTACAAAAATAGATTGACTCCTTCTGCCTTCATATTTATCTCACCCACTAAGCAATTATACTAATTATTTTATCAACTGTATTTCAAAGACTTAAATTGCTGTTATTAATTTGTTAAAAGTTTCTCTTTGGGTGGTGGGATTAGGGACAAGGTGAATTTTCTTCCTCATACCTTATTGTATTACCACAATTTTTTTTTTTTTTTTGAGACGGAGTCTCACTGTCGCCCAGGCTGGAGTGCAGTGGCGCGATCTCGGCTCACGTATTACCACAATTTTTCAGAAGGAAAAAACATTTTTTTCTGGTCTCCAATCCAGGATTAAAACATTGCATTTAAATTGTATGGTATCTTTAGTTTCCTTTAATGCAGTGTTTAATCCTGGATTGGATTATAGTCCAGAAGAAAATGTTTTAATTTTTTTCATATAAAGTACATTCACTGGGACAACTGTCAAAATTTGAGTAAAGTCTGTTAATGAAATAATTTTACTGTATTAATGTAAGCTTTTTTGAGAATTGTATTTTGATTATTTGAGATAATGTCTACAGTTTATACTCATAGTTTAGATAAGCAAGTATGTGTGGAGAGAGAGAATATCAAAGTATGCATGGTAAAATGTCAAAATTTGGGTGTCTCAGTAAAAGATGTGGGAATTTTTTGAGCTCTGTAAGGCTGAAATTATTATTTCAAATCTAAATAGTTTAAACAAAATTAATCCTTTTAATTTTGGTAAAAGGAATGAAGCATGTTTCATACTTGATCTCTCCCCCAAAATAACTGATTCAACACAATTAGTAGATAATCCCATCTTCTCTGTTTTGAAATGTGCCCCCAGTTGCTCATATATATGTTATCTTAATGTTATTTTAATAGTGCCGTTTTGTGAAGACAAAGTTACACTGGTACTGTTGATTGAAATTTGATAATAACTGTTGGGCGAATATTTTTAAATTCATCAAATGTGATTGTCTTTTCCTTAGGTGGATGTCCTAAACCCACCCAAATTATTGCTGGTGATAGGCCTGATAATCATTGGTTGCATTATGATAGCAAAACTATACCAAGAACTAAAAAAGAATGGGAGTCAAGTTGCTTTGTGGAAAAAACTCACTGGGGATACTACACCTGGCCAAAGTAAGTAACTTACTGCGCACCTTATCATTAAATGCCTTTGATATAACTGTTTTATCATATTTTGGTTTCTGGGGAGGTTCAGAGGCACTTGAAGGTTCTTTTATCTTTCCCCTTCCCTAGTCCTCTCTTTCTTTTGCTCCTGCCAATGCTATGCCTCATTCCTGCCTCTTTCCTTGTACAAAAACCCTTAGCCTTTCTGAATCGCATGGTTATTTGGCTAAGGAGGTTATTAATAGCTGCTCTAAATTATATTCCTACGTATTAATAATACACATGCCTAAACCAGCCCAGAGAAATACATATTTTTCTCTCCTTATTAACTCCATTTGTCATTAGGACACAGTGATCTGACAGATTTTTAAGGCCTAGACTGTTACTGCTGTACTCATCTCCCCAAACTTAGCATCTAGTTAGAGTTCATTAAAAGTGCCTTCTAATGCTTTCTATCCATGAAGCTCTAATATTTTTTTCTATGCGTATGATAAATATGAACTCTTACTATATAGGAATATGGTTGTTTATGCTGGTGTGGAAGAGCAGCCTAAGCTTGGCAGAAGCAGGGAGGATATGACAGAGGTAAGCATTCCATTTCACCATGGTTCAAATGCATCTTATTTTGGGCCACTGATTTATCTCAACTTCACTTCAGTTCTTCTTTTTCTTTTTTTTCTTAATACAATTTGTGTTTTTCAGTATAGCACTGCATAAATATTGGTGACTATGTAATCCATTCTCCCCAACCCCTTTATACTACTGCCAGTTGACATAGATGTTGATGTATCTAAGACTGAGTTACTATCCCATTCACCACTCCCTTGGCTGCTGCTTTATGTAGTTTGCTCCTCATTTCTTGTATCAGTTCCGATACAAGCGTTTTGAAGGAAAAGTTAATGACTGATTTTTAGTTTTCTGTTGCATATAAATTATGGGTACTCCGTAAATACATGTTGGTAGATTTCAGTTAAAACTCCTTGAACTTCATTTAATTTACTTCACTTTGAAAGTTGACTTGGCTGGGAGCCATGGCACATGCCTGTAATCCCAACACTTTGGGAGTCTGAGGCAAGTGGATCACTTGAACCCAGGAGTTTGAGACCATCCTGAGCAACATGGCAAAACCTTGTCTCTACAAAATTAGCTGGGCGTAGTGGCGCACACCTGTAGTCCCAGCTACTTGGGAGGCTAAGGTGGGAAAATTACCCGACCCGAGGAAGGCAAGACTGCACTGAGCCATGATTGCACCACTGCACTCCAGCCTGGGTGACAGAGTGAGACCCTGTCCCAAAAAAAGAAAAGAAACAAAAGAAAGTTGACAAAGGGTTTTTAAGTTTATGTATTTATTCCTCGAGTTAATGGTATTGTAACTTTTTCTGATTCTGAACAGTTGGCCTTTTAACTTCTGGTGTTATGTAAAATGAAAGTGATTTGTTGGGGCTTGATTTATAGTTTTGGGGATTTTAACAAATTGCACACAGGTGTCACAGTGGCTTTCAGTCTTCATTTCCCCAGCAGAACGTTTGTTGATTTTTAATTCACAGTGTGAGAAATAGGATTCAAACTTGAGAATCTGAAGGAAAACTTACTGTTTTAGCATTTTTAGAGGGAGATACTTGGTTTTAGAAATCACTGTAGTCTGTGAGAACTAAGAATTCATTGAAACAAAAATACAGCCTGCTTTTGACTATCAAAATCTTTTTAATTTTAACTTTTTCAGAATCATGTTTTTAAGTGGATTTTAAACGCTGAATATTGTTCTTTTTTTAACTTTATAGGCAGAACAGATTATATTTGATCATTTTTCTGATCCTAAATTTGTTGAACAGTTAATTACTTTTCTATCATTAGAAGACAGAAAAGGAAAAGATAAGTTTAATCCACGACGTTTTTGTCTCTTTAAGGTAACTATATTGTTTACGTATCCTCTTTATAATGCTTAGTAACTATTCAGTTTGTAGGTTCATAACTTATAAATATTTGATCAAAGCTAGCCATCTGCCTTGATCTAAAACGGCACTGGAATTTACACTGAACATGTACAGACTTTTGTTGTCATTATTCCCTAAACAAGACATTACAACAAGTATTGACATAGCATTAATATATAATACAATTAGTAAACGTTGTATTAGGTCCTAAAAGTACTCTTAAGATGATTTAAAATATACAATATATATAGGTTATATGCAAATACAATACCATCTTATGTAATGGACTTGAACATTTTGGTATTTTGGGGTGGGGATCTTGAAACCAGACCCCCACATACACCAAGGGATGACTGTATTTGTCTTTAATGTTTGTTGTAATTGGCATTAGAAGGAAAAAAATACCCAAAACTATATGCGTTTTTTATGTTTAGTTGCTTTTTTTGAGGTGTGATACTTAGAGAGATTATTAATGTTTGTTTCGTTGGTTACATTTTAATGTGATATTTAAAATGACAGTGTTCTTACTATTTTAACTTACTGGAATTGTTAAAACAGTTCTAAAGGGGAGTGTGCGTGGAGTTTTTAAGCACATTAGTAATGTACAGAATAATTACAAGCAAAATTATAATTGAGATGATAGTCATTTGAGTACTGAAGAACGGTCTTTCTTTTAAAGGGTATATTCAGGAATTTTGATGATGCCTTCCTGCCAGTTCTGAAGCCCCATTTAGAACGTTTGGTTGCAGATTCACATGAAAGCACCCAGCGATGTGTTGCAGAAATTATAGCTGGTTTAATCAGAGGTTCTAAGCATTGGACATTTGAAAAGGTGACGTATTAATATTTGTACAGAACATTTCCTGTTAAAGCTATGTTACCCATTTTAGTGGCAATTCCCAACACATTAGATACTGATAATTAAAATATGAAATGTTCAGTGATATGAAATATGCCGATACGTAGACATTGCTTTTGATTACAGATTACAGCCTAATGGTCTCTAGGAACATTTACTATCTTTAAATTTTTGAAGTTTTTATCCACATTGGGGGGAAAAATTTAAAAAAAGGAAAAAGGAATTCCAGTTTCTGGAAAAAGAGGAAGATCCTGGAACACTGGTCCTACATTATTGCACTGTGTCACTCTGCTGATGGTGCAAGTGTGCTTCTCCCTTCATTAAGCCATTCCAGCTTCTCATTAAGTCCTTTCTCTTAGCCTCCTTATCATTTATATTACTTGCCCAGTCTTCTAGACAGTTGGAGTTTGACTCTCCCTTTTAGAGTATCCCTCTTTTTAATTGTAAGATTTAGTTTTCACACACCTGCCTTTAAGGTTAGTTCGTGAGCAAAATACACCAGACTAAAAATAACCTGGTCAAATGTCAGGACCAGCTGAACATAAGGTAGACCACTATTTTGTCAAAGAGATGACACAAATAGGGTTTTTTGGTCAACTTTTAGGAGGACTGCAAACACTTTTGCTTACAAGAAACAATTTTATTTTAAAATGTCACATGTATTCTTAACATCTGTTACATTACTAAAGCCACTCCTTTTTTTTTTTTTAATATTATACTTTAGGTTTTAGGGTACATGTGCACAATGTGCAGGTTTGTTACATATGTATACATGGGCCATGTTGGTGTGCTGCACCCATTAACTCGTCATTTAGCATTAGGTATATCTCCTAATGCTCTCCCCTCCCCCCACCTCACAACAGTCCCCGGAATGTGATGTTCCCCTTCCTGTATCCGTGTGTTCTCATTGTTCAATTCCCACCTATGAGTGAGAACATGCAGTGTTTGGTTTTTTGTCCTTGCGATAGTTTGCTGAGAATGATGGTTTCCAGTTTCATCCATGTCCCTACAAAGGGACATCTTCATTTTTTATGGCTGCATAGTATTCCATGGTGCATATGTGCCACATTTTCTTAATCCAGTCTATCATTGTTGGACATTTGGCTTGGTTCCAAGTCTTTGCTATTGTGGATAGTGCTGCAATAAACATATGTGTGCATGTGTCTTTATAGCAGCATGATTTATAATCCTTTGGGTATATACCCAGTAATGGGATGGCTGGGTCAAATGGTATTTCTAGTTCTAGATCCCTGAGGAATCGCCACACTGACTTCCACAATGGTTGAACTAGTTTCCAGTCCCACCAACAGTGTAAAAGTGTTCCTATTTCTCCACATCCTCTCCAGCACCTGTTATTTCCTGATATTTTAATGATCACCATTCTAACTGGTGTGAGATGGTATCTCATTGTGGTTTTGATTTGCATTTCTCTCATGGCCAGTGATGATGAGCATTTTTTCATGTGTTTTTTGGCTGCATAAATGTCTTCTTTTGAGAAGTGTCTGTTCATATCCTTTGCCCACTTGTTGATGGGGTTGTTTGTTTTTTTCTTGTAAATTTGTTTGAGTTCATTGTAGATTCTGGATATTAGCCCTTTGTCAGATGAGTAGGTTGTAAAAATTTTCTCCCATTCTGTAGGTTGCCTGTTCACTCTGAAGGTAGTTTCTTTTGCTGTGCAGAAGCTCTTTAGTTTAATTAGATCCCATTTGTCAATTTTGGCTTTCGTTGCCATTGCTTTTGATGTTTTACACATGAAGTCCTTGCCCATGCCTATGTCTTGGATGGTATTGCCTAGGTTTTCTTCTAGGGTTCTTATGGTTTTAGGTCTAACATTTAAGTCTTTAATCCATCTTGAATTAATTTTTGTATAAGGTGTAAGGAAGGGATCCAGTTTCAGCTTTCTACATATGGCTAGCCAATTTTCCCAGCACTATTTATTAAATAGGGAATCCTTTCCCCATTTCTTGTTTTTGTCAGGTTTGTCAAAGATCAGATGGTTGTAGATATGTGGCATTATTTCTGAGGGCTGTGTTCCATTCCATTGATCTGTATCTCTCTTTTGGTACCAGTACCATACTGTTTTGGTTACTGTAGCCTTGTAGTATAGTTTGAAGTCAGGTAGCGTGATGCCTCCGGCTTTGTTCTTTTGGCTTAGAATTGACTTGGCAATGCAGGCTCTTTTTTGGTTCCATATGAGCTTTAAAGTAGTTTTTTCCAATTCTGTGAAGAAAGTCATTGGTAGCTTGATGGGGATGGCATTGAATCTATAAATTACCTTGGGCAGTATGGCCATTTTCATGATATTGATTCTTCCTACCCATGAGCATGGCATGTTCTTCCATTTGTTTGTATCCTCTTTTATTTCATTGAGCAGTGGTTTGTAGTTCTCCTTGAAGAGGTCCTTCACATCCCTTGTAAGTTGGATTCCTAGGTATTTTATTCTCTTTGAAGCAATTGTGAATGGGAGTTCACTCATGATTTGGCTCTCTGTCTGTTATTGGTGTATAAGAATGCTTGTGATTTTTGTACATTGATTTTGTATCCTGAGACTTTGCTGAAGTTGGTTATCAGCTTGAGGAGATTTTGGGCTGAGACAATGGGGTTTTCTAGATATACAATCATGTCATCTGCAAACAGGGACAATTTGACTTCCTCTTTTCCTAATTGAATACCCTTTATTTCCTTCTCCTGCCTGATTGCCCTGGCCAGAACTTCCAACACTATGTTGAATAGCAGTGGTGAGAGAGGGCATCCTTGTCTTGTGCCAGTTTTCAAAGGGAATGCTTCCAGTTTTTGCCCATTCAGTATGATATTGGCTGTGGGTTTGTCACAGATAGCTCTTATTATTTTGAGATATGTCCCATCAATACCTAATTTATTAAGAGTTTTTAGCATGAAGCATTGTTGAATTTTGTCAAAGGCCTTTTCTGCATCTATTGAGATAATCATGTGGTTTTTGTCTTTGGTTCTGTTTATATGCTGGATTACATTTATTGATTTGCATATGTTGAACCAGCCTTGCATCCCAAGGATGAAGCCCACTTGATGATGGTGGATAAGCTTATGTGCTGCTGGATTCAGTTTGCCAGTATTTTATTGAGGATTTTTGCATCAATGTTCATCAAGGATATTGGTCTGAAATTCTCTTTTTTGGTTGTGTCTCTGCCAGGCTTTGGTATTAGGATGATGCTGGCCTCATCAGATGGGTTAGGGAGGATTCCCTCTTTTTCTATCAATTGGAATAGTTTCAGAAGGAATGGTACCAGCTCCTCCTTGTACCTCTGGTAGAATTCGGCTGTGAATCCATCAGGTCCTGGACTCTTTTTGGTTGGTAAGCTATTGATTATTGCCACAATTTCAGAGTCTGTTATTGGTCTGTTTGGAGATTCAACTTCTTCCTGGTTTAGTCTTGGGAGGATGTATGTGTTGAGGAATTTATCCATTTCTTCTAGATTTTCTAGTTTATTTGCATAGAGGGGTTTGTCATATTCTCTGGTGGTAGTTTATATTTCTGTGGAATCGGTGGTGATATCCCCTTTATCATTTTTTATTGTGTCTATTTGATTCTTCTCTCTTTTCTTCTTTATTAGTCTTGCTAGCGGTCTATTGATTTTGTTGATCTTTTCAAAAAACCAGCTCCTGGATTCATTAATTTTTTGAAGGGTTTTTTTGTATCTCTATCTCCTTCAGTTCTGCTCTCATTTTAGTTATTTCTTGCCTTCTGCTAGTTTTTGAATGTGTTTGCTCTTGCTTTTCTAGTTCTTTTCATTGTGACGTTAGGGTGTCAATTTTGGATCTTTCCTGCTTTCTCTTGTGGGCATTTAGTGCTATAAATTTCCCTCTACACACTGCTTTGAACGTGTCCCAGAGATTCTGGTATGTTGTGTCTTTGTTCTCGTTGGTTTCAAAGAACATCTTTATTTCTGCCTTCATTTCGTTATGTACCCATTAGTCAATCAGGAGCAGGTTGTTCAATTTCCATGTAGTTGAGGGGTTTTCAGTGAGTTTCTTAATCCTGAGTTCTAGTTTGATTGCACTGTGGTCTGAGAGACAGTTTGTTGTAATTTCTGTTCTTTTACATTTTCTGAGGAGAGCTTTACTTCCAACTATGTGGTCAATTTTGGAATAGGTGTGGTGTGGTGCTGAAAAGAATGTATATTCTGTTGATTTGGGGTGGAGAGTTCTGTAGATGTCTATTAGGTCCGCTTGGTGCAGAGCTGAGTTCAATTCCTGGGTATCCTTGTTAACTTTCTGTCTCGTTGATCTGTCTAATGTTGACAGTGGGGTGTTAAAGTCTCCCATTATTATTGTGTGGGAGTCGAAGTCTCTTTGTAGGTCACTAAGGACTTGCTTTATGAATCTGGGTGCTCCTGTGTTGGGTGCATATATATTTAGGATAGTTAGCTCTTCTTGTTGAATTGATCCCTTTACCATTATGTAATGGCCTTCTTTGTCTCTTTTGATCTTTGTTGGTTTTTTTTTTTTTTTTTTTTTTTTTCTCGAGACGGAGTCTCGCTCTGTCGCCCAGGCTGGAGTGCAGTGGCACAATCTCGGCTCACTGCAAGCTCCGCCTCCTGGGTTCACGCCATTCTCCTGCCTCAGCCTCTCCGAGTAGCTGGGACTACAGGCGCCCGCCACCACGCCCGGCTAATTTTTTTGTATTTTTACTAGAGACGGGGTTTCATCGTGGTCTCGATCTCCTGACCTCGTGATCCGCCCGCCTCGGCCTCCCAAAGTGCTGGGATTACAAGCGTGAGCCACCGCGCCCGGCCTTGATCTTTGTTGGTTTAAAGTCTGTTTTATCAGAGACTAGGATTGCAACCCCTGCCTTTTTTTGTTTTCCATTTGCTTGATAGATCTTCCTCCATCCCTTTATTTTGAGCCTATGTGTGTCTCTGCACATGAGATGGGTTTCCTGAATACAGCACACTGATGGGTCTTGACTCTTTATCCAATTTGCCAGTCTGTGTCTTTTAATTGGAGCATTTAGCCCATTTACATTTAAAGTTAATATTGTTATGTGTGAATTTGCTCCTGTCTTTATGATGTTAGCTGGTTATTTTGCTCATTAGTTGATGCAGTTTCTTCCTAGCCTTGATGGTCTTTACGTTTTGGCATGTTTTTGCAGTGGCTGGTACCGGTTGTTCCTTTCCATGTTTAGTGCTTCCTTCAGGAGCTCTTGTAGGGCAGGCCTGGTGGTGACAGAATCTCTCAGCATTTGCTTGTCTGTAAAGTATTTTATTTCTCTTTCACTTATGAAGCTTAGTTTGGCTGGATATGAAATTCTGGATTGAAAATTCTTTTCTTTAAGAATGTTGAATATTGGCCCCCACTGTCTTCTGGCTTGTAGAGTTTCTGCCGAGAAATCAGCTGTTAGTCTGATGGGCTTCCCTTTGTGGGTAACCCGACGTTTCTCTCTGGCTGCCCTTAACATTTTTTCCTTCATTTCAACTTTGGTGAATCTGACAATTATGTGTCTTGGAGTTGCTCTTCTCGAGGAGTATCTTTGTGGCGTTCTCTGTATTTCCTGAATCTGAATGTTGGCTGAATCTGAATGTTGGCCTGCCTTGCTAGATTGGGGAAGTTCTCTTGGATAATATCCTGCAGAGTGTTTTCCAACTTGGTTCCATTCTCCCCATGACTTTCAGGTACACCAGTCAGACGTAGATTTGGTCTTTTCACATAGTCCTGTGTTTCTTGGAGGCTTCGTTCGTTTCTTTTTATTCTTTTTTTCTAAACTTCCCTTCTCGCTTCATTTCATTCATTTCGTCTTCCATCACTGATACCCTTTCTTCCAGTTGATCGCATTGGCTCCTGAGGCTTCTGCATTCTTCACGTAGTTCTCGAGCCTTGGCTTTCAGCTCCATCAGCTCCTTTAAGGACTTCTCTGCATTGGTTATTCTAGTTATCCATTCGTCTAATTTTTTTTTTCACAGTTTTTAACTTCTTTGCCATTGGTTTGAGTTTCCTCCTGTGGCTCAGAGTAGTTTGATTGACTGAAGCCTTCTTCTCTCAACTCATCGAAGTCATTCTCCATCCAGCTTTGTTCCGTTGCTGGTGAGGAGCTGCGTTCCTTTGGAGGAGGAGAGGCGCTTTGCTTTTTATTGTTTCCAGTTTTTCTGCTCTGTTTTTTCCCCCGTCTTTGTGATTTTATCTACTTTTGGTCTTTGATGATGGTGACGTACAGAAGGGTTTTTGGTGTGGATGTCCTTTCTGTTTGTTAGTTTTCCTTCTAACAGACAGGAACCTCAGCTGCAGGTCTGTTGGAGTTTGCTAGTGGTCCACTCCAGACCCTGTTTGCCTGGGTATCAGCAGTGGTGGCTGCAGAACAGCGGTGGCTGTAGAACAGCGGATCTTGGTGAACCGCAAATGCTGCTGCCTGATCGTTCCTCTGGAAGTTTTGTCTCAGAGGAGTACCCAGCCGTGTGAGGTGTCAGTCTGCCCATACTGGGGGGTGCCTCCCAGTTAGGCTGCTTAGGGGTCAGGGGTCAGGGACCCACTTGAGGAGGCAGTCTACCGGTTCTCAGATCTCCAGCTGCATGCTGAGAGAACCACTGCTCTCTTCAAAGCTGTCAGACAGGGACATTTAAGTCTGCAGAGGTTACTGCTGTCTTTTTGTTTGTCTGTGCCCTGCCCTCAGAGGTGGAGCCTACAGAGGCAGGCAGGCCTCCTTGAGCTGTGGTGGGCTCCACCCAGTTCGAGCTTCCCAGCTGCTTTTGTTTACCTAATCAAGCCTAGGCAATGGCAGGCGCCCCTCCCCCAGCCTCCCTGCTGCCTTGCAGTTTGATCTCAGACTGCTGTGCTAGCAATCAGTGAGACTCCGTGGGTGTAGGACCCTCTGAGCCAGGTGCGGGATATAATCTCCTGGTGTGCCGTTTTTTAAGCCTGTTGGAAAAGCGCAGTATTAGGGTGGGAGTGACCCGATTTTCCAGGTGCTGTCTGTCACCCCTTTCTTTGACTAGGAAAGGGAACTCCCTGACCCCTTGCACTTCCCGAGTGAGGCAATGCCTCACCCTGCTTTGGCTCGCACACTGTGCACTGCACCCACTGTCCTGCACCCACTGTCTGGCACTCCCTAGTGAGATGAACTCAGTACCTCAGATGGAAATGCAGAAATCACCTGTCTTCTGCATCACTCACACTGGGAGCTGTAGACCGAACTGTTCCTATTTGGCCATCTTCTACTAAAGCCACTCTTGAGTTACCTGTTTTGCAAAACATAATTCGTATCCCTATATGTTCTTTGAGATAAAGCTTTTTTTGATAAAATCAAAACAGTGCTGCCACTGGAAATTTTGTCTCAAACCATTCCTGCTGATTGAAAAATTCCTTCCTTCCTTCCTTCCTTCCGTCCTTCCTTCCTCCGTCTGTCCTTCCATCCATCCATCCATCCGTCCATCTTCCTTGTCTGTCTTTCTTCTTTTTCTTTTTTTCTGGACAGTCTTAGTCTGTCGCCCAGGCTGGAGTACAGTGGTGTGATCATTGCTCACTGCAACCTCTGCTCCCTGGGTTCAAGCAATGCCTCAGCCACCTCAGTAGCTGGGGTTACAGGCATGCGCCACCTTGTCAGGCTAATTTTTGTATTTTTAATAGAGGCAGGGTTTCTCCATGTGGCCAGGCTGGTCTCGAACTCCTGGCTCTCGAACTCCGCCTACCTTACCCTCCCAAAGTGCTGGGATTACAGGTGTTAGCTACTGTGCCTGGCCTTCATTCATTCTTTTAAAAAAAAAAATTCAAATTTTTTTTAGGAACTTAAAAAATTAATAATAGTGACTGTTCATGTTTATGGCGTACATGTGATATTTTGATACATGCACACAATGTGTAATGATGAAATCAACGTATGTCCTTTTTAACTAAAATACAGTCCATGGACCTGCACCAGGGGTAGCACTTGGGAGGTTTTTAGGAAAGTAAGATCTCAGGCGCACTTGAGATGAATCAGTCTGCATTTTATCAAGACCTCAAGGTGATTTGTATGCTCATTAACCTATGAGAAAATCTGTGTATGTAAATGCAGTCTCTGTACAACTGTACACGTTTTTAAGGGCTGTTTATCCCAAACTTGGAATTTGAAGATTATATCTCAGGCTGATTACTAAATTAAATTAAAATGTCATTGCCTCTTGCTTTAAGGTTTAATCAAATGATCTTGATAAACATGGAAAACTTGATTGAGGTTTTGTTTAGCCTAGCGTACTATTATACAAGATTTTTAAGAACACTTATCAGTCGTATGAGATATTTGTTTTGTTTTGTTTTGTTTTGTTTTTTTAGATGGAGTCTCACTCTGTTGCTTAGGCTGGAGTGCAGTGGGATGATCTCGGCTCACTGCAACCTCTGTCTCCCAGGTTCAAGCAATTCTATTGCCTCAGCCTCCCGAGTAGTTGGGATTACAGGCATGTGCCACTATGCTCAGCTAATTTTTATTTTTTTTTGTAGAGACATGGTTTCGCCATGTGGCCAGGTTGGTCTCTAACTCCTGATCTCAAGTGATCCCCCTGCCTTGGCCTCCCAAAGTTCTCGGATTACAGGCAGGATCCACTGCACCCAGCCAAGAGATATTTGTTAAAGAGCCATGCAAAGTATTTACTCTTTTCTGAATATTTTTTGGGAAAAAATTTCACCTATACCTGGATATGTATGGTGATAATGTACTTTGCTGGATTATTTGGTTGCTCTAAAAAATGATTAGGGCCAGGCATGCTAGCTCATGCCTATAATTCCAGCACTTTGGGAGGCCAAGGTGAGAGGATTGCTTGAGACTAGGAGTTCAAGAGCAGCCTGGGCAACATAGCAAGATCCTGTTTTTACAAAAAATAAAAAAATTGCAGGGCATAGTGGCACACACCTATAGTCCATGCTCCTTGGAAGGCTGAAGCGAGTGGATCACTTGAGCTCGGAAGCCTAAGGCGACGTCGAGGTATGATCGTGCCACTGCACTCCAGCCTGGGCAATAGCATGAGACCATGTCTCAAAAATAATTTAAATGATATATCTGTATGTGTATACATTTCCAGGCAAAGAAAGATATTTGAAGAAAAATACTGAGTGTCATTAACTCTTACCCATATATTTTGTTTTGATTAGGTGGAGAAGCTTTGGGAGCTTCTGTGCCCTCTGCTTAGAACAGCACTGTCCAATATTACCGTAGAAACTTATAATGACTGGGGAGCTTGTATAGCAACATCCTGTGTAAGTTACCCTACATCTTTCTTTGTCTAACTGATCTATTCAAACTATTTGATACTGTCTCTCAAAGTGTGTGAAATCTCATAACACTTCTTAAATCGTTTTGGGTTTTGTTTTTAAATTTTTATTTTTTATTTCTGTGGGATTAGAGACTATTATTCTAAGTGAGGTAACTCACTTCTTGCATCTTGAAAGTTTGTTCATGCTTTTGTCATCTTATGTAATTGGAGATGGCTCTATTCAGCCTTTCAAATAAGTCTTGAGAAGTAACTCTTAAGTGATTATTATATCTTCTCTGCTGTGGTAATGCATCTAAAATTAAGTGACAATCATGTATTTGGAAATGTCACTTACATATAGTAAAAGCCACATAATACAAAGTTATAGGTATTATTTTTTATACCAGATATGTCCATAGCTTGTGTACTTTGATTGAAGATGATCCATTTAGCTAACAACAGTTTTCTCAGTGTTAACTTGAACTACGATAGTCACATTTGAATTTGAGTCACCTATCAGTTTTAGTTTGATTTTCTTCTTCTGTACAGTCAGCCCTCCATGTCCATGAGTTCTACATCTGTGGTTTCAGCCAACCTGAGGAGATGGAGAATATTTCAGAAGGGGGTGGGGGGATGGTTGTGTCTATAGTGAACCTGTTCAGATTTTTTTTTCTTGTCATTATTCCCTAAACAATACAGTATAACAACTATTTACATAGCATTTACATTGTATTAGGTATTACAAATACTCTAGAGAAGATTTGAAGTATACAGGAGGATGTGCATAGGTTATATGTAAATACTACACCATTTTCTTCAGAGACTTGAACATCTGTGGATTTTGGTATCCTAAGGGAGTTCTGGAACCAATCCGCCACAGATACCAAGTGGCGACTATACTTATATATGTTTTTAGTATTTCTAAAATAATTGAATATGGCTGGGTGCACTAGCTCTCAACTTTAATCGCAGAACTTTGGGAGGCTGAGGCAGGAAGATCGCTTGGGGCCAGGAGTTGGAGACCAGCCTGGGCAACATAGGGATACACTGTCTCTACAAAAAATAAAAAATTAGCCAGGCATAGTGGCGCATGCCTGTGGTCCCAGCTACTTGAGAGGCCGAGGCGGGTGGATTACTTGAGCCTGGGAGGTAATCATACCACTTCACTCCAGCCTGGGCAACAGAGTTAGACCTAGCCTCAAAAATAAAATTAAATTAAATAACTGAGTATGATTTATTTACAGAATAAATAAATAAATGTCCCCTGTTTAACTGTTACATCATATTTTAAACACAGGAAAGCAGAGATCCCCGGAAACTTCACTGGCTTTTTGAACTGCTGTTGGAATCACCATTGAGTGGTGAAGGAGGATCCTTTGTAGATGCGTGGTAAATTTTTTAAAAAACCTATGAGGTTAACACAAAAGGTTTTGTGTTAACGTATGTATAAATGGAAATGAATGGTCTCTACTTGTAAAGTCTAGATGAAGTAATTACTTTCTTCTGGAAGGTGATGTGATCTGGTTCCATATAACATGTGATACTTAATAAGAGTTATTTATTAGTTGGACAAGTAAGTGAGATGTAGGCAACCTGAGCAATTTAAACACAAATTAGAGTCAGCATTCTTTGCTGTCAGATATTTTATTGGAATTGTCTTTTGTACTTTTGTGTCTTCATCACATCTTATTTTTCACTTTTTCCTGTTAAAAAGATAGAAAGAGAGAGTAATCATTTCAAGGAAAAACTGCCTTGGTTGGGGCATATGGTGCTGTAGAAAGTTAGACAATAGTAATATGGATAATTTCATTAAAAAGAAGAAGCACTTAATTAATGAGAAAACTTGAATTCTGATGTTTAAATATTAGTCGGCGAGTATTCTTAAGTCAGTATTTCTTTCAGTTGTCTAGTAGTGGAGATGAAATGCAAATACAGAGAAAATGATATAGGAAAAATAAAATCTTCATAAAGAGGCTATTTTGAGTTGTGGATATTGTAGTATTTATTCGGTGAGAAAATGAAAAAGCTTTAAGTGAAATACAGATATTGGCTCTCCATACTGTCAATATGTAAAGGCAGAAAGGGCCTCCAATATAACACTACGATGCTTTAATTTTAGTCGACTTTATGTACTACAAGGTGGCCTTGCCCAGCAAGAATGGAGAGTGCCTGAACTATTGCACAGACTACTGAAGTACTTGGAACCCAAACTCACCCAGGTTTACAAAAATGTCAGAGAAAGAATAGGAAGGTAGGTACTGTTTTCTCTGTGGTATACCTCTCGAGTTCTTTGTTTTTTTTTAAATTGTAATAGCTAATACATGCTGGTTATGTTGTCAGTGGGTTTCATGGTGTCTTTCTCAAATTGTTTGCTATTGTGTCGTGGGAAACGATGAAACACCCTGAATGTAAACTATGACAGCAGTGTGCTCAGAAGCCAGAGATGAGCAGTCACAACACCTAAGTGTTAACACCCCTTAATTATAAGGCTTCTTTTACACACAAGCATAATCTAAGACCCACTCCAGGAATTGTCTTGGCACAGTTTACTTTGATTGGGTCATAACTTTTGAACCTCATTTTTATTTATGTGGCACCTCTTCCTATTATTAAGTATTTTATTTTGCAGTGTGCTGACCTACATATTCATGATAGATGTATCTTTGCCAAATACCACACCAACCATATCGCCTCATGTCCCTGAGTTTACTGCTCGAATTCTGGAGAAATTGAAACCTCTCATGGATGTGGATGAAGAAATTCAGAACCATGTTATGGAAGAAAATGGAATTGGTGAAGAAGATGAACGAACTCAGGGCATTAAACTCTTGAAAACCAGTGAGTGGATAAAATTAGTAGAAACTCAATTGAAAACATTTATTTGATTATCCTGTGGAGTTTTTTCCACCACTTTTTTTATTGTGGTAAAATAGACATAATGAAAAATTTACTATTTTAACCATTTTTAAGTGTGCAGTTCAGTGGCATTAAGTACATTCACACCCTTGTGCAACCATCACCACCATTTATCTCTAGAATCCTCTTCATCATACAAAACTGAAACTCTGTACCCTTTAACAACAGCTCCTCATTTTCCCTCCCCTCATCCTTTGTAACCACTGTTTACTTTCCATCTCTGAATTTGCCCATTCTAGGTAGGTCATGTAAGTTGAATCATAAATCTTTTTTGTGTCTGGCTTATTTCATGTTACATAGTATTTTCAAGTTGAATGAGTGAATTTCTGAATCATGTTGTGTCATTAATCTGTTACCCATTCATCTGTTTGCTGGATATTTGGGTTTCCACCTTTGGCTATTGTGACTAATGCTTCTCTGAACATTGATGTTTGTATAAGTACCTGTTTGAGTTCCTGCTTTCAGTTCTTTAGGGTGTGTACC
The DNA here is from genome assembly GCF_028878055.3 of Symphalangus syndactylus. Classification (NCBI taxonomy): domain Eukaryota; kingdom Metazoa; phylum Chordata; class Mammalia; order Primates; family Hylobatidae; genus Symphalangus; species Symphalangus syndactylus. The sequence goes on from NC_072436.2 coordinate 86,907,983, forward strand.
TAGAAGTGGAATTGTTAGACCATGTAGTATTTCTGTGCTTAAGTTTTTGAAGAGCTGCCAGACTCTTCTCTGCAGCAGCTGCACCATTTTACATTCCAGTCAGCAAATGCACAAGGGTTCCGTGTTCTCACCACTTGTTTTCTGTTTGCTTGCTTTTTTAAAGTATAGCCATCTTAGTGGGTATGAAGAGGTATCTTGTGATTTTGGTTTGCATTTCCTTAATGATTACTGATATTTCAAGAATCTTTATTAGCCATTCGTATTTCTTGTTTGGAGAAATATCTACTCATGTCATTCATTACCCACCCCTCTGCTGCCTTTCACTCTGTCATCCAGGCTGCTTACTGCAGCCTCAACCTCCGGGGCTCAAGAGATCCTCCCACCTCAGCCTCCTGAGTAGCTGGGACTACAGGTGTGCAACCCCACACCCAGCTAATTTTTAAATATTTTCTAGAGACAGGGGTCTCCATATGTTGCCCAGACTGGTCTTGAACTCCTGAGCTCAAGGGATCCTCCTGCCTTGGCCTCCAAAAGTGCTAGAATTACAGGCATAAGCCACTGTACCCAGCCCATTTCTGAATTAGATTGTTTTGTTGTTTTTGAGTTTTAGTTCTTTATTTATTCTAATATCAATCCCTTATCAGATACACAATTTAGAAATATTTTCTCGTATTCGGTGGGTTGTCTTTCTACTCTCTGGATAGTGTCTTTTTATGCACAGAAGTTTTAAATTTTATTTTGGGTGCTGTTATACTGCTTCTGAATAAGTGTCTAATTTATGAAGTAACATAGATGATCTCTTTCATAGCACCGAAGAGCTGTCAGAGTGGCTGTATGACAATAACATTACAATATTGTTCTACTTTGTGGTCTGCAAATGGATAGTAAAGACTTACTCTGCATCTTTGTTTTCAAAATAGTATTGAAATGGCTGATGGCAAGTGCAGGAAGATCCTTTTCTACAGCAGTTACAGAACAACTTCAGCTTCTACCTTTGTTTTTTAAGGTAAGGTTTTGCTGAAATTAAGAATGCATCTCCTTTTGACCTTCATAAGGAATTTGTGTTCATCATCTGATGGTTGAAGTTCTTCAGACAGTGTGAATTTTGATTGGATCTCTGAAAAGTAGAATGGTCACAGCAGAATCATTAGGTGATAGTGGTTTAGTATTTGTTGAAATCGTATTTTAATATTAGGTGATAGCAGGATTTTGACAGCTACATGAAAATTTAACAGAATATTGTTTTACCTGGTAGCTAATTTCTGAGTAATAGCAGATTAGAGGAACTATTGACAGTTAAAAGAAAAGCTACAAAGAAATTTTTTAATATAGCCATTTCTGACTTCTTTACTAATCTACAAATGAAAATGTTCAGTATATTGTGTTTATTTTACAACGTTAAAGGGCCCTATAACTGTTTCTAACAAATATCTGCAGGAAATCATTTGCCTCTGGTATCATATAATGACATTTTGTTAATGAAAGGCATGGCTTGAGTTGGTTTTATCTAATCATCTACTCAGGGGATGCAGCTAGTGGAACTAAGGTCACAGGTTGACTCATTAGTTTCCAAAATCATAGTTTGCAATAATGATATGGTTGGCTGTGGTTAGGAAAACAGTGTTAATTGTACATTTGAAAGGCTTGGCATAAACATCACCACTTTTTAACATTATTCATCGGTACAGTTATTATTATCTAAGGAGGAGGACCCTTATTATTGTTAACAAATGGCATGCTAAACTTTTGATTTGCTATAGTATATTTTGTCTTTAGGAAATTTCAAACAGTTAACTGTACCAGTAACTTTCAAAGATTGTACTACTAAAATACTTTTAAGAATGCCATGCAGAGGATGATACCCATGAATGTCCCTGGGATCTTTTGGGGTATAAAAGTAGACAGTAGCTGCTAGTATATAGGTCCTTCTTACCTATAGGTCTTTGGTGTATGTAGGATTTGTCTGCCTAGTACTTATGTGTTTTTCCTCTGTCACATACCAAGCGGACGTAGAACATTGATAAATTCATAATGTGCAATGATTGTTAGGATAGCTGGGGTTCCATCCCTTTTCTTTCATTCAGAACAAATACAGGCAAGTATGTAAGAGTGAGGTTGGTAGAAGGATGATTTGAATCCACTTGAAGTTTATGAAAAAACTTAGATCATTAGAAACCTGTACGATAGAGGCTGGGTGTGGTGGTTCACGCCTGTAATCCCAGCACTTTGGGAGACCAAGGCGGGTGGATCGCGAGGTCAAGAGATCAAGACCATCCTGGCCAACATGGAGAAACCCCGTCTCTACTAAAAATACAAAAATTAGCTGGGCATGGTGGTGCACGCCTGTAGTCCCAGCTACTCGGGAGGCTGAGGCAGGAGAATCGTTTGAACCCGGGAGGTGGAGGTTATAGTGAGCTGAGATCGTGCCACTGCATTCCAGCCTGGCAACAGAGCAAGACTCCATCTCAAAAGAAAAGAAAAGAAAGCTGTACGATATAAGTTACCACTGACAAGCCTAACTTCTCACCTGGATATACTAATATTGAGGATATACTTATACTAGGCCATCATACTGAATGGGGCCAGAGGTACACAGGCATCACATCATAGTTATTTTGCACATAAATCAGATGTGTAGAGTGTGAGGATAAAGAGAGGCATTTAAAAGAAACCTGTTTACTAAACCATGAGAGGAGCACAGAAGGAGTTGAAGGAGGAGGTCAGAAATTCCCTTTCCAACATATTTCAAATGCTTATAAGACTTATAAGTGAAGATGCTTTTATAAGTGAAGATAATGGGTAAACATTCAGAGTTCAGTGGAATAGTGCAGCCTGGTGGTACAGACTTAAATGTCATCAACAGAGATGGTATTTAAAACCATGAAATTGAATGAGATCATCAAGGGAATGGGTGTAGATGGAAAAAAAAAAAAAAAGAAATATAAGAATTGAGCCAACATTCACAGGTTAGGGTGATGAGAACACAACAAATAGAGATGATTCAGTTAGCATATGCCTCATAACTTACTTTATATGAACTAAATTAGAACCGTTTAAGAGGACTAGATTATTTTCAACTGTCCAAAGTTTAAAACCCACATCACCTTTCTTGATTGTGGATGGTCAACAACATTCATATCAGAGGAGAGACCAGTGAATGGCAGCTTATCACATGGACCCCACCCCCTCCCCCTTTTTTTGAGACAGTCTCACTGCAGTGGTGCAGTCATGACTCACTGCAGCCTCAATCTCCTGGGCACAAGCAATCCTCCTGCCTCAGCCTCCTGAGTAGCTGGGACTACGGGCGTGCATAACCATGCCTGGCTAATTTTCTCAAAAATTTTTGTAGAGATGGGGTCTCATGTTGTCTAAATTGGTCTCCAATGGTCCTCCCACCATAGCCTTCCAAAGTGCTAGGATTACAGGTGTGAGCCACTATTTTTGGTCTCCCATTCCTAATTTAATAAAAAACAATTTCATTACTTTGAAGCTTATGGAAAATTTCAGTAACAGTGTAAGTTTAATTTCTCTCCTTTTTAAAAGAAATAAATGCCTTTTGAGAGAAAACTTAGAAAGTTGGAGGGAAATATTCATAAACTACTATTACCATTAATCTTTCTTATATGTATCTTTTTTTCTTAAAATTACTGTGAGTTTATAAAAGCAGCACATATTCATAAAAGTGTAAGATAGACTGACAAGACTAATTGTGTATGATAACAGCCACTGTTCATAGTTTTATTGATATTTATATTATTTCTATTTATGTATTTTTTTTTGCATTTCCTCAAATGTTTTTTTCCTACACAGTTGTTTGTCAGTAGAGTCATGCCAATAGCTCTGCAGCTTCCCTTTTATGAACCTAATCAATATATTGTATGTACCTTTCCACGTCAGTAAGTGAATACTCGTTATTCCTTATGTGGCTTTTAGAATTTAATATCCTGTGCTCTCTAGTAGTAGATGTTTGGTTTTATGACAGTTGTTCACCAGGTAGACAACAAGAAGCAGTGAGTGGAGTCATCAACAGCGTGAAGTTTTCAGCCAGGCTGCCTGGATCAAATTCATCTCCATGGCCCATGAACTAATTATGTAATCATGGGCATCTAATTCAACCCCTCTGAACTTTACCCTTCTCATCAGTAAAATGGGGTTAATGATACCACCCATCTCCTAAGGATGTTACGAGGATTATATGAGTTAATACATGTCCCTCATTGTCCAAATTGAGGAGTAGGTGGCTGAGTCTGATAACAAGGAATTATGTGTATTTTCCATTTCCTGGGTTGCCATTAGCAAATAGCAAGAGTTTAGATTAAAAGATATTGCATCCTAAATTGAGAGAATAAGGGGTACTTTCAAATATGAAGTGCTTAAAGCAGCATCAGGCACATGGTAAACACTGTAGACATGTTCCTCTTCATTAATGATACAGTGAACATCTTATACATATCTTTTGCACTTTGCACATATTTTTTATAGAATAAATCACCAGAAGTGAAAATGCTGGATCTACTTCAGCTAACACATTGTTGTAAGAAACATATGGTACACTGGCTGTTCTGTTAAAAATCTTATTTATTCTATCCCATAAAAAGCAGTTTTATATCCATAAAAAACCCTGAAATATATATGTATTAAATTTATATTTATGTATATCTATATATAAACTTGCCTATTCTGGTCTAAGAGTCTTCATATTCTTAAGATTAAAGGAAGAGGTTTTCCAACCAAGAGTAGCTTACAAAGTGCTGGCTTTCGGGTAAATAGAGTCCTAGTTTAAAATCCTGCATTTAGGTTGGGCACAGTGGCTCATGCCTGTAATCCCAGCACTTTGGGAGGCTGAGGCAGGCAGATCACTTGAGATCGGGAGTTTGAGACCAGCCTGAACAACATGGTGAAACCCCATCTCTACTAAAAATACAAAAATTAGCCAGGCATGGTGGCAGACAGTGTTGTCCCAGCTACCCAGGGGGCTGAGGCAGGAGAATCATTTGAACCCTGGAGGCGGAGGCTGCAGTAAGCCATATCTCACCACTGTGCTCTAGCTGGGAGACAGTCCAAAAAAAAATAAAATGATTCTGCCTGTGACAGGTGCTTTCTTTGTGACCTTGCACAAGCTTCTGAACTTGTCTCTTATGTAAAGAGTGTGAGTTTAATATCAGTATCCCTCACAGAACTGTTAGAAGGATGAAATGACATACCTGTAAAGCAGAAAGCACAGTGGTAAAGTACATACTTATTATTTTACTAATCTTTAACTGTATTTTAATTTGGAACAATTAAGGGCTCAAATGGTGGTGGTCAGAGAGGTATTTTATCCTAAGTTTCAAACTTCAGAAAATGCTCATCAACCACCACTGTAGTTTTGCATATGTAAAACTTAGAGAAGAATGTACAGATATTGTGGTACATTGGATACAGTCACCTCACATTGATGGTATTTCTTTAGAAAAACTATTTTTTTCAATAATCAGGAGAAAAATATAAGGTGATTCCTTTGCTAACTAAATGAACAGCATTTTCTACTGGTTAACATAGTTTAGTATATAATCTATCTGGTGAAATTTATCTATTGGATTTTAGAATTTTACTGTTTTTAGTAGAACATTTTCACCCATGCTGTACTTGAGAATATTGTGTCTTAATTTCATTAGAAAAACACATTTTTTTCATAACAGTAGGAAGAGAGAGACTGCTGATTCAACAGACGAAGTGAGTCATCTTAAATTCTGGTGGTAATAGACCTTGCCAGTAAATGAATATCTTCTTTTTTATACCACAGTTAACTACCCAAACTCTAAATCACCTCATATGTACCGTGAGTGTGAATAAAATGACCAGGAAAACAACTCCACCTGTAATGCCTAGAGATTTGAACTGTTGAATATTTACCATTTGTACCCTGACTTTGTTGGTGTATGTCCTTTTATACCTTTGACTATGAATGTGTCTGTGCTTTACCCTACAAATGTGTTTGTGAAATTGTTTTCTGAATAACAACTACTTAATTCTGCAAGGTGATTTTGGTTTTTAACTCAGTATATCATGTCCATCTTTTCATATCATTACACAAAATTGCCTCTTTTTATGACTAAATTGTACCATCATTTAAAAACCTAACCAGTTTTCTGTTGGTGGAACCTCTGGCTCTTCTTAAGTATCTTGCACATGTGAGCATATTTGTAGGATACTTCCTAGGTGTAAAATTGCTGGGCAAAAGAGATGTATCTGCATTTTTTTTTTTCTTAAGAGACGATATCTCGCTATGTTGTCCAGGATGGCCTCAAACTCCTGGGCTCAAGCGATCCTCCCACCTCTGTCTCTTGTGTAGCTGGAACTACCTTCGTGTGCCAGCACCACCACTCCACCTAATTTTATTTTTTGTAGAGACGGGGTCTCACTTGTAGTGGCCCAGGCTGCTCTCAAACTCCTGGCTTCAAGTGCTCCTCGTACATTGGCCTCCAAAGTGCTAGGATTACGGGCATCAGCCACTCTGCCGAGCCCAAGTTTACTGCTTTTAAGCTTTTGCACACCTCTTTGTCTCTAAAGAAATACACTTATACTGCTCATTTTTTTATTTTCCAACTTAAGTTACTTTGCTATGGATGTCCTGCCATTTTGGAGATGTGGTTAAATTACTTCCACCATATTCTTCCTCCACACCAAGGCAGGGTTTTGAATCTCCTTGTCAAGTTTATACTTCTGTAATTTTTTTTAACCTTTCAAAACACAATTCCTAATGGAATTGAATTAAATTCATAAAGTAATTTTGGTCACATGCCAGGGATAAAAAATAATGTGTTCTGACATTGCACCAATTGATGTTCAGTAATTAATGTTCACTGTTATTTCCCTTTACTTTTTTTTTTTTTTTTTTTTTGAGATGGGGTTTTGCTCTGTCACCCAGGTTGGAGTGCAGTGGCATGATCATAGCTCATTGCAGCCTCAGTCTCTCGGGCTCAAGGGGTATTCATTGTTACTGAGTTGATTAGTGTTTCTGGGCTTATTTGGTAGACACAGCAAATTTTCTAAGAGAAATAGCTCGTACTGGCATTTTCAATTCAAATTTGGGATTACTAAGATTTTATTTAACCACTTGTATTTTTATATCTTTTACCTCTCATGTGAAAACTCTTGGTTCCTGTTGACAGTTACTCTAAACTTGATTTTTATACATCCCACAAAGCATTATATTACCCTGTTTTAAAAGTCACTGCTCTTAAGTATGTTTCTTGCCAGCCAGATAAACAGTGAGGTTCGCTTATTTCATTTTGCTTTTGCCTTTTTTCCGAAGAGATTTTTAAGGGATTACTTTATAACAATAGGAATGATTCATATGATAGGATATCTAAACTACAAGGATGTACTAAAGTTTATTTAACCAGACACTCTCCAGATCCAATAGATATTTGAATTATTTCCAATGTTGTGCTTTTGAAATAGTGCTACAACATAGATCTTTGTGTAGACATTTCATATGTTTGCCAGTATATCTTTGAGGTAGGAGGGTAGACATACATTGCCAGTATCGAGGGAAATTCACCCCCGATATTTCACATAGGTTCTTTTCTATTTTCCCTAAGTGCCGACTGGTTTGAGAAATAAAGGGACAGAGTACAAAAGAGAGAAATTTTAAAGCTGGGTGTCCGGGGGAGATATCCCATGTCGGCAGGTTCCGTGATGCCCCTGAGCCGTAAAACCAGCAAGATTTTATTAGTGATTTTCAAAAGGGGAGGGAGAATATGAATAGGGTGTGGGTCACAGAGATCAAATGCTTCACAAGGTAATAAAATATCACAAAGGAATTAGAGGCAGGGCGAGATCACAGAACCACAGGACCGGGGCGAGATTAAAATTGCTAATGAAGTTTTGGGCACGCATTGTCATTGATAACATCTTATCAGGAGACAGGGTTTCAGAGCAGACCACTGGTCTGACCAAAATTTATTAGGCGGGAATTTCCTCATCCTAATAAGCCTGGGAGCGCTACGGGAGACCGGGGCTTATTTCATCCCTTAGCTATGACTGTAAAAGACAGCCATCCCCAAAGCGGCCATTTCAGAGGCCTCCCCCTAGGAACGCATTCTCTTTCTCAGGGATGTTCCTTGCTGAGAAAAAGAATTCAGCGATATTTCTATTTGCTTTTGAAAGAAGAGAAATATGGCTCTGTTCTGCCAGGCTCACAGGCAGCCAGAGTTTAGGGTTATCTCCTTTGTTCTCTGAACATTGCTGTTATCCTGTTCTTTTTTCAAGGTGCCCAGATTTCATACTGTTTAAATAATTTGTGCAGTTAACGCAATTATCATGGTCCTGAGGCAACATTCATCCTCAGCTTACGAAGATGATGGAATTAAGAGATTAAAGTAAAGACAGGCATAGGAAATCACAAGAGTATTGACTGGGGAAGTGATAAGTGTCCATGAAGTCTTCACAATTTATGTTCAGAGATTGCAGTAAAGACAGGCATAATAAATTATAAAAGTATTAATTTGGGGAACTAATAAATGTCCATGAAATCTTCACAATTAGAAGACTAGATCTCATCCTCAGGCTCTGTCTTTGGCTGTCTGTCTTTGGTCCAGTTTTAGCAAGACTGTCTCTAATCTAGTTTAGAATGAATCCCCCACCCTTGGTATCTGATCACCCTATTCTACCTTTTGAAGGAATCCCCTTAAGTTGGTTTAGGAGGAATCCCCCTACCCTGATGTCTCTGAATAAAGTTTTCCTTACAATTTTAACAAATGTCAGAACAATTTTTTTAACAACAGTTTCAAGCTGAGTGTATTAATTCACTATGATAGTTTGTCCAGTATTTGATAGAAATAATTTCCCTTAGCAAACTTTATTTTTTTTAAGAGACAGGGTATCACTCTGTCACCCAGGCTAGAGTGCAGTGCTGTGATCCTAGCTCACTGTAACCTTGAACTCCTGGACTCAAGCAATCTTCCCACCTCAACCTCCCAAGGACTATAGGCATGTGGCACCAAGCCCAGCTAATTTTTTTTTTTTTTTTTTTTTTTTAGAGACAGGATCTTGCTCTGTTACCATGCTGGCCTCATGAGATCCCTCCAACTTAGCACCCCAGAGTCCCTTAGCAAACTTTATTAAAGCTTTCCCCTCCTGAATGTGTAAGGGTATATTTTTTAAATATTTAAAACGAATTTAAGGCATCAAACAGCATACATTCATAATCAAAGTATGGTACCAGACAAACCTGATTTCTTCATTAAAACAAATATGGATACTGGGTACAGTGGCCCATGCCTGTAATCTCAGCACTTTGGGAGGCCAGCGCAGGAAGATTGCTCAAGCCCAGGAGTTTGAGACCAATCTGGGCAACATAGTGAGATTCTGTCTCTACAATAAATTAAAAAAAAAAAAATAGCTGGACACAGTGGTGCATGCCTGTGGTCCCAGCTACCCAGAAGGCTGAGGTGGGAGGATCACCGACTCCAGAAAGTTGAGGCTACAGTGAGCCATGGTTGTGCCACTACACTCCAGCCTGGGCTACAGCGCAAGACCCTGTCTCAAAAAAAAAAAAAGAATGACAGTGGCTACAGCCATCAGATTTGTTGGAATTCATAATGATAGTCTTTTAAAAATTGTTATTTACTTTTGGAGGACAGAAGGGAAATCATTATTCCAAATGAGGGAAAGCTTTTATATATGTAAGTATTCTAGCTAATAATGAAGAAGGAATGACCGTTTCACAAATCTCTCTTTTTATAATGGATTCTCACAGAAAGACAAAACTAAATATCAATGAAAGAAATACACAGCGCCACTTATGTTGTGCCCAAAAAAGTGAAACTTCAATAAAGTCAGACCTTTACATCTAATAGCCAATTTATAAGACTTACTGGGGCCAAGGAATACCACTGCAGGGATGCAGTCAGGGAAGGCCACAGTGGGGGAAACTACAAAACAACAGACACAGCTTTTTTTCCCTGAGGAAAAAAATACAGAGCAAGGGATTTTAAGATAGTAGGGGGAATATATGCATTGAAAGAGATTTATGAAACCTACCGAGTAAGTACAGTATGTGGTCATTACCTTAAACCTGATTTCAAAAAACCAGTTGTAATAACACATGAATGTGGTAATTGGGGAAATCTGAGTACCGCCACTTATTTTATATTATAACTGTAATGAAGTTTTATGCCTGATGATGTCCAATACATGATTCTTTTTTAAGAGACCTTTTAGAAATAACATAATAAAATATTTAGAATAAAATAGGGATTTGCTTCAAATAATTTCTTTAGGGAATGGGAGTCAGTGGGGAGCAAAAAATGAAACAAAAGATTATGAGTTTGTCATTATTGAAGAGGTGATTGGCCCATGGGGGGTTCATTATACTATTCTCTAGTTTATGTATTTGAAATTTTCCATAAAAATTGTTAAAGATGTGTTATCTCTCATGTAGGATGCCTTTGTACTTAATTGGCAATTATTTTTCCATTTTTGTCCTTTTTACATTGTTTTTTAGATTGCCCCAGTGGAAAATGACAATAGTTACGATGAACTGAAAAGAGATGCAAAGTTATGTTTATCATTAATGTCTCAGGGGTTGCTTTACCCTCATCAAGTGCCTTTGGTACTTCAGGTGCTAAAACAAGTAAGAGTGTTTATAATATTTATGTCTTTTGATTAGGATTTTGGTTTACATTCTAAGAATTTCACAGTCAGCTGCAGTGCACACAGCACCTGGTTTTTGTTTTGAATTTTCTTTTAGTCTAAGAGAAGACATATATATTGACCAAAGAAACAGACCTAGATTCTGTGCCTGGCTCTGCCACCGCCTTCTGTGACTTTGGGCAAGTCACTCAAGCCAAAAATACGCAGATAGCTAATTCATTATTAAGTGCTTTGGATAAAAAGTGCTTATGAGGAAGGGAGATGGCGGTTCCTTTCTACCAGTTCCCCTTTGTTTTGCTCACTTCTGTTACCTGGTCTATTCTAGAGAGACCTATATTGACTGTACATTTTCTGCCCGCATTGTTAGTATACTGTACGGTCAGCTTTATCCAGACATTACACATGTTATATAGAAGCGGACATCTTCCCATAGCTTTCATTTTAAATTTGATAACCACACTGGAAAATATTTTCAACAACCTACAATGGTATTTCTTTGTAGTAGAATTTAGTAGTCGTTAATCATTTGTTTTCCAGACCCTCTGTTGCTACCAAAAGTAAAATAATGTGCCATCCTCAGAGGATTTAGGAGCCATTAATCATGACTATCTCTTGTGAAATTTGCTTTTACCTTTGTGTTTTTCTGTTATTGTTTTTGAGACAGAGTTTGCTCTGCTGCCCAGGCTGGAATGCAGTGGCCCCATGTCTGTTCACTGCAACCTCCGCCCCCCAGGTTCATGCGATTCTCTTGTCTCAGCTTACCAAGTAGCTGGGATTACAGGTGCCTGCCACCACACCCAGCTAATTTTAGTATTTGTAGTGGAGACAGGGTTTCACCATGTTGGCCAGGCCGATCTCCAACTCCTGACCTCAGGTGATCCACCCACCTCACTCATCATCCCAAAGTACTGAGATTACAGGCGTGAGCCACTCTGCCCAGCCTCATTCAACCTTTTATTTATAAGGAAATATAAGATGAGCTCGTCCTAACTATACCTGTGTAAATAGAGTTAAATTAGAATATTACATTGTTTGTGTGTAATGTCACTATCTGTCATCTCATGTTCTCGTCAGTACTGCTTTATCGTTTATATTTATTTCTCATTCACAGACAGCAAGAAGCAGTTCTTGGCATGCACGATACACAGTACTGACCTACCTCCAGACCATGGTATTTTATAACCTCTTTATTTTCCTAAACAATGAAGATGCAGTTAAAGATATCAGGTGGCTGGTTATAAGTCTTTTGGAGGACGAACAACTAGAGGTAAAATTTAAGTTATAGAAAATGGAAATTCAGTCAATTTAAAGAAACCATCATGGTTCCCTTTTTAATAAGTATTTGCGGCCAGGTGCAATTGTTTTTATTTATAACCTCAACACTTTGAGAGACCGAGTCAGTGAGATCACTTGACGCCAGGAGTTTAAGACCAGCCTGGACAACGTAGCAAGACTGTCTCTACAAAAAGTACCAAAATTAGCTGGACATGATGGTGTGCGCCTGTGATCCCAGCTATTCAGAAGGTTGAGGTCGGAGGATCGCTTAAGCCCAGAGGTTGAGCCTGCAGTGAGCTGTGATTGCACCACTGCATTCATCCTGAGCAGCAGAGTGAGACCCTGTCTCAAAAAAATTAAATAAAAGTAACTTTAATTTTAACATAGCCCTATGTGAGTAATTTTGATACCCTAATCATGACTCCTTATAATACAAATGGAAGAAAAATTGGGCATGTTTTCGTTCTGTCTTCTTTGCAGTTGGGCAAATAATACTCGTGAACCCAAGTTTTCTTAACCATGAGAAATTGGGGATGATAATTGTAATTGTCCCACTAGTCCTACTGATTTTTAAGGAACTCATAAGAATGTGCATGATGGCAGTTTCAAAGGGATTAAAAATCTACACATAGGCACTGCTACCCAGTAGACTTAATATAGGTTTGCTGTTTTTGTTTTTCTTTGGTAGAGAAAGGTAACTTTTGTGGTGAGGTTACATTAATGTTTTGTACAAAAAGATAATGTATTATCCCATACAGCCGAATGTAAGAAGCATGTTTGCAGTAAATATGGCATGAGATACTACTTTTTAAGTTGGCATTAAGGAAGAAAATGTAATGGAATTTTTGGTGAAAATTTTGCTTATTTTATGGACTTCATAGTTTTTTCCTGTAGTAAAGTACTCACAGTATTTTATATACCTATTAGTATTGAAAATAGATTTTACTCACAGGAAAGTAGGAATGGAAATTTCTCTACCTCCCTAATGAGGCTATTTATATACTTAGATTCTGAGGGTGGATATTTTCTAGTCCCACTGGTATTCACAGACTGGTTACAACAACTCTTTATTTATTTATGTATTTATTTATTTATTTTGAGACGGAGTCTCGCCCTTCCCCAGGCTGGAGTGCAGTGGTGGGCTCTCAGCTCACTGCAAGCTCCGCCTCCCGGGTTCATGCCATTCTCCTGCCTCAGCCTCCCAAGTAGCTGGGACCACAGGCGCCCGCCACCATGCCTGGCTAATTTTTTGTATTTTTAGTAGAGACGGGGTTTCACCATGTTAGCCAGGATGATCTCGATCTCCTGACCTCGTGATCCGCCCGCCTCAGCCTCCCAAAGTGCTGGGATTACAGGCGTGAGCCACCGCGCCTGGCCTGGTTATAACAACTCTTAACAGGCTTCAACTACAATATTTATAGCTGTGATTTTTTTTTTAATTTCTTATCGTATTCTTTAAAAACTAACCTAAAGGAGTGGAAAGGTTGAGACCTTGTCATTGTTTCCTAACTTTAATTATTATACCACTTGCATTCAGGAGCTTCTTTTAGAACATTTTTATGGGTTTTTTTTTTTTTTTTTTTTTTGAGACCAAGTCTTGCTTTGTTGTCCAGGCTGTCGTGCAGTGGCACAATTATGGCTCACTGCAACCTCTGCCGCCTGAGCTCAAGTGATCCTCCCACCTCAGCCTCCTGAATAGCTGGGACTATGGGCACTCACCACCACACGGAATTACTTTTTTTGTACTTTTGTAGAGGCAAGGTTTTGCCATACTGCCCAGGCTGGTCTCAAACTCCTGGGCTCAAGTAATCCACCCACCTTGGCCTTATAAATTATCTTTATATTTTCTTCCATATAGAGGTTTAAACATAGCTGTTATATAAACATAACCATGATCATTAAAACTATCATATTTTTAAAGCAACATGTAAAACCAAAAAGCAGTAATAATTCACTAAATTCATTGATAGTGTGGGGAAAAACAATGTTATCTAAATGAGAACTGTTTAAAGAAATCTTAATGTATTTAAAGGAAAATTCTTAGAAATAGAGGAAAACAGTATGTTTTTAGCTGAGAAGGCTAAATATATTCTTTCCTCACTTTTTAAAGTTAGTTAATTATAGACATGTACCCTGGAGTAAAATATCTCAGAAGTAGACCCTATCACTGGAAAAGAGCATAAATCAGTTGGAGGTGTTGGGGATCATTTGTTATCAATTTGAAGTAAGAGAAAAATAAATTAAAACATCTCATATTACAGTATATTTTTGATAAAGTAAAGAGACTCACCTTCCCCGCCTCCCCCTTTTTTTGGAGATGGAGTTTAACTCTTTTTGCCCAGGCTGGAGTGCAATGGTACGATCTTGGCTCACTGCAACCTCCACCCACTGGGTTGAAGCGATTCTCCTGCTTCAGCCTCTTGAGTAGCTGGGATTACAGACACATGCCACCACGCCCAACTAATTTTTATATTTTTAGTAGAGACGGGGTTTTACCATGTTGGCCAGGCTGGTCTCAAACTCCTGACCTCAGGTAATCCACCCACCTGGGCCTCCCAAAGTACTAGGATACAGGCGTGAGCCACCGTGCCCGGCCAATCACCACCCCCCTCTTTAAAAAATAAATTAGGAGAAAGTGGATTTGGATATTATTTATAGGAACGTAATAGGAGCACGGATGACTTTCTAAGCCTCTGAGTTAATAGATGTCACATCAAAACATGCACAGATCTGACTACTTAGAGTGGTGGTGGTATTGTAATAATGTATACAGATGGCCGGGCGCGGTGGCTCATGCCTGTAATCCCAGCCCTTCGGGAGGCCAAGGCAGGAGGATTGCTTGAGCCCAGGAGTTGGAGATCAGCCTGGGCAACAAAAAAAAAGTGAGACCCGTGTCTACAAAAAATAAAAAATAAAAAATTAATTGAGTGAAAATATATACTGTAATATGAAAAGTTACACAAATTAAGAATATAGCATAGTACTGAGAATATGAAAGCAATCTAGTCCGTAGTTAATTATGAAAATAAATTTTGGCTGCTGGGTGTGGTGGCTCATGCCTGTAATCACAGCACTTTGGGAGGCTGAGGCAGGCGGATCACGACGTCAGGAGATCAAGACCATCCTGGCTAACACGGTGAAACCCCGTCTCTACTAAAAATACAAAAAAAAAAAAAAAAAAAATTAGCCGTGGTGTCAGGTGCCTGTAGTCCCAGCTACTCGGGAGGATGAGGCAGGATAATGGCGTGAACCCAGGAGGCGGAGCTTGCGGTGAGCTGAGATTGTGCCACTGCGCTCCAGCCTGGGTGACAGAGCGAGACAACATCTCAAAAAAAAGAAAAAAAATGAAAAGAAAAGAAATTGTGGCATATAAGCTTTATAGGAAATAGTGCAACCAGTAAAACATTTTATAATGTATTTCATATGCTAGTGTAATGAACACAACAAAGAACATGTTACGTATTCGACAGACTATGATGATAAAATTATGAGAAACCTTTTGAGGGAATACAACAGAGCAAAACATCTGTTTTTTAAAATTATCATTGTGTCTTATGAATATTAAAAAAAAGTTTGTGATTTATATGTGAAACAATGTCTTTTTACTGCTTTTTTGTTTTCCCAAAAGTTGAGTTACCATTCCAATTTGAAATGGACTGTGTACATGCTTCATTTAGTACTTTTGTAAACTATGTTTATAATTTGACAGCAGCCTGTGAAATTTATAACAATCACACAGGATGTCAGTCTCCATGATGTATGCCAATTACAGAAATTAGGTTGGTCTGTGTCTTTGTTACTAACAAAAATAGCTATAGCAGTGGCCTTCAGAGATGTAGTCTGGGAAAACTTGATCGTAATGTCAGGCTCTGGCACTGCTTTTACAGTTATAGCCCTGATGAGAGGTATCAGTAGGGAAGATAATTTATGGAGAAATTTAATTTTGCTAAAAGAGATAAAAGTTTATGCTCATAACCCTAATGTAGTTTTTATCCATTATGAGGCCACAAACTCTTTGAGAATCTGCCGAAATCTCTATTAAGAAAGTGCCAAAGAGCATACACAAAATTTGCATGCAATTTCAGGGCAGGTCTTCACCCCAGTTCCCACACTACCCCCTATCCTTCATTATTGCCTCAGACTTAGAATGTCAGTCCTAATAGAAATTATTATATCTACAGGTTCGAGAAATGGCTGCTACTACCTTAAGCGGTCTGCTACAGTGTAACTTCCTTACCATGGACAGTCCTATGCAGATTCATTTTGAGCAACTTTGCAAAACAAAACTACCTAAGAAAAGAAAGCGAGACCCTGGTTCTGTAGGAGATACCATTCCTTCTGCAGGTAACATTGCTGGTAGGAAACACCCATATCCTATTGGGAATTAACGAGGGTTAACCAGGCTTACTCATATTTATTGAATACTTGTATGTGCCCAGGTCTATGCTAGGTATTGGGAAAAGTTTTCCCTACTTTTGAGGAATTTTGCATATAGAAAGCAGGACTTGGAATGTAGAAAAGCTAAAATTGAGGTAGGTACAAAGGAACCTGTAGAACTGCTACCTAATAACTATTGTATTCAGTCTACCCACCACCCAGAATAGCTTCATAAAAAAGAGATATTCAGAATTAGCTATTTTGGAGGGTCTGAAATACCTGTTTTTGGAATTTAGAATTTAAATGTAGATGTACTAACAGAAAAAACTAAACAAAGCAAGCCTCGTTTTTATTTGGAGAGGGGATTATTCGGTCCTTCATTAGTCCTTTGGTGAGAGGGTGCGGAGTCATTGCAGGAGCTTCCAATCTAATTGAATATAGACACAAGATAAACACGAGAATAAGATCTGACTACTATGTCATGTTTAAAGAGAAATGTAAATGTGATTACAAAGATGCATCTTGCCACATTAACTGTAATCATAATAGAAAATACATAAAAAGATTAATAGTAAGTAGGAATTTTATTGAATTTAGAGGAAGTGCTTAGAACATAAAGCTTTTACTGCTGATTAGTGTCTTATGTCATAAAGTTACCTAGTAACAGAATCCAATAAAATATCAACGTACATTCTAGTATCTTTGCTTTTTGAGATATATATATGTGTATATATATATTTTATATATAATATATTATAAATATATTTTATAATATATATTTTTTGGAAACAGGATCTTCCACTGTCGCCCAGGCTGGAGTGCAGTGGCATGATCTCAGCCCCCTGCAACCTCAACCTCCTGGGTTTAGGCGATTCTCATGCCTCTGTTAGCCGAGTAGCTAGGATTACAGGCACGCGCTACTACACCCAGCTAATTTTTTGTATTTTTAGTAGAGATGGGGTTTCACCATGCTGGTCAGGCTGGTCTTGAACTCCTAACCTCAAGTGATCCACCCACCTGGGCCTTCTAGAATACTGGGATTACAGACGTGTGCCACAGCGCCCGGCCTGAGAACTCTATTTTTTTAATGATAAAGCACCAAAGTGTTTTTAGGTTTTTGTTACGCCAAATGATATTATTTACAATTTTGACCAGTCCAAATTCTCTTTTCCTTACCTTCAACTCCATATTTTCCATATGTCACAAATACAAATGTAATATGCTTTAAAACACATGAATACACACACCTTTACTGAGGAACTGAGAATTTGAAACCACTTTAACTTACACCACTACAGAAAGAATAGAGACCCTTTAGAATACAGACATGCTGCAATTCTCTGTTTTAAGAAATACACATTCTTCATACATGATGTGTTTACTAATGAATTGATGTATTCTGGGTAGGGTTGTCACATCCAGAAAAAAAAAATGCTAATTTTGATTGGAGATTGTTTTAGAATCAGGGATTGTACTGGCCTAGGTACAATTAGGCTGTCATTGATGAACAACTATGGAAGTCTTGAAAAATCCTTTTATTTTTATTTTTCTTATTTTATTTATTTATTTATTTTTTGAGATAAGGTCTTGCTCTGTCGCCCTCCTTGGAGTGCAGTGGTTTTGAACATGGCTCACTGCAGCCTTGACCTCCCAGGCTCAAGCGATCCTCCTGCCTCGGCCTCTTATCCAGCTGGAACCACAGGCATGCACTGCCATACTCAGCTTTTTTTTTTTTTTTTTTTGAGACAGAGCCTCACTCTGTAGCCCAGGCTGGAGTACACTGGTGTGATCTTGGCTCACTGCAACCTCTGCTTCCCCGGTCAAATGATTCTCATGCCTCAGCTTCTGGGTATCTGTGACTTCACATGTCATCACACCCAGCTAATTTTTTTATTTTTAGCAGAGACAGGGTTTCGCCACGTTGGCCAAGCTGGTCTTGAACTCCTGTCCTCAGGTGATCCACCCGCCCCGGCCTGTCAACGTGCTGGGATTATAGGCATGAACCACCATGCCTGGCCGCCAGCTAATTTTTAAAAATTATTTTTGGAGAGACAGGTTCTCACTTTGTTGCCCTTGCTGGTCTCAAATTCCTGGCCTCAAGTGATCCTCCCACCTTGGCCTCCCAAAGTGCTGGGCTTACAGGTATGAGCTACTGTGCCCGGCTGACAAATTCTTAAATACAGAATTATTTTTAGTTTAGCCTCAAAATCAGGTTTTTGATGTGTATACATGTAGATTGACTTTAAATGCAGAAATTTACATATTGAAAACAATACAATTGAAAACTAATTTCATCTCACTGTAAAAAGTGCATTAGAGACATGTAAATATTTGCACAAATGTTGCTGTTTTCTTTGCAGAGTTGGTCAAACGCCATGCTGGGGTGCTAGGACTTGGTGCATGTGTTCTTTCTAGTCCTTATGATGTTCCCACCTGGATGCCCCAGCTCCTCATGAATCTCAGTGCACATCTAAATGATCCTCAGCCTATTGAGGTACAGTTCTTCCTTATTAGTTTGTACATGTATTATCAGTGATGTTTTCTAAGAAACCATGATAATAATTTCCTATACACTCTGAACTAACTGCTTTCATAAAGCTACTGCCTCTGCCAGGGCTTAGTCTGCTCACCAGTAATTATTAAAAATTACAGAGACCTTGCTGCCATGGATATTTGAGATCTTTTGGTAGTGAGGAAATTATTGTAGCTTCTATCCCTCCCAGTCCAATGGAAGTAAAGTACTGTCAATGTTGTTGTGATAAATTTTATGTTTCTATTTTTCTAGCACTGCAAAGTATTTTACTGGAAGCTAATATTATATAGGAAATTATGATGGCATTTTTAGTAACTCAAAAGACCATTGACTTTGTCCTTCTCATTGGCTTTTTGGTTTTGTAGAACTTGGTATTGTGTGAGATCTGAAGTCTAGAGGGATGGTAATTTAACTAAAAGTATCCTACATATGATCCTGGTTGTCCAGAGAGGTTAAAACATATGTGGGTTGTCTACTTTACAGATGACTGTAAAAAAAACCTTATCCAATTTCCGAAGGACTCACCATGACAACTGGCAGGAACACAAACAGCAATTCACCGATGACCAACTGCTTGTTCTCACCGATCTTCTTGTGTCACCATGCTATTATGCATAGAAAGGTAAGTCAGCAAAGTTCTGAATTTACATTGGTTTGGTGACTGAGAACTAGATATTTATTTTTTTTTTTTTCTTTTTGCTGACATTCTTAGATGTCAGTGTTTAGATAAAGTTGGATGGCGGGGATTGTTTGTTTTTAAACATGGCTTTTGCTACGGCCATTGGAAATGAGAATTTTGCTGTGCCTCCTTGCTTTAGGTTTAAAGCAGAGAAAATGTGTGACTGCTTTTGGACCTTTGTAAATGAGTGGTGTCAGTAGTCTGGGAATAGTTAGATAAAGGAAAATAAATCTTATTCTTAGTTGCCTCCTGGTTGGGGCTGGGACATTTTGTGTGGCCCTGAGGACTCTGGGTTCTAGAAAGTTGTGAGAACATTTGATCTGAATTCTTACACCCATTCTGTTAAAGAGAGAGCACCTAGAAGCCTTTCTACTGGAATAGGAAGAATAAAAATTTCATTCATTAGGCTTTTAGAGTTGGATGTCTTGTTACCTAATTGAAATTTTTTCCTCCCTGATACAGATGACTAGTCCTCACTTCAGGCTCTTTTCATCAAAAATTCCACACCCTCAGGTACCATCTGTGGTGGCTCTCTGCAAGTTTTAAAACCGCCTCTGCTGAGCTCTCATCATTTTGGTGGTTTCTGTGTTAAATCTCGTTAGTCTGCATTCCACAGCTTCTCAGTTGCCATTTGATTTCCCAACTTGTCCGGAAGTGTTTCCAGAATACTGATCACTTTTTTTTTTTTTTTGAGGCATCTGACAAAGTCACAAAGTCTCAGACTAGAAATAATTACCCAGTATGATCATGGCATCCAAGACCAGAGTCTTGGAACTCATTAAGAAACAGTTTACTTGGAATGGAGAATACCCATCTGTAATACAGGTCCTGTCATTTCATTCATCTCAAATTATTTTGAATTCTTCCCAAATGGCTGCTGGATTTAGGTGGTAGTAGGGCTGTGGGCCATAAATCTGAAGCCTTGAGAACCTTGGGTCTGGAGAGCCATGAAGAGGGAAGGAAAAGAGGGCAAGTCCTGAACCTAACCAATGACCTGATGGATTGCTCGACCAAGACACAGAAGTGAAGTCTGTGTCTGTGCACTTCCCACAGACTGGAGTTTTTGGTGCTGAATAGAGCCAGTTGCTAAAAAATCGGGGGTTTGGTTAAGAAATCTGATTGTTGTGTGTATTCAATGTGTGATTTTAAAAATAAACAGCAACAACAATAAAAACCCTGACTGGCTGTTTTTTCCCTGTATTCTTTACAACTATTTTTTGACCCTCTGAAAATTGTGATACTTCACCTAAATGGAAGACTGCTGTGTTTGTGGAAATTTTGTATTTTTTTCTTTATTTTATTCTCTCTCTCTCTCTCTCTCCCTTTTTATTTTGCCTGTAGAATCGTTGAGAGACTAATAAGGCTTAATATTTAATTGATTTGTTTAATATATGTTATATAAATGTAAAAGATTGTATAAACTGGAGAGATAGCATTGGCAAGCCTTTGTACAGATGCAACCTTTTACACAACATCATTGTGTAATTTGTAAAGATTCACATGTAGTTCTTTATTACAGTGATTTTGGGCTTTTGTACCCACTGAATGCCATTTTTTGTGTTTTTAAATTATTTTCTTTATCTTTCCTTGTTACGAAAACTGAGATGTGGGGTTTTTCTTTTTTTTTTTTTTTCAGTTCACTTATCATTAGAATGTCTGAACTTTTATGTAACGTTTTTGTGTGCATCTCTGAATGCTAACAACCACATGTTTGCCTATGACAATTTTATAGAGTGAAAGGTATCTTCTGGGTTGAAATAATTCACAAATTGGTGAATGTCACCTTGCAACACACCCTGTACAGTCTTCCTTAAAGGAACACTACAGTATATTTTTAGTATCTACATGCTGAATGACTCAATACAGACGTAAGCACAGCAGTGGTCCTGGTACAGTATTTAAGTGTCAGCATACACAGGCGTAATCCCTGTATAAAGTAGTGCCAAACTGATTTCAGTTGTGTAACTAGTTTAAAACCCAATAAATGGATTGTTTTTAACACCTGGCTTTTGTCTTCATTAAGAGAAGAAGACAGTTCTGTAGGCAGTGACTCCTGTGGATTTCCTTTTGCAGCCGTAGATTTGTATCTGTAAATGTATGTCCTCTGACCAGTATAAATTATCTGTACAATACAGTAGCTACTAGCCATATCTGACTGTTTGTATTTAATTAAATGAAAAATGTATTCCCTCAGTCTCACCAGCATATTTTAAATACTCTTTAGCCACATGTGGCTAGTGGTTACCACACTGAATAACGTCGATGAACTTTTCCATCATCACAGAAAGTTCACCTAGCACTGACCTAAGTGATTGATTCTTTTTGTGTGGAGGTGTGGGAGACAGAGTTTTGCTCTGTCATCCAGGCTGGAGTGCAGTGGCACAATCTTGGCTTACTGCAACCTCTGGCTCCCATGTTCCCATGAGCAATGCTCATGCCTTAGCCTCCGGAATAGCTGGGACTATAGGCATGCACCACCACGCCTGGCTGATTTTTGTATTTTAGTAGAGACAGTTTCACCACGTTACCCAGGCTGGGGTCAAACTCCTGAGCTCAGGCAGCCTACCTGCCTTGGACTCCCAAAGTGTTAGGATTACAGGCGTGAGCCACCGTGCCTGGTCCTAAGTGATTGGTTCTTAAATTGATGTGCCTAAGAATCATGAGGGGATTTTGTTTAAATGTACAGGGAATTCATTGTTCCCACTTCATGATATCAATTCCTGGTCCTGAGGCCACATATTGAGAAGTGAGGCTTTACGTTGTAGGTTGACCACTTCAGCTTTTTCTAATTAAGCTGTATGAAAGTGCCTTAGCAATGGTTCCTAAATGGGAACTTTAAAAAAATTTGTAAGATATTGGGTGCCCTCTCTGTTCCTCAATGAAAACTTCTCTGGCAGGGGTGCTCAGGCATTACAATATTAGAAGCTCTATGATGATTCAGTTGTTCAGCCAGGATTGAGAACCACATGAATCCCACCACAGACCTAAAAACAGGGTACCTTAATCTGAGTGCCTAACATGCTCCCAGGTGATTCTGATTCTGGATTTGGAAGTCGCTTATTACTTCGATATTTCCCCCAGTGACATTGTCCTGTGAATTTTTTACCAATAGGAAAAATGAAATTTTTTACCAGGAGGGAAAAGGAGAAGGGGGTGAAGAAAAGAGTTGCATGGCTTATATGGTCTAAGATAGTTATTAAAGTGTATATGGTGTGTTAAAAAGCATGAGAAGGACAGCAGGAACTGTGTTAAGGGTGGTAACAAGATTTACTAGAGGAGGAGGGGAGAGGCTGACCTGTGTTTGGAAGTCACTGTTGACTGGGCATGGAAGACAGCATGGGCCACTCTATGAGGGTGGATGAGAAGTGAGGAGAAGAAAAAAACCTATTTATCTTTTTATAAGGTCAAATAAATCTTTAGTTTTTGAATGGATCCTTTAGAAAGCAAAGACTGCAGATTGTGCTTCAAAATTTAGGAGGAAAATTTACTCATCTATTAATGTAAATGAAAGTTTAGGTGCAAATGTATGATAAAGCTGTTTTCAAATATTTGAAATACTTGTCATTACCAAGCCCTTTAAGCCGCAGGCCACTTTTGGTAATTAGGAGTGTGGCCAGAAAGACTAAAGAGCAATTTTGTTTTACTAAAAAATTAACTTTTGGCCAGGTGCAGTGGCTCACATCTGTAATCCTAGCACTTTAGGATCGCTTGAGCCCAAGAGTTTGAGACCAGCCTGGGCAACATAGAAAGACCTATTTCTACAAAAAATAGAAAAAAATAGCTGGGCGTGGTGGTACGTGCCTGTAGTCCCAGCTACTTGGGAGGCTGATGTGGGAGGCAGAGGTTACGGTGAACTGAGATCACGCCACTGCACTCCAGCCTGGGTGACAGAATGAGACCCTGTCTCACAAAAATAAAAAAATCATGAGCTGTCATCACAGGAAAAGTAACTTTTTCTACATGGCCTTCGTAATTGTTTTTGTAGACTTTGTCTTCTTAGTATATCCTAATTGTTTTAAGTATTCCTTTTGAACATCAAGGTTGTTTTCAGTTTCCTGTACTACAAATTACACTGCAGTGCACATTTTCATACCTTTATGCTTTAAAACTCTTCTTTTGTTGGAGCAGTTCCAAGGAGTGAGAGATGCTTAGATCAAGAAATTTTTTGTTTTAAAGAACATTTTAACAACTCTCATATTTGCTGTTTTCCTCAAAGTGCACATGTATCCATTTGCATTGCAATAATAAGAGTGTATTAGAAGAATGCCAGTGTCAGGGCAGATTGATAGCCAATTCACGATCTATAATTAGCCCTGCTTATTTATTTGCAGATTTTCCATTTTTTTACTACTACCAATGTTTTTTCCAATTTCACTCACTTGTGGATTTTGTAGATATACTAGTTTTAGCTTGTTGAATGGTTGTAGCTAGTTCTGGAACTTTGATGAGTCCTGATTTCCTCTTCTAGATCTCTAGAATCCTTTATGATTTGTGGTTTTTTGTTTGTTTTCAGTTTCAGACCATTTCTCCGGTAGGTATAACTCTGATGGTCTCAATCCAGCCCAAACCTATTGTAATCTCCATTCATACAGCCAAATGCCTGGAAATGAACTAGCATTTATTTATGCAGTAGCTAATTTATTATAGAGAGGTATATAATTTTGATCAGAATTCCCACTCCAAATGCTAATGAGTATTTTTCTGTGGATTGTTTCTGGGACTCAAGGTTACCATTATTGATAACATATACTGGAACTGCTTCATTGCAAGTGGTTGGGAAGTGGAATATGTGGGAACTAGAAAACTTTCTTGAAGTTATTTCTAAACAGAATTCTGATGGCATACTCAACTCCTGGACTGGATAATAAATTATCCAGCCTTCTTGCTTTTTGTTTTTTCGGGTTTTTGTTTTGTTTTGTTTTTATGAAAGCACAGGGAACTGAAGAAATTGCATTAATTAAATTACTTGATACTTGCTAGTTCTGTCGTAAAACGATAAACCGTTAGCTAAAATGAAGAATCCAGTAGCAACAGTCCAAGTATTTCATCTGAACGGAATCAACTTTGGTTTTCTGGTAACCAGAGTGAATGAAGCAAAGGGCATTCAAATAACATTCTCTGTTTCTAAATAGCATCCCTGAGGTTAGAAAAGTAGTAAGATCCTAGTTAGCCAGGTTGGGATACTGAAGGAGGAAGAATTTAACTGGTTTTATTTTGTACCCATAATAGCAGACATACTTAGGAGTGTTACTTGATTGTTCAGACTAAAACCTATCTTAGGAGTTCCTTATTTTGGACATGTATGAATTCTAGAAGAAAGAGAGGATGGTAGTTTTAGTTTTGTGTTTTTGCTTAATAAAGTTAGCCAACACATTGCACTATGATTTATCAAGATTTTTTACATTCAACATAGTATTAAGTAATACATTAATATCTATGATTCCTGGGCTTGGTCGTTTTATTTGCATGGGTAGTTTCTTTATACTTTGCATGTTTCCTGCCAATTAGTCCCCTTGCTGAGTTCCCCCAGTGAATTCACTAACACCTTAAGAGAGCTTAGGTAAGTTCAAATAGGTTTAATTTAAATTATATTACAATGACTTGATTTGTAAATTCTAGGTCTCAAAGTTCCAAACTGGAAGCCGCCGCCAATTTAATTCATGAGGAAAAATATTAGCTGCAGCCTAAGTGAGGAGCTAGTTAGGACGTCTTAAAAGCGCGGGGAACGAGGAGGAGGTGGGCTGCGGGCAGGGTAAGCAGCCTAGGGAGGCCCGCAAAGACCTCCCTGGGTCCTTGCGTGCCATCAGTACCCCTATCTTTCCCTTCCTTCCTTACCACTCCACCTTGCTCTGCGTTTCATGTTTTGGCTATTTCAGGGAGCCTGAGTTCCCCAAACAGCAAAACCGCGAGCCTGAAAAACCTTCTGGCTCAAGCACCCCTCGTGCGGCGGGCAGCGGGAGTAGCCGGGCTCTGGGCCCCAGGAGGCCGGCGACGGAGGCGCGGAGGGTGCGGGGCGCCAGGCCCGGGTGTCCGGCGGAGGGGGCGGTGCCCTCGGCGTCTCCGTGACTGCGCCTCTGCGCCCGCGTCTTGCCGCGGCTCCCGGGATGCGCGGAGGTGGTGGCGATGGCGATGATGCCTCTAGTCCTGCATCATCCAGAGCGGCAGGCGGAGCTGGGGTCCGGACTGCGAGATGGAGGAGGAGGGACGGCGCTGCGGCCACCCGGCAGGTGAGAGGCCGCGGGCCCCTAGAGGAGGACGACTCCACGATGCCGGAGACGGCTCCCGGAGGCCGGCGGGATAGCGAGGAGCGCGGCTGCGCTGGGCCAGGCCCGGCTCCGCGTACCTGTCTTCCTGGTGCGGCCTGCAGGGTAGCCTTCTCGCCCGTCCCTGCCGGTTCCCAGGCTCTGCTCGGCCGTGGAACCCCCCTACCCACCCACCGCCCCTACCCTGGCTGAGCCCTCCTAACCCACCACCCCTCTGCGGATTCGTTTGCAAGCTTCCCTGGCCCGGCCTAGGCCCTCCTTACCGTCACCTCACCCTTCTCCGGGAAGTCCCTACCCACCGCCAGCCCCTCACGGGGGTCGACCTCCCCTGCCCGCAGTTTCCCACTCTGTCCTCAGGCTGGGGGCTCCATGGCCTCTTCATCCCTCCCGTCAAATGACTCAGGTCTTCCCATCCCATTAGCTGCTCCGGGTTCAGTTTAGTTCTACTGGATAGAAAGAGCAAGGGCTTTAAAATCAGATAAATCTGGCTCGACTCTTAACTGACCTTGGGGAAGATATCTAACCTCCCTGAGGCTTTCCTGATCAATAGACATACAATGGGAGTCACAATAATACAGAACCTTGCTCTCTGTGAGGATTAGGCTCGGAAAATGCTAACCTAAGACATTCTGGGGGGCGCGGGGAATGGAGTTGGAAGAATTCAGGTCGTGAGTTGACTTAGAAAAGCCCCTATAACATGTTTGAATGTTCACTAAAAATTTAGAACAGCACACTAGATATATCAGAGGCTGTTCACACATCTTAATGAAAAGTCATTGCCACTCAAATTATACAATAAATTTTCATCCATATTCTTTGCTTGCTAGTTACTTCAGGCTGTCTCATTTGTAAGAATATGCATGTGAATTCATTCGTACTGCAGCTAATATGCATGCTTAAGACTGGTGTTCCAACTTAAAATCTTTCTGATTTTATGACTTTAATCACATCTTCTTCTATAACCTATTTTCCGTCCCAGAGATAAAGAGTGGTTTGTATGTTTGCATTGCAAATAACGTGGGTAACCTTTATTGAATATTTATGAGTAGCAAAGCAGTATTAATTTACTCCCCTTCCAAAACCACTTTTATTTTCTGCCGTCGTCATGTCATTCTAAATTATGGTCACAGCCTCCTTTTTCTTAAAGTCTTAGGAGTTACTACTAAGACCTGAGTTTACTTTCCCTCCATTTTCGTGATTTCTGTTATACTAAAGTTTTTCTGCAAACCTTTTCGTCTGTCCTCTGCTTTTTCTCCCTTTTCTCTTCCCAGGCCATGATTCCTTTTTTTCTAATTATCTCAATAGGAGTGATTTATGATTACTTTATATGTGGACTACAATTATCAAGTTTGCCAAAAAGATACGTAGAAGAGTGTGTGTGTGTGTGTATGTGTGTGTGTCTATCTGTATCTACATAGATGTAGATATAGCTATATAGGTATATTAGAATTTCGGATTCCAGAAAGTTTCAGCGGGGAAGGGATTGCAATAACTATTCGTAGGATTATTGTGAGAATGAAATAAAGCTTGATAATTTATGTAAAGCCTCTAGAATAGGTGCCTGGTGTGTAATAACCACTTAATACTTCTGACCTGGGGATGTCTCCCAAAAAGATTTTTTTGTTGTTTGGGTTAGCATGGTGGTGAAGAGTGTGGAAGAGCAACTGCTTAGATTCAAATCCGTATTCCACCACTTTAAATAACCTCTCTTTGACTTGGTTTCCTCAACTGCAAAACGGAGATGTTATACCAAGTATTTCAGGGCTGTTGTGAGGACTCAATGAGCTAATAGTGTGGAACATTGAGAACAGTACCTGGCACATCATAAGCACTTGATAAAATTAATATACTAATAATGATGCTGATAATTATACTGCTATTGTTATTTCCTGACCTGGAATTCTTATTTTTTTTTAATTTATTGAAGCCTGGGTACAGTGGCTCACACCTGTAATCTCAGCACTTTGGGAGGCCAAAGCAGGCAGATCGCTTGAGCCCAGAAGTTGGAGACCAGCGAGGGCAACATAGTGAGACTCCATCTCTATTAAAAATATGTATATTGAAAAATTTAAAATTTGTTGAAAAAATGTAACTGTATAAAACGTGAAAGTTGCCTCTCCTCTACCCCAAATCACCTTTTTTCCTCCTGCCTGCTATTCTTGACTAATGTTAGTGCTTCATCATCTCATTTTTCTCCTAATCCCTTTTTCCAAATATCTCTTAGCCTGAGGTCTTCATAACTTCCATCATCCCACTTCATTATTACCTAGTTACTTTTCATTTCTCTTAGCATCCGAATTCCAGACTCCTCATTCTTCTAATTTCCCCAGGCCAAATTCCTGCATCCCTCTTCACCCCTCTTCATTTCTGTACTTCCAAAGAGGAAATCCTTGGAAATAAGGGGGTTAGAGACACCAGTATCACCTCCCTGCTCTTCCTGCCTCCTCAAATTGTTTTCTCTTCTACTTCTCTTTTCATAAAATAGCTCTAATCCTCCTGTTAGCAATTTTTAAAAACAGTAAAAAATGGTCTTTCTCACTATATAGGTATCAAAAGTGTTCAGAAACAAGTATACAGCCTTTAAGTGGAAATAGAGCTATCTGGTACTATTTTTAAAAAATTCTAACCATCAAGAAACAAAAGTTCAGGATTTTCTTCTCTTATGGAACTTTTATTTAAAAGGAAAGTATAGAAAAGTTGGTCTCACTTTCCAGTGGACAAATTCACCGTATCGTCCTGATCTGTACCATATGAATGTTAAGAATATAGATGAAGTTATCTTCTTCCTTGCTGAAGGACACCAGTCAATTATATGGATTTCCCAGGACTGGTATATGTCTGATAGTCACTGGCATGGCTGTATCTGTTGTTAAATGCAGAGACACTTCTGTATTGGGTAGTCCATAGCTGCTAATTGAAGCCCCAGGTAATCCCTAACTGACCTGGTTCATTCCGCTGTACCCCCTTGATCCGGCAACTAAAGGGTTAACAGCTGGAGGCTTCTGGGATCCAGCTTGAGCTGGTGGTTAAGTACACTGAACATCAGCCCTGGACCTCCCCAGTGCCACTTATTGTTACTAAAATTCTAGATTAAGGCAAACGCTTTTTGGTTGTCAAGAACATAGCGCTGTCTCCAAGGAACAGCTTAGTCGGTCCCACCAGAAGCATCTGTTGGGAGCAGGTTGGGCACCAAGCCATGCAGGACTTGGGATTTGGGACAATGTAGATTTGTGTGAGTGCACATTAAGTCTCATTGCAAAATAGAAAAAAAAAGTTAGGAAAAAGGAGCAAGAAGTTATTCTTTTAAAGTAGAGACTATGCCTTACTCATCCTAGCACCTAGCACCTAGCATCTGGCCTAATGCTGGCATACGGTATGCACATAATTAATGTAAATTGAGCGAACGAATGCAGGAATGGGTGCATGCCTCCTGCTTCACCATCAGGATATTCTTGTTGGGATAATGGTAACTCACATTTATATAGCAGTTTAGACTTTACAATGTGGTGCTTTGCACCTTGTAAATTTCTAGTATAATTCCAACATCCTTGGTTACTTCCAGTTTTCCGTCTCACATGTAGTCCTACACGAGGTTTGTTTCCAAAGGAGAATATGTAGTTAATTGGCCAAGAAATTACAAGCTGGGGGAAAAATTATAAATACTGGGAAATAAAGGATTCTTCGTAGGGAACGAAACAGGGTTTGTTAATGATTTACGGGAATTATGTGAAGGGCCACATTATGCATCAACAATACCCTCCAGCCTATATTTCAAGTACATGCAGTTTCTTGCCTCAGTGCCTCTGCTGCAAAGACCTACCCCACTTCTCTTAGCCTGTCTGTCCCCACTCCATACCCCTGACCTTTCATCCAGCTGGCCCCTCCTTGCTAAAGCTCCCTTAATCCTTTCCCAGCTCCCTTTCCAAGTTGAAGTAGGTTCCCCCCGTCCATGCTCTCATAGCACCCTGCAACCTTATTAGGCTGTAATTATTACATAGTTAGATCGATCTCCAACTAGATTGTGATCTCTTTGATGGAGAGACTACGTTCTTGTATATCTTCAGTGCCTGACACAGAAGTGTTTCTAAAAGTAACATCTGCACACCCCTCAAACAGAAGCACAAGGGGCGAGGCCAAGAAATCTGCTCTCCAAGTGATAACTTAAACTTTTTAACATGCTCTTCAGGTGACACTTAAACTTGTTTGAAAACCTCTGGGTCATAAAACTAAATATTAGCTGGATGAATGTATTTGTTTGTATCTTTTTCTGTGTTGGGCTTTGTGAGGAGAAATGCTTTCTATGCACCAAATCAGAGCTGAAAAATTCTAGTGTTTTGTTAAAAAAAAAAGAGAGAGAGAGAGAGAGAGAGCTGGGTTTGGTGGTGCATGCCTGTAGTCCCAGCTACTTGGGAAGCTAAGCCAGGAGGACTGCTTGAGCACACGAGTTCAAGTCCAGCCTGGGCAACATGGCAAGACCCCATCGATAATAAATGAATAAAGTTTTCTCTCAAGGTGAGAGATACTAGTACTAATACTACTACTAATAATGAGATCACTGTATGAATTCCTTTCTGTTTCTACATTAATCCCTTTCTGTTTTTGGGTGTGCATTTTTGTGTGTAGGCTTATCTGCCTTGGGCCTCTTTTGTCACATATTGTTCATCTGTGAGCTGAGGCCCTGACTCACTGAGTATTTTTGGGGAGCAGAAGAAGGAGACATTTCTCTCTGAAGATGAACTCAACAGGCCACCTTCAGGATGTCCCCAATGCCACCTCGCTCCATGTGCCTCACTCACAGGAAGGAAACAGCACCTCTCTCCAGGAGGGTCTTCAGGATCTCATCCACACAGCCACCTTGGTGACCTGTACTTTTCTACTGGCGGTCATCTTCTGCCTGGGTTCCTACGGCAACTTCATTGTCTTCTTGTCTTTCTTCGATCCAGCCTTCAGGAAATTCAGAACCAACTTTGATTTCATGATCCTGAACCTGTCCTTCTGTGACCTCTTCATTTGTGGAGTGACGGCTCCCATGTTCACCTTTGTGTTATTCTTCAGCTCAGCCAGTAGTATCCCGGATGCTTTCTGCTTCACTTTCCATCTCACCAGTTCAGGCTTCATCATCATGTCCCTGAAGACAGTGGCAGTGATTGCCCTGCACCGGCTCCGGATGGTGCTGGGGAAGCAGCCTAATCGCACGGCCTCCTTTCCCTGCACCGTACTCCTCACCCTGCTTCTCTGGGCCACCAGTTTCACCCTTGCCACCTTGGCTACCTTGAAAACCAGCAAGTCCCACCTCTGTCTTCCCATGTCCAGTCTGATTGCTGGAAAAGGGAAAGCCATTTTGTCTCTCTATGTGGTCGACTTCACCTTCTGTGTTGCTGTGGTCTCTGTCTCTTACATCATGATTGCTCAGACCCTGCGGAAGAACGCTCAAGTCCGAAAGTGTCCCCCTGTAATCACAGTCGATGCTTCCAGACCACAGCCTTTCATGGGGGTCCCTGTGCAGGGAGGTGGAGATCCCATCCAGTGTGCCATGCCGGCTCTGTATAGGAACCAGAATTACAACAAACTGCAGCACGTTCAGACCCGTGGATATACCAAGAGTCCCAACCAACTGGCCACCCCTGCAGCAAGCCGACTCCAGCTGGTATCAGCCATCAACCTCTCCACTGCCAAGGATTCCAAAGCCGTGGTCACCTGTGTGATCATTGTGCTGTCAGTCCTGGTGTGCTGTCTTCCACTGGGGATTTCCTTGGTACAGGTGGTTCTCTCCAGCAATGGGAGCTTCATTCTTTACCAGTTTGAATTGTTTGGATTTACTCTTATATTTTTCAAGTCAGGATTAAACCCTTTTATATATTCTCGGAACAGTGCAGGGCTGAGAAGGAAAGTGCTCTGGTGCCTCCAATACATAGGCCTGGGTTTTTTCTGCTGCAAACAAAAGACTCGACTTCGAGCCATGGGAAAAGGGAACCTCGAAGTCAACAGAAACAAATCCTCCCATCATGAAACAAACTCTGCCTACATGTTATCTCCAAAGCCACAGAAGAAATTTGTGGACCAGGCTTGTGGCCCAAGTCATTCAAAAGAAAGTGTGGTGAGTCCCAAGATCTCTGCTGGACATCAACACTGTGGTCAGAGCAGCTCAACCCCCATCAACACTCGGATTGAACCTTACTACAGCATCTATAACAGCAGCCCTTCCCAGGAGGAGAGCAGCCCATGTAACTTACAGCCGGTAAACTCTTTTGGATTTGCCAATTCATATATTGCCATGCATTATCACACCACTAATGACTTAATGCAGGAATATGACAGCACTTCGGCCAAGCAGATTCCAGTCCCCTCCGTTTAAAGTCATGGAGGCTACAGGATCTTATGTGAACAGTTTTTGTTTCTGATACTAATGGACTTTATTCTAACTTTGAGATCAATGGCGGATCAAAACCTAAAAGATTCAACTGAAAAGTTGGCACTTATTGTTTTCTTTCACCTGATGTGTCAGTATCTGTTGATTTGCTTTGTAGTTTGTTGACATCTTAAGATTTGATGTGAAAGTTTTAGATTTTTTACCCTGATCTTTGCCCCAGTCTTTTGTACCGAGCCTTTAAATAGATGCCAGGAATGAAGCTACTGTGTTAAAGTAGAAAGTCAACCGATTATCATGATTTGAGTCAGTGTTATGTGTCTTCAAAATAAGATATTGACTGGAGTTTTTTAAAGAATGTGAAGATATGATTTTTGCTGAGGTGTTATTTTTATTAATTGAATAGTAAATTTTGATTTTTTGAAGTGTTGAAATCGGGAACACTACACCTTGTTGGTAGCAGGTTGATTTGAATAAATAATATATTGTTAGCTGGGTGCAGTGGCGTGCACTTGTAGTCCTAGCTACTTGGGAGGCTGAGGCAGGAGGATCACTTGAGCCCAGGAGTATGAGTCCAGCCTGAGCAACACAGCAAGACCCTGTCTCTAAAGGAAATGTATATATTCTTTTTTTTTTTTTTTTTTTTTTTCAGATAGAGTTTCACTCTTGTTGCCCAGGCTGGAGTGCAATGGCATGACCTCGGCTCACCACAATCTCCACCTCCCGGGTTCAAGCCATTCTTCTGTCTCAGCCTCCCGAGTAGCTGGGATTACAGGCGCATGCCACCATGCACAGCTAATTTTTGTATTTTTAGTAGAGACGGGGTTTCTCCGTGTTGGTCAGGCTGGTCTTCAACTCCTGACCTTAGGTGATCCGCCTGCCTCGGCCTCCCAAAGTGCTGGGATTACAGGCGTGAGCCACCACACTCAGCCAGAAATATATATATTCTTAAGGCAGAAAATTCTGTCTTTACCAGAAACACTCACACAGGTATTAGGTACTTTTCTTTCATAGGACAGTCAACTAAGAATATAGTATTATGATTATTGCCATTTCTTATTATAGACATATTTTATGTCAGTTGAGTAGGTTTACAGTTCTTTTGAAAAGAAATATATTTGGGCCAGGCGCGGTGGCTCACGCCTGTAATCCCAGCACTTTGGGAGGCTGAGGCGGGTGGATCACCTGAGGTCAGGAGTTCGAGACCACCTGGCCAACATGATGAAACCCCGTCTCTACTAAAAACACAAAAATTAGCCAGGCATGGTCGCAAGCGCCTGTAATCCCAGCTACTCAGGAGGTTGAGGCAAGAGAATCGCTTGAACCTGGGAGACAGGTTGCAGTGAGCTGAGATTGTGCCATTGCACTCCAGCCTGGGTGACAAGAGTGAGATGTCATCTCAAAAAAATAAGAAAGAAAAGAAATATATTTTTGCTTGTTAAAAGTGAATTCTTTATTTATTTATTTTTTTCCTGAGACGGAGTCTTGCTCTGTCGCCCAGGCTGGAGTGCAGTGGCATGATCTCTGCTCACTGCAACCTACACCTCCTGGGCTCAAGTGATTCTCCTGCCTCAGCCTCCTGAGTAGCTGGGATTACAGGCATGTGCCACCACGCCCAGCTCATTTTTGTATTTTTAGTAGAGACAGGGTTTCACCATGTTGGCCGGGCTGGTCTCTTAACTCCTGACCTCAGGTGATCCACTCGCCTCGGCCTCCCAAAGTGCTGGGATTACAGGCGTGAACCACCCCCGCTGGCCCAAAAGTGAATTGTTTCTGAATGATCTTACTCAAGAAGCCTAGTGAAGAGGACTGCATCTGTGGTAGAGGTGCACTGTTCCCAGGAGAGAAGGCACTGCTGTAATCATCTCGGTGTTCTGTGGAAAACAGTGTGGACTCCTGTCATGCACTGGGCGATATTTATTATTGCTTAACAAGGTGTAGAGATGAGACTGGGAATGTTTTGATTTATGTTTTCCTTCTGTGTGAGAACAGTTTACTAACCACCTGACAGTATTCAAGTAACTATTTAGAAATGACTTCTTTTTTGTCTTTATTTATTACTATGGTAGAAAAATTCTCAAGATAATCTGTTTTCAAAGTAATCATTTTATTTCTCTCCCATTAATCTTAAAGTGGAAATGGGCAGAAAGAAAAAATAGATTTAAGTATTTCTATACCTGAAACTAATTTTACTATATGCTCTGCGATTCCTAGCATAACAACTGTGAACTCATATTTTTATGTAAAAATATTTTCATTATACAGTTAGTGTTTGAACTCACTAGGTTTTTAAATGTTAGACACACAAGATGAGCATCAATATACAATGCCTATCTTTATAAATTGTTATATTCAAGAGTTATTATTGCAGATTGGAAGGTACTTTGTTCCTTTGCATAAAAGGCTTTTTTTTTTTTTTTTTTTTTTGGTAGAAACAGAGTCTCACTCTGTCACGCAGGCTAAAGTGCAGTGGCATGATCTCAGCTCACTGCAACCTCTGCTTCCCGGGTTCAAGCGATTGTCTTGCCTCAGCCTCCAGAGTAGCTGGGATTACAGGTGCCCGTCACCACTCCTGGCTAATTTTTGTATTTTTGGTAGAGACAGGGTTTCACCATGATAGCCAGGCTGGTCTTGAATTCTTGGCCTCAAGTAATCCACCTGCCTTGGCCTCCCAAAGTGCTAGGATTACAGGCGTGAGAAACCACATCCAGCTGAAAGGCAATTAATTTATAGTTTCCTCCCTCAGCTGTCCCCAAATACAGGGGTCATGAGAGGTATGGAGAAGTCAGAATAGATATTCAATTAGAACTCTGCTCAACCTTATCTTACAACTAACTGTTACCTTTCAGTATTGATCAGTTATTTCTATTTTGGGGATTTAAATAGGCATAGATTTTATTTTGTTTTCTTTTTCTTCTAAATTTTTTTCTTGCCACACCCAGGGACAGCCTCGAATTATTTTGTTTTTAAGTTCACCTTTTAGGCTGATTTGCCTACCTACTCCCTCCTGCTTTCCCTTTCTCCCTCCCTCCTTCCCTTTTTCCCTTTTTTTTTTAAGTCCGAGTCTCATGCTTGTTGCCCAGGATGGAGTGCAGTGGCACAATCTCGGCTCACTGCAACCTCCGCCTCCCAGGTTCAAGCGATTCGCCTCCCGAGGAGCTGGGACTACAGGCACACACCACCACACCCAGCTAATTTTTGTATTTTTAATAGAGACAAGGTTTCACCAAGTTAGCCAGGCTGTTCTCAAACTTCTGACCTCGTGATCCACCCACCTAGGCCTACCTAAGTGCTGGGATTACAGGCATGAGCCAGTGCACCGGCCTATTATCTCTTTTTAACAAAGAATTAAGAAATCTAATATTCTCTCCCAAGATCATACAAAGAATTTTGGCAAATTAGGAATTAGATTTTTGTCTTAATTCAAAACCTGATATTTATCCCAGTATGCCAAACAGCTTTATAATGAATACAACATTAATCAAGCATCACATTTTCAAAGGCATATATCTATTTTTTTGGCTAGGCAAAAAACCTCGTCTCTATTAAAAATACAAAAATTGGCTAGGCATTTCAAATGTGATAAAATATTAACACAAAAGTAATTTCTATTTATAAAATTTAAAATGACAGGTTTTCTGTGTGACATTTTAGTTTGAGATGATTTGACTGGTGTGAGGCCCATCATTGGGGGGTAAAAATTATAGCACAAAGAAAACTAAGCAGGTGCATATGAGGTATTGTCTCTTTATGGTCATCAGAAAATTATCTCCAAAAGAAAAGTTGAAAAAAGAGATTATTGTTATAAATTGCATGAAATATATAGTGGGCTCGATTCGTAGACCCCGTCCATATCTATATCTCTATATGTATAGAGACATAACTTGTTTCTTCATAAGTTATATATGTCTACTTCTACCTGTGTTATCATAATAAAGGTGTCATGATGATACAGGTGGAGGTAGAAATATATAACTTATCTCTTCATAAGGGCTAAAATGGGAACTAAAAGTAATGAGAATTCAGTTGAATATGATTAATTATCAGGATATGTTAATTAGTTCTCTTGATGCTTACTGTGATGCAAAGTATGTGATGTATTTTAAACATTTTATAATAATTGTTCGTATGTTAACCATTAGGCAAGATTCATATTTCTAATGCTTTTAATGTTCTTTTAAAATAATGTTTGGAAAATAAAAATACTGAAAATCCTAACATTTCTGAACACCAGTTTGCAATATAATGAATTTCCTGTCTGATCATTTTAAAACTATCAGAGCATGGCAATGATCATTTTTGCACAATGGGTAACAATGTGTTGAACCACAGACAGACAGATCTTTCCCTTAAGAGATGAAATAACTTGTTTGACTATATATAATTTTTTTTTTTTTTTGTAAAGACAGGGTCTCCGTATGTTGCCCAGGTTGGTCTCCAACTCATGGGCTCAAGCGATCCTCCCACCTCAGCCTTCCAAAGTGCTGGGAATAGAGGCATTACATTTTGTATCATATATGCTCAGACTAACCAAGGATAGTTAATGCCAAAGACTATTTACGAAACTAAGTTTCTTACTCAGTGAAAAGAGGCTAAATGAACATTTAAACAACTGATTTAAATGAAATTTAGCTGGAAAAAGAAAAACTTGGAATTTTTAGTTTATCGATCAGGGTTTGGATTTAAGAAACAAAAAACATTAACATAAGCAGGAAAGGGTTTAATATAGGAAACTAGATGTCTACAGAATGGTTAGATAGGGCTCTATGATGATTCTCCAGGAAAGATTCCACCATAAACATGACCAGCTGGACCAGCCAGAAATGCTACTACTTCAGCTCCAACCAAGAAGAGAGGAAGTCAGGAAGCCTACCTTGGACTTTTGACTTCAAGAACACACTGTTAAAGTTGTTGTCCAGCAATGAGGAAGTTGCTGCCACCACTATTTCCAGAAAAAACTCTCTTGACACCTACAAAGCAAGTGGCTGAACAACAAGACACTGCTGTAGAAAAAATCTGGCACCATGCAATTAGATGGAGAAACTAAGTTTGCATCTAGAACCCCAGCTTCAGGGAAATCTGGAAAGTGTACTAACACAAAAGTATACTCAAAGGAGATGCAGAGTTCTAATCTGTTCTGTCCACAGAGGTTCACCTTGGTAGTCAACATTTGTTTTTGTTTTTGTTTGAGATGGATTCTCACTCTGTTGCCCAGACTGGAGTGTAGTGGTGCAATCTCAGCTCACTGCAACCTCCACCTCCTGGGTTCAAGAGATTCTCCTGCCTCAGCCTCCTGAGTAGCTGGGATTACAGGCATGCGCCAACACGCCCAGCTAATTTTTGTAGCAGAGACGGGGTTTCACCATGTTGGCCAGGCTGGTCTTGAACTCCTGACCTCAGGTGATCCACCTGCCTCAGCCTCCCAAAGTGCTGTGATTACAGGCATGAGCCACTGCGCCCGGCCAGTAGTCAACATTTTTTATACATACCTCTAGCCATACTTCCAAACAACAGCAGTAGCCATACCACCATTCTCCCTCTTGAAATAATGCAGCTTCTCTCATTTAAACAAAAATATATACTTTGCTAGGCACTGCGGCTCACGTCTGTAATCTCAGCACTTTAGGAGGCTGAAGTGGGAGGATCACTTGAGCCCAGGAGTTTGAGACCCACCTGGGCAACATGACAAAACCCCGTTTCTACAGAAAAGTTACCTGGGCATGGTGGCAGGTACCTGTAGTCCCAGCTACTGGGGAGGCTGAGGTGGGAGGATCGCCTGAGTGAGTCCAGGAGGCCTAGGCTGCAGTGAGTCAAGATCACACCAGTGCAATCCAGCTTGCAGAGTGAGATCCTGTCACAAAACAAAAGAAAACAAAATAGAAAATGCATACTCTCCTCTAGAGGGAAGATGCTAAGTCTGATCAATCTCTGGGTTTCTCAGTGATGTTCATTATTCTTCTAGTTCAGTCAAAAATCTCAACGTGATATTCTGTAAACTAAGGACTAAATTATAAAATTTACCACCAACAAATTTAATCATCAAGGGAAAACAGTAAAAAGAAGAAATTGGTTGAAAATGTTTCGTAGACACACACACACACACACACACCAGGATAAAGAAGAAATGGGGATTAGTACAGACTTTGCTTGCTTCCATTGGTCAAGAAGCTGTGATTGGTATTTTATAATGTCCTCCACTTCCCATGTCCTATCCCTTTGCCATTAGCTAGCATATCATGTAGTCTGAGAAAGTAAGTTTTATCAAATAGCAGAGGGAATGAAATACTAAGAAAACAAAATTTAGAAAACATAATGCAGGATTACAGAAATAACTGGATAAATGGAAATGCTTAATATCATATATAAAAGACAAATCTTTGAATTAAAAAACAACATGAAGGCTAGGCGCAGTGGCTCGCACCTGTAATCCCAGCAGTTTGGGAGGCCGAGGTGAGCAGATCATTTGAGGTCAGGAGTTCAAGACCAGTCTGCCAATATGGTGAAACCCCATCTCTACCACAAATAAAAAAATTAGCTGGGCATGGTGGCAGGGCCTGTAATCCCAGCTACTCAGGAAGCTGAAGCAGAAGAATTGCTTGAACCTGGGAGGCGGAGGTTGCAGTGAGCTGAGATCACGCCACTGCCCTCCAGCCTTGGTGACAGAGCGAGACTCTGTCTCAAAAATAAATAAATAAATAAAAACAACATGAAAATATATGCCACACTTGCTGCTTGGAATAGAGAAACACAAACTGAGTAAAAATTAAGATACAGGCAAAAGTAGACAAGCCTTCATGAACAAAAAATGATGGTGACTATATTAATATCAAAGTAGAATTGAAAGCAAAACCACATTCTGGAAGATAACTAATATTGATAAGAGGAACAACCGAATAATAAAGCAATACGTTTCATTCATTCAGCAGGTATTTGTTGAATACTGTGTACCGGCTTGAGATACATTGGTGAACACAACAATGAAGTTTCTACCCCCGTAATACATTATACTGAAGATGACAAATATGTAATTTTCAAGCGCAGGATCCCACAGTAATCCATGGGGAATATGTTCCAAGACCCCCAGTGGATACCTGAAACCCGGTGTAGTGCCAAACCTCATATAGTCCATGTTTTTTCCTTTACGCACATACCTGTGATAAAGCCTAATTTGTAAGGCACGGTAACAGATGAACAATAATGAATAATATTGTAATAAAAGTTATGTGAATGTGGTGTCTTTCAAAATACACCACAGGAAACTGAAACCAAGGACAAGGGGGGACTGCAGTAGTGATACGTTGTATGAAGATGATAAAATAAAAAGCAAAGAAAGTATGGGGGGCGGTGGGGGTGTGATTTTGACACAGGGAGACTAGAGTTAGTCCTTCTTAGGAGATATTTGAGCAGCATCTTGAATGAAGTCTTAGGAATTGAGCCAGGCAAATAGTTGGGACAAAAGCTTTCCAGGCTCCAGGAGTAGCCACTAAAGGCCCAAAACAGGCATATGTTTGGCATGTTTAAGAAAATCGGAGGTGGGGTGCAGTGGCTCATACCTGTAATCCCAGGACTTTGGGAGGCCAAGGCAGGCAGATCACTTGAGGTCAGGAGTTTAAGACCAACCTGGCCAACATGGCGAAACCCCGTCTCTGCTGAAAATACACAAATTAGCCAGGCGTCGAGGCTTACACTTGTAGTCCCAGCTCCTTGGGAGGCTGAGGCAGGAGAGTCGCTTGAACCTGGGAGGTAAAGATGGCAGTGAGCCAAGATCATGCCACTGCACTCCAGCCTGGGCGACAGAGTGAGACTCTGTCTCAAAAAAAAAAAAAAAAAAAAAAAAAATTGGCCAAGAGAATGGCAGGAAATGAGGTAGCCAGGAACCAGATCATATAGGCTCTTTGTAGGACTTGACAAGTGTTTTAGATTTTTATTCCACATATAATGGAAAATCATTGCAAGATTGAGAGCAGAGGCTTAATAAAACCAGATTTGTCAAAAACAACAAAGTGCACAAAGCAAAATCTGTTAGAATACAAGAAGAAATATAAAGAAACATGAACAAAAGTAGGAGATTTTAATACCCCACTAAGTCTAGGATGGACCAAGAAGACAAGAATAGTAAGAACATAGAACAGTTCACAAATATATAATTAGAAAATAGAATTAATATTAAGGTATACATACATAATTTTATATACTCACAGCAAATAAGCTTTCTTTTCCATGTTAGCAGAAATAAAGAAAACAACTGATTAATAGACCAAAAGAAAACACTCAATGAAATAGAAATGCAGAGTCCCAGTGTAATAAACTAACAATGCTACACACAATTTAAGCTCTATTTAGCTCCATTCAACTTTTGTTATTTTTGCCATTTTGAATTCTCATCTGTTTTTATTTTGAACCTGACAAGACATCACAGTTATAATGTGGTCAATATTCTTTTTTTTTTTTTTTTTTTTTTTTTTTTTTGAGACAGAGTCTCACTCTGGAGCGCAGTGGCATGATCTCTGCTCACTGCAACGTCCACCTCCACCACCCTGAATTAAGCGATCCTCCCACCGCAGACTCCTGAGTAGCTGGAACTACCAGCACAGGCCACCATGTCCAGCAAATTTTTGTTGTTTTTGTTTTCGTTTTTGTAGAGGCAAGGTTTCACCATGTTGCCCAGGCTGGTCTCAAATTCCTGGACTCAAGTGGTCCTCCCACCTCAGCCTCCCAAAGTGCTGGGATTATATGTGTGAGCCACCACACTTGGCCTATTCATTGATATTTACCATATATTATCACATTTCTTAAAATTTTATTTTTTTTTTAGACAGGTCACTCTGTCGCCCAGGTTGGAGTGCAGTGGCACGATGATGGCTCAGTGCAGCCTCATCCTCCTGGGCTGAAGCGATTTTCCTGCCTCAGCCTCCCAAGTAGCTGGGACTATAGGCACGCCCCACCATGCCTTGGCTAATTTTTTTTTTTTTTTTTTTTTGGTAGAGATGGTGTCTCCCTGTGTTGCTCAGGTTCGTCTCAAACTCCTGGTCTCAAGCAATCCCATCTTGGCCTCACAAAGTGCAGAGATTACAGCCATGAGACATCATGCTCGGCCCTTAAAATTTTTAAATACATTTTTAATTAATTGTTTTGATTCAGCAGGTAAGTTATTACATACTCCTTAGTGGATTCTGACTTCTGACTTCCACGACCCCCATCTAGCTTATTTATCTCCCTCTCTTCCTTCCTTCCTTCCTTCCTTCCTTCCTTCCTTCCTTCCATCCTTCCTTCCTTCCTCTCTTTCTTTCTTCTTTTCAGAGATA
Source organism: Symphalangus syndactylus (assembly GCF_028878055.3). Classification (NCBI taxonomy): domain Eukaryota; kingdom Metazoa; phylum Chordata; class Mammalia; order Primates; family Hylobatidae; genus Symphalangus; species Symphalangus syndactylus. The sequence goes on from NC_072436.2 coordinate 86,949,423, forward strand.
AGGTCTTGCTCTGTCACCAAACTGGGGTGCTGTGGCACAGTCTTGGCTCACTGCAGCCTCCACCTCCTGGGCTCAAGTGATCCTCCCTCCTGAGTAGCAGGGACTACAGAAGTATGCCACCATGCCTGGCTAATCTTTGTAGAGACATAGTTTCTCTATGTTGCCCAGGCTGATCTCAAACTCCTAGGCTCAAGCAGTCCTCCCAACTCGGCCTCTCAAAGTGCTGGGATTATAGGCATTAGCCAAAGTGCCTGGCTTATCATATTTCTTCCTCACTATTCCTTCTTGCATCTCAGACCTTTCATTTGGTTCCGTTTCCTTCTGTCTTAATGTATGATTTAGAATTTCCTGTAATGTTTCTTTTCTGTTAGTGAATGATCTCTGTTTGTTTTCTGGAAACATTTTTATTTTGCCATCATTCTTTATTTTTTATTTTTTTTGAGACGGGGTCTCACTGTGGCACTCTGGAGTGCAGGGGTGCAATCACAGCTCACTGCAGCCTCAACCTCCCATTGCCTTCATTCTTACAAGAATTTTTTTCTGAGTAAAGACTTTGTATTTTATCTTTTAGTGTAGTAGTGTATTCCCTGCTTCTTGGTTAGTGCTTTGTAAAAAACAAAACAAAACAAAAAAACAAAAAAACAAAAAAAAGGTGCCTGTAATCCCAGCTACTTAGGCTGAGGCAGGAGAATTGCTTGAACCCAGGAGGCAGAGGTTGCAGTGAGCCGAGATCACGCCACTGCACCCCAGCCTGGGTGATAGAGTGAGACTTTGTCTCAAAAAGAAAAAAAAATTAGCTGTTTGACTGCATGCTGTTTATTTGAATATATTCTCCCTACCCCATTCTATATCCCACCTCCTGGCTGCTTTTATTATATTTATGTCTTTGGTGTTCTGCAGTTTTAATAGATGTGTATTTTTAAATTTATCTTGGGATTTGTTGGACTTCTCAAATTTATGGCTTGGTGTCTTTCATCAACTGTGGACAATTCTCAGCCATTAATCTCTTCAAATATTGCTTCTGTCCCATTCTCTCTACCCTCTCCTTAACCTGCCTTTCATTTTTTTCATCTCTTACTTTTTTTTTTTTTTTTTTGGTGGAGTCTCACTCTGTCACCCAGGCTGGAGTGCAGTGGCGCTATTTCAACTCACTGCAAGCTCCGCCTCCCAGGTTCACGCCATTCTCCTGCCTCAGCCTCCCGAGTAGCTGTGTCTACAGGCGCCCGCCACCACGCCCAGCTAATTTTTTGTATTTTTAGTAGAGACGGGGATTCACTGTGTTAGCCAGGATGGTCTTGATCTCCTGACTTTGTGATCTGCCCACCTCGGCCTCCCAAAGTGCTGGGATTACAGGCGTGAGCCACCATGCCCAGTACGTCTCTTGCTTTCTTTGTTGTAGTTTGAATAACTTCGTCCACCCTATCTTCTAGTTCATTAATTCTCTCTTCTTCTGAATCTATTCTGTTAAAATTGATTATTAAATTATCAACTTTAATTATAATTACTCTATTTTTCATTTTGAGAAATTTTCTAATGTTAAAAAAAACCTGTTGGCCAGGTGCAGTGGCTCACACCTGTAATCCCGACACTTTGGGAAGCCAAGGCTGACTAACATGGGGAAACCCCATCTTTACTAAAAATGCTAAATTAGCCAGGCATGGTGGCGCATGCCTGTAATCCCAGCTACTCGGAAGGCTGAGGCAGAAGAATCGCTTGATCTCGGGAGGCAGAGGTTGCAGTAAGCCAGGATTGCGCCACTGCACTCCAGACTGGGCAACAGAGTGAGACTCGGTCTCAAAAAGAAAAAAAAAACTCCTGTTAGGTTATATTTTTAGAGTTTCCAGTTTCTACATATAATTAAAAGTGCATCGCTGGGCGCAGTGGCTCATGCCTATAATCCCAGCACTTTGGGAGGCTGAGGCGGGTGGGTCACCTGATGTCAGGAGTTCGACACCAGCCTGACGAACATGGAGAGAAACCCGATCTGTACTAAAAATACAAAATTAGCCAGGCATGGTGCCGAATGCCTGTAATCCCAGCTAGTCGGGAGGCTGAGGCAGGAGAATCACTTGAACCCCAGAGGTGGAGGTTGCGGTGAGCCGAGATTGCGCCATTGCACTCCAGCCTGGGTAACAAGAGCAAAGCTCCATCTCAAAAAAAAAAAAAAAGAAAAAAAGAAAAGAAAAAAATGCATCATTTATTTCTCAAGTAGTGTAAGGATAGTTTTGTAAAATGACTGATAATCCTATTATACTATTTGATTTTCAAAAAATAGGTCTTTTATCAATTATTTTTGCTGATACTCCTTTATTGTGCCTTGTTTCCTTCATTCTGTATTTACTTTTACTGTGAGTTGCTAATTTTCCTTGCAATTTTTTGGTGAAAATTTTCACCCCGGTTGATAGCACTACCTTAGGTGAAGGTACATTCCTCCAGAAAGAACTTGCATTTGCTTCTTCTAGGTGCCTAAATGTATTACCAGTTCAGGACCACTTTAAGCTGAGCTTGAAGTTTTTTTGAACTACTTAGGTGATGTGGGTATATAGGTTACTATCTATAAGGCACTAAGTTTGCAATTATAACCTCTAAGAGATAATTTTTTCCGTTTCTCTGTTTATATCAAGGACAACTTTTCTTGAGGTTCCCTGGACATGAGGTAGAGTGGAGTGGGATGGATTTATTTCTTCTTTACCATTACCTTGAGGATGTAGCACTTTGGAGTCTTAGTTTTAAGGAAAGTGGGTTTCCTTTTAAGAAGCTTCAGTCATCTAAACTGAAGCACAATTTCTCTAAGGTTGGCAAACGCCTTCAGGGCAAAAGTATCTACCATCCTTCACTTACCTCTTAAAGTCCTCCCCTCCCCTCCCCTCCCCTCCCCTCCCCTCCCCTCCCCTCCCCTCTCCTCTCCTCCCCTCTCCTCTCCTCCCCTCTTCTCTCCTCCCCTCCCCTCTTCTCTCTCCTTTCCTTTCTCCTTTCTTCTCCTTTTCTTTCCTTTTTCCTTTCTTCTCCTTTCCTTTCTTCCCGTTTCTTTTCCTTTCCTTTCCTTTCTTCCCCGTCCCCTTACCTTCCCTCCCCTTCCCTCCCCTCCCCTTCCCTCCCCTCCCCTCCCCTCCCCTCCCCTCCCCTCCCCTTTCCTTCCTTTCCCCTTTCCTTTTTGTTTGAGACAGAGTCTCACTCTGTCACCCAGGCTGGAGTGCAGTGGTGTGATCCTGGCTCAAGTGATCCTCCCACCTCGGCCTCTCAAGTAGTTGTTACCACAGCTGTGCGCCACCATGGCCAGCTAATTTTTCATATGTTTTGTAGAGATGGGGTTTCACCATGTTGCCCAGGCTTATATTTGTGTCTTGTAATTTTTCACTCTTTTATCAGCTCTTTGATGTTTTTAAGACGTTTTATGTATTGGAGTATATTGTGAAGTTGAAATATTTATTGTTAACCAAATGAGAGCATTGTTATTGTCATCAACCTCTTACCCAAACTGCTCAATTTAATAATAATAATATCATCTACATTGTGAACACTTGTTGCTTATCTTTCCAAACCTACTCTATGTATGTACCCCATGTATATGTAGAGAAACCCAACAAAATAATGCAAGGTATAAAGTAAATGCTATAAGGGAGGTATAGGCTACTACTGGAGTGCAAATCAGGGAACAGTTTATTCAGAGTGAGAAAAAGGCAAGGCTTGATTAAGAAGAGAAGGGAGATGGGGAGATCCTTTTGCAGTTGGTAAGTGTGATGACAGGGTTTGCACACGCATGTTTGAGATGTGCCTCCCTCAAACCTGTATTAGTCCGTTTTCACACAGCTATAAAGAACTACCTGAGACTGGATAATTTATGAAGACAAGTGGTTTAATTGACTCACAGTTCTGCAGGCTTAACAGGAGCATGACTGGGAGGCCTCAGGAAACTTACCATCATGGCAGAAGGGGAAGGGGAAGAGGCACCTTATTCACGTGGTGGCAGGGAAGAGAGAGAGAGGAAGCGAGGAGGGAAGTGCCGCACACTTTTAAACCATCAGATCTCACAAGAACTCACTCATTATCACGAGAACAGAATAGGGAAATTGCCCCCATAATCCAGTTACCTCCCACCGGGTCCCTCCCCCAACATTGGGAATTATGATTCAACATGAGATTTTGGTGGGGAAACAGAGCCAGACCACATCAAACCTTGTTACAACGTGGGCACATTAGCCATCTGACATGAATAAATAAGTAATAAAAATTAAAAGAGGGGGAAAAGGGAATTGATGTATGGAACACACACAAAATGCCTGCACAGCATTGAGGTTAAGAATGACAGCCTACAGACTGCATTTCTGGGGTTTGAATGTTAGCTTGGGTGACTCTGGACAAATTTAACTGCTCTAAGTTTCAGATTCTTATACATAAAGTTGAAATAATACTTGTAACTTATATAATCTCTTTGCAACTTACTGAAGAAGTACTTCTCACCACAAGCCTGATTAATCATTCCATATTTTGTATGTATATCAAAACATCCCATTGTACCCAATAAATGTATACAATTATGATTTGCCCTTCAAAAATAATTTAAAAAGAAATGCTTCTCTCTCGAGGTCATTAAAATATCCTATATTTTCTTTTTTTTTTTTTTTTTGAGATGGAGTTTCGCTTTGTCACCCAGGCTAGAGTCCAGTGGCACCATCATTGCTCACTGCAACATCTGCCTCCCAGGTTCAAGTGATTCTCCTGCCTCAGCCTCCCAAGTAGCTAGGATTACATGTGTGCGCCACGACACCTGGCTAATTTTGTATTTTTACCAGGGACAGGGTTTCACCATGTTGGCCAGGCTGGTCTCGGACTCCTGACCGCAAGTGATCTGCCCACCTCAGCTTTCCAAAGTGCTGGGATTACAGGTGTGAGCCACTGCGCCCTGCCAATTATTTCTTTTCTTAAATCAATGTTTGTTTTTTGCTGAGGCATAGAAGTGCAATAATTTATATAAATCAATTTTATATCTAGCCACTTGACTAAACTCTTTTTTTTTTTTTTTTTTGAGACGGAGTCTCACTCTGTTGCCCAGGCTGGAGTGCAGTGGCACAATCTCGGCTCACTGCAAGCTCCGCCTCCCGGGTTCACGCCATTCTCCTGCCTCAGCCTTTCCGAGTAGCTGGGACTACAGGCACCTGCCGCTACGCCCGGCTAATTTTTTTGTATTTTTAGTAGAGACGGGGTTTCACCGTGGTCTCGATCTCCTGACCTCATGATCCGCCTGCCTCGGCCTCCCAAAGTGCTGGGATTACAAGCGTGAGCCACCGCGCCCAGCCCAAACTCTCTTATTTTTAATAATTTATCCAACAAATGTTTTGGGTTTATTATGTAGACAAAAATGTTATCTAGTTGACAGAGGAAACTGTTTTGTAAAATTTTCTAAAAATGTCATCTACAAATAATAATGTTTTGGTTTTGGTTGTTTTTTTTTTTTTTTTTTTTTTTTTTTTTTGAGACAGTGTCTTGCTCGGTTGCCCAGGCTGGAGTGCAGTGATGCAATCTCGGCTCCCTACAACCTAAGCCTCAAGTGATCCTTCCATCTCAGCCTCCCGAGTAGCTGGGACTACAGGTGGGCACCTCCCCACCCTCATAATTTTTGTATTTTTTGTAGAGATAGGGTTTCACCACGTTGCCCAGGCTGGTCTCTAACTCCTAAACTCAAAGGATCCAACCACCTTGGCATCCCAGTGTTGGGATTACAGGTGTGAGGCACTGCATTTGGCAATAATGGTTTTGTTTCTTCCATTCTAAGCCTTACACCTTCCCCTTTTCTTGTCTTACATGGTTAGCTAGAAATTCAGTACAAGGTTCAACAGAAGTGTTAATAGTAGGCATCCATTCTGGTTGTCGATTTGAAATTTTCATCAACTCTGACAGTATTGTAGGTTTTTGTTAGATACCCTTTATCAGGTTAAGAAGATTCTCTTCTGTTCCTAGTTTATTAAGAGTTTTTATTATGGAAGAGGTTTCAATTTTATTGAGTGACTTTTCTTTCTTTTTTTTTTTTTTTTTTTTTTTTGAGACGGAGTCTTGCTCTGTCGCCCAGGCTGGAGTGCAGTGGCACGATTTTGGCTCACTGCAACCTCCATCTCCTAGGTTCAAGCAATTCTCCTGCCTTGGCCTCCCGAGTAGCTGAGATTACAGGTGCACACCACCACACCCAGCTAATTTTTGTATTTTTAGTAGAGACGGAGTTTCACCATGTTGGCCAAGCTGGTCTTGAACTCCTGACCTCAGGTGACCCACCCACCTCAGCCTCCCAATATGCTGGGATTACAGGTGTAAGCCACCGTGCCTGGCCCTCTTTTTTCTTTTCTTGGCCCACCTTACCAAATATATTTATGGTATATGTATTAGTCCATTCTTGCATTGCTATACAAAATACCTAAGGCTGGGTAATTTATAAGGAAAATAGGTTTAATTGGCTGAAGGTTCTGCAGGCTGTACAGGAAGAATGGCACTGGCATCTGCTCTGCTTCCGGTGAGGCCCAAGGAAGCTTTCAATCATGGCAGAAGACAAGTGGGGAGCTGGTCTATCACATGGAGACAGTGAGAGCAAGAGAGAGATGGGGGAGGTCCCAGAAACAACCAGATCTCACATGACCTCATAAAGCAGGAACTCACTCATTACTGCCAGGATGGCACCAAGCGTTCATGAGGGATCCACCTCTCTTACCCAAACACGTCCCACCAGGCCCCACCTCCAACACTGGGAATCACGTGCAACATCAAATTTGGAGGGGACACACATCCAAACCATGTTAGCATACAACATGATGTTTCGAGGCCGGGTGCGGTGGCTCACGCCTGTAATCCCAGCACTTTGGGAGGCCGAGGTGGGCGGATCACGAGGTCACGAGACCGAGACCATCCTGGCTAACACGGTGGAACCCCGTCTCTACTAAAAATAGAAAAAATTAGCCGGGCGTGGTGGTGGGCACCTGTAGTCCTAGCTACTCAGGAGGCTGAGGCAGGAGAATGGCATGAACCCGGGAGGTGGAGCTTGCAGTGAGCCAAGATAGTGCCACTGCACTCCAGCCTGGGTGACAGAGGGAGACTCTGTCTCAAAAACAAAACAAAACAAAACAAAACATGATGTTTCGATATATGTATTCATTGTGGAATGGCTAAATCAAGCTAATTAACATATGCATTACCTCACATACCATTTTTTTGTGGTGAGAAAACTTAACATCTACTCTCTTAGCAATTTTTGAGTATGAATACCTTGTTATTCACTGTAATCACCATGTTGTGCAATGGATCTCTTGAACTTATTCTTCCTAACTGAAATTTTGTGTTCTTTGATCAGCATCCCCCAATGCCACACCACTCATTAACCCTGGTAACTGCCATTCTACTCTGCTTCTATGAGTTAATCTTTTTCAGACTCCACATGTGAGTGATATCAGGAGCGGTTTGTCTTTCTGTGCCTGGCTTATTTCATTTAACATAATGTCCTCCAGGCTCATCTGTGGTGTTGCAAATAATAGGATTTTCTCCTTTTTTAAGGCTAAGTAGTATTCCATTGTGTATATACACCACATTTTCTTTATCCATTCATCCATTCATGAATACTTAGGTTGATTCCATATCTTGGGTATTGTGAATAATGCTGCAGTAGACATAGGATGCAGATATCTCTTCAACATACTGATTTCATTCCCTTTGGATATATACCCAGTTGTGGGATCATTGGGTTATACAGTAGTTCTATTTTTAATTTTTTGAGAAACTTCTATACTGTTCTCCATAATGGCTATACTAGTTTACCTTCCCACCAACAGTGTTCCAGGGTTCCCTCTTCTCTACATCCTTGCCAACACTTTGTTGTCTTTGGTCTTTTTGGTAATAGCCATTCTCACAAGGATAAGGTAATATCTCATTGTGGTTTTAATTTGCCTTTTCCTAATGATTAGTGATGCTGATTTTTTCTCTTTTTTTTCTTTTTTTTTTTTTTTGAGACAGAGTCTTGCTCAGTCGCCCAGGCTGGAGTGCAGAGGCGCGATCTCGGGATTTCGGCTCACTGCAAGTTCCGCCTCCCGGGTTCACAACATTCTCCTGCCTCAGCCTCCTGAGTAGCTGGGACTACAAGCACCCGCCACTATGCCCGGCTATTTTTTTTTTTTTTTTTTTTGTATTTTTAGTAGAGACAGGGTTTCACCGTGTTAGCCAGGATGGTCTTGATCTCCTGACCTCGTGATCCACCCATCTTGGCCTCCCAAAGTCCTGGGATTACAGGTGTGGGCCACCGCACCCGGCCGATGCTGACCTTTTTTTACATACCTGTTGGCCATTTGTGTGTTTTCTTTTGAGACATGTCTATTTAGTTCCTTTGCCCATTGTAAAATCTGGTTAATTTTTTTCTTGCTATTGAGGTGTGTGAATTCCTTATATATTTTGGATATAAACTCCTTATCAGATACATATTTTACAAATATTTTCTTCCATTCCATAGGTTGTCTTTTTCACACTGTTGATTGTTCCCTCTGCTGTGCAGAAGCTTTTTGGTTTAATGTAATTTCATTTATCTACATTTGCTTTTGTTGCCTATGCTTTTGGGGTCATATTCAAAACAATTATTGCCCAAACCAATGTCATGGAACTTTTCCCCTATGTTATCTTCTAGTAGTTTCACAGTTTCAGGTCTTACATTTAAATCTTACTCCATTGTCAGTGGATTGTTGTATATGGAGTGAGATAAAGGCCCAGTGACATTCTTCTGCATATGGATATACTGTTTTTCAACAGTATTGAAGAGACTGTTGCTTCCCTATTGTGTGTTATTGGCATTTTTGTTGAAAATCAATTGACTAGAAATATGTAGATTTATTTCTGGGCTCTCTATTCTGTTTTGTTGGCCTACAGATCTGTTTTTATGCCAATAGCATGCTGCTTTGATTATGGCTTGTAGTAGATTTTGATATCGGGTAGTGTGATGCCTCTAGCTTTGTTCTTTTTGCTATTTGGGGGTCTTTGGGGGTACTTTGGCTATTTGGGGGTCTTTTATGGTTTCATATGAATTTTAGGATAGTGTTTCCTATTTTTGTGAAACCGGTCATTGGAATTTTAATAGATTGCATTGAATCCTTTGAGTAGTAGATTTCTTTGGGTAGTATGGACATTTTAACAATATTATTCTTCCAATCCATGAAGACAGGACATCTTTCTTTTTATTTATGACTTCTTCAATTTCTTCATCAATGCTTTATAGTTTTTGGTTTATAGATTTTTCACATTCTTTGTTAAATTTATTCCTAAATATTATTTTCGTAGCTATTGTAAATTGGATTTTTTTTTTCTTTTATTTTCTTTTTTGAGACAGGGTCTTGCTCTATTGCTTAGGCTGGAGTGCAGTGGCACAGTCATGCAGCCTTGACCTCCTGGGCGTAAGCAATCTTCCCACCTCAGCCTCCGAAGTGGCTGGGACTACAGGTACACGCCACCATGCCCAGCTAATTTTTATTTTTTATTTTGTAGAGTGGAGTCTCACTGTGTTGCCCAGGCTGGACTTGAACTTTCAGGCTCAAGTAATTCTCCCACCTCGGCCTCCCAAAGTGCTGGGATTACAGGCGTGAGCCGTTGCTCCTGGCCTGGATTGTTTTCTTAATTTCTTTTTGGAATAGTTTGTTAGTGTATAGAAATGCCATTGGTTTTTCTATGTTGGATTTTGTATCCTGTATCTTTACTGAATTCATTTATTAGTTTTGAAAATTTTTGATGGAGTCTTTAGCATTTTCCATATAAGATCATGTTGTCTGCAAACAGACAATTTAACTTCTTATTTTCCAATTTGCATCCCTTTTATTTCTTTCCCTTGCCTAATTTCTCTGGCTAGGACTTTCAGTACTATTGCAACCAGACGTTTTTATAGATATTTGTATCAGTTAGCTGTGGCTAAGTTGTGCTGTGGTAATAAGCAATTTCAAACCAATTTCAGTGGCTTGCCACAACAAAAATTTCTTTCTTACACATTGACTGTGTAAGACCGTGACTCTGCCCCATTCTGGGATCCACACTGAAGACATAGTTTTCTGTGCCATGCCAATCTAGGGCAGAAGGAAAAAGTAGTGGCTCTTACAGACTTATAGTCAAAAGTGGCACGTATCAATCCACTCACATTTCATTGAACAAAGCAAGTCAAATGGCCAAGCATGATTTCAGTGTGTGGGAAATAGAAATCTTCTCATAGTGTGGACACTGAAAGAACACAGCAATGGGTTGGAATGTATAATTCTTTTTTTTTTTTTTTTTTGAGACAGTCTTGCTCTGTCACCCAGGCTAGAGTGCAGTGGCGCGATCTCGGCTCACTGCAACCTCCACCTCCTGGGTTCAAGTGATTCTCCTATCTCAGCCTCCCGAGTAGCTGGGATTACAGGCATTCGCCACCACGCCTGGCTAATTTTTGTATTTTTAATAGAGATGGGGTTTCACCATGTTGGCCAGGCTGGTCTCAAACTCCTGACCTCAGGTGATCCACTGGCCTTGGACTCCCGAAGTGCTGGGATTACAGGCTTGAGCCACTGCACCCGGCCTGGAATCTATAATTCTTTCAGAGGGTAGGGCAGAAACTATTTGGAACAATAATACAATTTACTGCAGTATGATCTCATCATTCAGTTCTCAGTATTCTCTAATTTGCATCATAATTTTTTTTCATTTGATCCATAAATTATTTAGAAGTGATTCTCTTCATTTCTGAAAGAGTATCTTTCATTTATTGATTTCCAATGTAATGAGATTATGGCCAGACAGTGAGATCTATATGATTCCAATCCTTGAAAATTACTTGAGATTTGCTTTATGCTTCAGTATATCGACAGTTTGTGCAGGTGATCTGAGTGTGCTTGAGAAAAACATGCTATTTTCTAATTATTGGCTAAAATGTTCTCTGTATGTCATGTAGTTCAATCCTATTGATTGTGTAATTCTTTTTTGGAGGGTTGAGGGATGGTAGCAAATAACCTATTGGTTTTGTGCCCCACCCACTGATTGTATAATTCAAATATATATTATTACTGATATATTTTTGTCTCATTGATAAGCTGTCAATTCCTGAGAGAGAGAGAGAGAGACAGCAGCAAAAGTGCTTATGTGTAGAAAGTAGTCCACTTGCATGCAGTGTGCAAAGCCTTATATAGAAGAGTCTACAGAGAGAGGAGAGAACCTCAATGAACTGCTGGATTGTTAAAGCAGAGATCTGTTAGGGAGTATCTAAGGCAGCATTGTTTACAATTTTTCAATAAGGAAGATTGTTGGTCAGACGCAGTTACTCACGCCTGTAATCCCAACACTTTGGGAGGCCAACGTGGGAGGATGGCTTGAGCCCAGGAGTTCGAGACTAGTCTGGGCAATATGGTAAGACCCTGTCTCTCCAGAAAAAAAAAAAAAAAAAGAAGAAGCCAAGCATGGTGGTGCACACCTGTGGTCCCAGCTACTTGGGAGGCTGAGGTGGGGAGATGGCTTGAGCCCAGACGGTTGAGGCTGCAGTGAGCTGTGATTGTACCAGTGCACTCCAGTGTGGGTGACAGAGCTAGACCCTGCCTCAAAAAGAAAAAAAAACAAGATTGTTGTTACTTAAAATTTATTCCTGAACTTTATTACTATATAAACGTGCATGTGTACACAGTTGTAATCAGAACGTACATATATTACATTCTCTTCTGTTGAAATCACATCATCTAACTTTTGAAGAGCAGATTCATTTTATGAATACAATTCTAATTACTCCCCAACCGCTGTGTGTTCAAGGAAAGTAATGTGGAGGGAGACTCCATCAAGGCAACCTAGCAAATTAGAAATGGAGCTGGGGCTGAGCACAGTGGCTCACGCCTATAATTCCAGCGCTTTGGGAGGCCAAGGCTGGAGAATCACTTGAGCCTGGGCAACATAGTGAGACCCCATCTCTAAAAATATATATATATATAAAATAAAAAGAAACAGGGCCAGGTGCCATGGCTCACATCTGTAATTCCAGCACTTTAGGAGGCTGAGGAGGGTGGATCACCTGAGGTCAGGAGTTGGAGACCAGCCTGGTCAACATGGCAAAACCCCATCTCTACTAAAAGCCCCTGCTTTCAAGGCCACCCTTGTCATTCACAGATCAGTGGCAACATAGAAAGTAATATGGATGAAGGCTGCAATAGGATCTTTCAGTCTCTCAGACAGACACACACTTTTTCTCCTATATTCACTAAAGGCATTTTTTTTTTCCATTAATGCAAGATGACCATGGTTCTCTTAAAACAGACTTCTCTCACTGTTCTCCTACCGCAGTTGAGGAAAAAATCCAAGTCAATGAAGACATTAAGGCCTTGGCCGGGTGCGGTGGCTCACGCCTGTAATCCCAGCACTTTGGGAGGCCCAGGCAGGTGGATCACCTGAGGTCAGGAGTTAAGAGACCAGCCTGGCCAACATGGTGAAACCCCGTCTGTGCTAAAAATACAAAAATCAGCCGGTGTGGTGGTGTGCCTGTAATCCCAGCTACTCAGGAGGCTGAGGCAGGAGAATCCCTTGAACCTGGAAGGTGCGGGTTGCAGTGAGCCAAGATCACACCACTGCACTCTAGCCTGGGCAACAGGGCAAGACTCTGTCTCGAAAACAACAACAAAAAACAAACAAAAAAGACATTAAGGTCTTGTGGAATGGTGAGAGGAGTGGCAGGCAAGCTCCTGGGAAAAGACTTGCCTTTGTCAGGGTTCCAGGCTTTAGAGAGGTCAGGCCTAGACTTAGTTTGGAAACATGGGCAAAGCAGCCAAGCTCCAGCACTGGGAAGACTCTGCCTTAGCAGATGACCAGAGCATGTGCTCCCACATGCACCAATCCAGCTGCACCAGCCCAAATGCGGTGAAGGGCAGGAGAGGCGAAGTCACTTCCAGGAATAGCAGACAGTGACCATTTGAAGCTGGATGGGGTAATCTCGAGGGGGTAGAGAAGGGAAAGGGGAACAGAAAGATTGAAAAATAGCTTTTCATTCACTCCTGCATCCCTAGAGAAAGATCTGTAAATTGAGAAGCAGGTGCTGGCAGTAATTACGATAATACTCAGCCTTCTGCTTTCAACTTTGTTTAAATGCTAATGACACTCACTTTTCTATTTCCAGTCCTGATCTTTCCCTTCACTCCATGCTGGTCTATCAAGTTCCCTATTTGACATTTCCACTTGTGTGTCTAATAGGCATCCCAAAATGTAACATGTGCAAAACAACCCTTGACTCAACTCTGTTCTCTACCACACGAACTCCTCTTACCGTTTTATCATCTCGGTAAACAGCACTGCAGTAACCCAGCTGCACAGCTCAATTTGGTGTCCTTGACTCTTTTCTTTCTCTTGCACACCATATCCAACCTATTGACAAATCCTGAATTATTTTAAAAATAGACTCTAAATCCAACAATTTCTCACCTCTTCCGTCCCCACCCGACTAGCCCATGTCCCCATCATATTTTACCTGGAAAATTAAACCAACCTCATCGTTTTCCCGCTTCCAGTCCTTCTCTCCTACAGTCTCTTTCCCCTGTAATAGTGATCCTTTTAAGGTAAATCATATATGTCACTCTCCTGCTTATAGACTTCCAGTAGCTTTCTGTCCCACTTAGAACAAAATCTGAGGTTCTTGCCATGGCCTGTGTAGCCGGAATGAACTGGTCCCTGGTTTCCTCTCTGTCTCTGTTTACTTTCATTCATACCCTGCCCAATGTGCCCAGGCTGCAGAGACTTTCTGGCTGTTTTTCACATGCCCCATTTTTGTCCCCATGTCAGAGAATTCCCCTAGAAATATTTCCATCTGGAATGGTCTTCCCCGGTGGCCTTTCCTGGTCCACATACTCGGTGCCACTTTCCATTCTGCCACTGCCTATCTATCTATCCCTCTACCTTACATGATTTCCTTCCTAGTTCTGATGATTTCCTAATATTATGTTATTGTATTAGTCTGCTCAGGTGGGCGTAACACAGTAATACCACATACTGCATGGCTTAAACAACGGAAATCAATTTTCTCATGGTTCTGTAAGTTGGAAGTCCAAGGTGCTGTCAGGTTTGGTTTCTGGTGAGGGACTCTCTGGCTTTTAGATGGCCACCTTCTTTCTTTGTCCTTACATGGCAGAGAGGAAGAGAGGAAGCCAGCTGTTTGGTGTCTTTTCTTATAAAGGGCACAAATCTCATCATAAGGGCCTCACTCTTATGACCTCATTTAACCTTGATTATTTCCTGGAAGGACTCTGTCTTCAAATATTGTCACAGTTGCATTTAGGGCTTTGCTGTAGGAATTTGGAGTGGGACACAGTTCAGTCTACAAGTTACACTTTACTGTTTACTGGCTGTCTCCCCACTAGAATACAGCTCGAATGGAGCAAAGACTGTCTGTTTTGTTTAGCACCATACCCCTAGTACCTATCAGTCCTTGTCCCTTGTTGGCTTTCTGTGAATAATTGTTGAATAAATGGATCAATAAATGAATGGATGGATGAAGTGATCCATGGAAGTGATGTCAGCCGAAATCAGTATCTGGCTGGCTTATAATTTCCTCATGTTTATTTTTTGTGTGACTCTCTATTTTCCCGGGATGATTTTTAGCAGGACTTTAATGAAAGGGGACCTGGGTCCTGACTTAGGACTGCAAGGCCCTCTTCCTGACTGTTTACTCAGTTAAGGGAACCATCATCCAGCTCAGAGGGCATCTTTTCCCAGGGACAACCCTGGCTGCCCAGGAGCTGCCAGACAACCTGCATTCATTATCATTGGAATTCCTTGGCTCATTATACTGCCTGAAGTCATTGAAGACTAAATAAAACTCTTCAGCGACCACAAAAGAATTTAAGGAAAAAAGGGACAACTGGTTCTTGCAAAGAGAGGAGAGGGGGTACCAATTATTTTAAAGCATAAGACAATTTGAATAAAGGTGGATATTGAGGGAAATGTTACTTTCCACAAGAGATAGTTTAATAGACAATCGCTTTAGGTCTAATGCCTTTGAGATTATTTTTATTTTTTGAGACAGAATCTCAGTCTGTTGCCTAGGCTGGAATTCAGTGGCATGATCCCAGTTCACTGCAGCCTCGACCTCTGGGGCTCAAGCAAACCTTCTGCCTCAGCCTCCTGAGTAGCTGGGACCACAGATGTGTACCACCACCTCTGGCTAATTTTTGTATTTTTTTGTAGAGATGGAGTTTTGCCATGTTGCTCAGACTGGTCTCAAACTCCTGAGCTCAAGTCATCTGTCCACCTTGGCCTCCCAAAGTGCTGGGATTACAGGCAGGAGCCACTGCATCTGGCTGCCTTTGCAATTAATTTTACCGAAGGGAAAATAATCATTTAGTTGCATATGGACAAATTAGTGAATTTTCCTTCTTCTCATCCCAATAAACACTTTTTTTTTTTTTATACGTACACTTGGCTGATGCCAAGTTCAGTTCACTTTGTTTCTCTGAGTTCTGTTTATGTAAAGGTTTGCCCTTTTGACATCTTCCTGATCTTTCAGCGGCCTTGTAGCATGCTAATGAGTGGAAGATCTCTCAATGGACTCTCAGTGTGGGAATCTGAATTTTCATGCAAAGCCTGATGTTTTGCAAAATGTCGCTTGTTCAGGTGCCAGATAGACCTTTTTTACAAAGCTAAGCAGTTCACAAAGAGTGCTTTATGCCTGTCTTCTGAGGCCAATGTACTAGGACAAGTTTCATAACCTGTGTAAATGCCTCAGTTATGTCACATTAGCAAGGGCTTGTGAAAGCTTGTTGATCATTTGTTTGGCTTTAGCAACAATGTTTGTCAAAGAAATTTTAAAAACTAGTTTTATTAATATTGCTTGAAAGAGAAGACAGAATTACATTTTGCGAAGAGGCCATGAAAACAGCCACTTTTTATGGAAGAGTTCAGAGTGCCTCAGAATTGGAATGCTTTCAGTTCATGGAGGTGGGTGGATATGCCACAGAGGAGGGAGACATAGACACTGTACTCTTGTTAGTTTGGAGAAGCAACATATGAGATTGTGAGCAATCAGTGAAAGGCAGCAAAAAATTGATTACATGATGCCATGTGGAATCCAAGAGAAAAGGAACACAGATGAAACAAAACAATAAAAATGTTCCTTTTTCTTTCCCAACTATTGTAAAACTGAAGAACATATTTTTTTTCCCCTCAAAGCACCAAACACTGAAAAATAAGGAGTGTTGAGAGTGAACAGAGGGATTAGTTTAAAAAAAAAAAAGTAATAGGGAAAATTGGAGTAGTTGAGAAAGATTTTATAAGGTGTGGGTTAAGAGAAGATGAGGGTTCATTCATTTATTCAGCAAATGTTTGTTGAGGGTCACTTTTATTCATAGTCTGAGGAGAAACAAAAATAAAATGCATTCTTTACTCCAAAACAGAAAGCCATACATAAAAGATGAAGGAATTGGGCCGGGCGCGGTGGCTCACGCTTGTAATCCCAGCACTTTGGGAGGCCGAGGCGGGCGGATCACGAGGTCAGGAGATCGAGACCCCGGTGAAACCCCGTCTCTACTAAAAATACAAAAAATTAGCCGGGCGTGGTGGCGGGCGCCTGTAGTCCCAGCTACTCAGAGAGGCTGAGGCAGGAGAATGGCGTGAACCCGGGAGGCAGAGCTTGCAGTGAGCCGAGATTGCGCCACTGCACTCCAGCCTGGGCGACAGAGCGAGACTCCGTCTCAAAAAAAAAAAAAAAAAAAAAAAAAGATGAAGGAATTGTCATTCTGTCATTTAAATCATAAACATAATCTGGATCTAGATAATTGGCATTGCGCTTGCATTGTTTACCATCACCAAAAGATTATCAAAGAAGAGAGGGTTTGGCATGTAACCTAGCCAGAATTCCCAATGTGACATTTTAATCTTACTCATGAATTATTTGCCAGATTTTTGAATTGCGTTAGCATAATAAAAATAACATATGGGAGAAATGAGTGTCATATGTTGCCAGGACAAAATTAATCGCTGTACTCATTTTACAGAGAATTTTCCTGAGCCCTTCCATGTGTTCTCTCAGGTGGCAGATGACAGTAGAGAATGTTGCATGAGGCAGAAGACATTTCTGCGAAGCAAAAGCAGTATGGAGCCGGGCGCGGTGGCTCACGCCTGTAATCCCAGCACTTTGGGAGGCCGAGGCGGGCGGATCACGAGGTCAGGAGATCGAGACCATCCTGGCTAACACGGTGAAACCCCGTCTCTACTAAAAATACAAAAAATTAGCCGGGCGAGGTGGCGGGCGCCTGTAGTCCCAGCTACTTGGGAGGCTGAGGCAGGAGAATGGCGTGAACCCCGGGGGCAGAGCCTGCAGTGAGCCGAGATCGCGCCACTGCACTCTAGCCTAGGTGATAGCAAGACTCCATCTCAAAAAAAAAAAAAAAAAAAAAAAAAAAAGCAGTATGGTGCTCATTTATATTTGATCTTAGCCGAAAGGCTGAGAAGCGATATGGCATACATTTATAAACATAGACTGAATTGGTTCAAATGCTGACTCAGCCACATGGAGTAGTTAGTTCAACATTTTTTTTTTTTTTTTTTTTTTGAGAAGGAGTCTCGCTCTGTCCCCCAGGCTGGAGTGCTGGAGTGCAGTGGCGCGATCTCAGCTCACTGCAAGCTCCGCCTCCCGGGTTCACGCCACGCCATTCTCCTGCCTCAGCCTCTCCGAATAGCTGGGATTACAGGCGCCCGCCACCATGCCCGGCTAATTTTTTATATTTTTAGTAGAGATGGGGTTTCACCGTGGTCTCGATCTCCTGACCTCGTGATCCGCCCGCCTCGGCCTCCCAAAGTGCTGGGATTACAAGCGTGAGCCACCGCGCCCAGCCTACTTTTTTTTTTTTTTTTGAGACAGTCTTGCTCTGTCACCCAGGCTGGAGTGCAGTGGCACGATCTTGGCTCACTGCAATCTCCGCCTCCCGGGTTCAAGCGATTCTCCTGCCCCAGCCTCCTGAACAGCTGGGACTATAGGCACCCGCCACCATGCCTGGCTAATTTTTGTATTTTTAGTAGAGACGGGTTTTCACCATGTTGGCCAGGATAGTCTGGACCTCTTGACTTCCTGATCTGCCCGCCTCTGCCTCCCAAAGTGCTGGGATTACAGGCGTGAGCCAAAGCGCCCAGCCTCAACATTTTTTTTTTTTTTTAGAGACAGGGTCTTACTCTGTCACCCAGGCTGGAGTGCAGTGGTACAATCCTGGCTCACTGCAGCCTCTATCTCCTGGGTTTAAGCAATCCTGTAGCCTCAGGCTCCAGAGGAACTGCCACCACCAGGTGCGCACCACCACACCCAGCTAATTTTGTAATCTTTGTAGAGATGGGGTCTTGCTATGTTGGCCAGGCTGGTTTTGAACTCCTGGGCTCAAGCAATCCTCCTGCATGGGCCTCCTAAAATGCTAAGATTACAGGCGAGAGCCACCACAGCTGGCCACACTGCTGGACTTTTAAGTAAATTTATTTTTTAATATATATTTATAAAATAAAAGTTACATTTGTACTTGAGGAAAATATACAGGAAGCTATGTTGTATTTTTTCTTAAATTCAAGGCAAAGCACAATTCTTTCTATCAAAAGGTCCTAGAAGGCTGGGCACCTGCAATCCTACCACTATGGGAGGCTGAGGCAGGAGGATTGCTTGAAGCCAGGAGTTCAAAACTAACCTGACCAACATAGCAAGACCCCCTCTCTATAAAAAAACATTTAAAAAGTATCTATTTCAAGGATACTAGCAAAAATGTGAAATGATATGCAAAGATTATTATTTAGTGTGGCATTGTCTGTAGTGGCAAAGGATTGAAAAAAAAATACATTTGAAACACATAATGTAGTATGCGATTACATGTGAGATCTTTAGCACTATTTTAGTTTCACAAACATCTTTGGTAATTGAGTTGGTTACTGTTTCCAAAAGTCCTGCTCGATTTACTTGCTTTAGGTGAAGATTTTTTGTTTCAAATGTAAAAAATACTAAAATGCTTAAAAATTTACAAATAGCGGCCGGACACGGTGGCTCACGCCTGTAATCCTAGCACTTTGGGAGGCAGGGGTGGGCAGATCGCCTGAGGTCAGGAGTTTGAGACCAGCCTAACTAACATGATGAAACCCCGTCTCTACTAAAAATACAAAATTAGCCTGGCATGATGGTGCATGCCTGTAATCCCAGCTACTCCAGAGGCTGAGGCAGGAGAATCACTTGAACCCGGGAGGTGGAGGTTGCGGCAAGCGAGATCAGGCCATTGCACTCCAACCGGGGCAAAAAGAGCAAAACTCTGTCTCAAAAAAAAAAAAAAATTACAAATAACTGTGGATGCAAGATACTTCAAGCTCTGTATTTTATTTGTTAATAATTTTGCTCTTCTTTCCACTTTAATTTTGAGACTGTCAGGCTTGCCTTTATTTTCTCCACATATTAAAAAGTGGAATTCTAGTAGTCTTCAAACTGTAGGCTCTAATGGCTGCTAACCAGGAAAACATGCCATTCTTCCCTATAACTGTAAAAAAGACATTACTGTGTTATTTCTTTTTTTCTTTTTCTTTTTTTTTTCTCTTTTTGAGATGTAGTTTCGCTCTTGTTGCCCAGGCTGGAGTGCAATGGCCCGATCTCAGCTTATCGCAACCTCTGCCTCCCAGGTTCAAGCAATTCTCCTGCCCAGCCTCCCAAGTAGCTGGGATTATAGGCATGCACCACCATGCCCGGCTAATTTTTTATTTTTAATAGAGATGGAGTTTCGCCATGTTGGTCAGGCCGGTCTCGAACTCCCAACCTCAGGTGATCCGCCTGCCTCGGCCTCCCAAAGTTCTAGGATTATAGGCATGAGCCACTGTGCCCAGCAGAAGGCATTACTGTATTATTTCTAAAAGAGAAGTCTTGCAAGATCTGAGAACCTCAGTGATTAGAACTATGGCTGGTGAAAGTCACCTTTTAACCTCCACATCATAATTCTGATTGGTTATCTACCTGATAAGGTAAAATCTTTTTTTTTTTTTTGCTCTGTCGCCCAGGCTGGAGTGCAGTGGCATGATCTCAGCTCACTGCAACCTCTGCCTCCCAGGTTCAAGTGATTCTCCTGCCTCAGTCCCCCGAGTAGCTGGGACTACATGCGTGCACCACCATGCCTGGCTAATTTTTGTTATTTTTAGTAGAGACGGGGTTTCACTATGTTGGCCAGGCTGGTCTCGAACTCCTGACCTCAAGTGATTGGCCTACCTTGGCCTCCCGAAGTGCTGGGATTACAGGTGTGAGCCACTGCACCCGGACAAGATATGATCTTAAGGCTTAAATTTAGATTAACAATTCCATTTTCTGAAAGGTAATTAATTTAGTCTATGATCCTGTAACAGGATAAAAGTGAAAAATAAAGAAGGGTATCCCCATCGTCTCCTCCAAACGTGTAACACTGACTCTTAGGATGCTTTATGACATAAGACCTTCGGATTTATGAATTATTGTGTGTACCACATATTATGTATTAGTGAGGCTTAACATCTTTCACAGATGAAAAACTAATAGAATTTCTAATATGTTCTTCCTACAACCCAATGGATCATCTTGCCTGCTTGCTGAAACCACGTTTGAGACTATCAGCATATGAGATAAAAAATGCTCTTGAGTGTGCAGTGGGTTCCTTACCTCCCTTGCTAAACAAGTGAGAAAAAGAGAGCCAGCATGGGGACACCCATCTTGAGTTCCCAAGAGGCTGCAGCTGGAGGATGGCTTGAGCCCACGAGTTCTGGGCCTTAGTGTGCTATGGCAATGGGGTGGTCTGCATGAAGGCTGGCTTCAATATTGTGACCTCCTGGGAGCCAGGGACCACCAGATTGCTCAATAAGGGTGAATCAGCCCAGGTCAGAAAGGAAGCAGGTCAACAAAAACAACAACAACAACAACAAAAAAAAGAAAAAGAAATGGATTTTCTTCTAAGCCATGCCACCATGGCAAGCACTGGTAATAAAATTGCCCAACACTAGGAAGAGTTTGAAATCATTCTAGGAGGGCAGCGTGGTGGTGCACGCCTGCAGTCCCAACTACTTGGGAAGCTGAGGGTGGAAGATTGCTTGAGCAGAGGAGTTTGAGGCTGCAGTGAGCTGGGATTGCACCACTGTACTCCAGCGTGTGCAAAAGAGTGAGACACTGCCTCTAAAAAATAACATGAAACAAAAAATAGAATCATTCTAGGGTAGCTGATATGTATTTTCATTTGAAGCTCTGATTGCAAAACCTAATTATTCAAAATTTAGTCTTAGCTTTATTTTCTTGTTTAGCTTAAGTCCTTTAATGCCAGATCTTTGGCGCTGCTGGGTCAATAATTTGGCCTGATCATGTACTAGGTTTAGGTACATAAACCTTACGTACTTAAGTATTGTCAGAAACCAGGTTAGGTCTTTGGGTAGCAGACTGATTGAAAAGGATAGTTCATAGGGGATAGTACACAAAACATAACTATTCAATTTTGAGAAAGTTTGTTGCCAGTGTCCCTTTAATCAAGGATTATAAACTAGGGGCCAGTGCAGTGGCTCACCCCTGTAATCCCAGCACTTTGGGAGGCAAAGGCGGGAGGATCGCTTGAGCTCAAAAGTTCGAGACCAGCCTGGGCAACGTAGGGAGACCTTGTCTCTACAAAAATTTAAAAATTAGCCAAGTGTGGTGGTGCATGCCTGTAGTCCCACCTACTCAGGAGGCAGAGGCAGGAGGATCCCTTGAGGCCAAGAGGTCGAGGCTGCAGTGAGCCATGACCATACCACTTCATTCCAGCCTGGGGAACAGAGTGAGACCGTCTCTCAAATAAGTAAACAAACAAACAAATTAGGGCTGGGCTACAAGCCCCACCTAGTAGCCTCTCAAAGAGGTAAAATTTTAAAAAGCAGAAACAAAACAAAACAAAACAAAACCCCAACAAAAGTTTCCATGTCACAACCTTCTTGTAAAGATAAACTACTAATTATTTCCCTGAAACCCTCACCTGGAGACAGGAGGGCTTAGTAAAGTCCCCATCAGCAATTCTCAATCACTGGAGAATTTATTTAACAAAGAAAATCACTTGCTATGTTTATTTAAAACACAGATTCTTAGGCCCTGTCTTAAGAACCTGGTTGGCCGGGAGCAGTGGCTCATGCCTGTAATCCCAGCACTTTGGGAGGCCAAGGTGGGCGGATCACGAGGTCAGGAGTTTGGGACCAGCCTGACCAACATGATGAAACCCCATCTCTACTAAAAATACAAAAATTAGCTGGACGTGGTGGCACACGCCTTAATCCCAGCTACTCAGGAGCCTGAGGCAGGAAAATTGTTTGAACCCGGGAAGCGGAGGTTGCAGTGAGCCAAGATCACGCCACTGTACTCCAGCCTGGGTGACAGAGTGAGACTCCATCTCAAAAAAAAAATCTGGTTTAGGGATGGGATAGCACCGGCTTTAATAGAGACAAGACAGACTTCTCAAAATGCATTGCCATATTATAGCTGAGCCATTTCCCTTCCCTATTAGCAATTCAGCCTGCTTATACAGAATGATTGTATGATTGTATCACAGAGTTAGCAGCAAGTAAGCTGGAGAGCAAATGAGACTTCAAAGACTACTGATAGGGGCCTCAAGATTTAAAACAGATATGGAGATACCTGGACTAGCCCCTACCCTCAAAGAAGTTTGAGCTATGTTAGTCAAGACAGAGAATTATTTTTTTTGTCGAGACTGGGTCTCACCATGTCACCCAGTCTGGAATGCAGTGGCTATTCACAGGTGCCACAGTGCACTACAGCCTTAAACTCCTGGGCTCAAGCCATCTTCCAGCGTCAGCCTGAGTAGCTAGGTGTATACTCAACTAGAAGGCTGACTCGTTCTTATAAAATCTTTTTTATTTTGAAATAATTAATTCTGTTTTTAAGAATCTTCCCTCGTAAACTATTCCAGTACAGTTTTTGAAAGATCATTTTTCCCCCTCTTCTAAGAGAGAGTTTGTTCTAAATATTATCAACGTATTTTCTGGCACTGACCTAATTTTTAACTCCCTCCCCTATCACCTATACTAAATATGAGGGTAATTATGTTATTTTACTCATTGATATAATAAATAGGATTCTGTAATTCATTAAAGAAATGAATTCTGGCCTGGTGTGATGGCTCATGCCTGTAATCCCAGCACTTATGGGAGGCCAAGGAAAGCAGATTACTTGAGGTCAGGGGTTTGAGACCAGCCTGGCCAACATGGCGAAACTCCATCTACACAAAAATACAAAAACTAGCCGGGCATGGTGGCATACGTCTGTAATCCCAGCTACTCAGGAGGCTGAGACAAGAGAATCGCTTGAACCCAGGAGGCAGAGGTTGTGGTGAGCTGAGATTGCACCACTGCACCTCAGCCTGGTCGTCACAGCGAGACTCCATCTCAAAAAAAAGTATTTTATGGCTTTGATCTTCTTAACAGGAGACAGATGCAATAAAAGGAAGTTAACACATACTGGTATCAAGTACTGGACAAGACTTTTTACACACAGTAAAATTCATGCACTGATATAACCACTTTATGAAGTAAATAAGTATTCTCTCCACAAAAGAGGAAGAGAGGCTCAAAGACGTTCGCTGACATGTCTAGGATCACATAGCTAGTATGTGGTACAGTAAGAAATGTCGTGTTTGTCTCAGGTTCTTGACACACAGTTCCTAAACCCTTAGAACTTCCCAGGTGATGGGAGTGTCTTGTTACTTTTAAGGAGCCCTTTTTGATCACCCTATCTCTATCTGGATATAATTTATGCTGGATAGAGTTTATGCTAATGAGGTTACTTAGGTGGAGCCCCTAGATAGCCTCAGGATGGGGCTGCTCACTACAAAGACCAAGTGATGGATTAGCTGGTTGGAACTTTCAGCCCCACCTACTGACCTTGGGGAAAGAAACGGGGAGAGGGGTCTGAAAATCAAACTATAAACTCTCTTGGGATCTGATGAGCTTCTAGGTTCCTGAACCTAGTGCTGGGGGAGTGGCACGCCCAGAGGAAGCCTAGAAGGTCTGCAGGCACCCCCTTGCCTCCCACCCCCACCATACCTTGCCTTAGGCAGCTCTTCCATCTGGCCATTCCTGAGTTGTATCCTTTATGATAAACTGGTAAACATAAGTAAAGTGTTTCCTTTAATTCTGTGAGGCATTCTAGCAAATTATTAAACCCGAGAAGGGAGTCATGGAACCCCTGATTTATAGCTGGTTGGCCAAAAGTACTAGATGCCCAGACTTGCAATTGGCATCTGAAGTAAGTGGAAGCAGTGTTGTGCAACTGAGCCCTTTACTTGTGGGGTCTGATGTCAACTCCAAGTAGACAAGTGTCAGAATTGAACTGAATTGTAGGACACCCAGCTGGTGTCAGAAAATTGGTTGGCGTGAGGAAGAAACACCACACATTTTGGTGACCTAGTGTTCTGTGCTGTATTGGGTATAAGTGTTTGGTTTTTCCTATCTTGTACATAGTAAGTTAAAGAGAGGATTTTGCACTGGTCTTGTTGGCGTGTGCCTGGTAGTCCCAGCTATTTGGGAGGCTGAGGTGGGAAAACTGCTTGAGCCCACGGGTTCAGAGCAGCCTGAGCAGCCCCATCTCTGGGTAGAGAGAGAGAGAGAAAAAAAAAAAGGATTTTGACCTAGGTCTGAATTCAAAGTTCATGCTCTTTCTCTATGTGCTGCTTCCTACTAAAATCTATAAATAACCCTAAAATAGTCAATTATATTAGTCTTTTCTTAAACTATCTTTGGCCAGAACTACTAAAAAGGAGGAAAAGACTTTTATGGCCCTTTTCTGTTCTTGTTCAGATATATATGTTTAAAATGTGTACAACAGGATAATGAAAAAAATAAAGGAATTTAATAATCTGCCACTGATTACATGACAACACTGCTTGTGGACATTTTATTCACTTTAAAATAAATATTGTGCTGTAAACTGTTCAGAAGTGAAATCCATATTACAGTAGGCAAGTATAAGGGATAGACAGCACAGTGTTTTGTTAGAGTAAACCATTCTGAGTCTCAGAAGCATCACCAACAGTCTACATCAGATAGATACTGAGAGTAAACATACTCATAAGAAGAAAAAAGAAATAGAT
Organism: Symphalangus syndactylus; assembly: GCF_028878055.3. Lineage (NCBI taxonomy): Eukaryota > Metazoa > Chordata > Mammalia > Primates > Hylobatidae > Symphalangus > Symphalangus syndactylus. The sequence continues at coordinate 86,974,505 of NC_072436.2, forward strand.
AAAAGTTCTGAGAGAGAAGCAACCTATTATAAATAAGAGTTTCTTGAGATTAACAAGGGTGAGGACAACTCCCATGTGAGCCTCTGCCATGTGCCCAATTTCTAGTTTAACAACTTGCAGAGAGCAGTTGCTATATAAAAATCTGTTGAAAGGATTTCAGGCACGAGAATTTACATATTTTACATGGTCTCTCATTTACACCTATCAATTTCTTTCATGATCTTTACTTCATTAGCTACTTACATATACTATAATTTACATAATAAATCTATTATTTAAAAACTTTCAATAGGTACAACAATTATGACATTTGATTAGGCTGGACTCTAACTTGCTTGGATGAGATTTATTTTGGAATCACAGTATCCAAGCAAAGAAAAACAATCAATTTGTAAGACACAACAAAAATGAAAAAAAGCAAGACAAATGTCTGCCTTAGAAGTTTATCAATAACCTCTTATATACACATATATATTCACAAAGTGGTTGAGAGTCATTTTATACCATCCTTTAGAAGAGGTCCAATGGCTGAGAACTCTATAATGAGACACGGTGGGACAGAAATTATCATGACTTTCAATGATCTTTTCTTTCCCCTAACTTTAATATCCTTTAGTTAGGGAGAGAAAGAAGTCCATTTTCATCTGCTGTATCTAAGATTTTACAGATCACTGGAGATTCAACCTAAAGAAGAACAACAAAGCCATTAAAAAGTTGCTAAGCTGAATACTTTTCAGTACTATTCTGCTGAATGGATACATGTAGTTATATTTGCTAGAAGCATGAGTCCTTGTTTTAGATAAACATCCAACATTATTTCTACAAATTAAGCTTCTTGAAAAACAACTTTTAGTCATCCATAACAGAATATGAGATAGGTGGTGAAAATATTTTTAAACAAGCGGGGGAGGGAAAAGGAACAAAGGACAGGAGTAGGAGAGGAATACATAGCTCTTATACAACAAAAATGATAGAACATTATGGCAAAATAATTAAGTGTATTTAAAACAAAAGGTAAAGAAAAATGTAACCCAAAGATGGAACAGATGTTGAAATTATCAAATGTTATAATAAGTATAATAAACATGATGAAGAAAACATGTATGACCAGATAGGAAATTTCAGTAGAGATAAAAAAGAACCAAGTGGAGGCTGGGTGCGGTGGCTCATGCCTGTAATCCCAGCATTCTGGGAGGCCGAGACGGGCGGATCACGAGGGCAGAAGATCGAGACCACCCTGGCTAACACGGTGAAACCTTGTCTCTACTAAAAATACAAAAAATTAGCCAGGCGTGGTGGCACATGACTGTAGTCCCAGCTACTGGGGAGGCTGAAGCAGGAGAATCAGTTGAACCCGGGAGGCGGAGATTGCAATAAGCCGAGATTGTGCCACTGCACTCCAGCCTGGGTGACAGAGCAAGACTCTGTCTCAAAAATAAAAATAAAAATAAAAAACAACAACAAAAAAAGAACCAAGTGGAAATGTTAAGAGGTAAAAAATACATCAGTGATAAAGTCATTCAATGGACTGGACACAGCAGAAGAATTAACAAGTTTGAAGACAGCTTAATACAAATGACCCAAATCGAAACAAAGGAAAAAAAGTGGGAATAAAGGAGTGTCTGAGATTCTGGGACAATTTTATACTAACATGTCTTATTGGAGTATCAGAAATAGAGGAGAAAAAGAATGGAGCAGAATAAATCTTTGAGGAGATAATGTCCAAAAATTTCCCCAAATTGATAAAATATATCAACCCACAAAGCCAAGAAGCTCAGTGAACTCCAAGCAAGATAAATACAGAGAAAACCACATTTAGGCATTAGATAATCAAAGGTAGAACCATAAAGTCTTTAGAAGGAAATATAGGAGAATATTTTCATGATTTTGGGGTAGTAAAAATTTCTTAGAACACAAAAAGCGTTACCTATTAAAGAGGAATAAATGATAAATTGAATTTCATGAAATGAAAAATTTTTGTTCACCAAAAGACATTAATAAGAAAATGGGCTGGGTGCAGGTGGCTCACACCTGTAATCCCAGCAATTTGGGAGGCCGAGGCAGGCAGATCACTTGAGGTCAGGAGTTCGAGTATAGCCTGGCCAACAAGGTGAAACACTGTCTCTACTAAAAATACAAAAATTAGCCGGACATGGTACCATATGCCTGTAATCCCAGCTACTCAGGAGGCTGAGGCAGGACAATCGCTTGAACCCAGGAGGTGGAGGTTGCGGTGAGCCGAGATCATGCCACTGCACTCCAGCCTGGGTGACAGAGTGAGACTCCATTTCAAAAAAAAAACAAACAACAACCAAAACCCAAAAATCAGCCAGGCATGGTGGTGCATGCTTGTAGTCCTAGCTACTTGGAAGGCTGAGGCACAAGAATTGCTTAAACTTGGGAGGCAGAGGCTGCAGTGAGCCAAGATTGTGCCACTGCATTCCAGCCTGTGTAGTCGCTGATGCCTATAATCCCTGCACTTTGGAAGGCAAAGGTGGGAGGATTGCTTGAGTCCAGGAGTTTGAGACCAGCATGGCCAATATGATGAGACCCTATCTCTATTAAAAAAAAGAAAGAAAGAAAAATGAATAGGCAAGCCACAGACAGAGAAAAAAATATGTGCAATACAAATACAAAGAGTAAATATCCAGACCTCTGTTAAGATGTGTTGAGAAGTGAGGACCTGAAATGTTCTCAACACATAGAAACAATAAATGCTTGTGGTGATGAATATTCTGAATATCCTGACTGGATCACTACATATTCTATGGATGTAACAAAGTATCATATGTAACCTGTAAACATATACAAATACTATGTATCAATAGAAAAAAAATCAACTAAACAAAACACCACCAAACAAAAAGTGTTACACTGAGTCAGAGTTCAGGTACAGAAATATTATACACTATATGATTCCATTCATGTGGAATCCAAAAAAGAGACAAAACTAGTCTACAATGTCATAAATCAGAAATGGGTATCTTTGAGCAAGGCTAAGGGGTGTTTACTGGAAGGGAGTACGACAGAACTTTCTGCAGTGACATACCTTGTTTTGGGTGATAGTTACATGGGTGTATAAAATTATCAAAACTTATCACGTTCAACACTTAAGATCTGTGGATTTTATTTCATGTAAATTATATCTCGATAAAAAATGTCAAAAAAAAAAAACCATGTCAACTATTACACGAGTGGTATGTGGGCCATATTACGCCTTGGAGACTACTGAAGGTCCTTCCTAAACTTGATGCAAAAAATTAAAACATGGCGGCCGGGCGTGGTGGCTCACACCTGTAATCCCAGCACTTTGGGAGGCTGAGGTAGGTGGATCACCTGAGGTCAGGAGTTTGAGACCAGCCTGACCAACATGGTGGAACCCCAGGTGTGGTGGTGTGTGCCTGTAATCCCAGTTACTCTGGAGGCTGAGGCAGAAGAATCGCTTGAACCTGGGAGGCAGAGGTTGTAGTGAGCCAAGATTATACCACGGCACTCCAGACTGAGCCTCAGTGCAAGACTCCATCTCAAAAAAGAAAAAAAAAATTAAAACATGGCTCAAAATTGAATTTTTGATTATTTTCTTTTTAACTTACCCCAAGAATATATTGACAGGAGTGAGGCTCTAGCATATATACAGTAACAGCATGAGGCGAATCTGATTCTTTACACCTAAAACAGAGAGAACTTTAAGGTACTGCCCAAATCATTTAAAGTAACATCACTGTTAATAACTGTACTCTTAAAAATCTCATTCAAGTGGACCCTGTATGATTTAATATAATTTTATCAATAATTTAAATGGTATACTTTCATAATTATTCATAATTATACTGTTTACATAAAACTTTTGTCCACAGGAAGCAGTTAAAAGACAAAGGCATACAGCATGATTTGATGGTCTAACTTACTTTAGTTTTACAGTCACCTGTCTTGGTTTGTCAGTTATATCACAAATATCTCCATTTCCATAAAAATGTGACACCATCCTGAATCAGAGAAACACACAAGTTTTATTAAACTAAAATCTCACTAATAGAATAATTGTAATGGGTAGGGTGAGAAGATGGTTAGAGGGATCAGTTTTGCATTAGTTAAAAAAAACCTGACTATAAAATATTCTTTAAAAAAATATTTTTAGGGTTATCTCACAGAGGCAGTCTCTTGGATTCTATAAAGAGAATATAAGAGAGAGATACTTCATACTGGCTTAGTTAATAATAATTATTTTCAACTTGCATATTATTTATTTGTATACAAATAATTATGGTTAGATTCCTTTAAAAAATTGTTTTAAAGTTATCAATTTCCCTAGCCCACTATATTGTTTTGTGAAACAGTTCTTTGCTTCCGTCCTCCATCAAGCGACTCCCATTAAAATACTGTTCGTTAGGCAGTGTAGTATAGAAGACAAAGCCTAGGCCAAACTGTCAATCTCAAATGAGCAGGATCCAAAGAAAAGCTTCATTTTACCAGTCTAACACTCATGCTTCAACATATATTGTACATGATACCACAAACTGTTTTGACATAAAACATATACCTACAAGGATAAGAAAAATCAATCTGTTTAGTATAATAATTAAATGTCTATGTTTTAATTTTGCTGACTTTGACTTTGATCAGCCCGAAAAGTCAGTACACTCTGAAAACAATCCAAATCATCTCTTTTAGGAAGGAAAAGGTAATACCCAAGAAGGAACAAGAAAGATTAATTGAAAACATACCGAGTAAGAGTCTGCAAGAAAAGCTAACGTGTAGTTATTCTTGGGAAATGAGATTAACATACTGGTGTTTTGACAAGATATACTCATATATCCTAAAAGATATGTGAGGTAGTTTTTAAAAAACAGCCTCAGTTCTGACAGAATTGAGCCATTGTTACTAACACCACTGCCACTCTCATTAATGTATCACCCCCACTGTTAAGGGCGGCAGCCCAGGTTTTGCATGCTATTGCCAGGCATTCTCCTTTACATAAATTACCTCTTAAATGACACAATAATCATATGAGGCAAATACCACTAGACAAAAGTGAGAGATAAAAAAGATGATGTAATTTATCCAAGGTAGGAAGTGATGAGCCAGCATTTGAATCCAGGTAGTCTGACTCCAGGGACTGTGCTCTGAACTATTAATTACACTGTGTTGCTTCCCCAAGAAAACTAACCTAAAAGATATCCCTTGAAAAAAACTAACCAGGGATTTTACTTAAATGTTTGAATTTTTATGTTTTTCAATATTTTGAGTTTTAGAAATTCTAGTAATTAGCTCCAAAGGCAAGTAAAGTGAATCTTTACCTGACTGTCTGGGTACCATCGTCTTGAAGATGATAAGCTCTAGCAGTATTCTTCTTAGCCCATTCAATATGCTCTTCTTGGTTCCATGTCCCGACAACCACAGAGGTTTTCCCACTATCCTTGTCCTAATACAGGAAAAAATATTTGTGATAATGTGTGCTTGATATCATCAAGTAGATATTTATGCTGATGACCTGACCTTCTTGTAAGCTAGTTTTTATCTGCACAGTGGATATCTATATTTAGGTGTAATGATGTCAGTCAAATTCAATGAGTGGAAATTTAAGCACATTTTCTTCTTTATTCCTTGTTTCTCTGAATAACATAACTAATTTCTAGTCAGGCTAGCTCTAAATGTAGTTATTTTTGGCTCTTCTATCTCTTTTCTCTTCTACAGATCAGTCCCATCAGTTCTTTCCTGGAGATTTTTCAGCTTTAGACTCTTCCTCTACTTTTTCACTGCCAGCAACTCACCCCACAACCAAGAGTTTAATCTCTCACACCTAGATAATACTATCACATACTACTGCAATTCTTAATTACATCTTTGGCCTCTATCTCTTCCACTGCAGCATAACTTCATCCTACACAATGTTATACTGATCTTTACACTATTCAATACTTATTTCTCTATTGGAACTGTCTGTCCAGAAACCCCTCTTCCCATTCTGCTTTTATTATTTTTTAAACACTAACTATATACTGTCTTATATGTGGAAATCCTTCCTTCTTTCTTCTTCCTTTTCCTTCCTACCTCCTTGCATTCCTTTGATTTCTTTCTTCATAGTGTATGCCAGACAACCAAGCTGGGCACTAATAGATATCTGGTTAGTAGAATTAAAAACCCCTGGCTGGGCGCAGAGGCTCACACTTGTAATCCCACCATTTTGGGAGGCAGAGGCGGGCAAAATCACCTGAGGTCGGGAGTTCGAGACCGGCCTGACCAACATGGAGAAACTACTTTACTAAAAATACAAATTAGTCGGGCGTGCTGGCGCATGCCTGTAATCCCAGCTACTTGGGAGGCTGAGGCAGGAGAATCGCTTGAACCCGGGAGGCAGAGGTTGCAGTGAGCCAAGATTGTGCCATTGCACTCCAGCCTGAGCAATAAGAGTGAAATTCCGTCTCAAACAAAACAAAACAAAACAACACAAAACAAAACCAAACCCTGTGGTGGCAAAGGAGCAAGCAGGGCCAATGCCCAGTGGAGCTTAGTGCCTAATGTAAGAGATAGCTAATAAAATTTGTTTTTAGCAACTAGATTAAGTTCCTGGATAGGCAGAAATTAGAGCAGCAAAGTAAAGTGTTTTAAGAGGTTGGATATGGAGCCAGACTGCCTGGGTTGGAATTCCAGTTTCCCCAGTTACTACCTATTTGACTTTAGGCAAGTTATTGAAACTTTGTTTCTGTTTCCTCATCTTGGAATAACAATAACCACTTCTTAAGGTTGTTATGAATATTAAAAGAATTAATATGTGTAAAGTACATAGTGCCTAGCATACAGTAAGCACCTTATTTGCTAGTTATTATGATTTTTAGTATCTCTCTAAACACCTAACAGAGTTCCCTAGAAAGTTCCAGGTTATACAACCTTGGCTAAAATAAGTTTGGTAAAACCTAGTGTTGGCAAGTGTATAGGAATGTAACCATTGTTTATGGGAGTGTAAACTGGTCTAACTCCGGAAGGCAATTTTCCAGTATGCAGATACTTTGACCAAGGAAGTATGTTGATAGAAATGTCCCTTATGAATATACTTACAAAAGTATACCAACAGAACTATTTAAAAATGTTCACTAAAACATATCACAGCAAAAACTGGAAACAACTTAAAGGCCCATTAGCAGAGGTCTGGTTAAATACACTGTGGTACAGACATAATCCTCTGTATCTGCTGAAAAGAATGAAATCGATTGTTGCTGACATGGAGCAATCTCCAAGATACTAAGTGAAAAGAAAAAGTGGCAGAGCAGTGCATGATCCCTTCTCTATAAATAAAAAAGTTATACCAACATCTATATATATATATATACATATACACATTTTTTTTCTTGTGGAGGGCTATGAAAATGTTAACAGTAGTTAAACTTTTTTGAGACGTGGTATGATGGCAGAGGAGAGAGATACTTCTCATTTAAAATTTCTGGCATACATTTCTTTAATTAAGAAACTCATCAGGTATTACGAGGGTTGTAGTTCAATGGTACTTTTTCCTTTTTCTGTATTGTTATTAAAAAAACAAACATCTGCAAAGTAGCAGGAATAAATGGAAAGAATACTTAAATGAAACCTTTCAGGTTTAAGTGAAAAACAAAACAAAACAAAACAAAAAAACCCAACACATCCTAGTCTATGGATGCCTCATTCATTTTGGAAGATTTAAATGTGGAACGTGAATTGACAATCTGTCCCAGTATGATCTGTCTTGGAATTTGAGATCAGTTGAAAACATTATGAGTGGGCAAATATATGCTTTTCTATTTTGGGTATTATTTTCTCTTTTAGAAAATGAAAACGGCCTTTTAAAGCAGCTAGGTCCATATTGATTAATTAAAGCTTGTCTTCAATACCTAGCAGCCTACTTTACTAAACAAAGTGTAAGTAGGACAAGTAACATAATTGGAACTTGAACCTCAGAATTTAAGCAGGCTGGCTCAAGTATGGGAGAATATGGTGAGTTATAAAATTATAAATAAAAGAATAAGAACTCAAAAAGTATAATCTTAAAACTTATTTTAAACTTAGATGATATGGTATTTTCTTTTTTTAAAATTTTTTGTAGAGAGGGGTTTTGCTATGTTGCTCAGGCTGGTCTTGAACTCCTGACCTCAAGTGATCCTCCTGCGTCGGCTTCCCAAAGTGTTCGGATTACAGGTATGAGCCACTATGCCTGGCCCAGGGTGTCCTATTCTTTTGGCTGAGAAACTTGCTGTATTTACCCAATTTTTGTAACCCTAGCGATAATGTATGATCTTATCACTTATTTTCATTCTTTTTTTGTTTGTTTGGCTTTTTGAGGAGTCTAGCTTTTTTTTTTTTTTTTTTTTTGAGACGGAGTCTCGCTCTGTCACCCAGGCTGGAGTGCTGTATTGTGATCTTGGCTCACTGCAACCTCCTCCACCTCCCAGGTTCAAATGATCCTGCCACCTTAGCCTCCTGAATAGCTAGGATTACAGGCGTGCGGCACCGCTCCCGGCTAATTCATTTTCTTAATTTAAAGATGAGTTATAAGAATGATTAATTTCTTGATCAAAGCAAAAGAGATATAGCCACAACAGCTCATTATTCTACTAGGCTCATAGTAATAGAAGCATATGAGTAATTAATAAGCAATATCACTTTAAGGTTACCAATTTGGTTAATACCAACTGTTCTATTTTCCAAAATTTGGAGATACTTTGATTATACTAACCATATTAAAATCATCTCATAATTAAAAGTTATACCATTCCCCCTCTTTTTTTCTACAGCAGATTCTTAAAACTTTAAACCATCTAGTGGTAGAATGACATATAAATGCTATTCTATACCTCATGGTATTGATGCACATGTTTGCCATAGCAGAATTCATATTTCCACCAACCGACACCCTAAAAAAAAGAAAACATATTAGATCAAGTTAAGCACTGGGCCTCTCTCAATAATGCCACATGACAGTAATGGAAATACATGCTATTTTTAAAACCTGAAAAAGCAATAGTATGGTTGAATATTAAAAGAAAACATTACTGCGAAATTAAAGACAAATACAGAGAATATGCACTGTCTTGGTAAAATTTTAAATACAATAAAACAAAAATTCCACTAGTAACTGTATTTCCCACTAGTACTAATAGTCAGGGTCAAAATTTTTAACTTTGTAAAGGGAGATGTTGGCCAGGTGCCGTGGCTCATGCCTGTAATCCCAGTACTTTGGGAGGCTGAGGCAGGATGATTGCTTGAGCCCAGGAGTTTGAGATCAGCCTGGGTAACATAGTGAGACCCTGTCTCTAATTTTTTTTTAAAGGAAGATGTTAATTCAAGTTTGAAATGTGATTGCTACATAACCGAAATGTGGGATATACAATCACATGCTCATTCTAGCAATCAACCAGAATCACATATGATTGCCAGACAAAAGGTCAAATTTTTACCTTGTGAAATAAACAGAACATAAAAGCTATGGATTAGATTACAGAGATGTGGGGGTATAAGACCGCAAAAAGAAAATGTTCTTTGGGGATGAAAGGATCCTGTCGTTTCTCTATAGAAAAATTCTTTTCAGTGCTGCTGATGCCCACTGACCACAGCTGGCAGGTAAAATTGTAAAATAAATATTTAAACTGAAGATTTATTTCTCACCCCATGAAAGCAGTAAGAACCACTAAGAAACTCTTTTATGAGTTGGTCATCTGTCAATTTGGATATGTGGGTTGTCCCAACAGTGAGCACTGGCTGAGAGCCAACAGCAATGGGCTTGTGGATCGCTGGAAATCTCTCTTCTTTAGTTGATTGCAAATCTTCCTAAAATTAAACACACACGTTTAAGGGTTTCCATGCCATACTTAATTTTTTTTTTTTTCAGTTATGGCTTAACTTATTATTTTTAAACGGCAGAAAATTTGAAAAATAAATTGTCCACTTGCTTTTAATACATTTTAAGATAATGGACTTTGCAGCACTTAGCATAGGGAAAGCTCTAGACAAATGTTAGTTCCATCTATCAGGACCATCCTAAACATGAAGGGTGAATTTCCATTTCATATATTTTGTCTCATTTTTTTTTTTTTTTTTTTTTTTTGAGATGGAGTCTTGCTCTGTCACCCAGGCTGGAGTGCACTGGTGCAGTCTCAGCTCACTGCAACCTCCGCTTCCTGGGTTAAAGCAATTCTCCTGCCTCAGCCTCCAAAGTAGCTAGGATTACTAGGATTATAGGAGCCTGCCACCACGCCTGGCAAATTTTTTTTTTTTTGTATTTTTTTTTTTTTTTTAGTACAGACGGGGTTTCACCATGTTGGCCAGGCTGGTCTCATCCTGACCTCAGGTAATCTGCCCACCTCGGACTCCCAAAGTGCTGGGATTACAGGCATGAACCACCACGCCCAACCTTGTCTCATTATTCTTAATAAGTACTTTGCTACTTGCTAAGCTCTGTGTCCCTACATTTGGTTTTGGAAAATGTGGTCACTAAGGGTAAAGAAAGAATAACAAACAGGGTAAAGAGAGCTGGGTTCGAATAAATATGAGTATTAGTTACAATTATTAAAATGTAACAGGAGCATGCCTGTAATCCCAGCTACTCGGGAGGCTGAGGCATGAGAATCTCTTGAACCTGGGAGGTGGAGGATGCAGTGAGCTGAGATCACGCCACTACACTCCAGCTTGGGTGACAGAGTGAGACTCTGTCTCAAAACAAAGAAAAAAAAAAGGCAATAAGGGCACAGGGGACAGTAGACTCACAGAGGAAGAGGTGGCTCAAATAGGCTTTGACCAAGAACTGAAATATGAAGACTTCACAAAGAGAAAAACCCTTAATCAATTCTTTAAACATGAAGAATAATTTGTGATTTATGTGTTTATCTGTGTGTTCGGTGACTATGTGTGTATATATGCATATAGACTTGAGGAAGAGGTAAAACCAAAGATGTGGGGGTATGATATTTAAAACTAAAGACAGAAGCAGGTGCTATATGGTAGAAAACTAAATGCTGAGAGATTTGGACATCATTTTATAGGATTTAGGCAAAGATGTGCTGTGATGATATTTTTAAGTATTACTTCAGCAGTGGCAAGGAAGAAGGAATAGCAGGGACAAATCTAGAGGAAGAGAGTCAAGTTAGGAGTTACAGTAACCCAGGTGAGACATGAAGAGAATCTAAAGTAAGGGAGTGACAGGGCTGGATGTAGAGAAAAGGGTAATTATTATTAAAGAGGTTAAAAAATTAGGATCTGGTGGTTAAATGGGTATTGACTGGCAAAATGATCCTGTCGCTGGGTGTGGTGGCTCATGCCTGTAATCCCAGTACTTTGGGAGGCTGAGGTGGGCGGATCATCTGAGGTCAGGAGTTCGAGACCAGCTTGCCCAAGACCAGAATTTAAAAAGTGAGTGCACCGATTATAAATGAATGAATGATTTATAAAAATTAGATAGTATATGGGTTTCCAATAAATATATGGTGGATACTATGTCTCCTTTTTCACTTGCTGTAGTTACCGTTAACCAACTATGGTTCTTTTGCTTCTATTTCAGCTTGTATGAGTCACTGGATGGTTACTCCAGAAAGCAATGACCTTATTCTCTCTTCCTCCCAATATTAGGAAGAACAAGGACTGTCAAGATGCTGTCTTATTTTCTCAAAGGTCTCTGAACTTTACTGTATACCTTTCCCACATACAGAGCCGACTATATTTTGGCATTATTTTAGGTGCTGAGTATCAAAAATGAGGCAAATATCGCCATTACTTCAAAGGAGTGAGGGTCTAATAGACTAAACTAATAACCTGGGAATACATGAGACCTCTATTAAGGTTAATGAAGAAAAACAATAATGCTGCATAGTGAAACCTGCAGCTGAGATAAGGGGAAGAGATGGCAAGAATAGAAGCATGACCCTTTATTACTACTACTTCTGGACAGAACCTCTATTTTCATTTTTAAGGAAAATTATTCTAATAAGAATAGGATGGTAGTTTATATAGTAGAGCAGAAAATTCATTACATGGTCTCCTAATAGTCCAGTAATCTCTAAATTAATGTAATAGGCAGAACATCAAACCAAAACTCTGATAGCCAGATTTATATTTTTGTTTATAAAAGAAAAAATTCTTTATCTGTATGGTAAAGGCTGACCCACACTTAAGAGGCAAACCATATGCTCAATATACATTTTCAAAAGAAAAGTTATGTGTAACAGATTTATGAAAAAGTGATTCTGAAATAAAGATTATCAGATTTAACTAACTACTCATCCTACAGTATCACCTAAGATTTTCATATGGCACATGTACCCTAAAGATACTAAGTATCAACATCATTGATCATCAGAGAAAAGCAAATCAAAACTACAATGAGATATCATCTGACCCCAGTTAAAATGGCTTTTATCCAAAAGACAGGCAGTAAGAAATGCTGGCAAGGATGTGGAGAAAGGGAACCCTTGTACACTGTTGGTGGGAATGTAAATTAGTACAAACACTATACACAACAGTTTAGAGCTTTCTCAAAAAACTAGAAATAGAATTATTGTAAGATCCAGCAATCCCACTGCTGGGTCTATACCCAAAAGAAAGGAAATCAGTATACTGAAGAGATATCTGCACTTCCCTGTTTGTTGCAGCACTGTTCACAATAGCCAACATTTGGGAACAACCTAAGTGTCCATCAACAGATAAATGGATAAAGAAAATGTAGGGTTGTCCAGGTGCAGTGGTTCACACCTGTAATCTTAGCACTTTGGGAGGCTAAGGCAGGAGGAATGCTTGAGCTCAGGAGCTTGAAAGCAGCCTGGCCAACATAGCAAGACCCTTTCTCTACTAAAAAGAATTTAAAAAAGGGTACACATACACAGTGGAGTACTATTCAGCAATAAATAAGAATAAGATCCTGTCGCTGGGTGCGGTGGCTCATGCCTGTAATCCCAGTATTTTGGGAGGCTGAGGTGGGCGGATCATCTGAGGTCAGGAGTTCAAGACCAGCTTGCCCAACATGGTGAAACCCCATCTCTACTAAAAATACAAAAATAAGCTGGGCGTGGTGGTGGGTGCCTGTAATCCCAGCTACTCAGGAGGCTGAGGCAAGAGAATCACTTGAACCCAGGAGTTGGAGGTTGGAGTGAGCAGAGATTGCACCGCTGCACTCCAGCCTGGGCAACACAGTGAGACTCCATCTCCAAAAACAAAAAAAAAGAATGAGATCCTGTCATTTGCAACAACATGGATGGAATTGGAGATCATTATGTTAAGTGAAATAAGCCAGGCACAGAAAAACAAACATCCCATGTTCTCACTTATTTATGGGATCTAAAAATCAAAACAATTGAATCCATGGAGATAGAGAGTAGAAGGATGGTTACTATAGGCTGGGAAGGGTAGTGGGAGGTTGTGAATGAGGTGGGGATGGTTAATGGGTACAAAAAAACCTCTTAGAATGAATAAGACCTACTACTTGATAGAACAACAGGGTGACTATAGTCAGTAATACTAAAAGAGTATAATTGGATTGTTTGTAACACAAAGGACAAATGCTTGAGGGGATGGATACCTCATTCTCCAAGATGTGATTATTATGCATTGCATATCTGTATCAAAATATCTCACGTACCCGGCCACATGTGGTGGCTCATGCTTGTAATCCCAGCACTGTGGAAGGCCGAGGTAAGCAGATCACTTGAGGCCAGGAGTTCAAGAACCGCCTGGGCAACATGGCAAAACCCCGTCTCTACTAAAAAAATGTAAGAATTAGCTGGGCATGGTGACACGTGCCTATAGTCCCAGCTACTCAGGAGGCCAAGGCACAAGAACCACTTGAACCCAGGAGATGGAGGTTGCAGTGAGCCAAGATTGCGCCGCAGCGAGCCAAGATTGCACCACAGCACTCCAACTTAGGGGAAAGAGTGAAACTCTGTCTCAAAAACAACAACAACAACAAAAGAGTATATATAAATATCTCATGTACTCCATAAATATATACACCTGCTATGTACCCACAAAAATTAGAAATTAAAAAAAATGCTGAGTATTTTTATTTTTTGATTTTCATTTTTTGTTGAGGCAGAGTCTCGCTTTGTCACCCAGGCTGGAGTGCAGTGGTGCAATCTAGGCAACTGCAAGCTCCGCTGCCCAGGTTCGAGCCATTCTTGTGCTTCATCCTCCCGAGTAGCTGGGACTGCAAGTGTGTATCACCATGCCTGGCTAATTTTTTTGTATTTTTAGTAGAGATGGGGTTTTGCCATGTTGGCCAGGCTGGTCTTGAACTCCTGACCTCAAGTGATCTGACTGCCTCGGCCTCCCAAAGTGCTGGGATTATAGGCATGGGCCATGTGCCTGGCCTAAGCTAAATATTTTTAAAGCATTATCATCTGCAGCTTTAAAAAATTCAATTTTTCTCGACTGGCAGATTAAACATATTATTTAATTAATTAATTATGAGATAGGGTCTCACTGTTTTTACCCAGGTTGAGTGCAACCTTGAATTCCTGGGCTCAAGTGATCCTCCCACTTCAGCCTGCTGTGTAGCTGGGACTACAGCTATATGCTATCACGACTTTTATATCACTGGCTGATTTTTTTTTTTTTTTTTTTTTGTAGAGACAGGGTTTTAGTTGCCTAGTCTGGTCTTGAACTCCTGGCTTCAAGCAATCCTCCTGCCTCAGCCTCCCAAAATGTTGGGATTATAGGCATGAGCTACCATGCCCACACTAAACACATTAATTAAAGAGAAGTAAACTGGCATTTTTTCCTTGAAGAGTAATGAAAGCTGGGATTTATGAAGCATTTTGATTGAGCTAACTTTTAAGTATGTGCCAGTATACTTTACTATCAAAAGGAAGACCAGAAGAGAATTCTAGCCCAAATCTTTTAATATAGCATTTCAAATTAAACTGTGGAATTAATCACCTTTTCCTCCTATCAGAATGACAGTGTTGGTCACAACATGCACAAAGAGTCCAGTAATATTTTTGCAGAAGTACTCAGGAGGAAGTGAAGAAACAAGGCTTGCAGCCAAGTATTAGTTTCTTCTGCCTTCTGGTTT
Organism: Symphalangus syndactylus; assembly: GCF_028878055.3. Lineage (NCBI taxonomy): Eukaryota > Metazoa > Chordata > Mammalia > Primates > Hylobatidae > Symphalangus > Symphalangus syndactylus. The sequence continues at coordinate 86,989,530 of NC_072436.2, forward strand.
AATGAAACACCCACAGGTAAAACAACCAGTCTTAGCCATGTAAGTGCTATGATGGAGGACCGAATGAAATACAAGACCACAGAAGAGGAAGTAGTTATCTCTTCCTGGGTTAATCCACTGGAAGTTTTGGCTCATTTCCAAAGGAAGTAACATTGGAATCACAGCTTCAAGCATAAGTGGAAGTTCATGAGCAGAAGGGGTGGGAGGTGACAACACAAGAGAAGAAGAAAACAGTATACTGAAAGTCAAGGAGGGCCAGGTGAGGTGGCACACACTTGTAATCCCAGCACTTTGGGAGGCTGAGGAAGGAGAATTGCTTGAACTCGGGAGGCGGAGACTGCAGTAAGCCGAGATCATGCCACTGCACTCCAGCCTGGGTGACAGAGGGAAACTGCGGTACTTTTAAGAAACTCTAAGTTGTTCAAAACAGCTGGGATAAAGGGAATGGTGATGAAAGATGAGGCTGGAATCAGACCACAAAGGGGTTTGTATTACACGAGTGATTATTCTATCCTGAGATGTAGTATGTGTTAACTACCAAGAGATTAAACACATAATCAAAGGGTAATTTCAGAAAGAGCATTTTATCAGCTGTGTGGGAAGAATTAGAAAGGGGATGTGTTAAGAGACCAGTTTCTGGTTCCAAGAAATAATGAAGTCCTGAACTAATGACAGGATGGATTTGAAAATGAAAAGCCTTTAGAACATAACACTGATACCTTTTAGTGAATGATTAGAGTTAGAGATAAATGAAGAGATACAGGTAAGAAAAATGACTTAGGTTTCTAGTTGGTCAATTGGGTAGAACACAGGAGAAGGCAAGAAAAGGGTCAGCATGAAAGAGAAAAAAATGATGAGTGTGAGATTAAAAATGTATATGGCTATGCCCAGCAGGCAGATGAAAATGGAAGACAATATATTAAAATGGGGAAGCAGTGTAGAGAAGTGGTTAAAAGGGCAGCAGTGAGCTGAAGAATTAATAATGTATTAGGAGACAGAGATGGGTTTTAGTCTATTTTTTCAAGAGGGTTAGCTGGGACAAATACCTAAAGATTAAATTATAATGAGTAGGATGTCAAACTTTAAAATATTATGAAATTATGAATATAAGAGAATATTAAAATAGTTTGAGTAGTACTAGAATAAGGAAAAGGATTAAAATCAATGAAAAGAAATGAAATTCAAAAGGTTGGGCCAGTAAAATAAATTACTACCATTATACTACAGAAATCATTAAAATACTGACATATGCTCTGAAATTTTAAAAATGAAGCACCAAAAAGCTATCATTAGACAATTCTCATACCTCTTTATTTCTCCTAAAAGGCACCCTTAGTATTTCTTCCTGCTGCTCCAGCTGCCTCAGGGTGAGGGGCTTAAATGGCGATCCTGGCAGTGATTGACAAAATATGTCATTCACAGGAGATGCTCTGAACCTATTCAGTAGGAACAAAGCATTAAAGCTATGCACAGAACACTTTAAAGCATGTGTGCATTTTATGTTTAAAATATTAAATGCACATCCTACCTATATTTAGGATGACTGCACAAGAGTGGTGTCAAAATGACAACTTCATATTCACAAGTTGTAACTTCAGCTACTGAAAGAATTTCATGCTTAGATTCAGGATGACATATGTACATCACAGTACTTGATCTGGGCCGGTTCTGTTTCAAACTACAAGGTGTACCATTTCCCATTCCCACAGGATAGTATGGTGTCATCTGACCTTCGATATTTTTAGTGGGAATCTTAAAAAAAAAAGAGTATAAGACAGACTTTTCATTAGACATGGAGATGGGACTGGGGGTGGGAGAGGAACTTATTATTCTGAAAGGAAGAAAACTACATTTTACTTATTAACTGAAAGGTAATATTTCTATATTTTAAGTTCTCCTTCTAATATTATTTTGATTCGTAAGTTTTTATTTGAGCAAATATGTATTTTCAGAGCTAGTTTAATACAGCAAAAAGATTATTTAGTGCCAAAATTAACATGTTAAGTAAATGCACATTTATATAAAGGGCTACAAAATAATGATTAATATGAATTATTCTCAACAGTTCTAAAGAAAGAGACTAAGATAAAATATAGAAACTTACTATACTGGGCTGCTCAGAGCTTTCTTTTCTAAACTCTCGGTAAATGGCTCTGTTAGAGTTTTAGATTTGATAGCTCTGAAGGCTGATTTGCCAAAAAATAGGGTTGTATAGTAAAACACAGTACTCTAAAACAGAAGTTTAAATACAGTACTGACTGGTTCATCAATCTGCTTACTCTTCTTCCCCGTTTTTAATATTAACAGCAATACTATCCAGCATGTAAACTCCTATATAAATATACTCAAGGCCAGCAAAAGACAAATTAAAACATTTTCATGGAATGAAGGAATAAAGGATAGAACCTGAAAAGACAAGGATCACTAAGAAGTTAGCTCCTATACTTTTCTCTACATAAACACAAGAAAAATCTACTCTAAGAACTTTAAAAAGGCACTGTTAATAATATGTCCAAACAAGCTCTTTGGAGGCAGGGATCTCATCTTCTATCACTTTAGTACCCTATCAGCACTATGTCCGAAACCAGCAATAAATAAATGTTTTCAGGAAAAAATGTTTTGAGATTTCCTTATATGTACGTGATTTTTAAGCTAGTGTCTGAAATTAGAAAATCCTGGGTTCAAATCCAAGCTTTAAATTTACTAGATTTATGGCTTTGAATAAATTTCAGTTTTTATCATTTGTAAAAGTAGAATAATAATATACAGTCATGCACTGCATAATGATGTTTTGGTCAACAATGGATCTTATATAAGACAATGGCCCCTTAAGATTGTAATGGAGCATATACAGAAATCTGATACATCGTATTTGATATCGGCATTGCGGTAGCAGAAATGACTGATACTCAGTAATGGTACCGCAAACTTGGTTTTCTATGGGAAAAAAATATAAATAAAAATACACATACCATGTAGGTCTGTGTAAGTACACTCTATTATGTTTGCACAATGATAAAATCACCTAACTACATAATTCTCGTAATGCACCTCCATTGCTAAGCGATTCATGACTATATATTAAAAGGTTTTTGGGAGAATTAAACATTAGCTTTTGTTACATGTCTGGCAGTGTCTGGCTTATAAACTGGGGCTCGAAAAAGTTTTCTTCCCTTACCATTTTCTTCCTCTTCCTTTATCATTTTACACTTTGAATTTCATCTTTTGCTGTCTTCCAGAGTCACAGTAAATAACTATTTTAATCTCAAAGGTAGTCTGTAAAATTAAAATCTTTTAAAATAGCAATGTTATGTGTGTCTGTGCTTAGCTTATCAAGTCTCTCCAAAGCTACCCTTTTAAGTTATGGGCATCACTTTTAAATAATTTTCAAGGCCTCTGCCATTTTACTTTACTTCTAAAAAAAGTATCAGTATGATATTAAGCCATTTATGGAAATATCCTCTATTAATAAGTTATTTTAAAAAACTCTATAAAAATTTTTGGGACTTAAAAATTGTGATTAGGTTTCCTGAGGAATTATTCTTTTTAAACGACTCTATGTTACAGAAATCATTTATCCATTCTTTCTGTTAACATTTATGAAGTGCCTATAATACGTCTGACACTCTGCTTTGAACTGTGGGGTAAAGAGATAAAAGACTGTCCCTGCTTTTAAGATTTGCAGTTTGGTAGCTTGTTATTTACATTATAGTTTACCTGTTTTGCCCACAGGAAATGGGGACCAAAACTCTTAATAGTTTCCAGTGTTATATAGAGAGAACCACTGCTAAGCAAAGAAGTGATACAATGCTATTACAGAATCTTTCCCAGATACATCAGTGATAGATTTATTTTTATATAATCTTAAGAGTAAATAGAAAGACCACAGTGTAACTTTTCTCAGAAAAAATGAATATACTGCAAAGATTCTTTGACCCAATCCTTCGAGGTATTTGATAGATGAAGAATAAGAACATAAAGCTATATTCTGTCACTTAGGTTATATAAATTTATACCTCACTAAGTGTTAAGAGTAAAAAAATCAACATCTGTCACTTGCCTCGTTTGATTTTTCCTTTTCTTCTGCTTCTCGTTCTGTGGAATAATAAGTGTAAAGAATGAGCAGTGACATATGTGATACAAATTAAGTTTTCAACCACCTTTGTAACCTTACACTTGTTTCTAAAGAAGGTCCAAAACACATACGATTTTTATATTACTACTTTAAAGGTAGTTTCCTTGAAATGGTTTTTATGAAAGGAAGTCATATTTAATCTTTACCTAGGAAATACTCTATTTCAGGCAGAAAACTGGCCACAATAATTTTCTTTCGAGGTATTTTTATCTCAGTGAAAAATTTAATATTAAATTAATTGACCAGTCTGAATATAGAATAAACATATTTCACAATTTGAGAGATATATCTATTTCTACATATAATAACTTTGCTTAAGCCAAGCAGAAGAGTAACACTATATAAATAAAACACTAACATGCACCTGGCATTGTTTTCACTATTTTCTGCTTTAATAAACATGTTTTTTCTTACTTATTTTAGTAAAGCTTTTAGGCTGTGCATGGTGGCTCATGCTCATGCATACAATCCCAGTACTTTGGGCGGTTGGGGTAGGGGGATCGCCTGAGCCAGGAGTTTGAGACCTGCCTGGGCAACATGGCGAGATTCCATCTCTACAACAAATACGAAAATTATTGGGTATGGTGGCATGTGCCTGTGGTCCCAGCTACTTGGGAGGCTGAGGCAGGAGGATCACTTGAGCCCAGGAAGTCCAGGCTGCAATGAGCTGTGTTCATGCCACTGCACTCCCGCCTGGGTGACAAAGAGAGACTTTGTCTCAAAAAAAAAAAAAAAGGTGAAAACAAAGACTTCTTTGAAAGTTTTGTAAGGGACAGTTCAGAAACCTATTTCAGTATTTTATTTTATTTTGAGATGGAGTCTCACTCTGTTGCCCAGGCTGGAGTGCAGTGGTGCTATCTCGGCTCACTGCAAGCTCCGCCTCCCAGGTTCACGCCATTCTCCTGCCTCAGCCTCCCAAGTAGCTGGGACTACAGGGGCCTGCCACCACGCCCGGCTAATTTTTTGTATTTTTAGTAGAGATAGGGTTTCACTGTGTTAGTCAGGATGGTCTCGATCTCCTGACCTTGTGATCCTCCTGCCTCGGCCTCCCAAAGTGCTGGGATTACAGGTGTGAGCAACCGTGCCCAGCCTATTTCAGTATTTTAAAATTCATACAATGTCCAAAAAAAAAATCTCTTAAATTCCAATTTGAACACATATTTTAAACCAAATTCCAGCATTACTGCCAAATCACTGGGTAGACACCAACCTTTTTCAAATAGAAGGTTCTTGGCCAACATATTCCCAAGGTAGTACTCGTGAATATTTATTTTCTACATTGAAAAGTAAAATAAAAATATACTAAGTATTTTGCAAAGACATTTTTAAGGATACAACTTTAAAACTATCGATCTCATTATTAAAGTTCTCATCTTATAATGTTTCATAATAATATTTTGAAGAAAAACACACCTGACCAGTTTCTTTCTCTTCGTGGTACTGCCGAATGTGTTTTCCATGACATACTTCGTAAGTCCAATAAGACTCAATCTAAAAAAGATGGATATATTTCAATACACAAAAGCCACATAACTCAGCTGAATTACTTTCTGGTATTTGAAGCAGCTGAGACTGAAGCAGCTGAGACTTCCCCTAAGATTTCAGAGTAAGCTTTCATTAAATGACACTTATAATTATGCCTCAAAAAAATGTGAAATTTCTGTAGTCTATTCATTATTTTCACTAGCTCTATGTGAGAATTCTGTGAAGGAAATAGGTCTAGAATACACTTGGGGTCTGTAATAATTACCTGGCTTAGGGATAATTTTCTACATAGCTTAAAAAAGAACAATTAGCATTTTAAATTAAAATTCTATTATATACTCGGCCCGGTGTACTGGCTTATGCCTGTAATCCCAGCACTTTGGGAGGCCAAGGTGGGCAGATCACTTGAGGCCAGGAGTTCAAGACCAGCTTGGCCAACACGGCAAAACCCCATCTCTACTAAAACATACAAAAAAATTAGCGGGGTGTGGTAGCACATGCGTGTAATCCTAGCTACTTGGGAGGCTAAGGCAGAAAAAGTGCTTGAACCTGGCAGGCGGAGGTTTCAGTGAGCTGAGATCGTGCCACTGCACTCCAGCCTGGGTGACAGAGTAAGACTCTGTCTCAAAAAAAAAAAGAAGAAGAAAACTTTATTTTGAACTGAAAAACATTCAAAACAGCTTGGTAAGTGACATGATTTGTTACTGGCATTATTGGGTTTCTGCTGCATATACTAGACAGGAATTTAAACGAAGAAGATATTATTAAGAAATAACTAGCTGGGCACAGTTGCTCACGCCTGTAATTCTAGCACTTTGAAAGGCTGAGGCAGGTGGATGGCTTGAGTTCAGGAGTTTGAGACTAGTCTGGGCAACACTGTGAAAAACCTCATCTTTATAAAAAATACAAAAATTAGCAGGGCATGGTGGTGCTCAGCTACTGGAGAGTCTGAGGTGGGAGAACAGCTTGAGCATGGGAGGTTGGGGCTGCAGTGAGTCGTGATCATGCCACTATACTCCAGCCTGGGCGACAGAATGAGACCTTTTCTCAAAAAAAAAAAAAAAAAGAAATAACTTATATTTATACCTAACTTAACATCGGATACAATAGGAACAGAGAACCAAATACTGTATGTTCTCATTTATAAGTGGGAGCTAAAAAATGAGAACACATGGACACAAAGAGGGGAATAACAGACTTGGGGCCTTCTCGAAGGTAGAGAATGGGAGGAGGGAGACGATTAAAAGAAAAAAAAAACAACCCATCAGGTACTACACTCATTACCTAGGTGACTAAATAATCTGTACACCAAACCCCTGTGACATGCAGTTTACCTGTATAACAATCCTATACATGTAACCCTAAACCTAAAATAATAGTTAAAAAAAACCTGATACAACATAATAAAGAAGAAACGGTATTTTCAAAGGTCTGTTGGCTGTTGGTAATCTATTTTCTAGTCATCAAGTAAACATAAAATACATACTCTGTAGGAACAACTGCTTTGTTTAAATAGTGGCTCCAAAAGCTCTCTTGGATTAGGGCCTTTATAATCCTTTTCTTCTTCCTAAGAAAGAATTGGAGTTTAATACTTACAGTTTTTCTAGAATTTCACCCAACTTTGCTGTTTGGGTATTAACTCATTACTCAAATCACAAATGCTTAGAAATAAAAGGGAAAAAAAGTCAAAATGTTTAACAAGATCCTATGGTATACCATTGCTTTCAAATGAACTGAAGTATAAAATATGGAGCCATAAAATAATCTTCACAGAGTTCATGCTTTCTTAAAAAAAGTTTTTTTAAAATGTATTTTTGTTTTTCATAAGAATGGAAGGAAAAAAGGTTTTTAAGTATCAGTTTCCTGAACAATTCTTATAAACCTATTTCAGAATTTTTAAATGCTTGTACCCAAACAAATTCTTAGCAATGAAAGCCCTTAGAATAGCTGAATCTTATAGGATATATTGGAAAGTTTTAAGGCACTTTTCAGTTTTCTATGTATTTTTACATTTCAGATTTGAATGCCGTGTGTGTGTGTGTGTGTGTGTGTGTGTGTGTGTGTCTCAAGGAGACTTAAAATAGTGGTCTTAGATTTCAAATCTGAACAAAACCCAATAAAGGACTGAGTTTAATATTTCTATTTTCCAGATCATGAAAATATTACTGAATTGGCTTAATACATTTACTGAGCAGAGGAAGTGAGTTTCAAATTTGTTCAAGGTTCCACAGCTAGCTATAGCCTATACCTCAGCCTCCTGGCTCCTAGGCTGGTGTCCTTTCCATTTTACCATGCTGCCTCTCCTGTTTCATCTTGAAAGAAGTCATTGCCTTGAAGGATGGATAAGAGGCAATTAGGGCATTTTAGGAGAAAGAAAAGGGCATGGGCTAAGATAATGAGAAAGCATGGGGTACCTACAGACTTATTTATAAACAATCATTTATTTAAAAAGTCACATATACATTTAAAAATTGTATCTTGTTTTAAAACCCTAATTTCTATAAAGAAAGCAAGTGTGGAGTTAGATTTTCATTCAAAACATTAATAATTGGTTGCGGCCGAGCGTGGCGTCTCACGCCTATAATCCCAGCACTTTGGGAGGCTGAGGTGGGCAGATCATGAGGTCAAGAGATCGAGACCATCCTGGCCAACATGGTGAAACCCTGTCTCTACTAAAAATACAAAAATTAGCTGGGTGTGGTGGCGTGTGCCTGTAATCCCAGCTACTTGGGAGGCTGAGGCAGGAGAATTGCTTGAACCTGGGAGTCGGAGGTTGCAGTGAGCCAAGATCGCGCCACTGCCCTCCAGTCTGGTGATAGAGTGAGACTTTGTCTCAAAAAAAAAAAATAAATAAAATTAAAAAAAATTGATTGCTAATTTTTCCCAAGATAAACTGCAAAATCAAAGAATTCAGGAATATTAAAAGTGATTAATATTTTTATGCTAAAACAGCATTGAGAAATCTGTTATTCAATTTTACTTCAAAGTATGTAGTTACAATGTTTTACATAAATATTTTTGGTGACAGGATTATCGATATATTTATAAAAACTTACCTCATCCCCACTGGTCACAAGGGGAAGTATGCATTTATATTTTTCTTTATGTGCAGTTGTCATGATGACATAATTATCTTCTTTATACAAAACTCCAGTTGTGGGCTGCAAATAGAACAAAAAACATACATTATGTTCTCCGTGAAATTGTATCACACTGAATAACTTTAGCCCTACCTGGAAGAAAGATTCTTTAAACTAATTTAACATTTCAACAGATGATTATTTTAAAAGGAGGGAAAATATGCTACATACATTAACAAAAATTTTAGATTCGGGGGGTACATGTGCAGGTTTGTTACATGGATTGCATGATGATGAAGTCTGAGCTTCTAATATTCCTGTCGCCCAAGTATTGAACATAGTACCCTAATACTTCATAGGTAGTTTGTCACCCCTCCCTCTCTCCCGTCTTTTGGAATCTCCAGTGTTTACTGTTCTCGTCTTTGAGTGTGTATTCAACGCTTAGCCTCCACTTATAAATGAAAACATCCGGTATTTGGTTTTCAGTTTCTGTCTTAATTCACTTAAGATAATGACCTCCAAGCTGCATCCATGTGGTTGCAAAGAACATGCTTTCATTCTTTTTGGTGGTTTTATCAACATATTTATTAATTACAAAATGAAGATAATAAACTTTATCCTGTGTCATAATAGGAAAATAAATGAACAAAATAATGTTTGGAGTATAAAGAAAAAAGGAGGAATGCAACAGATTGAAGTTAAAATAGTGATTACACTTGGGAGGCTGAGGTGGCAGGACTGCTTTAGCCCAGGAGTTCAAGATGAGCCTGAGCAACGTAGCAAGACCCTGTTACAAAAAAAAAAGAAAAAAAAGGCACTAAGAGGTGGCAAGGAATGTCCATAGATACACCATTACTGAACACTTATTAAACTTTTGTAAATGGCCAGAGAGTAAATATTTTAGGCTTCGTGAGCCATATGGTCTCTGTTGCGCCTCTGCCACTCTAGCAACAAAAGTACACAAACAATATGTAAACAAATAGGGATGATGATGTACTAATAGAACCTTATTTATAAAAATATGTGGTGGGACAGCACAATGGCTGTAGTTTGCTGACTTCTGGCATATATTGACAAAATTATCCTTAAAGCTTTCTACACTATGAAACCAAACAAATTCACATTGGTTAATATGAGTCAACAGAATTCAAATAAACACTTCAATTAATACAATTGATATTATTTTAGTAAAAACAAATCTCTGCTTCCTGATAGCAAATATGATACTCATTTTACTAAGGCAGAGATTTTTGTTTTATGATACGTGTTCTAAGATAATTCAATTCTCTCTTCACTTTCCTCTTATGGTACTGTGCAACTATGGTACTCTTTGGCCATTCCTGGCAAGGAGAACCTCTTCTTATTAAGGACCTTCGTTCTATTCTCAATTTAATAATAACTTTTTTTTTTTTTTTTTGAGACAGGGTCTCTCACTAACCCAGGCGGAGTGCAGCCGCATAATCACAGCTCACTGCAGCCTGACCTCCTGGACTCAGGTGATCCTCCCGCCTCAGCCTCCCTAGTAGCTGGGACTACAGGTACGTGCCACCATGCCCCGGTAATTTTTCTGTGGAGATGGGGTTTTATCCTGTTGCCCAGGTGGGTCTCAAACTCCTAGGCTCAAGCCAGCCTCTGTCTCTCAAAGTGTTGGGATTACAGGCGTGAGCCACTGTCCTGGCCTAACAACTCTTAACTATAATAAAACCAGTACTACTTGGCACCAATGTAATCCTAAACACAAAAGCAAATTACAGCATTTTCCCCAAGACAAAAAAACAAAACAAAGCAGTAAGTACTAGCTGTATTAGTTCTAGGACAGTACTCTTTTAAGTGTTTTACATTCATTAACTCATTAATCCTCAAAACAAGTATTATACTCATTTTTACGGAAACAGACACTAAGGCCCAGGGCTTCAACAATTTGTCCAAGGTTAAAAAACCTAGAAGTAGCAGAGGCCAGAGAATTCAAACAGATTGGCTCCATATTCTGTGAGCTTTTAAATATTTTAACATATTTGAATCAGCTTTTACAAACTTCTCCTAGATTACTATGCAGACTTGAATTATGGCCAAGGATACTTGTTTAAAAAGCCACTGTAAGTAAGATGTGCACCTGTAATCTCAGCTACTCAGGAAGCTGAGGTGGGAGAACTGCTTGAGCCCAGCCTGGGCAACTTATAAAAAAAAAAAAAAAAGGCCTGGCGCGGTGGCTCACGCCTGTAATCCCAGCACTTTGGGAGGCTGAAACGGGCGGATCAGATAAGAGGGCAGGAGATCCAGACAATCCTGGCTAACACGGTGAAACCCCGTCTCTATTAAAAATACAAAAAAAAAATTAGCCGGGCGTGGTGGTGGGCGCCTGTAGTCCCAGCTACTCGGGAGGCTGAGGCAGGAGAATGGTGTGAACCCGGGAGGCAGAGCTTGCAGTGAGCTGAGATGGCACCACTGCACTCCAGCCTGGGCGAAAGAGCGAGACTCCGACTTTAAAAAAAAAAAAAAAGAGCATTATAGATGATGAGGGAATCAAAGAGATTTGAAAGTAACAGTTGCAAAGCTAAACTTATGATAAAGAATTTTTTAGAAACATTTACTCAATTGTGCCAGTGATTTGCTGTAAGACATAACATTTGTAATTCCTTTCAAAATGGTCTCCAAAATGCTTACAATGTAAAAAGAAACTGCTTGTTTGGAACCACAGCAAAAAAGGGAAGACAATTCTTGATATAAATAATTGTCTTTCATTAGTTTAGGAAAGGCTGCTTTCCCAATAAAATAGGCCAAATAGCAATTCTATCTGAAAACTCTTTGCTGAAATAGTGAGTCACTTATTGGGACCATAAGATATATTTTTAGCAAACTCTACTTTTTAGTAACAGGAATTATGGAGAAAAAGTTAATCCTTTGTAATTTTTCTAAAAATTTTGATCCACTAAAATCAGGATTCTGATTTTATAAAACAGGTTCTTACTTTAAGAAAACAAAATATAATAAATTCTGAAATGTACAGAATTAGGTACTATAAAAAATTTACTTTATATAACAAGGTATTTTCAGTGGAAAAGGAAATTAGCGATTTGACATAAAGTGAAATTTTATTAGAGATTTGACATAAAGTCAAATTTTAATATAGTGATGCTGATCAGAGGTGCTGGGGTACTTTAAAAGTTAAGGAACTTTAAAAATATCTTGGCATGAGAGGAACTCCTAATGTTTGACGTGGGTCTGGAGGCATTAGGTTGGTTAGAGGATGAGAGAACTTCTATTCTGGTGGAGGCTATAAAATACACTTGTCGATAGAACCTGTCAATGTATATGACATGCTATAAACCATGGAGTTGGTCAAAGAGTAGTGCTTGGGAAAATCTGAGTAAAATATATTGTATATCAACAACACAAGTAGACAGAAAATTAGACTGATTTGTGGTTTAATTTGGTGAAATCTATGAACTCTATGAAGTAATGAATAATTAAACATAACGACACAGGTGATACTTCAGAAGGAAAATATATACACAAAAACAAAACTGAGTGCTAAACACCAATAAGCAAAGAATATCATAATTATTAACTAGTTAAAGTACACATCAAAAATTCACAAATTTTTTGGCCAGGTGAGGTGGCTCATGCCTGTAATCTCAGCACTTTAAGAGGCTGAGACCGGAGGATAGTTTTGACCAGGAGTTTGAAACCAGCATGAGCAACATAGGGAAACTATCTCTACCAAAACACACAAACAACCCCCATTTTACAGTTTTGGTGCTTAATACTTTTTCTAAGCAAATCTGAAAGCAAGATTGTAAATGATTATATATTGTTTCAATATATCTGAATGGGAAGACGGTTTAAAGCGGATAATTTTAAAGCTTAAAAAATTCAGATCTTCTAATTCAGTCTCTTCCAATTTCAGATAATAGGCAAACAAAAGACCTTATCCTATTTCATACAGCTGCGTATTAGTTAGATACAAATGTCCAACCCGCGGCCAGGCACAGTGGCTCATGCCTGCAATCCCAGCACTTTGGGAGGCCGACGTGGGCGGATCATTTGAGGTCAGGAGTTTGAGACCAGCCTGGCCAAAATGGTGAAACCTCATCTCTACTAAAAACACAAAAAATTAGCCAGGTGTGGTAGCGCACGCCTACAATCCCAGCTACTGGGGAGGCTAGGCAACGAGAATCGCTTGAACCTGGGAGGTAGAAGTTGCAGCTGAGATGGCGCCATTGTACTCTAGCCTGGGTGACAGAGCGAGACTGTCACAAACAAACACAAATGTCCAACCAACTGGCCCATTAAAATAAATGGCAGTGCCAGGTGAGGAGGGCAGTGGTTTCTTTTTTTGAGACAGCCTCTTCTGTCGCCCAGGATAGAGTGCAGTGGCGTGATCTCGGATCACTGCAACTTCTGCCTCCAAGGTTCAAGCGACTCTCTGGCCTCAGCCTCCCAAGTAGCTGGAACTACAGGCACATGCCACCATGCCTGGCTAATTTTTTTATTTTTGGTAGAGACAGGGTTTCGCCATGTTGCCTAGGCTAGTCTCAAACTCCTGGGTTCAAGTAATCCACCCAGCTCAGCCTCCCAAAGTGTTGGGATTATAGGCGTGAGCCACTGTGCCCAGCCAGTAATTTCAGTTAAATGCAAAGGGAAGCCTTAAGATTATGGAAGTATTAAAAAAATCAAAAGACCAATGATAATGACTATTGTGGCTTATTTTTACATAAAGGACATAGGCCTTGTGCCAATTCATAGAACAGTATCTCTAGATTTTTCTCAAAGTAACACAGACTTAAAGAAAAAAAAGGCCAGACGCAATGGTGACCACCTGTAGTCCTTGCTGCTCAGGAGGCTGAGGCAGAAGGATCGCTTGAGCCCAGGAGTTTGAGGTTGTAGTGAGCATAATCATGCCTATAAATACCTACTGCATTCCAATCTCTAAAAAAAGATTTTTTTTTTTTTTTTTTTTTGAGACAGAGTCTCACTCTGCTACACAGGCTGCAGTGCAGTGGTGCAATCTTGGCTCACTGCAACCTCCACCTCCCGGGTTTAAGCGATTCTCCTGCCTCAGCCTCCTGAGTAGCTGGGAGTACTGGTGTGCACCACCACACCCAGCTAATTTTTGTGTTTTTAGTAGAGATGGGGTTTCACCATGTTGGTCAGACTTGTCTTGAACTCCTGACCTCATGATCCGCCTGCCTCTGCCTCCCAAAGTGCTGGGATTACAGGTGTGAGCCACCGTGCATGGCCAAAGCATTTTTTTGGAAATAAAATTGTTAGATATGTGAAAAGTTGGTATAGTGTATGCTAAGACTGAAAGAAAATGTAATGACAATTTGGTAGTGACCTCTAAAAATGCTAGTTTTAGTTGCTCACTTATAGGTCAGTAAGTTTTCAGGGCTGCATATCAGCAAGTTTTTTTTTAAATTAAAAATAAAACACAGGTGCAAGAGTAAAAAGTTTTAATGACATTAATTCTTCAAACATCTGCCATATTCACTCCAAGTGTGCTCTTTGGATACAACAACAGAGATTAAAGTATTCTCATCCAAGCCTGCTAAAGTTATATCTGATTCATAACAAAATTTTACACAGGTATTTCAATATATCAATATTTCATGGCATTAATACAAAGAGAAATTTGATGTCCCAGAAAAATATTTACCCAGATAAATTCAGAACATTTGGTTCACACATGTAATCCCAGTACTCTAGGAGGCTGAGGCAGGAGGATTGCTTGAGCCCAGGAGTTCGAGACTAGCCTGGGCAACATAGTGAGACCCTGCCTCTAAAAAAAAAAAAAATAGCCAGGAGTGGTGGGGTTTCCCTGTAGTCCCAGCTACTGGGAAGCTGAGGAGGAGGATCTCTTGAGCCCAGGAGGTCGAGGCTGCAGCCAGTGGTGCCCGTGCCACTGCTCTTCAGGATGGGCAACAGACTGAGACCCTGTCTCAAAAAACAAACAAAAACAAAGAAACCCAACCCAAACCAAACCAAAAAACCCCTAACACTTGCAAATAGAAAGCTATGTGGTTATAACATCCATTAACTTGATACATCTTGTTTTGACATCATAATATCACTTACTGTTTCAATTAAATGATAATAAAAGAATATAATAAAGTATTGCAAGTTGAATGCCTGAAGGTAATTGGAATAAAAAGTTAAAAAAAATTTTGCTGTTTCCGGGACTTCAATTTGAAGTAAATGAGTTAATTACTACATGGTAGGTGTCATAAGAGTACAATATTTATTAGCCTGCAGTAGGTACACGTGGACAGGAAGACTTTTCAGCGGTCCACTCCTCCAAGACTGAATTTTCATTTCCGCGAGGTTATAAATATGTTCTTCACTACAGGAAAACTCAACATAGAAGCTCATGTTCTGGGGACTCAAATAACAATCGTAATACATGAAAACTGTAAAGGATATTGTGCATAAAGGGTCGTTAACATCTCACAGGCCAAATAGCCCTTTCAGAAACAACTCTGAAAGGAAAAAGTTGCCTTGGAGCTGTGCGTTTGCGTATGTCCGTGTGTGTATACAACCGAGGGAGAACGAATACGAGAGAGGGAACTCGAGTCTGAAGTACTGTGATGTGGGCAGGGTGCCATGTCATACTGAAGAAAAGAAGTCTGTTGGTGGAGTAAGAGCCACAGTTAATTTTCCAAAAGGAAGATGAGTAAGTGCACCTGACGTTATTCTACGAAAGCTGCTTCTGCAGGGTGGGAGTGTTGGGAAGCAAGATCGAGTGCGACAGAATTAAAAAGGAGGAGAGCAGGTGATCGCTAGATCCCTAATGCTGAGCAAGGGGGACGCATCCACATAACGTGAGAACGAACGAATGAATGAACGCGGCATAAAAGCAGCTTTGGCTTGGGGAAGGTAAGAGTCTGCAGAGAAGGTCTTGGGGAGAAAAAGCAAAGAAAACCGAGGGAAGAGGCCGAATCCTTAGTGTCAGGAGGAGGGGTGGCTGCAGGGTTAGTGAGGGCACTGACCAGAGAGAACTCGGTGCCGGGCCAGTTGACTCGGAAAGGGATGTCATCGCTGAGTTGAGGGAGCGCTCGGCCGCCGCCGGACGCTTCCAGGAGGCCGCAGAGGACCAGTAACACCGGCCCGCCCGGGACCAGACTCCGTACGCCGCCGCCTCCTTCCTCCATCCTCCGCCGCCGCTTTCTCCAGCCACCGCCACAACCTCCTCTGCTCTAGGAGGAGGGGAGGAGGAGGAGGAGGTGGAGGAGGAGGCGGCGGGAGTATAAAGCGCCCGGGTTTCACCGGCCCAACCGCCGCCACGTCTCCTTCCGGAGAGCCCGGCAACGCCGCCTCCGCCTCCTTGAGCCTCTTGTCACCGTTTCCGGGGCAGACGACATATCAACATCCGGGGGTCGCGGAGCCGTCCGCCTACGGGGGCCGGGACGTCGCCTGCGTGTCTCTCGTTTTCGGAGCGCTGCAGCATCGCGGTGGGGATCGAAAGCGGGGGCTTCTGGGACACAGCGTCTGGAGACGCGGCCTCGGACCAGCCTTTTCGGTGCAGAAGTGGCATCACGGCAGGCCGGTGAGTCTCGGAGGCGGCAGCCGCTTCCTGAAGCCACTCGCGCTGCTCTCCAGGGGGCAGGCAGAGGTTTGGCGCACACGGAGTGATAGCGGGAAGACAGTGTGAACCGCGGGTGCAGGTCCTTAGATGAGAAAATTCGAAGTAGCGATGAGATGTGAGAAATGGCGGTGTTCCTGACTGACCTGCCTTCTTGCAACTTTTCTTCTTTTTCTCCGCATTTGGTATTTGTACACTTCATCTTTCCCGCCTGAGGCTTATCGCCACCTCTTCTGCTTTGGACGGTGGCCATCTCGTTACTTAACAGCTTCTGACTAACGCAGGGCAGTTTGTTCAGCGACTGCAACTCTGTGTTAGGGGAAACCTGGGGTGAGGTAGCCCGCCATCTCCCGGTAGGAGAATACCGCGAGCCTCCGAATTTGGCATGGTGGGAGACTCGTGGAATGGGCAGCTAGACATCACAACCCTACATTTTTACCCTCCATCTCTAGATTGAAGTGTTGGGGTGTTGTTTTATCAAGGAAGCCGGTAAGGTTCCTTATGTGAAGTTTAGCGCCAGATGAGTGTGTGTGTTTATGAACTAAGTCACGTCTGACTGCATCCCCAAATTAGACAAAAAGTTTTGGTTTCACCTACCCCTGTTTAGAAAAAATGCCACTGTCTGTTTTGATCTCCAATATAATGGACATACAGTGTTGGCTTTAGAGAAATTACCATTCCCTTCCTGCGAGGTGGGAAAAGTTCGACAGTCTTTCTAGATCTGTTAAAGACTGGTCGCCCCCACTTCCTCAGATTTGAACCAAATCAAAAAGCAGGAAGGACAGTCCCATATTCTATCTTAAAAAATTTTTTTAAACATCAGGAATCCATAGTATCAAAGAAGATAACTTTGTTCAGAATTGTTATTCGCTAATTATATTTAGCACTTCTTATTAATGCTTAATGTGTTCCAGACTACTGGGATTTTTGTTGTTGTTTGTTTGTTTTGAGACAAAGTCTCGCGCTATCACCCAGGCTGGAGTGCAGAGGCATAATCTCGGCTCACTGCAACCTCCGCCTCCCGAGTTCAAGGGATTCTCCTTTTTCGCAGCCTTCCGAGTGGTTGGGATTACAGGCGTGCGCCACTACACCCTAATTTTTGTATTTTTAGTAGAGACAGTGTTTCACCACGTTAGCCAGGCTGGTCTCGAACTCCTGACCTCAGGTGATCCGCCCTCCTCGGCCTTCCAAAGTGCTGGGATTACAGGCCTGAACCACTGTGCCTGGCCCCACTGGGACTGGTAAAATGCCAAATAAATGGGTTTCTGTCTTCGGTTACACAGTCTAGCCAGGGAGATTGTACAAACAAATAATTGCAAACTGTTATGGTAGTAATAACAGTCAATTTTTTTTTTTTTTTTTTTTTTTTGCATTTATTCTGTGCTAAGCACTAGTCTTAAGTCATGAAGGAAAAGAGATGTATTTGACTGAATAAAAATGAAAACTTTCTATGAGGTCCTGTTTTAGTATTTAGGGCTATAGTGATTGAATCTGTGTTCAGTAGAGCTGATGTTCAAGTAAGAAGGGAACTTAAATAAGTAAAATAATTTCTAGTATTGCTAAGTGCTGCAAAGGAACTAGGGTTACGTGAAAGAGAATACCTGTAGGATGTGTTGCTTTTAGTACGTAAGTCAGAGGAGACTTCTGTGAGGAAGTGACATTTGACCTGTGACTTGAATGATGAAAAGAAGGGAGCCAGACAAATTTCTAGGCAGAGGCCCTGAGGCAGGAATGAGCTTGATGTGTTGGAGTGATAGAAAGAAGGCCAGTGTGGCTGGAGTGTAAGAGGAAAGTGGTGGAAGAATTTTGAGAAGCAGAAAGAGGCCAGGGAGACACAGCTTTGTAGGCAGGAGAGTGGACAGGACCCGATGTACATTTGTGAAGATCAATGTGGCTGCTTTGTGGAAAATTGATTGTAGGGGGTCTTGTGGGTTGAATTGTGTTCCCCAAAAAGATATGTTTAAGTCCTATTCCCTAGAACCTGTACGTGTGAACTACTTGGGATAGGGTCTTTGCAAATGTAATTCAAGTAAGGATGAGGTCATACTGAATCAAAGGGGGCCCTAATCCAATGACTGTTATCTTCATTTTTTTATTTTTATTTTTTTTTTTGAGGCGGAGTCTCGCTCTGTCGCCCATGCTGGAGTGCAGTGCCGCAATCACGGCTCATTGCAAGCTCTGCCTCCCGAGTTCAGGCCATTCTCCTACCTCAGCCTCCCAAGTAGCTGGGACTACAGGTGCCCGCCACCTCACCCGGCTAATTTTTTGTATTTTTAGTAGAGACGGGGTTTCACCGTGTTAGCCAGGATGGCCTCGATCTCCTAACCTCATGATCCACCCGCCTTGGCCTCCCAAAGTGCTGGGATTACAGGCATGAGCCACCACGCCCGGCCGACTGGTATCTTTATAAGAAGAGGGAAATTTGGATACACATGGACACACAGGGAGAATGCCATGCCATGAAGGAGGAGGCAGCAAGATTGAAGTATGTGTCTATAAAACAAGGAATGCTAAAGATTGCCAGTAATCACCACAAGCTAGGAAGAGGCAAGGAAGAATCCTTCTCTAGAGCTTTCATAGAGAGAATAGCCCTGCTGACGTCTTAATTTCTGACCTCTAGTTTCTAGAATTGTGAGACAATCAATTTATGTTGTCTAAGCTGCTCAGTTTGTGGTAATTTGTTACAGCACCCTCAGGAAGGTAATAGAGGGTGAAAACCAAAAAGTAGTTGAGACAAGTCTCAACCAGTTTAGAAGTTTATTTTGCCAAGGTTAAGGACATGTCATTGACAAAGACAGCCTCAGGAGGTCCTGACAGCATGTGCCCAAAGTGGTCGGGCTACACTTGGGTTTTATACATTTTAAGGAGCCATCAGGCATCAATCAATACAAGTCTTCTATGCTTTATTTACATGTGTGAGAGCTGGAAATATAGCTTCAGGAGCAAAATGAGTTTATTTTAGCAAATTTATAGGTTGATTCTTAAACATTGAAAACCTATCAACTATTTACCATATTATAATTAGGCAATCATCATTCGCTATAAAACTAGTAAGTATGATTGCATCTGCAAAGAAAAAATGTAATTCTACCTCTGCCAATTAAGGTATCCTATTAGCTTCCTAATAATGGCACCATATTTGCTAAAATGAATTCATTTTGCTCCTGAAGCTATATTTCCAGCTTTCACAAATGTAATTTAGACTAGTTGCTTTCCAAATCAGTTGCATACCTGTTTACTGAGTTTTCTTTGTATCACGCCTGGGTTAGGTCTAGTGCTTTATCTATTCCATGTCCTCATTTGTCACAGATTTTTTCCCCACCTTGTTGGGGTATAACTAATTTCAAGCAATTTTTTTCTCAGAAAGGATTAAACAGGTAATTTAATTTCCACAGACTTCATATGTCTGAAAATGCCTTTACCTTGCCTGCTCATTTAATGATAGCTTGGGAATAGACTTAGTCCACAATCATTTTGTTTTCTCCAAAACTCTGAAGACATTCTGTTGCTTTTTAGTGTCTAGTGTATCTGATGACAAGTCTAATGCCAGTCTCTTTTCTTTTGCAGGTATCATACTTTTTTCTCTGGAAGATTTTATTAGACTGTTTTCTTTATCATTGGTTCTGTGATATTTTATCAGAGTGTTTCTAGGTGGTGAGTCTTTTTTCATTCATCCTTCTTGGCACTCTGTGAGTCCTATTTTTCACTTCTGGGAAATTTTCTTCAATTATTTCCTTAATTATGTTCTTGACATTTTCTCTGTTCTATTCAGAATTTAGATAGGTTCTTCCAAATACATTTAGATAGATTCTTCCAAATACAGAGGAAAAGGATAAAAAGAAAAAATATATAATATGAAGGATCAATCCAAGAGGTCCATTTCCTTGACTTTCAGTTCTTTTCACTTTCTTTTTTCAGTGGTTTTTTTCCCCACAGTTTCTAGTTACTGATTTTTAATGGATGTATTGTTCTCATGACATGAATTTCTTTGAGGATAACACTTATAACTTTTAAATATTTATCTCCCATTCCCGGAAATAGCTCTACTTCTTTCAGGTCAGTTGTTTATTTTCATCCTTTTCTGTTGTGCTTTTCCTTAAAAAAAAAAAAAAAAAAAAAAATTCTTGGTGGGGCATAGTGGCTCACGCCTGTAATCCCAGCACTTTGGGAGATCACCTGAGGTCTGGGAGGTCAAGACCAGCCTGGCCAACATGGTGAAACCCTGTCTCTCCGAAAATAAAAAAATTAGCCGGAAGTCTTGGCAGGCTCCTGTAATCCCAGCTACTCAAGAGGCTGGGGCAGGAGAATCACTTAAATCTGGGAGGTGGAGGTTGCAGTGAGCCAAGATTGTACCATTGCATTCCAGCCTGGATGACAAAAGTGAATCTTCATCTCAAAAAAAAAAAAAAATTATTGAGCTCTTTTGTAAGTGAGCCGGGTACTAGCTGTTGGGTCTAACTTTAGGGTCCTTGAGTGAAGTGCAAGAAACGAGTTACCTCTTTCCTCCTCTCCTTCCACCCTGTACCCAAATAAGGAATGCTTTGTTATAGAACATGAAGATGCTCAAAGGCTTCCAGGGTAGACTGTTAAATTAAAAAGAGCAACAACAACAAAATAGATGTGGTTTTAGCCAGAAACAAATACTGTTGCTGCCAGGCTTTTTGTGTGTAAAGGGCTGTGGTAAAAAGTTTGGCTTGCTGTTTCATATAAATATTATAATGATTTTGATTTTAGTCCTACATCCTTCCTCTGCTTGTTTCTAAGATTGGTACCTCTCCAGGCTCTGCTGGCAAGAATGTCTTCTACATTGCTATAGCCTTCTCATGTATGCATGTGTGTTTGTTCTGGACTGCAGTTTTCTCCGCACTGGCTTAATCCTCAGCATAATCCTGCCTGCTTTCTCTTCCAGAATGAATGAATTCATTTCAGTGGGATTTTGTTAGGAAGCGGAGGAAAATGTACGTGCTTATGCTTAGTTTGCCTTGCAGAGAGTGAGTAATCCTTTTTTTTTTTTTTTTTGAGACAGGGTCTCACTTTGTCACCCGCGCTAGAGTGCAGTTGCATGATCACTGCTCACTGACACCCCAACCTCTGGGGCTCAAGCGATCCTCCCATCACCTCAGCCTCCTGAGTAGCTGGGACTACAGGTGTGCACCAGCATGCCTAGCTAATTTTTTTATTTTTTGAATTCTTGGTTTCCCAGCATGTTGGGATTACAGATGTGAGCCATGGCACCCAGCCAGTATTTGTTGAATAAATCAATGCTGTTGAAAAAATTGGGCAAAGCATACTGTTGTTTAAAAAGAAAATTATGGCTGTAGGAGATAGGTAATTAGGTGAATCTGTTAAATCCTGTTTTAAAAAGTCCTATTTTATTTTGTCCTAATTAAAAAAGAATCTCAGCCGGGCGTGGTGGCTCACGCCTGTAATCCCAGCACTTTGGGAGGCTGAGGCAGGCGGATCACCTGAGGTTAGAAGTTCAAGACCAGCCTGACCAACCTGGAGAAACCCTGTTTCTACTGAAAATAGAAAATTAGACAGGCGTAGTGGCGCATACCTGTAATCCCAGCTACTCTGGAGGCTGAAGCAGGAGAATCACTTGAACCTGGGAGGCAGATGTTGCGGTGAGCCAGGATGGCGCCATTGTACTCCAGCCTGGGCAACAAGAGTGAAACTCTGTCTCAAAAAAAAAAAAAAAAATCTCAAAGGGGTTAAGCCCTACCAATGGAGGTACAAAATGAGATAACTACCATCTCTCCTTTTTTTTTTTTTTGGAGACAGTCTCACTTTGTTGCCTAGGCTAGAGTGCAGTGGCATGCTTTTGGCTTGTTGTAGCCTCAACCTCCTGGGCTAAAGTGATCCTCCCACTTCAGCCTCAGTAGCGGGGACTACAGGTGTGCGCCACCATGCTTGGCTAATTTTTTTTGTATTTTTTGTAAGAGATAGGGTTTTGCCATGTTGCCCAGGCTGGTCTTGAACTCCTGGGCTCAAGTGATTTGCCCCCTCAAGCCTCCCAAAGTGCTGGGATTACAGGTGTGAGCCACTTGCCCGGCTTCCTTTTTTGTTCTTTTTAAAATTATAGGCCTTAGTTTCATTTTGTTCCTATTCAGCGCTTAGCACAGTTCCTGGCATGTTGTAAATATTCAATAAATGATACTACATTTGTTTTACTTAAGCTCTTTGCCTCTCATTTTCATCATCATAGAAAATAAGGATTAAATGAGTTAATATACATAAAGCACTTGGAATAGAATCTAGCATATAGTTAGTGCTACATAAGTGTTAACCATTATTCTCTGACACATGAACACCTTTTTGTTTTTTCTATGAAGCTTTCTCTGATTCTGCTACTTTGAATTGGTAATTTGCCTTTCTGTATTCTGCTTGTATTTTATTTATTTGTTATTAGTTTTAGAGACAGAGTATTGCTGTGTTGCTCAGGCTGAAGTGCAGGGGCATTATGATAGCTCACTGTAGCCTTGAACTTCTGGGCTCAAGAGATCCTTCTGCTTTATCCTCCAGAGTAGCTAGGACTGCAGACGTGTGCCACTATGCCCAGCTAATTTTTACATTTTTGTAGAGACATGGTCTCACTATATTGCCCAGGCTGGTCTCAAACTACTGACTTCAAGTGATCCCCTTGCTTTGGCCTCCCAAATTGCTGAGATTACAGGCACGAGCACCATACCCATCCCTCTGCTTGTATTTTATATCACATCTTTTATATTAAATAACATAGATTTGTTTGCTTGTGTGTTTCTCCACCAAATATGATTCTTGATAGCTGGGGACTATCTTATTTATTTTGGTGGTCTCAGTGCATAGTCATTGCTTGCCACATATCATTAGTTCACTCATTTGAGCTAGGTCTTAAAGAATGAGGAGGGTGGTGTAATTGGAGCACGAGGGGCAGGGGAGTACATCAGTGGGAAGTGAAATTTGACAAATACACTGATATCAGATTGACCAGATAGTAAGTAGTTGAATGCCAGATTAAAGGATTTGAATTTATTTTATATGCAGCAGGAAGACATTTTTTATTACTGACCTTAGTTCCATATTTTAGGAAAGTAATTCTGAGTGTACAGTAGAGCTTGTATTGGAAAGAGGAAAAGAGATTGGAAACAAGAAGAATATGTAAGAAACTCTGGCTCTTGACATATGGTAAGGCTCTTTAGTTGAGAATCTTTCAGCATGTAACCTTTTACTATCATGTAACCTTTTAAGCCTTATCACAAAAGGGCTTCAGGGCTTCCTTGGTGACTTCGTTTTGACTTTGTTTAAAGAAAAACTTTAGACAAAATGAATTTATCAGAATTTATTTGTGTGTTAAAGGATTAATGAATGAGGCAGCACCCAGAATTAGAAGTAGTTCAGGGAGCTCTTGTTTTAACAGAGTATGCGGCAGACCTTTTCAGTAATCCCAGCATTTTGGGAGGCTGAGGTAGGCGGATCACTTGAGCTCATGAGTTCAAGACCAGCCTGGGCAACATGGTGAAACTCCGTCTCTACAAAAAATGCAAAAATTAGCCAGGCATGGTGGCACATGCCAGTAGTCCCAGCTACTTGGGAGGCTGAGGTGGGAGGATTGCTTGAGCCTGGGGGGTTGAGGCTGCAGTGAGCTGTGATTGTGCCACTGCACTCCAGTCTGGGCAACAGAGCGAGACCCTGTCTTGAAAAAAAAAAAAAATTACTTGATTGTCATAGCTACTTGTTTGTCTTATTTGGGTACAATCTGGCAGAAAGTTGCTCGTTAGAGAATAGTTGTTGGTTTCTGATTAAAATTAAGTTGTGACATCCTATGGATTGGGAGGAAATATTTGCAAGCCATGCATGTGATAAGGGGTTAAAATTCAGAATATAAAAGGAACTCAAATGACTCTATAGAAAGAATACAAATAATCCAGTTAAAAAATGGGCAAGGAACCTGTATAGACATTTCTCAAAAGAAGACATACAGATGGCCAACAGATATATGAAAAAATGCTCAACATTACTAATCATCAGGGAAATGCAAATTAAAACCACAATGAGATATCACCCCAATATGTGTCAGAATGGCTACTATCAAACAGATGAAAGATAAGTGTTGGTGAGGCATGTGGAGAAAGGGGAACGTTTGTACACTGTTAATGGCAATGTAAATTAGTACAGCCATTATGGAAAACAATGGCGGTTCCTCAAAAAACTAAAAATAGAATTACCATATGATCCAGCAATCCAACTTCTGGGTATTTACCTAAAAGATTGGAAATCAGTATGTTGAAGAGATATCTGCACTCCCATGTTCATTGCAGCATTAATCATGATAGCCAAGATACAGAATCAACCTAAGTGTCCTTGAACAGATGAATGGATAAAGAAAAATGTGGTATACATACGCAGTGGAATACTATTCAGCCTTAAAAATGAAAGAAACTTTGTCATTTGTGACGACATGGATGGATTGGAGAACATTAAGCTAAATGAGATAAGCCAAGTACAGGCAGACTAACAACATATATGCTTACTTATATATTTAATCTAAAACCGTTGAACTAAAAGAAGCAGAGACTAGAACAGTGGTTACCAGGGGTGGGGGGAAGGCATGGGGGAATGGGGAGATGATAGTCAAAGGGGAGGAATTTTTTTCTTTGAGATATGTTGCACAGTGTGGTGAATATAGTGACTAATAATGTACTTTATACTTGCTAAGAGTAAATTTCAAAAGTTTTCACTACAAAAAAAATTTGAGGTCATGGATATGTTAACTAGATTGATTTAATTATTCCACATTGTATTCATAAATCATCACTTTGTACCTCGTAAATATATAACTATAGTCAGTTTATAATTAAAAAATAAAAAGCAAAGATTAAGTTTTGTTTTACTGTTTACATTGGGCTTCAGTTTGCTTACATAGGAACCCAGAGTCCTAGGACCATCTTAGCCAAATGGCCTCCAATTAAAGATTGCTTACACTCTTTTTTTTTTTTTTTTGAGGCAAGAGTCCTGCTCTGTTGCCCATGCTGAAGTTCAATGGCACCATCTTGGCTCAGTGCAACCTCTGCCTCCTGGGTTCAAGCAATTCTCCTGGCTTAGCCTCCTGAGTAGCTGGGACTACAGGTGCCTGCCACCACACCTGGCTTTTTTTTTTGTATTTTTAGTAGAGACGGGGTTTCACCATATTGGTCAGGCTGGTCTCGAACTCCTGACTTCAGGTGATCCACCCACCTTGGTCTCCCAAAGTGCTGGGATTACAGGCGTGAGCTACCACACCCGGCCAAGATTGCTTACACTTTTTAAAAAATGTTATATTGTTTTAGTAAAACAAAGGGTAAAATTTAATAAAAAGGCACAAACACATTTTGTGTATATTGTGAAAATACCATCTATTTCCTCCAAAAGCTTATAAATTGATATGAGTATCATAAACCTGTTTATTTTTCTCCTGGACTAAGTATTGTTCAACATTTAATGTGTATTATGTGCAGGGAGGTAATGTGGGACCAGATTTTCTGGTTGGGAAAGGAGATAGTACTGGTTTTAGTACAGTAAGTTTCCATGCTTGTGTAGCACAACTGGACATGCCTTCATGTAACAGACATATGAAGAGGTTGAGAGAGCAGGCTGGAGATTGGAAGCTATCTAAGTAAAATTGAAGCCTAGGATTTGGTGAGTTTGTGTATCTGATAAAGAATAGTGTAAGAGTTGTAATTGGAAACACAATGAAATGTTTTTGTCTTTGGCTTTAGTGACATGGGATGCTTGATCACTAGTGTCTGATGCACCAGAGAAGCATGAAAATTGAAATCTTTGGGTTCAGTGAGGAAGTGGTCATTGGAGACTTGATACTATAATGATTGGGTGGTATGGCAGAGTAAAGTTGAATTGGAAAGGGATTAAGATGAGTTGATAAGGAAGTGAAGCACTGTGTAGTTAAAAAATTTCTGTGAAGAATAAGAAAGCTGGAAGAACACAAGAAGCTGTAGGATTAGTGGTAGTTTTTTCAGTTACAGTGTGTGTACATGTGTGAGCGAACCATTTATAAAGAGAAGGAGGCTCAGTACAATTAAGTAAAACAACCAAGAAAATGAAACTGAAATATAGTATTTTAGAAAGGTAAAATGAACCATAAAAATGAAAAGCCCCTGAAATCCAGTAAAGCTAATTTTCATCATATAAATTTGGCATACAGAAGAAAAATTTTAGTATTTTAGTTGTCTTTGGAAGAGTTAAAATTCTTCGACATAATAGCCACAGGATTACAAAATCTTTGAGTCTGTAATATATGCTTAGAGTGAATTCAAGGTTTTATTTTAGTTTTTTGAGACACGGTCTTGCTCTGTTGCCCAGCCTGGAGTGCAGTGGTGTGATCATGGCTCACTGCAGCCTCAAACTCCTGGGTTCAGGCGATACGTCTGCCTCAGCCTCCTGAGTAGCTGGGCCTACAGGTGCATGCCACTACACCTGGCTAATTTTTAAATTTTTTATAGAGATGGTGCTCCTCTGTTGCTCTGGCTGGTCTGTAGCTCCTAGCCTGAAGTGATCCTCCCTTCACAGCATCCCATCACAGCACCCCAGAGTACTATGATGACAGGTGTGAGCCAGTACACTGGCCAAATTCAAGGTTTTAGAAATCCATAAAAATAGATTGCTAAAAGCTGAATAAATTAATAGACAATGCAGTGAGTATTTTTGCTGAAAAAAGATAGGCATAACAGGAACATTTGATAGTTTTAGTGTGATGTGATGAAAGAGAATTTTAAAGCACATTTATCATCTAATTGCCTGGAAAGAAAGAACCAGGCATGGTAAATTACAAATATGATGCTTACATTGATATTCACAACTACCCAGGATGTAAGGTTATGCAGTTACTCATTGAGAGAGTATTCTCTGAATTTGTAATTTAAAAACAAGATGTATCTATGGAAAAGAGAAATCTAATATAATGAAATGTTGACTGGAAAATGTTTGAAAAATATCTAATAGACCAAATATGGTTCTGGCATGATTGTAATCATTAGGAATCTTGAAGACATACTGAACCCATGATACTCTGAATATGTGATACTCTGAATATGTGATATATTTTAAATAATATTTATTCAGTATATCGGTCACTGTGTAATGTTTTACATATATTAAAAGTAGGCCAGGCACGGTGGCTTACGCCTGTAATCCCAGCACTTTGGGAGGCTGAGGTGGGCGGATCACGAGGTCAGGAGAGCGAGACCATCCTGGCTAACATGGTGAAACCCCGTCTCTACTAAAAATACAAAAAATTAGCCGGGCGCAGTGGCAGGCGCCTGTAGTCCCAGCTGCTCGGGAGGGTGAGGCAGGAGAATGGCGTGAACCCAGGAGGTGGAGCTTGCAGTGAGCTGAGGTAGCGCCACTGCACTCCAGCCTGGGCGAAAGAGCGAGACTCCGTCTCAAAAAAAAAAAGTAAATAGGCACTTTCAAGATGTATAATAATACGCATTTCAGGTACTTGATTAGAAAATTATTTTCCCATTTAAGATAAATACATATTAATAGACAATGGTCAAACTTTTAAAGTCAGTCACAACGAAATGAGTCATGTTCATGCTTTTAAATATTCAGAGTTGACATCATCATAACCTTTGTTTCCCTAAATGATAACTTTATACATGGAGATAGTGGCATCTAGATGCTTACAGTTCTTGGTAAATTGAAGAGTGAGTGAATGTATTGTTTGGGAGTGGGGAAGAGTATTGTAATAGTGGTCTGGAGTAGGAGTACAAAGACCAATTTCTAAAAATCTGAGATTTAAAAGGAAATTTTAGTTTCTTTTCTAAATGTAGGGTTCACACTTACACTTTTCTTGAATTTCTAAAACTGAACACCTACCTAGTATTCCTACTGTGAGGAATGAGAATCTGAGTTTTGTGTTGTATGTAATTAGGGCAGGAGAGAAAATGTTTTGAAAGTGAGATCTGAGAGCTGTAAAGAGAGACTTGAGCTTTGCTAAGAAAACGAAAATATGTAAGTAATTTGGCACCAGAGTTCTGTATCTTCCTAGCTTGGAGGCTCCAAACCTTAGCTTCTGATATTAGAATTTAACTTTGCCGTTTCCGTCAGGTTTCTCTCCATCCTAACGAAAATGAACATCCCTTCCCTGGGCTGTTAGAACACGATCTCCCTGTAAATGATGATGGTATATCACGTGTATATTCACAAATCTTCTAGTTTAACTTCTAATGGAAAACCTAGAAAGATGTATAAATGGGGATCCCAAAGTAATCCCTCCCTCTTGATACTGTGTAAGCTAGTTATTAAGTGTTAATGACTTTGGGGAGTCACACACTCCTTTGGACTTTGTAAAATGAAAAACTAGATCTCTGCATTGACTAACATGATTCTGAGCATGTCAATCTTGGATAGGCTCATTATATTTGTGAGAATATATACACATCTGTCAAAATTAACTCAAACATCTTTATGTAACCAGTTACATACTATTTATACACATGAAATTAATCATTAATCTTGTTTACCTTCTGAAAAAACAAGCAGGGTAGTAAGAAAAGTTAAGTTCATAGGGGTTTTTAAAAACATGTTATGGAAGAATCCTGTGCTCCAAAGTCACAGCAA
Source organism: Symphalangus syndactylus (assembly GCF_028878055.3). Lineage (NCBI taxonomy): Eukaryota > Metazoa > Chordata > Mammalia > Primates > Hylobatidae > Symphalangus > Symphalangus syndactylus. The sequence continues at coordinate 87,018,406 of NC_072436.2, forward strand.
GCTGGATTTTAGCCATTTGTTAGATGCGTAACTGAGTGCAAGTTACAATGGAAACAAGCTAGAGGAATTATCCAGAAAATGAGGACGTATGCCTCGATATGTAAAGTGCGTAGCACATCCTTATGAGATATTCATTAATAAATTTATCACCCTTTCTGTTTTACAGGACAAGTGAAATGCCTTCTGGAAAACTAATATTTAAAATGTTGGAAGATATTTAAAGTAGTTATGTAGCTGAGTAAATTACTAAGATGTTAATAAATAGGAAAACATGAAAAGGACATGTAGGACAGCTTTATGTGAAAAACTTCTGTACTAATTAGTCATCATGCCTGGGTTTAAGGAGCTTTTAGTAAGTATATTACATTTAGTTTTATACTGAAGTTTTTATGGGGAAAGATTCCAGAGAGATTATATGCCCTATTGAGAAAGAAATAACCTATAATCAGGAATAACCTGAATAGTATGAATCAAAGTTAATTCTGTGTGAGTTAATAACTTGTTTCCTAGTTGAGTAGCAGCATACACCAAACTGATACTCTTCTTTAGGTGACAAGATAAAGAAAAAGTTATGTACAAATAATCAGGTAATGCCACTTCTTAAAAAAGTACAATCTATGCATGTAACAAAATGGCACTTGTAACCCATAAATTTATACAAATAAAAAATTATAGGCCGGGCGCAGTGGCTCACACCTGTAATCCTAGCACTTTGGGAGGCTGAGGCTGGTGGATCACCTGAGGTCAGGAGTTTGAGACCAGCTTGGCCAACATGATGAAACCCTGTCTCTACTAAAAATACAAAAATTAGCTGGGCGTGGTGGCACGTGCCTGTAATCCCAGCTACCCGGGAGGCTGAGGCAGGAGAATTCCTTGAACCTGGGAGGTGAAGGCTGCAGTGAGCTGAGGTTGGCACCACTGCACTCCAGCCTAGGCAACAAAGCGATACTCCGTCTCAAAAAACAAAACAAAATTATAATTCCAGGAGATGCCTGTTCTTGGCCTCTGCCAGAGGTTACAGTTTCCAGCCTGTGGGATGGCCAAACGCAGGCTGCAAAGAAAAAAAAAAAAAATTACACACACACACACACACACATATAAATCGAGAGAGTGACAGAGAGACAATTCCAAAAGCTGTTTTAAAAACTAAATTTTCATTATATGTGCCATTAATTTGTAGTATCAGCCCATATTTTTAGTTTTGGTATAAGATTAATACAAAGTGAATGACAGACTACATCATTAGTGATCATGATTTGTATAATGTAATTTATGCTTTAGTGAGTTATTTTCCATATAGTAAAATGCCTTTATTTAAAAAAAGAAGAGGTACAGTACATTATAATTCCAAGGAAATTTTTGTATTTAAAAAATGCCAATTTTTGGCTTAAAACTGAAAGGGTTTCATTTAATACCTGAATAACAAGGAAATTCACAATTAAGGCTGAAGTACTGTTCATATTATTGTGTATTTCTAATCATGTTATTTTAAGCTTGTGTATTTTAAACCATGGTTACAGAATTGTATAGGAATATATCGAAGGCATAACCTTATATTTATTGGAATTTTGGTTTAATTCTTTAGAACTTCAAAATAGTATTAGGATATGAAACAGGATTATTGTCACTCTGATAAAAACAAGACTGTACTGAGTCCTTCACTGTATTTTTCTAAAGAACTCACTTCTAGAGAGTAAGTGTTCAATAACATAAAGTTAGGAAATCTTTGTTATTAAAATTTGAATTTTTCTTTCACTGTATCCCAGTCTTTTGAATATATGTGTTTCAGGACATTTCCAGTTAAAATATAAATTTAGATAATATCCTGACTACATTAAAAATAAGATCTTTAAGTAAACGTATTTCCAAATCATATTGTCATTGTGCACTGAATTAATTCTCTGAAGACTAAAAGCTCTGCTTGTTTAGAAAAGTCAATGATTAGTTCTTTATATGCAACTGAGGTTCTGTTTCTCTTCTAAACGTTCCTTTACTAATTTTTCCAAAGCGAAAAGATGCTCATCTGCTTCTTCTGGCACAAGGTTCCTAATAGAATTTGCAAGTTCAAAAAGATATTCTGTATTTCTTCCACTTGGACCAGCTGCATTAAAAATCTGTTCAGCAATGTCTTCCAGAGGTGCAGGACCAAGATAATTAGGATTATCACATGTTCCAATATATAGCAATACATTGAATGGTTTTGTTGTGAGATCTTTTGGGTAAAAAATGACTGTTGTGGTTCTGTAGCCTCCTTTCTCTCTGAAGTCAAGGTATGCTTTTACTTCTTCTTCCTTTCCTACTGGCAATCTGTAAGCAACACCCCATACACATCCCTGTTGAAAAATGAAAAGAATACACACTGGTATTTATAAGGCTAATTAAAATAGGTGAAGATAGGTTGTGATCTAAGAGAGTATCTCATATATTCTTTTCTGTTTGTTTTTGAGATGAAGTCTTATCTGTTGCCCAGGCTGCAGTGCAGTGGCACAATCTTGGCCCACTGCAACCTCAGCCTCCCGGGTTCAAGCTATTCTCCTGCCTCAGCCTCTCGAGTGACTACGATTACAGGAATGCACCACCATGCCCAGCTGATTTTTGTATTTTTAGTAGAGAAGGGGTTTTGTCATGTTGGCCAGGCTGGTCTCAAACTCCTGACCTCAACTGATCCACCTGCCTCGGCCTCCCAGTGTGCTAGGATTACAGGCGTGAGCCACCATGCCTGCCTGTATCTTGTATATTTTTAAAAGTGGGCCAGGAGCGGTGGCTCACGCCTGTAATACCAGCACTTTGGGAGGCCGAGGTGAGTGGATCACGAGGTCAGGAGTGGAAGACCAGCCTGGCCAAGATGGTGAAACCCTGTCTTTACTAAAAATACAAAAATTAGTCAGGCACGGTGGCAGGCACTTGTAATCCCAGCTACTCGGGAGGCTGAGGCAGGAGGATTGCTTGAACCCGGGTGGCAGGGGTGGCAGAGGTGGCAGTGAGCCGAGATCATGCCATTGAACTCTAGCCTGGGTGATAGAGTGAGACTGTCTCAAAAAAATAAAAAATAAATAAAAGTCAATACAGTTTTTCTTCACTTAAAGTGCACAGAAGAACATACTAAACAATAAAGGAAATAAGCACTTTAAAATCTCCATTGTGAATAATTTCTTTGTAGCATAGGCACAGGAAGATATTTTATCTTAAAAAATTTTTTTTTTTAATTTGGGTCTTTTTCTTTAATAACGGGACAGAAATGAAAAATATGAGCCTTTCACTTGCTCATTAAAAAATTCTAGAAACAAAGTGCCATTTGTTTATTAACTGTTTAATTAGGAGTTATTAGTTACCAAATTGAAGCTCTTTTTTATAAATGCTTTTCATAGTATCAGTTATGAAAGCATTTCCTAATCCACACCATTATTTATCTACCATTACTAACTGCTTGATTTTTGTTTATTAAAGTCCTTTCCAAAGTTAAACATTTAATTTCACAATATAAAATTCTGAATCTGTACCCCAATAAAATGATTGAAAATATTTAAGAAACTGAGGATTGTTGGTTAAATAAAACTTTCTGGTGCTCCAAACCAGTTTTAAAATCACAGGTGCCACTGAGGTCTACGGGAGGGTGGAGGGTGGGAGGAGGGAGAGGATCTAGAAAAATAACTAATCGATACTAGGCTTAATGTTAATACCTGGGTGATGAAATAATCTGTACAACAAACCCCCATGACACATGTTTACCTATGTAACAAACTTGCACATCCTGCACATGTACTCCTGAACTTAAAAACAAAAATACAAAACACAACACACAGGTGCTATTGATACAATTAAGCAATAAAGAAAATAAGAATTCCTCACTTAGATTTCTGCTGAAAATGAGACTGGTAGCAAAAGTGAAGAGAGCTTTTAGGGGTTCCATTTAATTCTCGGTGGTAGTCTGGCTGTCGGGGGGGGGGTATTTCTATTAATGTCAAAGGGGACCACAAAATTCTTAGTTAATAAACTTGTTTTTAAAAAAACCCCACAGCCGGGCATGGTGGCTCATGCCTGTAATCCCAGCACTTTGGGAGGTCAAGGCGGGCGGATCACGAGGTCAGGAGATCGAGACCATCCTGGCTAACACAGTGAAACCCCGTCTCTACTAAAAATACAAAAAATTAGCCGGGCGTGGTGGCGGGCGCTTGTAGTCCCAGCTACTCAGGAGGCTGAGGCAGGAGAATGGCGTGAACCCGGGAGGCGGAGCTTGCAGTGAGCCAAGATCGCGCCACTGCACTTCAGCCTGGGCGACAGAGCTAGACTCTGTCTCAAAAAAAAAAACCCCACAAAAACGAAAACTACGTGCCATTTGTCTGTACATTGTTGTCTACCTTGCACTCTGTGTTCTAACTTTTCTTATTGGCCTCATTTTTCACAAACACAAAAAAACCCCACAAATACAGAGAAGAATTCTAAATTTAGGGTAGTTCAAATTATCTGTGATGATTGTTAATCAAATTGAAACAGAAACATCGCAACATTTTATAAAATTAAAATTATACAAAAAAGAATATTTATACCATACCGCAGGATCTTCAACAAGAGTCACAACTCTTCCAGGCTGTTTTAAAAAAGGTAAAAAAAATTTTTTTCTGAATTAATAAAGTTCACTAAGTAGCTGAGCATTAGCAACATTTTTGACATGGAATATTTGAGCTATATTTGCTCATAAGCACTATTTCTTAAGCATAGTTTTTTATGTTAAAGCTAAAATGAATTAAGAGAACCTACCTTATCTAGAGACTATGTTGGCCTTTCTAAAAGATTTCCATCAATTTATACGTATTAGGTATATTATGTTCACTTTACATGGATATATTGGAAAACATACCAGTAACTAAAGGTCATTTAAAATGAAAGGCAAATGGAAGCAGTAATTATAAATATTCTGGTTTTTCCCTTAGGAAAAAAGAATGTTATAGTTTTATTTATTTATTTTTATTTTTTGAGACAGAGTTTTGCTCAACAAGCCCAGGCTGGAGTGCAGTGGTGCGATCTTGGCTCACTGCAACCTCCAACTCTCGGGTTCAAGTGATTCTCTCACCTCAGCCTCCTGAGTAGTTGGGATTAGAGGTGCCCACCACCACGCCCAGCTAATTTTTGTATTTTTAGTAGAGACAGGGGTTTCACCATGTTGGACAGGCTGGTATCGAACTCCTGACCTTAGGTAATCCACCCGCCTCGGCCTCCCAAAGTGCTGGGATTACAGGCGTGAGCTACCGCGCCCGGCCTGTAGTTTTATTAGGGAAAAAAACATATGACATAAGGGGTGCTTTCCTATATATAGGGAAGTGACTTTCAAATTTGGTGGATCAAAATGACCTAGAGGGCTTGACAAACACATTGTTAGGCCACACCTCCTGAGTTTTTGATTCTGTAGGTCTGGAGCTGTCTAAGAATTTGCATTTGTAACAACTTTCCCGCTGATTTCAGAAATTGTTTTGGGGCTCATACTTTAAGAACCACTGTTACCAGGGGTTATTAAGAGGTTTTAAGTGCGAGAGAATGAGTGATTTACACTTCTGAGTTATGAAGTGTTCTTACCTTTCTGTATATGGTAATGGTGCTTCAAGGTAGGCATTCCTTTTACATTCATAAATGAACTTTACTTTGCCCTGTTGAAGGGTCAGCATTAGAACTGACCTATTCGTGTAGTTCTTATATGGGACAATCAGACCACCTGTGTTCTAGGCAATTTTATTTTCCCATTTTGGTTTTAACACAGGTCAGTTAACAATTTTATGGAAAGCTTCACTTTTTACTATTCAACTTGAGGTTGAAATGATATATTATGAAGCCAAAACAAGTTTTATTTGTTCTCCCATTTCAAAGACTGATAAAACAGTCTTTGTTTATAAATGGAAAGCCTTAGAGAAAGTCCAGACTTGGAATGTTCCATAATTTAAGGCACAAAGGTGACACCTATCAGTGCCTGCAAGCTTTTTTTTTTTTTTTTTTTTAAATAAACTTCGTCCACAGAGTACCAAAGGCTGTGTGTGTACTGATACCTTAATATCATTCATGGGAATGTTGAGTCATAAGCCACAATTTTACCTACTTGTATGCCCAATGTCTGGCACATAGCGAGCCTAAATCATCCAGGCATTTGTGTCATCTTTGTTGCTATTTCCTTCTAGTCTTTATCTGTTAGTATAGATAATTCGTAATCATGGAACACATGGGATTTTGGATTATGATTTCTCATTTAATTTTCCTGTTAGTCTTCTCATTTTAATAGTTGCATAATATTGTATCATTGATGAACTATAAACATTCCTGTGTTCTTGGACATTTAGATTTCTGACTTGTTTTCTTTTTAAGATAATGCTACAATGAGGATATATATATTGGTGAGGGTCAAGTAGATAATGCCATATTGTTTTCAATTTCAAAGTGAATTAGAAGTTATTTATGAATACGTACTGTGTGCTGTGGAGATGATGAAATCTTGATTCTTGGTTCCAGTAGCTTATATTGTCATTCTAGAATGCAAACTAACATGTGAAATAAATAGAGCTAAGATATGGGCTAAGATGTATGGTATTAAGTGCAGTTAGAATTCTGAGTCTTAGGTGCTCAGAAAGACACCTTTTTTTAGCCCCCCTTTTTTTTTTTGAGACGGAGTTTCACTCCTGTTGCTCAGGCTGGAGTGCAGTGGCGCAATCTCGGCTCACTGCAACCTCTGCCTCCCGGGTACAAGCGATTCTCCTGCCTCAGCCTCCAGAGTAGCTAGGACTCTACCAGCGTACGCCACCATGCCCGGCTAATTTTGTATTTTTAGTAGAGACGGGGTTTCTCCATGTTGGTCATGGTGTTGAATTCCCGACCTCAGGTGATCCACCCGCCTAGGCCTCCTAAAGTGCTGGGATTATAGGCGGGAACCACCACGCCTGGCCAGCCCCTTTCTCCTTTTAAAGAATCACGGACTGTTGTGTTGACTAGGCAATTTCTAATCATCAGTGTATTCTGACAGCATACATATCTCAATGTGTTTTGTAACACACTGTACATTTTGGTCAAGACTAGAGTAGTAAAGTATGTTGTTATAGCCACTTACATAAATATTTAATACTTGGTCATTATAATTGGAGCCTGGGCTAAAGGTTTTCTTTTCGGAATGGCAATTTTAAATATTCATATCAAAACTGACAACGCTCAAACTCGTGGCCTCAAGCAGTCCTGGCTCAAACTTCCAAAGTGTTGAGATCAGAGGCATGAGCTGCCGGGCCCAGCCAAAACTGACAACTCGGAAGCCATTTAATTTAGCTTAGTTCTTTAATGTCTTGAATATTGTTTTAGAATATTCTTGGAGATACTTTGGCCATGACATTTCTGTTCATCTATAAATGTGCATTTACCCTAAGCCATTTGCCCCTTTTCAGGTCATTGTGTCCCAATAGGCCAGTATAGTCTACTTAAAAGCCAAGTTCTTAAATGACCAACTCTAGTTGAGATAGAATGGTTTCTAACTCAGGTTCTTTTCTTGATTTTAATCCCATGTCTCTCTTATGAGCAGGTGCAAACTACTTTAGAGCCTTGACCTTTTCCCCTTTCCATTGACCAATTTCCAAATTATTAGTTACCTCAATCTTAGTTTTCTTTATGGATTAGTTGTTTTGTAGCCAGTACAAAGCTGATTTGCATAAGCAGTGAGCTGCTGCTAATTCTCTATACCTATATTGAGATTAATGTCTTTGTATGACTGACTGAAAAGTGGATCAATGAACTTACATTTCACATTATGAGAACCATCAAGAAAGTGACATTAAAATAATGCTGGATATAGTAATGAGTTTGGTACTGTGTTACTCATATAAACAGAACTTCATTTAACTTCACTAGTACCTGAAAACCAAAGTGAGTTCCTTAATAACCAGCGAAAATTTTGGAAACTCGTTCTGCAATCCTAGGTGTCAGAAAATAAAACTTTTGAAAGATGTAAAGAAATCCTAGAAGTAACATGCACGTTTAATCGCAAGCCCATGAAAGTCGGCTAGAATGCAGAAATGCCAACAAATTTAATTGCTAAAAAGCTGAATTTGCAACTTGATTTTACCATTTGAACTCTGTGGTGACATGAACATTCATCTTCCCGCCAGTGGGATTTTTTTTTTTTGGCAGAGGTTGCGGAGAAATGGAGTCCCCATCTCCGCACTCAGCCTGGTGCGAGCTCGTGCGCCTGTGCCCGCGCTTCTCGCCGTCTCTAGAAACTAACCGCTGGCATCTTACGCAGCTTCGGAAGGAGTGCCCGGGCTGGGTTAGAGATGGCGGGCAGGTGGCAGGGAAAATCTACAGAAATAAGTGTTACCCCAAGCCACGTGCTTGGCCCCCATGAAGCACTAAGGTGTGGTTCCCTAGGGTGTGGGTGCTGTGTGTGGAGTTGGGGAGCAGGGGTCCGGGGGCAGTAAGTGTGGGGAGCTGACCGGCGCCTCACCTTGCCGGGGACCCCGCGGTGGTCCGTGCTGCCCTGCCAGAAGCGCCTGCTGTAGTTTGTGATGTATCCGACCAGCTTGTCCTGATAGGGGAAATCCACCTTCCAGATCAGGGACCCGTAACCAAAAACCCACATCTTTTCGCGGCTGCTCTGCCACAGCGGCCGTGAACCCTAGCTGTCGCCGCGCCTCCGGAGACTGAAGCCTCCGGTAAGCGAGTAACCGGCTGCGCGGGGCGCAGGCGCGATGGCCACTTGGGGCGCAAAGCCCCCTGGGAGTTTAGATCCAGAAAGGTTTCCCGAGCGGATCTCAGTCAGCTTTATTTTATTTCCTTGATTAGAGTGTCAAGAGACATTGACCTTCGGTGTAGTAAGCAATGGATTCTTTTGCAGCCTCCGTAAATCACCCTAACCTACCTTTAGTGCGCGTGTGCAGAAAACTACAATACCCACAATGCTTTTTGGAGCTATTTGGCTCTGAAATTGGAACTGGGCTTATTTCTAACGGGGGCGAAGAAGGAGAAAAGAGCTGGAGTCGTCATTCGTGTCCAGATACGGAGGCGGTGTACCAGCAGCGTAGGCAGCACCTAGAAACACGTTTTGTTCTGCTTTGGAAATTAGATTTTTGCCTACATAACAGCAGCCGGAGGAATGTAATCCATATTTGATTTTATGTCCTGAAAAAAAAATGTCTTTTGCCTTTCAAATAAAAGCAGAAAGTTTACAATAGAAGTTTACGCCTGTGAAAGAGTAGCTGTCATTTCAATGGGAATTGTTTATATATTTAAATTTTACACAAATTTATTCATCTTTAGTATTATCAGTGGCTTGTTCAGAAAACAGCAGGCAAATGTTCTTAACTTGGGGCCCCTGTAAAGGCTATTTGGAAACGAGCTGGGGAACCTGAATTTGTGTACAAAATTTGGGGTATACACTTTTCTAGGGGGAAACTACAGCTTTCATAAGTTTCTCCAAGGGGTCAGGGATTCTAAAATTTTTGAAGATCTGCTCATTTGAGCTCTTGCTGCAAAATATTGTTTAGGAAATTCGCTTCAACTATCGTGGCTGTGTCTCTGTGTGTGTGAAAACAGAAGCCTTACCAAGTGATTGTTCTTTCTTGAAGATTTTTATACTATGGTCTTGAATGCTAAAACACTCAGATTCAAGGGGTATTATTTGTTTTCTTATAAAGAAATCAGCAGGAAGCTGCTACCAAACAAACAAAAAAAACAAGCCTTTTCCTATTTTCTCTAAGTTGTAGTTTCAAATTGCCTGACATGGTTACTAACCCTTCTTTTTTGAAAAATTTTGAATATACAGAAAACTCAGATAAAAAGAGTGTAATGACCAATACCTTTCATCTAGATCCAATAATTACCATTTTGCACAGTTGCTTTACTTCCTTTTCACTTTATTTATACTTTTAAATGGAAAACATTTGAAGTTGCATGTGTTATGACATTTTACTGCCACATACTCTACATGTGTCTTATAAGAATAAGGACATTCATCCTAGAACAAGTTCCCTAAAAAAAAAAAAAGAATAAGGACATTCTCCTAATAACAGTGATGCCGTTATCACATGTAAGAAAATTAACAGTAGTTATGTAATCAAATACGTATTCCATATCCAAACTGCTTCATAGAGTCACTAACAAGAAATTGTGTCTTTGAGAGAGTCACATGAAAGCTATACTGGACTCTGAGTGGAGGGGAACTTGAAGTGAGCATTGGAGGGAGATGATGATGTGAGCAAGAACTCTGTTAAGAACTTTCTGGGCTATGTAGGAAAACCAGGCTCATCTCTTTATGGTGTTCTCTGTTGGTTTCAGTATGCCCAGTCAGTGGGTCTGTTTGGTCAAGCGTAGAGAACCTGAGTGTTTAACCTCTTCTGGAAAGGACCAGCAGGTGCAGGAAGACTAGAATGACACCTATCTTTCACTGCTTTTCTGGCCTCTTTGGGTTTAGTTGTTTCCTATAGAGGGCTATATATTGAGGCTGAGCATTGCTGGTAGTTGAATGGCTGTCTCTGCATAATGTAGTGTACACTGGGGATTAAGCAGAGGTGCTCTTATCAATGGAGCACCAAAGAGTGTGTTGTGGTGGGGTGTGAACAGGAGCAGAAGCTTACTCCTCAAACATTTCCAGAGGAGGAAAGATGGAACACTTAAAAGTCCCTTCATGTTTTTAGTAGGAACATTCCACAAGGAATTCTAATCTGCCAAACAGAGAAACTTCCTGGTTTAGGCAGCAGCAGAGACTGTGGCATGGCAGTCACTTTGTGTATTGTGGGCCCTTCTTCGTCAGTCATGTGAAAGATACTAGACAGGCCCACCGTGATCTGCTGACCTCTAGGAGTGAAGTGTTGTTTTATTGACTATAGTATTATCCTTCTACCTTGTTTTGTAGACTGGTCAAACAAATGGATTTTACAGAGGCTTACGTGGACACGTGCTCTACAGTTGGACTTGCTGCCAGGGAAGGCAATGTTAAAGTCTTAAGGAAACTGCTCAAAAAGGGCCGAAGTGTCGATGTTGCTGATAACAGGGGATGGATGCCAATTCATGAAGCAGCTTATCACAACTCTGTAGAATGTTTGCAGATGTTAATTAATGCAGGTAAAGTAAATTCAAGGTATGGAGGCTTTGCCTACAAGCTGGATTAATAAAACATAAAAAAGTATAATATATAACTTATCAACAGTAGTATTTGTTTCCCTTTCTATAGTCATAACATAACTGCCTGAATTTGTTTATTAAGGATAGTAAGATTGCCTGCCTTGGATTCAATCAGTATGATATTCTAGTTAGACATCTTATATGGAAGTGCCTCTGTCTGGTCTCTTTTTATTGACTGAGCTAGGTGATATGGGAGAAGTAGTCTGCTGTTTGAATTTAAGCATGTGGTAGTTACTGGTCATGTTTATTCTTTCTTCCTTTACCAAACAGAAAGAGCAATTGTACTGAAATTGAGGATGTGTTTTGATTGAATTAGTCTTTTTCTTTTTAAACACTTTTTAATACTTTTGGGAATCTTTACAACTACTTAGCATGAGACAAGATGCCTGCCTTCCTGATGCTTTTTCTTGTCAGGGGAAACAGATGACAAATATCTAAACAATTAAACAAGATAATTTAAAAAGGTAAAAGTGTTATGAAGAAAATAAAACAAAGTAGAGATAATAAAACAGATGGGATAGAGAAAAATGGTGTGCTACTGCACATCTCTTTACATCTCTACATTCAGTGACTTCATGCTTGGGATCAGCCATGGTAGGAGTATTTACACCACAGAAATAAGCCAGTGCTACAAACCAGTGCTATAAACTGGGCTTTCTTCCCCCTGGACAGCTAGTTATTAAAAGTTATCCAGCACACTACTGAGTGAAGGGCATTGACGAAAGGCGAGATTCTGACATTTAGTAGAGAGGGGGTAGGAAGAAAACAGATGGTGACTGAGCATTGCTTTGTAATAGTCATCGTGCCACATGCTCAATTTATCTTCTTTAATATTTATAAAAGTGGTGTTAGAGGCAGTATTATCCTCATTTTATTGGTGAAAAGACCAAGGCTCAGAGAAGTTGACTTGTAAAAGGTTACATAATAAACTAGGGTATTTGATTTGAACCCATTTCTCTGACTCTAAATCCCTTTTTTTTTTCTCTCATACCATGCTTCTGACATTTAATTGAATGAATTTATAGCATTCAGTTAAACTGAGGTTGACTATAATACTCTGCATTGTAACACTCAGAACCAGTTTCATTTCATTGATCATGGAAATTCAGACCCTTTTCTCTGCATACTTATCACCAGGTATAGGTCCTTAAAATGTAGACTTCTGGGTCCATAGCCCATCAGAACTACTAATTTGTTACCTGCTGGACGAGAAAGGAAATAATCTTGTTTTTGGTAGTGGTAGATGTTTTTTTTGTTGTTGTTTTGTTTTTTTCTTTTTTTTGTCTTAACAGGTAAGAGATGGTAAGGCTAAACTCCGTAAATCATAATGCAGGAAATTTGTCATGATTGTTTTTAAAATCATGTGTTCAAGTGTCTAGTGACTATTATAGTCGAGTGTTTGAAGATACTGGAAAAATAGATGTTATTCCACTAATTTCAAATGCTTAAGATATGTTTTCAGAATCTGTTTGAAGTTAACTATAAAGCTTGTGTTCCCAAACTATTTGTAGTAACAAAGACATGAGTTTGAATACCCTTTTTTAGGCAAAAAACTCGTTTCCAATATACTGTTACATCTCTTCTTCATATCGGAATAGCGTAGTTTATGTTACAGATTTTTTTTCATCTGCTGAGTAAACTTGGGCATGCTTTTGACTAAAGGCATTTGAACTGGCTGTTAAATTCATCTCTACAGTTGCCCTGCCGTATCTACAGGGAGTTGGTTCCAAAATGTCCACGGACACCAAAATTCATGGATGCTCCTCAAGTGCTGCAGTCTGTCCTGAAGATAGGAAAATGTCCTGTACACACATACAAAAAGTCAACTGTCTGTATCTGTGGGTTCCACATCCCACAAATGCTATTATCTTTCATCCCAGTTGGTTGAATCTGCAGGTGCAAAACCCATGCATACAGAGGCCCAACTGTATTTCCTTTTTTTCTGAGACAGAGTTTTGCTCTGTCGCCCAGGTAGGAGTGCAGTGGTGCGATCTCAGCTCACTGCCACCTCCACCACCCAGATTCAAGCGGTTCTCCTGCCTCAGCCTCCCAAGTAGCTGGGACTACAGGTGCACACCACCAGTGCCTGGCTAACTGTCTCACTTTGTTGCCGAGGCTGATCTCAAACCCTTGGCTCAAGTGATCCTCCTGCCTTGGCTTCCCAAAGTGCTGGGATTACAGGTGTGATGCACCACACCTGCTGTCTTTTATTATATAATTTTCCTACCTCCCTGAGGTTTATCTAATATTAATACACTGTCAGAGATTCCTAAAAGATAATTAGTGCACCAAAATAAGAAGGTATGTAGGCCTACACAAATAAAATGGAAATATCTAAAATGGTTAGAAGAGTTTTGCTTTACTGTGTCTTCAATTTAGATTTGGAATCCATTCTGAGTACCATACATGGTCTTCTGACTCAAGTTGGAGAAGAGCATTCAAGTGTGGTGTAGATTACATAGAAGTTTAATATGCATACGTATTTTTGTATTTCTTATGTATCTCATTTTAGTTTTCTGTTTAACATATTAGCACAGATAACAAATTTGCTTGTCTTCTCTCCTGTATTGGAGGTTGGGTGTAATGGGTGTTGAGATTTTATGAAGCTTGTCGTCCTGGAGGGCAGTAATGATCTTCACTGGCAATTAATGCCATTCAATAGTAAGTCATTTGCTGACTAAAAGTCACTTAAAAATCTTATAATTATTAAGCATATAGCTAAAAAGTACTTTTATTTGGCTAATAAATGATCTAGCTCATAGTATTTTTTATTAGTTCATGTTAAATGAGAAAATATGCACTAATACTGGGCACAGTAACGGATGCTGAAGTTCCTTAGACAAACAAATCACTGTAGCATAGTGATTAAGAGTTACGGTCAGATGGACCTGGATTCTAGTGACTCTACCATTTTATTGGTGTGACTTTGGACAGGTTTTTTAACCTGTAAGAGGTTTAGTTTTTCATCTGTTAGATAGAAATATTCTGTTGTTCCAGCTCAGGCCAGAAACTGGGCCATCATTAATTCCTTTTTCTCATATTTCTCACTAGTCAGTCAGCAAATTTGTGTATGTGTATGTCTATATTTGTGTGTATGTATACACACACACACACACACACACAGTCAGATCACTTCTCACTACCATTAACACCTTTGTCAGAGCCACATCTCTTGTCTGCGTTGCTGTAATAGCATCTTAACCGATCTTCTCTATCTGCCATTGCTCCCTCTCCATCCTATGACAGGCCACCCTCAATATATTAGAGGTCTGTTGTATTTTAAAATACAACAGACCAAGTCACTCTTCTGCTCTCTTGAGTGAAAACACTTTTGCGTCGTATTTCATGGTAGAGATGTAATGTAATTTATGTAACCATTCTCCTATTGATAGACATTTTGTTGTTTCCTAAAGTTTTGCTGTTAAAACTAGTGATCCAGTGAACATCCTTTTGTGTATATCTTTGTCCACATGGTTAAGCATTTCTGTAGTATGGGGTTTTAGAAGTGCAATTACTGTTTGGTAAGTTAGAGTTTTCTGGAGAAATAGAACCAATAGAATATATATAGATAGACAAGAGGGGATTTACTATGGGAATTGGCTAATGCAATTATGGGAGCTGAGAAGTCCCATGATATGCTCTCTGTAAGATGGAGAACCAGGGAAGCTGGTGGTGTAACTCAGCCTGAGTCTGAAGGCCTGAGAACCAGGGGAAGTGATAGTGTAACTCTCAGTTTGAGGCCAAAGGACTGAGAACTGGGGTGTGGGAAGCCACTGGTATAAGTCCTGGAGTTTGAAGGCCTGAGGATCAGGATCTCCAGTATCCAAGGGCAGGAGAAGATGCATGTCCTAGCTCAAGAGAGAATGAATTCTCCCTCTGCCTTTTTTTTTTTTTTTTCATTTGCAAGATTAATAGAGTGAAAACAGAGCCCCCATACAACAGGAGGGGACCCAAAGGGGGTTGCCGCTCCCTGCTCAAATGCCTGAGTTTATATCCTGATCATTGTCCCTCCCTCTGTGCTCTCAGGCGATATATGATTTGACTATTTCTTTACCTCGTGCTGTAGCCTAATTTATATTTTAGTGAGCCCTCTTTACTACCTGATTGGTCAGGTGTGAGCTGAGTTACAAGCCCCGTGTTTAAAGGTAGGTGCGGTCACCTTTCCCAGCTAGGCTTAGGAATTCTTAGTGGGCCTAGGAAATCCAGCTAGTCCTGTCTCTCAGTCCCCCCTCTCAACAGTAAAACCCAAGTGCTTTTGGGGAGGTTGGCCGACGACTGCTCTTAAGTGCTTCCTCCTGTATTGGGGCATAGTAGGGGTTGTGCAGTTGAGATTTCGTCAGGAGGAGTGCCTTCGATGTCATTAACATCGGAGCATGGGCTAGCAGGCTGTTCCAGGGGTCCGCAGTAGATCTTAGTCATGGACTGCATCTGGGGTTCCATTTGAAGAACGATTTGTAGTTTTATAGCTTTGATTCTGGAAGAGACAAACTTAACAAGAAGGTTAAAGATACAGGGATTGAAATGTAGGCCTGAAGTGCCAGGGATTATTTCTTCGGCATACTTCACAGGCCCTGACTATCTGCTTGAAAGTTTTGAAAAGGCCTGGTCCAGTAAATAATGATTTGGCCATCTGATGGGTGCTATCAATGCCTAAGTGAAAGGTCTAGTGAAGGGTTTTAAGTAATTTCCATTGGTTAGCTGCAGGCAAAAGTATTTTTCCTTCTTCAGTGGCTAGCCATCCTGAGGGGAGGAAGCTATGTCCTCTTGAGGTTCCCCATTCTATTTCTTCTGCTGAGTAGTGGGCCTTGGTTTCCTGGAGGGGATTACCCCATACTAGGGGTCCTTCTGTAAGCATTTCTAATGGAGGGTCCAACCTTGCAACTCTTTTGGCTTCAATATCCGCTTGGCGGTTTCCTTCCACTTCTTTTCTTTTCTTTCTGATGACCCCAGCAGTGTAAAACTGCCACCTCTTTAGGTTTCTGTACAGCCAAAAATAATCTCCTAATGTCTTCCTGATGTTTGATAGGTGTTCCCTCGGAAGTTAGGAATTCCCTTTCTCTCCATATTGTTGCATGGGCATGGAGAGCTAGGTAAGCATACTTAGAGTCTGTATATATATTTACCCTTTTTCCTTCTCCTAATTCTAGTGTATAACGGCCCCTGCTTTTCCTAGGATGTCTCTCCCTAACAAAGGAGTGAGGCTTTCAGGCATAATTAGAAACGCATGTGAAAAGAGTAAAGTTCGTCAGTCACAACTTAGTGGCTGGGAGAAGTATATAGTGACTGCCTGTCCTAGGATCCCCTCGGATAGTGACAGATCTGGAGGACAGTTGTCCGGGACAGGAGAGTAGGACTGAGACAGCCGCGCCAGTGTCCAGGTGACAGTTAACCTCCTGGCCCTCAATGGTCAAGCGTACCCGGGGCTCTGTGAGGGTGATGGCATGGGCTGGCGCTTGCCCTGGGCACCCTCAGTCCTGCTGCTGGATCATCTGGTTAGTGGCTTCTGACTCACAGGACCTTCGTCCCCTGGGGCAGTAGACCTTCCAGTGATTCCCTTGACATAAGGGGCATGGATGAGGGGGCGGCTTATTTCTATTCGGACAATCTTTTTTAAAATGTCCTTGTAAACCATACTGGAAGCAATCCCTATTAGGCATTCAATTTGCCCAGGCTTTCCCTGTTCCAGAGCCTTCAAAGTCCATTTGCCTGAAGGCCATGACTAAAGCGGTGGCCTTTTTCTTATCCCGTTTATCCCATTCTGCCTGCTCCTCCTGATCTCTATTATAAAAAACCGAGGTTGCCAAGTTCAATAGGGTTTCTAAGTTTTGCTGCGGGCCTAAGGCAGACTTTTGAAGTTTTGTTCTGATGTCTGCAGCTGACTGAGAGATAAACTTATCCTTTAAGATTAGTTGGCCTTCAATAGAGTCAGGCGACAGAGAGGTATGCTTTCTCAATGCTTCCCTTAGTCTCTCCAGAAAGGCGGTAGGATTTTTCTCCCTTTCCCTGTGTTGTAGTGGACATCATTGAATAATTCATAGTCTTCTTCCTAGTTTTTTTTAGCCTTCTAGCACGCAAGTTAGCAAATGTCTGCGGCACCAATCTCCATGTTCTGATTCTGCATCCCAATGAGGGTGTACGCTGGGAACTGCCTGCTGGCCTGTGGGGAATTGTTCTCTTTCCTCTATTGTCATCCTATCATTGACCTGACTGAGATACCAGAGATTGCCAAACTCTCGGGCTGCAGATATGGCGGCACTTCTCTCTTTTGTGGTTAGTGTCTGATCTAGCAGTAACATTGTATCTCTCTATGTCAGATCAAAGCATTGTTCTAACCGTTGTAAAACATCAATATAGCCATCAGGGTTATCTGAGAATTTACCTAGGTCTATTTTAATTTGCTTCAAGTCTGACAGGGAAAAAGGTACATACACTCTGGGCCGAATTCTCCAGAATACATCTTAGGGGCGTTTTTGCCTTGGGGGGAATGTCTTCCATCTGAAAAAAGAACATAGGGATGCCAGCACCTCTAGTCGTTTTCCGATGAGCATTAGCCCTAGAGTGTCCTCTGTGGTCCTAGTGCTTATTCCTTTCCAGGGTGTGTAACTACCCATGGACCTCTGCTTATCGGATTAGTTACGCTCACCAATGTAGCAGTCCTGCACCCCTTTTCCCGCCTTTCTTGACCACAAAGAAAGGGGTCTGGGCTGCTGGATTCTAGTAGTCCTTTACCAGCATGCCTAACATTGCCTTTGCGCTCAAGGGTGAGTTCTAGAGCTGGGCTGGGTTCCTGAGTATTTCATAACAACCCAGCTGCCCCATCAAGATGCATTCCCATAAACAACAATTCTTACGCAAATTTTTTTCGGAGAGGGTGTGGGTAACCTTTTGAGTTAGGATCGAGATAGAGTTTTTGCCCACTAGGGCCTTTGTCCTTCTTTCCCTTGTAGGAATATGCCCTAATTATTGATCTTAAACTGTTTGTTGCCCCGGATTAAGTCCTTGCGGGTACGAAATATGAGAGATGGATCCTGTTTATCCTATGTGCCTTTTTCTGTGGGTTACTGGGTTAAGGATTTTTGATAGGAAGGCTATGGGTTGTCAGTGGTCTCAGTGTTTTCAGGCTATGCCCTTGTTTACACTGACAACAAGGTAGTATTGGAGTGTTATAGGGTCACAGAGAAGACCTTCAATTATCAATTATAGGTTTTAAATTTACCCTGGCTTTTAAAGGAATAGGGCACACTATTTTTTCTTTACTACTTCTATCTCTCTTTTTCTCTCTCTCCCTCTCTTTTCTCTCTTGTCTCTCTCTCTCTGTCTCTTCTCTCCTTGACTTACCTAATTTGCTTTCATCCTGATCTATTATGTTGTCATAGACCCAGTTCCAGTTGTTAAAGTACTGGGTCATGAGTTTCAAGGCCCTGGCCAAGGAGCCAAGGCTTGGAGATTGTATTGCAGAGGGGTAAGCTGGGTAGAAATCAGGGGAGGAGAGCATCTTACACAATGGGAGAGCAATCCTCCTAGCCATTTACAAACTTGGGGCCCTGGCAAGGGTGGTGGGGAATGGGTCTCACATAACTGCCTATGTCAAGAGCTGTATATCTAAACTGGGACACCAGGGACAAGATTCCGTGCATTCATAGCCTAGATGCCTAAGGACACAGCATAGGGTTTCCTTAGATCCCTTTGGAGATACAACTTGCTCTAATACTTGGGAGAGGAATTGAAGTATGAACCATTAGTACCTAGGAGGCAGGGATCAGAGGAAGTAGATTCAGAAGTAAGGAGAATTTTGGGCTACACTTTCAAGAAAGTTGTGGTCGGGACCCAGGAGGTATGGGTCAGAAGGAAAGGTAGGGGTGCATGCATGGGTGACTGTTGAGTAGAGACTTCGGCTGTGCTAGGATCTCAACCAGCTAACGCTGGGAGTTCAGGACGACAGCTTTCTGCCTCTAGTTGGCCCTCAGCCTCCCCAGGAAAATTGAAAGCAGAAGCTGGTTCCAGGCAGACCAACGCTCCCAACCCAGAAGGGTTGGGGGTTGTTAGAAAGCCCTTTCCCAGATAGCCTCACACCTGAGTCTTAAGTCTTGCGGCCACACTAATCATTTTTAACTGGCTGACAGGTGCCTAGTATTTTGCTCCAATTCTAAGGAAGGATAGGACAGAATAACAGGCGAAAGTGGTCCAATATTACTCACCGCTTTGGAGGTCCCTTCGTGGTCACAAAATGTTACCGGGGGGTCCTTGTTCTTAGAGCTCCCAAGATGGTGGTAGGCTGCTTCCAAGATGGTGGCAAGCCTCTTGTTCTCTGACCTCAGGTTCTTGGCCTCACGGATTCCAAGGAATCTTGGACCGTGCAGTGAGTGTTACAGCTCTGTTCAGCTCGATTAGGATGAACTCCAGGCACTTAGCCTGTGCAGGAACAATGGTGAGCCTGTAGCCTGACTGGGAGCAGCAATGGGCGCTGCCTCGCTGGATCAGAAATGCAGTGGACACCCTGTCAGATCGGAGGGGTGGAAGTCAACGGCGGGTCTGCGACGATGGTGATCAGCAGTGGTGGACGGTGAGCGAAAGCTCAGTTCGAACTGGAACAAACATGGACCAGAGAGTGTGCAGTTGCAAGATTTAATAGAGTGAAAACAGAGTTCCCACACAATGGGAGGAGACCCAAAGGGGGTTGCCCGCCTTTTTTTTCTTTTAGGTCCTTAAAGGATTACATGATGCCCGCCCACATTGGTGAGGGTGGGTCTTGTTTATTCAGTCTGCTGAATAAACATTACCATTCAGATGGTAATGTCTTCCTGAAACATCTTCATGGATATACCCAGAAATGTTTTAGCAGCTATGTGGGCATCCCTTAACCCAGTCAAGTTGACATGTAAAATTAACCATCACCATGCCAAGTTAAAATATTGATAGATACCGCTAAATTGTATGCTACGTTAATCAGGATCCTTTCAGTACCGAGCGAAAGAATCCTAGTTCAAGCTAGCTTAAGCAAAGAAAGGGAATATAGTAGCTCAAGTAAATGTAAATCTGAATGATAGGTCTCTTCAGAGATTGCTGGATTCTACTATTAGAATGATGTCATTAGACAGGGAGGATTTCCATTTGGAAGTTCTAGACTTACCTTATTTTTATTTTTTTAATTAAAAAATTTTTTTAAAGAGATGGGGTCTTACTCTGTTGCTCAAGCTGGAGTACAGTGGTGTGATCATGGCTCATTGCAGCTTCCAACTCTTAGGCTTAAGTGATCCTCCCATCTCACTCTCTGGAATAACTGGGACCACAGACATATGCCATCACATCAGGCTAATTTTTTAGTTTTCTATATTTTGTAGAGATGGGGGGTCTTACTCTGTTGTCCAGGTTGGTCTCAAAACTCCTGGCCTCAAGTGATAATCCTTCCTTGGCCTCCCAAAGTGCTGGGATTACAGGCATGAGCCACTGCATTAGGCCTTGCCTTATCTTTAAAGAGCTCTTTATGTATTCTGGATATTAATCCTTTGGTATTATATGTGTTTCGGGCATTTTGTCGTCACTTTTCTTACGGTGTCTACTTTCTTTGTAATGCCTTTCAACCTCTTCCTCTTCACTGACTTCTTCCATGCATCTTTGTGCATTATGAAGTCTCTCCTGAGGGTTATCTCAGAAGTTTGCACATAATAAAATTCCTTGTATTGTGGAAATTATTTTATATCTAACCTTTTCTTATAATACCTAAATAAAACATAGTAAGATAATATAAATTGTGTAAATGGTGTGGTGATATAATCTTGACATTACACTTGTGATTGGCACATAGTAAATTTGTCATCAAATTCTGGCTCAGCTGTTGAGAAATACTCTGGTCTTAATACTTAACCTATCTCCTCTACTGAAAACCTTGTGGTTTTACTTTACCTGTTAGAGTTTGCAGAAAACAAAAATAACGGTCTACCACCCATCACTACCACTTTTATAAGAAGTAATAGACAAGTTTATTATTCATAAGTAAAAAGACACTTTATGTCAGCAAACATAGGGTGTGGTTTCATTGGCAGTGTTTGGGCCAACTCTTGTCATTGCTACACAGGCGTCAGTGGCTGGCATTGGTTCAACTGAGGTGGCTCTAATTCTCCAAGTATTCCCAGGAAAGAACTCACAAGTTGTGAAAGACCTGAAGTACTCATTGTGTTTGTCCGTTAAGAATGTCTTTAATACCCATACCATTTAAAGTTTCAGTAAGTAGATGAGAAGGAGAAGCCACTTTGCCTTCCTTTGAGGGTAAAGAGAAATTAAAGCATTAAAAACAGTGAATAGGATGAGCCATTTCTTTTTCAAGAAGCCCCCCTGTAGAGAAGGGAAGAGAGTGAGAAGGTGGCGGTTGATGGTCCAGTACAAGGTAGGTAAGATCCCTTTGCTAAAACTCATGTATCAGTTTAAGGAAAGTTCTTCGGAACTTTCAAAACTAATTTATAGTGGGTACTGAAAATTTTCTTAAAATGATGCTTTGGAGACTTTACCAAATTTGTAACACCTTTGACAGTACTTAAATTGCATATCTATCTGCATTTGCATTTTACAAAAATTCGGACTATATACCTAATTCTACTGAACCCTATTGAGAGTTGGTCCAGCTAATTTATCCTCGTTTCACTGTTATGGAACCTGAGCCTCAGAGAGGTTTAAGTAATTGGCCCGAAGTGTAACCCATATTATTTCTAGCAGAGTCAAAGTTGCAGCCTAAATCCAACTTCAAATGTTATCTTCCTGGTCCAGTGATTTTAAAGTTAGCTTAATATCTTTTTTTCTACAGTTAAAATATTTCGAGATCTCAAGTTAATAGTAAATTGACTTCAGTATTTCTCACCTGTGTGAGAAGTGCCTTTTAATTTTCTTTACTTCATAGATAATCACAGGAGATTTTATTTCCTATTCCCAAGATGAGTGTGTATGCAAGTCATTAAGGGTGGCTTGCACTCAAGAAGTGGGAATTAAACTCTACTTCCTTGATGGAGTAGTCTTTACATAAATTATTTGAAATTCTTCGACATGGGAGATTTATCTCTTCTCTTCCATTAATTTATATATTTAGTCATTTATATCTGCACGAACTCATTGTTACTTATTTTATACCTGTACTTTAGGTTACAATTTAATACAATGTAATTTATTTTGTTGCTCATATTGTTTTGGTCATAGGATGCCCTTTCAGAGTGGCTCCTGTTGTCTCTTTTGCATGCCCCCATTGTTTGTTTTTTTGAGCACGTTTTACCTTTTGGACCTACAGTATGCTCCAGACTCTTTGTATGTTTCCCACCTCAGCCTTAGAATCAGCCATTTTCATAAGAGTGCTGGTTTCCTTTATGGGAGAATGATATCGAAAACCAAGATCTAAGTCCAGGCATGGTGGCTCACGCCTGTAATCTCAGCACTTTGGGAGGCCGAGTCAGGCGGATCACCTGAGGCCAGGAGTTTGAGACCAGCCTGGCCAACATGGCAAAAACACGTCTCTACTAAAAAAAATACAAAAAATTACCCAGGTGTGGTGGTGCGCCTGTAATCCCAGCTACTCAGGAGGCTGAAGCAGGAGAATCGCTTGAACCTGAGAGGTGGAGGTTGCAGTGAGCCGAGATCACGCCACTGCACTCCATCCTGGGCAACACTGTCTCAAAAAAAAAAAAAAAAAAAAGAGAAAACGAAGCTCTGAGGACTGGATGTGCTTGTTGCTACTGGACTGTCATTGATTTTAAGCCCTTTCAGCAGACAGATCTAGAACATATATTTATATATTATAACCCATGTATATATACATCTGTAGTTGTTTCTGTGTCTAGCCATCTGTGTCTATATTAAGCTAAACATGAATTCATACTGATGTCTGGACTCTACTCTAGAACACATGGTTCATTCTAGCCTTCCCTCTTTCCTTATGTGTAACCTTCCTCTCCAACAGTAAGAAACCTGGCCACCAGATCTGCCATCTGTTTATTTATTTGTTTGTTCTTCGTATTCATGTAGAGTGGTTTCAGAATTGTTAATCTCTACTCCTAGAAACAACTTTACCAACTAGACCATAGTGTTTATGTGCAGTTCTTTTTGTCTTTAGTCTTGCAGTTTTCAGTCATAGCATCATTTATCAAAGTTATGTAGACCAGTGTCTTTTTCTCTATCTCTCAGTGTGGTTATGACATATATTTGTAATCCAATTAGATTCTTTTGTCACAGTCTGCATTCTATCTTAGGATCCCCCTTCCTTTTACCTCCTGGTTGATTTTTTTTTTAAGTTGCATATGTTAAGGTTCACTCTTTCTGCTGTAAGCCATAATATTTAAATGGCCAGGATTAAACTTTATCTCTCTTTTTTCTTTGTAAGTGGAGGAGAACATCTTTTCTTTATAAGAGAAAGTTCCTTGGCTTCTGTAATGTAACACTGGTCTAGGTCTCCTACCTTTTAGTGACCATCTTTCTTAGTCTCTTATTGCTTCTGTTGATTCCTTTCTCTTATGGGTACCTTCCTTTCTGCATTTGTACCAGGAGCATTTTACTTTACTTTTTCTAACTTTAAGACATGGTTTAATATATAGTAAGTCTAGGCACGCTTCAATGCTTGTCTTGTTCATTTTTCTAAATTATTTGTTACTCTTACCTGCCCTACTTATAGAGAGAGGAGACAGCCAAATGCTGCCCAGGTCATTGTGCACATGGGGCTTGCCTAAACATGCCCATGGGGGTGAAAAATTCCGTCCCTTAACACGTGCACAGAAAGGGAAATAAATCAATGTGGAGTGGCTCAGAATAAGAGGCTGCCTGTGCACTGGAAGAATGGGGTGAAGCCGCTGGGAATTCTCACCTTATGCAGTGGGGAGGAGCCTGGCCTCTTCAGCTCATGTGTGGTGGTCTGGTATTCAGTCTGTGGAGTGGGAACCTATTGGCAGGACCCCCTTTTTTAGCTGAGAGCTTTCTTTTAATAAATTCTGCTCTCCTCACCTTTCAGTGTGTCCACATGCCTAATTTGTCCCGGTGTTGACACAAGAACCTGGATTTTAGCTGAACTAAGGAGCAAAAAATCCTGCATCACTACCTTAGCCTTATCAACTTGAGTTACTTTATCAAGTATAAAACAAGCAAACATCTCTACTGGCATTTTTATTAGAATTGTATTAAATTTATTAATTATTTTGGGAAGAATCGGTATCTTTATAATATTGAAATTTCCCATTTAGGAGCCAATCTACTGATGTCAATTATCTATATATGTCTTTGTGTTCCTAGGTTTTCATGTCATTTGTATTCACAAAACTTGTCAAGTTAATACATGAAATAAGGGTCATGTCTGACTAATCTCCGACTAATCTCAATAAACTACTTTGAATAAGAGTCAACTTTTGACTAATCTCTGAAACCCTATTTCTGTGATATGTCCTTTTAAAATATGACCACTCTGTCTTGCCGTTTAGTTGTGTGTCTGTGAAGTTTGAGACTGTTTTCTTTGAATATATGTACTTAGAAGCTGTTACTGGGATATTATGGCTTAATCTGCTTGTTTCATCAGTGAGTTACAATTACAAGAATTACTTAAAATAGATAACTAGTTAGGAGCATTTGTTTCAATTCTGACACTTCAAGAAAATGTTTAAGTTTTTTTTTTTTATTTTCTGTTTAGTTTATTCCAGCTCTCAGAAATGTCTTCACCCTTCATGTTAGAGCCCATCCTTCTATAATGGGCATAGAATTTTATTGTGTAAATATTATTTGTATAATTTGAGTGTTACCAGAACCTTGACATTTTCATAACAAATACATTTCAGAAACTTTAACTCATAAATTCCATATTATATGTCACTGGTTGTGTTGGAGTGCATTTTATTCTTTTAGAATTGCAGTTTTCATTAACTATTAGACCATAGTCTTAAGTTAGAAAAGGAATATTTAAAACTGCCTCATGGTATTAGTTGAGTACAAGGAAGTAATGCTAAGAGATCAGACCATTTCCCTTATAGAAATTTAAAAATAAAAAAATAAAATTGATGAATATTTCAATAAATTCTGTTTAAGCAAATCTTTAGTGCTGCATCCTCCTCAGATTATTGCTTTTGTTACCTTTCAATTTCTGCCACTCCTCTTCCCTTACTCCGTAAAAATTAGAGAAGAGAAAATGGGAGCGAGTGGACAGGATTTTTGTATTAAGAATACCAAAGAGCTGTTCACAGTGGGATCTCTGTCGAACTTTTTCTTGATTTTCTAGAGTTTTAAATGGTGAAACCTGTCATTTATACATTACTTACATTTTAATAGTTCATTAAATTCCTCTTGGAATCTTTGCTTTTTAAAACCAGGAAATAGAAGTAATACCTTCTAGTTGTTGGGCTTTGATTCTTCCACAGATTCATCTGAAAACTACCTTAAGATGAAGACCTTTGAAGGTTTCTGTGCTTTGCATCTCGCTGCAAGTCAAGGACATTGGAAAATCTTACAGATTCTTTTAGAAGCTGGGGCAGATCCTAATGCAACTACTTTAGAAGAAACAACACCATTGTTTTTAGGTAAGTATGCTATTTGTGGTGCAGATGCAATTTTTCATCATTATTATTTTTTTGTTAAACTAAGCTTTATTTTTCCTTCAGCTGTTGTGCTTCTAGTGTGTTCTTTTGGCAACTATTATACCACTACTTCTTTGATTTTTGAAACTGAAAAGATTTTTTTAAAGGTTTTGCTCTTGTTTTCTATTCTTGGGTGGTAGCCTCTGGGACTTTGTTTATTTAAAGTTGCAAAATCTGTTTTGAATTGTAGGCACCATCATTGTTCTCAGTGTAGTTCTGAAGACCAGGTATCACTTACATTGTAGCAATAGTTGCAAGGTTACCTGCGAATGCTTTATGTTTGCTTTTGCCTTTTCTTAGCATTAAAAAATTAAGAAGCTTTTATGGAAGAAATCACCAGCTAATACTTTAATGCCAGTTAATGTGTTGCCTGTATGGATCACTGTTCAGACCTCTTCCATTACAGACTGTTTTTTAATTCTTTAAGGACGACAGCCAAATTCTAAATGGCTTTCTTCCAATAACTGTCTTTTTTCTTCTTTTCCTCCTTTCTTCTATTTGATTCAATTTGTCTTCAGGGACATTGTGTCCCATAAAGTTTAGTGGAACATGAGAAAATTGAGTCAATGAAGCATTTGGAATAGAATCAGTACATCTGGACTATAGTTTTGGTCCTGCCACATGTGATTTGTATATTTATTTATTTACTATATGTTTCAGTATCCTCACTTATAAAATGAGAATAATGGTACCTATCTAGTCTTTGTTATTGGGCTGAGAATGAAATGAGTTGTCTGTAAAAGTACTTTTTTTCCTTGTGGACTTAAAAATATTATTTAAATTTATGTACTTTAGTAAAATTCATTCTTTTTAATATAACAGTTCTGTGAGTTTTGATGTATTCATAAAATTCTGTAATGACAACAATCAACATACAGAACCATTCCATCACTCCTCAAAATTCCATCATGGTGCCAATTTTTAATCAATATTTTCCTCCCTCCCCCCAGCTCCACCCCTGACAGTGACTGATCTGTTCATATATATGAATTAATATACACCATGTAGCCTTTGAGACTGGCTTCCTTTAGCTATCATGATACTTTTGAGATTCATCCATATTGTTGCATGTATCAATAATCCATTTCTTTTTGTTGCTGAATCGTATTCTATTAAATAGATGTGAATAAATAGAAGTTTATCCATTTATCGGTTGGATATTTGAGTTGTTTTCAGTGTTTAGTGGTTATGACTAAATCTACTATAAACATTTGCAGACAGGTTTTGTGTCAATATAAGTTTTTATTTCTCTTAGGTTAATATTTAGGATTGGTATGACATATGGTAAATATATGTTTAACTTTGGAAAACAAGTTGGAAGTTTTTTTCTACCGGTTTGCATTTCCTTCAGTAATCTTTGAGACTTTTAGTTGCCCCATATCCTTGCCAACATTTGCTATTGCCAGCTTTTTCTTTTTCTCCCTTATATTTTAGTAATTCTAATGGAGGTTTAGTAGTATCTCACTGTGGTTTTTATTGCATTTTCCTAATTGTCGATGATGTTGAGCATCTATTCATAGGATTATTTTTCATCTTTCCTTTTTTCCTCATTACTTTTGTATTTAGACATTTTGTTTTGAAATAATTTCAGACTTATGGAAATAGTCAATAACAGTACAAAGGGTTCCCATATACTTTTCACCCAGATTTTCTTCTTTTGCCAGGTTTGTCATTTAATTTCCTTCTTTGTATTTTTTTAATCCTTTTGAGATTAAGTTGTAGACATCACGCCCCTTTAGTTCTACTTTAGTGTGAACTCCTAAAAGCAATAAAATTCTGACTACCATATGATGATCATAATCTAATCAGGAAGTTAACATTGATAGAATAGTATTATTTAGTCTACAGCCCTCATTCAATTTTTTCGTGAATTGTCTTTTATAGCAAAAGAAAAAAAGATTTTGGTCCATGACGAATCCAAGATCACTTGTTATATTTAGTTGTTATGTCTCTTTGGCTTCCTTTAATTTGGAACAGTTTTTTAGTCTTTTATGATTTTAACTTTTTTAAGAGTTCAGGTCATTGATTTTGTAGAATATCCTTTGATTTGGGTTTGTCTGATGTTTCTTCTTGATAAGGTTCAAGGTTTGTGTTTCTGGCAGGAATACCACAGAAGTGCCATGGTATCTTAGTGCATCTTACCAGAAATAATATGACACATTACTAGTAATGTTAATTTATGAAAGTACTTTGAATATGTGAAAAGTATTATGCACAAGTTTCATGGAAGCTTTGGTTTAGTGTAGCTTGGGTTTCCTAGAGGAGTGATTGCCTTTTTATATTGTTTCTTTTTTCCCCTGCACCTGCATTTAACCTACTTTGGTTATTCTGTACAACTACAGAGAAAGCATTTATTGAGGCTCAGCGATATGCAATCTCCATTCTAGTTGCTTTCTTCAAGAAATCTTCTACGTAGAGGAGTAAAAAAAGTGATTTTACAAGTTTGAGATTTTAAAAGGGAGAATAATTAGTCACCCTTGAATGACAGAAGACTTCATGTGCAGAGTGCTGTATTAACAGTAACATTTATTAAGCAGAGTGTATACTAAGCCTTGTGTGGGTGTTTTACATGAAGTAGATAATTGGATCTTCACTATGATTCTGAGATTTCTGTTGTAGGGTCTTGCTCTTTTGCCGAGGCTGGAGTGCAGTGGCAAAATCATAGCTCACTATAGCCTCAAACTATTGGGCTCAAGCTATCCTCCTGCCTTAGCCTCTTGAGTAGCTGGGACCACATGTACTGTTATTAGTCCCGCTTTTACAGGTGAGAAAACTTTAAAAAGACTGGATTTAGGAAGAGAAGAGCTATCTTTGAATCTTGATCTTGCCGTTGTCTGTGTTTTGGGTAGAAAACTGATGCAGTGAACTACTAAAAACATGTTTATTGACGAAAGGTTTCCTAATCACATACATTTGTGAAACACTATGTGCTATATCCCCCAGTGTAGAAAAACATGAATACATTACATATGTGACTTATTGTGCCCACACAGTCTGAAGTATCCACTGATCTCTTCATGCATTCTCTTTTAGTGTCTTCATCACTGACTCCAGTTAATTACTACTCCCTTGTTTATTTACTTCCCCCTTCACTAGAAAGAATGTTCCATTAAGGCAGGGATTTTATTCATCTTGTTCGCTGTTGTAACTCCTAAACTCAGTTTAGTGCCTGGTATATGGTAGGTGTTCAGTAAATTATTTGTTAAATAAAAGAATGAAGGATTCTGAGAAGACCTCTCTTTAAACAACATTTGTTTATCGCAGAGCTTTGAAACGTATTTGACTGTACTATTCTTTCACTCTCGTTGTCCAGGCTGGAGTACAATGGCGCAATCTCAGCTCACTGCAACCTCCGCATCCCGGGTTCAAGTGTTTCTCCTGCCTCGCCCTCCCGAGTATCTGGGATTACAAGCCCCCGCCACAATGCCTGGCTAATTTTTGTATTTTTAGTAGAGATGGGGTTTCACCATGTTGGCCAGGCTAATCTCGAACTCCTGACCTCAGGCAATCTGCCTGCCTCAGCCTCTCGAAGTGCTGGGATTACAGGCGTGAGCCACTGCGCCCAGCTGTATTCTTTTTCTTTATGGAACATTTAGGAATACCTCCAGGAACATTGAAATTCCATGGGACTATTTGAGAAATGCTATTCTGGCCACATAGTTTACAGTTTCAAATTATTATTATTATTATTATTATTAGAGTCCCATTTATGAAATTCAGTATTGTGCCTACTTTTACTAGTATTTGGAGAAAATTAGAGATGCAGAGTTTTTAGGGGTTTATATTTCAACGTATAGTTAACTTGTACTTTTTTGTGTTAATGAAACAAGAGATGGGAGATAATTCAAACCAGTAAATAACTTTAAATTGCTTATTTTTAGTAGTAGGATTTATTTTGTTTCTTTGGCAGTGAATTTACCATTTTGTAAATGGTAAATTTGTATTGACTAAGAAATAAATCTTTTGTATTGACTAATACAAAATACCGTGCCCTGCCAATATAGTATTTAAAAAAAGGAAAGTAGGGCCTTAGTGTTTGTAAAAACATAATGTGGAAGGGCCAGGTGTGGTAGCTCACACCTGTAATCTCAGCACTTTGGGAGGCCGAGGCGGGCGGATCACCTGAGGTCAGGGGTTCGAGACCAGCCTGGCTAACATGGTGAAACCCCGTTTCTACTAAAAATACAAAAAATTAGCTGGGTGTGGTGGCACATGCCTGTAATCTGAGCTACTCGGGAGGCTGAGGCTGGAGAATCGCTTGAATCCGGGAGAGCAGACATTGCAGTGAGCCAAGATTGTGCCATTGCACTCCAGCTTGGACAAAAAGAACTCTGTCTCAAAACAAAAACAAAAACAAAAAAACAAAAAACAGTGTGTGGAAGAATGGGCATATATGCATTGGTGTTGTGTGTGGAATAAAAAGGAATGGACATATGACTCTTTAGTTAGATAATATGGGCTTCATTGTCTTCTCTGCATCATGAATAATAGGACAAACTTTAGCACTCTGCCTTGCTCACCTTTACCTTTTTTTATTTTTTGACATAGGGTCTTGCTCTTTTGCCGAGGCTGGAGTGCAGTGGCAAAATCATAGCTCACTACAGCCTCAAACTATTGGGCTCAAGCTGTCCTCCTGCCTTAGCCTCTTGAGTAGCTGGGACCACAAGCACACGCCACCACACCCAGCTAATTTTTTTTTAATGTTTAATTTTTGTAGAGTTGGGGTCTTGCTATGTTGCCCAGGCTGGTCTTCAAGCGATCCTCCTCCCTTAGCTTCCCAAAGTGCTGGGATTACAGGCATGAGCCACTGCACTTCGACAATCTTTCTATCTTTTAAATAACCATGTAGTGATTCCTGCTTCAGTCTATAATGAAAGAGTTTTTAAATCAAAACAAAATCCGAAGTATTTCAAGGTTTGTATCAAACTATAAATAATTTCTAGATGAGGAAGAGTAGCTGGACTAGCTGGACTAGTTGGACTTAAAGTGAGAAAGGAAGGCTAACCTGTCTAGAAAAGCTTCCTTTCCCATCTGTAGAGTTATCTTCCAAAACTGAAAATTTGGAATATGTTGTTTGAGGTATTTTGTTTCTCTCCCTCAAGGGAAGCTATACTCTATTACATGTTGTAGGACCTGTCCTGATGGCCCAGATACCACTAGCCTATTGCTAGAGGCTATAGAATATAAACCCAGAGGATCTAGGAGTAGAAAGTGAATATAGAACTATGGAAATCTCCCAGGTGACCGGAAAAGTTGTTGACATGAGAGGTGTGTTGGATCTGATTATGATTGAACGTAAAGCTAAATGGAGGGACTCTGGAAAGTCGACTACTCCACTGTTTGTAATGAGACTATCTTTCCTACACAGAGCTCACCAACATTTTAATAAAGATGAGCTTTAAAAGGGAACTCTTCAACTTAATGGCAGTAGGGATCAAAATGAGAAAACCTCACGAGAAAGGGGAAATTCAGGGAACATCTCATCTTTCTACATGAATAGTGTCCTTCCAGAACATCTTTTTGCTACCATACAGGTTAGAGTTTATTTTTTAACAAGGAGTCTTGCCGCCTTATTTCTTTTTTCTACCCTTGTCTTGTCCTTCCCCTGCTCTCTTTCCCTTCCCCTTGCTCCATATACACATAATAAATACTCTAAGGGTAGGTAAAACTGCTTTGGAAATAAAAATATTCTTATTGATAGCTATAATAAATTCTAAGTGAAAAATCCAGCTATTATTTAGGAAATAGATTTCCTTTTTATTTTGTTATGTTTAGAAAACATTGGTAAATTGGAGGCTCAGTTCCAAACCAGTGTGATTTCATAGAACACTCCATGGGAACTGCATGGCATGCGCTTTTGGCTTTTGATGGATTGTTTTTCATTTTTTGTTTTTCTGAGTTTGCTTATTCTGTGTAATATTTAATAAGAACAGAATGTTTTATAAATAGTCTTGGGTGAGGCTGTCTATTTCAATATTTAACTGTAAAATGTGTCATACTTCAGCTCACATAGCATATCCTTTAACTTTGACTCTGCAGACATATTCCAAAATTGAACAAACCACCATGTGATTTACTTTTCATTAGTGTCTTCATGGATAAGTGATCATTCATAAGGCTATTTTTTGATGTGCTATGAATTTTGTGGTTTCACATTCATATCTCTTAATATATATTATGTTAATAAAACTTTGCTGTGGAGGTTTTTTTTAGATTTTTCAACTGAAAGATTAATCATCTTCTTCAGGGATTGTCATGTAAGCATTTTTACTTGAGGACATGTTCTTTAAAATATGGGTTTGAGTTTTCTTAGATTAAAAGTATAGAGTTTACTAAAAGTTACCTTTAAAAAGTGTTAATTTTATGTTCTGGTTTTACTTTTGTTTGTCTTTTTAGTTTTATGGTTCTTGATACAACTTTATATTATACCTATGTTTTATTTATTTTTATTAATTTTTTTGAGACGGAGTCTCGCTCTGTCTGCCCAGGCTGGAGTGCAGTGGCGTGATCTCGGCTCACTGCAAGCTCCGCATCCCGCGTTCATGCCATTCTCCTGCCTCAGCCTCCCTAGTAGCTGGGACTACAGGTGCCCACGACCACGCCTGGCTAATTTTTTTTTTTGTATTTTTAGTAGAGATGAGGTTTCGCCGTGTTAGCCAGGATGATCTAGATCTCCTGACCTCGCGATCCACCTGCCTCGGCCTCCCAAAGTGCTGGGATTACAGGCGTGAGCCACTGTGCCCGGCCACCTTTCTATGTTTTAACACAATGTCTTTTAATTACTTTTTTTTTTTTTTTTTTTTGAGACAGAGTCTCACTATGTCACCCAGGCTGGAGTGCAGTGGTGCGATCTCCGCCCACTGCAACTTCCACCTCCCGGGTTCAAGCAATTCTTGTGCCTCAGCCTCCTGAGTAGCTGAGCTTACAGGTGCCTGCCACCATGCCAGGCTAATTTTTGTACGTTTAGTGGCGATGAGGTTTCACCATATTGGCCAGGCTGGTCTCAAAATCCTGACCTGAAGTGATCCGCCTGCCTCGGCCTCCCAAAGAACTGGGATTACAGCAGTGAGCCACTGCACCTGGCTTTTAATTCCTTAATGTAAGCGATTATGAAACTAGGATATTTATTATCTTTCTGGTTTTACCTTCATATAATTAAATGTATTTATATGATGTGTTATTTTATTAGTCACATTTGATTAATAGATTTAAACCTCCAGCTTTTAAAGATGAGGAAATCAGTATCCTTATATTGTTCTTACATAACTCTCTTTCTTTCTCCCCCCACTTTTCCAACTTTTGTCAGTTATATTTGCATTGTTAGTGGGAATAACATTTTGCATTTTGTTCTGGCATCTTAAATCTGTCATTTAACTTTATTCTTAGTTCCACGGTTAAATAGCTTAGAAGTTTATCACCAGTTATTTTGGCATGTTTTTTCCAGCCTTGTTTGGTTAGCGAAATAATTCCTTTAACACAGTCCTCTAACAGGAGCTATGGCAATACTATTCCTTGAGTTTTTACATGTTCAAAATTTTATAATTTGGCTGGGCGCTGTTGCTCATGCGTGTATTCCCAGCACTTTGAGAGGCTGAGGTGAGAGGATCACTTGAGGCCAGGAGTTCGAGACCAGCCTGGGCAACAGAGCGAGACCACCCCATCTCTACAAAAAAAAAAAAAAAAAAAACTAAAAAAATTGAATTGAATCATTTAAATTGAATAATGATTCAAACTTGAACAGCAGTTTGATCTGGTACAGAATCCTTGAATTACATCTCTTTCCTTGAGAACTTTAAAAATGATGATCCATTCTGTTCTAGAGTTGAAGTCTGAAGCTAGCCTAATTTTCTTCTCTTTTTGTGACAATACTTTTGCATGTCCATTCCTTATCAGTTTTCTCTGACACAGTGTGTGCCCTTTCAATATGTAGACTTGGATATTTTAAATTTTAGTTAATCTTTCTGGAATTATATCTTTAAATATTTGTCTGTTCTGTTATTATGGTGGTGTTCTTGGGCCAGCGTGTTTACATGTTGGTATCTTATCTGTTTTCAATGTCTATTGTTTTTTCTCTATTTTTCTTTCTCTGTGTTTTTGTTTTACTTTTCCTGTTTCTTTTAAGCCTCTATGTTCCTCTTCAGAAATGTCTATTCTCTCTAGTGTTTCTTTCAATTTCAATTGGATTTTTTATGATTGTTTTTGCTTTTCCCAGGTATTTTCTGAATTCAGTTTAAATTATATCATTTCTTGTCAGCCATTTTTTTACTGAGCACTTGTATTTCAGTGTTGGTGCTCTTTTCACAGAGACAATTGCTTCCTTAACTTCTTTTTTAAAATTTACAACTGTAGATTTAGCTACAATTTTCCTTTGGTTTGTGGTAATATTTTTCACATCAGAAGTTTTTGCTTTCTTTTGTTGTTGGTCTATTGTTTTTCTATAACTTTTCTTCCTTTATTCTTGTATCTTTGTATGGATTTGTGCTGGTACCTTTGTGATAATTCATCTTGGGAATATTTGAGATTTTGCTCAATTAGCTGCTTTCAGGAGGTTTATAATAGGAAGGAGGTAGAGGCACATTCCATATTATGGAGTTTTCCTTTAGACTCAGGATTTTTGGACATGAATTCATTTAGCTAGTATCTTTCACTAGCCAGTGGGGGTTGGCAGCTGTGGGATTTTTGCAATAGTTTCCCATTTGTGGTAGCAGAGATAGACCACTTTGTGTGATTCTTTTTTTGGATCCAATCCCTCTGATTTTCAGATTTCAGCTGGTCCAGAGAAGTTCCTGCTGCTAGCCTGTGCATTTTTTCCTGGTACTTAGTTGTGTTCCTCAGAGGGAGCCCCTAACCTTTAAGAAATGTTCTTTGCTAGCTTTTTCTTAGATGTGCAGCTGACACATCTGTCCTCTTTCTCCCACAAGTACCCAGGATTGATCTTCGTTCTTTTGGAGTCCCTTTTACGAATTTTGATCTGGAGTTCAAAAATCTAAAACTAGAATTATAGTTTTACTAAAAATGGAGAGTGTGTTTTTATTTTATTTTCCTTGCTGATGTTGGACTAATTGCTTTTGGATGATTTCTAAGAAATGTAAGGGGAAATGCCTATATTGTGCTACAATATTAAAATTGGAAGTCCATATTCATTTTTAAAGTAAAACAAAAAATCTTGATTTCCATGTTTTTGTAATAATTTGAATTCTAGTATATGGTAGAAATGAATAGAGCTAGACAAAATCTCCCTCAACCCCAGTCCATACAATACAATCTCTGTTCTAGTTAGGTACCGTAGAGCAGTGCCACTCAAAATGTCAGTCGATTTATATAAGAAGCTTGAACCATTATATAAATCAATATATTGGTTTCTTCATCAAGGAAGTCCTGTCTCAAGGAAAATGTCAGCTAAAATAAAGTGTGCTTAGGGACATAGTTGTTTACATTCTGTTCAAAATTTCTTACCTTGTTGAGGACTGATAACAGTTTGCACATTGACAGCCAGTTTGTGACAATGTTGAGTAGCCCTGCTGTACAGCATGCCATGCCTTTGTGGCTATCAAACTGGATTGTTACATGGTTAATGCAATTATCTTTTCATTCTTCATGATTACTAATGCCATTGGCCAACTAATGATATGTGATTATCATTGATTAGTATGGCTAAAATGGAAATGTTGCTCCTACATAAATAGGACTCTTTGGGATTAAGGATAGTCTGTCCATACACTTTTTCTTTGATAGGGAACTCCCAGAATATTTTGTTTCTCTAAGCCTTAGTATGGGTCATTCTTACAAGGTGGATCTAGTGAGGAGAATACTGCTGTATGAATGCTTCAAAAAGTTGAATAATTTCTGAAAGTGATAGAATTACAGTGTTACAGCCCTAGAAGGAAGGTGTAAGTTTAGGGATGTGTTATCTAAATCAAATGTTTCTTGACTCTGCTGCTGGGGAGACATATGGAAAAATAAACAGTATATAATAGGATAGTGGAATTTTAGCTTTTTGTCTTTTAATACTTTCATTTGATTGAAGGATGTATTTTTCTGGATATGGTCTCTGATGTCTAATTGGCCATTAGACTTCTCCCTGCCTGTTAGAAACCATGAGAAATGTCAGTGATAACATGGATAATTGGATTGGGATATTCGCCACAACGTTTTTGTTATATCCCTAACATAGTGAGTTTTGCCCAGAAGGTCATGGTTTTTCCCATCAGTATGCATCTTTAAGATTGTTAGCCACTGGGCAGACATGAAGAAATTTATAAAACAGAAATACAACTTTTTAGTATAATTTTTTAAAAATTCTATATATCAATAAAATACTACATTTCAGACTAAAGATTCTAATAATTGTTCTGCTGTCTTGGGTATAAGTAAAGTGTTGGAAAAACATAAACTTGAGGATACGTAGAATAAATGGACAACACTGGAAAAAAAAATCCTTTGTTGTAGCAATAACGGAGTTTCTTTTCTAGTGCCACCAGATGTCAGTATGAACACAGGACCAGAGAAATACTGCAGGAGATAAATGTTCTTAAAAATGTTCTTTTTTTGGTTCATGAAAGAGGTGGGGAAAAAAGTTGTACATAAACCAGGTATCCAATGAAAAGATAATTTTACTGTTCAATTGTATAGAAAAATGAAATGCATAATGGGGAACAGAGTACATGTGGAACTCAAAAAAGTAGAGATACAATTAAAAATTCATATATAATTCAAATGTAAAATTGAATATATAGATGATCTCTGCATAGCCAGCCAGCCTGCTGCTATAACTGGAGGAGATGGACAGCCTGTGGTTAAACTGTTCGTTACAGACTTACTGACCATGTTATTTTTTAGAATTATTGTCAAAATCTGAGCCTCAAAATGAAAAACTAGGCGGGGTGTGGTGGCTTATGCCTATAATCTCAACATTTTGGGAGGCTGAAGTGGGAGGATCGCTTGAGCCCATGAGTTCAAGACCATTCCTCTAGTGCCACTGGGTTAGGGTCTCCCCAACCGAGCTGGTCTCGGCAGTGGAGAAGGTGGGAGGCCAAAGTGGGTGGATTATATGAGGTCAGGAGTTCAAGACCAGCCTGGCCAAAATGGAGAAACGCTGTCTCTACTAACAATACAAAAATTTGCTGGGCGAGGTGTCACATGCCGGTAGTCCCAGCTACTCGGGAGGCTGAGGCAGGAGAATCGCTTGAACCCGGGAGGCAGAGTTTGCTATGAGCCGAAATAGTACCACTGCACTCTAGCTTGGGTGACAGAGTGAGAATCCATCTTAAAAAAAAAAAAAAAGGAAGTGGAGAAGGTATGGAATTGAGGGAAAGGACACAGATGAAACTCTAAAAAGAAGGAAGCCTGCTTCTTCTCATGAGATATGGAAAAAATAATAAGTAAATCAAATTTCTACACAGAATATAATGTAAAATATCATTGTGTAGTTCATTGCTGTTAGCAACATTGTTTCAATTGGGTAGGGTTAATTTGCTGTTGCTGACATGTATCATTCTCTCTACATCTAGGTAGCTCTCAAGGCAGAAGCACTCTTTTTATACTTTGATATCCTTCTCTATCCTTCCCCTTTCGTCTGTATTCCCACTATCTCCATGGAATTCACAGGTATTCAATGTTTATAGATACTTGAGTGGTTGACTCTGTTTTTAGAAAAGACTGCGAAGTCTGTTTTATTTGCTAGGTAGTTTCTAAACATGCTCTTACACTTGGTTTTCTCAGTAGGCTTGAGAAAGTATGTCTGTATAAAGTAATGACCGCCTTTTTGGAAGCAAACCATTCAGCACAGTTACAGGTCTCCTCTTCAGCCCATCCAATTTGATAATTCCATTTTAATAGACAAAGTGAATGCTCCTCTTCCAAAGTGGAGGCTTTGGTGGTAAATCTGAGCTCTAAATACACTTTTCTAAACCACGATTTCTCAATTAATAACTATTAAATTTGCTTTATTTTGAAATAATTAACAAGGGCTGTGAAAATAATATTTTTCTGCTCATGTGTAAGTTTTACTTTTGTCATTGGGAAATGCTTTTAATAGTTGCAGATAGCAGATTTCTTAATATATTTATGATATTAAAAGTGAAAACATACTGTTGCATCATGAGGTTAAAAAAATGAAAAATTTTCTGTCATCTATATTGTATTTAATAATCAAAACACATTTTTTGACTTTAATTTTTACAAGGTCAGCCTAACTTGTGGAAAACAAACTTACCTTCACTCTCCTTCATGTATCACTGCTGACAACCTGATAATCTTGAAGTCATGGACTGGCTATAGAATGATTTTTGCTAATAATCACTGATAATGATGTATGAATTTGATATGAAACAGATTTTTTTTCCTTTTATGACCTCCACCCAAAATTATTACTATTATTTTCAGACTTTTTTTAATATGGTAATTTCATTTGTAATTATTATTTTTTTTAAATTTTCAGTTATTTTTTTAAAGCTGTTGTGGGGCCAGGTGCGGTGGCTCATGCCTATAATCCCAGCACTTTGGGAGGCTGAGGCGGCAGGGTAGATCACCTGAGGCCAGGAGTTCGAGACCAGCTTGACCAACATGGTGAAACCTTGTCTCTACTAAAAATGCAAAAATTAGCCAGACATGGTGGTGCACACCTGTAATTCCAGCTACTTGGGAGGCTGAGGCAGAAGAATTGCATGAAACCCAGGACGGGGAGGTTGCAGTAAGCCGAGTTTGCGCCGCTGCACTCCAGCCTGGGTGACTGCACTCCAGCCTGGGTGACAGAGTGAGACTCCATCTCAAAATAAAACAAACTGTTGTGGGGGCCAAGTGTGATGGCTCAACGCCTGTAATCCCAGCACTTTGGGAGGCTGAGGCTGGTGGATCACCTGAGGTCAGGAGTTCAGGACCACCCTGGCCAACATGGTGAGACACCATCTCTACAAAAATACCAGAAAGTAGCCGAGCATGATTGCAGATGCCTGTAATCCCAGCTACTTGGGAGGCTGAGGCGGGAGAATTGCTTGAACCTGGGAGGCAGAGGTTGCAGTGAACTGAGATCGCACCATTGCACTCCAGCCTGGGCGACAGAGTGAGACTCGTCTCAAAAAAAGGAAAAAAAAAAAAAACCGTCATGGATACTGTCAGTGTATGTATTTGTGGGGTACCTGAGAGCCACCCCAAATTATATTGACTTTAGATCATTTATACAAAAATAGCTTGAAGAACTGTTTTTTCCATGGTAAATGCTTTTGAATATTAACTTAGTTATGTTAGATTCCTACCTCAGTGGTTCTGTCACAGCCATTGGTTACATTCCTGAAACCCTTCAGAGTAAGCGTTTCTGTTTTTTTTTGTTGTTTGTTTTGTTTTTTTGAGTTGGAGTCTCACTCTGTCGCCCAAGCTGGAGTGCAGTGCAGCAATCTCGGCTCACTGCAACCCCCACCTCCCAGGTTCAAGTGATTCTCCTGCCTCAGCCTCCCACTACAGGTGCATGCCACCACACCCAGCTAATTTTTTGTATTTTTAGTAGAGACGGGGTTTCACCATGTTAGCCAGGATGGTCTCGATCTCCTGAACTCGTGGTCCACCCGCCTTAGCCTCCCAAAGTGCTGGGATTACAGGCGGGAGCCACCACACTCGGCAGAGAATTTTTTATTGGAGAACTTCTGAGAGTCTTATAGGGGAAATAAGCTTTGGTATAAATTCAATATATAAAACTAGTAGAATATCAATGGCATGTTACTTGTCTTCAGTAATAATGAGCACACTTATCATTTCTTGTTTTACACTTTTAAGGATTTTTATATTCCCATTGTTTCATGTGTATTAGCGTTTTCTAATGTGACTCATTATCCAAATGTGCCTTTCTTATTTTGTGACTGAGAAGTGTTGATTCCCGCTTCCTGCCTCCTACTATAGTAGGAGATACAGAATAACTGTATGATTGAAATGAAAAAAAAATCTTATTCTTCAAATCTTTTTTCCTACTAATCAAAACCACGATGAGATACCATCTCACAGCAGTCAGAATGGCTGGTATTAAAAAGTAAAAAAATAACAGGTGCTGGAGAGGTTGAGGAGAAAAAGGAACATGTATACACTGTTGATGGGAGTGTACATTAATTCAACCATTGTGGAAAGCAGTATGGTGATTCCTCAGACAGCTAAACACAACTGCCATTTAACCCAGCAATCCCGTTACTGGGTATATGCCCA
The DNA here is from genome assembly GCF_028878055.3 of Symphalangus syndactylus. Taxonomy (NCBI): domain Eukaryota; kingdom Metazoa; phylum Chordata; class Mammalia; order Primates; family Hylobatidae; genus Symphalangus; species Symphalangus syndactylus. The sequence continues at coordinate 87,058,314 of NC_072436.2, forward strand.
AAGGAATAGAAATCATTCTACTGTAAAGATGCATGCACATGTATGTTCGTTGCAGCACCATTCACAATCGCCAAGATGTGAAATCAACTTAAATCTTCTTTCTCACATCCAAGCACGTTAGCCAGACCTTCTTATACACATCTTACCTTCCTTTCTTATAAATACTACTATTTCTCAATTTTAAGTTTCTGAACTTAAAATTTAAAGAAGTCACTCAGTAGCCTCACACCTAACAACATTCACAGTATACCTAATTTGCTAATGGTGTGTGTGTGTGTTTGTACTTATTTTATAAAGCACTTAGTAATTCTATTCTGGCATTCTGTTTTTCATTAACTTCGTGCTTAAGTTCCTCCATAGTTAGTGCCACCTTCATAGCAAAGTTGTGTGCAAAATAATCTGCATCTCTTTAACAACACTTTTTATTTTTTCTGGAATCCCCTTTTAGTTCACATAAGTAAGAATGTTTACATTTTCATTGATGGATATAAGAAGATTTTGACAATGCTTATGGTTTATAATGGTAAAAAAAATCTAAGATGAAGAACTTGCTTTTTCATTTTGTCAGTTACTCTTTTTATTTGTGATCAAATATAGTAATAACAAACCTTTCAGTCCTTTTGAGGTTGCTTTTCCAGACTGGTACTGTTGATTCTGAATTGTCCACCTTATATCCTCCCAGTTTCATTTTAACAAACTAGAGCTAGGCTGTTTCCATTTTCAGAGAGAATAAACGTTTGCTTCTTGGTTCCAGTTCCTCTGTGTCTTTTAACATGCTATTGAAAATAATTTTGTATGTGTTCAGAAAGAATTAGATATATGTTAATGGATTTGGGCTAAGACAATTGTGATAAATGTTTAGGAATAATCAGAGCATTGTGGTTCTGAGGTGAGTAAGTGATGAGAACATCACCAAAGTGTCCAGTCCTACAAACATGGCTTTTTGCTGACATTAATTTTTCTAACTGCTGTATTACAGCTGTTGAAAATGGACAGATAGATGTGTTAAGGCTGTTGCTTCAACACGGAGCAAATGTTAATGGATCCCATTCTATGTGTGGATGGAACTCCTTGCACCAGGCTTCTTTTCAGGTAACCTCTGAATTTATTATTTCATTTCCATGTAAATTGTGTGTTTTACCCTCTTAAAATGACAGTCCTATGCAGTTTTTGCTTTCTGCTTGCCTGTGATTTATGATGGTTAGTGCAGTACAGAAAAGGCAGTCTAAATGCTAATGATGATTCTGAATAAGCCAACTTCTGTAGTAGCTGTAGAAGCTTTGGGCTATAGGGATTATCTACATTTTAAAAATGTTGATGGCATATTTAAGAAACCATCAGTTATTTGAGATATAAATTGATAAAGAGCAATGGGTTATTTTATTTATAGTAATGTGTTTAGAAATTGTGATGGCTCCTTAGTGCTTTGGTTAGCAAGCTAATTTTGCAGGATTCTATAAGGTTTATAATTCCTAGAGATCAGTGTTTCATGTTTACATTTATTGGGTTAACTAGAACTATAGGATAATCTGATTGTTTGGCCAATTTCTTTCCAACTGATATAGCAGTATACTGTTTTATTTTTTTCTTCAAGTTATCCTTTAGTGAGAGGATAAAAAAGAAAAAAAAACACAATAAGAGAAAAGATACCTTCTATTTTCTTTGTTTTTGTCTTATTTAAAATGTGAATCTGTGCTTTAGGAAAATGCTGAGATCATAAAATTGCTTCTTATAAAAGGAGCAAACAAGGAATGCCAGGATGACTTTGGAATTACACCTTTATTTGTGGCTGCTCAGTATGGCAAGCTAGAAAGCTTGAGCATACTTATTTCATCGGGTAAGATTATCCATTAGCCTTTGTACTAGTTAAGATCATGAGCTTTAAACTTTATATTTCCTAGAGGAATAATTCTTGACTCAAATATAAATCAGGTTGTGAAATTTATGGTTTTATGTAAGTGGTAAATAAAAGTAAATACAAATTGATTTATAAACCTGGTTATTAAGTGTCTATTACTAACAATGCAGTGCACAGCTACTAATTTATCTGAGTAGGAACATAATGATCTATCACTAAAGCAGGTTTATTGGCAAGTTGAATGATGGGGCTGTCCTTTCCTGTAGGGACTTGAGCAGTTTCAACTTTCTAGGGTGTAGGACTAGTTTAGGCTTAATTACCTTATTAGATGGCTATTTTGTGTATTAAGGCTTTGAGGGGTATGTTTTGTTAATTTTGTGATTATGTAAATGGGTTTATTTCAAAGCAGGTTTACACTTTATTATGTTAATAGTAACATAACCTGCTAAAGGTTTCTCTGTGACAACTCTTCCACATTCAGCATTGCCAGGTAAGTTGGTGTGTTCAGGTGGCATTCTTACTCTAAGTGACAGTTTTGTGACAAGAAATGTTTATTATGTAGGGGCTTTTAAATCTGTCAACACCAGATATGCTCTTCACAGTGCTAACTTGATGAAGCATGAATCACAGTAGGCTAGGCAATTAAAAAAAAATACCTAGGCTTTTTTTGGCCAGGCACAGTTGCTCATGCCTGTAATCCCAGCACTTTGGGAGGCCAAGGTGGGCAGATCATTTGAGATCAGGAGTTTGAGACCAGCCTGGCCAACATGGCGAAACCCTATCTCTACTGAAAATACAAAAATTAGCTGGGCATGGTGGCATGTGCCTGTAATCCCAACAACTAGGGAAGCTGAGTCACGAGAATTGCTTGAACCTGGGAGGCGGAAGTTGCAGTGAGCCGAGATCGCACCACTGCACTCCAGCCTGGGCAATAGACGGAGACTCTGTCTCCAAAAAAAAAAAAAAAAAAGAGAGAAAGAAAAGCTAGGCTTTTTATAAACTTCCTTTAAATAGAAAATAGATCATACAAAGTTTGTTTGTTTGCTTGTTTATTGATTGATTGAGGCCAGGCCTTGCTCCATCACCCAGGCTAAAGTATAGTGGTATGATCACAGCTTATTGTAACCTTGAACTCCTGGCCTCCAGTGATTTTCCCCCTTTAGCCTACCAAATAGCTGCGATTACAGGTGCATTTCACCATGCCCAGCTAATTAAAAAACCCCTTTTTTTTTTAAGACATGGGGTCTCAATCTCCCAACCTCAAGTGATCCTCCTGCCTCAGCCTCCCAAAGTGCTGGGATTACACTGTAAGCTGCTGTGCCTGCCCAGCAATCCAGTTTATTTAAACAGCAGGGCACATATTTTCTTATTTTTGCTTTCTTTTACAAACCTACAAACACTTAAGTCAGAGTAGGAAGTAAAAGAAACAAACATTCATTAAGTGCCAATTTAAGGCATCTGTTATAAATAATGAGTCTGTAAATCTTACAGTTAAGAGGAATCCCCAAAATCATCTGTTCAAACATAATTGTTTTTAGATTAAGAGTCCAGACCATGAATGTTTAAGTGCCTTGTCAAAGATCTAGACTTCGTTTCCTGGCAGAATCAGGGCTTGAACCTAGGCGTTCTGACTTCTGATCTTCCTTCTACTACATCATACCTTCCAGAGGACTATCCTAATTCAGTTTATGACTTGCAGTCCCGTAAGTTTCAATTATTAGTATTTAGTCCGGGACGGTGGCTCATGTCTGTAATCCCAGCGCTTTGGGAGGCCTGAGGTCAGGAGCTGGAGACCAGCCTGGCCAACACGGTGAAACCCTGTCTCTACTGAAAATACAAAAATTAGCCCGGTGTGGTGGCACGCACCTGTCCCAGCTACTGGGGAGGCTGAGGCAGGAGAATCGCTTGAACCCATGCGGCAAAGATTGTAGTGAGCCGAGATCGCACCACCACACTCCAGTCTGGGCGACAGAGTGAGACTCTGTCTCAAAAACAAAACAAAACTATACATATATGTATATATGTTTAATTAATATTTAGATTAAATAGGCCAGGTGCAGTGGCTCATGCCTGTAATCCCAGCGCTTTGGGAGGCCAAGGTGGGTGGATTGCCTGAGCTCAGGAGTTTGTAACCAGCCTGGACAATATGGTGAAACTTGGTCTCTATTAAAATACAAAAAATTAGCCAGGCGTAGTGGTGTGCGCCTGTAGTCCCAGCTACTCAGGAGGCTGAGGCAGGAGAATTGCTTAAACCCAGGAGGTGGAGGCTGCAGTGAGCCTAGATTGTGCCACTGCACTCCAGCCTGAGCAACAGAGTGAGACTCTGTCTTCCAAAAAAAAAAAAAAAATTTAGATTGAATAGATTAAACTGTACCTTAATGTCTCTTCTCATGTCAGGTCTGTTTTCTTGTCGCCTGGGGCTCTGAGCTCCTGTTTTGGTTTGCTTTGTTCTTTTTATTTCTTCTCTCTGAATTGTTCTGAATAATCAGTTGAAAAGGTATGTAGGTATGTTTGTCATGTAACTGTACATGTTTCCAACCCCCATTACTTTCCTTTCAGTGAGTTGTCTGTAATTTTTCCAACTTTTTCACCAGTAGTCTTTAAAGAAATTGGTTCCTTATTCTTTCTGATACTTCGAAATTGTCACTCAACGCATTAAAAAAAAAGTTAAGGTTTCTTTCTTAGTCTCTTTTCAGTTATAGTGTTTACTTCTTTCTGAAACTGGCAGTGGGTGAAACATCTACCTCAGAAATCATGAAGATTCTAGTTTCTAGTGTTTGGAATTTCTGAAGGATCTATAGACTCTTTAATTTACCATTTGTGTTCTATGTAGTTTTTGTGTACCTAAAACTTTGGTTTATTCAAGGTGCATTTATGGAATATTCTTTTAAATAGAAGACAGTCTTTTCCCTCTTGATGATGATCTTTCCACCGAAGTGTATTCTAGAAATTTAAAAAACTCTCATGGTCATGTAACGACATCATATTTAGCATATTTAATACATTATTTTCCAACAAGAAAAGTTTAGAGATGATTGCTATTTTCAAAATCTTCACAAAAAATGAGGTCAGGTTTTAAAAATCTTTATACAATGGCGTATACATAATTTAATTAGATTTATGATTTTTTTTTGAAATTTATGAAATTATTTTTTATAATTTCAACTTTTATTTCAGATTCAGAGGGTATGCATGCAGGTTTGTTACATAGGTGTATTGCGTGATGCTGAGGTTTGGGATATGAATGATCTCATCACTTAGACAGTGGGCATAGTACCCAACAGTTCGCTTTTCAGCCCTTGTTCCCTGCCTTCCCTCTCTGTTAGTCCCCAGTATCTGTTGTTGCTATCTTCATGTCCTTGAGTACCCAGTGTTTAGCCTCCACTTATAAGTGAGAACATGCAGTATTTGGTTTTCGTTAATTTGTTAATTCACTTAGAATAGTGGCCTCCAGCTGCATCCATGTTGCTGAAAGGACATGATTTTATTCTTTTCTATGGCTGTGTAGTATTCCATGGTGTACATCTACTGTATTTTCTTTATCCAATCCACCAGGTATCCATTGATGGACACCTAGGTTGATTCCATGTCTTTGCTAATGTGAATGGTGCTGTGATGAACATGCAAGTGCATGTATATTTTTGGTAGAATGATATATTTTCTTTTTGATATATACCCAGTGATGGGATTGCTGGGTTGAATGGTAGTTTTGTTTTAAGTTCTTTGAGAAATTTCCAAACTGCTTTCCACTGTGGCTGAACTAATTTGCATTCCTACCAACAATGTATAAGCGTTCCCCTTTGTCTACAACCTCTCTAGCATCTGTTGTTTTTTGACTTTTTAGTAATAGCCTTTCTGACTGGTATAAGATTATATCTCATTGTGGTTTTGATTTGCATTTCTGTGGTGAGTGGTGATGTTGAGCAATTCTTCATGTGTTCGTTGGCTGCTTGTATGTCTTCTTTTGAGAAGTATCTTTTCATGTCTTTTGCCCAATTTTTTTTTTTTTGAAACGGAGTCTCGCTCTGTCGCCCAGGATGGTGTACAGTGGCACTATCTCTGCTCACTGCAACCTCCACCTCCTGGGTTCAAATGATTCTCCTGCCTCAGCCTCCCGAGTAGCTGGGACTACAGGCTCATGCCACCATGCCCGGCTAATTTTTTGTATTTTTAGTAGAGACGGGGTTTCACCATGTTAGCCAGGATGGTCTCGATCTCCTCACGTCGTGATCCACCCGCCTTGGCCTCCAAAGTGCTGAGATTACAGGCATGAGCCACTGTGCCCAGTCCTTTTGCCCAATTTTTAATGGGGTTGTTTTTTGCTTGTTGAATTGTTTAAGTTCCTTATAGATTCTAGATATTGGACAAAGTTAAGATAAAGACCTTTGTCCAATATCCAGAATCTATAAGGATATGTAGTTAGCAAATATTTTCTCCTATTCTGTGGGTTTTCTGTGGATTATTCTGTTTTACAGAAGCTAAAGAGCTTAATTAATCTAAAGAGATTAATTAGGTCCCACTTACCAATTTTTGTTTTTGTTGCAATTGCTTTTGAGAACTTAGTCATAAATTCTTTCTCAGGGCCGATGTCCAGAACGGTGTTTTCTCATTTTTTTTTTTCTAACTAGGATTTTTAGTTTGAGGTCTTACATTTAAACCTTTAATCCATCTTGAGTTGATTTTTGTATATGGTAAAAGATAAGGGTCCAGTTTCATTCTTCTACATATAGCTAGCCAGCTATACTAGCACCATTTATTGAATAAGGAGTCTCTAACTCATTGCTTATTTTTGTCAACTTTGTCAAAGATCAGATGGCTGTAGGTGCGTGGCTGTATTTCTGGATTCTTTATTCTATTCCATTGGTCTGTGTGTCTGTTTTTGTACCAGGACCATGCTGTTTTGGTTACTGTAGCCTTAAAGTATAGTTTGAAATTGGGTAATGTGATGCCTCCACCTTTATTCTTTTTGCTTGGGATTGCTTTGGCTATTTGTGCCCTTTTTTGGTTCCATATGAATTTTAGAAATTTTTTTTCTAATTCTGTAAAAAATGTGTTGGTAGTTTGATAGGAATAACATTGAAGCATAAAAATGACACTAAAGGGACTCAGGGAAAGGATGGGAAAGGGGTGAGGGATAAAAGATCACAGATTGGGCGTAGTGTATACTGCATGGATGATGAGTGCACCAGAATCTCACAAATCACCACTAAAGAACTTTCTCGTGTAACCAAACACTACCTGTTCCCCAATAACTTAGGAAAATAAAAAACAAAAACAAAAAACTCTGACATTTAACAGGGGAAAAAATAAAAAAAGGAATAGTGTTGAATCTATAGATTGCTTTGGGCAGTATGGGTATTTTTAAAAAGGATACCGATTTTTGCAATCCATGAGCAGCACTTTCCATTTGTTTGTGTCATCTATGAATTTTTTTCAGTAGTATTTTGTAGTTCTCCTTGTAGAGATCTTTTACCTCCTTGGTAAGATGTATTCCCAGGTTTTTAATTTTTTTTTTTTTTTTTTTTTTGGTGGCTGTTGTAAATGGAGTTGTGTTCTTGATTTGGCTGTCATCTTGAACATTATTGATGTATAGAAATGCTGCTGATTTTATACATTGATTTTGTAACCTTAAATTTTACTGAAGCTGTTTATCAGCTTCAGGAGCCTTTTTGTGGAGTGTTTAGGGTTTTCTTGGTATAGAATCATATTGTCAGAGAAGAGAGATTGTTTGACTTCTTCTTTTCCTATTTGGATGCCTTTTATTTCTTTCTCTTGCCTGATTGTTCTGGCAAGGACTTTCCGTACTATGTTGAATAGGAGTGGTAAGAGTGGGTATCCTTATCTTCTTCCAGTTCTCAAGGAGAATGCTTCCAGCTTTTGCCTGTTCAGTATGATGTTGGCTGTGGGTTGGTCATAGATGATTCTTATTATTTTAAGATACATTCCTTCAATGCCTAGTTTGTTGAGGGTTTTGTTTTGTTTTGTATTTATCATGATGGGATGTTGGGTTTTATGAAGGCTTTTCTCACATCTGTTGAGATGATCATATAGTTTTTATTTTTAATTTTCTTTACGTAGTAAATCCCAATTATTCATTTGCATATAGGAATAATCCCAATTAGTCATTTGCATTTGAGAACCAACCTTGCATCTCAACAATGAAGCCTACTTGGTCACGATGCATTAACTTTTTGATGTGTTACTGGATTCAATTTGCTAGTATTTTGTTGAGGATTTTGTGTCTATGTTCATCAGAGATATTGGCCTGTACTTTTCTTTCTTCATTGTGTCTTTGCCAGATTTTGGTATTAGGGTGATGCTGGCTTTGTAGAACAAGTTAGGGAGGAGTCTCTCCTCCTTGATTTTTGGGAATGGTTTCAGTAGAATTGGTACCAGTTTTTCTTTGTATGTGTGGTAGAATTCAGCTGTGAATTCATGTGGTCCAGGACTTTTGGTTGGTAGGTTTTTTTTTTTTTTTTATTAGGGATTCAGTTTTGGAACTTGATATTGATCTATTTCAATTTCTTTCTGATTCAGTCTTGAGAGATTGTGTAATTTATCCATTTCCTCTAGATTTTCTAGTTTGCGTGCATTGAGGTGTTTGTAATAGTCTCAGAGGATCTTGTGTATTTTTGTAGAATCTATTGTAATGTCAACTTTGTTGTTTCAGATTGTGCTTATTTGGACCTTCGCTCTTTTTTTTATCTAGCTAGCAGTCTATCAATTTTGTTTATCCTTTCAAAGAGCCAACTTTTGGTATCATTGATCCTTTGTATGGATTTTTGGGTCTCAATTTCATTCAGTTCCACTCTAATTTTAATTATATTTTTTCTTCTACTAGCTTTGGGGTTAGTTTGTTCTGGTTTTTCTTATTCCTCGAAGTGTGATATTGGATCATGAATTTGAGATCTTTCTTTCTGAGCTACATGTTTAGCGTTATAAACTTCTTAACACTTTTTGCTGCATTTTAATATGTTTTGTGTCTGTTTTTATTTATTTCAAAGAATTTTTTGATTTCTGCCATAATTTTATTGTTTACTTAAAAGTTATCCAAGAGCAAGTTTGTTTGTTTGTTTGATTTTGAGACAGAGTCTCGCTCTATCGCCAGGCTGGAGTGCAGTGGCACCATCTCGGCTCACTGCAACCTCTGCCTCCCAGGTTCAAGCAATTCTCCTGCCTCAGCCTCCCGAGTAGCTGGGACTGTAGGCACACACCACCACGTCTGGCTAATTTTTTTTTTTTTTTTTAGTTTAGTAGAGATGGGGTTTCACCACATCACCCAGGCTGGTCTTGAACTCCTGAGCTCAGGCAATCTGCCTGTCTTGGCCTCCCAAAATGCTAGGATTACAGGTGTGAGCCACCGTGCCCAGCCAAGAGCAAGTTAATTTCCATGTAATTGTGTGGTTTTGGAAGATCTTCTTGGTATTGATTTCTATTTTTATTCTACTGTGGTCTGAGAGTATGGTTGGTATTAATTCAGTTTATTTATTTATTTATTTATTTATTTATTTATTTATTTATTTTTCTGGAGACAGGGTCTTGCTCTGTACCCAGACTGGAGTGCAGTGGCATGATCTTGGCTCACTGCAACCTCCACCTCCTGGTTCAAGCAATTCTCCTGCCTCAGCCTCCTGAGTACCTGGGATTACAGGCACGCACCACTGTGGCCAGCTAATTTTTTTGTATTTTTAGTAGAGATGGGGTTTCACCATGTTGGCCAATCTGGTCTCAAACTCCTGACCTTCAAGTGATCGCCCGTCTCGGCCTCACAAGTGAATCAGTTTTTTAAATTTATTGAGATGTGCTTTTTGGCCGAGCATGTGGTCCATCTTGGAGTATGTTCTGTGTGCTGTTGAGAAGAATATATATTCTGTGGTAGACGAGTGGAGTGTTCTGTAGATGTGTATTAGGTCCAGTTGGTCAAATGTTGAATTTACACCCAGAATTTGGTTTTTAATTTTCTGCCTCAGTGATCTGTCAATGGGATGTTGACATCTCTCAATATTATTACTATCTCTAGAGATCTCTAAGAGCTTGTTTTATGAAACTGGATACTTCAATGTTGGGTATGTGTATATTTAGGATAGTTAAATCTTCTCGTTGAATCGAACCCTTTATCATTATGTAATTACCTTCTTTGTCCTTTTGTACTGTTGTTGGTTTTTTTATATATAATTTTTTCTTAAATAGAAATGGGGTCTCACTGTGTTGCTGTGAACCCCAAATATCTGAGAGAGATCTCAGTCAATTTAGGAAGTTTATTTTGCCAACGTTAAGGGCATGCGCCTGTGACACAGCCTGAGGAGGTCCTGACAATATATGCCCAAAGTGGTTGGGGCACAACTTGGTTTTACACATTTTATACATGAGACATCAATCTATATATAAGATATACATTGGTTCTGTCTGGAAAAGTGGGACAACTGAAAGTGGGGAGAGTATGTCCAGGTCATAGGTAGGTAGGAGACAAATGGTTGCCTTTTTTTTTTTTTTTTTTTTTTTTTTTGAGTTTCTGATTAGCCTTTCCAAAGGAGGCACTCAGATATGCACTTATCCCAGTGAGCAGAGGGATGATTTTGAGTTCTGTCTGTCTTTCGTCCACAGGGAAATTCCTTGTGAGGGAGGTACGTAACTTTTTCTAATCTTGGTAACTATTTTTTAGGAATAGAATAGAAGGCAGAGTTGCACTAAGCAGTTCCCAGCTTGACTTTTTTCTTTGGCTTAGTGATTGTGGGGGTCCCAAGATTTATTTTCCTTTCACATTGCCCTGGCTGGTCTTGAACTCCTGAGCTCAAGTGATCCTCCCACCTTGTAAGAGTTAAAGAAAGAGGAAGGAAACACAAAAGATGGGTTGGCAGTTAAAGACAGGTTTACTTCAGATAAAACCTGAGAAGGGTTTCTGGCTGATTTCAATCAGGAGCGCTTTCTCTTACAGACTAAGTACATGAGTATATATTGGTTTTAGGGTGAGGGGGCTTATCACAAGCTTGGAATGTATATGTGTGGGGGAGAAGTTTATGGTGAGGTTGGAATGTCTCTGGGCAAAGGGGGGATTATCTTGGGGCTGACATCTTTCTAGAAGGAAGGGGGTTATCTCAGGGCTGGCATCTTCCCAGCTGGAGCAGGGCAGCTAGCATGTCTCTGGTCACAGAGGAGTTTGGAATGTTCCTGGTCGGAGATGCTTTTTTTGTTTATGATCATGCTCATCTTAGCCATTTAGGCTGATGCCCTTTGGATTTAGGCAGTTTTTGATTAATGTGAATTGGAAAATAACAGTGCTTGTGCAAGATGGCAATACTCCTGCTCGGTCATTCTTCGGCCTCTCAAAGCTCTGGGCTTATAGGCGTGAGCCACTGTGCCTGGCTCTGTTGTCTGATTTAAAGTCTGTTTTATCTGATAAAAAAATAGTGACCCCTGGTTGGGCGTGGTGGCTCACGCCTGTAATCCCAGCACTTTGGGAGGCTGAGGTGGGTGGATCACGAGGTCAAGAGATCAAGACCGTCCTGGCCAACATGGTGAAACCCCATCTCTACCTGCTAAAAATACAAAAATTAGCTGGGTGTGGTAGTGGGTGCCTGTAGTCCCAGCTACTCGGGAGGCTGAGGCAGGAGAATTGCTTGAACCCGGGAGGCAGAGGTTGCAGTAAGCCGAGATCGCACCATTGCACTCCAGCCTGGTGACAGAGCGAGACTCAGTCTCAAAATACAATAAATAAAATAAAATAAAATAAAAATATATTAAAAAAATTAAAAAATAGTGACCCCTGACCTTTTTTGTTTTCCATTTGCTTGATAGATCTTTTTTCAACCCTTTACTTTGAGTCTATGGGTGTTGTTACATGTGAGATGTGTCTCTTGAAGGCAGCAGATGGGTGGGTCTTTTTTCTTTTTTTTTTTAATCCAAATTGCAGCTCTGTACCTTTTAAGCAGGATGTTTTGTAAAAGGTGAAAGATTTGTATGATCTGAAGAGACCCTTTACATTCAAGGTTAATATTGACATGTGAGGTTTTGATCCTATTATTAAGTTGGTAGATGGTTGCTTTGCAGTTTCTATTGTATGGTTGTATTATGGGGTCTTTGGGCTATGTACTTCGGTATGTTTTTGTGGTATCAGTGTTGTTCTTTCATTTCCATCTTTAAAAGCCCCTTAAGGATCTCTGGTAAGGCTGATCTAGTGGTAACCAATTATCTTAGCGCTTGCTTCTCTGTAAAATACTTTATTTCTCCTTCATTTGTGAAGCTTAGTTTGGTGGAATATGAAATTCTTGGTTGTAGTATCCTTTCTTTAAGAGTGCTGAAAGTAGACCCCTGATCTCTCTTGCCTTGTAAGGTTTCTGCTGAGAAGTCCACTGTTCCTTTTGTATGTGATCTGATGTTTTTCTCTAGCTGCCTGAAAGATTTTTTCTTTAGCGTTAACCTTCAACAGTCTGGTGACTGTATGCCATGGTGATGTTCATGTTCACAGGGAGTTCACTGTATTGCTTCTATCTGGATGTCTTCCTCTCTGGCAAGATTAGGGAAATTTTCTTAAACTATGTCCTCAAATATGTTTTCCAGGTCATTTACTTTTTCTCCTTCTCTCTCAAGAATACCAATAATTCATAGATTTGGTTGCTTTACGTTATCAAATATTTCTCAAAGCCTTTTTCATTAAAAGTTTTTTATTTTTATTTTTATCTGACTGTGTTAGTTTGAAAGACTGATCTTCAAGCTCCAAATTTCTTTCTTCTGCTTGGTCTAGTCTGTTAATAAAACTTACAGTTATATTTTGAAATTCCTTAAGTGAGTTTTTCAATTCCAGAAGCTCTGATTGATTCCTTTTTAAGATGTTTATCTTAAGATGCCTTCATTTCCTGAATTGCTTTAGAAGTTTCTTTGTGTTTATTTTCTTTTTTTTTTTTTTTTTTTTTGAGACGGAGTCTCGCTCTTTCACCCAGGCTGGAGTGCAGTGGCGCGATCTCGGCTCACTGCAGGCTCCGCCCCCCGGGGTTCACGCCATTCTCCTGCCTCAGCCTCCCGCCTAGCTGGGACTACAGGCGCCCGCCACCTCGCCCGGCTAATTTTTTGTATTTTTAGTGGAGACGGGGTTTCACCGTGTTACCCACGATGGTCTTGATCTCCTGACCTAGTGATCCGCCCGCCTCGGCCTCCCAAAGTGCTGGGATTACAGGCGTGAGCCACTGCGCCCGGCCTCTTTGTGTTTATTTTCAACCCTGTCAGGATCTTGTTGAGCTTCCTTGCAATCCTTGCTTTGAATTCTTTATCTGTCATTTCTGAGTTTCCATTTGGGTCAGGAGCCATTGTGGGAACACGACTGTGATCCTTCAGTGGTGTCACTACATTTAGATTTTTCACAAATCCAAAAGTCTTGGGGTAGTTCCTTTTCATCTGGAGACATTCACACTTCTAATTTTTGTAATTATTTTCATGTGGGTGGGATTTTTTCTTTTTCTTTCACTATAATATTATTGTTTTTCCCTTTCACGTTTATGATTTTAAATATCAACTCAGAAACCTGTTGAAAGACACCCTTTTTCTCTGATTGTAGGCATTATTTATCATGCAGTGGTTATGAAGAAAGAGATGTAATAGAAAGTATAATCAATACTAGTTTTAAGGCGTAGCTCCCATATATGTCATATCTACTGATAATTTTTCATAAATCTTAGCCTGAATCAATTAGTGGCATAATTTAGATTTTATCTTTTTCAGCATTTATCAGAAATATTATCCATGTTTGATAGTTTGCATTTTTTCTTTTTAAATGTTTACTTATTGGGCCCCAGAATGCTTGTTGGAGGAGGGATTGGAATGAAATGTATCCTTCATTGAATAGGATTTTTGTTTTAGCTTAAAAATGAATTCTAAGATATGAATCACTTGTTTTCTTTCTGACGTAAAGGCAAGACCTTTTTATTTTTGATAGAGACAGGGTCTTACTATGTTGCCTAGGCTGGTCTCAAACACGTGGCCTCAAGCAATCCTCTGGCCACAGCCTCCTAAATTGCTGGGATTCCAGGCATGAGCTACCCTGTCAGTTTAGCGAAGACAATTTAAATGATTACCAAGAAGTTAGCAAAGTAAATATATTTATATAACAACATCCAACATCCAGTGAAGAGGGAAAAACTTACCGTGCTATAAAACCCTTTTATGGTAGTTCCTTTGAAATTTGTGTCGATTTTTTTAAATATTAGGATTATCTGTTAAATGTTTTATTTTGTGCCGTTAGGTGCAAATGTCAATTGTCAAGCCTTGGACAAAGCTACACCCTTGTTCATTGCTGCTCAAGAGGGACACACAAAATGTGTGGAGCTTTTGCTCTCCAGTGGGGCAGATCCTGATCTTTACTGTAATGAGGACAATTGGCAGTTACCTATTCACGCAGCTGCACAAATGGGCCATACAAAGTAAGTGTTAAAAACAGAAAATAAACGTGGTCTCTTAATCAAAAGCTAATAAAGAATAAATCTGGGCTAGACCCTTCACCTCTAGGCAAAATCTTTGATATTCTCTTCCCTACCAATCTGCTGGGTGAACAGATCTACTCCTAATCTGTCCTTCATGCTGTCTTTTGCTCCTACTGGTCCTGCACTTTCATATTGTGAGGCAGAATTGCTAGAGACTGGGTAGGCTCAGGGACTTTCTCTGGGTGTTGACTCTTCCCATTGATTTCTCTAGTTATGGCTGTATCCACTGCTGCCTCCTCCCTGGTTTTATCCCAGGCATCTTTAAGCATCAGTCTGATGAGGCCATCCATGTTACTTCTCTGACCCCAGAAAGCTTTTGAGTTTGTGAAGTCTGTTGGAGTGTGTGCTAAGTAGTCCTCCCTGTCTTAAACCCTTTGACTGAACTTTTCTTGATCTAATCTCAAATTAGAGAGAGAGTAAATGGGGGTTCCAGGAATCTTAGAAGCTAGTAACTTGGTTATACCTGTGAGAATATGGCTACCTATCATAAATTGGCAGTCAATAATTTTTAGAAATATATGTTTAGAATCTTTAGAGCCATAATTCTACAATAACACCTTTTATAGCTGCTGTTAGTATTATTTAATTTAAAAAGTAATAGTAAAATATTCATTACTTAATTTAGTTTGTTTACATAGTAGGAAAACAGTTTCTGCAATTTGGTCATTATGCCACTAGGTGACACAATACTTTACTATTTCATTAATGATATTTGTAAGCATGTTTATGTCTTGTGGGAGAGTATAATTTTTCCAGCCTACTTAAAAAAATTAAACACATTTATTGAAGTTAAGAGATATTAGACTATTTTAACAGAATACTTAGATTTAAAAATTTGATATTTTCCCCAATTCTTGATCATTTATTTAAACATAAATGTTAGATATTATACTCTGAGCTTTAAACGATAGCAAAACTCTCCTGGGCATTTGTTCTTAATTTTGAGAATTCTCATTGTCACTGATGATTTTCTTTATAGCCTACTTCAAAGGTAGCCCCTTTTGTGAATGTAAGTTCTACTTAAATGTTACCTTAGACATACATTACGTGAGGAAAAGTTACAAAGAGAAATATAATGTTATAAAAATACTTCAGAGTAACCCTGTCTGTCTTTTCCCAGAAAGAAGGAATTTCCTGGCTTTATCTATACAGCTTTATTTTTAATTTTAGAAGGGTAGAATAGTCCTTTTTTCTTTCCAGTTGACTGCTAGAGGTAAGTTTACAAATAACCTAAGAACTTTTGTTTTAATTATTTTCTTAGAACTTTCTCTACCTAGGAGCCTGCTTCTTTATAAATCTGCCTCCATATTTAATGAGCTGACTTGTTTTTCAGATAATAGAATATTTTAGCACAAATTATAATTTCTTCCTGATGAAAACATTAGTCTTAATTTCATGTCAATTATCATCTTTAAAAATTTTTACTAATTGGAAAAGAAAAACTAATTGGTACTTTAAGAAGGAAAATAGTGCATTTTCTTGATGCCAGTTTATACTTAGTAGAATGACGTTTTAAATAATTTATTAGACCCTAAAATATCTAACATAAAATTTGAATTTTGGGGTTTAAGGTGGTGCTAGTAAGGTAATAAAATTAAAAAGCACCTTTTCTGTTTACATGTAGGAACATTAATTAATTTTGTTTCAGATGTATTTAAAGACCTTTTTATTAAGCAATAGTAAGTGTAATATTTTGGAGTAAATATATAGCATGTAATAGTTTAATATTGTTGGTAGAAGGTACACCCTAGACAGAAATATTTCTTTAGATGAATCAATTGGTAATTCTGAAAAAATTGTGCTATAGAAATATTGCCTACACTTATGCACATGTAAAAACACTAAATTCTCCTGAATTTGTGTATTTATAGAATCTTGGACTTGTTAATACCACTTACTAACCGGGCCTGTGACACTGGGCTAAACAAAGTAAGCCCTGTTTACTCAGCAGTGTTTGGGGGACATGAAGATTGCCTAGAACTATTACTCCGGAATGGCTACAGCCCAGATGCCCAGGCGTGCCTTGTCTTTGGATTCAGTTCTCCTGTGTGCATGGCTTTCCAAAAGGAGTATGTACATTTGCTATGTGTTTATTTTTTATTCTTTTTCGCTGTATGGAGATGTGTTTTGAAGCGATTTTCTTTCACTGTGAAACTTAGTATCTCTGTTAGTGCTAAATTGCTAGCTTGGAACACAAATAGGAAAAAAACTATGATGCTTCAGTCAAGCTGAAGCACAGATGAGGTGATAATATCAGATTGTTTTCCTTCTTTGGATCTGTATTACATTTTTAGTGTAGCAATTTTAGGGAATACTTACATTTTAAGTAGATGCAGAAATTGGCTGATATTTTTGATCTTCAAAACAATTCAAGAATTAAAAATGGGACTTTATCAAGTAAGGCAGTGACTGCTTCAGGTCATTTACCGTTTAAAATTTATAAGATATAAACCTAAAAATAAAACGTTAGTTTTATAGATATTATTGTGTTTTTAATGTATTTGGTGGATAGCATTAAAAAAAAATTTTTTTTGAGACAGAGTCTCACTCTGTGGCCCAGGCTGGAGTGCGGTGGCACCATCTTGACTCATTGCAACCTCTGCATCCCAGGCTCAGGTGATCCTCCCACCTCAGCCTCCAGAGTAGCTGGGTCTATAGGTGTACACCACCACTCCCAGCTAATGTTTTTATTTTTAGTAGAGGTGGGGTTTCTCCATGCTGCCCAGGCTGGTCTTGAACTCCTGGGCTCAAGCAGTTCACTTGCCTCGGCCTCCCAAAATGCTGAGATGACAGGCGTGAGCCACCATGCCTGGCTGTATATTATGTTTTGATGTGAGTCTGAACAGTTAAGTTTTTAAAAGCCCCCAAAGTAATTATTTTTCTAATCTGTCATAATTCTATGAAATAGACTAAGTGAAGAATTACTGCTGCCTTGTTAGTGTCTGGCCAGTAACTTTGTCTATAACACTCTTACAGTTTTAAAACACTAAGAATAAAGCTGTGTGTGAGAACAGCCATACTGAGTAATATCTGATCATCCAATAATGGAATAAATTGTGAAGATAGGTGCTATTGTGTTTAATGACACAGAAGAGGTTGCAGGCATACCTCAAATTGTATTGGCCTTCTTGAATTCACTATTATGGATCTCTATTTAATTTAAGTAGTTATCAAGAAATTACTTACTAAGCTTTTCAGCCTTTACTCTCTCTTAACATTTGCCATGTAAAATTAGTAGTTCACTATATTTGTTTCAAGTTTAAGCTTATACGTTTTAGTAGAGACAGGGTTTCACCAGGCTGGTCTCGAACTCCTGGCCTCAAGTGATCTGTCTGCCTCCAGCCTCCCAAAGTGATGGGATTATAGGTGTGAGCCACCCCATCCGGCTTCTTAAACTTATACATTTTAGTTTGAATATTTGGGTTTTGGTTAATCTGAGTATCTGGGGCCCACTTTATGCATAACTTTCATGATTTCATAGGATTTTCTTGTGTACCCCATTAAGTTTTGTCTTTTTAAACGGAAGAGCCCTAATTACTTTAGTTGACCTTCAGTGAGGTTGCACTGATGACGTTTAGTTGCCTTTCTCTATCCCAAATCTTAACTTCATCACAGAACTGAACATTTCTTATTAGACCAGAATATAATGATTTTGGATTGTGCACACGTGTGTGTGTGTGTGTGTGTGTGTGTGTGTGTTCAATATGACGATGGTCTTTTTTGGCCTTCGTGTTATCTTTTGGATGAACAATGTTTTTGGTCCTTCTGATCACAGCAGCTAACCTAATGCCTCATCACCTTATAAGTGTAGTTTGAATTAAGCCATATAACGTAGTACCCCTGTTAACTCTGAAACAATTTAAAATTAATGATATTCCTTGGGAGCTGGGCAGTATGTTTCATGTCATCTGTAGATTCAGATAAATGAAATTAGGTTAGAAAGATCTTAAATAGGCTTTTGGATTTTCCAAGATTAGTTGAAATTTTAGGGGGCAGACCCTTTTTTCTCCTTTGATTTCTACAAAATCAGTCAATAACACTAATTGACCATTTTGTTATGTAGAGAGCACTAAATAGATCCTGTTAAACTTATTGAGGAAGCTGAAACATAGACATTATCCTTTGAGAATCTAAAACCTAATGGGAAAAATAGTATTTAGTGGCATTTACTTCACTATCTTCTGCTATTTTTGGCAAAGAAGCGTTTTTAACATTTTTTTTTTTTTTTTTTTGTATTTTTTATAGACACTCATGGAAGGGAAGATTCCTATTTTTTTCTGCTGTGTCTGGGATAACTGCAGATATGAGCTATTGTCTCATTCTTGAGTAGTGATATAAATGATTTTTTTCTTTTCCTTTCACGAGTACTCCAAAGTTGTATTTTTAAGGAACTCCACAGTTTGGTTTGCTTTTTATGTCTCAGTTACTCTGTAGAATTTTTTTCTGTGTAAACTTCAGTGATGCTAAGAAGTTCTTAACATGCAGTGGAGTAATTCCACTGCAGCCTCTCTCTTTCTCTCTAATGACTACAAAAAACTGTGGTCAAAATTCAAAAAGAAACTACCTGAGGACTCTCAAAGGAACACAAGCAGGTAGATTATGAAAGAGAGTGGTAATTTGGTGAAGTGACCCACATGAAAACAAATTTTCCAGTTTCTTTTTCCTTTTTTTTTTTTTTTTTTGAGACAGTCTCGCTCTGTTGCCCAGACTGGAGTACAGTGGCGTGATCTGGGCTCACTGCAACCTCCATCTCCCAGGTTCAAGCGATTCTCCTGTCTCAGCCACCCAAGTAGCTGGGATTGTAGGCATGTGCCACCACACTCAGCTACTTTTTGTATTTTAAAAGAGATGGGGTTTCACCATGTTGGCCAGGCTGGTCTCAAACTTCTGAACTCAAGTGATCTGCCTGCCTCGGACTCCCAAAGTGCTGGCATGAGTGACCGCGCCTGGCCTCCTTTTTCTTTTGCTGTGTTGCCCTGAGGGCCAACCCTGATCTAGAGCTGAGTAGCACCAGTGGCACGAGCAGCTAAAGTCAGTAACATTAATTGACCAGTTGTTTAATGTAGAGAGCACTAAATAGATCCTATTAAACTTACTGAGGAAGCTGAAACATAGACACAATAGAAAGTCTGTTTTTCTGGTCAGAGGAATCAGGTAAGTGGAACCCTGTTGGCCAGAGAATGGTAGGGAGTCTTGGAGAAGAGAGAGCTTGGAGAAGCGGATACCCTAATTCTGCATATGAATTTGCATATTCCTGACTTACCCCAAGCTTTAAATGCACAAAACAGACCCAAATAGTTTTTTATTTTTTGTTTTCGAGACAGGATCTCATTCTGTTGCCCAGGACAGAGTGCAGTGATATGATCATGACTCACTGCAGCCTCGACTTTCCTGGGCTGAGGTAATTATCCTGCCTCAGCCTCCTGAATAGCTGGGACTACAGTTGTGCGCCACCATGCCTGGATTTTTTTTTTTTTTTTGTAGAGACAGCGTTTGCCATGTTGCCTAGGCTGGTCTTGAACTCCGAGCTCAAGTGATCCGCCTGCCTTGGCCTCTCAAAGTGCTGGGATTACAGGTGTGAGCCATGGCACCCAGCCAACCCAAAATGTTGAAAGTAAGATTTGAACTATCATCAGAGTCTCAGGCTAGACCCTGAGTGGCACGTTCATGGGTCCAGGCTTAAAGCAGGAAAGCAAAGGCTTTTGAGAACTGAACTGATGTTGGAACCACTGTATAAGGTGAAACAGAAATTGCAGTTTGAACCTAACTAGGTTATATGCTTGCTGAAATAAACAAACCAAAAAGCTAGTGTTCTTCAAAGGATTATAACAAGACCCAGGACTCAGAATTTATACAGCATAATATTCACAATGTCCAGGAGACAACCTAAAATTATTTGACATATGAAGAACTGATAAAACATGACTAAATATTATGGGAAAAAGCAATTAATCCATGCCAGTCCTGAGATGGTCCAGATGTTAGAAATATCAGATAATTGAAAGCAGCTCTTATAGCGGTGCTTCATGAGGCTAACACGCTGGAAAAAATGAAAAGGTAGAAATCTCAGCTGAGAAGTAGAAACTATAAAAAAGACTAAAAAATACAATAATCTGCAATGAAAAATTTACTACATGGACTCCATAGCCAAATGAAAGATATAGGAAAAAGTAAATTAACTTGAAAGTAAACCATTAGAAATTATTAACACAGGGGAAGACATGCTCTCTGGAAGCTGGAGTGTGCAGGCTGGCCTGGCACAGCCATGCAGCTTCTGGAGTTTCTGTTGGTTAGAGATTCAGGACTAGCTTGGCGGGCAGTTCAGGCTTGGAGGTTTCTCTTATAGTTGCATTAAATATCAGATGAAGCTACAGTCATTAGCAAGCTTTACAGGAGCCAGAGGATCAACTTCCACAGAGGCTCACTGACATGGATCACTCATGGCTGGGTGTCGGCAGGAAACCTCGGTTTCTCTCTATAAAAGCCTCTCCACAGGATGGCTGGAGTATCCTCATGGCATGGTAGCTGATTCCCTCAGAGGAAGAGGTCCAAGAGAGAACAAGACAGAAGTCATAGTGACCTGGTTCATTGAAATTATGGCTGTCACCTCCACAGATCACATACACAAGCCCTGATTCAATATGGAAAGACCGTACAAAAGCACAAATAGGAGGAGAGGATCATTGGGGGCCATCTTGGAGGCTAGCTATGTCACACATTATCTCTGAAATTGCTATTTTTTAATTTTGAAATTTTCAAACATACATAAACGTAAAGAAATTGGTATAGTGAACTCCCATAGACCCATCATTCATATTCAGTAATGATCAAGGAAATGCCATCATTTTATTTTGTACAAATATCCCTGAGAAACATGCTCTTTCCACCTCCAGCCTTCATCTAAACATCTTATACTAACTTTCTTTAGATTTCAGTATTCAGGCCCTCTCCTTCTCTTCTCTTTCTGGTATGTTTATGAGGTAGAGGCAAGACCAATACAAAGAAAGAAGGCCCTTTATGCTGGCCATCTGGGCTTTTTCAGACATCCTCTGAAACCTAGGCAGAGTCTCCGAAGCCTCAACTCTTACACTGTGTGCACCCACAGGCTTAACACCATGACCATGTGGAAGCCACCATTGTGACTTGTACCCTCTGAAGCAGTGGCCTGAGCTGTACCTGGGCCCCTTTGAGCCATGGGAGGAGTGGCTAGGATGCAGGGACTAGTGTCCCAAGGCTGTGGAGGGCAGTGGGGCACTGGGCCTGGCCCATGAAACCATTTGGTCCTCCTAGGCCTCTGGGCCTGTGATGGGTGAGGCTGCTGGGAAGGTCTCTGAAATGCCTTTGAGGCCTTCCACCACCCTCTGGTGGTTTTGGCTATTAGCACTTGCCTCCTTTTTACTTAATGCAAATTTCTGAAGTCTGCTTGAATTCTTTCCCTGAAAACAGGCTTTTCTTTTCTACCATTTGCCAGGCTGCAAATTTTCCAAACTTTTATACTCTGCTTCTCCTTTAAATGTAAGTTCCAACATTAGGTCATTTCTTTGCTCATGCATATGAGCATAGGTTCTTACAAGCAGACAGGCTGCTTTGCTGCTTAGAAGTTTCTTCCACCAGGTACCCTAAATCATCACTGTCAAGTTCAAAGTTCTACAGATCCCCAGAGCAGGGGCACAATGCATTCAGGTTCTTTGCTAAGGCATAACAAAAGTGACCTTTGCTCTAGTTCCCAATAAGTTCTGCTTTTCCATCTGAGACCTTGTCAGCCCAGCCTTTACTATTCACTATCAGCACTTTGGTGACAACCATTTAACCAGTCTCCAGGAGTTCCAAACTTTCCCTCATCTTTCTGTCTTCTTCAGAGCCCTCCAAACTCTTCCACTCTCTGCCCATTACCAAATTCCCAAGTTGCTTCCACATTTTTAGGTATCTTCATAGGAATGCCCCACTCTTCAGTCCCAATTTTCTGTATTAGTTCGTTCTTGCATTGCTATAAAGAAATACCTGAGACTGGGTAATTTGTAAAGAAAAAGGTTTAATTGGTCCACAGGTCCACAGGTTGTACAGGAACCATGATGTTGGTGTCTGCTCAGCTTTTGGAGACACCTCAGGAAACATAATCATGACAGAAGGCGAAGTGAGAGCAGGCCACTTCTTACACGGCAGGAGCAGAAGCAAGAGAGTGAGTGTGGGAGGTGCCACACACTTTTAAACAACTAGATCTCATAAGAACTCACTACTGTGAGGACACTACCAAGGGGGATGGTGCTAAACCATTTATGAGAAACCCATCCCCATGATCCAGTCACCTCCCACCAAGCCCCACCTTCAACACTGGGGATTACAATTCATCATGAGATTTGGATGGGAACACAGATCCAAACCATGTCAGTAGATCTAGGGTGGGGCCTGATATTCTGCATTTCTTTCTTTTTCTTTTCTTTTCTTTTCTTTTCTTTGCTTTGCTTTGCTTTGCTTTGCTTTTTTCTTTTCTTTTCTTTTCTTTCTTCCTTCCTTCCTTCCTTCTTTCTTTTTCTTTCTTTTTTTTTTTTTTTTTTGACAGAGTCTGACTCTGTCACCCAGGCTGGAGGGCAGTGACGCCATCTTGGCTCACTGCAATCACCACCTCCCGGGTTTATGCAATTCTCATGCGTCAGCCTCCTGAATAGCTGGGATTATGGGTATGTGACACCATACCTGGCTAATTTTTGTAGTTTTAGTAGAGATGGGGTTTCACCATGTTGACCAGGCTGGTCTCGAACTCCTAAGCTCAAGTGATCTGCCCACCTTGGCCTCCCAAAAGTGTTGGGATTACAGGCGTGAGCCACTGTGCCCAGCATACTCTGCATTTCTTTCTTTCTTTGTTTTTTTTTTTTTTTTTTTTTGAGGCAGAGTCTCGCTCTATCACCCAGGCTGGAGTGCAGTGGTGCGATCTTGGCTCACTGCAAGCTCTGCCTCCTGGGTTCATGCCATTCTCCCACCTCAGCCTCCCGAGTAGCTGGGACTACAGGTGCCCGCCATCACGCCTGGCTAATTTTGTTTTTGTATTTTTAGTAGAGACGGGGTTTCACCGTGTTAGCCAGGATATTCTCGAACTCCTGAGCTCAAGTGATCTGCCCACCTCGGCCTCCCAGAAGTGCTGGGATTACAGGCGTGAGCCACCGTGCCTGGCCCCATACTCTGCATTTCTAACAAGCTAACAAGATGGTGCCAATGCTGCTGATCCACAGACCACACTGTGAGTAGCAAGAGTCTAGAGCTGTGCTGCCCAAATTGGTAGCCACCAGCCACATGTGGCTATTTAAATTAATGAAAATTAAGTAGCGTTATAAATTACTTCTTCAGTTTCCCTAGCCACCCTTCAAATGCTCAAGAGTCGTGTGGCTAGCTACCCTACCGAATAGCACATCATCACAGAAAGGTCCGCTGCATGGCAGTGGTATAGAGAATTGACTCATAGTAACTCTCCTACAGCTGCTTTTTAGACCAGAACAATTATTTATTCACAGCAAAAGAAGACCTGGGCAGGGTAAACAGCAACAGGTTACTTATAGTATTTATTTCCCCTTTCTGGAACGGACAACCCAGTGTTCCTAAAGACAATATGGAAGGTTGTTTGGTTAGCTCAGCACTTGAGCAAAAGAGGTTGGATATGTTTACCAGATTGTGAGAATGGATGAATTGCTTTTCTTCACACTAGAAGTATATTTCTCTTAGTAACTAGTATTGGGCATAAGAATCAGGGCTGAGAATGCTGGGGGAAAACGTCCTATTAAGCAACTGCCTTTTGGCTGGATGTGGTGGCTCACGCCTGTAATCCCAGCACTTTGGGAGGGCAGGGTGGGCGGATCACGAGGTCAGGAGATGGAGACCATCCTGGCTAACATGCTGAAACCCCGTCTCTACTAAAAATACAAAAAATTAGTCAGGCATGGCGGCATGTGCCTGTAGTCCCAACTACTCTGGAGGCTGAAGTGGTAGAATGGCCTGAACCAGGGAGGCAGAGCTTGCAGTGAGCCGAGATCACGCCACTGCACTCCAGCCTGGGCAACACAGCAAGACTCTATCCCAAAAACAAAAACAAAAACAAAAAAGGAGCTGCCTTTTGACTCCTTTTTAAAGACATAATATTTTGTCTGTTTACATATCTGCTTGTTCATTAGAATGTAAGCTCCTTGAGAGCAGGGATTTGCTCTGGATCTAACTCCTATTAGGCATTCAAAATATATCTGTGAATTAATGAATCAATAATTGTATCAGATTAGCCTATTTATTATATGTTAGTCTTCCTCAATGCCTTGTGGAGGGATAAGGATGGAGCATGATTCTTGGGCTTGGATGAGTCACAGATGTATAGTGGCTGTGTGACTTTGGGTATTTCACTTCATTCTGCTAAATCTCATTCCATTATCTTTAAAATAGGGATAGCAATAACACCTAAGCTTGCTTTAGAAAATTATTTTGAGGATCAAATGAGCTAACAGTTGTGAAAATGCTTTGTAATTTATAATTATTATCTTTAAAAAACCCTAGTTTTTTGGATAAGAGAGTCTTTGGTCTCAATGTTAATATACGTACAGATCACCTTGCACAGGTGTCTGCCTTGTTCTTGCATTCTAGGGTATTGACTGTTTGGAACATCTACTCATATTTTCAAACTGTCCCTCTCTGGGCAACTAGCTTTTGTAATTTACAAATATTTACAAATGTTTAACAAATTTAAAAGTTAAAAACAAATTTAAAGAAATTATCCACACGGAAGTACAGGAGAGAAAAAAGATTGAAGAAAAAAACGAGCGTCAGGGAACCACGGGACAGTATAAACAGGTCTAACATTCGTGTCATTAAAATCCAGAAGGAGAGGAGATTGGGCACAGAAAAAATATGTAAATTAATAATTGCCAAAACTTCCTATTATTGGATAAAGATATAAATTTACAGATTTAAGAGACCTGTTAAACCCAAACAGGATAAACTCACAGAAAGGCATGGCCAGAAAAATCAAACTGCTGTAAACCAAATGTAAGGGAGACCTAGTCTCTCCCCAGATCAAAGAAGAAAAAGAAAAAGAAAAGTAAAGGTGAAGCAGTATGATATACAGTAGTCCTGGGCCACAGACATGAGTTAACAAACTTTTTTTTTTTTTTTTTCTGCATCTCTTAGAAATTTTGCTCCTTGAAGTCGCCATGTAAGCATAATTACAATTTGTTTTTGTGCTGTCAAAAGGGCATATGAGCGATTTTCTTTCATGTGAGACTTGTAACTGAACCAATATATTCTTAGGTAGATTTTCAGTAAGTAGTCATTGGAAAATGCTCTATTTTTAGCCTTTAAAAATAAAGTCAAAACCTCAAAATATCTGTTTTAGGAGGGCGTATTCTCTTAATCTTTTTATTTTTCATTCTAGAATTGGGCAACACCTTATTCTATAAAATAGAACATAGCAAACTTTAAGGTCAAAGAGACGTAGAATTTGATTGTGGGAATTTTATCAAAAATGTCAAGGTTCAAAAAATTTTACCAAAGTAGGATCACAGGTTGGTGTGAAATAATAGTCACTTATCTCAACTAGAGTGATAATTAAATGGCTTCAAAAGGCAAATGCGGAAAGTTATATAGTTGTAGAAAAACCTGAGTTCTTTATTAGAGAGTTTTCATAAGTGATCACAGTGATCACATAGAATAAAGACAACATGAAGCACAGGGAATCATCTTGATAAAATGCAGAATCTTTGTTTTTTTAGACCAATTACCTAACAGGTAAAGGAAAATCTTTCATTATTTCCAAGAAAACTAAATATCACATTTTTATTATCTAATGTCTGGCTGGTTGCTTATACAGTTACTGTATATGTAAAGTGAGACTCATTCATTTTGAGTTTCTGTATGAAGCTTTGCCAATTAAGCAAGAAAATGATCATTTTCCCAGTAGGTTTTACTTTAGTATGTCAAGAGGGTCATATAACCAGTGTCTGAGGGAAAAAAATTGAAGCTGAAAAATATGTTTTTGGTTATTTCTTTCAATAAGTAAGCATCTTAAAATTTGGATTGCCTACAATCACATGACTAAAATTAATTAAATTAATTACAGTCACCAATTATAAAGCAAGGACAATTGAATATAATGTTAATTTTAAAATAGCTATCATATGTTATTTTTTCCCTTTTTTTTTTTTTTGATACAATCTCTTGCTCTGTAGCCCAGGCTGGAGTGCAGTGGCGTGATCTTTGTTCACTGCAACCTTTGCCATCTGGGTTGAGGCGTTTCTCATGCCTCAGCCTCCCGAGTAGCTGGGATTACAGGCATATGCCACCACGCCCGGCTAATTTTTGTATTTTTAGTAGAGATGGGGTTTTGCCATGTTGGTCAGGCTGGTCTCAAACTCCTGGCCTCAAGTGATCTGTCCGCCTTGGCTTTTTAAAGTGTGGGATTACAGTTGTGAGCCACCACACCTAGCCCTTCTTACTTTTCTTAATGAGACATACACGAATTTCCTATATCACTTTTACCGGTTATAAGAATTCAAATTTGGTCACAATACTGGTATCAGGTAACTTAGAAGACTCAATTTTCCAAAATAAATTATTTGATACTCTAATTTTTAGGGATTTGGTAATAGATAATAAGTTTAATGGTATAAGTTTAAAAATTTTATTTTTATAGCAAGAGTGTGTTATGATAGTGTTAATTTGGTATGATTGTTGTAATTAACACCTATCTGACTTCAGGTGTTAATGGCTAAAAGACTTTCCTTTTCTCATTTTTATGTTTCCTAGTATTTCTCTGAAGTCTATTAATTTAGTATTTGTGGACTTTCCTGCACTATTGACCTGTTGTATTCTAATAAACTTTTATCTACTTTTATAAATAGTACAATTAACACCAAAAGGTGATGAAAATGATAAATAACAGCTTTGGGTTTTCGTTATTATTGTTGTTATTGTGGTTTTGAGATAGAGTTTCACTCTGTTGCCCAGGCTGGAGTGCAGTAGCGCAATCATTGCTCACTGTAGCCTCAAACTTATGAGGTCAAGTGATCCTTCTGCCTTGGCCTCCTAAAGTGCCCCAGGTTTTAAGTTTTCTCTTCCTTATTATTTTTTCAGCTAATTCAACTTTTAAGCTCAGTATCAGTGTTCTGAAATGTTTTTGGTAGGTATTCTTTATGAGGATGACCCTTACCTCCTTTCGCCACTCCCAGGGATGATGGAAAGGTGTCTCCTCCACTACTGTACAGATCCTGCAGCAAAAGCAGTTTTTGTCCTTTGGAGCTAAAAAGTTGGCAGCTATATTGATGTGAAGCCAATCTTTCAAGAATAATTGAGTAATCCATCTCGAATGAGGAAATATAAGAAAAAGATTCCTCCAAATGGAATGAGAAAGGAAGAGGGAAGTTGAGAAGTTTTAGAACTGTTTGAGCAAATATGAATGCCCTTTGTATATGGTCACAGAAGTAGATTGTGGCTTAGCTCACCTGATTTTGTCTGTTTTTCTAGTTGATACTAATCGTTGTTATTACATTAGTTTCATAGAATTCATTGTGTTCATTCTAGCCACCATATCGTGTGGGCACATCTGACAAAACTGAATGTCTTCATCTTGTTTTCAGCTAATGGTCAAAAGCCATTCAGTAAAACTCACCATTTGGACTGTTATAATTCACCTAATAAGTTAGTTGGATATTTTGTTTGCTAATTGAACATAAAATGCTGAAGATATTTGCCCATTTCTATTTGTTTAAAATAAATTTTGTTTGCATGTTGAATTTTCTCTTACTGTGCATCTTTTATATGTGAGCACTGTTTTTCTGCACAGTTTTGAACTTCAAGGAGCAGAGTGGTAGAAAATGTGCAGACCCTCAAAATAAGGTCTAGACATTGGATTTTAATTTTTAAATCTCTCCTCTCAGTATCTGATGTTGTTCACTTTTTATATAATGTACAGTCCCTCTATGTCACAATTAATACTTGATATTTATGTTACACAAGATAGACTTTTGTTTAAATCTCGGTACTTGGAGAGTTTTCTCAATTTGATATTAGGGCTACAGAGAGAATTTGTTGAAGTGTTAAGAGAAATACATACTAATTTATATTTTAACTAGAGGTTATCCATGCTCAAGGATTTATTGTGTGCTTAGTGACATGTAATAATCAAGGTCATATAGAACCCTGAAGTTGAAGTTGCTTGTATTTCTGTAGTGTGCACATGTATTTGAGACCTTCTTTAATAACCTTCCCAGAAGCTCAGGGCATGCTGACAAAACTCTATGCTTCTCCAGTTTATTTTGTGTTTATTTTATTCTTCAAATAAATGGTAGTTTTTTTGGGAAAAGGTCTATACTGTAGCACTGTGCAGTTTTATAAGCCTCTTGGGATTTGCTCTTGCCCCTTCTAATACAAGGCAATGTGAATAATTGGAAGAGGTTTAGAGCTGATTTTCTAAAGTGTGTTTTGGTAGAATACTAATTCTGTAGATTGTTAATAGATATTATATGGGATTAAAGGGGTTGTATTATTAAATAAGTTTGGGAAGTACAGGATTAAATAATATTGAACATGTTTCTTTTGTGGAGGGCTTTTGAGAATTTTTCTTACTGCAGTGTGCTTCGTGAATTCCTAAAAGAGGAATGGATCTACAAAGATTTGAAAAGTCCAGAAACATAGGATAGAACTTACATTTAAGTACATTTACCATTGTTCTTGTGTTTACAGAGTTTTGGGCATTTATACTTTTGTTTGCTTTTTTCAGGTTAATGATTGGGCCCATTGTTAATTTTAAAGGTACTTCTTCTGAAAGGTATCTGAAAGTTGAATAAAAATATTGAGCATATATAATTGGAAATGTAACTAACATATTGTTTAAAAATACATTCATCCTATCTTTCTTTCTCGTGCTCACTGTATACTGTATAAGGTTTCTCAGTTTTTTTCACTGGAGAGTATTTTTCATATGGATCATTTTCAGGAACTAAAGTTCCGTGTAACCTACTTTGGAAAACATAGATCTGGCTCTAAAATATTCTTCAATTTGACTATATCATGAAGTGTTCAGTTTTCATAATAGTTAGAGAAGAGATATTGCAGAAATTTGCTGTGTCATATTCACTGCTAGATTTTGGTTTGATATCATTATCCCAGTTCTGCCAATTACTAGTTCTGTGACTCAGCTTCAGTTTTTGCATCTACAATGGAGATAATAATAGAAGTTAATTAATTTTAAAATGTAGTACTGTAAATTAAATTTTTGTTAATTAAAAAAGTTTTTAAAATTTTTTTAATACCATTATAAATGTAAGGCCAGTCACGGTGGCATACCTTTTGGGAGACGAAAGCAGGAGGATTGCTTGAGGCCAGGAGTTTGAGACCAGCCTGGGCAACATAGTGAGACTCTCTCTCTACAAAAAAATTTAAAAATTAGCCAGTCATGATGTTATGTACCTGTAGTCCCACCTACTCAGGAGGCTGAAGTGGGCGGATCACTGGAGCCCAGGAGTTCAATTACAGTGAGCCTTGATTGTGCCACTGCATGCCAGCCTGGGCCACAGAGCAAGACGCTGTCTCTAGAAAAATAAGTAAGTTTAAAAGTGGGAGGGAAATTGGCTAAGGTTATTGCTAAGGAAGATGACATCTTAGAGATTCCTAGAGTGAATCATTTAGTTTTAAAGATTGATCACATTGTTTATTGATTTTGTTAAGCAAAGTATTTTGTAGTAAAGATACTTAATTGTACAAAATATCACAATTTGAGTTTTCTGTCAATTATAATTTTTAAAATGACATTTATTTAAGATGAATGTTTTAAATTATAATAATACCTGTTCACAGTTGAAAATTAAAAACTATGCAGGAGGGTGTAAAAAGCAAAAGCCCCACCACATTCTCTAATCTGAATCCACTAGATGTGTAGAAACCATCCCCTATTTAATCTGTCATACTTATTCCCCAGCTGTAACTACTATTAACAATTTGTAAGAAGTATCTTATGCCAAAGTCTAACTTCTTCTTTTTTTGTTTTTATTTTTTGTGGTGGAGCTGTGAGTTCTTTGGAATTGTGAACATTCTTTTGAAATATGGAGCCCAGATAAATGAACTTCATTTGGCATACTGCCTGAAGTACGAGAAGTTTTCGATATTTCGCTACTTTTTGAGTAAAGGTTGCTCATTGGGACCATGGAACCATATATATGAATTTGTAAATCATGCAATTAAAGCACAAGCAAAATATAAGGAGTGGTTGCCACATCTTCTGGTTGCTGGATTTGACCCACTGATTCTACTGTGCAATTCTTGGTAAGAAATTCTACCATAGTGGGGCTTACCCTTTTGAGTGAATATTCTACCTTTAATTTCCTTCAGTTGAGATCCCAGTGTTTGGAGAAGGGTGTATCTGTGTTTTGACTGTGATGGCTGAATTGGGGTGAAGGAGTTGGTGGCTGCTAATAGTGAGATTGAATTTAAGCACAGAGTCCTGGGAAAAGATAAGAGGTGACTGGAAGGAGGTATGAGGGGATAGATGCCAGTGAGCTCTTCTAAGAGGGTTATTTCTTTGACTTCTGGGCATTCCTCATGCTTCTCTTAAAATGCCTGTAACAGAAGAAAGAATGCTTGGAGCTGCTTTGGAGATTTCTGTTGTCTATCCCTCAGCCAACCAGACTGAATACTCCTGCCCTACAGCATCCTGTGTATTTGAAATTTGTCACTCTTAATAAATACTGATTTCTGAAGTATCTGAGAATATAGTTTGTTTACTTCAGGTAGTTTCTCAGAAGGGCAGCCGTCAGTGAGAGATTATACAAACGCTGAGTCAGAATTTTTTGGGGGGCAAGAAGACTCTATTAGCCTCCAGCCTTTGCAAAAATTGTTAGTGTCCTAAGACAAGTAATTGTAGAAGCGAGAGGACTCTTTTGGCCTGATAATTCAAGTCAAATGAGAAAATAAAATGGAAGTCTTCAGGAAAATAGAGGACCTGTTATTTTATAGAATTTCAATAAAATATCTAGAAGTCTTCACTTTTGTGTTTCAATTCTCACCCCGCGTGGTGTCTGTCCCTAAGGCACTCATTTTCTTCTTAGACACACTCCTTGTGTTCTTCTACCAAAGCTATTAACTCTGACTCGATATGACTTGCCCAGTACTTTCAGCCTTCATGCTCCTTTCTGGTTTCTAATTTATTTATTTCTTTAACCAAAACATAGAAACTGTCCGATACCTACTGCTGTGGTTTGAATGTGTCCTCAAATTTCAGGTGTTGGAAACAATCCTCATATTCATTTGTTGATGATATTTGGAGGGGAGATATTTGGGAGGTAATTAGGATTAGATAAGATCATCAAGATGTTGCCCCAGTGATGGGACTGGTGGGTGGCTTTATAAGAAGAAGAGAGACCGGAGCTGGCATGCTTTGCTCTCTCACCGAGTGATGACCTCTGCCATGTTATGACACAGCAAGAAGGCCCTCATCAGATGGGCCCCTTGACCTTGGACTTCCCAGTCTCCAGAACTGTAAGAAATAAATGTACTTTCTTTATAAATTACCCAGTCGCAGGTATTGAGTTATAGCAACAGAGAATGGACTAAGACAGAAATTTGGTACTGAGAAGTGGGGCTGTTGCTAATAGCGATTACCTAAAAATATGGAAGTAGCTTTCGAACTAGGTAATGGGTAGAGGCTGGTAAAGTTTGGAAGAACAGTCTAGAAAAAGCCTATATTTCCATAAAGGGAGTGTTAGGGGTGATTCTGGTGAGTGCTCATAAGATGAGAAGACAAGGAAAGTCTGAACCTTCTTAGAGATTACTTAAGTGGTTGTGACCAAAATGTTGATAGAAGTATGGATAGCAAAGGCCATTATGACAAGGTGTCTCAGATGAAAATGAGCAATACCCTGTTGGAAACTGGAGTAAAGGCCATCCTTGTTATTAATTAGCAAAGAACTGGGATGAACTGTGTCTATGCCTAAGGACTTTATGGAAGGCTGAATTTAAGAGTGATGAACTAGGATATCTGGTGGGAGAAATAACTAAGTAGCAAAGCATTCAGGCCGCTGCATGGCTACTTTTGGCCACTTATAGTGAGATGTGAGGGCAAAGGAATGACTTAGGACAGAATCCATAATTAGAAGGGAAGAAGAGTAGAATATTTTGGAGAATTCTCAGGCTGGCTGTGTGGAAAAGAATGAAAGAGAATTTTCAGGAGAGGAACCCAAGGTTGTGACTAGCAACCCTTTGCTGAGCAGATTTGTACAAATAGAAGGTATCTTCAAGACAATTAGAAAAAAACCTTGAAGGCATTTCCAGAGATCTTTGAGGCTGCCCCTCCCATCACAGGCCCAGGGCTCTAGGAGGTCAGAATGGTTTTCAGGAGGATTTGTGGGGTGGTACTAATTCTGCAGGCATGTAGAATGCAAGAGCTGTAGGGGCATGGATTCCTCCACCTAGATTCCAGAGGTTGTTGAAAACAGTCTGGGGGCTCAGGCAGAGACCTGTCCAGGGGGAAGAGCCACTGCAGAGAGCCTTTCTAGAGCAATGCCCAGTGGAAATGGAGGATTAGAGCTGCCACAAAGTTTCTATCAGGGCAATGCCTAGAGGACCCATGGGAGCAGGGCTGCCATGGAGACCTCAGGACTGTAGAGCTACCAGCATGAAGTGCCATCTTGGGAGAGCTGAAGTCTGGGCAAAGCCATAGGGGTGCCATAGGGGTGGAACTGAGCCTAGCAAAGTCATGGGGTGGAGCTTCCTGAGGTAGTGGAGGCTCAGCCCCCACCCCAGTTTATCCAGGAAGCCTTGATGTGGAGTCAGGGAAGATTATCTTGGAGTCTTAAGATAATCCTCTTGAATTTTGGACTTACCTGGGTCCTATCACTCTTTGCTTCTTGGATATGTCTCCCTTTTGGAATCGGAATGTTTGTCTTACACCTGTCCCACCATTGAATTTTGGAAGTAGATAACTTGTTCGATTTCACAGGCTCACAGCTGGCAGGAATTTAAGGTGAATTATGCCTTGAGTCTCATCCCCCTCAGATACCAAAATCCATGTGTTACTGGAAAGGGGTCCCAATGTAGACCCCAAGAGAGGGTTCTTGGATCTCATGCAAGAAAGAATTCAGGGCAAGTCTATAGAGTAAAGTGAAATCATGTTTATTAACAAAGTAAGGGAACAAAAGAATGGCTATTCCATAGGCAGAGCAGCAGCACGGGCTGCTGAGCTGCTTATACTTATTGTTACTTCTTGATTACATGCTAAACAAGGGGTGAATGATTCATGAATGAGTTTTCCAGGAAAGGGGTGGGCAAGTCCCAGGACTGAGGCTTCCCCCCTTTTTAGACTATAGGGTAACTTCCTGAAGTTTCCATGGCATTGGTAAACTGTCATGGGGCTGGTGGGAGTGTCTTCTAGCATGCTAATGTATTATAATTAGCATATAATGAACAATGAGGATGACCAGAGGTCACTTTCATCACCATCTTCGTTTTGATGGGGTTTGGCCAGCTTCTTTACCAAGTGCTGTTTCATCAGCAAGTTCTTTGTGACCTGTATCTTGTGCGGACCTCCTATCTTATCCTGTGACGAAGAATGCCTTAATTTCCTGGGGATGTAGCCCAGTAGGTCTCAGCCTTATTTTACCTAGCCCCTATTCAAGATGGAGTTGCTCTGGTTCATATACCTCTGACACATGGATGCTCGAGTCCCTTATATAAAATAGCATAGTATTTGTGTCTAGTCTATGCACTTCCTCCCATATACTTTGTCATCTCTAGATTACTTATAATACCTAATGCCATATAAATGCTATGTAAATAGTTGTTGTACTGTATTTTTAAATTTGTGTTATTTTTTATTGTTGTATTGTTATTTTTCATTATTGTTGTTAGTATTCTCAATCTACCATTGGTTGACTCTCAGGATGTGGAGGGCTATCTATAGTTCTTTTTTTTTTTTTTTTTTTTTTGAGACTGAGTCTCGCTCTGTCGCCCAGGCTGGAGTGCAGTGGTGCGATCTCGGCTCACTGCAAGCTCTGCCTCCTGGGTTCACGTCATTCTCCTGCCTCAGCCTCCGGAGTAGCTGGGACTACAGGCGCCCACCACCGCGCCCGACTAATTTTTTGTATTTTTAGTAGAGACGGGGTTTCACCGTGGTCTCCATCTCCTGACGTCGTGATCCACCCGCCTCGGCCTCCCAAAGTGCTGGGATTACAGGCGTGAGCCACCGCACCCGGCCCTGTAGTTCTATTACTCGATTTTAGTCATCCTGAATCCCTTGCATAACCTGAGGGATTTGTGCCAATTTTTCTTGCTTCTTCCTGCTCCTAAATTAGGAAAAACCTAAGCAGGGGGAAAAAAATCAAACATTGCCTATTTTCCTTTCCTCCCCAGCCAACTAAATGGACTACTTGTAGGGAGAAGGATTTATTTAGCTTTATTCTCTTAGAAGGCTTTGTAATTTATCCCCCCTTTCCCCAATGCTGATACAGCTCCCCCATTTTCCCCCACTTGTGAACAGTTGAGAATTTTTGTCGCAATAAGCCATTGGGTGTGTGCTGTATTTATCGGATATGTGAAATAGAAAAGAATTAAGAACTAGTAAAGTGGAAACTATTTTGAAGTAAGTTGTAAAACTTTGGGTATTCTGAATGGAGAATGCCAATTACATGTTTTTTAATCCTGAGGAGTAACTTTGGTTACTTTATATTCATTTGAAAAAATACACTGGAAAATTTAACTTTAGCAATGAAAATGCTTAACATGGTCAAATTTTTGTTCACTGATCTTTTATTGAATGGGTAAAGCCAATGTTTACACTGCATATGATAAATGTTTTGCTTTCTTTGATCAAATTTACATTCAAAGAGCCATTATAAGAAACATTCTATAAAAATTCCAATATGTTGTTAAAGTGGATTTTGATTGTTATTTATATCACATGTAGGTCTGTTGCTTAATCTTTGTCACGTAAATTATAAACGTATTTTCTGGGTATTGCTTGTCTTAAACAGTCTTGAAAATGTATCTGGCTGAATAATTGCCTGTCACAGTATTTAAATGCAAGACTTTAAGTCTACCTCTGCCTGTGCACCCCACTGCCATTTAATGGGAGAATAGAACGTAAATGTCATTTGTGCATTTAATTGATTAAATGTCACTCGTTTATGATTGTACAACTGTTCTATACAATGTAATGGTCACGATAGTAAAGTAACAATACATTTTTAGTGGCATTATCAGTGTTGGTAAAATAAACTCACCGTTAACTAAAACTGTGCAAACAGATTTACTTGTCATGTATATGTTCAGATAACTGCATAAAAATGACTTTCTATTTGGTCACAGTAAGACCTAAAGTGCATTAAGGCAGAAAAATGAAATCATTAAAAAAGAAATAAAGAACCAGAACTAAGTAACCTTTGGTTTGGGACCCCTAGAAAGTCAAGGAAATTGTTTGTCTTTGGATGTATTTTATCATTTCATTTATCCTCAGTATTTCTGATAAGTTGTGATTTCACTGAGATATGCTGAGAAATAAAATGTTTTCCCAAGACATCTGTGCTACACTTTAAATTCTTCCTTAGATGTTTGCATATTGGAGAATTAAGAATTTGGGAAATAATTTTCATAATCTTTAGTCCATCATTTCAAAGATATTTTGACTCCAAATTACCAGAAGCGTCTTTGAGATGATAAGCTTAGATTGTTATTCAGTTTATCTTCTTCCCTTTTATTTCCTTTCCTTCTTTAGTTGTTGTTGCTCAGTAATATCTCCAAAGAGGTGACCTTGAGAAGAATTTCTGTTTTGGTAGTAATTACCAGAAGCCCTAGTGACTTTTTTTTCTCCAACCATTGTGATGGTAGGGGGGTGTCTAATTGAATACAGGATAAGTAATCTTGTTAGGATTTAGAGTTCTTTTAAAGGTTTGACTAAATTTTAAAGCTTCTAAAAATATAATAGTGAAGTTTTCAAATCATTTCTGGTAATACCAATTTTTCATATAATACTTTATAGTTTTAAAAGTATATTTACTATGTTATCTCATATTATTTTCACATATAGTTCCCTGAAATGGGCAGCTTATGTATTATTCTCATTTTAAAGAGCAGGAGCTAGAGCTTAAAGAATTCAGGCAACCTGTTCATAAGTAGCAGAAGCAGTATTAAACATCAAGACTTTTCTTAAGCCAGTGCTCTTTCCATTAGGTTTCAAGTGCTTATAAATTTTGGGTTAGCCTCTTTTGAGTGGGTTGGTAGGGAATCTGACATTATTTTGAAAGAACAGAGGAAGGCCTGTTTGGAACCCCTTCTTTCAGTCCTTAAAGACTAGTCTTATTCTGTTATATCGTTTAGGGCTGAATTTATAATGGGGGGAAGGTTCTTAGAGGAGAACAGCTGTGCATCCCTGAGAGTTGGGCAGAAACAAGCCATACTTGTACACTTGTACACTCAGTTTAGGGATAACTTGGGGTGTTTGGGCTTTATACTTTTAGGATTATTAAATTATATGTCTGTAAAGATGGTCAATTTACATTTGGCAAGATAGTCCAAATGGGAGGAAATAATGGCAAATCTGCTGATGTCATTGGTGCTGTCACCCATGAGAAGGAAAGTTCCTACTCTCTCTGAGGTTCCTCTTGTCATCTCTTAGACAGCTACATAGAAAGTCAATTCAGTTAATAGGAACCTGTAGATGATTCGTAGTATCCGCTGATCTTGCCTCTAGTTACATAAATACTTAACATGCCCTGGTTTTCTGTCTGCCCTCCTCATTGAGATTTTGTAAGAAAAGGTATATGGTGTTTGTTTCAAGTACGAACCCTTGGCATGTTTTGTTTCTAATGTCATATTAACATCTTGCTAACATAGGATTGACTCAGTCAGCATTGACACCCTTATCTTCACTTTGGAGTTTACTAATTGGAAGACACTTGCACCAGCTGTTGAAAGGATGCTCTCTGCTCGTGCCTCAAACGCCTGGATTCTACAGCAACATATTGGTAAGAAAGAATAACTTTTAAACACACTTCACTGCTTTTCCTTCTCTTGCTTCTCTAGCTGTGTTGTAATTTTAAGTGATAAGATTCATTGGCAAACACAAATTAGACATAATTTGCATTTTCTTGTGTGAGGAAAAGATGGGGTTGTTAGGGAGATGGCTAGTAATTCCCTTCAGTAAAAATCGTATCTGATTTTATAATCTTAGCCTAAGGAACATATAAAGAAAAGCAGATGTTTACTGATATTTTAATTATATGATATCCTTTTATTTTTAATAAGGATTATATACACAAAAGTAGGTCCTAAAAATCTGCTTATTCTGTATATAGCTTGTGGTCAGAAAAATGCTAAACTTAATTTTTCTCTTTGGAATGTCTGTGGAGTTATGTTCTCTGTGTAATATTTTATCAAATCTAAAAGGAAATGTAACCACTCTTTATACCTGTCGTTACTGAATATATACCAGTCTGTTGGTATGGTACAACTGTGGAGATAAGCTGAGTGCACATTCTGTGAACTGGTTGATATTTTAAAAGACTATTCTAGAGCAAAATTTCAACTTACCTCACTTAGAAAAATTCTTAACCTAGTTGAAAAAAATGAAAGAACACACAGTGGGGGGAGATTTCACACAAGGAACAAGTTTAAATTGAATATAACATATGCAAAATATCCCTATTTACTTTTTCAGATTTATTTTGCTTTGACTATATTTTGTTAACCATATTATATGTCTTAAGTTAGGAAAATTGTTTCTTCACTGCTATTTTTACATGAAATGTAACTCTTCATAAAACATTTTGGATAGGTTTTTAACAAGTGAACTTATTCATATGTAGAAATGTGTCTTCTAATTTTTTGGAAAATTACATTTAAGTAAATTTTCTCAATCAAAAACAGACATTCAGGAAAATAGGCGTTTGAACTGAGGTGTATTCAAACTGTTAGAGAGGTTTCTGTTAAAGAAAAATAATTCATTTGGAGTCTTTGAGCCTTCTAGTATAGAATTTCTTTAATGATAATGTTGGAAAACTCACTCTGTGTAACTCTTAATGTTGAGAATTGCATCTGCTTTTACTAATTATGTATCTGCAGCAGTAGAGAACAAATATCTATTCAGAACACATAAACTATGGAACAATGGATTTGAGAACAAAGAGTCAAAAGAGGGAGCATATGCCAAATGGGAAAATTGTTGCTATGTATCAGTTAGAAAGGATATGTGAGAGTTTACCCTGAAGACCTTAACATATGGCAAGTTTGTCCAGATGAAGGTAAAAATTGTGCATGAGTACTACATTACCCTGCAGTAGACAAAATCCATCAAGGGCTTCTTGTTTAATTAAGTACTAGGTAGAGCTTATGTAGGGTAATAATCATCATCTATTGAGAGATTTTTATTTTGGCTGAAGATTCAAGAAAGCCTTTCACAGAGGCTTTTTCTGAGCTAATGTATCTAATAATTTTCTGGTTTGTTTCTCTAGCCAAGCCCTCTTTTCTTGTTTCCAGTCTCATATATCCAACTATCTTTTGGACATCTCCATTTGCTGTCTCACATCTTGACATATGCAAAATTGAGCTTACTATTTTTCCTACAAATTCTTCTGTTCTGTCTCTGTTTCCTGGTTCAGGAGGTGAGGTGGTTTGGGAGGGCTATTTACCAAGAGAGCGAGTTAACACTGGAAGCTGTTTGTTATTTCATCCGTAGCGTAGGGGTGATTTTTGCCCCCCGGTAGATATTTGGCAATGTCTGCAGACATTTTTTTGGTTGTCACAATTGTTAGGGATGCTATTGCCATCTAAGGGGTAGAGGCCAGGGATGCTGCCAAGCATCCTACAATGCACAAGACAGCCTCCTACAATAAAGAATTATCTGCTACAAATGTCAGTAGCACCGAGGTTGAGAAATCCGGATCCATGGTGACTCTTGTGTTGTCCTATCGTGGAAAGGCTTTTTATCCCTCTCCTTGTTACAACCTGCTT
Organism: Symphalangus syndactylus; assembly: GCF_028878055.3. Lineage (NCBI taxonomy): Eukaryota > Metazoa > Chordata > Mammalia > Primates > Hylobatidae > Symphalangus > Symphalangus syndactylus. The sequence goes on from NC_072436.2 coordinate 87,097,602, forward strand.
GGGGAAAGCTTGTATTCTTCCTCCTACTTACATTGGTCTCTCAGGGTATTCTTTGGTGCTTCCTCTTCTGCAGATAGTAGGTACGATTACAATGCTGGAATTTTATTAAGACTGGGAGACAAACTTAGTTGCCTGGCTTTCAGATGGGATTGTGACTCTCTTCCTTTCTATAATTCAGGGCTCTGTTGGGGGCACCCTTTTCTCGTCAGTTTTCAGGATACTCAATTTCTGTATGTTGGTCATCGGGACTCCCTCCTTTACTGGGATTTTGAGCTACAGGATCTCTGGTAAGCACAAGCATGATCAGGGTTTTAATACTAATGGGCACGAGCCTAGCAGGACAACTCTTTGATTAACCTCTTTACAAAACTGACCTTCCTGCTTTTACCCCTCTTCCTCCAGTAACTTATCATGATAGTAACAACCGCTGCCTTGTCAATATATTAAAAAAATTTTTTTGAAAAGATACCTCTTGCACCTCTGCCACTGTTAGTAAACTCTTAGATAATTCCTAGCTTCCTAGCTCCACTCAGTATTCAGTATCTATCCCTAGGGAAAGATTTTTCTCCCATTTTTTATTTGAGCCCTTTTCAAGTCCTGGAGATGCCATGTACTTGGTCAAAATTATTCTTTCCTCCCCTTTTTCCTCCCTAAGTAAGTAGCAACTTGCCATGGTAGTTTATAAACAAAAGTAACAACGCATTTCTTGCTTCTTATCTTTTAATCATTGAGTCAGATTTGTCTTCAAAAAGTTTCTAGCATCAGAAAGGAAATGTATACCAGGTAAAATTTACTGAGTGGTTGCAGTTTCAGTAACAATCTTTTAATCAAGTACCTCTTACATACCTCTTAGAAACATCAGCCTAACCACATAGCAATAGATGTCTTACTCAAAAAATTTGCCAACTCCTGGTCAGGTCTAAGTAATTAAATTCTTATGGATAAAAGCACTTGGCTTTAGTTCGTCTTGAACCTTTAATGATTATATATATATAATTCTATCCAGAGTGTTAAATGGATCTGGATCCTACAAGGGATCCTTTAAAGGACCCCAGGAAACTCTCTTGATCTTTTTATTTCAGTGTTTCCCTGCTTTGTTCTGAAAAGGATTTACAACAGTTTAATACATATATATTATCACAAAACAGTAAAACAGAAATTAAAAGTAGAAGGAAAAGAAAAATGAAAAAAAAAAGGTGGGGGATAGATAAAAAATGGAGTCAGGGAAAGCGTAGCAATGGGAATTTGATACTTGTCTATGGATAGGCTGTACGTTTGGCTCTGAGCTCTGTTGTCATTGACACTAGGTGACAGGGTTCGTAAAATAAACCCATTCCTCAGAATAGATTTTCTTGGATGCTGTTACAGCTTCCTAGACAATGTCTTGGTAGCTGTGGTTTCTTGGGACTTTCTTTTACATGGACTGTTGTTATCATACCAAAGTACAATTCAGTAAAAGCAGTTCTTAAGTAGTCATTACGGTGTGGTTCAGGTACCTAGACTTCTGTTGCTGTGACTTGACCAAGAGCTAGATTTTAGATTATCTGGAAATGGATGGCCTGTGTGCCTTTTGAGCAGTTCTCTCTAAATATTGTATGTCTCAACTCAGTTTTTAATTTAATTAAATTAATTAATTTATTCATTTATTTTAGGGGACAGGGTCTTGTTCTGTTGCCCAGGCTGGAGTGCAGTGGCATGATCATGGCTCACTGCAGCCTTTACCTCCTGGGCTCAAGCAATCTTCCCACCTCAGCCTCCCGAGTAGCTGGGATCACAGCCATGTGGCACCACGTCCAGCTAATTTTTGTATTTTTTGTTGAGACAGGGTTTCACCATGTTACCTGGGCTGCTCTTGAACTCCTCCTGGGCTCAAGTGATCCTTCTACCTCAGCCTCCCAAAGTGCTGGTATTATAGGCATGAGACACTGTGCCTATCTTCAGCTTAGTTTTTAATAGTAGTACATAGCAATGAGTTCAAAGTTATACTACCTAAGAAGTATCAGAGTGCAGATATTTTGTATTGCAAATTGGATATAGAACATATTTTTAAGTAACAGTTGATCTTCAAAGTAGAAGCAAAAGAAAAATGAAAAATGAAGTTTGATCTGTGGTAGAGTAAATACTCCAGGAACATTATGAGGATTCCTAGCTAAATATGGTGGGTTAAGCAAGTATCCAGTTAAAGCAAAAATTTCCCTTGAAACTTTGAGCAATGCCCCTAGTTTTGAGCAATGTTCTTTTCGCACCTGCCCTTCAAGATAAATCATCTGTGGTAAGTACACCAAGGTAACTACATATGATAATTTATTTTATGAGATTGTTAGATGCAGAAACAAAGCTTAGGGTTAGAAATAGTTGGTCTGTAATCCTTTCTGATAATAATGAACTACCATTCCAGTTGTCTGCTAAAGCCATTTCTAGTTTAGGATAATAAAACCTATTAGTTTTTAAAAGAATATTTGTTTTTCTGTGTTCTTTAGCAAGAACATGTATCTTGCTCAGTTTATAACATATCATTAAGTCGCTTGTTAAAAAGATGAGAGTTGGAGCACAACCTTATTTGATGCCAAAGAAAAATTTTAACTTTTCTGCTGACTTCAGCCTTATGGTAATGATCTGGTGCAGGTTCTGCATGGACAGCCGACAGAATATAATGGTTAAAGGTTGAAGCTCTAGAATTAAATAGACATGCCTCCATCACTTTCTCTTTTTTTTTCCTTTGACTACCCAAGTTTATTCATTTTAAACTTGACATGATTTATCTTTTTTAACTCTTAATATAGCACTGGAACCTCTTTAAAATTTCATGGAAAGAAAGGATTTATGACATATATTTAAAATTTATTGGCTAAAATTTAAAAAAAATTTTAGATCAGTTTATTTCAGGCCATTGTAATCTGGTTTATACGGCCCTAGAGGGATAATCGTTGTACCGCAAATCCCTTTTTTTTTTCTTACGCTTTAAGTTCTGGGATACATGTGCAGAATGTGCAGGTGTGTTACGTAGGTATACACATGCCCTGGTGGTTTGCTGCACCCATCAGCCCATTATCTACATTAGGTATTTCTCCTAATGCTATGCCTGCCTTAGCCCCCCACCTCCCAACAGGCTCCAGTATGTGATGTTCCCCTCTCTGTGTCCATGTGTTCTCATTGTTCAACTCCCACTTACGAGTGAGAAAATGCAGTGTTTGGTTTTCTGTTCCTGTGTTAGTTTGCTGAGAGCCTCCATCACTTTCTAGCTATGGAGAAGTTACTTATATCCCTGAGCTTTGGTTTCCTCAATTATAAGAAGAGATGGTAAGAGTAGCTACCTCATATCATTTTCACAATAGATCTTGTCATTGTGGCAAAGACAGACCTCAGTTAACTGAGTTCCATTTCATTTTACCTTCCCTGGGACAAAGAAAGACTCGATTTTTCAGCTTTGATTGTTACATGATTGAGGCAAGTGGTCAAAGCATAAACCATTGCATGTAAGCACTCTTTGCTCTCCCTTCCCTTGCTGAAGCAATTTGAAAGCTAATGTTTGAGATGGTGGTTACACAGGATGGGTGACACCTGGGACACTCAAGTGTCATTTTAGGAGAATTGCCTGACTTGCAGAGGATTTTGCATGAGCAAGAAGTAAACCTGTGTTGTATTAAGACGCTGGTTTTTCGGGTGTATTTGTTAGCATAGCATGACCTAGCCTATAGCCAAGTTAACTTATAACCAGATCCTATCCCAGAGTCAGTGACCAAGGAAAGGTCAATAAAAACAACAAATAGGCCAGGTGTGGTGGCTCACACCTGTAATCCCACTTTGAGAGGCCGAGGTGGGAGGATTGTTTGAGGCCAGGAGTTCAAGACCAGTTGGGCAACATGGCAAGACCCCATCTCTACAAAATAAAATAAGAAAATTAGCCAGGCGTGGTGGTGAATGACTGTAGTCTCAGCTACTTGAGAGGCGTAGGCAGGAGGATCGCTTGAGCCCAGTGTATCAAGACTGCGGTGAGCTGTGTTCATGCCATTGTACTCCAGCCTGGATGACAGAGCCTGATCCTGTCTCTTCAAAGAAATAAAAAGAGCTACAAATAGTGGAGCAGTACATACTTTGTAAGAGTATTTATATGGGTGATCTATGGTGCAATAACTCAACTACAGCCCAGCTGCTCCTTATTTTAAACGTTAATATGCAAAGCCCTAACTTACAGTTTTTAAAGCACATGTTCAATAAACTAAGTTTGGTGGGAAATGGGGTAATAGTGGGCCTTTTAAAATATATGGGATAAATTGTGCAGTTTGTCTACCATGGGGGCCATGCTCATAGAGTTAATAAAGAATCAGAGCCCATTCTTCACAGTAGTTCTTAACTCTAAATTCATTTCCTCTGGATGTTTTTCACCTGGGTGAGGCAGTATTACTAAGAACTCAATCAGTAATTGCCGGTTATCTTAAAAAACTGGACACATGACCTTTCATTTGTTGAGCAGGAAGCTTTCAACCTCCCAGACATCAGCCATGTGTGGACTTTCACAAGTTTAGCAGATTCATGCCTTGGTTAACATTGCCTACATTCTACCTTATTTCTAGATTTAAGAGCCAGACTGGGATTTTTTTTTTTTTTTTTTTTTAGTGAGAAATTTATAGTTAAACTAGAAATTTTAACTATAAAATTATAGTTTTAACTATAAAACTATAGGGTTCCAACTGCCCACTTATAATTTTAACTTCACATAGCTTCTTGTTAATCCAAGTTTTTTGGGTTTTGTTTTTGTGGGGAAATTCTTATTAAACTAGATATTAATGGGTTGTACTCACATTTGCTGGGACTTTTTGCTGTTAAAACTATTTTAAAGTTACCAGCATGTCTGTTGGTACGTTAAGAAAGGAGAAATTGGCCAGGCGCGGTGGCTCGTGCCTGTAATCCCAGCACTTTGGGAGGCCGAGGCAGGCGGATCACCTGAGGTTGGGAGTTTGAGACCAGCCTGACAAACATGGAGAAACCCTGTCTCTACTGAAAAATACAAAATTAGCCGGGTGTGGTGGCAAGCGCCTGTAATCCCAGCTACTCGGGAGGCTGAGGCAGGAGAATCACTTGATTCTCCTGCGGGAGGTGGAGGTTGCAGTGAGCTGAGATCGTGCCGTTGCACTCCAGCCCGGGCAGCAAGAATGAAACTCTGTCTCTCTCAAAAAATAAATAAATAAATAAATAAGTAAATAAAAAAGGAGAAATTATGGCCGTACAGTAAACAGAGGTTTTTTTTACATGGTCTAAGTATGAGATCACCAGTATTGGTTTGAAAGTCCATCCCACTCTTTCCACATAACTACTTTATTTATGTAGGATATTTACTAGGTTCCTGTCTGAAATAAGTATTATGAAAAAGCTAGTATTAAATATCATCCAGCTTCTTAGGGAACTGAACAAGATTAGAAGGAAAGGTTTCTTGTAGCTGCTTAGATGACAGCTCCCTTGAACATGAAAAAATTAAAGGTGACCAATATATAAAAGGCACAAAACCGTGGCTCTGAGGAGGGTGTTGGGGGCAGTGGGTGAAAAATTGTTAAGGGGTTAATGCAGAGTTCATGGTCCTTGGTTTGAAAATGAGATATACTTTTATTTTCTCTATGATTTGTCTTTCTTGATTGGCCTGAATTACAGAATTTAGAACCTTAAAAATTAAAATAACCATCCAGAAGTAGAACTGAACCAATCACGAGAGCTCTCATTTTGCCCAAGTTTCCTGTTGGTTCTCAAGATGATCAAAGGAAGCTATAGAGAGTAGCACTTCAAGAGGCTTCTTCCATGATACTTCAGAAAGGGAAAGGGAGCAGAATCACGTGATAATAAGGCAGCTTTAAAAAGGCTGTTGTAAAGGTAGCACCAGAACCTCACTTCTGCATCCCTCTTGCCTCTTCTATCTGTCATGACTCTTTTTGAGGGAGTTCCCATGTGACAGTTCCATACAGGATCAGCCCAAGGCACTGGATGAAGCCTCTAAGAACAGATCATTTGTATTTACTGGAGATTGTGGAATTTTAGGACCCACCATTTCTTACATAAAGAAGGACTAGGTTGTGTGAAATGTCAGCCAATGCCCTTTCTCCAGGTTAAATGTGTGATCTGCTCTAGAGTGTGTGATTTTGGGGAAAATTCTTTGTAACATGGTTCATGTTTTTTGGATAGAGGTTCATAGTTAGTGCAGAATTCATCTAGAGGAGACAAAGAAGTACTAGATGCAGATCGAGAAAGAGTCAGTTGCCATAATCCTCATCCTTTTGTAAGGTGGTCTTTCCATACCACATATATTTCTGTGGACTTGCTTCTTAGTGGATGTTAAGATAATGAGCCACAAAATTGTAGCAGGGAAGGTTAGGAGGTTAAAATATGCTAAGTTAGAAATAAAATTGAAACATAAAAAGACCGTCTTCTATGATGACATTTTTTATTTTCTCTGGTGGGGGAAAGGTGGACAAGTAGCTGCTTTAATTGTAGATGAGAAAGTTCTTCCATTTCTGGAGAAACACTAGTTACAGTTGATAGGTTACCATATATGGTCAGTTCTACTTTGTAATTATCCTCCAAATCCATTCTTCTTATTCCATCTCTTCTGCTACTGCCTTTGTTGATTGCAGTGATCATTTCTGACTTAATTGACTTCAGTATACTCCTGAGTGCTTAGCCTCTATTATTCTCAAAATCACTGTTAAATGTGTTTGAATTTGCCATGCTCCTTAAAAAAGAGAATGTAGAAGAACTCAATTTCTCCCAGAATAAAGGTCAAACTCTAGCAAGGCATATAAGGGCCCTTCATCCTCTGGCCCTTTCCATGCCTCCCCATGCTGTCCCACCATGAGTACTGCATATTAGTACTTATTTTCCTAAATACTACACCTCACAGATGTGCCAACATTTTCTCCAAGACATTAAGATCCTCTCACATTCCTCCCCTGCTCCTTTTAACGTTATTGATTCTTTTTTTTTTTTTATTAATTTTTTTGCATACAAAAACAATAAACATTTTCTAAAAATACATACAAACAAAAAGATGCATATCAAACATATTAGGAAGGTTGCACATGGGAAGTCGGGGAATAGAAATGGGGGGTGGGAGTTAAAATAAATGAGAGAGGGACTTTATATGGATCAGTGATAATAACTCAATCCTCTATTTGACAAAGAAGAGGGAGAAGGAAGAGGAAGAAAAAGAAAGTGGGATAAAGGATCAGAAAGGGAGGAAAATAGAAAAAGTTAGAGTATGACTCCAGGGTAGACCTGTTTTGTTGTCACTGAGTTGGTTGGTTGGTTTGTCTGTTGTATTCTTCATGTTTCGCCAAGTTGGCCAGACTGGTCTCGAACTCCTAGCCCGAAGTGATCAACCCGCCTCACCCCCCAGAGTGCCGGGACCACAGGCGTGAGCCACCACGTCCAGCCCCCACATTGCTTCTGGCCTCCGTGGTAGACCTCCTAGACGGAGCGGCCAGGCAGAGGAGCTCCTCACTTCTACCCAGACACGGGGCGGCCGGGCAGAGGAGCTCCTCACTTCCCAGACGGAGCGGCCAGGCAGAGACGCTCCTCACTTCTTCCCAGACGATAGGTGGCCGGGCAGAGGCGCTCCTCACTTCCCAGACGATGGGTGGCCGGGCAGAGGCGCTCCTCACTTCCCAGACGATGGGTGGCCGGGCAGAGGCGCTCCTCACCTCCCAGACGATGGGTGGCCGGGCAGAGGCACTCCTCACTTCCCAGATGGGGCGGCCGGGCAGAGGCGCTCCTCACCTCCCAGACGATGGGTGGCCGGGCAGAGGCGCTCCTCACCTCCCAGACGATGGGTGGCCGGGCAGAGGCACTCCTCACTTCCCAGATGGGGCGGCCGGGCAGAGGCGCTCCTCACCTCCCAGACGATGGGTGGCCGGGCAGAGGCGCTCTTCACCTCCCAGACGATGGGTGGCCGGGCAGAGGCACTCCTCACCTCCCAGACGATGGGTGGCCGGGCAGAGGCGCTCCTCACCTCCCAGACGATGGGTGGCCGGGCAGAGGCGCTCCTCACCTCCCAGACGAGGCGGCCGGGCAGAGGCGCTCCTCACTTCCTCCCGGACGGGGTGGCCGGGCAGAGGCGCTCCTCACCTCCCAGACGATGGGAGGCCGGGCAGAGGCGCTCCTCACTTCTTCCCGGACGGGGCGCCCGGGCAGAGGCGCTCCTCATTTCTTCCCGGACGGGGCGGCCGGGCAGAGGCGCTCCTCACTTCCCAGACGGGGCGGCCGGGCAGAGGCGCTCCTCACTTCTTCCCGGATGGGGCGGCCGGGCAGAGGCGCTCCTCACTTCTTCCCGGACGGGGCGGCCGGGCAGAGGCGCTCCTCACTTCTTCCCGGACGGGGCGGCCGGGCAGAGGCGCTCCTCACTTCCTCCCGGGCGGGGTGGCCGGGCAGAGGTGCTCCTCACCTCCCAGACGATGGGAGGCCGGGCAGAGGCGCTCCTCACTTCTTCCTGGACGGGGCGCCCGGGCAGAGGCGCTCCTCACTTCTTCCCAGACGGGGCGGCCGGGCAGAGGCGCTCCTCACTTCTTCCCAGACGGGGCGGCCGGGCAGAGGCGCTGCTCACTTCCTCCCGGACGGGGTGGCCGGGCAGAGGCGCTCCTCACCTCCCAGACGATGGGAGGCCGGGCAGAGGCGCTCCTCACTTCTTCCCGGACGGGGCGCCCGGGCAGAGGCGCTCCTCATTTCTTCCCGGACGGGGCGGCCGGGCAGAGGCGCTCCTCACTTCCCAGACGGGGCGGCCGGGCAGAGGCGCTCCTCGCTTCTTCCCGGACGGGGCGGCCGGGCAGAGGCGCTCCTCACTTCTTCCCGGACGGGGCGGCCGGGCAGAGGCGCTCCTCACTTCTTCCCGGACGGGGCGGCCGGGCAGAGGCGCTCCTCACTTCTTCCCGGACGGGGCGGCCGGGCAGAGGCGCTCCTCACTTCCTCCCGGACGGGGCGGCCGGGCAGAGGCGCTCCTCACCTCCCAGACGATGGGTGGCCGGGCAGAGGCGCTCCTCACTTCCCAGACGGGACGGCCGGGCAGAGGCGCTCCTCACTTCCCAGACGGGGTGTCCGGGCAGAGGCGCTCCTCAGTTCCCAGACGGTGGGTGGCCGGGCAGAGGCGCTCCGCCGGGCAGAGGCGCTCCTCAGTTCCCAGACGGTGGGTGGCCGGGCAGAGGCGCTCCTCACTTCCCAGACGATGGGTGGCCGGGCAGAGGCGCTCCTCACTTCCCAGACGGTGGGTGGCCGGGCAGAGGCGCTCCTCACCTCCCAGATGGGGCGGCCGGGCAGAGGCGCTCCTCACTTCCCAGACGATGGGTGGCCGGGCAGAGGCGCTCCTCACTTCCCAGACGGTGGGTGGCCGGGCAGAGGCGCTCCTCACTTCCCAGACGGTGGGTGGCCGGGCAGAGGCGCTCCTCACCTCCCAGACGATGGGTGGCCGGGCAGAGGCACTCCTCACTTCCCAGACGGTGGGTGGCCGGGCAGAGGCGCTCCTCACTTCCCAGACGGTGGGTGGCCGGGCAGAGGCGCTCCTCACTTCCCAGACGGTGGGTGGCCGGGCAGAGGCGCTCCTCACCTCCCAGACGGGGCGGCCGGGCAGAGGCGCTTCCCACCTCCCAGATGGGGCAGCGGCCGGGCAGGGGCTGCAATCCCAGCACCCTGGTAGGCCAAGGTAGGCGGCTGGGGGGCGGGGGCTGCCGCGAGGCCAGACCACGCCACCGCGCTCCAGCCCGGGCAACACCGAGCACTGGGTGAGCGAGACTCCGTCTGCAATCCCAGTACCTCGGGAGGCTGAGGCGGGCAGAGCACTCGGCGTCAGGAGCTGGCGACCAGCGTGGCCAAGATGGCGAACGCGTGCCTGCAGCGAAAAGGCAGGCTGTGGCGCGCGCCGGCAGTCTCAGGCAGTCCGCGGCGTGGGCAGCAGCAAGCCGAGTAGATTGCAGCCTGGGCCAGAGAGGGAAAAGAAGAAAGAAAGAAAGAAAGAGAGAGAGAGAGAGAGGGAGGGAGGGAGGAAGGAAGTAAGTTATTGATTCTTACTTGTGGTAATTCATCTCTAAGTAATCTCCTCCTCAGCATTACGTTTCCTGACACTTCTAACCATTTCCTCTCTCTTTTACATATTGGCTACATTAAGGGTCTCATTAGGTTTCCTAACACCTGGTACTTACCTCTCAAACTGCATTGCATTTGCAGATTTTTGAGAGTGCACCCTTTAAAAACAGAAGAGCATTTTTCACATTCTCCTCATCTGATCATAAAAGTATCTTCTCAGCTTAACTACATAAGATGTTTCCTATAAACTGGCGAGAAGACAGTGGGACTACCCAGGATAAACTGGCTCAATCCAAAAGCGTTTGAAGATTGGTTGGTGGAAGGTCAGCTTCTGTCTAGTTGCTTCCATTGACAATACATTTTTAATGAAATGCTCTTTCTCATAATCAGTGAGAACCATGAGAATCATTATGGCTGACTCCTAAAACTGTTCATCTAAATCGAATTCTGATCATCTCCTTTATTCATGAATTAGGAATTATTTACTATCAGGAATAGTAAAAGCAATAATAATGAACTTGGTTTGATGTGATTAGGTAGAGTGGCATAATTGAAGGTGGAAAGGTGGTTAGGACAGAAGCTTTAGCTTCTCATAGTCTGTCCATTTGAGAACTTCTAACCACTAAGTCTGTAGTGTTAGTTAGTTCCAAATGTGGACCACTGGCAGAAGTCTTCAGTGAAGAAAGGCTTTCATGGAAGTATTTTTAAAGGTAGGCATGTACAAATGTAGTTATTTATTAATTCCTTAATGAGTGGATTCCTTGATTACATGTCAGCTGTGTATCAGACACTGTTTTAAAATCTGTAAATGATATAGCTAAAGCATCTACATTAAAAAAGTAGAAGAACTCCAAATAACCTAATGATGCATCTTAAAGAACTAGAAAAGCCAGAGCGAACCAAACCCAAAATTACTAGAAGAAAAGAAATAATAAAGATCAGAGCAGAAATAAATGAAATTGAAGCAAAGAAAACAGTACCGAAGTTCAATGAAACAAACAGTTGGTTTCTTGAAAAGATACACAAAACTAACGAACATTTAGCCAGACTAAGAAAAAAAGATCCAAATAAAATCAGAGAAGAAAAAGAAGACATTATAACCGATACCATAGAAATTCAAAGGATCATTAGAAGCTACTATGCCAAGAAATGGGAAAACCTGGAAGAAACGGATAAATTCCTAGACACATACAATCTTCCAAGATTGAACAATGAAGAAATCCAAAACCTGAACAGACCAATAACAAGTAATAAGATTGAAGCTGTAATAAAAATTTCCCAGCAAAAAAAAAGTTCAGGACCTGATGGCGTCATTGCTGAATTTTACCAAATATTTAAAGAAGAACTAATACCAATCCTCCTGAAACTATTCTGAAAAATAGAGGAGGAGGAAATACTTCCAGATGTACTGTATGAGGCCAGTATTACCCTGATACCCAAACCAGACAAAGACACGTCAAAAACAAAACAAAATAAAACAAAACCAAAAAACTACAGGCCAGTATCCCTGATGAATATGGATACTCAACAAAATACTAGCAAACCGAATTCAACAACACATTTAAAAGATTATTTGTCATGACCAAGTGGAATCTATCCTAGGGATGCAAGGGTGGTTCAACATATGCAGATCAATCAGTATGATACATTGTATCAACAAAGTGAAGGACAAAACCCATATGATCATTTCAATTGATGCTGAAAAAATATCGGATAAAATTCAACATCTCTTCATGACAAAACCCTCAAAAAACCGGGTATGCCTCAATTCAGTAAACACCATGTATGACAGACCCACAGCTCATATCATAGTGAAAGGGGGAAATACCTGAAGCTTTTCCTCTAAGATCTGGAACATGACAAAGATGCCCACTTTCACCAGTATGATTCAACACAGTACTGGAAGTCCTAGTTAGAGCAGTCAGACAAGGGAAAGAAAGAAAGGGCATCCAAATTGGAATGGAAGAAGTCAAAATGTCCTTGTTTGGAGATGATATGATTTTATATTTGGAAAAACCTAAAGACTCCACCAAAAACCTATTAGAACTGATTAACAGATTCAATAAATTTTCAGGATACAAAATCAACATACACAAATTGGTAGCATTTCTATATGCCAACAGTGAACAGGCTGGGCGCAATGGCTCACACCTGTAATCCCAGCAGTTTGGGAGGCCGAGGTGGGCGGATCACCTGAGGTCAGGAGTTCGAGACCAGCCTGGCCAACATGGTGAAACCCCATCTCTACTAAAAATACAAAAATTAGCCGGGCATGGTGGTAGGCTCCTGTAATCTCAGCTACTCAGGAGGTTGAGGCAGGAGAATCACTTGAACCTGGGAGGTGGAGGTTGCAGTGAGCCGAGATCGCACCACTCCACTCCAGCCTGGGCGACAGAGCAAGACTCCATCTCAAAATAAAAACAAAAAGTGAACAATCTGAAAAAGAAATAAAAAATTAATCTCATTTACAATAGCAACAAATACAATACCTAGGAATTAGTGTGACCAAAGAAGTGAGAGATCTCTACAATGAAAGCTGTAAAACACTGATGAAAGAAATTAAAGAGGACACACCAAAAGAGGAAATATATTCCATGTTCATTGATTGAAAGAATCAATATTGTTAAAATGGTCATACTACTTAAAGCAATCTACAGATTCAGTGCAATTCCTATCAAAATACCAATGCCATTCTTCACAGAAATAGAAAAAGCAATCCTAAATTCTTTTTTTTTTTTTTTTTGAGACAAAATCTCGTTTTGTCACCCAGGCTGGAGTGCAGTGGCTTAATCTCAGCTCACTGCAACCTCTGCCTCCCAGATTCAAGCAATTCTTCTGCCTCAGCCTCCCAAGTAGCTGGGATTACAGGCATGTGCCACCATTCCTGGCTAAGTTTTTTGTACTTTTAGTAGAGACGAGGTTTCACCATATTGGCCAGGCTGGTCTCAAACTCCTGACCTTGTGATCTACCCACCTTGACCTCCCAAAGTGCTGGGATTACAGGTGTGAGCCACCGTGCCCAGCCAGCAATCCTAAAATTTATATGGACCCACAAAAAACATAATAGCCAAAGCTATCCTGAGCAAAAAGAACAAAACTGGAGGAATCAGATTACCTTACTTCAAATTGTACTACAAAGCTATAGTAACTAAAACAGCCTGGTACTGGCATAAAAACAGACACATAGATCAATGAAACAGAATAGAGAACCCAGAAACAAATACAGAAACCTACAGTGAACTCATTTTCAACAGAGGTGCCAAGAACATACACTGGGGAAAGGACAGTCTCTTTATTAAATGGTGCTGGGAAAACTGGATTTCCATATGCAGAAGAATAAAACTAGACCCCTATCTCTGGCCATATACAAAAATCAAATAAAAACGCATTAAAGACTTTAGTACCTCAAACTACTAAAAGAAAACATTGGGGAAACTCTCTAGTACATTGAACTGGGCAAAGGTTTCTTGAGCAATACCCCACAAGCACAGGCAACCAAAACAAAAATGGACATATGGGATCAGATCAAGTTTAAAAGTTTCTGATGCACAGCAAAGGAAACAGTCAACAAAAAGAGACAGCCCACAGAAGGGGAGAAAGTATTTGGAGTTTCCTCAAAAAACTAAAAATAGACCTACTGTATGATCCAGCAGTCCCACTGCTGGGTATATACCCCAAAGAGAGGAAATCAGTATATTGAAGAGATAATGTTTACTGCAGCACTATTCACAGTAGCCAAGATTTAGAAGCAACTAGTGTCCATTAAAAGATCAATGGATAAAGAAACTGTGGTACATATACACAACAGAGTACCATTCAACCATAAAAAAGAATGAGAGCCTATCATTTGCAACAACATGGATAGAACTGCAGGTCATTATAGTAAGTAAAATAAGGCAGGCACAGAAAGACAAACTTTGTATGTTCTCACTTACTTGTGGAGCTAAAAAATAAAGCGGTTGAATTCATGGAGATACAAAGTAGAAGTCTGGGAAAGGTAGTGGGGATTGGGGGTGAGAGGTAGGGATGGTTGGTGAGAGGTGGGGATGGTTAATGGATACAAAAATATAGTTAGATAGAATGAATAAGACGTATTTGATATCACAGTAGGGTGTGTAAGGTCAACAATTTATTGTACATTTTACAACAATTGAAAGAGTATAATTGGTTAGTTTGTAACACAAAGAAAGGATAAATGCTTGAGGCAATGAATACCCCATTTACCCTGATATGATTATTATGCACTGCATGCCTGTATCAAAATATCTCGTGTACCCCATAAATATATACACCTACTATGTACCTACATAATTTAAAAATAAGAATTTTAAAAATAAAAATAAATTCTGTTTTAAAAAGAAGACACACATCCACCCAACAATCATATGAAAAAAAGTTCAGCATCACTGATCATTAGAGAAATCCAAGTCAAAACCACAATGAGATACCATCTCATAGCAGTCAGAATGGTTATTACTAAAAGGTAAAAAATAATAGATGCTGGTGAGGTTGCAGAGAAAAAGAAACACGTATACACTGTTGGTGGAAGTGTAAATGACTTCAACCATTGGGAAGACAGTGTGGCAATTCCTCAAAGACCTAAAAACAGACATACTATTGGATCCAGCAATCCCATAACTGGGTATATACCCATAGGAATAGAAATCATTCTGTCATAAAGACACATGTACACATATGTTCCTTGCAGTGCTATTCACAGTAGCAAAGACATGGAATCAACCTAAATGCCCATCAGTGGTAGAGTGCGTAAAGAAAATGTGGTACATACACACCATGGATTACAATGCAGCCATAAAAAAGAATGAAATCATGTCCTTTGCAGGAACAGAGGTGGAGCTGGAGGCCATTATCCTTAGCAAACTAATGCAGGAACGGAAAACCATATAATACATGTTTCCACTTATAAGTGGGAACAAAATGATGAGAACCTAGGGACACATAGAAGGGAACAGCAGACACTGGCCTATCTGTGGGTGGAAGGAAGGAGAGGACCAGGAAAAAATAACGAGTGAGTACTAGGCTTAATACCTGGGTGATAAAATAATCCGTACAACAAGCCCGCATGAAACAAGTTTGCCTACATAAGAAACTTAAACATGTACCCCTGAACTTAAAAATTAAATTTAAAAAAATTATGTGAAAGAAAAAATAAAGTGAACATAGTTCTTTGATTAGTACAGTGGCTAAAAGGGAAGGATTCAGGGTTGTGGCAGAGTTTTCTTTTTGAGATGGGAGGAGCTTGATCATGTTTTATAGATCAAGAGGGTCTCAGTTCATGAAACGACATCAAAGATTCAGAGATAAAAGGGATAATTTGTGTAATGAAATTTTGTATAGGCCAGTTGGAGATGAGATTAGCCTCAGGTAGACCCATTTCTTTGAGATGGAGAAGAAAGATGAGGATGGGGTGGACAGAGATAAATTTATAGTTTGGGGATTGGAAGCTCAGAAAAAAAGGCCCATAAGACCAGTTTTTACTGTGAAGTTGGGAGTAAAGTCTTGCTAAGGAGGAGATTGAAGTGAGAGTTGGGTAGGGGACTTGGTGTTTTGGAATGGTTGCTGTGGGAAACCGATTGAGAACCACGGAAAGATTTGCAGAGCAAAACCTGCAGGTCTGGTAGAGGTTGGAAGTGGAACCGGTTCATGTAGTTGTATTTTCCAGCATTGCTTAGTTTTCTTTGTATTGGGGTGCAGAAGGAAAATGGTTAGATTCATCCTGGGTATTGTCAGAACAGGGTTAAAATAATTGAAGTGATGGGCCCATGGAATCCAGTCTAGATGGGAAAAGAAATGAGAAAGGATGGGTCCTGAAGGATGAGATAGGGGAGGAGTTGGGACCTGAAGTCTCCATGATGTTAAAGACTGGGTATGGCAATAAGGGAGAGCAAACCCTGGAAGAATAGAAACTGGTGTCTGTTGGAGTTTAAAGACAGAAGCATGGATCTGAAGTGGTGCACAAGAACTATAAGAATGCTAACATTGCCCCCCAGACCTTGCAACAGGTGTAGCAAGGCATGGAAAATGAGAAGATTGTATTTTCAAAATTGGCCAAGGAAGTAATTTCCTTGCAAGAATCAGGCTTTTGTGAGGAGAAGAGGGGGAGGCAGAATGTTCTATACATAGTTCATGGTAGAATGGGGATTCCTGAGGACTTACCTCTCTTCCCATCCCCCACTTAGTGTACATGGCCCAGTGCCTTGTACCTACATATCCGTAGGGGTTACATCAGGATTTCCCAAAGTCGGGTGCATGGGGTTGACTGTGCCACCACATTTGTGGTGTGCTATAGTGAATTTTTGTTCATGTGTGATTGCTTAGTGCACCTATAATGATACTTTGTAATTTTAATGTAACCACTTCTCACAAATTGGTCAAGTGGCTTAAAACAATTTCTGCAAAGAAATAGTATTTTCTGTAGATAATATTAAAAGTGCAAGCACAAGTGAACCAACATAATCATTGTGGAGCTGCATTCTCTTGTTCTTTACCAGGCATGTTATGTGATAAACATGATGACCACCTGGGTTACCGGATTGATGGTGGGGTGGTGGTGGGGGAAATGAAAAGATGTAGGTCAAAGGGTATAAAGCTGCAGTTATGTAGGATGAGGAAGTTCTAGAGATCTTGAGGACTATAGTTAAAAATATTGTTTTGTGTACTGGTAATTTACCAAGATAGTAAATCTTAGGCACTCTCACCACACACAAACACACACACACACACACACCAGCAAGGTAACTATATTAGATGATGGGTATATTAATATTTGCTTGACTGTAGTAATCACTTCATTATGGCAGGTATATCAACATAAGCATACAAAGCATCATATTGTACACTTTAAATATATACAATAAAATAATAAAAATTTTAAAAAGCTAAAAAGAGCTAAAATAAAAATGACTACCACCTAATTGCAACTGACAAGAAATTTAAAATTATCAAGAAAATATTTAAAATATAGTCTCACCTTTACTTTAACAGTGAACATTGTCCTTAACATGTAGTGTGCCTTGAGATAATTAGCTAATGAAAGAACCATACTCAGCAATACACTCTAATCTACACATTTGGAACATGAGGACAAACGCTGTGATTTTTTTTCTCAATGTTTAAGTCCTAGGATGCCCAGTCCGTTATTTTTTACAAAATTTACTAAACATAATGATTAAGGCTTAGAACTCTTTGAGTTTTCTTATTAATAGCAAAAGACAAAAAGTCACAGACCATTGGGGAAACACATGTTCTTCCTGCCACAGTAAAACTGGCTGAAATAATGTGAGGACAAAACAAAATGCATTCCTTATTAGCAAATATTGTTAAAGGAGCATAGAAAACTTTGCTAAAGCATTATAGTTTTTTTTTTAAAAACCTGCAGATAGAAAGTTTGGTATACTAAGTTGGAAGGAGATTTGTGGTATTTATAACATGTTACAACTTAGGGTATTTGTTAAGATTCTGTTTCAGTGAGAGAATAGACAATTTTTTAAGAGCCGCTAAAGGAAAAATGCACCAGAAAAGAGATACAGTCAGGCGTATTAACAATGGGGATACAGTCTGAGAAGTGCTTTGTTAGGCGATTTTGTCATTGTGCAAATATCATAAAGTATTCTTATATAAACTAGATGGTAGAGCCTACTACACACCTGAGGCTACATAGTATAGCCTATTACTCCTAGGCCACAAACTTGTACAGCATGTTACTGTGCTGAATACTATAGGCAGTTGTAACACGTTGGTAAGTATTTGTGTTTCTAAACATAGGAAAAGTACAATAAAAATACAGCATAGGCCGGGCGCGGTGGCTCACACCTGTAATCCCAGCACTTTGGGAGGCTGAGGCGGGTGGATCACCTGAGGTCAGGAGTTCGAGACCAGCCTGGCCAACATGGTGAAATCTTGTCTCTACCAAAAATACAAAAATTAGCTGGGCATGGTGGCGGGTGCCTGTAATCCTAGCAACTCGGGAGGCTGAGGCAGGAGAATTGCTTGAACCTGGGAGGCAAAGTTGCAGTAAGCTGAGATCGTGCCACTGCACTCCAGCCTGGCGACAGAGTGAGACTCCGTCACAAAACAAAACAAAACAAAACAAAACAAAACAAACAAACAAACAAAACAGCACAAAAGATAAAAAATGGTAGATCTGTGTAGGGCACTTACTAGGAATGGAACTTGCAGGACTGGAAATTGCTCTGGGTGATATCAGTCAGTGAGTGGAGAGTGAATGTGAAGGCCTCAGACGTTGCTGTATGCTACTGTATACTTTAATGCCATATAGTTAGGCCACACTAAATTTATAAAAAAAATTAGTTGATGTTATGACACCTGTGACATCACTAGATAATAGGAATTTTTCAGCTCCATTATAATCTTATGGGGCCACCATCATATATGTGGTCCATTGTTCACTAAAACATCCTTACGCAGTGCATGGTTGTATTGGCAACAGTAATGGCTTATTTAACAGAATGATGTGTTTTGGAAAAGCTGTGTAAGAATGACCATTGAAGGAGTGATGGCTGCTTTTCTCCAAATGTAAGGTAATGGAGATAACATGAAATGAGTTTACTGCATCATTCATAGGCTAGTATAGGAGAAGAGTTGAATCCAGAATTGCACGAAGTAGTGTCACTGTGGATCCTTTCCTAAAACATGACCTTTAAAATATATTAGAGCCTTTGCAGTACTTTATAATGAGGTGGGAGTAACCATAGTTATTGTTTATACATCCAAAGTTTTGCTCATTATCTGTGATACAATATATAAAAGAACCCTTAAGCTCAAAGATAAATTATGTGATTTTCTTTTACAAAAATACAGCTTTTCCAATTTTCTTGAGCTTTTTCTTTCTTGGTGATAAATAGCTATGCAACCTACTACATATTTTGTAAAACTTCTGTTGATTTAGGGAAGGGATGACATTTTAACTGAGTGAGAAGTAACTGCCTTCTGAAAGGAACCTCCCCTCCATGCCCCGCAACACAGGCTAAAGCCAAGCACTGAAAGAAACTTTTGCTATGTGGAGATGATTTTGAAAATACGTACTAGGAAATATTTCTATTGTTATGTGATTTTCTTGTGAAAAGTAGTATATATCACCTGGAAAAACTCTTTCATTGACATACTTAAAACACTTGGAAATAGTTCCCCTCTGTTTTGAACTCCATTTAGTAAAAATGTAAAACTTTCTGATTAGCTTATAAACTGATATCAGGAAAAAATAGAAATTTACCAGATGAATTTTGACAATAACTTTTTCATAATTGCTAGATAGGCTAGAATAGAATCCTGATTTAGTTCAGCTAAGCCACAATGTACTTGTCCCATTTAGACCTTGTTTCAGCTACATCCATGTATCAGAATAAACTGGCTTAGAACCAACTCTTGGAATTGCTAGATCCCTAAGAATTAAATTAATAAAGCCTAGTCAATCACCTTGTTCTTGTTAAAATATTAATATTTAAAGGAGTCTTATACCTTTAAAAATAAAATTAAAGTATATATCTTATTTTTTATTGGCTTATTTTATTTTATAGTACAAATAATGTTTGGTTAATAGTATACATGTAATTTATATGTAAAATATATATTGGGTTCTGTGGTCAGAGACTTTACTAATTTAGTGTGTAACCAAAACATTTGGAGATCACTAGATTCTGTGGTGCCTAGGATTTGTGTGGTATTTCACTTTATAAGATGCTTTTGCAAATGTGTTCCAACTTGAACCTCATCAACAGCCTTTTGATGCAGGGAAATGTCATTATGCTCATTTTGTAGATGAGGCATTATTCTCATTTTATGGAAGGGGAACTGAAAGTCAGAATATTTAGATGACTTGCCCAAGGTCACACAGCTAGTTAATGGTGGCGCTTCAGCACCAGCACAGGTGTTACTACTAGATGGTGCTTTTCCATTTAATCCATTCATTGCCTCTATACTGGTCATTCCTCTATACTGGCCATTCCTATTGTTTTGACTTCATGTCCTAATCTATTACTTATTTTTCAGAGTCCTCAGGTACTTGCTTTTTGCGTTTTCTCTAGCGGTTTTAGTTATAGTCAGTGAGAGAGACAACACAAGTAAATTAAGAAAAATTGGGAACAAAAGGATGGAAGCCAACCAGAAAGACAATATATTAATAATGAAAATAAAAATGGTAGTAGATGTCTCAGAAGTCAGATAAATACATTTGATGTGCAAAACATTTCAAAGGAACCAGAGAAATGTAGTTCAGGCAGATAGGTTGTTTGAAAATTGGCCTGAGGGCAGGCTAGAGATGAATGTAGAAAATACAGTGGGTGTGTATGATATAGTTTTGTGCTATAGTAAAGTCGGCATTTATAAGCATAATGAATTAAGAATTGTGACATTTATTTTGATCATTGTGTCTGCTTTTGATTTTAACAAAACTTTATATAACAACATATAGTCTTCTATTTTGATTGTTCTGCCAGTACATATAAAAAATGAACAAAATAGAGGAATTCTGTATAGGAATTAAAAGTTAAATGTTACTCATCTGCTAATAGATCTATGGATAAACTAAGTTTAACATACTGAATAAAAATTATTGAGTCAGAAAAGTGACTTAAAAGTGTAGCATGGTTTCAGACATCGTTTTCTAGGTTACAGTCACTGCCATAATCCAAGAACATGGAGATGTATTTAACAAAACTAAAATATAGTTTTAATAGGTTTTCATGAAAGTATGCTTTACATACAGCTTCTGTGGCCTTTTCATATTATAAATTCAAGGCATGGCTTGATCTTCTAGCCTAGTGGCGACACATCTGGAAATACTATGCCTCACTAAAACTTTCATAGGGATTTTCTGTGCTTTGAAATATTGCATATATGGTTATAAAATTCCCTTAGTATTTACTGGCATATTAAACTAAAACGACACTGACAGGCATATTGTCTGTGTTAATACTCTACACATGAAAGACTCCCTCAGTTCAGCTGAACATAGTTCTTTTTTTTTTTTATATACTTTAAGTTTTAGGGTACATGTGCACAATGTGCAGGTTTGTTACATATGTATCCATGTGCCATGTTGTTGTGCTGCACCCATTAACTCGTCATTTAGCATTAGGTATATCTCCTAATGCTGTCCCTCCCCCCTCTCCCCTCCCCCCACCCCACAACAGTCCCCGGAGTGTGATGTTCCCCTTCCTGTGTCCATGTGTTCTCATTGTTCAATTCCCACCTATGAGTGAGAACATGCGGTGTTTGGTTTTTTGTCCTTGCGATAGTTTACTGAGAATGATGGTTTCCAGTTTCACCCATGTCCCTACAAAGGACATGAACTCATCATTTTTTATGGCTGCATAGTATTCCATGGTGTGTATGTGCCACATTTTCTTAATCCAGTTTATCGTTGTTGGACATTTGGGTTGGTTCCAAGTCTTTGCTGTTGTGAATAGTGCCGCAATAAACATACGTGTGCATGTGTCTTTATAGCAGCATGATTTATAGTCCTTTGGGTATATACCCAGTAATGGGATGGCTGGGTCAAATGATATTTCTAGTTCTGGACCCTGAGGAATCGCCACACTGACTTCCACAATGGTTGAACTAGTTTACAGTCCCATCAACAGTGTAAAAGTGTTCCTATTTCTCCACATCCTCTCCAGCACCTGTTGTTTCCTGACTTTTTAATGATCACCATTCTAACTGGTGTGAGATGGTATCTCATTGTGGTTTTGATTTGCATTTCTCTGATGGCCAGTGATGATGAGCATTTTTTCATGTGTTTTTTGGCTGCATAAATGTCTTCTTTTGAGAAGTGTCTGTTCATGTCCTTCGCCCACTCGTTGATGGGGTTGTTTGTTTTTTTCTTGTAAATTTGTTTGAGTTCATTGTATATTCTGGATATTAGCCCTTTGTCAGATGAGTAGGTTGCAGAAATTTTCTCCCATTTTTTAGGTTACCTGTTCACTCTGATGGTAGTTTCTTTTGCTGTGCAGAAGCTCTTTAGTTTAATTAGATCCTATTTGTCAATTTTGGCTTTTGTTGCCATTGCTTTTGATGTTTTAGACATGAAGACCTTGCGCATGCCTATGTCCTGAATGGTATTGCCTAGGTTTTCTTCTAGCATTTTTATGGTTTTAGATCAAACATGTAAGTCTTTAATCCATCTTGAATTAATTTTTGTATAAAGTGTAAGGAAGGGATCCAGTTTCAGCTTTCTACATATGGCTAGCCAGTTTTCCCAGCACCATTTATTAAATAGGGAATCCTTTCCCCATTGCTTGTTTTTGTCAGGTTTGTCAAAGATCAGATAGTTGTAGATATGTGGCATTATTTCTGAGGGCTCTGTTCTGTTCCATTGATCTATGTCTCTGTTTTGGTACCAGTACCATGCTGTTTTGGTTACTGTAGCCTTGTAGTATAGTTTGAAGTCAGGTAGTGTGATGCCTCCAGCTTTGTTCTTTTGGTTTAGGATTGACTTGGCGATGCGAGCTCTTTTTTGTTTCCATGTGAACTTTAAGGTAGTTTTTTCCAATTCTGTGAAGAAAGTCATTGGTAGCTTGATGGGGATGACATTGAATCTATAAATTACATTGGGGAGTATGGCTATTTTCATGATATAGATTCTTCCAACCCATGAGCATGGAATATTCTTCCATTTGTTTGTATCCTCTTTTATTTCATTGAGCAGTGGTTTGTAGTTCTCCTTGAAGAGGTCCTTCAAGTCCCTTGTAAGTTGGATTCCTAGGTATTTTATTCTCTTTGAAGCAATTGTGAATGGGCGTTCACTCACGATTTGGCTCTCTGTTTGTCTGTTATTGGTATACAAGAATGCTTGTGATTTTTGTACATTGATTTTGTATCTTGAGACTTTGCTGAAGTTGCTTATCAGCTTGAGGAGATTTTGGGCTGAGACACTGGGGTTTTCTAGATATACAATCATGTCATCTGCAAACAGGGACAATTTGACTTCCTCTTTTCCTAATTGAATACCCTTTATTTCCTTCTCCTGCCTGATTGCCCTGGCCAGAACTTCCAACACTGTGTTGAATAGGAGTGGTGAGAGAGGGCATCCCTGTCTTGTGCCAGTTTTCAAAGGAAATGCTTCCAGTTTTTGCCCATTCAGTATGATACTGGCTGTGGGTTTGTCATAGATAGCTCTTATTATTTTGAGATACGTCCCATCAATACCTAATTTATTGAGAGTTTTTAGCATGAAGGGTTGTTGAATTTTGTCAAAGGCCTTTTCTGCATCTATTGAGATAATCATGTGGTTTTTGTCTTTGATTCGGTTTATATGCTGGATTACATTTATTGATTTGCATATGTTGAACCAGCCTTGCATCCCAGAGATGAAGCCCACTTGATCATGGTGGATAAGCTTTTTGATGTGCTGCTGGATTCGGTTTGCCAGTATTTTATTGAGGATTTTTGCATCAATGTTCATCAAGGATATTGGTCTGAAATTCTCTTTTGTGGTTATGTCTCAGCCAGGCTTTGGTATCAGGATGATGCTGGCCTCATAAAATGAGTTAGGGAGGATTCGCTCTTTTTCTGTTGATTGGAATAGTTTTAGAAGGAATGATACCAGTTCCTCCTTGTACCTCTGGTAGAATTTGGCTGTGAATCCATCAGGTCCTGGACTCTTTTTGTTTGGTAAGCTATTGATTAATGCCACAATTTCAGAGCCTGTTATTGGTCTATTCAGAAATTCCACTTCTTCCTGGTTTAGTCTTGGGAGGGTGTATTTGTCGAGGAATTTATCCATTTCTTCTAGATTTTCTAGTTTATTTGCGTAGAAGTGTTTGTAGTATTCTCTGATGGTAGATTGTATTTCTGTGAGATCAGTGGTGATATCCCCTGTATCATTTTATATTGCATCTATTTGATTCTTCTCTCTTTTCTTCTTTATTAGTCTTGCTAGCGGTCTATCAATTTTGTTGATCTTTTCAAAAAACCAGCTCCTGGATTCATTGATTTTTTGAAGAGTTTTTTGTGTCTCTATTTCCTTCAGTTCTGCTCTGATTTTAGTTATTTCTTTCCTTCTGCTAGCTTTTGAATGTGTTTGCTATTGCTTTTCTAGTTCTTTTAATTGTGATGTTAGGGTGTCAATTTTGGATCTTTCCTGCTTTCTCTTGTGGGCATTTAGTGCTATAAATTTCCCTCTACACACTGCTTTGAATGTGTCCCAGAGATTCTGGTATGTTGTGTCTTTGTTCTCGTTGGTTTCAAAGAACATCTTTATTTCTGCCTTCATTTCGTTATGTACCCAGTAGTCATTCAGGAGCAGGTTGTTCAGTTTCCATGTAGTTGAGTGGTTTTGAGTGAGTTTCTTTATCCTGAGTTCTAGTTTGATTGCACTGTGGTCTGAGAGACAGTTTGTTATAATTTCTGTTCTTTTACATTTTCTGAGGACAGCTTTACTTCCAACTATGTGGTCAATTTTGGAATAGGTGTGGTGTGGTGCTGAAAGTAATGTATATTCTGTTGATTTGGGGTGGAGAGTTCTATAGATGTCTATTAGGTCTGATTGGTGCAGAGCTGAGTTCAATTCCTGGATATCCTTGTTAACTTTCTGTCTCGTTGATCTGTCTAATGTTGACAGTGAGATGTTAAAATCTCCCATTATTATTGTGTGGGAGTCTAAGTCTCTTTGTAGGTCACTCAGGACTTGCGTTATGAATCTGGGTGCTCCTGTATTGGGTGCATATATATTTAAGATAGTTAGCTCTTCTTGTTGAATTGATCCCTTTACCATTATGTAATGGTAAAGGCCATTATGTAATGGCCTTCTTTGTCTCTTTTGATCTTTGTTGGTTTAAAGTCTATTTTATCAGAGACTAGGATCGCAACCCCTGCCTTTTTTTGTTCTCCATTTGCTTGTTAGATCTTCCTCCATTCCTTTATTTTGAGTCTATGTGTGTCTCTGCACGTGAGATGTGTTTCCTGAATACAGCACACTGATGGGTCCTGACTCTTTATCCAATTTGCCAGTCTGTGTCTTTTAATTGGAGCATTTAGCCCGTTTACATTTAAAGTTAATATTGTTATGTGTGAATTTGGTCCTGTCATTATGATGTTAGCTCGTTATTTTGCTTGTTAGTTGATGCAGTTTCTTCCTAGCCTCAATGGTCTTTACAATTTGGCATGATTTTGCAGTGTCTGGTACCAGTTGTTCCTTTCCACGTTTAGTGCTTCCTTTAGGAGCTCTTTTAGGGCAGGCCTGGTGGTGACAAAATCACTCAGCATTTGGTTGTCTGTAAAGCATTTTATTTCTCCTTCACTTATGAAGCTTAGTTTCGCTAGATATGAAATTCTGGATTGAAAATTCTTTTCTTTTAGAATGTTGAATATTGGCCCCCACTCTCTTCTGGCTTGTAGAGTTTCTGCCAAGAGATCAGCTGTTAGTCTGATGGGCTTCCCTTTGTGGGTAACCCGACGTTTCTCTCTGGCCACCCTTAACATTTTTTCCTTCATTTGAACTTTGGTGAATCTAGCAAGTATGTGTCTTGGAGTTGCTCTTCTCGAGGAGTATCTTGGTGGCGTTCTCTGTATTTCCTGAATCTGAATGTTGGCCTGCCTTGCTAGATTGGGGAAGTTCTCTTGGATAATATCCTGCAGAGTGTTTTCCAAGTTGATTCCATTCTCCCCGTCTCTTTCACATACACCAATCAGACATAGGTTTGGTCTTTTCTTTTTTTTTTTTTTTCTTTTTTTTTATTATACTTTAGGGTTTTAGGGTACATGTGCACAATGTGCAGTTTTGTTACATATGTATCCATGTGCCATGTTGATTTCCTGCACCCATTAACTCGTCATTTAGCATTAGGTGTATCTCCTAATGCTGTCCCTCCCCCCTCCCCCCACCCCACAACAGTCCCCGGAGTGTGATGTTCCCCTTCCTGTGTCCATGAGTTCTCATTGTTCAATTCCCACCTATGAGTGAGAACATGCGGTGTTTGGTTTTTTGTCCTTGCGATAGTTTACTGAGAATGATGTTTTCCAGTTTCATCCATGTCCCTACAAAGGACACGAACTCATCATTTTTTATGGCTGCATAGTATTCCATGGTGTATATGTGCCACATTTTCTTAATCCAGTCTATCGTTGTTGGACATTTGGGTTGGTTCCAAGTCTTTGCTATTGTGAATAGTGCCGCAATAAACATACGTGTGCATGTGTCTTTATAGCAGCATGATTTATAGTCCTTTGGGTATATACCCAGTAATGGGATGGCTGGGTCAAATGGTATTTCTAGTTCGAGATCCCTGAGGAATCGCCACACTGACTTCCACAATGGTTGAACTAGTTTACAGTCCCACCAACAGTGTAAAAGTGTTCCTATTTCTCCACATCCTCTCCAGCACCTGTTGTTTCCTGATTTTTTAATGATGGCCATTCTAACTGGTGTGAGATGGTATCTCACTGTGGTTTTGATTTGCATTTCTCTGATGGCCAGTGATGAGGAGCATTTCTTCATGTGTTTTTTGGCTGCATAAATGTCTTCTTTTGAGAAGTGTCTGTTCATGTCCTCTGCCCACTTTTTGATGGGGTTGTTTGTTTTTTTCTTGTAAATTTGTTTGAGTTCATTGTAGATTCTGGATATTAGCCCTTTGTCAGATGAGTACATAGTCCCATATTTCTTGGAGGCTTTGTTCGTTTCTTTTTATTCTTTTTTCTCTGAACTTCCCTTGTCGCTTCATTTCATTCATTTCATCTTCCATCACTGATACCTTTCTTCCAGTTGATCGCATCAGCTACTGAGGCTTCTGCAGTCTTCACGTAGTTCTCGAAACTTGGCTTTCAGCTCCATCAGCTCCTTTAAGCACTTCTCTGCATTGGTTGCTTTAGTTAAACATTCGTCTAATTTTTTTTTCAAAGTTTTTAACTTCTTTGCCTTTGGTTTGAATTTCCTCCTGTAGCTCAGAGTAGTTTGATCGTCTGAAGCCTTCTTCTTTCAACTCATCAAAGTCATTCTGTGTCCAGCTTTGTTCCGTTGCTGGTGAGGAACTGCGTTCCTTTGGAGGAGGAGAGGCGCTTTGCTTTTTAGAGTTTCCAGTTTTTCTGCTCTGTTTCCTCCCCGTCTTTGTAGTTTTTTCTACTTTTGGTCTTTGATGATGGTGATGTACAGATGGGTTTTTGGTGTAGGTGTCCTTTCTGTTTGTTAGTTTTCCTTCTAATAGACAGGACCCTCAGCTGCAGGTCTGTTGGAGTTTGCTAGAGGTCCACTCCAGACCCTGTATGGCTGGGTGTCAGCAGCGGTGACTGCAGAACAGCAGATTATCGTGAACCGCAAATTCAGCTGTCTGATCGTTCCTCTGGAAGTTTTGTCTCAGAGGAGTACCCGGCCGAGTGAGGTGTCAGTCTGTCCCTACTGAGGGTGCTTCCCAGTTAGGCTGCTCGGGGGTCAGGGTCCCGCTTTAGTAGGCAGTCTGCCCGTTCTCAGATCTCCAGCTGCGTGCTGGGAGAACCACTACTCTCTTCAAAGCTGTCAGACAGGAACATTTAAGTCTGCAGAGGTTACTGTGACTTTTTGTTTGTCTGTGCCCTGCCTCCAGAGGTGGAGCCTATAGAGGCAGGCAGGCCTCCTTGAGCTGTGGTGGGTTCTACCCAGTTCGAGCTTCCTGGCTGCTTTGTTTACTTAAGCAAGCCTGGGCAATGGTTGGCGCCCCTCCCCCAGCCTCGCTGCCACCTTGCAGTTTGATCTCAGACTGCTGTGCTAGCAATCAGTGAGACTCCATGGGCGTAGGACCCTCTGAGCCAGCTGCGGGGCACAATCTCCTGGTGTGCCGTTTTCCAAGCCTGTTGGAAAAGCGCAGTATTAGAGTGGGAGTGACCCAATTTTCCAGGTGCCATCTGTCACCCCTTTCTTTGACTAGGAAAGGGAACTCCCTGACCGCTTGCGCTTCCCAAGTGAGGCAATGCCTCGCCCTGCTTTGGCTCGCGCTCAGTGACCTGCACCAACTGTCCTGCACCCACTGTTTGGCACTCCCTATTGAGATGAACCCGGTACCTCAGATGGAAATGCAGAAATCACCCGTCTTCTTCATGGCTCACACTGGGAGCTGTAGACCGGAGCTGTTCCTATTCGGCCATCTTGGCTCCACTGACATAGTTCTTACCTCTAATTGTTCATTAGGCCAGTGATCTGTTGTGCTCTTAGAAGGAAAACTAAAATGGTGCAATTAAAATTTGAACCAATACCTGAAGTAGCTATACTTTTCCTTTTTTATTATTAAATGGAAAGATATTCTGAAATTTATGATAGTTTCAGTGGTTTAGAAGGTGTTGGAGAATTATATTGAGCTTATCACAGTTTAAAGAACTCTGGACTGGGAGTCAAATCATTGAGA
Source organism: Symphalangus syndactylus (assembly GCF_028878055.3). Lineage (NCBI taxonomy): Eukaryota > Metazoa > Chordata > Mammalia > Primates > Hylobatidae > Symphalangus > Symphalangus syndactylus. The sequence goes on from NC_072436.2 coordinate 87,126,002, forward strand.
TCTAGTTAACAACAGCTATGTTGTTGTGCAACATCTCAGTGGGCAAGTCACTTAAGTTTCTCCTAACAAATGTGAACTGGTCTAGTGTGGCTTGATTACTAATGGTTAAGCTTCTACACACATAATTAGCATAAACAAATGATTTATTTTATTTTATTTTTTTTTTTTTTTGAGACGGAGTCTCGCTCTGTCGCCCAGGCTGGAGTGCAGTGGCGTGATCTCGGCTCACTGCAAGCTCTGCCTCCCGGGTTCATGCCATTCTCCTGCCTCAGCCTCTCCGAGTAGCTGGGACTACAGGCACCCGCCACCACGCCCGGGTAATTTTTTGTATTTTTTTTTTTTTTTAGTAGAGACGGGGTTTCACCGTGCTCTCGATCTCCTGACCTCGTGATCCGCCTGCCTCGGCCTCCCAAAGTGCTGGGATTACAAGCGTGCGCCACCGCGCCCAGCGTAACAAATGATTTATTAAGCTTTAAAGATAGACCTCCAGTGATTTAGTCACATAATCTAGAAAAGCTGGTCAGCACTACATGAAGTTTTAGGGCATCTGGAGGAACTCTTCCCGGTCAGCCCACAGAATTTTAAGCCAGTGTAGTCTGTCCACTCTGAGAAGCTGGAGCATCATTAAGGATTCCTTATCTCCAAGTGAGCAGCTCTCCTCCGGGTTGCACAGCTGTCCTTTATCTTCCTTCTGGTTGTGTAGTAAGTGTTCATGTTCCTAAGAATGTGCAGAATGAAGAGATTCAATTTAACAGATGCCTGTTAAACTCTAACTGAATATAAGTAGAAATTCTCTTAACCAACTTCACTTTAAAAACATACACTGGATTAACCAGTCTTGTCATTTTCTCTTTCATTTCCATCTGACTGTGTCCATTGGAATGCTCTGTGTTTGCAGCTGGCCAGTTACACTCTAGAATGCCAGTGTTCCTACCAGCAGAGGTGTGTGCTTACCAAACAGCAGTTATGTTTATTTCTGAAACTTTTTATTTCATTGTGCATATTATTGTAGTTAAGTAATTCCAGATTGCACAAGCTAATGAATTATGAGTGTGAAAAGAGAATCATTGTTTCTGTTAAGGCAAAGGAGAATGCAAAAGACTTGATAAAGATAAGCACAGAACAGAAATAGATATTGAATTAGATGTGGCTACAACAACTGAAAGCAAAAAAACCTGTAAAAATACAGAAGGATTATGTACTCACCTTGTTTCATACATGCCTTTAAATCCATGCTGTAACTCAAAGAAAGTGAAACTGCGTCCTCATTTATATAGTGGTGAGTAAAAAATACATAAATAAACTGCAAGCCATAGATGTTGTATTCTAGATGTGTTCATGTATCCATTTTAAATTAGAGTGTTTAAAATATGTATGGTGTTTTGGTCACCTGCTTTAAGGGAGTTTCTATTAACTGACCACTTATTGTTCATGATCCTACTAAGAGGGCTTCTTTATACTTGATAGTTGAACGTAGTCAATCTACTTAAACCTTTGGAAAACTGTGGTGTTTGCAGCTTGGGCGTGCTTTCCATATGTATTCCTGCAACTTCCTCCAGTGGCGCCTTTACCTGTGTCTTCCCATCTTTTATGTGAGAACCATCATTTCTCCTTTAAGTTTACAGAAAAGGGTCAAAGTTAAGTAAGATATGAATATGAAAAAAGTTGGAAATAAATGTGCTATATACTGTAGATACTGTAATCTTATTATTTATAATAGAGAATCTATGACTCATGGTTTAAGAAAATGCCCAGCTTAGACTTAGGTTTTATGTACTAAATCGATAACTTTTGCTTTCTTATTTGGCATTTTGAAACACCAGTTTGAGTGATATCTTTAATTCTGAATAAACTAAACTAAACCTAAACTAGTAAACTAAAAACAATGATGAGTTAACTTCTGTGGCTTGGAAGATATTGAAGATGTTAGAGAATTAATTGGTCTCAAGCCCTATGGGTATTAGAGTTTAAAGAACCCTATACCTGGAATCAGACTAGCTGGTCTGGTATCAGCTGTGCTCTTGATAGTACTAGTCTTTGATGCTCTGATCCTGGTCTGTTCATCATTGTTAAATTTCACAGGGATTTATAAAAGATTTCTTGAATTAACAAAAGGCTTTAGGTCCGATTCACATAAAAGCAGACATTAACTTCTTTATTTAACACTTTTCATCTTAGAAAATGAAACTGCTATCATATGATTCTTTTTTTATTTTTTTATTTTTTTTTGAGACGGAGTTTCGCTCTTGTTGCTCAGGCTGGAGTGCAGTGGTGTGATCTCGGCTCACTGCAACCTCCGCCTCCCAGGTTCAAGCAATTATTTTGCCTCAGCCTCCCTAGTAGCTGGGATTACAGGCATGTGCCACCACGCCAAGCTAATTTTGTATTTTTAGTAGAGACGGTGTTTCACCATGTTGGTCAGGCTGGTTTTGAACTCCTGACGTCAGGTGATCTGCCCGCCTCAGCCTCCCAAAGTACTGGGAATACAGGCATGAGCCACCGCGCCTGGCCTGTCATACAGTTCTTAATTATGTGCATGTGGGATTGTCGTTTGATTGGTAGTTAGCTTTTGGCTGTAGTGCCTTGTCAGATACACACACACACACACACAGGCTTTGGGTTCAGATAGATCTGAGTTTGAATCCTGGCTGTGCTTCTTACTAGCTCTGTGACTTTGGAAAGTTGTTTTTTTAAATCTCTACAGTAGCCTGATAATATATACTTCATGAAGTTAATGCATATAAAAAGAGAATTTGAGTGAAGTACATGGGCTTGTGGCATAGAAGGCACTCAATAAATACTCCCTTTCTCTCAGAGCCAATTAAAAATTTTCATTTTATGTTATGGATAAAAGGGAAAACTTGCAAGCTGTACATCTATTCACTTGATGTTATAGGTCTGGAAACCATTTGTAATGAAATAGATTAAGAGGAAGGTAGCATTTGCTACTGTGAGCTTCTAGCATTTCTAAAGTTGGTTCATCCATTTCTTAAGTGCAGGTATTGACAGATCTTTAGAATTTGAGCATTTAGTGTTTGCGGCCCTGGATACTGACTTTGAATGTGTGGCCAACAAACTGAAGGGAGAGGAGCCAGTTGAAGGCTGTAGAAAAGAATAAATAAGGTTTATTGTGCTCATACTGACTCAAAGTAGTCTTCTTTCAAAGTAATTCTAAGCAATAGATCACTTTTCTTACTAAGAGTTGGGGAAAAAATGAATTTACCTTTATGTGCTATTACATCTTTCTGTTTAAAAAAGTTTCACCTTGCTTTTTTTGTTTCTTCAGCCACTGTTCCATCCCTGACCCATCTTTGTCGTTTGGAAATTCGGTCCAGTCTAAAATCAGAACGTCTACGGTCTGACACTTATATTAGTCAGTTGCCACTTCCCAGAAGCCTACATAATTATTTGCTCTATGAAGACGTTCTGAGGATGTATGAGGTTCCAGAACTGGCAGCTATTCAAGACGGATAAATCAGTGAAACTACTTAACACAGCTCATTTTTTTCTCTGAAAAACCATCGAGACAAAAGAGCCACAGAGTACAAGTTTTTATGATTTTATAGTCAAAAGATGATTATTGGTTGTGAGATACGTTAGGTTTTGGGGGGCCAGTAGTTTAATGAGAATGTTTATGTTTACAACTAGCCTTCCCAGTAAAAAATATATATATATATATTGTAAATCTCACTTATATTACTTTATTGCAGCTTCATCACCAGTACATTATATGTTGTAATATTTATTTACCTGACCATTTTCTGCTTTATTTTGCTAATAAACTGTGATGTTGCTTCTACTGCTAAACATGGCATATTTCCACCTATGATTTGTGTTTACCTGCCTGGTGCGAGGAGCTCAGAATGGAATGCATAAAGCTTCACTGGAAGTGTATACGACTTTGGTGTAGAATCTGTTGTTATTATCATTATTATTTAGATGTGAATATCTCTTATGTTTATTAAAGAACGCGTTTTCCTATTCAGTCGCTTTTTTTTTTTTTTTTTTTTTTTTTTTTGGAGACAGAGTCTTGCTTTGTCACCCAGGCTGGAGTGCAGTGGCGCAATCTCGGCTTACTGCAACCTCTGCCCCAGGGTAATTCAGTCACTTTTATGAAGAATTGATACTGATTGCCTTTTCACATGTAAACTCACAGGAAAAAATTACTTTAAAAGAATATAGAAAATCAATCATATTGCTGGGTTTTTCCTTCCAGTTTCGTTTCATGCTTTGGCAAAACAAACAAACAAAACCAACCAACCAACCTAATTCTAATCTGCAAAGGCAAGAACAGCCCTAAACTCACGTGCTCAGTTGGGAAAAAAACTGGTTTCAGTTTTGAGATAAATGAGCATGTTAGCACAATTAGGATTTTAATCAGGAGACTGAGAGGGGCATGTCTGTGGCACCATCTTCAAAGAAAGAAAGGGGCCAGGCGTGGTGACTCACGCCTTAATCCCAGCACTTTGGGAGGCCAAGGCAGGCGGATCACGAGGTCAGGAGATTGAGACCATCCTGGCTAACATGGTGAAACCCTGTCTGTACTAAAAATACAAAAAAATTATCTGGGCATGGTGATGGGCGCCTGTAGTCCCAACTACTCTGGAGGCTGAGGCAGGAGTATGGTGTGCACCTGGAGACGGAGCTTGCAGTGAGCCGAGATGGCGCCACTGTACTCCAGCCTGGGAGACAGAGCGAGACTCCGTCTCGAAAGAAAGAAAGAAAGGAAGGTATTACCGAGTTACTTAGTATTATATATAAAATTCAGGCTCCATCCAGCTCTAGAATCATTGAGCAGCTTTGTTCCTATGAAGCAGTAGTAGCCAGTTCTATTAATATTATGGTGTTTTTCCTTCTTATTATCTAGATAAGCTGTAAAACAGTTCATGAAATGAAGACCTCAGAATCCTAGATTAATGAGGCGCCACCTCATGGGTTTTTACAATTGCTTGGTCTAAATCTAGAGTCAGGAAGAACTAAACGCTGGATCAAGTGAGGCGTGAGAAGAGGCTATAGAGACTGGCCTTGAGAAAAAAGTTATGAGAGCATTACTGTCACAGTAGACTACCAGAGATGGGGTCCAAGGAGGCAAAGTCTTCTGTCCTATTGGGATCCTGTGGCTTAAAATAGATGAGAGTGGGTCAGCCGTGCCCGTTTCTGATAGGCCTTTGGTGTTTGGCAAAAGCAGTGATGAAGGTGGACCAAACAAGGATGACATCACCAAGACCCAAAGGGATCACTGAGCTGTTACCGCAGACTAGAACTGCCTGTGGGTTGGAGATAAGAGTTTGAATGTGGGTTTACAGGCAGAAATAAGGTTGCATATAGAAAACCAGGTGGAAATTCTGATAATTTCATAAATTCCAAAACTGTGTATATTGTATAGTATTTTTTAAATGTCATAATCTTTGTTGTCCAAACCCTAAGTCTCTGATTTGTAAGATAGCACCCAGGTTTTTCTTGGGGGAAAGTGTATGTAGAATGTTTAATTTTTTTTAATTTTTAATTTTTATTTATTTCCATAGGTTACTGGGGAACAGGTAGCATTTGGTTACATGAGTAAGTTCTTTAGTGGTGATGTGTGAGATTTTGGTGCACCCATCACCCAAGCAGTGTACACGGTACCCAATGTGTAGTCTTTTTTTTTTTTTTATAAGTAGACAGTTTATTTGGGTCAAGTTTAAGGATTATAACCTGGGAGCAAAGACTCAAGTTGCCTGGAATCTACACATTGATTAGCAGCAGTTGCCAATGTGTAGTCTTTTATCCCTCACCCTCCTCTCACCCTTTCCCTGAGTCCCCAAAGTCCCCTGTATTATTATTACGCCTTTGCATCCTCATAGCTTAGCTCCCAGTCATGACCGAGAACATACGATGTTTGATTTTCCATTTCTCAGTTACTTCACTTAGAATAATGGTCTCCAATTCCATCCAGGTTGCTGCAGATGTAATTATTTCACTTTTTTTTTCTTTTCTCGAGATGGCGTTTCGCTCTTGTTGCCCAGGCTGAAGTGCAATGGCGCGATCTCGGCTCACCGCAGCCTCCACCTCCCGTGTTAAAGCAATTCTCCTGAGTAGCCAGGATTACAGGCATGCGCCACCATGCCCGTCTAATTTTGTATTTTTAGTGGAGACGGGGTTTCTCCATGTTGGTCGGGCTGGTCTCGAACGCCCGATCTCAGGTGATCTGCCCACCTCAGCCTCCGAAAGTGCTGGGATTTTGCCAGGTGCAAGCCACCACGCCCGGCCCACTCTTTTTTTTTTTTTTTTTTAAAGATCTTTCTATTCTTTTTTTTTTATTATTATACTTTAAATTCTGGGGTACATGTGCGGAACATGCAGGTTTGTTATGTAAGTATAAATGTGCCGTGGTGTTTTGCTGTACCCATCAACCCATCATCTATATTAGGTATTTCTCCTAATGCTATCCCTCCCCTAGCCCCCCACCTCCGATAGGCCCCGGTGTGTGATGTTCCCCTCCTGTTGTCCATGTGTTCTCATTGTTCAACTCCCACTTATGAGTGAGAACATGCGGTGTTTGGTTTTCTGTTCTTTTGTTAGTTTGCTGAGAATGATGGTTTCCAGCTTCATCCATGTCCCTACAAAGGACATGAACTCATCATTTTTTATGGCTGCATAGTATTCCATGGTGTGTATGTGTCACATTTTCTTTATCCAGTCTGTCATTGATGAGCACTTGGGTTGGTTCCAAGTCTTTGCTATTGTGAACAGTGCCGCAATAAACATAATGTGTGCGTGTGTCTATATGGTAGCATGATTTATAATCCTTTGGGTATATACCCAGTAATGGAATGGCTGGGTCAAATGGTATTTCTGGTTCTAGATCCTTGAGGAATCGCCACGCTGTCTTCCACAGTAGTTGAGCTAATTTACACTCCCACCAACAGTGTAAAAGTGTTCCTGTTTCTCCACATCCTTTCCAGCATCTGTTGTTTTCTGACTTTTTAATGATAGCTATTCTAACTGGCATGAGATGGTATCTCATTGTGGTTTTGATTTGCATTTCTCTAATGACCAGTGATAATGAACATTTTTTCATATGTTTGTTGGCTGTATAAATGTCTTCTTTTGCAAAGCGTCTGTTCATATCCTTCACCCACTTTTTGATGGGGTTGTTTTTTTCTTAAATTCTTTGTAGATTCTGGATATTAGCCCTTTGTCAGATGGATAAATTGCAAACATTTTCTCCCATTCTGTAGGTTGCCTATTCACTCTGATGATAGTTTATTTTGCTGTGCAGAAGCTCTTTAGTTTGATTAGATCCCAGTTGTCAGTTTTGGCTTTTGTTGCCATTGCTTTTGGTGTTTTAGTCATGAAGTCTTTGCCCATGCCTATGTCCTGAATGGTATTGCCTAGGTTTTCTTCGAGAGTTTTTATGGTTTTAGGTCTTATTTTTAAGTCTTTAATCCATCTTGAGTTAATTTTTGTATAAGGTGTAAGGAAGGATCCAATTTCAGCTTTTTGCATATGGCTAGCCAGTTTTCCCAACACTATTTATTAAATAAGGAATCCTTTCCCCATTTCTTGTTTTTGTCAGGTTTGTCAGAGATCGGATGGTTGTAGATGTGTGGTGGTGTTATTTCTGAGGCCTCTGTTCTGTTCCATTGGTCTATATCTCTGTTTTGGTACCAGTACCATGCTGTTTTGATTACTGTAGATTGTAGTATAGTTTGAAGTCAGGTAGAGTGAAGCCTCCAACTTTGTTCTTTTTGCTTAGGGTTGTCTTGGCTATGCAGGTCTTTTTTGGTTCCATATGAAATTTAAAGTAGTTTTTTCCAGTTCTGTGAAGAAAGTCAATAGTAGCTTGATGCGGATAGCATTGAATCTATAAATTACTTTGGGCAGTATGGCCATTTTCACAATACTGATTCTCCCTATCCATAAGCATGGAATGTTCTTCCATTTGTTTGTGTCTTCTTTTATTTCCTTGAGTAGTGGTTTGTAGTTCTCTTTGAAGAGTTCCTTCACATCCCTTGTAAGTTGTATTCCTAGGTATTTTATTCTCTTTGTAGCAATAGTGAATGAGAGTTCACTCATGATTTGGGCTCTGTTTGTCTGTTATTGGTATATAGGAATGCTTGTGATTTTTATACATTGATTTTGTATCCTGAGACTTTGCTGAAGTTGCTTATCAGCTTAAGGAGATTTAGGGCTGAGACGATGGGGTTTTCTAAATATACAGTCATGTCATCTGCAAACAGAGACAATTTGACTTCCTCTTTTCCTAATTGAATACGTTTATTTCTTTCTCTTGCCTGATTGCCCTGACCAGAACTTCCAACACTATGTTGAATAGGAGTGGTGAGAGAGGGCATCCTTGTCTTGTGCCGGTTTTCAAAGCGAATGCTTCCAGTTTTTGCCAATTCAGTATGATATTGGCTGTGGGTTTGTCATAAATACCTAGTTTATTGAGAGTTTTTAGCACGAAGTGCTGTTGAATTTTGTCGAAGGCCTTTTCTGCATCTATTGAGATAATCGTGGTTTTTGCCATTAGTTTTCTTTATGTGATGGATTATGTTTATTGATTTGCATATGTTGAATCAGCCTTGCATCCCAGAGATGAAACCGACTTGATCGTGGTGAATAAGCTTTTTGATGTGCTGCTGGATTTGTTTTGCCAGTATTTTATTGAGGATTTTTGCATCGATGTTCATCAGGGTTATTGGCTTAAAATTTTCTTTTTTTGTTGTGTCTCTGCCAGGTTTTGGTATCAGGATGCTGGCCTCATAAAACGAATTAGGGGGGATTCCCTCTCTTTCTCTTGTTTGGAATAGTTTCAGAAGGAATGGTACCAGCTCCTCTTTGTACCTCTGGTAGAATTGGCTGTGAATCTGTCTCGTCCTGGAGTTTTTTTGGTTGGTAGGCTATTAAATAGTGCCTCAATTTCAGAACTTGTGATTGATCTATTCAGGGATTTGACTTCTTCCTGGTTTAGCCTTAGGAGGGTGTATGTGTCCAGGAATTTATCTATTTCTTCTAGATTTTCTAGTTTATTTGCATAGAGGTGTTTATAGTATTCTTTGATGGTATTTTGTATTTCTGTGGGATCAGAGGTGATATCCCCTTTATCATTTTTTATTTCATCTATTTGGTTCGTCTGTCTTTTCTTCTTTATTAGTCTGGCTAGCAGTCTATCTATTTTGTTGATCTTTTCAAAAAGCCGGCTCCTGGATTCACTGATTTTTTTTTTAAGGCTTTTTGGTCTCTAGCTCCTTCAGTTTTGCTCTATTCTTAGTTATTTCTTGTCTTCTGCAAGTTTTTGAATTTGTTTACTCTTGCTTCTCTAGTTCTTTTAATTGTGGTGGTAGGGTGTCAATTTTAGATCTTTCCTGCTTTCTCTTGTGGGCATTTAGTGCTGTACATTTCCCTCTACACCCTGCTTTAAATGTGTCCCAGAGATTCTGGTACATTGTGTCTTCGTTCTCATTGGTTTCAAAGAACATCTTTATTTTTGCCTTCATTTCGTTATTTACCCACTAGTCATTCAGGAGCAGGTTGTTCAGTTTCCATGTAGTTGTGTGGTTTTGAGTGAGTTTCTTAGTCCTGAGTTCTAATTTGATTGCACTGTGATCAGACAGACTGTCTGTTATGATTTGTGTTCTTTTGCATTTGCTGAGGCGTGTTTTACTTCCAATTATGTGGTCAATTTTAGAATAAGGGCAATGTGGTGCTGGAAAGAATGTATATCCTGTTGATTTGGGGTGGAGAGTTCTATAGATGTCTATTAGGTCTGCTTGGTCCAGAGCTGAGTTCAAGTCCTGGATATCCTTGTTAATTTTCTGTCTTGTTGATCTGTCTAGTGTTGACAGTGGAGTGTTGAAGTCTCCCATTATTATTGTGTGGGAGTCTAAGTCTCTTTGTAGGTCTCTAAGAACTTGCTTTACAATCTGGATGCTCCTTTATTGGGTGCATATATATTTAGGATAGTTAGCTCTTCTTGTTGCATTGATCCCTTTACCATTATGTAATGGCCTTCTTTGTCTCTTTTGATCTTTGTTTAAAGTCTATTTTATCAGAGACTAGGATCGCAACCCCTGCTTTTTTTTGCTTTCTGAATTTGCTTTTGAATATTCCTCCATCCCTTGATTTTGAGCCTGTGTGTGTCTTTGCACGTGAGATGGGTCTCCTGAATACAGCACACCAATGGGTCTTGACTCTTTATCCAGTTTGCCAGTGTTTGTCTTTTAATTGGGGCATTTAGCCCATTTACATTTAAGGTTAATATTGTTATGTGTGCATTTGATCCTGTCATTATGATGCTAGCTGGCTATTTTGCCCATTAGTTGATGCAGTTTCTTCATAGCATTGATGGTCTTTACAATTTGGTATGTTTTTGCAGTGGCTGGTACTGGTTGTTCCTTTCCATGTGTAGTGCTTCCTTCAGGAGCTCTTGAAAGATAGGCGTGGTGGTGGCAAAATATCTCAGCATTTGCTTATCTGTAAAGAATTTTATTTCTCCTTCACTTATGAAGCTTAGTTTGGCTGGATATGAAATTCTGGGTTGAAAATTATTTTCTTTAAGAATGTTGAATATTGGCCCCCACTCTCTTCTGGCTTGTAGGGTTTCTGCCAACAGATCCCTTGTTAGTCTGATGGGCTTCCCTCTGTGGGTAAACTGACCTTTCTCTCTGACTGCCCTTAACATTTTTTCCTTCATTTCGGCCTTGGTGAATCTGATGATTATGTGTCTTGGGGTTGCTCTTCTCAAGGAACATGTTTGTGGCATTCTCTGTATTTCCTGAATTTGAATGTTGGCCTGACTTGCTGGGTTGGAGAAGTTCTTCTGGATAATATCCTGCAGAGTGTTTTCCAACTTGGTTCCATTCTCCCTGTCACTTTCAGGTATACCAATTAATCGTAGATTTGGCACTGTTCATGACTTCAGGTAAAGATGGGTCATATTTGACAGCTTACAGACTAAAATGAGGGTGTTATAAACACACATTCCCCCCTCCCGCCTTTATCCTTCTTGAATTGCTTTACAAACCATTTAAGAACAATTTAATATTCCTGTGTGCAGCTGTTCAGTTTTCTTGTTTTGCTTTCTCTCATTATTTTTCTCTTTAAGGCTGAATTGTCTGTTTATTTTCATTTGTATTTATTATTGTTGTTAAGTGACAAATGGTCATTGAAACATAATACCTTACAGTAAGTAAACTATTTTTTGTTCAATACAATTCTATGGTTTTTGTGAGATAAGGAACTGATTCTGCTTAGTATTTCTGTGACATTGGTAGAAAATGTATAGCCCCTATTTGCAACAACACATGAATCATATTGAGAGGAGGCTAGTCTGAATTATATTTTTTATGGAAAAATACTTTGAAATAACTTAGGCACGAATTTTAAGTACATTTCTTCTGCAGTTGTTTTAGTGAATGAGATGTATTTAAATTTTAAATAAAGGACATTTATTAACCTGCCACTGTGCTGATAAATTTTTTTTTTAATTCTCATATAGGAATAACAATGATAGCACATTTTAAGTGTTTCATTTAAAAGGAAATATATGATATTCAAGAAACAAGCCAGGTACGGTGGCTCACGCCTGTAATCCCAGCACTTTGGGAGGCGGAGGTGGGAGAGTTACTTGAGGTCAGGGGTTCAAGACCACCCTGGGCAACATAGTGAAACCCAGTCTGATATGGTTTAGATGTTTGTCCCCTCCAAATCTCAGGTCGAAATGTGATTCTCAGTGTTGGAAGTGGGGCCTGGTGGGAGGTAATTGGATCATGGGGGCAGATCCCTCATGAATGGTTCAGTACCATCCCCTCAGTGTTAAGTGAGTTCTCAGTTAGTTCACTGGAGATCTGGTTCTTTAAGAGTGTGTGGCACTCCCAACCTCTGTCTTGCTCTCACTTTTGCCATGTGACAGACTGGCTCTTTATTACTTTCTGCCATGATTGTAAACTTCTTGAGGTCTCATCAGAGGCAGATGCCAGAACCATGCTTTCTTAAAGCCTGCAGAACCTTAAGACAATTAAACCTCATTTCTTTATAAATTACCCAGCCTCAGGTATTTCTTTATAGCAGCACAAGAGTGGCCTAATACACTGACTCTACAAAAAATGAAAAAAAATTAGTCAGGCATGGTGGCACACATCTGGAGTCCTAGCTGCTTGGGAGGCTGGGGCAGGAGGATCCCTTGAGCCCAGGAGTTTGAGGCTGCAGTAAGCTATGATTAAAAAAGAAAGAAGATATATATATTTTAAAATTCAGAAAAAAATAAGGAAGGGAGGAAGAGAGATGGATCTACAGTCTTATCCAGACCCATTATTAATGTTAACTTACGTGTTGGAATATTTTTTTCTCATTTAAAAAAAATCTGTACGCAAGTTTGACGGAGAATTTTTTTTTCATATTTAAACAATGTTTACAATTTTGTATTGCTGATCAATCCCCTTTTTTATCATGTTAGTGATAACTGCAGCCAAGCTCAAGCCAAGAGTTATGACAAATTCTGAATTGGAAAGAATGAGAAATAATGAAGCATCTCCAGTTGATTATTTTCCTAAGACATCTGCATAGAGCAAACAATCTCTCCCTCCTATCGGTAAAGGAAAGAAGAGAACGGAGGTGAGAGCTTTGTGAACTTGCCCCAATCTGGTCTCAGCTCAGGGTAGTCATGTAATTGCATGTCCTTTGTATTACTCTATTATAACTATGTGTGGTGTGTATTTTTAATGAAGGAATTTAAAATGCAGTTGTTGCAGTAAAGATTTGTGTCTGCATGGTTTTTCTGTCTCTTGGCTTCTTGTTCATGCATAGCCCTTAATCGATGGCGCAGAACAGGTGGTAATTGCCATTGGCACACTGAGACTTGTGAATAGCATCTGTTTATGTTTCTCTTTTTTTTTTTAATTCAGTTATTTTTTTTTATTTTTTTATTTTAATTTTTTTTATTATACTTTAGGTTTTAGGGTACATGTGCACAATGTGCAGGTTTGTTACATATGTATCCATGTGCCATGTTGATTTCCTGCTCCCATTAACTCGTCATTTAGCATTAGGTATATCTCCTAATGCTGTCCCTCCCCCCTCCCCCAACCCCACAACAGTCCCCGGAGTGTGATGTTCCCCTTCCTGTGTCCATGAGTTCTTATTGTTCAATTCCCACCTATGAGTGAGAACATGCGGTGTTTGGTTTTCTGTCCTTGCGATAGTTTACTGAGAATGATGTTTTCCAGTTTCATCCATGTCCCTACAAAGGATATGAACTCATCCTTTTTTATGGCTGCATAGTATTCCATGGTGTATATGTGCCACATTTTCTTAATCCAGTCTATCGTTGTTGGACATTTGGGTTGGTTCCAAGTCTTTGCTATTGTGAATAGTGCCGCAATAAACATACGTGTGCATGTGTCTTTATAGCAGCATGATTTATAGTCCTTTGGGTATATACCCAGTAATGGGATGGCTGGGTCAAATGGTATTTCTAGTTCTAGATCCCTGAGGAATCGCCACACTGACTTCCACAATGGTTGAACTAGTTTACAGTCCCACCAACACTGTAAAAGTGTTCCTATTTCTCCACATCCTCTCCAGCACCTGTTGTTTCCTGATTTTTTAATGATGGCCATTCTAACTGGTGTGAGATGGTATCTCACTGTGGTTTTGATTTGCATTTCTCTGATGGCCAGTGATGATGAGCATTTCTTCATGTGTTTTTTGGCTGCATAAATGTCTTCTTTTGAGAAGTGTCTGTTCATGTCCTTTGCCCACTTTTTGATGGGGTTGTTTGTTTTTTCTTGTAAATATGTTTGAGTTCATTGTAGATTCTGGATATTAGCCCTTTGTCAGATGAGTAAGTTGCAAAAATTTTCTCCCATTCTGTAGGTTGCCTGTTCACTCTGATGGTAGTTTCTTTTGCTGTGCAGAAGCTCTTTAGTTTAATTAGATCCCATTTGTCAATTTTGGCTTTTGTTGCCATTGCTTTTGGTGTCTTAGACATGAAGTCCTTACCCACGCCTATGTCCTGAATGGTATTGCCTAGGTTTTCTTGTAGGATTTTAATGGTTTTAGGTCTAACATTTAAGTCTTTAATCCATCTTGAATTAATTTTTGTATAAGGTGTAAGGAAGGGATCCAGTTTCAGCTTTCTACATATGGCTAGCCAGTTTTCCCAGCACCATTTATTAAATAGGGAATCCTTTCCCCATTGCTTGTTTTTGTCAGGTTTGTCAAAGATCAGATAGTTGTAGCTATGCGGCATCATTTCTGAGGGCTCTGTTCTGTTCCATTGATCTATGTCTCTGTTGTGGTACCAGTACCATGCTGTTTTGGTTACTGTAGCCTTGTAGTATAGTTTGAAGTCAGGTAGGGTGATGCCTCCAGCTTTGTTCTTTTGGCTTAGGATTGACTTGGTGATGCGGGCTCTTTTTTGGTTCCATATGAACTTTAAAGTAGTTTTTTCCAATTCTGTGAAGAAAGTCATTGGTAGCTTGATGGGGATGGCATTGAATCTATAAATTACCTTGGGCAGTATGGCCATTTTCACGATATTGATTCTTCCTACCCATGAGCATGGAATGTTCTTCCATTTGTTTGTATCCTCTTTTATTTCACTGAGCAGTGGTTTGTAGTTCTCCTTGAAGAGGTCCTTTACATCTCTTGTAAGTTGGATTCCCAGGTATTTTATTCTCTTTGAAGCAATTGTGAATGGGAGTTCACTCATAATTTGGCTCTCTGTTTGTCTGTTATTGGTGTACAGGAATGCTTGTGATTTTTGTACATTGATTTTGTATCCTGAGACTTTGCTGAAGTTGCTAATCAGCTTAAGGAGATTTTGGGCTGAGACGATGGGGTTTTCTAGATATACAATCATGTCATCTGCAAACAGGGACAATTTGACTTCCTCTTTTCCTAATTGAATACCCTTTATTTCCTTCTCCTGCCTGATTACTCTGGCCAGAACTTCCAGCACTATGTTGAATAGGAGTGGTGAGAGAGGGCATCCCTGTCTTGTGCCAGTTTTCAGAGGGAATGCTTCCAGTTTTTGCCCATTCAGTGTGATATTGGCTGTGGGTTTGTCGTAGATAGCTCTTATTATTTTGAGATACGTCCCATCAATACCTGATTTATTGAGAGTTTTTAGCATGAAGGGTTGTTGAATTTTGTCAAAGGCCTTTTCTGCATCTATTGAGATAATCATGTGGTTTTTGTCTTTGGTTCTGTTTATATGCTGGATTACATTTATTGATTTGCGTATGTTGAACCAGCCTTGCATCCCAGGGATGAAGCCCACTTGATCATGGTGGATAAGCTTTTTGATGTGCTGCTGGATCCGGTTTGCCAGTATTTTATTGAGGATTTTTGCATCAATGTTCATCAAGGATATTGGTCTGAAATTCTCTTTTTTGGTTATGTCTCTGCCAGGCTTTGGTATCAGGACGATGCTGGCTTCATAAAATGTGTTAGGGAGGATTCCCTCTTTTTCTGTCGATTGGAATGATTTCAGAAGGAATGGTACCAGTTCCTCCTTGTACCTCTGGTAGAATTCGGCTGTGAATCCATCAGGTCCTGGACTCTTTTTGATTGGTAAGCTATTGATTATTGCCACAATTTCAGAACCTGTTATTGGTCTATTCAGAGATTCCACTTCTTCCTGATTTAGTCTTGGGAGGGTGTATTTGTTGAGGAATTTATCCATTTCTTCTAGATTTTCTAGTTTATTTGCGTAGAGGTGTTTGTAGTATTCTCTGATGGTAGATTGTATTTCTGTGGGATCGGTGATGATATCCCCTTTTTCATTTTTTATTGCATCTATTTGATTCTTCTCTCTTTTCTTCTTTATTAGTCTTGCTAGCGGTCTATCAATTTTGTTGATCTTTTCAAAAAACCAGCTCCTGGATTCATTAATTTTTTGAAGGGTTTTTTGTGTCTCTATTTCCTTCAGTTCTGCTCTGATTTTAGTTATTTCTAGCCTTCTGCTAGCTTTTGAATGTGTTTGCTCTTGCTTTTCTAGTTCTTTTAATTGTGATGTTAGGGTGTCAATTTTGGATCTTTCCTGCTTTCTCTTGTGGGCATTTAGTGCTATAAATTTCCCTCTACACACTGCTTTGAATGTGT
The DNA here is from genome assembly GCF_028878055.3 of Symphalangus syndactylus. Lineage (NCBI taxonomy): Eukaryota > Metazoa > Chordata > Mammalia > Primates > Hylobatidae > Symphalangus > Symphalangus syndactylus. Next base: position 87,142,091 of record NC_072436.2, read on the forward strand.
CCCAGAGATTCTGGTATGTTGTGTCTTTGTTCTCGTTGGTTTCAAAGAACATCTTTATTTCTGCCTTCATTTCATTATGTACCCAATAGTCATTCAGGAGCAGGTTGTTCAGTTTCCATGTAGTTGAGCGGTTTTGAGTGAGTTTCTTAATCCTGAGTTCTAGTTTGATTGCACTGTGGTCTGAGAGACAGTTTGTTATAATTTCTGTTTTTTTACATTTGCTGAGGACAGCTTTACTTCCAACTATGTGGTCAATTTTGGAATAGGTGTGGTGTGGTGCTGAAAAAAATGTATATTCTGTTGATTTGGGGTGGACAGTTCTGTAGATGTCTATTAGGTCCACTTTGTGTAGAGCTGAGTTCAATTCCTGGATATCCTTGTTAACTTTCTGTCTTGTTGATCTGTCTAGTGTTGACAGTGGGGTGTTAAAATCTCCCATTATTATTGTGTGGGAGTTTAAGTCCCTTTGTAGGTCACTCAGGACTTGCTTTATGAATCTGGGTGCTCCTGTGTTGGGTGCATATATATTTAGGATAGTTAGCTCTTCTTGTTGAATTGATCCCTTTACCATTATGTAATGGCCTTCTTTGTCTCTTTTGATCTTTGTTGGTTTAAAGTCTATTTTATCAGAGACTAGGATTGCAACCCCTGCCTTTTTTTGTTTTCCATTTGCTTGATAGATCTTCCTCCATCCCTTTATTTTGAGTCTATGTGTGTCTCTGCACGTGAGATGGGTTTCCTGAATACAGCACACTGATGGGTCCTGACTCCTTATCCAGTTTGCCAGTCTGTGTCTTTTAATTGGAGCATTTAGCCCATTTACATTTAACGTTAATATTATTATGTGTGAATCTGATCCTGTCATTATGATGTTAGTTGGTTATTTTGCTCGTTAGTTGATGCAGTTTCTTCCTAGCCTCGATGGTCTTTACAATTTGGCATGTTTTTGCAGTGGCTGGTACCGGTTGTTCCTTTCCATGTTTAGTGCTTCCTTCAGGAGCTCTTTTAGGGCAGGCCTGGTGGTGACAAAATCACTCAGTGTTTGCTTGTCTGTAAAGTATTTTATTTCTCTTTCACTTATGAAGCTTAGTTTGGCTGGATATGAAATTCTGGGTTGAAAATTCTTTTCTTTAAGAATGTTGAATATCGGCCCCCACTCTCTTCTGGCTTGCAGAGTTTCTGCCGAGAGATCAGCTGTTAGTCTGATGGGCTTCCCTTTGTGGGTAACCCGACCTTTCTCTCTGGCTGCCCTTAACATTTTTTCCTTCATTTCAACTTTGGGGAATGTGACAATTATGTGTCTTGGAGTTGCTCTTCTCGAGGAGTATCTTTGTGGCGTTCTCTGTATTTCCTGAATCTGAATGTTGGCCTCCCTTGCTAAATTGGGGAAGTTCTCCTGGATAATATCTTGCAGAGTGTTTTCCAACTTGGTTCCATTCTCCCCATCATTTTCAGGTACACCAATCAGACATAGGTTTGGTCTTTTCACATAGTCCCAAATTTCTTGGAGGCTTTGTTCATTTCTTTTTATTCTTTTTTCTCTAGACTTCCCTTACGGCTTCATTTCATTCATTTCATCTTCCGTCAGCGATACCCTTTCTTCCAGTTGATTGCATGTGCTACTGAGGCTTCTGCAATCTTCGCGTAGTTCTCGAAACTTGGCTTTCAGCTCCGTCGGCTCCTTTAAGCCCTTCTCTCCATTGGTTATTCTAGTTATCCATTCTTCTAATTTTTTTTCAAAGTTTTTAACTTCTTTGCTATTGTTTTGAATTTCCTCCCATAGCTCAGAGTAGTTTGATCATCTGAAGCCTTCTTCTCTCAACTCGTCAAAGTCATCCTCCATCCAGCTTTGTTCCATGGCTGGTGAGGAACTGCGTTCTTTTGGAGGAGGAGAGGTGCTCTGCTTTTTAGAGTTTCCAGCTTTTCTGCTCTGTTTTTTCCCCATCTTTGTGGTTTTATCTACATTTGGTCTTTGATGATGGTGATGCAGAGATGGGTTTTTGGTGTGGATGTCTTTTCTGTTTGTTAGTTTTCCTTCTACCAGACAGGACCCTCAGCTGCAGGTCTGTTGGAGTTTACCAGAGGTCCACTCCAGACCCTGTTTGGCTGGGTGTCAGCAGCGGTGGCTGCAGAACAGCAGATTTTTGTGAGACCACAAATTCAGCTGTCTGATAGTTCCTCTGGAAGTTTTGTCTCAGAGGAGTACCCAGCCGAGTGAGGTGTCAGTCTGTCCGTACTAGGGGGGAGCCTCCCAGTTAGGCTGCTCAGGGGTGAGGGACCCACTTTAGGAGGCAGTCTGTCCGTTCTCAGATCTCCAGCTGCGTGCTGGGAGAACCACTATTCTCTTCAAAGCTGTCAGTCAGACTGGGACATTTAATTCTGAGGAGGTTCCTGCTGACTTTTTGTTTGTCTGTGCCCTGCCCCCAGAGGTGGAGCCTACAAAAGCAGGCAGGCTTCCTTGAGCTGTGGAGGGCTCCACCCAGTTCGAGCTTCCTGGCTGCTTTGTTTACCTAAGCAAGCCTGGGCAATGGCGGGCGCCCCTCCCCCAGCCTTGCTGCCGCCTTGCAGCTTGATCTCAGACTGCTGTGCTAGCAATCAGGCAGACTCGGTGGGCATAGGACCCTCGGAGCCAGGTGCGGGACACAGTCTCCTAGTGTGCCGTTTTCCAGGCCCGTTGGAAAAGCGCAGTATTGGGGTGGGACTGACCCGATATTCCAGGTGCCGTCTGTTACCCCTTTCTTTGACTAGGAAAGGGAACTCCCTGACCCCTTGCGCTTCCCTAGTGAGGCAATGCCTCGCCCTGCTTCGGCTCGCGCACAGTGCGCTTCATCGACTGTCCTGCACCCACTGTTTGGCACTCCCTAGTGAGATGAAACCGGTAGCTCAAGCAGAAATGCAGAAATCACCCGTCTCCTGTGTCGCTCGGGCTGGGAGCTGGAGACCGGAGCTGTTCCTATTCGGCCATCTTGGCTCCACCCCCTGTTTATGTCTCTTTTACCACTGACTGGTTAGGGTAACCTTCTCCTCACTGCTTTCCTATGTGGATGATAAAAGTCTATCATGAGTCATTATAAGATGCTAATTTACACTGTTTTTCTAACATGACGGAATAGGCGAAGAAGAAAGTCCATGTGGTGACTAAATATGATTATGATTTGAATTGAACAATGAAAAAGAAGGCATAATACTTCTGAGGTTATTATGGATTACCGGGTCAAATAATATGTGCCAAAATTACCAATTCCAATTCAGAGTATTTCCTTGAATAGATGGAGTAATTAGTAATGTAGAGTCTGGAGTTTGGTTTTGACACTTAAAAATCATTATTTACTTTTGATTATATTAGATAATAAACCATTCAAACCCTTATAGTCTTCGTCTTGTTTGTAATTAGTTTTGTTAAGCCCACTCTTAAATGTTGTGTGACATTTGTTTATGTATGTTGATGTAACCAGCCCTGGAAGTAGACGCTTGATCAGGTTCATATTTGATACTTATACACTTTTTTTCTTGAAGTAGTGCTTTATAGATGTTGGGTACTTCATCCCTTCTAGTGATGTTAGCAGCAATTGGTGATTACTAGCTAGATCTATTAATTCATTATAGTTTTCTTTTTAAAAAATATTTACTATGGAGAATTATGGAATGAACTATGTTCTCATCACTCAGCTTCAATAGTAATCAACTCATGGTGAACCTTATTTCCTTTTTCCCACCATTTCTCTCCCTCCCAGAGACATTTTGAAGAAAATTTTAGACATGTTATCTTTAAATATTTTAGTGTTTATCTCTAGAAGTCAAGGACTTCCCTTTTAAAACATAACTATGATACTATCATCATACCCACCTCCCTAAAAAGATCAGCAATAACTTCATAATACCATCAGATAGCCAGTTAGTATTTGCATGGTTTTCATTGCCCTTTAACTGTTTTTTTAGTAGTTTGTTTGAATCCAGATCCAAAAAATGTGCCTATGATATGCTCTTTTCTCTTTGAAATGTTTTGGTTGAAGGTGTTAGGTGATTTTCCCACAGGCTGGATTTTGTCTTTTTTTTTTTTTTTAGACGGATTCTCGCTCCGTCGCCCAGGCTGGAGTGCAGTGGCGAGATCTCAGCTCACTGCAAGCTCCGCCTCCCAGGTTCGTGCCATTGTCCTGTCTCAGCCTCCCAAGTAGCTGGGACTGCAGGCGCCTGCCACCACACTCGGCTAATTTTTTGTATTTTTAGTAGAGATGAGGTTTCACCGTGTTAGCTAGGATGGTTTCCTTCTCCTGACCTCGTGGTCCGCCCGCCTCAGCCTGCCAAAGTGCTGGGATGACTGGTGTGAGCCACCACACCCGGCCTGGATTTTGGTGATTGTAGAGCCACACTGTAATTGAGCATGTTCCTTGTTTCTTCTTGTATTATATATTCTTGTGTAATGAATTTCCTCAAAACATAGCAACTTAAAACAATAATTAACATTACCTCACAATTGCTGTGTGAAATTGAAAAGTGGCTTGGCTGAGTGGTTATCACTCAGGGTTTGTCATGAGGTTGCATTCAAACTATAAGCTGGGGCTGCAGTGATCTAAAAGCTTGATCAGGGCAGAAGGAGCCACTCCAAGATGGCTCACTCACATGGCTGTTGGCTGGAGGCCTTGGTCCCTTACCACATGCACCTCTCCATACAACTGCTTGAGGCTCCTCTCATGTCAGCTGGCTTACTCCAGTGCAAGTGACCTTAGAGCAAGGTGGATGCCACAGTGTCTTATAATCTATTCTTGGAAGTCACACATCATCATTTCTAATCTGTTCTATTCATTTGAAGCAAATCACGAAGTACAGCCCATACTTAAGGAGAGAAGAACTAGGCTTTGCTTTTGGCAGGAAGTAGTATCAAAGAATTTGTGGACAGCTCTTTAAACTACAACACTTACTTCCTGTAAATTAGTAGTCAAATGTAGACATGAATGCAACATACTTTGGGCCCAGTGCAAAATGAAAATGTGGGACCTGTTGTTCAAATTTCCCTTCCTCCCCTCCCTTCCCCTCTTCTTCTCTTTCCTTTCCTTTTTTTTTTCTTTCTTGCTTTCTCGCTCCCTTCCTTCCTTTCTTGCCATCCCCTCCCTCCCTCACTCCCTCCCTCCCTTCCTTTCTTCCTCCCTCCATCCCTCCCTCCGTTGGTTTGGCTCTCTATTCCCACTCAAATTTCATCTCAAATTGTAATCCCCACATGTTGTGGGAGGGACCTGGTGGGAGATGACTGGATCGTGGGGACAGATATTCTCCATGCTGTTCTCGTAAGTTCTTGCAAGCTCTGATGGTTTAAATAAATGTGGCATTTCTGCACTCATGCTCGCTCTCTCCTGCCACGTTGTGAAGAAGTTGCTTGCCTCTCCTTGCCTTCCACCATGATTGTAACTTTCCTGAGGCCTCCCCAGCCATGTGGAACTGTGAGTCAATTAAACTTCTCTTCTTTATAAATTACCCATTCTCAGGTAGTTCTTTATAGCAGTGTAAGAACGAACTAATTCTTTTTCTTTCACACAGGGTCTTATTCTGTCACTCAGGCTGGAGTGCAGGGGTGTAATCATAGCTCACTGCACTCTTGAGCTCTTGGGCTCAAGGGATCCTCCGCCTCAGCCTCCCAAGTAGCTAGGACTACAGGCATGCACCAGCATGACTGGCTGATTTTTGTATTTTTTGTAGATACAGTGTCTCGCTATGTTGCTCAGGATGGTCTCAAACTCCTGGCCTTAAGTGATCCTCCCACCCTGGCCTCCCAAAGTACTGGGATTACAGGTGTGAGCCACCTTGGCTGGTCAAAACAGGGCAGCAGAACATAAAATGGGACCCTTCTGAGCTCAGAGCCCTGTGAAACAATATATTGCACCTATGAAACCAGTCCTAGATGTAGAGGCTTCCTCGGATTCAGATTCAATACTCATACACTTTCTTTCTTGCAGTACTGTTTCATAGATGTTGGTTACTTCATCTCTCCTAGTGATATTAGCAGCAATTGGTGATCACTAGCTGGATCTATTAATTCATTATAGTTTTCTTTACATATTAGCTGTAATAATTTCAACAAAAGAATTTCTCTTGGTAATTCGGTTACTCTGAGATCTGGTTTGTATAGAAAAAAATAGTTATTTTCGTTTGTTTGCCAGTTTTCAGAATAATGAATTGGTTCTCTAATATCCTTTAAAGATGGTCGATAGGCTTTTTGTTAACTTTTAAGTTCCGGGGTACACACGCAGGTTTGTTACATAGGTAAACTTGTGTCGTGGGAGTTATGCAGATTATTTCATGCACCCAGGTATTAAGTCTAGTACCCATTAGTTACTTTTCCTGATCCTCTCCCTCCTCCCACCCTCCTTCCTCCAATAGGCCATGGTGTGTGCTGCTCCCCCTATGTGTCCATGTGTTCTCATCATTTAGTTTCCACTTACAAGTGAGAAAATGTGCTATTAGGTTTTCTATTCCTGCATTAGTTTGCTAAGGATAATGGCCTCCAGCTTCATCCGTGTCCCTGCAAAGGACATGATCTCATTCTTTTTATGGCTGCATAGTATTCCACGGTGTATATGTTCCACATTTTCTCTATCCAGTCATCATTGATGGGCATTTAGGTTGATTCCATGTCATTGCTATTGTGAATAGTGCTGCAATGAACATGTGTGCATGTGTCTTTATAATAGAATGATTTATATTCCTTTGGGTATATACCCAGTGATGGGATTGCTGGGTTGAATGGTATTTCTGTCTTTAGATCTTTAAGGAATCGCCACACTGTCTTCCTCAATGGTTGAACTAATTTACATTCCCACCAACAGTATATAAGTGTTTCTTTTTTTTCCACAACCAGCATTAATATAAACATAGATTTTTGATGTTTTCTAATCTATTATGGCTACTCTAATTGATATTGATTGTCCTGTCTTTAATTAGTGTTTAAGTATTCTTTGTTAGCTTTCTTGCGTTCTGGTAATAAGATAGTTCAGGTTTACATTGTACATTTCCCTCCTCAGACCTGGAATTAGACATTTTTCCAAAGAATTTTGTTTGCTTTTTCAGAAATGTTATTATATGGACTGCAATACATATGACATGCATTGGGGAGCTCATTTCTACTGGTTTGATCATTAATCACTTAGTGGACAGAGCTAAGAAATACAGTCCTGCATCACATAATGATGTTTTGTTCGACAAACTGCATATATAATGGTGGTCCCATAAGATAATACTGTGTTTTTACTGTACTTTTTCTATGTTTATATGTACAAATACTTACTCTTGTATTATAATTGCCTACAGTATTCAGTACAGTAACATCCTGTACAGGTTTGTAGCCTACGAGCCATAGACTACACCATACAGCTTAGATGTGTAGTAGGCTGGCTATACCACCTATGTTTGTTTAAGTACACTTTATGACATTCACGCAATGACTGAAATTGCCTAAGACACATTTCTCAGAAAGTATTTTATTGTTAAGTGATGCACGGCTGTCTGTGTATATTCATTCTGTTTATAATCTTTATACCAGTACTTCAAATCCAGTACTGTAATTTTTTTTTTTTTTTTTTTGAGATGGAGTTTCGCTCTTGTCGCCCAGGCTGGAGTGCAGTGGCACGATCTTGGCTCACTGCAACCTCCACCTCCCAGGTTCAGGAGGTTCTCCTGCGTCAGCCTCCCAAGTAGCTGGGATTACAGGCACCCGCCCAGCTAATTTTTGTATTTTTGGTAGAGACAGGGTTTCACCATGTTGGCTAGTCTGGTCTCGAACTCCCGACCTCAGATGATCTGCCTGCCCCAGCCTCCCAAAGTGCTGGGATTACAGTCATGAGCCACCACGTGCAGCCAGTACTGTAAATTTTTTATTCAACTTCATGAATCTTATATCTGTGTACTTCCTGGCTTATATGATGAAAATGCTACTTCTCAATGACACTAACAATTACTCATTTGTTTTATACAAGACTCACACACAATGGTCTCGGAATAACAGCTTCTACCCAGCCTTCAATCATTAAACAGTTTATAATTCTTATTTCCCCTCAACCACCATTTTTTTTTTTTGTCATTTGAGTATAGCTCACTAGGGCTGTACACTCAGATTGCTGTGTTTTAAAGTCATTTGTATGCACAGGATTGTGTTTCATTTTTGTCTTTTAGGAATTTAAAATTTTATTTTTGCTTTATGATTGTGGGAAATACATGGTTTCAAAGTCAAATTTACAGGAAAAAAGTATATTCAAAGAAATGTAGCTTCTGTCTTCTATCCTCCTCATCCTATTTCTCCCTCTTCCAAAGGAAGCCTGTTCATAGTTTATTCGTTTATTTAAAGATAAGCATATATTTTCAAAACCCTTCCTTTGATAAGCAGAAAAGTCATGTATACAATTTTATTCATCCTGCTTTTGTCACTAACATATATCCTGGAGATAATGCCATAATAGTATATAGAGAGCTTATTGCCTTTTATAGCAACATATTACTTCACTGTGCAGATATTCCACAGTTTATTCAACTTTTCCCCTCTTGATGGGAGTTTGAATTATTTCTACTCTTTTGCTATTACAGATGGTGCTGCAATGAATAGCTTTGTGCTGTTTGTATTTTTGCCAGTATAGCTTTGGGAGATTCCTAGAAGCAGGATTTCTTGCTCAAAAGGTAAATGCATTCTCAGGTTTGCTAGATATTACCAAATTTCCCTCTATGGGCAAATGGTGTATATTAGCAATGTATTAGAGTACCACTAGAGAAAACTGTCAAACATTTTGGATATTGCCAGCCTCTTAGGTGAGAAATGTACTTAAGTATAGTTTTGATTTGCATTTCTCTTGTTATGAGCAAGATGGAGCATCTTTTCACATTGATGGGAGAAATTGATCCAATTTTAATTATTTCCATATGTCTCTCCAGTTATCCCAACAATATTTATTAGAAAGCCCATCTTTTCCCTACCAATTGAGCTATTACCGTTAATTGACACTAAATTTCTATATGCTCTTTTGTTTTCCATTAGCCTGTCCTGTAATTATGCACTTGTACCAAACTGCTTTAGTTATCGAAGATTTATAATATATTTGATGCTTGGCAAGACCATTTCCTCTTTACTGCTCCCTTGGAATTGTTCTGGCAATTTTTCCTTGTTTATTCTTCCAGGTAAACTTTAAATAGTTCTTCTCACTGCAGTAAAATGCTTTATTGTATTTTCATTGGGCTTGTGCTAAATTTATTACTTTAGAGACAACTAACATCTGTGTGATGTGTCTTCCTATCCAAGAACATCATAGGCTTTTCCTGTTGTTCATATCTATTTTTGCATTTTAGTGACATCTAACCAATATGTGTTAGAAGCAATGACTTAAGAGAGTTGGTCACAAAAGGCAATACAGCTTCTGCCCTTCTCACTCTCCATCTTTGGAACTTAGCTGTCATATTGTGAGGAAATCCAGGCTACATGTAGGTGTTCTGGCCAATAGCCCCAGCTAAGGTTCCAGCCAACAGCCAGTATCAACCAGCAGACATATGAGTTAGCGAGTCTTCAGATGATTACAAGTTTTAACTTTTAAACTACCCCAGCTGACACCAAATGAAATAGTTTGGCACTCTCCTTGCCAATTCCTGCCCAGATCACAGTTGTTTTAGCAAAATAAATGTTTTAATCTACTAAGTTTGTGTGGTTTTTAAGCAACAATACCAAATACCCATCACCCAATTCAATCCATAGTCAACCTTGTTTCACCTATATGCCCACCTATTTTCCCAACTATCTGGAATCAGATTCCAGACTTCACATCATTTTTCCATATACATACATACATACATACGTACATACATACACAACACTTTTTAAGCAGCATAACCACAATGCCCTTACCACATCTAACAGTTCTTTAATATTGTCAAGTACCCAGTCAATGTTCAACTTTTCATCATTGTCTCACAAATTTTTTCAACAACTTATTTGTCTGGATCAGGATTCAGTTAAATTCTGTGCATTGTAATCAGTTAATGTGTCTTTAAATCTCTTTTTAAAAATCTACACATCTCCCAGCATTTTAAAGGGACTGATTTGTACAAGGCTTTAGGAAGTTTGTAAAGGAGGACCAATAGCCTGAAATTACTTAGTAGGAAAGAGCTGTGTATATACAAAGACTATGAAACAAAGAATAATGTGATAGGCTTTGGATGAATAAAGTTTTGTGAGATTTGAGAAAAGGAAGCAAACCCTTTTCTCATTTTCAGTCCATAGCGGCTGTGGTGTCCAGAGAGGCCTATACAGTTATCTTAGTCAGTTGACGCTGCTATAACAAAAATGCCATAAACTGAGTAGCTTAGACAACTGTTGGGTGCAGAAAATGATACCTCAAAATATGATGCTGATATAGCAGTGAAGAAGAAATTATTTAGGCAGATAGTGAGGGTGAGGAAGTCCTTGGGAAGGTTTTCCTGTTAATGAAAAGCAGCCCCCAAATCATTTTCTTTTCTAACAAAGAGCAGCCTGTAAAATCAAGCTGGAGACGTAGAAAAGCAGGCTAGAAGCTTGCATGGGTGTATTTTTAGTAGAGACGAGGTTTCACCATGTTGGTCAAGCTGGTCTTGAACTCCTGACCTCAGGTGATCCACCCACCTCAGCCTCCCAAAGTGTTAGGATTACAGGCGAGAGTTGCCACCACAAACAGACTTTTCATCTATTCCCCTGAGGGCAGCTCTTAGAGATTACTTGGGAGGTTTCATCTACATAATAAGACATTTATTCACAAGAACTTCCACCCCTCACCTTTTTATCACCTTCCTCAGAGCTCAGAAGAACTATGTCTCAGGCCATTGTTTTTTGGGCCCATTCATTTCCCTGAAAAGCATTTACTCCTACACCCATCATCTCCCCTTCCCCTGTGGAGAAGGATATATAAGCATCTGAACCTCATTGGGCTATTGGGTAATCACATTCCTGTGATTTTCCCCTGTGCATATTAAATAAATTTTGTGTTCCTCTTTGATCAATCTCTCTTTTGTCAGTCTATTTTCAGCAAAACTTCAGTGGGCAGAGAGGAAGCTTTTCTTCTACCCTACACAAACAAACATTTATTTCTTACAGTTCTAGAGGCCGAAAAGTCCAAGATCAAGGTGCTGGTAGATTCAGTGTCTGATGAGGGCCCTATTTCTGGTTTCCAGACAGGTGCCTTCTTTCTGTATTTTCACATAGGGGGAAGGAGGAGGTGGGGAGGCAGGGAGGGAGAGAGACAAAGAGAAAGAGAGAGAGATTCAAGTGCTGTCGTTTTCTGGAGTAAATACCTGAGGTTTGTTGTCTCATGCCAAGATAATTAAGGACATGGACACACACAAAGAGTGAGTTTAGGAGTGGAGGTTTAACAGGCAAAAGAAAGAGAAAGGAGAACAGCTGTCTGTCTTGTGAGAGAGAGGGGCACCCAAGTGGGAATTCTGGCCTGTGGTGGAGTGCAGTGGATTTTATAGACAGGACTTGAGGAGGCCGTGTCTGAGTTACATAGGGCCCACAGATTGGTTGGACCAATTGTGACATTTACATAGCATGCAGGGAAGGCTGGTCACCCCACCCTAATCTTACTATACAAACGGGCTTTCCACTTGGCTGGTGCCATCTTGTCTGCTCCTTACTGTACGCATGGCTGGCAAAGAGAAGGGAACATGGAGCTCCAATTTTGAACATGCCTAGTCCTAGGTAGCCTTTTCGTATTGGCACAACTGCTGGCATTCACCCGTGCAAGCTTCCAGTTTGCTTGCCTATGTCTGCAGCTTAATTTTACAGGCTGCCCTTTGTTAGAAAAGAAAAGGATTTTGGGGCTGCTTTTCATTAAAAGGAAAACCTTACCGAGGACTCCTGTACCCTCAGTATCTGCCTAAATAATTTCTTCTTAACTTGTATATCAATATCTCATGCCTCTTCCTCTTCTTATAAGGACATTTATCTCATCATGAGAGCCCCATCCTTATAGTCTAATTCTCTCCCAAAGGCCCCATCTCTAAATATCACAATTGGAGTTAAGGCTTCTATATATGAATTTTGTGGGGAACACAAACATTCAGGTCATAGGAGCATGGCAGAAAACAGACAGAAATAAAGAATGGAAACTTACACCACATTCCCAAGGACTTCATGGATGTTGGGACTAGGAAGCCAAAGAAGTAGAATATCCATTTCTTGTAACTTCCCATAGAACAACACCAATTGAGATTATTATTGATCCTTGCACCCAGTATAAACTTTCATTCTCAGTCTTTAGTTCTCCAGCTGCAAAAGCTCCTAAGATAGTTTGTATAACAAAGTTTTAGAATTACTGAGGAGTCCTTTAAAGTGGAGATTTTACCCTGTCAGAACTGGATGTGAGAGTAGTTTTACTGTAATAAAAGCAACCATAAATATTTAAGTGTGATTCAGACTGAGGGGGGAACCTCAGCAGAAGAACTTTTTGCCCATTCATTATTAGTGGTACAGTTTTTTGGGCAATACACAATCAGAATTAAGCTTTATTAATTTATTGGTTTCCAAAAAAATGCAAATAATACTGGCTTTGGCAATCTTTTGATTACATCTCCAGAGTATTTATAAACCTAAATGAGATGCTTTTAACTAGTTCAGAGGGCAGTTTATTCATTTTGTCCTATTTTAATTCCCTAAAAACCTACTGTAAGAAATAGGGATATTTATGACCTGTGACTAATACCTAGTAATCACGATGGACAATGGCTTTTTTTTTTTTTTTTTTTTCCACTTAAGAGCTACTTGAGGAAGGGGAAAGGCTTTCAATCGTCAGGAGGGCAGTTTTTAAAATCTAATAAACTGCTATTACTGCGTCAGTAATAAAAACGTAATGACTTCTCAGACATAAAAGTTGCATGAAACTTATTTAAAGACAATTTTTGGGTCAAAATAGGAGATTTACGCATGTCATTATCCTGTTGATCAAGGTGAAAGTGCATAATTTGCTTATATAAAAAATGTAAGAGGGCATGCTTATTTTATTCTTTTTATATGTAATGAGTCTTGGGAAGAGGTTACATATCAGTGGTGGCTGCAATTATGGAGTAATTATCCTATAGTAATAGTTTTCCATCTTAAATGGGACGAGCCTTGGCGGGGAGATGGGGGGAAAGGGGGTGCAGAACTCTAAAGAGAACTGGGAATCAAATGGTTGTTTCTTTTTAATCCTAGACAATAGCATATCTAGGCTATGGGGAAGTTTGAGTAGTCATATAATCACCTGATGGGTTCTTCTTGCCCACTGCACAGACAAAACCAATTCACTGAAAGCATGGCATTGCAATAAAGAAGGGCTTTATTTGGCACGAGGTGAGTCACACCAAGCAGAAGATGGAAGTATTACTCAAATCAATCTTGAAAACTTGGAGTCTAGGCTTTTTCAAGGATAGTTTGGTGGGCAGGAGGCTAGGAGAATAGGTGCTGCTGACTGGTTGGGTATGCAATCATAGGGGTGTGGAAAATAGTCCTTGTGAACTGAGTCTACTTCTAAGTGGGGCCACGGGATTGGTTAAGCAGAGAATTGAGGGTCGGCATGCGGTCTTCCGGTAGTCAGAAATGCAGAAGCCTGAAAAGACATCTCAAAAGGCCAATACTATAGTGAACTGGAGAAATTGCAAATGGTGTGACCTCCAGAATAATGGCTGGTAATGGTTTATGCCTATGTCTTAGCAAAATTCAGGTCCTTTTTATCCTCCTAACCTAGTAGCCTTTCATTAGCTTTATAAACGCAGTTTAGTTTTGGGGAAGATCTATTATTGTTTAAACTATAAACTAAATTTTTCCCAAAGTTAGCTTGGCCTAAGTATAGGAATGAACAAGGGCAATTTGGAGGTTAAAGGCAAGATGGGAGTTAGATTAGGTCTCTTTCGCTGTCATAATTTTCTCATTGTTATACTTTTTGCAAAGGTGATTTCAGTTAGGACTTCTTTCCAGAATATTCAAGTTTAGACATAAGCAGCTATGGAATCTGAGGCAACCCACTCACTTGCTGTCACCGTAATTTTGTCTAAAGGGCAAAATTTGACCCATTAATTTGTTCTGTTCACCTTTCTAACTATATCTACCATCTAAAAAATTAAAATTGCTTAGCCACTTAAAAGTTACTATTTTCTTCTTTATATATCATTCTAAATACTATATTTTTAAAAAAGTTTTTAAAATTAATTATATACATATATATATATATATATATATTTTTTTTTTTTTTTTGAGACAGAGTTTCACTCTTTGTTGCCCAGGCTGGAGTGCAGCAGCATGATATAGGCTCACTGCAACCTTTGCCTCCTGAGTTCCAGCTGTTCTCCTGTCTCAGCCTCTAGAGTAGCTTGGATTACAGTTGCCTGCCACCACACCCGGCTAATTTTTGTATTTTTAGTAGAGAGGGGATTTCAGCATGCTGGTCAGGCTGGTCTCAAACTCCTGACCTCAGGTGATCCACTCACCTCGGCCTCCCAAAGTGCTGGGATTACAGGCGTGAGTCACTGCACCCAGCCCAGTGTTTTATATTTGTATCAGTTATCTATTGCTGCATAACAAATTACCACAGATACAGTGGCTTAAAGCACACACACATTTATTTTCTCACATTTTCTGTGGATTGGGAATCTGGGTATGGATTAGTCAGATCCTCTGCTTTGGGGTCTGTCATGAGTTTGCAATCAAGGTGCTGGCTAGGGCTAGGATCTCATCTGATGGCTTGATCAAAGAAAGACCTGCTTCCAAGTTCCTATGGTTGTTGGCAAGATTTAGTTCCTTGCAGCCTGTTGGATTGAGGGCCTCAGTTTCTTGCTGGCTGTTGGCTTTCAATCTTACTTAGCTGTTGGCCTGAGGTCACACTCCATTTCTTGCCACATACTTGCCCCTAATGTGGCTGCTTGCTTTTTTAAAGTGCACAAGGCGAGAAAGCAATAGAGAGTCTGCTAGCAAGATGAAAGTCACTATTTTGTAACGTAATCATGGAAATAACAACCCGTCACCTTTGCCATATCCAATTATTGTTTAGAGCAAGTCAAAGGTCATGACTACACTCAAAGGGATGATATTACACAAGATGTGACTAGAAAGAGGTGAAGACAATTGGGGGCTATTTTAAACTCTGATACAACGCTATTTTATTAATATTAAACAACATGTTCTTTTAGAAAATGTAAGCAGTATGGTTGTTACCAAAAAAAATCCTGCAATCTCATCACCCAGAGATAAAAACTATTAATATTTTGTTGCACATACTTCCAGTCTTTTTTTCTATTTTATATAATATATATATAATATAATATAATAATAATATATATTATTAAAAGTAATACAATGTGGTCATAACTTGATACATTGTGGTATAATCTGTCTATTTCATTTAATTCATTAAACATTCTTGCAAGGTAGTAAATAATCTATATAATTTTAAATGGCTACATTAATTTATGTTATGATTAGATCATGGTTTACTTAAATCAGAGTTTGGCAAACTTTTCATGTAAAGGTGAGGTAGTGAGTATGTTAGGCTTTGGGGACATACAAGCTGTTGCATTCTACCCACGTCTGCTATTATATCATGAAATCAGCCATAGACAATATGTCAATGAGCAGGATGTGGCTGTGTTTCAGTAAAACTTTCTTTATGGACACTAAAATTTGAATTTCATATACTTCTCATGAGTAACAAAACCGTTTTCTTTTGATTTCTTTCAACCATTTAAAAATGTAGAAATGACTCTTAGCTTGCAGGTTGAATGAAAAAAGGTGATGGGGTCAGGTTTGGTCTGTGGGCTGTAGTTTGGTTTATCCTATTAATACAGGAGTTATTAAGAAATAATTTTTAGGAAGCTAGAAAGCATAAAGGTTCTCAGTGGAATTTTCCTTTAATGAAAAGCAACCCCCAAAACATTTCTTTTCTAACAGGAAGGTGGCTTGAAGAGCCAGGTTGGCAAGCTTTGATATGCAAATGCCGGTGATTAGAAACTGGGTCCATCCAACATGGCAATTCCTGCCCTCTTCTCCTTGTCATTACCTGTGCCAAGTGTCATGGCCACCTCCAGATAATACCATGTGTACAGGACATCATGGTGACTCGCATTTGCATATTAAAAGGCTAGAGTAGGAAGGCTAGGTTTTTTGCCAGCTATGTAAATGACACACTTGGTCAAACCAATCCCCTGGGTCCTATGCAAATCAGACACCACCTCCCCCAACCTCCCAAAGTAACCAACTACTTTTCTGCTGCACACAGGGGTTTTCTCTCTCCACTTGGAGCCCTCCTCCCTCTGTCTTTGTACAGGGGAGCTTTTTCCTTCTTTCTTGGCGATTGAACTCTTCGCTCCTTAAAACCACTCCACATGTGTTCGTGTCGTTTATCTAATTGGCGCGAGACCAAGGACCCTGGTGTTCCTCCAGTCATCGGAGCCGTATTACTATTACTTCTAGATAAATATTAGATAATTCCAAATGTTTGCTATTAGAATGAATGCTGAGATTAACATCCTGGTAGCTAAATCTATGGTCTATTTACAATATTTACTGAGGAAAAATTCTTAAAAAGTAGAATTATTGGGCTAAATGTTATACACCTAAAAATCTTTAATACATATTAGTAAATTACCCTCTACAAAGGTGGTGTCAGAGTTTTATTATTACTCCAATCAGTCTCCCTGAGCATTTGGGGAGCAGAGTTTTTAAGGACAACTTGGTGGGTTGGGGAAGCCAGTTAGTGGGGGGTGCTGATTTGTCAGAGATGAAATCATAGGGAGTCAAAGCTGTCTTATTGAACTTACTCAGTTCCTAGGTGGGGGCCACAAGATCAGATGAGCAAGTTTATTGACCTAGGTGGTGCCAGCTGATCCATCAAGTCCTGGGTCTGCAAAATATCTGAAGCACTGATCTTAGGAGAAGTATAGGGAGGGTCAGAATCTTGTAGCCTCCAGCTATATGACTCCTAAACTATAATTTCTAATCTTGTGGCTAATGTTAGTCCTGTAAAGGCAATCTAGTCCCCAGGCAAGAAGGAGGTCTGCTTTGGGAAAAGGCTGTTATCATCTTTGTTTTAAACTATAAACTATAAATTTCTCCCAAAGTTAGTTCAGCCTACACCCAGGAATGAACAAGGACAGCTTGGAGGTTAGAAGCAAGATGGAGTCTTTTAAATTAGATCTCTCTTACTGTCTCAGTCATAATTTTGCAAAGGCAGTTTCAATCATTTCTCTGTGCCCTCTCCAACGCTGGGTATTATCTTTTTATAAATCTTTGCCAATTTGAGAGGTTAAAAAATGTCAAGGATTTCTCTTTATAAAAAAAATTCATGTAATATTTTAAATTAACAGTCTAGAAATTTATTTCAAATCTGTTTTTTTCCTTCAGACTATATATTTAGGTGTCCTAAGATAACTTTTCCAACTGAAATGAGTTGCATTTCAAAGTTTGCATCGCAAATCAAGGCTGACAGCCACTTGACTATTAAGAATCTTTAATATTATGCTAATGCCTATTACAGGAGATTATTGATTAAAAGACTGCCTGATAAAGACTACTGTTTGAGCTATTGTCGTTATATCATCAGAAAATACAAATTGGCAGTATAGGCATTTTAAGGTAAAGTGTTAATTATGTCTGAGAAGGAAGTGTGCTAATAGTTTTGGGCCATTTTGAGAGATGGACAAAATGGAAATTAAACAATTTTAAATCTGTATTTCTATCCATATTTATATCTATCTAGGTTTAGTTTTTTGTTTCCTAAAGCTCAGGTATGATCATGTCATTCCTGTTACCATAATCTTTTCTAACTCCTTTCTTGCCAACTGAAGTCCAGATTCCTTAACATAGTATTCAAGATTCAATAAGATTGATCCTTAATGTATGTTTTTAATCTCATGTAATGCTGCTTTCCCAAGGAAATAATAACAAGTCAATAATAGCAACTAATGTTTATTAAGCCTTAAACTATGTACCAAATATTGGGGGAAGTGCTTTCAATTTGGTACTATAATTCTTACTATTTCAAAGGTGGGAAAATAGGTTTAGCAAATGTAAGTAACTTGCCCAAGATCCAACGCTAAGTTGCATTTACTTTTCTCCTCTCCTGATCTCACTATCCCAAATAATAAAATTAATTTATTCTTTGCTGGTTTAAGGCCCTCAGTTGAGGGCTCTATCTAGTAGAGTCCATCAGGGTCTCAGAGAAAAGACATGTTCTCCCCTCTGCCTTGGAGGAGCTTTAAGAGTCTTACTTGGTCCAGCAGTGCAGTCTGTCTATTTCAAATAACCGTAATGCAGATGAGCTTTAGAACATGCTAATATCCCTCTTTTGGACACTTGGAGAATACTGGAATGCCCAAGATGGGAAATACAGCTCCCTAGAGAATATTGCTTTGGATAATAAAATTCTTGAACAGCTTACTTTGAGTTGATGATCTATGGCAGTGTGTGTATATTATTTTTATATTCTATGTTAAAATATAGCAATAATAATTCAGGGCATAAGGGACAGTAATAGATTGTCAAATATTATTGCCTTTGATGAAATGAGAGTCTCATTGGAAAATGATGGTAAATTAATGACTTAAGCAATAAGCCCAAATCACTATACCCTGTACAAAAGAAATGGCAGGAACATCTCCCTTCTCAATAGCTTTTCTTTCTGTGTCTTAGAGGAAATAATTTCGAAGCTGAAGAAAGGCCTAAGCTTATTGGGGGGAATATTGTGGGTATCCCAATGCTAGGATTCCTGGGTCCCTGCTTTTGCATATGAAGTAAGCTATGAGCTCTTTTGAGGGTGTCAGCGGAGTGTACAAGGTTGCCGGTGACAATGCATGTCAGCTAAGGAACCACCCTAAGCTCATAAACTGGAGGTTCCTTATTGGGAAGCCCGAATTTAAATAACTGGTACAGCTTTGCTGGTCCCTTACTCCCCTCCTACCAGCCGGAAGACATTTCCTTAAAAGGAATCGCTTGAGGGGCCTTATCACTTTCGGTCATTATCTTCCACCGTGGACCACATTAAGGATGTCCATCAAGAAGCTCGTACATGAATAATGTCAACCATCTGAAATTCCACTTTCCATTAGTCCAAGAGAACCTGGCAAAAGAACTGTGATGGAGTTTATTTTTCTTCCCCAACCCAACTAAGCAAAAGCATGTGAATTATTCATTATTATTTATCACAAAGTATAATAAATAGAAGCAAGAAGTTAATTGTATCTAAAGTTTTGCCTTCTTTCCCTCTTTTCATCCCATTCAATGAGAGAAAATCATCCTGGTCAGGTTGGTGGCTTTCTTGGCTTCCTATGTAGCTAAAGCTACTGGCACTGTGTAAAAAGGCACAGCAGCGGCTTTCTCAGGTGCAGATTTTTCCAGGCATGTTCCTCTGCACTGGACCCTTAGGACCTTAATCTTAGATGGTCATGCTGCTTTGCATTCAGATGCTTTGGCTCCAGCCCTGGATGGTTGCTTGTGTGCATGGTCTGAGCTTTGGTTTGGGTCTTTCCCACGATGCTGCTGCCTCTGACAATATTAGTCTATGGGGAAGGGCTAGATCTGTAGGTGCCCAGGCTCCCAGGTCCTCCCACCTGGCCTGATCCTTGTCCCCTGCACCCTCACTTGTCTAGAAAGAAGGATTCATTAGACTGAATTCAAGGCAATATTAAATGGCAGAGGTGGTTGAGAGGGATACCAAGAATCAGGAGACAATGTTCCCCACTCTCCAGAAGATACAGTTCAGGAAGGATAGATGAGAGGCATACTTAAAATATAACTTATGATTTAGATAATATGATTCATAGGCCATTATAGGATAGCTGTGAAGATCATTCAAAAAATATTTACTGTGCATCTGCTTGCATAGCACGTTTTTAGAAAACTGACTATGTAGTCTCATACATTATTATTGGGCCTGGTTGGGACAGATTATGTTCTGGTTAGTCCAATATTGGGTTAGCTTATACTGTATGAGGTATATTAGTAAAATTGACTAAAGTATGCTAAACTCTAGAGTCACAATTTTTAATTTTAATTTTTGTAATTTAATGTTTTAATATACCCTATAGACACCTATTGGAAAAAGCTCAAATTAACTGTTTGGATTTTTGTTTGTTGTATTGATTAGGCAATAAATTACACAATAATGAATATGCTTTAATCTTGGATAATTCAGAAAGCATATTGTGGGCTTACACAGCCTCAGGGCAGATCAAATGAGGCTGTAGACAGATTGGAGTGTAGATGCATTATTCATAGTTAAGGGATCTATGGTAAATATGGTATTGGAAAGGAAGTGAAAGTATCTGGGAACATGGGATTACAAGATACACAAGAATGAATTTTTCCAAAGCTTACCTTTACGTGACAGAGAACAACACATGATCCAGTACAATTAGAAAAAAAATACAACTTGAAAAGTCCCAGAATGGTACTAAATGTCCACTGTATATAAGGCACTCGGCCCAATTGACAAGATGCACAGTAGGTCCTTCAAGAGGAGAGTAGTAACTGTTCAAGCATTTTCAAAGAAGTAAGACAGGCACCCAAGTTAAGCAGGATGCAAAGAAGTAACATTTGAGGGTGGTGGGAGGAGACCTGGGTATTGTGAATTGGAAAGCCTGAAGGTAGGAAAACTATCAGAAAGAAGGGAGCAATTTCAAATCAGTTGGGAAGGATATCATCTTATTCTGGTTTTCATGAAACAAATATCTTTACTGGGCCATGCAGAGGTTAAATAAATTTATGTTCAAGGACTTACATGCTCCATTTGTTTTTCAAGTTCATAGCCATTTTAGAAAACAACATAGTGTGTTAAGTGTTCTGGAGCGTAGGTCATGAAATGTCTTGTGTAGTTTGTGGCATGCTGAAAAGTTTGGGAGCCCAAAGTGAGGGGAGGCAGGTGGCAGCTTTCGATGGGTTTGTTCTTTTCTGCCCACGCAGCAAGCCCAGACTTTAGAGCCAGACGGGACGAGATTCTAGCTCTACTTCCACGATCACTAGCTCTGTGTCCTTGGGAAGGTCATCTCTGAACTATAAACTGGTAACAGTAAAAGAATCTGCCCACTGCTGTTGCTTCGCATCAAAGCTGCGGTCTGATTCCTACTGGATTCATGAAGATAAGCCAAGAAAAAGTCATTTGATCTGCAGCTGCCCATCCCCCAGTTCTCTCCATTGACATGTGTAAGTGAGAGGTGAATGTAGAACAAAGAAACAGAGAAGAGTGGTCCAGGAGTTGACAGGTTGCTTTTCTTTGGCTGCTTTATCCATGTTTCAATTGTTCTTCCTTGGCTCTGTCAGGAAAAGGGAGGGGGGTGGTCTTCGTTCCATGTAGTGCCTCCTATTTGCCAGTGCGAGAGAGCGCTATCCCCGCCCCACCTCCACAGTAGCTAAAAGTTATCCTGTGTCCAATGTCTCCATCTTACAAAAGCATTGCAGCAGAAGATAGAATTTTCACGTCGAATCTGCACTCCCAGCAAAAGCAACAACCCTCAGAGTCGCACAGCTGATCAAGGTTGTCTGAATATTCCACTGACAACTTCAATTTAAACATGTTGCTAGTACAACCCTAACCATGTCCTGATACCACTAAATCTCCTTTGACTTTTTATTTTACCACCTCCCAACCTAGTTTAGTATTTTAGTATAAAATATACTGTATTTTCACAAAGTGTTTTTCCCTGGTAAAAACACTTTAATGTATTTTAAAATATACTATGTTGAAAAGTACTTGAATGTTTTTTCCAAGAACAATTTCTTTGTAAAAGTAGGGTGTATGTTATATATGTTTGCATCTGCTTATTCTAGCAAATAGGGTACCAGGGCGGGCAAAGAGCTGAGATTGAACTGGAAGAGTGCAAGTTGTGTATCTGAAGTTAGCTCGTTCCCTCTGGTACTTTCTGCTCTGATGATCTGTGTTGTCTTTCTATGTGTGTGTGTGGACTGACAAAAAGTAAAATTTTTCATGTGCCATTATTGAAAAGTGAGGCATCAGAGCCACTGATTTCTTTAATTCAACTAGGCCCTAAAGAAAATGAGTCAGACACACAGAGTTGCGGCTCTTCCTACTAACAAAGGAATGAAGGAATTTTTCGTGACGGTATAGACACCAGATTGAATATAGTTTCCCATCACAACTAATTATCGTATTTGAGATTAATGGTTACATTCCACAGGAGATAACATTAACATTTTGCAGTCTTGATGTCTTAAGGGGACATACTACAAATAATCTAGCGAGGACAAGTTTCTTTTGGTTACAAAATACTAAGTAGGATGGTTATGAGATATGGAACAGGTGTAAATCTACCCAAGAGACTATGTCAGACAGGTGGTTTGGATTCCCATCCTTATGAATGTTCCTAGCCTTTATCTTTAGCTATTACATTCTTCTCATGGTTATACTACCATAATCTTGTCTCCATGCTCATGTAATAACACCACTGATTTTAGCAACTGTTTGTAAAAGGGTCCAGAAATTGAAGCAAGTTGCTAGAATTTTGAAAGTCCTTGTCCTAGCTATTTGTTAACGTTGTTTTTGTAACCTTGAACATGTCACCCAATTCCTCATTTGTATTTGAGAAACCAGGTTCACAGGGTTTTTTTGAAGACTCAATAATTGTAAATTACATTAAAAAATGACATGTTAATAAATGATGTATATACATGGATGGATGTTTATTTTACAACTCAGTCATATATGGTCATTGTCTTAGTCTGTTACAGTGGCTAGAACAAAATACCATAAACTGGTAACTCATAAACAACAGAAATTTATTTCTTGCAGTTCTAGAGGCTGGAAAGTCCAAGATCAAGACACCAGCAGATTCAGTGTCTGGTGAGGGCCCACTTTCTGGTTCATAGATTGCACCTTTTTGCTGTGTCTGCACATGGTGGAAGGGACAAAGATCCTTTCTCAGGTCTGTTTTGTAAGGGCACTAATCCCATTCATGAGAGCTCTCCTCTCATGACCCGATCATTTCCCAAAGGACCCACCTCCTAATACCCTCAGTTTGGGGGTTAGAATTTCAACATGCAAACTTTAGGGGCACACTAATATTAGGCCACAGTGGTCATTATTTCACAATCTGATTTTCGAGTTTTCTCTGGGCTACGTCTTTCCTTCTTTGTGAACAAAGCTTCACGCCAGGTTTCTAAAATTCTTATTTTCCCCAATTAAAGTTTTGAAACTATATGTAGTTGACTTGAAGGCTAAAAAAAAAATGCATTTATTTTGAGTACTGATTTTGTTGTCTGATTTACAGACATATTCTTAAATATGTAGGTCCTAAGATTGTCTATTAATCTACTCATTTGCCAAAATCCTTCATATTCCATATTCTAGGGCCCAAACATGGTAAGTTGCAGCCAGCTAAATCTGACTTTTCATCCCAAAATATTGATTGATTGATTGATTGATTGAGATGGAGTCTCACTCTGTCACCCAGGCTGGAGTGCAGTGGCGCGATCTTGGCTCACTGCAACTTCTGCCTCCTGGGTTCGAGCAATTCTCCTGCCTCAGCCTCCTGAGTAGCTGGGACTACAGGCACCCACCACCATGCCTGGCTAATTTTTGTATTTTTAGTAGAGACAGGTTTTCACCATGGTGGCCAGGCTGGGCTGGAACTCCTGATTTTAGGCGATTCGCCCACCTCGGCCTCCCAAAGTGCTGGGATTATAGGCATAAGGCACCACACCCTGCCTCCAAAATACTCTTGAACTTCTCTTGACTTCCAATTGCTCTACAGTTTTAATTCTAGTCCAGTTTGTCTAAGTTACTTACAGGTCTCCACAGGTGTTTGGCACGTGTGGTCACCTTTTTCTCTTCCTTGGAATGTTTCCTGCTCTCCTTGCCTATCTAAGGCCTTCCCATTCTGCCTAGACCTCTCCCTCTCCAGATGTTCTCTTTCTCTCTTGAATCTCTACTCTTTCCTTCATTCATCCTGCTCTCCTCTTTGTTTTATCTCCAGAATAGATTGAGAGATCCATTACAGGTACAATTCTATTTTCTACTTCTTTGTATCTCCCCAGTTGCTAAACCTACATATAGTTAGTTGGTAGGTATTGTGGAAAAATTGCTTGATTCCATTCTATAATATTGGGAATAATATTTAATATTTATCTAATGAAAATATTTTCAAGTCATATACAATTACCAAAGGATAACCAAAAGATAAGACAGATTAGTTTTGTTGTTGTTGTTTTGAGATGGAGTCTCACTCTGTCACCCAGGCTGGAGTGCAGTGGCTTGATATCAACTCACTGCAACCTCCACCTCCCAGGTTCAAGCTATTCTCCTGTCTCAGCCTCCAGAGTAGCTGGGATTACAGGCACCTGCCACCATGCCCAGTTAATTTTTGTATTTTTAGTAGAGACCAGATTTTACCATGTTGGTCAGGCTGGTCTCAAACTGCTGACCTCAGGCGATCCACCTGTCTTGGCCTCTGAAAGTGCTGGGATTACAGGCGTCAGTCACTGTGCCTGGGCTAGATTAGCTTCTTAAATGGCTATCACTAATGAAATTAATGTGTAATTTAAATTTTGAAATGCTCACTATCAAAAGAGGCCACAAAATTGCATGTGTTTATTAGTAGTATAAATTTTCTCTTTAGTAGCATCTTTAAGCAGATAAGAAACAAAAAATTGCTAACATAATGTAATTTTTAGTGCTATTTAAAAGTAGAAGTATAGCTATGAAAGGGGAAGATTCTATTTGGGCAGAAAGTTGTAACATTAAACCTGAACTTCCCTTAAGCCATTTGCTTATTTATGAAAATATTTCTTCATGAATTTACCATTTCTTAAATATGTTATTTTATTCGCTCATTTGTTTTGCACTCACTGAAGGCTAAAACAGATCACAACAAGTAACAAATTAATAAAATGATGATTCTACAGGCAATAAGCCGGGGGGCTGAGATGCCATGAGTTGGGGGAAGAACATTTTAAAGGAAAGGATTAGCAAGCACAAGGCCCTGGAGGTAGAAGAGCTTCAAGAATGGAAAAGACACCAGTGTAATGGTCCATGGAGAGGGAGGGAGGGCAAGGGTAGAAAGAGGAGAGATTGAGGAAGGGGCCAGTGGCTGGATCAAGCAAGGCCTCTTGTGGCACAGAAGGAGTTTAGGTTTTATTTAAAAGGTAACAGATGCCTTTGAAAGGTCTGAAGCAAAGCAGTGATAGGATCTGATTAAGTTTTCAAAAAGATCTCTCAGCCTACTGTGGGAAGAATGAGTTGGAGGGATCAAGAGCAGAAGAAAAGTAGGGAAGGGGAGATGAAGAGGAGTTCATTAACAGGTGCCAATATGAGGTTTGGTAGAAGAAATAAGACCTAGTGTTTGGTAGATCAGTAGGGTACTATAGTTCACAATAATCTATTATCTATTTCAAAGTAGCTTGAAGAGAATAATTTGAATGTTTCTAGCATAAAGGACAAATATTTAAGAGGATAGATATCCCAACTACATGGATTTGATCTTTACAAATTATATGACTATATTGACTTACCATATATACCTTGAATATATGTACATCTATTACGTGTCAATAAAATAAAATAAAGAGCTGACGGGAAAAGACCAGTTAAGAGGTTAAGGTCACAGGGGCTTCGGCCAGGGTGTCAGCAGTGAACACGGAGAGAAGTGTATGGTTTTGAGATAAATATGGAGATGAAACCTACAGAAGTTGGTGATGAATGGGGTGTGGGGATAAGTTAAGAGATGAATCAAGGATGAATCCCATGATTTTTCATCTCTATGTCCCCATTCCTCCAGTTCATTTTTGCTTTTACTAAAAACTAGGTCTTTCAAATCTTGAGGAGAAAGAATAACAAAAGGAATATGGAAAAAAATGCATTCATGGCTTTAAAAAATGTTGTGAACCTTACACAGAATTTTGAGCACTTGGTCTTACAGTGGCTTTTGGCCAAAAGCAATAAAATTATAATGTGCACATTGGGCGCATAGCTGGCCAGATTGTGGGATCATTTGAAGGCGTATACTGAAAAATGTTTCTGTCTCTTGAATCACTTCTGATTGCAATGTAAGTTCCACCAGTCGAACTAATTTTATATGCACAGAAAGTGATACAACTCCACGGGAAATATAAATTTTTCATTGACTAGTGGCCTGTAACTGCTTTGAGTGTAATTACACATTTTTCATTTAAGATCAATTTCACAAAATCGTTTTTATGACCTAAGGCTGCCTTCTTAATAATTGGGTGCAGCTAATTTATTAGGGTGTGCACGTATTGGTATAGGTGTCATTCTTGCCTGGTTTTAATTTAGAAACAAGCTCCACGTGGGTATGGAAAGGACTCTGGTTTCATATTTTTTCCCTTATGCGGATCAGTGAGCCCTCCTTTGTTTCTCAGGATATGCTGTTATGGAGAAAGCCTATGACAGCCTGTTCTTAAAACAGCTCAGTAGACAAATGAGGATATTTTCCATTTAATTGTAGGGAAGGTGCCCCCCTCAGAACATAAAAATTAAATCTGATCTCTCTCACTTGAAGTAGATGAATAATTCATGGAGTTTAGGCATAATGAGGATTGGCTTGGAGAAATTTTTAGTTGATGTGCAAAGGTTATTATTTTTTGTCATTAAAGGAAAAGAGCCTATGGAGTGTCTTCTATCCCAAGATTCAAGTGCCATGGAGGCTCCAGTAAGGGAGCATGGGGGTAGGGGACCATCACTTTATGTGGAAGGAAATGTGCTTGTATAGACACTTAATTCAATACGTTTATGTGAGTTTACATCTCCTCAGTGGCTTGTCTCCCTTCAGTAAATATGAGTCAGAGGCCTGACTTCTTTGAGTGGGTGGAGCCTAGTATGAAGGGGTGCATCCTGAAGCTTGGCCTCTTTTTGCTATGTGCACCATTAGTGTTACTGAAACCCAAGGTTTCACTCTAGGTCTTGTTGCTCACTGCACAGAAAGCCAATCACTGAGACAGGGAAGAAAGCTGTATTTGGGTGCTGCAGCCAAGGAGAACAGGAGATGAGTCTCAAATCTGTCTCTCCAACCAATTAAAATTAGGGGCTTATATAGCAGGAAGTAAATGTAAGTACATGTGGAAAAACAGGAACTAGGGAGCAGTAGGGAAGAGGAGATGGTAAACAGGAATCATAATGGATGAGGGGTCTGGCATCTTGTTGTCTGGATATGGTGATCTGGTGAGTTTCAGTTCTTTGATCCTATCTGGAAGGCCTGAGGGTGGAGTTCTTGAGGAAGGATCTCAGATAACACAAATTTAAATTTCAAGCTTATGGAGGATCAATTTCTCTGTTTAACCCCAAACCTTTTAGCACCATTTCTGTGGAACATTTGGGCTGGTTTCATTAGGAGGAGCCTGGCAGGTGGGATTTAGTTGTCTGGCTATGCTGAGTCAGAAGTCTTCCAGAAGTTGCTGGCAGGGTTGACCAAGGAAGCTCTGTGTGGACTCAGACCCCACTGTCTATTTCCTTTTAATAGTGATAGCCTGGATTCTTCGATCTTTCTGTAAGACTTACAGATCTTCCTGATTTCTCAAGGATGCCAACAAGGCAACATTTTAGATGCTAAGTATGAAAATAATAACACCTGGCTCCTGCATTCAGAAAAAGGTTGCTATTTAAATAAAAGATGAGACAGCTTCATGTGAGAATCTCACCAGCAGGACAGCTGTCTGTAAGGAGTGGGCCAGTGCAAAGCTGATGCTCTGGGAGGAAGAGATCACTTCATATTGATTGAAGCATGCAGAGAAGGCCTCTTGACAATGGTACTGTGGGTAGATTTTGAGTGATTTAGGGATTGTGATGAATATTGAGAAAGGGAGAAGAAATCTTAAAAGGCCCATGCTGGGCATGGACATGGCCTGTTGGGTAACAGTGAGGAAAATGGTTTGACAGCAAGGGGGTTTGTACTAAGAAGTAAGCTTAGGGCCAGGTTATGGAGGCCTTCAACACTGGGTGACGCTTCTGGGCTGAAGGCAGTGGGGAGCTTGAAGGCTTCTGGGTAGGGAGAGCAGTATGATCCCACTGGCCTTTAGGAAGATTAATCCAGTAGCAAGGCTTGCAGTTAACTGGTGGTCTAAGATTGCAGGTGTCACACTTATCCGTAGGAGAGATCTAAAGGACTTTGGGAAGCACACAGGAAGGAACAGGAAAAGCAGGATTAGCTCATGTGAAGGAGAAGCAGGCAGCTCTTGGTGACTGGCTGTCAGTGAGGGAAAGAGGTGGACACAGGTGCACACTTGCACCCTTCTAGTCTATTTTACCCATGGTTCTGCTTTCCTCTTCTTAGTGTTTAGTCCTCTGATAAAAAGCAATTTACCACAAGATGTTAGAGCCTTAATGTTTTTCTCTCAGGAAGATACAGATGTATATATATTTAGAGACCAGAAACAGTTGACAGGCATGAATACCAATGCATCGGGTTACCAAGCATCAGTACAGGCAAGGAGTAGAGCTATGTTCATATATTTATGTACATTTATGTATTATGTATATAAATATGTATAACATTATATATATAATATATAAATATATATTATATATATGTAAACATATCCCATAACCCCTCAAGCATACCACCTGGGTGGGCATCTCTGAGTAAGTGTTGCCTGGGATGCCTGCATGTTACCTGATGGACAACCCTACCACTTGGTCCTGCCACATGCAAACTTAGAGTTAGATGACCAACACATTTAGGAAAAGTCATTGGTCTTTTCTCTTTGTGGATTCCAGTGATGTGCCCCAGTTTCTAAAGCTCTCAAATGAGGAGCCACTTAGAGTAGCAGGTGTATTGTCTTTGCGGCATTCCTCTTGAGACGCAAATGGTAGAACAGCATTTATGGCAGAAACTTGGGCAGTGCTACTTTAGAATTGACTATAATTTCCTGTGCTTCTGTGCCCTTTGCTGTGGCATAATGGGGCCTGCCTCATGGAGCTTACAGTCCAGTGAGCCTTTCTTATCTTTGATTGGCCCACATAACCATGTGATTACTTGGATATCCCTAGACAATAGATATTTGGCGTTTTGCCCTGAAGCATCCAGGACACATGTGAAAGCTGGGAAAGCAGCACAAATGTTGACAAGTTAGGCAAGAGCTGCTCATCAGAGGACCGTGAACTTCCTGATGGTGTGAATTCATTCACTGTGCACATACATGGTATACATACAGTAGTGAATAATTGTCTTATACACTCATATTGGTGCAGAGTCTGACACACAGTAAATGCTTTAAAATGTTTGTTCAATGAATAAATGAATGTTGTTGAATGCCCTACTGATTCTTTGCAGATCCTCTGGCCCACTCTGCTGCCTCTATTTTTCTATGTGAAATAGAAAGAGAGAGAAAGAGAGAAAGAAAGAGAGATAGAGAGAGACCAAGACTGAGCCGCATCAGACCATATCCTCAAAGGAAAGTGCGTAGGAACAGTGTATGAATGGGGTCCTGCCAGTCACAGCAGGGAAAAAAGGCCACCTGGAAGACTGTGTGATCTAGCATCACCGGGAAGGCAGCACTGGACTTGCTTCCTTGGTGTAGTCCATTGGGTCTTTTTGAGGAACCAACTGCAAGATGGACCTTATAATGGCTTTAAATAACTCCTTAACACAATTAAGGTTCCATTCACACTTTGTGGTCAGAGCGCTAGCTGTTCAGGAGAAGGTACTGACCATGATTATGTACCAAGCAAAGGATAGTGTGTCATCACCCACGGCAGAGACCACACTTGATTGCAATCAAGCTATGTCCTGCATGTGTGGAGTCAGGAAAAGATCGAGATGAGGCTGGTGGTTTAGGTTTGGCTCTTATTGCGAAGAGCCTCATTTTCTCAGGAACCTGGACTGTGTCCAAAGGTAACAGGGAGGGAGTCATTCGAAAATTTTTAAGCAAGATAACTGAAAATCTCTGGTGTATGTTTTAGAGGCAAACCATGGCAGAAATGTGTATGGAATTGGAGGGGAAGAAAATTGAAAGCAGAGAAGCCAGTCAGAATGTCATTACCATGCCCAAGTGAGTAGCGCTATGGGCTACAGGTGATTTTTGAAGATTTTTCTATCTATTGTTGTGTTTGTGGGGATGCAGTTGGGCTCATGATGTAGCTGAATGTTCAAAATGGTGAATTCTTCTGTATTTGCATTATAGTTTAGTAAGTCATGAGATTAATTATGCCCGTTAATGAATCAGCAAGTTAACATTCTGTGATTTTATGATCGGCAGAATTTCATCTCCTTATATTTCATTCTTTGCCAAGGGAATATCTTGCTTTCCTTCTTGTAGAGGTTGAGTTGGAATCACATAAGAATATAGCAAAACATTATTTGCTGTGAAACGCTACTGGTGCCTTGAAGGAGTTGGTTTATTCATCAAAGCACCTAAACTGCACGCAGGGAGGAAGTTAGCCAGCAGAATTGGGCTCACTGTCATAGAGGGTCATATACGTACAGGTTCTTGAGCTTTGGGCAGATGAAGTGCAAGCCTATTTATTTGTTTAGTCTGTTAGAAAGAGATCCTTTCTTCCCCAGCACCTATCTTATATTATCGCAGTTACTGGGATTGCTCAGGCATGATGTGAGTTTAATCAGGGCCAAGTGTGTAAAGTAGCTTTTTAAACATGGGCTTGGACTGAAGATTCTTAGAATTGTGTTCTTAGTAAAAGGAGGGGAAAGCCACCACCTCTCTTGTGTGGTTGTTTTCACTAATGAATCTCTGTTTTCTGTGTTATCAGAGTTACAGCTTTTGGAAATGGAAAGAAGTACCTGGGTTTCAAACGGAAAGAAGAGTAGCTGGGTTTCAACACAATGGTGATTAGTAAATGGAACTTTCTTGTTGTTGGCCGAGGGATCAGCTACTAGCCTTGGCTTACTGCTAAAGTGGAGATACTACCTGTAAGAGAAATCTCACCAAGGGGTTTGGTCTAGGCCAGGGGTTAGCAAGCTTTTTCTGAAAAGTGCCAGGTAGTAAACATTTTAGGATTTGTGGGCCGTATGGTCTCTGTGGCAACTACTCAACTCTGCCATTGTAGTGAGGAAAGCAGCCACAGACAATACTGAAATGAATCAGCATGGCTGTGATCCAATAAAACTTTATTTACAAAATAGGTGGTGGCAAGATTTGGCCTGTGAGCTTTAGTTTGCTGAGTGTTGGTCTAGGGAATAACTAATGTTAGAGAAGTGGGTGGAGAGGATTGCATTAGTAAACTATATTTTTCCCCTCCCTCTCACCTTTTCACCGTGTTTGCCTCTAGGCACCTTCCCACAAATGTAACAGAAAATTATAGCACCATCCAAACCCTACAGTTTGTTTTATTTAAGAACTCAATGCCATGCCAAAGGGAATAAAGGAATTGCCCAAAGTTATCAAGAGTATGCCAGCAAATTTCACATTTGTTGATAGACTGGGTTGAGGCTAATGACAGGGTAATGGATGATCACATAAAAATGAACATTTCATATGGTGGTGAACAATTTATATTTTTTATTCTTTTGGTGTACCCAAAAGAAGACTAGTTCTTTTTCACATGGTTGTGAACACTAGAGTTTCTCTGTTTATGTCCCATTAACTTTCCAGCTCTGGTTTTATCATTACCCAGAGGTTTTGAGGCTACCCTCCAAACCATTAGGTGTTAGTCTGCTTTTCTGTTTTTTTCCCAAAGCTCAGAAAACTCATTGTAGGGCCAGGCACGGTGGCTCACGCCTGTAATCCCGACACTTTGGGAGACGGAGGCGGGTGGATCATCTGAGGTCAGGAGTTCAAGACCAGCCTGGCCAACATGGTGAAACCCCATCTCTACTAAAAATACAAAAATTAGCTTGGCATGGTGGTGCGTGCCTGTAGTCGCAGCTGCTTGGGAGGCTGAGGCAGGAGAATTGCTTGAACCCGGGAGACGGAGGTTGCAGTGAGCTGAGATCATGCTACTGCACTCCAGCCCGGCTGACTGAGCAAGACTCTGTCTCAAAAAAAAAAAAAAAAAGCGAGAGAGAAAGAAAACTCATTGTGTCAGACACCTTTTGTGCACTTGTTCGCATTTTCTCAGCCTCGCCTGTCTCTTGCTCCAACTTTGCAGAACCATG
Organism: Symphalangus syndactylus; assembly: GCF_028878055.3. Lineage (NCBI taxonomy): Eukaryota > Metazoa > Chordata > Mammalia > Primates > Hylobatidae > Symphalangus > Symphalangus syndactylus. The sequence goes on from NC_072436.2 coordinate 87,174,122, forward strand.
AGCGAATTTCCCCAAGTACAATCTGACATCACCTTATCCCTTGCCCTCTAATCAGCCTTCTTGCTCCCCACCCAGGGCTTTCTAGTTGCATTGCAGCAGGCACCCCAGCCCACTCCTCCACAGCCCACAAGTAGCGAACTTCTAACAAAGGAGAACGGGAGCCAGTGGACATATTCTTTACCTTTCTCCACCATGTGGTATAATCCTGAAATGCTATTCTGTGACTTCTCAAGCAGTCACAGTTAGTGGTGGCCAGTTCAATGACACATCAATTTGTTGGCCCCCACTTGTTCCTCACTCCTACTCCCGGGGGTTGCACTCTTTACTAACATGCTGGCATACAGATTCTGTGATTTGGGATCTTCTTTCTGGGAACCCAAGCTATGTCTGCTCTAGGGAGAAATAGCTTACATACCAAAGGAATTGCAGTCTCCAGTCCCAGGCTGATCTCGCACAATATCATCAGCGTTAGAGAATTAGAAGGAAAAAAAGAAAAGCTCCAAGTAGATTGAGGGGCAGAAAAAGAATGAGACATGAGACAGCAGGGCCCAAGGGCACATGTGCAGGAAGGGAGCTTGTGGGTGTCTGACTGGGGAGTAGTGTGTGGAATAGAAGCCTGGATGGGAGGATTTACTAACATGGGGGCACTCACCTGTGACTCTGGACATGATGTTTTGGCAGTAACTTCTGGAATCAACACAGAAAGCCATGGGAACTGCTCAGCTTCACTCCTCCTAGTACCTCTCCTCTCCCTATTGTTGCTGATTTTACTATTGTCTGGGGGGCCCATTTTGCAGCCTGATGATCTCACATTGCAGGGATTTGCCCAGAATGCAAAGTAGCTGCTAGCTGGTATTTGCTCTGCCTTATTTGTCTGAGTCCATAGGAGGGAAGAACGCTGTACTCTGCTCTATATTTTCTAACACATCCTCCTTTCAGTCCCAGGAAAGATGCATCCCTTCTCTGTGCACAGTCTTGGCCAGCAGCCTCAGGAGGCACTGAGGATGTAACTCATGGAAAGTAAAATGTGGTGCTGTCACAGAGGCTCAGGGTTTCCAGCTGGGTTTGTAGCATCCCAGAAGGTGGCAGGAATTCTGTTCCAAATCTGATCTCAGAGTTCGAACCAGGTCCTAGAAATCCCTTTTGACCAAGCCACAGAAATGGGGGTGAGGAAAACTAAAGGAATGTCACGGCAAAGCAGCATGCCCTCTCCTTGCTCTGATGCCACCCACAGCTAACCCAGTCTTAGCTGAAGTTGGTGTGAATAATTATCACTTTCTTTCCAGTAACGGTCCTTCCAGCTCATTTACCCAGCAGTAGAGATTCAGATTGAGCATTGTCTTTTTTTTTTTTTAAATCAGCCTCTAGGATTTTTCTATTACTTTTCTTGATCTTATTAGTTTCATGCTTCAGCTGTTCATGCTTGTATAACTGCATCTGCATTTCCGTCTCCAGTCCCAGGCTGATCTTGCAAAATATCATCAGCGTTAGAGCATTAGAAGGAAAAAAGAAAAGCTCCAAGTAGATTGAGGGGCAGAAAAAGAATGAGACATGAGACAACATCTGGGCTCTCAAAAGGCCCTCCTGCTTAAACTTCCTGGTTTGCAAAGAAATTTACAGACCGAGTGTACTCACGTTTTCATTTGCGTGTGTCCCCTAGCCTCCTTCTTAGTTTTGAGATAATAAGAAAGATTTTTCCCAGCTTGGTGTTCTTCCCGATAGGCTTCCAGGAGCAGCCCTGACTTTCCTAGGACTTATTGAAAAGGTATGACTTTTGCTACCTTGAAACCTAGTTGATGAAAACAAGCGAAGATGTGCTTAACCTCTCTTGGCAAGTTTTCAATTGCTTTTATTCAGAGACTCAATCTTGAGAGGTCATCAGAAAATTCCACCAGAGAGGAGATAGACTACTACAGATACCCTCTAGTCTCTAAGCACTATGTCCACATATTTGTTTTCACTGTACTTGATGATAATTCCTGAGAAAAAGAGAGGATTATATAAGAGAAAAAAATGTTCCTAATCCGTAAACAAGCCAGTGCAAGCAACGATCAAGTCTCCATTCTACCACATATTAACTGTGTTACACTGGGTAGATTGTTTAGCTCTCTGAGGTTTCTTTTGTCAGTTGCAAAACTTTGTTGCTCTGTTGCAAGGTAAGAGTTTGTTAAGTTGCTCACACAGAGTGCATAGTAGGTACACAGTAAATGGTTGTTTTTATTAGGCAGCAAGGCACTTTGTGTATCTGTTGTTGCTTTCCTGCTTAGTGTCTGCAAATTTGCAGTCTTGGATTGAATTGCTCAGTCCATCAAAATAGACTTGAAAAGACTGATAATAAATCCTTGAAGAGAAAGAATATGCATAAGTACCATTTGTTCCTATCAAACAAACTTATTGACCTGCTGAGAAGATCCCCCTCAGACAACATCATCAATTAATTGGGAAAATTATTGGATTAGGAGATATATCATCTAAACACAATCAACCTATTTGTCAATTATGACTATTACATGATACACAGAAGAATAAGAACAGCTAACACTTATTGGTTACTGAGTATGTGCCAAGTGCTTGACCATCAATATTTCCTCAAATCCTCACAGCCATTCTGGTGGGCAGGCACAGCTGTTGCCCGTGTGCTCCTGGGGAGGACACCGAACTGAGAGAGAATGGCTTCCTTGCCTAAAGTCACATGGCAGGCAGTTTAGGTGGTAGGTCTTGGCCCTGGTCTCGACTCAGAGCTCTTGCCCAGTGTGTCCTGCTGCCTCTACCCTCTGCGTTTTACCATTGTCACCTGTAACACAAAGCAAACGTGGTGCTTCCTTCACTGCAGTGTCCTCATGGCCACATTGGAGACTGAGGCAAAAGGAAAAATGTGCACCCCTAGAGACAGTGATCAGAATATCCTCTCATTTTTGAAACAAGTAGAAAAAGTTAATAAAACCTCTACAATAACAACAAAAAAACCCCAAAAGACTGTATGTAAAGCCAAACATTGCCCAATTCTTTTCTTTTCTTTTTTTTTTTTTTGAGATGGAGTTTCGCTCTTGTTGCCCAGGCTGGAGTGTAACTCCCCCAGGTTCAAGCGATTCTCCTGCCTCAGCCTCCCGAGTAGCTGGGATTACAGGCACCCGCCACTACACCCGGCTAATTTTTTGTATTTTTAGTAGAGATGGGGTTTCACCATGTTGACCAGGCTGATCTTGAACTCCAGACCTCAGGTGATCCACCCGCCTCAGCCTCCCAAAGTGCTGAGATTACAGGAGTGAGCCACCACACCCAACCACATTGCACAATTCTTATACCATTGTCAACCTTCATAAACCTGGAGGGGTCAGTAGGGCACGGGGAGGGGTGACACAGGGGTCCCTTGGCCCAGGAAGCTTGAGCTGATTGGGAATAACTGTTCCCATTGCAAAATAACACAGGGTGGTAAAACAAACAAACAGCATGGCCATCTTTATTTAAAATTTTGATTTTTTTCCATCATGGATTTTTTTTTGACATTAATTTTTATTTTTTAAAAGATTGCATTTGACCAGGCACAGTGGCTCAGGCCTGTAATCTCAACACTTTGGGAGGCTAAGGCTGGAGGATTACTTGAGTTCAGGAGTTCAAGACCAACTTGGACAACACAGGGATACTCCGTCTCTACAACAAATTTGAAAAGAAAAATTAGCCAGGCATGGTGGCATGTGCTGGTGGTCCTAGCTACTCAGGAGGCTGAAGTGGGAGGACTGCGTGACAGAGTGAGACCCTGTCTCAAACAAACAAACAAGCAAAAGGACTGCATTAAAATTTTCTGTATCTTGATTTTAGAGTTTTTTGATGCTACATTGTTGGGCTGCAGTGCGAGCCTCCCATGCCCTCACCTTAATCGTGGCTTTGCTTTGTTGCCATGAAAATATGAGGAGAGAATCGTCTGTTTTAAAAAATACCTGGCTGCAGTGAAGGGAGTGATGAGACTATAAGGGTAGGAACAACAAAAAATGATCACTAAACTGAACTGCAGGGCCAAGGAGAGGAATTTGATTTTCTCTTCTTTTGAGACAGGGTCTTGCTCTGTCACTCAGGCTGTAATACAATGGTGCAATCATAGCTCACCGTAGCCTTGAACTCCTGGGCTCAAGATATCCTCTCACCTCAGCCTCTCAAGTAGCTACGACTACAGGCATGTGCCACCACAGTCAGTTATTTATATTCATAGAGACAAGCTTTTAGCTTTTGCTATGTTGCCCAGGGTGGTCTTGAACTCCTGGGCTCAAGTGATCCTCCTGCCTCGGCCTCCCAACTTGCTGGGATTATAGGTGTGAGCCACTGCACCCAATTGTTTTTTGTTTTCTCCTCTGAGAAGAAAAGGGTGGGGGAAAGAAGGAAGGATGGATTGGGAAACCAGGGCTGCTGATCTGCAGAGAGGCTGTGCTGGGCGAGGAGGGGCTGGAACACTCCCTGGTCATGTCATGGCCATAGATGTTGTCATAATAATGTTACTTACCCTTCCATTTGAAGAGGTGTGTGTTTTTGGGGTATAAAACATCTTTGTCTCATTGAAATTTTCAGTTGAGGCCAGGAGTAGCAGCTCACGCCACACTACTAGGATTACACCTAGCACTTTGGGAGGCTGAGTTGAGAGGATTGCTTGAGCCCAGGAGTTCGAGACCCCTGTCTCTACCAAAATTCAAAAAATGAGGCGGGAAGATTGATTGAGCCTGGGAGGTCGAGGGTGCAGTGAGGCATGATTGCGCCACTGCACTCCCACCTTGGTTATGGGAGTGAGACTCTGTCTCAAAAAATAAATAAATAAGAAATCTTTAGTAGATTATGCTAAACCTACATATGTTTTGGGTTGCAGAAATAAACAGGCAGCTGAGTTCATGCTTAGTGGATGTTGTGAGGAACAGATCAACTTCAGCAGGAGCCTGGAGGCAGAAGGTGCAAGATAACTTGACCTCCTAGGAGTTTATAGAAATCATGGGAAAGTTTTTAGATTTCTATAGAGCAAGTAAGAAGTGGTTTGAGTCAGTCTTATCTAAATCTTGAGGGGCAGGAAAGGCCTCCTACATCTTCTGGTTTCCTGAAAAATCTTCTGGAAGAAATTCAGGGGACTAGGTTCTAGATAGGGTTGTGACTTGATTCTAGCAGGTGCTCCTGGGATTGCAGATTTGCTGAATGTTTTTCTGTTTCTCTTTCTCGTCTTAAGGGGGCAGGATCACTGTCTTATTAATATGTGCATGAGCTTGCAGAACATAGTAAGTAGTCCCACCCTGCTTGCTCCTTTCTTCTTTTACACGACCTCCCTGCCAACTTGGGTATGTCCACCTGGGCAGGCAGCAAGAACAGCGCTGCATGCTGTCTAGGCATTTGTGTGTGACTTAAGGGTATCGGTGCACGTCTGTCCTGTCCTGGAGTGTGCTCCTCCCTAACCTGGGCAAGGGAGGTGATCAGGGAACACAGCATTCTCAGGCATCCGGGGGTCTCTCCACCACCATTCTAGTTGAAACTCCACTTGGAGAAGAAGGGATAGATGGCCCTCCAGCCCGTTTCCAGTGGAGTTTGTGGCAGAGTGGAAGTGGGTAATCCTTCCCCTTCCTGGAGTCTACCTGCTACTCTGGTCTCTGCCCCATAAACCTCACAGGACTATTAGACAAATGTATGAAATTTTTATTGACGAGATAGGGGATCTGAGAATGGCAGTTTGGTGTGAGCTTTATCTTACTTAAAGCTGCACAAAGATGGGGAGGTCTTTGCATGCTCAGAACTTTGCTAGGAGAGTGTTCCCTGATCTATATCCCTCTTTCTAGCTAGCCCCCAGTCCCAGATAGCACCCCTGCTTCAGGTCCCCAAGTCAGGCACGCTCATGAGCCACACTCCATGGGGTTCAGGCAGCAATTCCGCTTACTGGGGGCTTCCTGCAGTTGCAATAATGAACAATGTCTCAGAGCTTTTTTCAGTGCCCTGGGACGGCGGTGGGGTGGCCTCTGGTCCTGTGTGTGAAGTTCTATGTGGATCTTTGGAATATAGTTCTGTCTTACTACCAAGAAGCTTCAGTGCCTGATTTTCTTACTCAGCTCCTCACCAAAATAAGCATTCATTTTTCTTAGAAACTACACAGTTCAGTGTCATAGGAGGAGGGACATTTCCTCCATTTAGCATGGCTTTGACTTTGCAGTTTTTAGAATAGGTCCAATTGTTATGGCCCTTTCCTGCTCTCCTGAGCCTGGCTTGTTTTAGAAAGAAACCATGTCTACTTTAAACAATATTATTATCAGTGATGTATGGCATTAATTCTAATTACATTAATTCCACTTATCCTTTTGCCGGTGTGCAAAACCTGCATGGTTTGGGAATGAAGAATATTTTACCATCTTATATACTGTATTAGTCTTTTTTGGGCTGCTGTAATGGAATGCCATAGACTACATGGTTTATAAAAACAGAAATTTATTTCTCATGGTTCTAGAGGCTGGGAAGTCCAAGATCAAGGCACTGGCAAATTTGGTGTTAGGTGAAGGCCTACTTCCTGGTTCATGGATAGATGTCTTCTTGCTGCATTCTCAAATGGCGGAAGGGATGAGGGCTCCCCAGGGCTTCTTTTATAAGGGCACTAATCCCATTTGCAAGTGCTCTACTGTTGTGACTTCATCACCTCCCAAATGCTTCACCTCCAAACCCCATCACCTTGGGCACTAGGATTTAACCTATGAATTTCAGAAGGACACAAACATTCAGTCTATAGCACATACCTTATCCAAAATAAAAGTATTTATAAGCACACAAATTTGGTCAACCACTATTTTGGACATGAAGTAGAAAACATAGCTCTAAGTTGATTATTTCTTCTTGGAGAAAATTAAACACATAACAGAATTATAATACAGCCTTGTCTTCCTCAATTGACCCTTTTGCACTTAATACACTTCTCTCACACACCATACCCCACTGGGGATATGCTATGTCAGCCAAGACATTTTCCTTTTTGTTCCCCAAATGTGCTGTGTTCATTCCTTCACAGGTGAATAAAATCTCTGCTAACAGCAGAACCTACAAGCATATTTCCTTTACCATCCAGAGAAGATGTACTCCATGTCCCAAAATGATTGGTTTGATTTATGTTGCTTCTCTTGGCATCTACCAGACGTTTCTAACTTCTACCTCAAGACCCCCATCCTTTCTTCTGTGAAGAGATGACCATGGTAGAGTAGCCATAGTAATAAAAACAGTGTTTTCAATGTGCCAGGCATTGGGAGGTGTCCTGGTTAAAAATAAAAGCTCTGGAGTCAGTCTAGTGTTTCAGTTTTGGCTCTGCCACTTACAAAGGTGACTTTGAGAAATAGCTTAAACTCTTTAGTTCACTCATCTGTAAAATGGGGATACTTACAGTATTCTCCTCATGGAGTTGATGTGAAGAGTAAGTGAGTTCGTGTATGGAAAGCATTTATCATGGAGGTACATAGTAATTTCTCTGCACAAGTTAGCTATAGTATTATAAATAACCTACCTGAAATCACAGAGCTATGAGTTGGTGGAGAAGTCCTGGAACACCATAGTCACTGCTCAAAATGAAATGTAAGTCTTATTACTATTATTAATTGGAGGACCTTTCCTTTCTTAAATTTCCATTTGGAGGACACTTCATTAAATGCTCATCTTTCTTGGTTGCCCCTTCCCCTCCACACACACTTACACTCATTCCTTGATGGAAGAAGAGGAATGATTCATCTGGTTGCTAAGTTTTGATGAAGGAACTGAGCATGGTGGCTCATGTTCCTTCTGCCTGTTTTGTCACCTGCCTGCAGAGGATTTACATGCTCCTTGGCAGGCCCCTGGGAGTTAGAGGGTGTCCTCTAGGTGTCCAGGGCTGCCAGTGCCTGGGTTGATACATGTTCCTTTATCATATCTGGTTTAGTAAACCCATGTGGCTACATGCCTGAGGCATATCCTTCTTCTTAGGCCTTATCAGTAATAAAGCTTATATTTTGATATTTATCTGCTTGACATCTACATCTATCTATTAATTGGGTTCTGAACTCAGGCTTGGGAAAGGGAGGTACTATTTATTAACTCTTCAGACCCCACCAGTATCCTTCAAATAGACCATCAAGCTCTGTTGATTACCTGGTCTTCATTTCTCCTACATTCAATTCTTCTCTCTGGCCTTTGCGCCATTGCCTTGGTGTAGAATCTTATCAGTATTGCAGTAGCTTTCTAACAGTTCTCATTGCTAATAGAGAATGAGATATATAGAGAATAAAAAGTTTCTATTTCAGCCCATCCCTCTTCACCTCTGCACCTCTGTCTCAGCCCTAGAGTGCAGATATGACACTCCCCTACTCACAATTCTTAAATGCTTCTCTCTGACTCTAGAACAATACATTCCTTAGTGCCGAATACAAGGCCTTCAAGGCATGGCCACCCCTTACCCTTCTTAGTTATATGTATGCCTTAAGCAGCCTCTGTTCCAATTAATTTGAGCTAGTTGTTACATTATTGGACATATCAGATTCTTCTTTACCTGCATGACTTTGCAGATACTGTTTCCTCACTTTAGAATGCTGTTTCCTCCTTCTGTACCTGGCCACCATGAATTCTTAAACTATTAGCTTAAGGGCTGTCTTCTCCAGGAAGCCTCACCTTTCCACTGAGTACATTCTCCTTGTGGGCATCTATGGCACTTACCCCACAGAGGTGCAAATGTCTGCCTTCACCTGTCTGCTCTACTAGTTAATGAGCATCTTTAAACTGAGCACTTAGCTGCAGGGTTTTGTCCTGAGGAGGAGTCGTGCATCTTCCTTGTATCTTCTTGGTTCAAGTTGATGAACAGACAAATCACAGAAGAGGAAAATTAGCAGTTAAATAAACATATAAAAAGCAGCTCAACCTCAAGAGTGATTAGGAAAGATTCAAATTAAAACCACAACTGGATGCCATTTCATACTTTTAGGGTTGACAAAAATTAAAAAGCCTGCTAAAACCAAGTGCTGACATAGATGCAGGCAACTGGTCCTGCCATGCACTGTTGATGGTAGTGGCAATTAGAACAATCACTTTGGTGTAATTTTACAACAGCTAGTAAATTTTAAGATGCATGCATGCTATAACCCAACCATTCTACTTCTAGTTATACCCTCTGAACAAATTCTGGCACCAGAAAAGTAAAAGTATGTTCATTGCAGCATTACTTGTAATTATGACCAGTCAAAGGTGTTTAAATATCCATCCACAGAAGAATGAATAATAACTCATGGTGCGTTTATGAAGTAGAATATTGTATAACAGATAACATAAATAAACTAGAGCTAAAGTTACCAACATGAATAAATTTCACCCACTCACCATGAAGAGTGAAAATGCAAATTGTAAAATGATACTTACAGTATACCATTTATTTAAAGTTTAAATAAGCAGCCAAAACAATATAATACATTGTTTAAGTATACACACATATGTAGTAAAAATCTAAAGGAATGCTTGGGAACAATAAACACCAAGTTAATGTTTATGGCTATTGCTGGGAGGGAGTGGAATGAACATAAGGGATCTTAACTGTGTTTGTAATGTTTTTTCTCAAACCGAGTAGTGAGGTCATGCTCACTCTGTTATCCTCTGTTGCTTGATTATCTCTTGTATCTTGTTTTTCAAATGAGCAAAATCTTTTATCACCAAAAGAAAAATTAAAAACCCCATATTCTTCTCTTTAGTAGCAAGGGCAAGTATCATAACCCCTCTGGGCCTCAGTTTTCCCATCCATAAACTGATAATAGTAATTCCTTATTCTGTTGGTTATGTTAGGATCAAATGAGAGATTGCAAGCCAAACAGCACAGTATCTAGCACACATATTGAATATCCTGCTAATGTTAGAATTGATGATAATTCTAGAAGGTTCTTTATGTATGCATGTTAAGTTTAAAGTGAAATAATGTCAGTTGTCAATAGCAAATACATTATCAGTTCCTTTCCTGCCTATCCAACTCCCAAAACCTCAACCTGAAAGGTGGGTGATGCATTTAATTTTTCATGTTTAGAGTTTAATTAAGTCTTTCCCTTAGGTCGTGACTGCATAGGTCAATATTGTTTTCAAGGCTGGGTTAATATCCTTGACTTTTTAGATAATTTAGATAATTGAGATGCTTCAGGCAGAACCTGTCTAAACGCATAGTGTGTTGGACACAGAGGCGAGTCCTGACACATTAAATGTTCTCTCTCTCTCTCTCTCACACACACACACACACACACACACACACACACTGCAGTCCATCCTGCACATTGCGTTACTCTTCTTGCTTTAAAGTATTTAAGTGGCTTTTGAGTTCATTGCAAACTCAATCCCCTCAACCCAGATCAGCTCTACTGCCTGGCTTCCTTTTCGGCCTATCTTTGCCCCAGCAAAACCAAGTGGTGTGTCTTGTTCCATCTCCACACCTGAGCTGCGACATCACAGCCAAATGTAGAGCCTCCTTGGATTGCGCAGGCCTCCTTGATAGTCTGACTTCCCATGGGCAAGATCAAGGAACCAAGGAAGCAAGGAACAGTCCACTATGCATGCTGCAGAAGAGAATAACATAAAAAGCAGTGTAGTAGAAAGAAGGCGCATATCAGAAAGCTGGGGCAGAGTCAGGCAATATGCTGGGCTTTTGTAATACATTTTGTAATAATTCCCTCCTACCATAAAATCGAATAATGGGTATAATATCAGTTCGGAGTATCATGACTTAATGTTCTAATGAATTATTATAAAACTCCATGGGGGATCTAAAAGTCTAGTAAACAAATCTTTTTGCGCTGCAAACCTTGCCCAAATATTCTGGAGCCAGAAATCCAGGTTTTGAATCTCAACACTTTCTCTACACAGAAAGGTTAAGTTACTTGCGACCTTTAGTAAATTACCTCTGTGACTCTTTAAGGTGAGGGAAATAGTAGTGCCTATTTCACAGGTTTATTGTGAAGGTTAAATGAGTTAATATGTGAAATCAAATCGCGCCTAATAATAGAAAGTGTGAAAACTGTTAGCCGTTCTTCCCTGCCTAATTTGGTTGGACTACAAAAGGTTCTTTGTATCTTAATATAAGTTGTTTGTATTTTAGAAGCGCAAGCATAATTTGACTGTTTTAACAGAATTACTGTTAAATAGGCTGAAAGGGACAATGAAGAAGCAATAAGACCAGACAGTAGGCTTTTGAAGGAATCTAGGTGAGAGATAATGGTGGTTCACACAGGGTGCTGACAGGTGAGGTGACAAGAAGTCTATACAACAAAATCTACTAAATAATCTCTCATCCCCCATTGCTTTGTGGTACCCAACTTTATCACAAATCAAGCGCCTTTGCACGTATGTGCGAGTGTGCATTGTATGCATGCATATGTGTGTGATGTGTGTGCATGCATGTGTGTGTGTCTTTGAGCTCTACTCGATTCATTGCATCTATCTGTTCTGTGAGTACTATCAGATTTTTAATACAAAGACTTTGTGATACGTGTTAGTATCTGGTAGAGCGAGTCCTCCTTTTTTGTTCTTCTTTTTGAAAGTTAACATAGTTATGCTCTTTTATTTCAATGTATACATTTTTTGAGTGACTTTATCACATTCCTCAGAGCAGAAATTGTGTTTCGAATGATACTAAGTCTGTAATTAATTTGAAGAGAAATGTCATCTTTAAGATGTTGTTATCACTTCTATGCATTCATATCCTTTCCTTATGTCCCATAATTAAAATTTTAAATTAGTTCCCATAAAAATCTTTTATGTTCTTTCTTAGGTTGATTCTTAAATGCTTTGTTGTAAAGAGTATGTTATTTTCTATTTGATTAAGGCTGGAATAAAGAAATATTGATTTTCATAAATTGATCCTGTTCTAGTAACCTTGCTGAGGTTTCTCATTAGATCCCATAATTTATCTCTATTTTATTGGGTTTTTACATTTTCTGCAATTGATTATAGTTTGGAACTGAAGTTCATAGTTCACTGCCTGAAAGTTGAAATTCTAATTTTAATAAAAGTGCAAAATTCAAGATCCTTTGTTTTCATAAGGATAAACAAAATGTACAATTCCAGACCTTAGTGAAACCACAGCTAGGGATAATCAAACTATTTTTCCAATTATAATCACACCAAACCACATTCCCAAGCACAGTATCTTTCCTAATGTTAATGCTAACATTAGCAGCAATAAAAATACTAATCGTTCAATTTACATATATTTTAGCATAATAATTCATAACCATCAATGAATATCTCAACCTTTTACATGTTTATTATACCACAAGTAAATGTTATGTTTTTATTTTTTCTTTCATTATACATACTTGTCTTTGCTTATAATACAAACATCAATGTCATATTGTTTTTCATTTCGTTCACATATCATATACATTCATTTAACACAAGTCAGGATTTATAGTTATACATTAATAGTAAAATTCACCAGATATTTAAATATTTAAATACAAGACTGAAAAAGGAATCTATTTTCAATTTTGTTTTATTTGCATATTTTTTCACATAAAGGAATTCGGGAATCCATCAGTTTTTAGCCAGTTTAGAATTATAACTTCAGGTTTAAAAAAAGACCATTCATTTATATGGACTTACAGGTAAGAATAATTGTGAATTTCTATGAGCAACGCAAATAACAGTTTAGGTAGTCACATCACATTTTAGTAAGTATAAATATTCAAATGGGATAGTAATTTAAAACATTTCTAACAGTAGAAACAATTTTTCAGCTTCATAAATTACCAAGGGATGCCATTTCTAGTTGAGGATAGTCCAGTGAAAACATTAGCATACTAGTTTGTTTTTAGACCATACATAAGAACACACACAAATTAATTGACTGTGACATAATATTCTTCTGTTTAGGAGTTTGAAATATTCAAAGAAAAGGAATAAATTGTATGCCAAGGACATCTCATGAAAAATTAGAAGCAGTATAAGTAGTCAAAACTAAGAAAATAATTACAAAAACTACAGCATATCAACTATGGAATATTAGGCAGCCATTGAAATTTGAAAACCATATAGCATATTAAAAAGTATCTATGTTGTTGAGTAAAGAAAGAAAATTTATAAAAGCTGAATATAGCCAGGCGTGATGGTGCATGCCTGTATTACCAGCTGCTTGGGAGGCTGAGGTGGGAGAATCCACTTGAACCTGGGAAGTTGAGGTGACAGTGAGTCATGATCACGCCACTGCACTCCAGCCTGGGTGACAAAGCAAGACCCTGTCTCAAAAAAACAAAACGAAAACAAACAAGCAAAAAAGTAAAAAAAAAAAAAAAAAAAAAATTGAACAAATACAAGGATCTTAACTGTATGTTTAAAATATAATTGTTGGCCGGGTGCAGCGGCTCACGCCTGTAATCCCAGCACTTTGGGAGGCTGAGGTGGGCAGATCACAAGGTCAGGAGATCGAGACCATCTGGCTAACACGGTGAAACCCCGTCTCTACTAAAAATACAAAAACAAACGTAGGCGAGCATGATGGCGGGCGCCTGTAGTCCCAGCTACTCGGGAGGCTGAGACGGGAGAATGGCGTGAACCCGGGAGGTGGAGCTTGCAATGAGCCGAGATTGTGCCACTGAACCTCAGCCTGGGTGACAGAGCGAGACTCCATCTAAAAAATAAAATAAATAAATAAATAAATAAATACATAAATAGAAGTGTCCTTGGCCAAATAAAAAATGAAATTATTAGTTATAGAGTGGTGAGATCATTAGAGAATTCTTCATTCTCCAAATTTACGGGGGGAGTAATAATAATAGTCACAAAAATATCTTGAATATCTGCTTTTGTGCTAGAACCTATACTAAATATATACATAATTTCTAATCTTAGCAAAAATCGCTGTCAGTGCTTCTCAAGCTTTAGTGAGCATCAGGAGGGCTTGTTAAAACACAGATTGCAGGCCTACCTGCCAGACTTTCTGATTCAGTAGGTCTGGGATAGATTTCAGAATCTGAATTTCTAACGAGTTCCCAGGAATTTTGATGCTGTTGGTTAAGGTCCACACTTTGAGAATCTCTGATTTATAACATAGGCATATTCCCCATGTTGTAAATGGGGAAATGAGGAGTCAGCAGTTAAATAACAAAGCTAGTAAGCTATAGAGAGAGGATTTACCACAAGTTTATTTAACTCTGAAGCTTGTCCTGTTTTTTTTTGAGATGGAGTCTCTGTCTGTCGCCCAGGCTGGAGTGCAGTGGCACGATCTTGGCTCACTGCAACCTCTGCTGCCCAAGTTCAAACAATTCTCGTGCCTCAGCCTCCTGCATAGCTGGGATTACAGGCGTCTGCCACCGTGCCCAGCTAATTTTTGTATTTTTAGTAGAGATGCGGTTTCATCATCTTGTCCAGACTTGTCTTGAACTCCTGACCTCGTGATCCAACTGCCTCGGCATCCCAAAGTGCTGGGATTACAGGCGTGAGCCACTGCGCCCAGTCAGTTTGTTGTTTTTACACTTTCTTTGTCCATGGAGTGTGATCTTATTGCTCAGCCACCAAGTGTCTTAGTTTTCTTGTTGGCTTCATCCTCCCAGGGTGCTGCACAACAGCTGACCACTCATTAGGAGGCTTCCTAAGATGGCATATGCCTGGGGGAATCAAAGTCTTGCTTTTTGGGTTCCAAAATCTAGAAACTGAGATCTTGCTGGTATTCCTGAGTTAAACTGGACTTAAGGGAAATTCCTCACATGAGCAAAGCTCTCAATAGGCTGATACATGAAGTCAGGATGCCAGCTTACTAAGAGAAATGTTATTACCACGGGACCAGACATTCCTGCTTGGCCTGACTGGGCACACTTTTCCTGAAGGTATGTTCCATGCATGAGAAACCAAATTATCAGAAGGCCACTTGGTGACAATGGAATCAAGGCTAAGAGATTTAATAATATAATTTAAATATTTCATGTCATAAGTCCCTGCTGGTGTGTCCCAGTGCATATATTTTTAGAAAAGAGAATCCACAGCAGGTAGATGGGTATCTGAGCTGGACTGATAAAGTGCTGTGGTGATCTCTGGATGCTGCTCAAAGGGGTCTGACAGATTGGCTCTTAGAAGTCCCATCTTTCCTATGTTTTTAAAGACCAATTATATCTTCTTTCTGACTGATTGTGTTTTAGGTGTCTAAGTAGCTTAAATCTGATGAAAGTCAAGGCTGATATGTCTGGGTGGCATTTTTCTTTTCTTGTTTTTAAAAAAATTATTTCAGCAAAAGCCACATTCAAGGCATTTTTCTTTTTAAGGTGACTTTGCATATGTCTTTGCTGATCTATTTTTAATTTATAACTGTAGTTAAGCACTCACTGCGCAGTCATTTCTATCTGCAATGGCTTGATTTTTGGATTGTAGAAATAAATTCATGGAGGTATTGGTTTTCTTGGCTTTAAAAACGTGAGTCCCAAAGTGCAGAGAAAGGGTAACATCTGGAGGGCTGTTTAAGACCCTAGACCTGAGAGAGGTGATCAAAGGCAGAGACATTCTTGCTCTCATCAGCAGGGCAAGACTTGGAATAAGAGGCATAAGAGATGCTCTTCAGTGAAAACAGATTCAATGAACACATTCAATTTGTTGGCACACGTGGATGATTGCCCTTGTGGAGGTCCTGGCCAGGGCATGCCCTTCCCAGGCTGTTGTTTCACTCTGTAGGCCAGCAGTCCTGAAAGTGTGGCCCCCTTGAGCAGCAGCAGCAACCACTGGGAGGTTTTTTGGAATACAGATTTACTGGCCCCGCCCAAGACCCACCATATCAGAAACTGTAGGAATGAGCCCCAACTATTTGAGTTTTCCTAAGGCTTCCATGTGAGTCTGATGCTTGCTAGAGTTTGAGAACCATGATCCTATACCTTTATGTCTCAGTTGCTTGAAGAAGGAGCTCTCATATATTCTAATATGTTCCGTACCATATGTGCCATCAATAGGCACAGGCAGGGCCCACTGTGCCGATGCATCTCTCACAGAAACCGGAGTTGTGGGTGAGTTCCCTCTTGGATTTGAGCTCTGCAAATTTATGTTTTGAGCTTTCTGACTTTATTGAAGCAATTTTTACTGGCCTGGGGCCAGGATCATCTTGGATACAATTACCTGGGTTGGATATGGTTGGAGGTCTCAGGTAGGCATTTCTTGAAAATGAGTTCTTCCAAATATAAGGAGTCTGGGTCTCCAGGAGTCTGGGACTTCACTTTCTGGGACACTGGCTAACTTTATGCATAAAAATTATGCACAAAAAATTATTACAAGCACATACATTGGGGAAAGAACAACTTCTTCAATAAATGGTGCTGGGAAAACTGGATATTCATATGCAGAAGAATGAAACTAGACTCCTATCTCTCACAATATACAAAAATCAACTCAAAATGGATTAAAGACCTAAGTGTAAGACCCAAACCATAAAAGCACTAGAAGGAAACATTGGGAAAATGCTTTAAGATATTGGTCTAGGCAAAGATTTTATGGCTACGACCTCAAAAGCACAGGCATCAAAAATAAAAACAGACAAATGTGAATATATTAAACTAAAAAGCTTCTGGGCCGGGTGTGGTGGCTCACACCTGTAATCCCAGCACATTGGGAGGCCAAGGAGGGAAGATCAGGAGGTCAGGAGATCAAGACCATCCTGGCCAACATGGTGAAACCTCATCTCTATTAAAAATACAAAAACTAGCTGGGTATGGTGGTGTGTGCCTGTAGTCCCAGCTACTTGGGAGTCTGAGGCAGGAGAATCACTTGAACCTGGGAGGTGGAGGTTGCAGTGAGCTGAGATCTCACCACTGCACTCCAGCCTGGTGACAGAGTGAGACTCCATCTAAAAAACAAGCTTCTGTACAGCAAAGGAAACAATAAACAGAGTAAAGAGACAACCCACAGAATAGGAGAAAATATTTGCAAATTTTTGATCCAACAAGGAACTAATATCCAGAATATACAAGGAACTCAAGGAACTCAACAGCAAAAAAATAAATAATTCCATTAAAAAGTGGGCAAAAATCAAAGTAGATATTTCTCAGAATAAAACATACAAATGGCCAATGGCTATATGAAAAAATGTTCAACAACACGAATCATAAGGGAAATGCAAATCAAAACTGCAATGAGGTATCATCTTATCCCAGTTAAAATGGCTATTACAAAAACCAAAAAATAACAAATGCTGATGAGAATATGGAGGAAAAGAAACTTTCATAAACTATTGGTGGGAATATAAACCAGTACAACCATTTTGGAAAACAGCGTGGAGGTTTCTCAAAAAGTTAAAAATAGAACTACCATATGATCCCACAATCCCACTACTGGATATTTATGCAAAGGAAAGGAAATTAGTATATTAAAGGGATACCTGTACCTCCATGTTTATTGTAGCACTATGCACAATAGCCAAAATATAGAATCAACCTAAGCGGCCATGAGTGGATGAATACATACTGAAAACATGGTATATATACACAAAGGAATACCATTTATTCATAAAAAAGAATGAAGTCATGTTATCTGTAGCAACATGGATGGAAATGGAGGTCATTATGTTAAGTGAAATAAGTCAGATACAGAAAGACAAATATTGCATGGTCTTACACGTGGGAGGTAAAAATTTTGAACTCATGGAAGTAGAAAGTAGAATGATACTTACCCGAGGTTGGGAAGGGGGTGTGTGTGTGTGAGTGTGTGCGTGTGTGTGTTTGTATGAAGGAGGTGAGAGGGAGACGAAGAGAGATAGGTTTATAGGTAAAAACATACAGTTAGATAGAAAAAATAAGTTATAATGTTTGCTAACAAAGTAGAGCGACTGTAGTTAACAACATTATATTGTATATTTCAAAATAGCTAGAAGAGAAGATTTGAAATGTTCCCAACACAAATAAATGATAAATGTTCAAGGTGATAAGTATCCTAAATACCCGGATTTGACCACTACACATTGTATGCATGTATCAAAATAGCATATGTACCCCCAGAAAGATGTAAAAACATGTATCAATTGAAAAATCAAAAAATGTATGGGCCTGGAACCTGTGTATTTTTGGAACAATGGGTTAATCTTACAAAGGACAATCTAGAATGACAGGGGCCACAGTGGGGAAGTTTTAATCTGTCTGTAGGCTGAGGCAACTAAGGAGGTTTGTTTTTTCTTTTTCTTTTAGGAATATTTAAAAATTCCCTCTTCCTAGGGGAGGACACTATGTAGGTAACAATTTCACTACTGCTCTTGCAATATGTGTCTGTTCAGAAAGAAGGCTTCACCTCACCAGTTCCCACTTGGGAGAATTTTTAGAGTTTCAATTTCAGGACATTCCAATTTAGAAATTTCTTTAGTTTGTTGTGCTTCCCTTTATGTCTGGAACTGCATTTTTAATATCTTGGCAGATGGTGTGTAAACTCAGAAATTTTATACCCATAATTTGCTTAGTGTGCTGGTAGGGCATTTCTTCTGAGTGTAGTTTTTTTTTTTCTTCTGATTATAGCATAACTGCAAGACTTTCATCAACCAATTTGGAGGAATTTGGGCATATCCTACCCATATTTGTGCATTAAGCAGCAGTTTCTAATTCTTATTTCTTTTAATAGTATTTATTTTTCTTTTAGTGAAACTTTGCAATGTTATCAATAGCTGTTTCATTAAAGGAGAACAAACATTTAGGTTGTGTGTAGAGAATGAATGTATGCCAAATTATGCTCAAAGTCTTTAGGTTATAATGTTTTCCAAATAACAACATAGAGGATTTTTGTAATAGAGAATAAGGCTGCATGGTTTTAAGTAGGGTCTTTTGGATATGCGAATTTGACTTGGGACCCATATCCAACCTGGTCAACCTACTGATGAAACACATTAGCGTTCTAAGGTTTGTTTTTTCACAAATTTGAAAAGTTAACTTTCTACAACCCTTGCTGTTATGATCAATCCTTTAAAAACCAAGGGTGTGTTAAGTATTCATTATTTACTCAGTATTGTATTTGCTTCAGTGAGGGACACAAGCCATTTAAGACATGGTTTCTGTCCTGAAGAAGCTCAAAAATCCAGATAAAAGAAGAGAACTAACATGCATAGAGAAATGTAATGCAAGACTATGAATTGGAGGAGAACATTTTTCCCACCACTGGCTTTTTTGAGGGGGAGTTCAACGGAGTACACTTCAGGTTTCTCTTTCCCCATTATTAATTCCACCTTCATAGACTGAACAGTATGCTCAGGACAATTTCATCCTCCTTTCTTCTCTTGGGAGCTAGCTTGTCTACACAGAGCATGGGCCTTCCTCGATGCTTCCTTTCCAACGTGTGTGTTTCACTTGGGTGTACATCCACCTCTTGCCCTGCTCCAGGGCTGCCTGAGATTGGGGATAAGTCTACCTAGATAAATAAACTAGGGGTTAGTCTTAGCAAAATCACGTAGTAATAAAGTCAATATTTTGACCTTTGTGTTTATTCTTCGTTTTAACTCTCAGTTTTTACAGAAACCAAGTTGGGAAGAGACCTGAATAATATATGATACTGAAGTTAACATCCATAGTAAGTCAGGGTGGGCTATGATTGTTTGGGAAAGACCTTGGGAAGATTTGTTGGGATTGAGTCTAGGAGGATGAATAGAATGTAGGTGAAACCCCGTCTCTACTAAAAATACAAAAAATTGGCCGGGCGTGGTGGCGGGTGCGTGTAGTCCCAGCTACTCGGGGGGCTGCGGCAGGAGAATGGCGTGAACCCAGGAGGCGGAGCTTGCAGTGAGCCGAGATTGCGCCACTGCACTCCAGCCTGGGCGACAGAGCAAGACTCCGTCTCAAAAAAAAAAAAAAAAGGAAAGAAAAGAAAATAGAAGAGAGACTTTTCAGCCTCATTTCTCTCATATTCCTTTAACTTTTAGGCTTATAAAGTGTAGAGAAATAGCACAGTTATTTTCCTGTCTCAGATGATTTCATGGGACAAAGGAAAATAAATTGAAAGGAGAATTCCAGATTTTCAGAAGTTGCCAGGTTTATGGAATGAAGCAAAGATATGTTCATGACTGGTCTAATTACAAAAGATTCTCTAAAGGAGTGTCATTTGCCCAATCCCACTAGTCAAACACATCCAAGTCCTTGGAGAAGTGGGTCTGTTTGCCAGAGGGCACTGGTGCCTTCAAGTCCTGCTGATGCGGATGGAGAATCAGATGCCAAACATGGAAAGCATGACCTTCTTATGATACATCTGAAGGCAGCTCTTCCTCATATTGTGTAATTACAGGCAAATCATCTAAGTGTTCTGGGTTTCATTTCTTATCCGTCAGAGGTTGGGATAAAGTGGATGTTCTTAAAGGCCACTGATAGCTCCTGGACAGAGCTTCCGTTAGAGAATTTGTGTACCAACCTGGAACTCTATAAAACCTTGTGGAATTGAACCAAAACAAATAGAAAATGTCTATGATCTTCAAATTCACCCTCCTATTGTGTTTTCAAATGGATCTAAAATACACATTTACATGCTGAAAGGGCATAAAGCCTCTCAAAGATTATTTGAAATTTGAGCTGATTGCAAAAGGATTGATTTCCAGCAAATGTGGCAAAATGAGTAAGAAGAATTCAGGACATCGTTTTATGCCCTCTGATTTTCAATAAAAGATCATTGATTCCAGATGATATTAAGGATTCCTTAGCATGTCACCAATGTTCCTGTGTCTTACTATTTCTTCTGTCTTCCTCCATATCCCCAATCTCCCCTAAATCTATGGCCAAAAAAATGAGCAAATGTTGGAGGAGGCAAGTTGGAGTACTGCTGTGTTTACTTTGCTTTATTTGTTCTGGATTTAGAGTTAAAACCTTCCAGTAGATGAACTGTATCAAGGGCTTTTTATTTTATATTGTGAAATGTGTTGTTATGCACAGTTCATTCTACTAAAAAACAAAACGTGTAAACCTAAATTAAAATGCATAGTGTGGATCCCTCAGAGGGGGCTTTTGAAACACCAGGCATAAAATGTTGCATAGGTTTCTTGTTAACCAGAAAATTATTTTAGCAAGCGATCCTTCCTGAGGCCTCGGGTAGGAGCTGGCGCGTCGTGAGCCTCCAAAGTTGTGAGGTGGGTGCTTGATATTGCTCACATTTATCTCACTTGCCAGGAACTTCACATCGCCATCTGTCTCAAGCTTTGCCAGAAGCTACCTGTGGTTTCTGAAGGCCAGAAAGGTCTGGACAACAGGGGGCTTAGGGAAATAACGTTGAAATAAAATATTGTAAATTTTTTTGTTGTTGCTAATGCTCTTCTTGACACATTATATGAAGTATTGAGCTCTCTCTCTCTCAGGTTTCATGCTGTGAGGATGCTTTCATGACGATATTTTAAAAAGACAAAACCAACTTCCTATGGTGGACACAGTCATAACCTGGTATCTAGAAACACAGTTATCAGCCCTTACATCTGAGCTATTTGCTGGTGCTTCAGATGAAGTGAACCACTGGTGAAGAGCTCTCCGTAGGAAGAGGCTGAAATTGTTCACTAAACCTCAGCTCTTCTATAACTGAAAGAAATAAGAGAGCTGAACAGTGATTAGTAGAGTTCAGAAAAACCCTCTTTCAGGCTAAATTTCCAGTAATTGTCTCAATGAATTGGTATGAATACTGACAACTGCCCCTTCTGTCCTCTATAACTACATTCTTTAAAGAAACATTCTGGAAACCAGATTTTAAAATTGTGGCTATTCAATGAACCGTGGACCACGAAGGCCTTAACTAAGTATGTGAAGGGGAAATGAAAGTTGTCTAGGTAAATGAAGATGTCACAGTAAATATGTTGCATATTTATTTCCACTTACAAATCAAAGCCTAACCCATTAATACAACCTCAAAAAATGAAGCAGTGAGTCTAAATGGTAGTTGGCCAGCAGTTCTTTTTTTTTTTTTTTTATCAGCCAGGCATCGTGGTGTGTGCCTGTAGTCCAGCTGCTTGGGAGGCTGAAGTGGGAAGATCACCTGAGCCGGGGAGCGGAGGTTGCAGTGAGCTGGGATCATGCCACTGCACTCAAGCCTGGGTGACAGAGGGAGACCCTGTCTCAAAAAAAAAAAAAAAAAAAAAGAAAAAAGAAAAAAAAAATCACATTATATCCCACAACTATATACAATTACTATTTGTCATTTAAAGATACAATAAATTTACTTTTTTTTTTTTTTTTCTGAGATGTCTAATTAGTTTTTTTTTTTTTTTTTTTTATACTTTAGGGTTTTAGGGTACATGTGCACAATGTGCAGGTTTGTTACATATGTATCCATGTGCCATGTTGATTTCCTGCACCCATTAATTCGCCATTTAGCATTAGGTGTATCTCCTAATGCTGTCCCTCCCCCCTCCCCCCACCCCACAACAGTCCCCGGAGCATGATGTTCCCCTTCCTGTGTCCATGAGTTCTCATTGTTCAATTCCCACCTATGAGTGAGAACATGCGGTGTTTGGTTTTTTGTCCTTGCGATAGTTTACTGAGAATGATGTTTTCCAGTTTCATCCATGTCCCTACAAAGGACACGAACTCATCATTTTTTATGGCTGCATAGTATTCCATGGTGTATATGTGCCACATTTTCTTAATCCAGTCTATCGTTGTTGGACATTTGGGTTGGTTCCAAGTCTTTGCTATTGTGAATAGTGCCGCAATAAACATACGTGTGCATGTGTCTTTATAGCAGCATGATTTATAGTCCTTTGGGTATATACCCAGTAATGGGATGGCTGGGTCAAATGGTATTTCTAGTTCTAGATCCCTGAGGAATCGCCACACTGACTTCCACAATGGTTGAACTAGTTTACAGTCCCACCAACAGTGTAAAAGTGTTCCTATTTCTCCACATCCTCTCCAGCACCTGTTGTTTCCTGATTTTTTAATGATGGCCATTCTAACTGGTGTGAGATGGTATCTCACTGTGGTTTTGATTTGCATTTCTCTGATGGCCAGTGATGAGGAGCATTTCTTCATGTGTTTTTTGGCTGCATAAATGTCTTCTTTTGAGAAGTGTCTGTTCATGTCCTCTGCCCACTTTTTGATGGGGTTGTTTGTTTTTTTCTTGTAAATATTTTTGAGTTCATTGTAGATTCTGGATATTAGCCCTTTGTCAGATGAGTAGGTTGCAAACATTTTCTCCCATTGTGTAGGTTGCCTGTTCACTCTGATGATAGTTTCTTTTGCTGTGCAGAAGCTCTTTAGTTTAATGAGATCCCATTTGTTGATTTTGGCTTTTGTTGCCATTGCTTTTGGTGTTTTAGACATGAAGTCCTTGCCCAAGCCTATGTCCTGAATGGTATTGCCTAGGTTTTCTTGTAGGATTTTAATGGTTTTAGGTCTAACATATAAGTCTTTAATCCATCTTGAATTAATTTTTGTATAAGGTGTAAGGAAGGGATCCAGTTGCAGCTTTCTACATATGGCTAGCCAGTTTTCCCAGCACCATTTATTAAATAGGGAATCCTTTCCCCATTTCTTGTTTTTGTCAGGTTTGTCAAAGATCAGATAGTTGTAGCTATGCGGCATCATTTCTGAGGGCTCTGTTCTGTTCCATTGATCTATGTCTCTGTTGTGGTACCAGTACCATGCTGTTTTGGTTACTGTAGCCTTGTAGTATAGTTTAAAGTCAGGTAGCGTGATGCCTCCAGCTTTGTTCTTTTGGCTTAGGATTGACTTGGCGATGCGGGCTCTTTTTTGGTTCCATATGAACTTGAAAGTAGTTTTTTCCAATTCTGTGAAGAAAGTCATTGGTAGCTTGATGGGGATGGCATTGAATCTATAAATTACCTTGGGCAGTATGGCCATTTTCACGATATTGATTCTTCCAACCCATGAGCATGGAATGTTCTTCCATTTGTTTGTATCCTCTTTTATTTCATTGAGCAGTGGTTTGTAGTTCTCCTTGAAGAGGTCCTTCACATCCTTTGTAAGTTGGATTCCTAGGTATTTTATTCTCTTTGAAGCAATTGTGAATGGGAGTTCACTCATGATTTGGCTGTCTGTTTGTCTGTTATTGGTGTACAAGAATGCTTGTGATTTTTGTACATTAATTTTGTATCCTGAGACTTTGCTGAAGTTGCTAATCAGATTAAGGAGATTTTGGGCTGAGACAATGGGGTTTTCTAGATATACAATCATGTCATCTGCAAACAGGGACAATTTGACTTCCTCTTTTCCTAATTGAATACCGTTTATTTCCTTCTCCTGCCTGATTGCTCTGGCCAGAACTTCCAGCACTATGTTGAATAGTAGCGGTGAGAGAGGGCATCCGTCTTGTGCCAGTTTTCAGAGGGAATGCTTCCAGTTTTTGCCCATTCAGTATGATATTGGCTGTGGGTTTGTCGTAGATAGCTCTTATTATTTTGAGATACGTCCCATCAATACCTAATTTATTGAGAGTTTTTAGCATGAAGGGTTGTTGAATTTTGTCAAAGGCCTTTTCTGCATCTATTGAGATAATCATGTGGTTTTTGTCTTTGGTTCTGTTTATATGCTGGATTACATTTATTGATTTGCGTATGTTGAACCAGCCTTGCATCCCAGGGATGAAGCCCACTTGATCATGGTGGATAAGCTTTTTGATGTGCTGCTGGATTCGGTTTGCCAGTATTTTATTGAGGATTTTTGCATCAATGTTCATCAAGGATATTGGTCTGAAATTCTCTTTTTTGGTTATGTCTCTGCCAGGTTTTGGTATCAGGACGATGCTGGCTTCGTAAAATGTGTTAGGGAGGATTCCCTCTTTTTCTATCGATTGGAATAGTTTCAGAAGGAATGGTACCAGTTCCTCCTTGTACCTCTGGTAGAATTCAGCTGTGAATCCATCAGGTCCTGGACTCTTTTTGGTTGGTAAGCTATTGATTATTGCCACAATTTCAGAACCTGTTATTGGTCTATTCAGAGATTCAACTTCTTCCTGGTTTAGTCTTGGGAGGGTGTATTTGTCGAGGAATTTATCCATTTCTTCTAGATTTTCTAGTTTATTTGCATAGAGGTGTTTGTAGTATTCTCTGATGGTAGATTGTATTTCTGTGGGATCGGTGGTGATATCCCCTTTTTCGTTTTTTATTGCATCTATTTGATTCTTCTCTCTTTTCTTCTTTATTAGTCTTGCTAGCGGTCCATCAATTTTGTTGATCTTTTCAAAAAACCAGCTCCTGTATTCATTAATTTTTTGAAGGGTTTTTTGTGTCTCTATTTCCTTCAGTTCTGCTCTGATTTTAGTTATTTCTAGCCTTCTGCTAGCTTTTGAATGTGTTTGCTCTTGCTTTTCTAGTTCTTTTAATTGTGATGTTAGGGTGTCAATTTTGGATCTTTCCTGCTTTCTCTTGTGGGCATTTAGTGCTATAAATTTCCCTCTACACACTGCTTTGAACGTGTCCCAGAGATTCTGGTACGTTGTGTCTTTGTTCTCGTTGGTTTCAAAGAACATCTTTATTTCTGCCTTCATTTCATTATGTACCCAATAGTCATGCAGGAGCAGGTTGTTCAGTTTCCATGTAGTTGAGCGGTTTTGACTGAGTTTCTTAATCCTGAGTTCTAGTTTGATTGCACTGTGGTCTGAGAGACAGTTTGTTATAATCTCTGTTCTTTTACATTTGCTGAGAAGAGCTTTACTTCCAACTATGTGGTCAATTTTGGAATAGGTGTGGTGTGGTGCTGAAAAAAATGTATATTCTGTTGATTTGGGGTGGAGAGTTCTGTAGATGTCTATTAGGTCCACTTTATGTAGAGCTGAGTTCAATTCCTGGATATCCTTGTTAACTTTCTGTCTCATTGATCTGTCTAATGCTGACAGTGGGGTGTTAAAATCTCCCATTATTATTGTGTGGGAGTTTAAGTCCCTTTGTAGGTCACCGAGGACTTGCTTTATGAATCTGGGTGCTCCTGTGTTGGGTGCATATATATTTAGGATAGTTAGCTCTTCTTGTTGAATTGATCCCTTTACCATTATGTAATGGCCTTCTTTGTCTCTTTTGATCTTTGTTGGTTTAAAGTCTATTTTATCAGAGACTAGGATTGCAACCCCTGCCTTTTTTTGTTTTCCAGTTGCTTGATAGATCTTCCTCCATCCCTTTATTTTGAGTCTATGTGTGTCTCTGCACGTGAGATGGGTTTCCTGAATACAGCACACTGATGGGTCCTGACTCCTTATCCAGTTTGCCAGTCTGTGTCTTTTGATTGGAGCATTTAGCCCATTTACATTTAACGTGAATATTGTTATGTGTGAATCTGATCCTGTCATTATGATGTTAGTTGGTTATTTTGCTCGTTAGTTGCTATAGTTTCTTCCTAGCCTCGATGGTCTTTACAATTTGGCATGTTTTTGCAGGGGCTGGTACCGGTTGTTCCTTTCCATGTTTAGTGCTTCCTTCAGGAGCTCTTTTAGCGCAGGCCTGGTGGTGACAAAATCACTCAGCGTTTGCTTGTCTGTAAAGTATTTTATTTCTCCTTCACTTATGAAGCTTAGTTTGGCGGGATAGGAAACTCTGGGTTGAAAATTCTTTTCTTTAAGAATGTTGAATATCGGCCCCCACTCTCTTCTGGCTTGTAGAGTTTCTGCTGAGAGATCAGCTGTTAGTCTGATGGGCTTCCCTTTGTGGGTAACCCGACCTTTCTCTCTGGCTGCCCTTAACATTTTTTCCTTCATTTCAACTTTGGTGAATCTGACAATTATGTGTCTTGGAGTTGCCCTTCTCGAGGAGTATCTTTGTGGCATTCTCTGTATTTCCTGAATCTGAATGCTGGCCTGCCTTGCTAGATTGGGGAAGTTCTCCTGGATAATATCTTGCAGAGTGTTTTCCAACTTGGTTCCATTCTCCCCATCATTTTCAGGTACACCAATCAGACGTAGGTTTGGTCTTTTCACATAGTCCCAAATTTCTTGGAGGCTTTGTTCATTTCTTTTTATTCTTTTTTCTCTAAACTTCCCTTCTCTCTTCATTTCATTCATTTCATCTTCTATCAGCGATACCCTTTCTTCCAGTTGATCGCATCTGCTACTGAGGCTTCTGCATTCTTCGCGTAGTTCTCGAAACTTGGCTTTCAGCTCCATCATCTCCTTTAAGCCCTTCTCTCCATTGGTTATTCTAGTTATCCATTCTTCTAATTTTTTTTCAAAGTTTTTAACTTCTTTGCTATTGGTTTGAATTTCCTGTTGTAGCTCAGAGTAGTTTGATCGTCTGAAGCCTTCTTCTCTCACCACTTCAAAGTCATCCTCCATCCAGCTTTGTTCCGTTGCTGGTGAGGAACTGCGTTCCTTTGGAGGAGGAGAGGTGCTCTATTTTTTAGAGTTTCCAGTTTTTTTGGTCTGTTTTTTCCCCATCTTTGTGGTTTTGTCTCCTTTTTGTCTTCGATGATGGTGATGTACAGATGGGTTTTTGGTGTGGATGTCCTTTCTGTTTGTTAATTTTCCTTCTACCAGACAAGACCCTCAGCTGCAGGTCTGTTGGAGTTTACTAGAGGTCCACTCCAGACCCTGTTTGGCTGGGTGTCAGCACCGGTGGCTGCAGAACAGCGGATTTTCGTGAGACCACAAATTCAGCTGTCTGATAGTTCCTCTGAAAGTTTTGTCTCAGAGGAGTACCCGGTTGAATGAGGTGTCAGTCTGTCCCTACTGGGGGGGTGCCTCCCAGTTAGGCTGCTCAGGGGTGAGGGACCCACTTTAGGAGGCAGTCTGTCCGTTCTCAGATCTCCAGCTGCGTGCTGGGAGAACCACTACTCTCTTCAAAGCTGTCAGTCAGACAGGGACATTTAAGGCTGTGAAGGTTCTGGCTGAGTTTTTGGTTGTCTGTGCCCTGCCCCCAGAGGTGGAGCCTACAGAGGCAGGCAGGCCTCCTTGAGCTGTGGTGGGCTCCACCCAGTTCGAGCTTCCTGGCTGCTTTGTTTACCTAAGCAAGCCTGGGCAATGGCAGGCGCCCCTCCCCCAGTCTCGTTGCCGCCTTGCAGCGTGATCTCAGACTGCTGTGCTAGCAATCAGCAAGACTCCGTGGGCATAGGACCCTCCGAGCCAGGTGCGGGACACAATCTCCTAGTGTGCCGTTTTCCAGGCCCGTTGGAAAAGCGCAGTATTAGGATGGGACTGACCCGATATTCCAGGTGCCGTCTGTTTCCCCTTTCTTTGACTAGGAAAGGGAACTCCCTGACCCCTTGCGCTTCCCGAGTGAGGCAATGCCTCGCCCTGCTTCGGCTCGCGCACAGTGCGCTTCACCGACTGTCCTGAACCCACTGTTAGGCACTCCCTAGTGAGATGAAACCGGTACCTCAAGCAGAAATGCAGAAATCACCCGTCTTCTGTGTCGCTGGGGCTGGGAGCTGGAGACCGGAGCTGTTCCTATTCTGCCATCTTGGCCCCACCCCCCTGGCCAGCAGTTCTAAAAGACAAAGTATAGGCCAGCTACTTTGTTACTTGCTCTGGGACCTTGGCCAAGCTACTTAACTCTTGTTTCCTGATTTCTTTTTCTTTCTTTCTTTCTTTTTTTTTTGTGTGATGGAGTCTCATTCTGTCGCCCAGGCTGCAGCTGCAGTGCCATGGCACAATCTTGGCTCACTGCAACCTCCTCCTCCTAGATTCAAGCATTTCTCCTGCTTCAGCCTCCCGAGTAGCTGTGATTACAGGTGCCCCCCACCACACCCAGCTGATTTTTTTTTTTTTATAGAGACGGGGTTTCACTATGTTGGCCAGGCTGGTCTTGAACTCCTAACCTCAAGTGAGTGATCCACCCGTCTCGGCCTCCCAACGTGCTAGGATTACAGGTGTGAGCCACTACTCCCAGCCCTGCTTCCTGCTTTCTAAAATGTAGATGTGTGAGGGTCTTATGACATACCACATGTTAATTCACCAAGCCTGGTGCTTGGCACATTGTAAGGTTCAACATTTTTACTGTTTTCTTTCCACCCCCTTTCTTGTCCTTCTTCGTGTTGTCTTAGTGTGACAAAGTTAAAAGGAATAACAAGGTAACATCAGAAACCAAGCCTTTCTGTTAATCTAAAAACAAAAATCACAATATTAAAGATATTTTCCTGGATAATACAAAAAAAATGGAGTCGTTTGATTATGGAGAATCATCACTAAAAAATAAATTTTATTTCCACATGGTGGAAAGATTTCAACATGTCCTGGTCTGTTCTGTAGAGGCTTGCCTGTCCTTCCTCATGTCCTCCAAGATGTTCCTTAGCCATCTCTTGTAGCTTTTATCAGTGACTGCTTGCAAAGCATCCACTCAGTTTGCAGTAGAAGTAGTTTTGGGATCTTTGGAAGAGCTGGGCACTGGGAAATGGGGAGTAGAGGCCTTGGAGCCTCTTCCACCTCTGACTTACTGTGGTTCCTTGGGCAGCCTCAACTGAGAAAATTAGTGTAAAAGCACTTTAAAGGATCAAGATCTCTTCCTCCTCCTTTTCTCATTCTTCTCCTTCTAGCCAATGACGGAGACAATGTAAGCCCTTTTCCTCGAAGGGCTTTTGGTTTTATCGTTTGGCTATAGACAGCAGTATTTCATGAGTCCTTGGAAGGCATGTGTGTGGGTCAAGGGTTCCAGGGCCCACTAGGTGGGGCAGGTACATGAATGAAGAAGGTAGGAGCCTAAGAAGAGCGGGCATGATGGAGACCTGTGAGTTGAGAAAGCACAGCACACCTGGGCTTTATTCTAAACTCTTCTAAATGTGTTTAAATGTGAACTTATAAAAATGGCATCTGCAGCTGGATTCAGCCTCAAATAGCTAGTTGATAGACTCTAGTGTGGACAGCAGGTGGAAAGTCAGGTGAAGCTGAGAAAGGTGCTGACTGGTGTCATCTAGATGTTGTTTTTTCAGAAGAGGTGGGTCCCAGTCTGAGTTATAGTTTTTTTCTGTTTCTAAACAATTCAGCTTCTTTAGAGTCTCACATCCTGAAAAATCAGCAGAATTTTAACTGCCTCAATTTCTCTGAGTCAGCATTGGATGCTGATGTGTTACCAGTCACACCTTTGGTTTGCTTTGCAATTCAAAATTTGGTTTCCCTGCTGTGGCTGATGCAGTTGGCTTTGGTTATAGTGCAATAAATTCAAATAAACATTTATGACGGTAAGTAATCATATTTTATGCACACAAATTATTCTTCCTTTAGAGTCACTTTAAAAAATGCATATTATATCTTTTCTCAGTCAGCACATCAAGCTAATAACAGTTATTGTATCATAAACATTTCCTTCATGACTGTTTATTGTTCCATTTATGTTAAATTTGAAGACTGGTCTCTATTTTGTTTCTCCTCTCCCCCCGTTAAAATTTTATGCTAGTACAAGAAATCATCATTAGTTCACATATCACATAATTGTGCCAAAAAATCTAGAGATGGCTACTCCTGAGAGGAGACAGTGTCCATTAAAAAATATATGTAGGTTCCAAATCCAAGGAAACACGAATTACTACCTAATTAACATTGAATATTTATGACGCAAAATGTCTTCTTAGTCAAAGAATGAATACTTTCTTGCCCATTTTAGGAGTCCATTTTGCTTCCTTATTAAAGAACACCTGGGCTGCTGCTGTGGAATTTAGGCAGGATGTGATGGAGGAGAACTCTCTGCAACCCCTCCTTCCTGCCAGTGGAGGAGGAACATAATGAAACAGACTTGTGCCTTGAAGCACTTATTTGAGTACTTATTTGAATGCAGGAAGGTGCCTCTAGGGAAGAGGGTGGGAGATGCTTTTACTTCTTTATTATTTATTTATTTATTTTTGAGACGGAGTCTCGCTCTGTTGCCCAGGCTGGAGTGCAGCAGCGCGATATCGGCTCACTGCAAGCTCCGCCTCCCGGGTTCACGCCATTCTCCTGCCTCAGCCTCCGGAGTAGCTGGGACTACAGGTGCCACCACCACGCCCGGCTATTTTTTTTTTTTTTTTTTTTTTGTATTTGTAGTAGAGATGCGGTTTCACCACGTTAGCCAGGATGGTCTCCATCTCCTGACCTCGTGATCCGCCCGCCTCGCATCCCAAAGTGCTGGGATTACAGGAGTGAGTCACCGCGCCCGGCCGAGATGCTTTTACTTCTAAGGGAAATTATGGGAATAGAGGATTAGGGAAAATGGTGTGAGCCACTGTAGGATGCAGCCCTTCTGCAGTGTTCTGTGGGAGAAACCCTAAGCAGATAGTCAGCATTTATTGTATCCTCAGTGACTGGTCCATTCTATGCCACATACAACCGTCTTTACAGAGCTTGCAGTCTGCTGAGGGGAACATAGAAAACTATCTGAAGCCCCGGGCCGAACCAGGCTCTGCAGACATTGGTGGGGTCCTAGAAGGCTCTTGCTGACGTCTTATGTCTGAAAAGAAACCCTCAGAAACCCACTTGAGTCTGTCTTGCATTTCACATGAAGTACAGTCTGCTTACTTCTTGGTGAGAGAACATAACTGTCTAGAATTTTCACATCCATATTCTCTGGAAGGTTCTAAAGATGATGGCATTTGACTGGGCAAAGCCTTGTACCCAGAATAAGCACCTGGATGTCATTCCCCCAAAGGTTGAGATGGAGGAGGCAAAGTAGAAACAGGAAACAAATATAGACTTGTGGGGGGAGATACAGGTCTAAATCCTAGTTTGGCCACTTACTAGCAGTGTAACCTTGGGCAGATGACTTAATCTCTTTGTACTTTGATTTCATCATCTGCAAAATAGGGTTAATATTACCTCCTCCTTGGGGTTATTTTGAGTATTAAATAAGAGAGCACATATAAAATATCCATCAGAGCACCTGGCGTAAAATAGGTACTCAAAAAATAGTAGCTTTATTATTTTTATTATGGTGATTTCCCATCATAGTAACTCTAACATAAAACAGTTAAGCTGATTTGCACGTACACTTAGATGTGCAGTTCGCTCTCGTTATTTAAATGCATTTTTATTCCATATTCAGTTTGAAGTATAGTTCATGTCATGAATATTACTTTGTCTTTAAACTAGAAACATTCAGAAAATTATTGTCAGCAATGTATAATTATAATATTTTTGTCTTACCATTTAAAAAATTACCACTTATAAATATCTAAGTATAATATTTCCCTTTCTACTGAAGGGGAAATATTTTTCATTTATTGCAGTTCTACCTCTGAAAATAAACACCACAATGTAAACATACTAGCAAGGCTGTCTAGAGCTTAAAAATCAGTGAAAATGCATTTATAACTCCAGGGAAAGATAATGAATGCACACTTACAAACCTCTATTTGAGAAGATGTATAAATTAAGGGTAAAGGTGTGAAAAGTAGCCCAAAGGGGGCACTGTCTCAAATTCTTGGTAAAAACAGTGTGTAATCATCATCATTCTCATCAACCTTGCCTGGCTTAATGCACCTTCCTTTGTCTTTGTCTTTGGCCTTTGTAGAACAAGGCTTCATTCTGCAAAAATATCTGGGACCTTCAAATTCACAAATGGATTTTCTGCTCAGGGGAGAGCTGCCAATCCGTTAAAAGGTATGTTACAGCTCTAAGAAGCTGCATCCATGTCCTGTAGGATCCATAGTTTCCGGTTCTGGTTCCAGGGTAGGTATCACTTTACCTGTGTGGTTTCCACCCCTTTCTCCATGGCTGGTTTCTGTTCCTGGGGCTGTTCGTCCCTCTGTAATTCCTGTCAACCACTTCTCCTTCTCTATGTTGACATCGGCTCCCTGAACTGCCCTAGTTGTGGTTGTGGTCTTATTACTCTTTATTTTGCCTATCTGCATTCTCCCACTTTGCAGTTCTGTGTAATTGCTGGGCCGCTGGGTTCTTTGCATCTGTTCCTGGACGCCACTGAAGTCGCATCCTGAGTTGCTTCTCATCT
This sequence comes from Symphalangus syndactylus, assembly GCF_028878055.3. NCBI lineage: Eukaryota > Metazoa > Chordata > Mammalia > Primates > Hylobatidae > Symphalangus > Symphalangus syndactylus. The sequence goes on from NC_072436.2 coordinate 87,206,868, forward strand.
GGGCCTTGGTTTGCTTCATCTTTGGCTGGGCTTCAACAGATCTCTTCACCTGAAAGGAACTCCTTCAAATGAACTGGTCACCATATGAACTGATGCTATACTTTGAGCGTTGCCGCAGTCGGGTGAAGTCAAGCTACAGAGAAGAGGTGATTCACGTTTTTTCTCTCTCTCTTGTATTATTCCTCCAGCTGAAGAAGCTGCCAGGTGAGATACCTCACGTGAGTGTGTGTGTGTGTGTGTGTGTGAGTGAGCATAAGCTCTATCTTTCCACCTATAGTTGGAAGAAAAGTTTGTTATTTTAAATGTTAGTTGCTGTAGGAGAGCACGCTGAAACTACCATGTGAGATCCATTAGTGGGTAATGAAATCAGCATAATAGGTTTCAGCCAACTAGAATTTTTCCATTTAAAAAAGTAGAATTAAAAAGGAAATATCAGGGTGCAGTTTATTTTTATTGTGTTTTACTTTTTTTTGAGATAGGGTCTCACTTTGTTGCCTAGGCTGGAGTACAATGATGCAAACACAGCTCACTGCAGCCTTGACCTCCTAGGCTCAAACAATCCTCCTACCTCAGCTTCCTGAGTAGCTGGGACCACAGGTGTGCACCACCACACCCGGCTAATTTTTGTGTGTGTTTTTTTTTTTTTTTTGTAGCGACTACTTTGTTTTGGGGTCTCACTCTGTTGCCCAGTCTGGAGTGTAGTCGTGTGATCACAGCACACTGCAGCTTTGACCTCCCAGGCTCAAATGATCCTCCCACCTCAGCCTCTTGAGTAGCTGAACTACCGGCATGCACCACCACACCCAGCTAATTTTTTTATTTTTTGTAGAGATGGAATCTCACTATGTTGCCCAGGCTGGTCTTGAACTCCTGGGCTCAAGTGATCCTCCCACCTCAGCCTCCTGAGTAACTGGGGCCACAGGTGTGTGCCACCATGCCTAGCTAATTTATTATTATTATTATTATTATTATTTGTAGAGACGGGATCTCCCTGGGTTCCCCAGGCTGATCTTGAATTTCTGAGCTCAAGCAATCCTCCTGCCTTGGCCTCCCAAAGTGCCAGGATTACAGGGGTGAGCCACCATGCCTGGCCAGAGAGCACTTTACTAAGGGTAAGAGATGTCTCTCTTTCTCTGTCTCTCAGTCTCTTTCTCATCCATCATGTTTGTATGTGTATATACTGAGTTGCAATGTAAATCTATTTCTTTTTGTGGTTCTCAACCAAGCAAGTTTGAAAGCCACTACTCTAGTAGAATTAGAGCAGAATTCCATCCAGGAGGAACGTTTTTCTTTTGTTTTAAAAATTCATATACCTTCTTGGGGTGGTTTTATAGAAATGTTGATTTCTCTGCTTACTACCCCATTCAGCTCCATGCCAACTGCTACTAGGGTGCTTAGGGTAGAGCATGCAAACGAGAAAAATGATTTGCATAATAAAGTTTCCACCACCGTTCTGTGGGCGAGAGAGTTCACGGTTTGGAGGCTCTGCAAATAAACAAGAGAGGAATGTTGGGGAGAGGCTGCTGGAAGCTGAAGTTTGGGGGTTCAGATGACAGAAGGATGAAAGGACAGACAAACACATAAATAAAGCTGGTGGCATGGAGGTAGAGGGGCAAGGAGAACCCAGATAGTGGGAAATTCTTTAAAAGTTAAGGGGAAAGATGGCCGGGCGCGGTGGCTCACGCCTATAATCCCAGCACTTTGGGAGGCCGAGGCAGGTGGATCACGAGGTCAGGAGACTGAGACCATCCTGGCTAACACGGTGAAACTCCGTCTCTACTAAAAATACAAAAAACAAAAAATTAGCCGGGCATGGTGGCAGGTGCCTGTAGTCCCAGCTACTCGGGAGGCTGAGGCAGGAGAATGGCCTGAACCCGGGAGGCGGAGCTTGCAGTGAGCCGAGATCGTGCCACCGCACTCCAGCCTGGGTGGCAGAGCAAGACTCCGTCTCAAAAAAAAAAAAAAAAAAAGGGCGGGGGGGAAGGAAGGTGGCAGTAGAGGGAAGGGGTGAGGGAGTCCTTGAGAAATGTTGGCACGGATGTATGATAGTCAATTTCAAGTTGTGTATTCCATGCTGCACTCCATTACTTCCAAATCCTCACACAAATGCTTATTTTGCTCATAACCTTGTGTTTGTGATGTTTTGCAGAAAGAGGGCAAAAGACAGTGGCCCCAGAATTCCTAAAATGGAGCTGAGCATGTCGGTTAGGATCCAGAGAATAGCCATGAAGCAGGATTGACCCAGGTATGGAAGCTAGGTAACCCCTTTCTCTCAAATATGCCAGGGGAAATGACATTTGAAAAGATAAGGATAAATTCTGATGTTCCATGTCTCAATGTCCCGTAGCCAAAGACTGCCAGGAACACATACGTATTAATAGTTGAACAAGCGGCCGGGCGCGGTGGCTCACGCTTGTAATCCCAGCACTTTGGGAGGCCGAGGCGGGTGGATCACGAGGTCAGGAGATCGAGACCACGGTGAAACTCCGTCTCTACTAAAAAAAAAAATACAAAAAATTAGCCGGGCGTGGTGGCGGGCGCCTGTAGTCCCAGCTACTCGGAGAGGCTGAGGCAGGAGAATGGCGTGAACCCGGGAGGCGGAGCTTGCAGTGAGCCGAGATCGCGCCACTGCACTCCAGCCTGGGCGGCAGAGCGAGACTCCGTCTCAAAAAAAAAAATAAATAAATAAATAAATTAAAAAAAAAAAAAATAGTTGAACAAGCTGGGTCTACTCATTGCAGCTACAGCGGGGGAGAACTTACATTGTGGGGAGCTGTGGGGCGTCTCAGTGAATGGATTTATAAAGGCTTGCTGGCTTTGGTCTTGTGTTGGGTGGTTTTAGGGGTGGTTTTAAGGAAGCGGGCTTTGCTCTAATTGAATGCTGTCAGGAAGCGGAGATAATTCTATGATTGGTTATCTTAACTATCTTATGCATAGGATGGGCAGGCTAGAATGAGGCTGAAACCATAGTTGGTAAAGAAGCAGCAGTTGCCCACATTAGCTTGGAGAGGGGGACGTCTGGTATTTTGTGGGTTGGGCAGTGTTCCTGCTTTGTCTATGTTCACACATGTGGAGTGGTCTTGTTTTTGTCTTGATCCATCATAGGCACAGAGTGGCCTTGTTTGATGCTGATGGTCCATAAAGTTATTTGTGTTCAACAAAAGAATACACTAAGGTGTGGCTCATAGTACCAGGCCAGTTCCCAGATAATCAGGGTCTGCTTGTCTCCTCACTAGTATGGTTGTTTGAATCATTTTACTTGAATATTAAGAGACAGGGTGAACCCAGGGAGTTGTGAGATTGGGGTCATCAAGATGACAAACACATATGTATATGCATACATATGTGATGTAGTTTATGTATACATAAAGGTTTCCTACATAGTTGTTTAATGTATGCTCTTTAATGTATGTTGTTTAATATACATGTTAAGTACCAAGTTCCCTCTGTGAAAGGAAGGCAAATTTACATCTTCCTCATTAACTGAGAGAAATTCCACAATCTCTCTTTTGACTTTCGTTAACTACCTTCAAATTTGCCCATCAAGAAATTAGGGAGCTGGGCACGTGACTCAAAATTTTCTAGTATAATTTGAGTGACAAGGTCAGATGTCTGTGAGGATGGATGGAACTGATTACCTCCACAAATTAGGATGGGATCTTGTAGACATGCAGTTGCAGCATTCTTCATGTGCTGAGAGCTAGAAACCCTGCGGATGGCCTGAAACACGCAGTTTCCATGAGTCAGGTGGCTGGGCTGGGGAATGGTGCTGGCAATATAATGTTTGTGTGGTTAAATTCAGCTGAGCTCCACTTGAAATACAGCTGGCTGAGCTTCAAAGGAAAACAGAACTACAATGAATCATTGCACACTAAAGTGGGTTAATACCATAATATCACTGAGAAATCATTTGTAATAATGGTGAATTATACAACACAACAATATGCTGACTTTAATTCCAGTGCCATATGGCTTTTGGTTTACTTTTATGCCTTTGGGGGATGGGTTGCTGTGGTTTAAGGTTTTGTGCATGAAGAAGATCATACAAGCAGGATGTTATTTTATTAGGAGAATAGAAATCTCAGTAAAATATAGACCTAGGACATAAAATGGAGTTGGAGGAGGATTAGCAAATGCAAGATGACTTTTATTATTGTGTAGTCAATGAGAGTTGCAGTACATTTACCCCTCCTTTCTGTGGTTCCCGGGGCAGTGGGTGACTTCAGAATGCCTGGCTTCTGCTCTAGGGCTGCAGCATTCAGTGCAAACCTGTCTCTGGGTATGCTGCTTACACATCCCCGCAAAGAAGGTTATGTTCCTTGTTTTTCAGAAAAGAACTCAGGTTGAGCACATCACCCTCCTTAAAGTACACAGGACTAGGCTGGGCGTGGTGGCTCGTGCCTGTAATCCCGACACTTTGAGAGGCTGAGGTGGGCGGATTGCTTGAGCCCAGGAGTTTGAGACCAGCCTAAGCAACACGGCCCGTCTCTCCAAAAAAAAAAAAAACCCAGAAAAAGCTAGCTAGGTGGGGTGGTGTGCACCTGTAGTTCAAGGAACTTGGTAGGCTGAGGTGGGAGAATCACCTTAGCCTGGGAGGTCGAGGCTGCAGTGAGCTGTGACCACTGGACTCCAGCCTGGGCATTGGTGTGGGACCCTGTCTCAAGGAAAAAAAAAATATGTAGGACTAAAAGCTGTGACTTCTAGGCATCAAACTCGTTTCAAATCACCATAGGTGCAGGTCAGTTGGCATTTCACTCAGATAAGTGAATTTACCATTGCCCTTCTCTGTAACTCTGCTCCTCACTGTAGCCAAGTGCTCACACCTATGTCACCTGTGAACCCTGGGCCGGCCAGGTGCTGGGATTGATGCCCCCAAAGTCCTGCAATTGGCAGAACTACGTGATAGGTTGTGCATCTGCTGGTGCCTGGCTGGTGACTGTCTAGCTTCTTGGCCCGAGGTCCTACTTCTTGTTGTCTGTTTTCCTGAACCCTGGTCTTTGTTACCCTCTGACCCGGGACACCTGTGCACCCATTAAATCCTGCCTGCCCCTTGCCTTGTGACCCCTGTTATCTATCCCCAGGTGCTCTGCCCCATGGGGACTTGCCCCAGGTTCTGGACTATGTGCTTTATTATCTCTTTTAGCTGTCCAGATTTGAATAACTTGGTTACTCTTATTTGTTTGTAGATTATAACATAAACACTTTTATTTTTCAAATATAAATTTATATTAAAATGTTGAATATGCTTTTAAACATACATATATTTCCCTGTCACTAGATCCTGAGACATCTTTGATATGACTCAGATATGTCTCTCTGAGAGGGTCATTATTTCTACCAGCAACGTGGTTCTGAATCCTAGATGTCCATTAGAACCCCCTGGGGAGCTTAAAATAATGCCTGGATACTACTGCCCAAACTGATTTAGCTGCTCTAAAGGGTGGGCCTAGGCAACCACAGGTAATTCTAATATGTTGCCCGAATTGGGGACCACTAAGCTGGCACCATCAGCATTTTTAATGTTAAGTGAGGCATTAAAACATACCTTTTAGGTATCATTGCCAGATTTAGCAAATAAAAATACAAGATGCCGAGGAGAATTTGAATTTCAGATATATGACAAATCATTCTTTAGTATGTGTCCCATGCATTATTTGGGACATTTTTACTAAAAATTATTTGTCATTTATCTGAAATTCAAAATTAACTGGGAATCCTGCATTTTACCTGGCAACTCTACTTTTAAGGAGAATCCCATATTTTGGAGAACTTTTTTCATTTTACTGGTTTGATTGATAATCAAACTAATATGTTCTTTCTCTTCATGCTCCATTGAAAAAGCACCTGAAATCAAGTTTGTGTGTTTATACCTAGGAATTTCTGAAGGAGAAAGCCTTATACATCCAAAGAAGCCAACATGTCAGCTGGCAGTGGATTTCTTTCTCTTCCTTGTTTTCTTTTTCTTTCTTTCTTTCTTTCTTTCTTTCTTTCTTTCTTTCTTTCTTTCTTTCTTTCTTTCTTTCTTTCTCTCCTTCCTTCCTTCCTTCCTTCCTTCCTTCCTTCCTTCCTTTCCTTCCTTCCTTCTTTCCTTCTTTCCCTCCCTCCCTCCCTCCCTTTTTCTTCCCTTCCTTCCTCCCTCCCTCCCTCTCTCTCTGTCTCTCTCTCTTTCTCTTTCTTTCCTTTTTCTTTAGAGACAGAGTCAAGTTCAGTGGCATGATCACAGCTCACTGCAACCTTGAACTCCTGGGCTCAAATGGTTCTCTTGCCTCAGCCTCTTGAATAGCTGGAACTACAGGTGCACACCACCACACCTGGCTAGTTTTTGTATTTTTGTAAAGACAGTGTCTCACTATATTGCCCAGGCTGGTCTTGAATTCCGAGATCAGGCAATCTTCCTGCCTCAGCCTCCCAAAGTGCTGGGATCACAGGCATGAGCCACCGCTCCTAGCCTAACAGTGGATTTCTAACTGCCCAGCTCCTTCCTCCTTTTGTACTCTCTGGTCAGTGGCTTCTTCAGGCAAATTTATAATCATATCATTGCGCTGGTGTCCTCTTTGAAGTAAGTCAGCCCATAAGTCAGTCTTGGCTTGGGACATGAGAAGATTCCAAAGAACTCTTTGGAAGAAGCTGGGCAGGCCTAGGAGCAAAGTAACTTGACTGAACGGGGATGATCAAGTTCTGGGATGTGGAAAAAAGCATATACTGTATTGGCTTTGTCAAATGGGGGTAATGTGATTATGAACCAAGTTTTCATCAATAATGCATTATTATTTTGAAGACATTAGAAGTAACAACTGTTTGCAAGGTTTATGACAGTTCTGACATTTTAATGGGTCTTTAAATGGTGTGAATTATTAAAAAGCATACTTCAGATGAGGTCATGGACTCTTTAAGTTTCGAGATCAATAGAAATAGCGTGTGTATGCCAATGTGGTGAAAGCTATGCCAGTAATTTTTGCGGGCAGGTTATCATAATAAAATGGAACGATGAGAATCAGCCTTCTCCTTCTTACCATCCCCTCTCATCCAACATACATCAAGAAGACCAGATATAGCACAAGGATCCAATAATGAAAGTCTCATCTGTTTCAGTTCTCATATGAAAAATACACATATATGTTGACCTTTCATTAAGTTATTATACTAAAAATGACAAGAAGGAAAAGAAAAAGAAAAAGAAAAAAGAGATAGTATCTTCTGCCTTCCCATCTTTCCCTTAATGATCTGGTTGCTTATTTTCGTATAAATTTTGCAAAAATTTTATTGTTTATTATGCCTCCAAAACATTAAGAGTGTCAGCTAGTGTTTCACAACAACAAGAAAGTCTTTCTTCAAGTTGAATATTGTACAAGACCAATATATAAAAAACACATATAAAAGCAGAGCTTTTCTTTTGAAGAGGGGCCCAGGATTGGGCTATTTCCACAGTCCCCCTTATTTTCATTTGAGGTGTTTCTGTAGAGAATCTCGAGGGTTCTAGGGAGCTCAGTTAAAAACCACTGTTGTAGACCAAGCTTCTGATTTATTTGAATTTTTCATTTAGTCTCAGGTTGTTTGAATAAGTATTTGCTGTTATTATTAAGAAGGTTGCTAATTGGGCAAACTCTTGTTCCTCTGTGGCAGGATTTGTAGAACATGGCAATTTAGGATTCTTACTATCAAAATCTTGTTAGCAGAGTGTTCAGTTTTCATTGTATTGTTGCTGATAAGGAGGTGTCTAGAGATTTGCATTTAATGGCTGTGGAAAATGGTGTTTGTCATTCACTGCAACTCATCCTCTTGGGAAAGTTGGAGCCTGTAAGTACTTAGGGTTCTAAGAGGTGTACTTTGTTACTGAGAAAGAAGGCAAAGGGCCCTGAGCACAAAGGCACAGTTGGAATATGGGAGAAACACAGAGTTGGCAAAGGCTCTTGGGGGAGTGAAGACCCCGTCTCCTGCTAATGGGGAGGTTCACAGAAGACACTCTCCCAGATACGCTCTGGCTTTTTACCTCTTGGAATTTATGAATCCGGAACTTAAACCTGTGGCATCGTTTCTAGATGGTGTGTGAGAAATCAACAAGCAAGGGGAAAAACATTAAAGAGGCTTTAAAATTTAAGATATTTGTGGCTGAAAATAACAGAAAAGATATCTGAAAGTGGCAATAACAATAGGAATACATATTCTGTTAAAGAACACATTTTTAGGTAGGGCAGTGCTAGAATTGGTTAATTCTGTAGCGCAACACCATCATCTAATATCCGTCTTGCCATCTGTCTGCTCCATCATCTTCAGCATTTGTTCTCTGACTTGTCTTTTTATGGTTGCAAGGTTCCTGATATGTTTAAGGCACAGGCAGGTAGCAATTTTGATGGAAGAGGGATCTTTCTTTCTGTATGTCTCTTTCTGTTCAGTGAGAAAGGCTATTGGCCGAGACCCCCTGGCAGGTTTTTCCACACGTATCATTGGCCAACATGGTAAGAAAAACCCAAGCCTAATCAGTCACGGAAAAATAAAATATTTGACTTGGGCCAATCATGATTCACCTCCTTGGGCTAGGGAGGAGCCCAGTCTCCCAGAAGCACTTGTCTCTTCTATGGACATGAAAAAAAAGAGAAGTCTCCAGTTATAGTGTCCACCATAGGTCTTGGTTATGTGATTCTTTGCCATTGTTTTGGTGACACTTCAGTGATCACCAGTTAGCCCTAGGAGTATTGTAGGCATTTAAAAACCAAGTTACTGTGAACTATTTTTAATTAAAAATAAGAACAATTCTGAAAAATATCTACATTTTACAGTATATATGAAAATTAATTCCTGATGGATTTGGGGTACAAACAAAACAAAATGAAACACCTCTTCATAAATTCTAGAGAAACTAGAAGAAAATAGCAGTTCAGATTAGAGGGAAAATGTGAACTCTCTTAGCTATGCAGTACTAGAAAGCAATGGAAGAAATAACATAGAAGTATTGCTATATTTGAATGTAAAAAATTAAGAATTTTTGTATACTGAGAAAAGCAAACTTGTATAAATGGACAACTGACTGGAAAAACATTTTAATCAAAGGCTATAAAAGGTTAATATTTCTAATCTGTAATTTTACATCCAAATTTATAAGAAAAGTGCAACTAAAACTAGGATAATCACAAAATATAGGAGGAGATAATTCACAAAAGTAGAAACAATAATTATACATGTAAAAAAGCCCATACATCGCTTTTCGGCCTTTTGGCTAAGAGCAAGTGTAAAAAGCCCATACGATCTCATTAGGAATCAAAGAAATTTAAATTAAAGCAAACTTGAGATGCAATTTTGTACCTTTTAGCACAACTTTAAATGACTGTAATATAATTATGGTTGTAGTGTAGCTGGTACACTTATTCATTGCTGATAAATTGATAAATCTTTTTGAAAAGAAAATATGCTATTATTTAATGAGAGGCACAAAGATGTTCATACTTTTTTTCCCCAGTAATTCAAATATAGAAAGTTTATCTTAGCCAAATAAGAGAAGCGAAATGCTGTATATTCAAAGATATTCACTGCAGTAAAAGTTCTAATAGAAAAAAATCTGCAAACCACCGAAATGTTCAATATTATGGAAATGACTTAAAAATTATGGCATATCCACATGAACAATATTATTTAAATGTTAAAAATATCAATTATAAAGACATAACAACAAAGGACATGTTTAAATATGGCAATAGGACAGAATAAGAATTGTAATAGCTTATGATAACAGTTATATAAAGCATTTACATGTGGAAGAGAACATACAAAGATGGAAACCATATTAGGATGATGGGTTTTTGGCGATAATTGTATATATTTTTAATGTAATTGAATTAGTGATTTATTCTTAGGCAATAAATCATCCCCAAACTTAATGGCTTCCAACAATAAACACTACTTATTTCTTATAATAGAAATAAATACACATTTATTTCTATGCATTAGAAAATTGGGAGCAGCTTAGTTGGGTGGTCTTGGCTCAAGGTCTCTCATGAGTTTGCAGTCAATAGTCTGAGGCTGTAGTCATCTGAGGCTTGACTGAGACTGGAGGATCTGCTTCTGAGCTCATTTATGTGACTGTTGGCAGGAGGCCTCAGTTCCTGTCTATGAGGGTCTCTCCACAAGGCTTGAGTGTCTTTGTTACATGGCAGCTGGCTCCTCCCAGAGCAAGTAATATGAGAGAGAGAGAGAGAGGGTGGAGAGATGGCAATGCCTTTTACAACCTAGTCTCCCAGTTATATACCGTCCTTTCCATTTTATTCTATTGGTCAGAAATGTGTCATGGAGTTTTAGCCCACATCCAGAGGGAAAGGAATTAGGCTTCCTTTTCTGAAAGGAGGTGTGAACATATTTCACATATCAAAGCATTTGTGGACATATTTAAGTCACCACAGAACATACGGTTTCTTCTCATTAACAATATGCTGGGGGGGTGGAGCCAAGATGGCCGAATAGGAACAGCTCCGGTCTCCAGCTCCCAGCCCCAGCGACACAGAAGACGGGTGATTTCTGCATTTCTGCTTGAGGTACCGGTTTCATCTCACTAGGGAGTGCCTAACAGTGGGTTCAGGACAGTCGGTGAAGCGCACTGTGCGCGAGCCGAAGCAGGGCGAGGCATTGCCTCACTCGGGAAGCGCAAGGGGTCAGGGAGTTCCCTTTCCTAGTCAAAGAAAGGGGAAACAGACGGCACCTGGAATATCGGGTCAGTCCCGTCCTAATACTGCGCTTTTCCAACGGGCCTGGAAAACGGCAGACTAGGAGATTGTGTCCCGCACCTGGCTCGGAGGGTCCTATGCCCACAGAGTCTTGCTGATTGCTAGCACAGCAGTCTGAGATCACGCTGCAAGGCGGCAACGAGGCTGGGGGAGGGGCGCCCGCCATTGCCCAGGCTTGCTTAGGTAAACAAAGCAGCCAGGAAGCTCGAACTGGGTGGAGCCCACCACAGCTCAAGGAGGCCTGCCTGCCTCTGTAGGCTCCACCTCTGAGGGCAGGGCACAGACAACCAAAAACTCAGCCAGAACCTCCACAGCCTTAAATGTCCCTGTCTGACTGACAGCTTTGAAGAGAGTAGTGGTTCTCCCAGCACGCAGCTGGAGATCTGAGAACGGACAGACTGCCTCCTAAAGTGGGTCCCTCACCCCTGAGCAGCCTAACTGGGAGGCACCCCCTCAGTAGGGACAGACTGACACCTCATTCAACCAGGTACTCCTCTGAGACAAAACTTTCAGAGGAACTATCAGACAGCTGAATTTGTGGTCTCACGAAAATCCGCTGTTCTGCAGCCACCGGTGCTGACACCCAGCCAAACAGGGTCTGGAGTGGACCTCTAGTAAACTCCAACAGACCTGCAGCTGAGGGTCTTGTCTGGTAGAAGGAAAATTAACAAACAGAAAGGACATCCACACCAAAAACCCATCTGTACATCACCATCATCGAAGACAAAAAGGAGACAAAACCACAAAGATGGGGAAAAAACAGACCAAAAAAACTGGAAACTCTAAAAAACAGAGCACCTCTCCTCCTCCAAAGGAACGCAGTTCCTCACCAGCAATGGAACAAAGCTGGATGGAGGATGACTTTGATGAGTTGAGAGAAGAAGGCTTCAGACGATCAAACTACTCTGAGCTACGAGAGGAAATTCAAAACAATAGCAAAGAAGTTAAAAACTTTGAAAAAAAATTAGAAGAATGGATAACTAGAATAACCAATGGAGAGAAGGGCTTAAAGGAGATGATGGAGCTGAAAGCCAAGTTTCGAGAACTACGCGAAGAATGCAGAAGCCTCAGTAGCAGATGCGATCAACTGGAAGAAAGGGTATCGCTGATAGAAGATGAAATGAATGAAATGAAGAGAGAAGGGAAGTTTAGAGAAAAAAGAATAAAAAGAAATGAACAAAGCCTCCAAGAAATTTGGGACTATGTGAAAAGACCAAACCTACGTCTGATTGGTGTACCTGAAAATGATGGGGAGAATGGAACCAAGTTGGAAAACACTCTGCAAGATATTATCCAGGAGAACTTCCCCAATCTAGCAAGGCAGGCCAGCATTCAGATTCAGGAAATACAGAGAACGCCACAAAGATACTCCTCGAGAAGGGCAACTCCAAGACACATAATTGTCAGATTCACCAAAGTTCAAATGAAGGAAAAAATGTTAAGGGCAGCCAGAGAGAAAGGTCGGGTTACCCACAAAGGGAAGCCCATCAGACTAACAGCTGATCTCTCAGCAGAAACTCTACAAGCCAGAAGAGAGTGGGGGCCGATATTCAACATTCTTAAAGAAAAGAATTTTCAACCCAGAGTTTCCTATCCCGCCAAACTAAGCTTCATAAGTGAAGGAGAAATAAAATACTTTACAGACAAGCAAATGCTGAGTGATTTTGTCACCACCAGGCCTGCCCTAAAAGAGCTCCTGAAGGAAGCACTAAACATGGAAAGGAACAACCGGTACCAGCCCCTGCAAAAACATGCCAAATTGTAAAGACCATCGAGGCTAGGAAGAAACTATAGCAACTAACGAGCAAAATAACCAACTAACATCATAATGACAGAATCAGATTCACACATAACAATATTCACGTTAAATGTAAATGGGCTAAATGCTCCAATCAAAAGACACAGACTGGCAAACTGGATAAGGAGTCAGGACCCATCAGTGTGCTGTATTCAGGAAACCCATCTCACGTGCAGAGACACACATAGACTCAAAATAAAGGGATGGAGGAAGATCTATCAAGCAACTGGAAAACAAAAAAAGGCAGGGGTTGCAATCCTAGTCTCTGATAAAATAGACTTTAAACCAACAAAGATCAAAAGAGACAAAGAAGGCCATTACATAATGGTAAAGGGATCAATTCAACAAGAAGAGCTAACTATCCTAAATATATATGCACCCAACACAGGAGCACCCAGATTCATAAAGCAAGTCCTCAGTGACCTACAAAGGGACTTAAACTCCCACACAATAATAATGGGAGATTTTAACACCCCACTGTCAGCATTAGACAGATCAACGAGACAGAAAGTTAACAAGGATATCCAGGAATTGAACTCAGCTCTACATAAAGTGGACCTAATAGACATCTACAGAACTCTCCACCCCAAATCAACAGAATATACATTTTTTTCAGCACCACACCACACCTATTCCAAAATTGACCACATAGTTGGAAGTAAAGCTCTTCTCAGCAAATGTAAAAGAACAGAAATTATAACAAACTGTCTCTCAGACCACAGTGCAATCAAACTAGAACTCAGGATTAAGAAACTCAGTCAAAACCGCTCAACTACATGGAAACTGAACAACCTGCTCCTGCATGACTATTGGGTACATAATGAAATGAAGGCAGAAATAAAGATGTTCTTTGAAACCAACGAGAACAAAGACACAACGTACCAGAATCTCTGGGACACATTCAAAGCAGTGTGTAGAGGGAAATTTATAGCACTAAATGCCCACAAGAGAAAGCAGGAAAGATCCAAAATTGACACCCTAACATCACAATTAAAAGAACTAGAAAAGCAAGAGCAAACACATTCAAAAGCTAGCAGAAGGCTAGAAATAACTAAAATCAGAGCAGAACTGAAGGAAATAGAGACACAAAAAACCCTTCAAAAAATTAATGAATCCAGGAGCTGGTTTTTTGAAAAGATCAACAAAATTGATGGACCGCTAGCAAGACTAATGAAGAAAAGAGAGAAGAATCAAATAGATGCAATAAAAAATGAAAAAGGGGATATCACCACCGATCCCACAGAAATACAATCTACCATCAGAGAATACTACAAACACCTCTATGCAAATAAACTAGAAAATCTAGAAGAAATGGATAAATTCCTCGACAAATACACCCTCCCAAGACTAAACCAGGAAGACGTTGAATCTCTGAATAGACCAATAACAGGTTCTGAAATTGTGGCAATAATCAATAGCCTACCAACCAAAAAGAGTCCAGGACCTGATGGATTCACAGCTGAATTCTACCAGAGGTACAAGGAGGAACTGGTACCATTCCTTCTGAAACTATTCCAATCGATAGAAAAAGAGGGAATCCTCCCTAACACATTTTACGAAGCCAGCATCGTCCTGATACCAAAACCTGGCAGAGACATAACCAAAAAAGAGAATTTCAGACCAATATCCTTGATGAACATTGATGCAAAAATCCTCAATAAAATACTGGCAAACCGAATCCAGCAGCACATCAAAAAGCTTATCCACCATGATCAAGTGGGCTTCATCCCTGGGATGCAAGGCTGGTTCAACATACGCAAATCAATAAATGTAATCCAGCATATAAACAGAACCAAAGACAAAAACCACATGATTATCTCAATAGATGCAGAAAAGGCCTTTGACAAAATTCAACAACCCTTCATGCTAAAAACTCTCAATAAATTAGGTATTGATGGGACGTATCTCAAAATAATAAGAGCTATCTACGACAAACCCACAGCCAATATCATACTGAATGGGCAAAAACTGGAAGCATTCCTTCTGAAAACTGGCACAAGACAGGGATGCCCTCTCTCACCGCTACTATTCAACATAGTGCTGGAAGTTCTGGCCAGAGCAATCAGGCAGGAGAAGGAAATAAACGGTATTCAATTAGGAAAAGAGGAAGTCAAATTGTCCCTGTTTGCAGATGACATGATTGTATATCTAGAAAACCCCATTGTCTCAGCCCAAAATCTCCTTAAGCTGATTAGCAACTTCAGCAAAGTCTCAGGATACAAAATTAATGTACAAAAATCACAAGCATTCTTGTACACCAATAACAGACAAACAGAGAGCCAAATCATGAGTGAACTCCCATTCACAATTGCTTCAAAGAGAATAAAATACCTAGGAATCCAACTTACAAGGGATGTGAAGGACCTCTTCAAGGAGAACTACAAACCACTGCTCAGTGAAATAAAAGAGGATGCAAACAAATGGAAGAACATTCCATGCTCATGGGTTGGAAGAATCAATATCGTGAAAATGGCCATACTGCCCAAGGTAATTTATAGATTCAATGCCATCCCCATCAAGCTACCAATGACTTTCTTCACAGAATTGGAAAGAACTACTTTAAAGTTCATATGGAACCAAAAAAGAGCCTGCATCGCCAAGTCAATCCTAAGCCAAAAGAACAAAGCTGGAGGCATCACGCTACCTGACTTTAAACTATACTACAAGGCTACAGTAACCAAAACAGCATGGTACTGGTACCACAACAGAGACATAGATCAATGGAACAGAACAGAGCCCTCAGAAATGATGCCGCATAGCTACAACTATCTGATCTTTGACAAACCTGACAAAAACAAGAAATGGGGAAAGGATTCCCTATTTAATAAATGGTGCTGGGAAAACTGGCTAGCCATATGTAGAAAGCTGCAACTGGATCCCTTCCTTACACCTTATACAAAAATTAATTCAAGATGGATTAAAGACTTACATGTTAGACCTAAAACCATTAAAATCCTACAAGAAAACCTAGGCAATACCATTCAGGACATAGGCGTGGGCAAGGACTTCATGTCTAAAACACCAAAAGCAATGGCAACAAAAGCCAAAATCGACAAATGGGATCTCATTAAACTAAAGAGCTTCTGCACAGCAAAAGAAACTATCACCAGAGTGAACAGGCAACCTACACAATGGGAGAAAATGTTTGCAACCTACTCATCTGACAAAGGGCTAATATCCAGAATCTACAATGAACTCAAACAAATTTACAAGAAAAAAACAAACAACCCCATCAAAAAGTGGGCAGAGGACATGAACAGACACTTCTCAAAAGAAGACATTTATGCAGCCAAAAAACACATGAAGAAATGCTCCTCATCACTGGCCATCAGAGAAATGCAAATCAAAACCACAGTGAGATACCATCTCACAACAGTTAGAATGGCCATCATTAAAAAATCAGGAAACAACAGGTGCTGGAGAGGATGTGGAGAAATAGGAACACTTTTACACTGTTGGTGGGACTGTAAACTAGTTCAACCATTGTGGAAGTCAGTGTGGCGATTCCTCAGGGATCTAGAACTAGAAATACCATTTGACCCAGCCATCCCATTACTGGGTATATACCCAAAGGACTATAAATCATGCTGCTATAAAGACACATGCACACGTATGTTTATTGCGGCACTATTCACAATAGCAAAGACTTGGAACCAACCCAAATGTCCAACAACGATAAACTGGATTAAGAAAATGTGGCACATATACACCATGGAATACTATGCAGCCATAAAAAATGATGAGTTCGTGTCCTTTGTAGGGACATGGATGAAACTGGAAAACATCATTCTCAGTAAACTATCGCAAGGACAAAAAACCAAACACCGCATGTTCTCACTCATAGGTGGGAATTGAACAATGAGAACTCATGGACACAGGAAGGGGAACATCACGCTCTGGGGACTGTTGTGGGGTGGGGGGAGGGGGGAGGGACGCATTAGGAGATACACCTAATGCTAAATGATGAGTTAATGGGTGCAGGAAATCAACATGGCGCATGGATACATATGTAACAAACCTGCACATTGTGCACATGTACCCTAAAACCCTAAAGTATAATAAAAAAAACAAAACAAAACAAAACAATATGCTGAAACAGAAAAGAGGATAACTCATTTAACATGTAGGAGGTTTGAGTGTTGAATGGTAGAAATATGGAAAAAAAAAAGTGACCAAATTAAAATGCCAAAAAGAAAAACAAGCAAAAATCCAACCCAGAACTTAGACTGTCCCAGGTGAAAGTAATTATTTCTGTCATTGTGTTAGCCAAAAGTATGGTATTGATGCTTTGCCTCTCACATGAGTTGAGAGGGGCAAGTGGAGGAATGGCATCTTGCCAGCAGATGTCAAGAAATTTCCTTTCTTTCTAACAACATTGCACAGGTTGAGCATAACATTTTCTCAACCATCTCTGAGGGGCCTTTTCTGCTTGAGAAAGCTCTGGTTGTTAGGTGTACATTTCATCTGAATGAATTATTACCTTTGAGTGATCGCAATGCATTTGGAAGTCATTTAAAAAAAATCACAGAACGTTAGCTTTGGTCTATAAATACTAAATATGTATGGAAAAATAAAAAGCAAATGCCAGCTAGTGCTGGGGCTACAATTAGGTATGCCAGAGCATCCTGTTTGAACTTTGAAGTATTTTTCTTCGTTATATTCAGCTTTTATTTTTTCTTGGAAACTAGTCACTCAGTTTGGCTATTTTTTAGGCTCTGTTATCCTCCTGCCCAGCTTTTGGTTACTCTGTATGTTTCTGGGTCCTCTATTAGAGGGCAAGAGAGAAATGTGATAATGAGGATAATGATGATGATAAACAGTAAAACTCTATGGTGTCTTTGAAGGAGCGGCTGGAGAGTTTTTACAATGGATTTCTAAAATATGTTGTTTTATTTTTCATAGTCAGTGTTACATAATGAACAGAGTGTGGCCTTTGGAATTGGAAAGGCCTGAGTTTGACTCCTTGCTTTGTCACTTCATTCAGTCAATAAAGGCTTATTGTGCCAGACACTGTGATAGATGCTATGATACGGTGATGAAAATACATGGTACCATCTTCAAAGAGTTTGGTCCAGTGGAGGATACAGACAAGAAAAATGGCAGGTAGTTTCCAAGGAGCTAAGAAAACTGGTAGGAGGGCATTTACTCACTCTTGGTTGTGGGAGATGTTTCAGCCAGGGAAGATATCAAAGAAGAGGAAACATACCAAGCTAAAGAAAGAAGAAGGAAGAACATGTGCAAGGCTGTAGGAATAAGAGCAAGCATTGCCATTTTGTAACTCTGACAGTAGCTCTGGATGGTTGAGTGCAGAAATTGTTGGTTGGCTAAACTGAACATTATTTCTATCTTTTTTTTCTTCTCTACCTTCTGTCATAGAGGGCTCTCTTGCAGCTAATGATAGCCATTTGATATAGTTCTCGTCAATGAGATGTTATCACGGTTTGCTGGAGGGATTCTGGAAAATGTTTTGTTTCATGATTAAGGAGGAACACTTGGCTAGCACAGACCATTGCCCTTCCTCCCCTTCCTCACTGTGAATGCTGACATAATGCATACAGGACAGCTGCCATTTGTGACCATGAAGTAACGATGCAATACACCGGAATAGTGGAGAGGAAAAATTAGAAGAGCCTGGGGCCTTACTTAGATCATGGGGCCACTGTGACAGCCCGACATTTCCTACTTCCAGAATTCCTAGGTGAAAAAATCAACTGTTTAATCCACTTTGTACCACACTTCTAACTGAAGAGAATGAGGCATTAGACTGGCATTTGAGCTATGAAAGAAGATGAGCTTAGAGTTGTAAACCATATTAAGAAATTTAAGTCCCGTACATCATGGTGACTACAGTTAATAACAAAATATTGTGTACTTGCATATTGCTAAAAAAGTAGATTTTAAGTGTTCTCACCACAAAAAATAAGTATGTAAGGTAACGCATACATTAATTACCTTGATTTAGCCATTCCACAGTGTATAAATGTTTCAAAACACCATGTTGTATACCAGAAATGCATACAATTTTTACTTGTCAATTAAGAAAAATAATAATAATACAGGAAGAAAAGGAAAATTTAAGTCCCATCTCAAGGGCAATTGGAAACTTTTGGCAAATAGTTTCTCTAAGCCTCGGTTTTTTTATCTGGAAAGCGGGAATAATAATGTGTGCCATATGACTTGTGACGATTAAATGAGATATGTAAAATGCACAATAGGGTTGGCACTTAATAGGTGCTTAATAATCTGAAGCTGTTTTATGATGATCATAATGATAATGAAGAAAAACTTTTCAATTATCTGTGCAACTCTGAATTAGTAGACATAGTGTGTACAACTTCTGTGTTCCCTGTGGTTTGCTCATTCATTCTTCCGTATATATACTATAATTATTAATTATGGTCCAGTGGAGGACACAGGCAAGAAAAAAGACAGGTAGCCTCCAAGGAGCTAGAATTATAATGAATAAATACGGCTATACTATATTAATAATTATTAATTATAGTATATATATAAAGCAACACTTGTTTTCTAGGTACTATGTTAGCAGCCCAGGACAGAAATAGTCCTTATCCTCATGGAATTTAACATTCCATTGAGAGGAGACATAAACAAGCAAACGAACTGGGACATGAAATAATTTCAGCTATGACTGAAGTGCTTTCTAGGTTATGTAATAACTTGGTCATGGACAGCCACTTCTTGAAAATGGATCGCTCATAGGCAGGGAGAAGAGTTCCTAATGAATCTAAAAATGCCAAAGAAACAATAGACACTGGAGACTACCAGAGGGAAGAGACAAGGAGGGGGGCAACAGCTGAAGAACTGTTGAGTACTATTCTCAGTACCTGGGTGATGGAATCATTTGTACCCCAAACCTCAGCATCATGCAATATACCCAGGTAACAAACCAGAACATGTAACTCCTGAATCTAAAATAAAAGTTGAAAAATAAAATGAAATAAAAATAAATTTAAAAAACTGCCAAGGAAAGCATATGTGGTCAATGAGTGTGTTTCCCTAGACAGCGTTACTAGATGCTATGGAGTGCTGATTGGGGAGAGGCAAAGACATGCAGGGCGACCTGAGCAGCCCTTTCACTGGACTCTTTCCAAGGTTCTGGCGAGGCTTCTTCTCTGTCCTGAGCACGTACCACAGCCCAGTGGCACGCCATGGCCAGGGAGCCCACTTGCTTTGTAAATGCAAGCCCCCGGGCTGAATGACTAATGTCTTGGAACTTCCTTCTGAGAGCACTAAACCACTGCCAGTAATCATTAGAGACTCCTTATAAGATCTGAATAGACAAAATCATTCATGTTAAAATTAAATTGGGCTGGGCATGCTGGGTCACACCTGTAATCCCAGCACTTTGGGAGGGCAAGGCAGGTCGATCACCTGAGGTCAGGAGATCGAGACCAGCCTAGCCAACATGGTGAAACCCCATCTCTACTAAAAATACATAAAATTAGCCGGGAATGGTGGCGTGTGCCTGTAATCCAAGCTACTCAAGACGCCGAGGCAGGAGAATTACTTGAACCTGGGAGGCGGAGGTTGCAGTGAGACGAGATCATGCCACTGCACTCCAGCCTGGGTGACAGAGCGAGACTCTGTCTCACACACACAAAAAAATTAAATTAAAAAAATCAAATTCTTGGCTGAGTGCAGTGGCTCATGCCTGTAATCCCAGCACGTTGGCATGCCTGTAATCCCAGGACTTTGGGAGGCCAGGGTGGGCAGATCACAAGGTCAGGAGATCGAAACCATCCTGGCTAACACGGTGAAACCCAGTCTCTACTAAAAATGCAAAAAATTAGCCAGACACGGTGGTACGTGCCTGTAGTCCCCGCTACTCGGGAGGCTGAGGCAGGAGAATCGTTTGAACCTGGGAGGTGGAGGTTGCAGTGAGCTGAGATTGTGCCACTGCACTCCAGCCTGGGTGACAGAGTGAGACTCTATTTAAAAAAAAAAAAAGAATCAAATTATTTTGAATAAAAGCAAAAGAGAGATTGTGAATTCTCCACAATTGATGGCTGAGCTTGATGGGTGAGATGACAAGTTAGATGCTGTGAATGAGGAAAGTGACAACAACAAAAATAGCTACTATTTAGTGAGTGGCTGTCATACATTGGCACTACGCATAGATTAATTCATTTGATCATCACATAAATGAATTCTGTAGTCGTTACTATTCTTGTTCTATCTTGTGCTGCATAGGAAATTGAGACTTAACAATTTTGGAAACTTAATATTTCCAAATGTTACACAGCTGTTAGGGGTGGGGTTCAGTTTGAACTCAGACAGTCTAATTCCAGAGCCCATACCACACTCCCTGAAAATTATCCCTGTTTTCCTACAGAATGCTTGGGTGCACATAGGCTGCTTCCTGCAGGTTAAATATGGGTGTCGTCAGAAACCAGGTCATCTCATCATGGTCTGGGTAAACTGTCCGTTGCCACTGCATCAGCTGTGGGCTGCTCATGCTGGACTTTCTGTAGCATGAGGCAAATAAGCCCGTCTCTACTTAAGCCACCCAAAAGTCTGTGTTTCTGCTACTGCAGCCGAGCACTCTCCTTACTCAAGTGGGAGTCTGGGGAGTTACAGCCAAGAAGTAGCAGTCGGTCCTAT
The DNA here is from genome assembly GCF_028878055.3 of Symphalangus syndactylus. Classification (NCBI taxonomy): domain Eukaryota; kingdom Metazoa; phylum Chordata; class Mammalia; order Primates; family Hylobatidae; genus Symphalangus; species Symphalangus syndactylus. The sequence goes on from NC_072436.2 coordinate 87,228,000, forward strand.
ATGGCCGTGGGGACAGTTGCACTTGCCCTCCTCTGGCCACATGCTTTGGGAAGACTGTGCCAGATTCTGACCTGATCTTCTTGTAGTGTTTGACCCAAGCCTCCCTCTCATAGGGAGACACATGCAATCTGGCCTTTGCTACTTGTGTCTCTATGTGGGACGAGCAGTCTGTTTCCCGAAGGTGGATCTGCCTCCCTTCCAGTTATGACAGAGGCAGCAGAGACCTTTTGTGAACAAAATGTTCCCCTTTCCCTCAAACTGTACCCTGGTTGGGCATCTAATCTCCTAATGGGCTTCTCTGAGACCTCTGCCAAGTCTAGTTTCAGTACAAAGTGATACTCCACAGGGACCCATTTTTGTCTTGCCCACTTAATTTTCCTGGTTTAGAATCTAGTGGCATATATACGGAGCTGAGGTAACCCATGCAGTGCATAGGAGATGTACCGGGGAGATGGTACCAGGTTTAGCTACCCTGCTGTTCTCTTTGTACCATTTGTTAAACACAAATTGTTTCCACCCAGCCTTGATGTTATGAGGTGCCATTTATTGCATAGACAACTGAATTTGTCTACTCACTGATGTTCCTGTGACCAATCTCCCCATTCCCAAGCAACCTTTTTCTCACTGTAACCAGAGTTTCCTTTTCGAAGGCCTCAGGCAGAGGGGCAGTCAAATTCCCAGACATGGTTGGGCTCACTTCATAAATATGCAGGACCATGTCCATGAATATGACTCTTCTGTCCTGTCCTGTCCCAGGGGGTAAGCTGAGTCAGAACCTACCAGTCCAGATGCAGCCACCTTACTCTTTCTCTTCCTCTGAAGCACTCTGTAGGGCTGTTACTATTGCTTGAGTCCTGCCCAGCTGGAAGAGACCTAGAGATGCCCTGTCTGTGTTAAGCCTAAACCATGTGCTTTAGCCCAGTTCAATAAAAAAGCTCTGCAATGGGATAGTGGGCACAAGCCCAGTCTATAATGATGAAATGGATCATGGTTTCCATTTTCTTTAGTCACATGGGAGTTTATCTCCCTAAAGATGATCACTGGGAAGAAAATCTAAGACAAGACTCAAATATTTTGAGTTCTGTAGTGAGATAGTACTTAATAATGCTCCATCAAAGCCCTAAAACTTATTAGAAAAAGATACTTCATCTTGTCATTACCTTCATTCTGTTTAGAGCAGGGGTTACAAACCTAGGGTTGTAAACTTTAGAAGCCAGGCAGATAACATAAATGACTAGCCTGTGAGTAATCATGTGTCCCCTCACCATCTCTTATTTCCCCATCTGTGATGGAGACATGGGTACAGAGAAACATTTCTCTCTACTGCAAGGAAAAGAAGGTCATGTTCAATGATAAATGGCAGCTAACACTCATTGTTCATGCTGGAAAGACTATAGGGAATAGGGAATGGTAGGGACTGTGGCAAACTGTGTGTCCTGTATGGGGAAGCCAGCTGCTACTGAGATCCAGGTGATTAACATGGTGAAATCCCATGTCTACTAAAAATACAAAAAAGTAGCCAGGCGTGGTGGCAGGCGCCTGTAGTCCCAGCTACTAGGGAGGCTGAGGCAGGGGAATGGTATGAACCCGGGAGGCAGAGCTTGCAGTGAGCCGAGATCGCACCACTGCACTCCAGCCTGGGCGACAGAGCAAGATTCTGTCTCAAAATAAGTAAATAAATAAAGAACAATAAATAAATAAATAAATAAATAAATAAATAAATAAATAAATAAATCCTTGTGGAAATATAGGCCTAGTGTTGGCAGAAGTTCTATGTTAAAAATAAAAAAGCCAGCTGTCAGATTCTTTTGGGGGAAACTCCTGAGTTTTAAATATTAGCTCAATATTTTAAAACAAATGGAAACAAAACAACACAATGTGGAGCCATTAACTATGTCTGAGAGCCTCCTGATTACACAACCTTTGGCTCAGAAGATAAGCTCAGACTACTTAGCTTGACACATAGACTTCTTCATGATTCTGTCTGTACTGCCTTCTGCATCTCCTACTTCTCTTCTGACGCTCCACAGCTACTCAGGCTAAATTTCAAACTTTCGCCTGAATCTACCTCCCCCTTTCATGACTCTATACTTTTTATATCTGCTGTTCCTTGCAGTGCCCTTCCCTGGCTGATTAATTTTGTAAATAATTTATTCTTAAAGATCTATGCCCAAGTCATCTCTTGTTTCAAGCCTTTCACAACCTCCCTGCGACCCCCACAATCAGGCAGCGACATAGAGTTCCATTTCTCTGGTCATTTTCAGCAAGGCACACAGTCTTCTTACAGAACTTAATCAGAATCTCTTATAATTATCCATTCCATGCCTATTTTCCCAGTTCATTACTGAGGCTGCGTCTATGTTTTCCCAGCACTTAGCATGGTGTTTGGCCCTGGGTCCATGCCTAGTAATTATTGTTTGAAGAAATGAATAACAAAATTGGCCATGTATCATACATATTAGATTTAATTTTGTTGCACGATACCTTCACATTTGCTGCAATAAAATATTTGTGTGAGGGTGTCATTAGTTATCACTTTTGATGCTGTACATTTTGAATGGCCTAAAAGATAACTGTCTTAAACATATTTATATGTTGCTGACTTCTCAGGGAAATACTGTTCTTTTCCAGAGAAGGCCATCTGAAGTGATATCCTTACTCTTCAGCTAAAATATTAGTGTTTAATGCAGTAGCTTTAAGTACTTTATGCTTTGTTAAAGGCTTATCTAATCAGGATAAGAAAGAGAGAAGAGGATTATATGGGAACTTGCTTTTCACAGCACTCTTTCCCCAGTGCTATGGCAGGATTAATAGGGGAGTTAAAACAAGAATAAATACTTATGCTGTATCCGTTGACAAAGCAGTAAAGAATAGTTAGCTGTGAAATTCCATTTGTATTTAAGTTTACTGTTCTAAGTACACTTCAACCCCTCCCTCTGACCACCCATGCCACTGACATTTTTCACATCTGACAGCTGGAGAAAGGAATTTTGTAAATGTCTCTCTTGAGGTTAGTTTTAAAAGACAAGGAAAGTGTGCTAAGTAGAATGGCTAAATTATAAATTTAATCAAACCTGTAATTTAAATAAGCCCCCAGTAATAATGGGCTGAAAGCTTGTCAGGGTGTGTTGGCCCTGGTTCATTTTACGTGGATTATGACAATGGAACCACAAAGCGTGGCCCTCTAAGTGCTTTTGCCCATTAACTTCATGAAATAATTGCAGGCTTGGCAGCATCAATAACAACAAAAGTTGACACTTTGGGAAAGAGAAGTAAGTCTTTCCCCTTCCAGATCTGGCAGGAAAGAAAAATGCCTTGATGAAAGCACTGTGGGCGTGTGGATATTCAGAGCCCAGAGAAAAGAAATAGAATGGGTGCGTGAGAGAGTATCTTTGATTTGCTTAAATGAACATCCTGTTTCATTTTTACTTCGTCCTCTTGGCCCATCCAGCATATAATAGGATCTCAGTGGCTCGCTGCCGGTCATCTCAGCATGAGTATTCTTCAGAAAATGTGATTTACTGGAAATGTAAATTAAAAAAAAAAAAAAACTAGTAATGAGAGTGAGAAAACAAGTAGCAAAAAATACCTTCCTAGTTCCAGCTTAAGCAGAGAGGAAAACACTAAGCAATGAGAAAGTATAGGAGAAAAACCTCACTTATCTGAAACCAGGAATTCTTTACCCTAAATCATTTATTGTAAATAAGTCTGCATTCTTGGTTGACATTTGTCTTAGAAAGGTCACAGTTTCTTCTAGTTGAAAATATTTATTAGTATCCCTGGAATGAACAACATAGAACATTCATGTTTGAGAAACTTGTGGTGCTCTAAGACAAGTTTCAGGTCAGTCAAAACAGTTAAATAGGTATTTAGACTAACTTTAAATTAAAAAAAAAATTGACTTTTGAGATTAAATCACCATATACTTTTTCTTTTGGGTGAAGTAAATTGTTGGGAGCTTTCTCAGTATTAAAATATACATTTTTACTGTCAGTTCAAAATTTACTGAAAAAGTTGCAAGAGTTTGAGTTACATCTTAAAACCAGACTGGCTTGGAGGGGGACATTTTGGGCAAAGGAAGTCATAGTAAAAGCCGTTTTTAGTAGTCCTTCTTGGGTTTAGCTACACATATCGTTCCTCAAGTTTGTGAGGGGTTATTGACACTGGCTGTGTATGAGGATTACCTGAGGAGCTTTAAAGTGTAATGGCATCCAGGCTTCCTCTAGATCAAGCCTGTCCAACCTGTCCAACCCACAGCCCGCAGGCTACATGCAGCCCAGGGATGGCTTTGAATGCAGCCCAACACAAATTCATAAACTTTCTTAAAATATTATGAGAGTTTTTTGCAATTTATTTTTGTTTTTGCTCATCAGCTATCGTTAGTGTTAGTGTATTTTATGTATGGCCCAAGACAATTCTTCTTCCAATGTGGCCCAGGGAAGCCAAAAGATTGGACATGCCTGCTCTAGATATTAATATTTAATTTATGGCAGTGGGGAGAATGGATGGGGCATTGTTTTTTGTTTTTAACACTACCTCAAGTAATTCTAATGTGTGTTCAGAAGTGAGAACCACTGGAATCATGAAGATGGGGGTCATTTGCTCTTATGGGTTGAATTATGTCCCCCGAAAGCTATACTGAAGTCCTAATTGCAGGTACCTGTGTGTCTTAGTCTGTTGGGGCTGCTATAACAAAGTGCCATAGACTGAGTGGCTTATAAACAGAATAAATTCATTTCTCATAGTTTTGTAGACTGGAAGTCTGAGATCAGGGTGCCAGCATGGTCAGGTGCTGGTGAGAACCTCCTTCCTGGTTGTAGACTGCAACTTCCCTTTGAATCCTCACGTGGCGCTGAGAGGGACAAGAGAACTCTTTAATAAGGGCACTAATCCCATTTATAAGGGCTCCAGCCTCATGATCTAATTTCTTCCTGAAGGCTCCACCTCCTAATATCATCACCTTGGGGTTAACATATGGATTTGGTGGGGGATGCATTCAGTCTGTTGTACTGTGAATGTTACCGTAGATGTAATAAGTTAAGTTAAAATGAGGTCCTATTGAATTAGGGTGAACAGTAAATCCAGTATAACTGGTATGCTTATAAGAAGACGAGAGACACAGAGAGACGTAGACCCACAGGGAAGAAGGTCATGTAAAGACAAAAGGAGAGATTGGAGTGATGCTGCCACAAACCAAGAAATGCCAAGGATTGCCAGCAACCACCAGAGGATATGAGAGGCAAGGAAGGATTATTTTCCAGAGCCTTTGGAGGACGATCCAGCCAAGACCTTGATTTCGAACTTCTAGCCTTCAGAATTGTGAATGAATACATTTCTGTTGTTTTAAGTCATTTGGTTATGGCATCCCTAGAAGCAAATATACCTGCTACTCTGTATCATTTAGAAGTATGATATGAACTCCAGAACTAAAAGGAGATTCATTTTAATAAGATACTTTTAGATTCTGAAAGGGGTGTCAGAAAGGGATTTTGGACTGTTGGCTCCTTGCTGGCTGTTAAAATAGTGTGACTAAGCATACCAATTTGCCCAGGGCTGAGCAGGCTCTGGGGATGAGTTTCATTACACTTGTTTTTCCTAGTGCCTATCAAAACCATGACCATATGTGTAAGAGTATGATAGCTTGGAACTCTGATTCTTGAATGAAAATAAATATTGACTGACTTATCTGTGGAAGAAAGGATGCTGCTTTGAAATAATAGGCCACTCATTCCCTTCGATGGAAAGAATAAATTTTTCTATAGTTAGAAAGTATTTTCTAATAGCAAGAGGCCCATGCATTCCAAAAGAATTTTCTAATAAAATATCTTGTCTAACTGGGTTATTGTCAAGAAGCAATAACAGGGTTACCTTTGCAGGAGTTGCAGGCATAACTGTGGGGATCAGGGTAGGACAAAATCCATCCTATTTTTAATGTTGCACATTCTATGTTTTGGTCCAAAGTGAAGAGATATTTGATAACGTCATTTAAAACAGCTATCACAGAGTATTTCACAAACTCTTTGTAGAGATTCATATTTTTGGTCAAAAGTATAAGTTTGATCAGGACTAGGGGCAAGCATTCTTGAAGGTCAATATATATGTTTATTCTCTGTATATGTATTCTCTTTATTCTCCTCAAATAAAATAAGAGTAATAGCATTAACTTAGATTCTGAGCAATATTCTGAAGACTGGCTAATAGCTATTGCATACTTTTCACATTAAAAACAAGAAGTGTCTTTGGTGCAGAATGTTAACTGGTGGCATATAACTTCAAGGCACCAGGTCATAACTATCCCATTTAATAAATGAGACCACTCTTGCCTTTGAACTGAGCTGAAAGCTGCACTGATATTCACAATTGTGTCCATTGTTTCCCTGTTGTAATATGTGACTCCAGAGCATGCATCTCTTTCTCACATGACAGAGACATCTCTGTCTTAGTTCTTTTTTGGCTATTGCAGTAAATGGGGATGTACTGACCATCAACCTTGTTAGGCAGCATTCATTACTCTAGACACCTGCACTAATGTTCTACTGACCTCTATTTTTATGAAAGAATAATTGATGCTATGTCAAAAGGCTATAGAATATCATCAAATTCTTTCCTTTTCTGGGCAAGGGCTGGTGGTGAGGACAATGTTTATATCTCTGATTTTCCAAATTCTAAGTCATAGCCGAAGCTCCCAAAGTTACTAAGTTTAAGATTCCATTTGAACTTGGCTTTGTACAATGCAAAACTACCCCATATTTAAAAATCACTGTCACAAAGTAATAGGTAAGTTCGAAGCAGATAACCCTCCCCTAGCACACAACTTAATAAATAAGCCATGTAACTCCCTGCATAGGCATACATAAGAAATCTATTCTATTCAGTCTTTTAATTTCCCCAGTGTTCACAGCCATGCTGGCATTTTCAAGAGATAAGCCCACACACTTTTTCCTTAGGAAGAAAAAAAGGTTTGACTAAAGCAAAATGTGTTCTGTGGTAAATCATTATTTTCAAGCAGTGCCTTTTGTTTACTTGTTTTTCATATTATCTAAGGGATAAGTCTTAATCCTGTGTAGAGCATGGCTGCTGATCATGCAAAACTGGAGCTGTCTTAACATGAACAGCTGTCCTCCCTCTAATGCCAGGGCTGGCCATTGAATGCCACCCAAGAGGATTTGGGGAACCCCAAGTCTCCAAAGCAGAAACAAAGGGAAAGACTTGTCCAAGATTACTTTAGTACCAAGCATTTAATTATAACATTAATTTGCACAGTACCCTCCCTTTTAGCTGTGATTTCACTGCTAAAACCAAGTGGTAATATTAAAAAAAAAAAAGTTTCCCACTGCCTAAGTTCAGAGGGTAACCCAGGAATGGATGTGTTTGCAACAATGAACATAGCATCTCTTTATTGGCACAGCCTCTGAAGGCCTGGTCTGGGGAGTTAAGTCTTCTTTGGAGCACTTTGGTTTTTTACTTTTTTTTTGTCTTGTTTTTCAGATGGAATTTTGCTCTTGTTGCCCAGGCTGGAGTACAGTGGCATGGTCTCAGCTCACTGCAACCTCTGCCTCCCAGGTTCAAGCGATTCTCCTGCCTCAGCCTCCCAAGTAGCTGGAATTACAGGCACCCCCCACCACGCCCGGCTAATTTTTTGTATTTTTAGTAGAGGTGGGGTTTCATCATGTTGGCCTGGCTGGTCTCAAACTCCTGACCTCAGGTGATCCACCTACCTCAGCCTCCCAAAGTACTGAGATTACAGGTGTGAGCCACCACACCTGGCCTTTTTAACTTTCTTTAAGCAAGGATATTCATACCCCTTCATTGGTTGGTAATGAATTCTTAAAACTGTCAATGACAATCAAAGTTACCTGTCAGAGCAGAAAGAAACAAAAGAAAAGAAAAACGAAATCTTATATTATGCATTATCTTTTTAAGAGTGGGCCTGTGGCAGCCAGGCGCGGTGGCTCAAGCCTGTAATCCCAGCACTTTGGGAGGCTGAGGTGGGCGGATCACAAGGTCAGGCATTTGAGACCAGCCTGGCCAACATGGTGAAACCCCTACTCTACTAAAAATACAAAAATTAGCCGGGCGTGGTGGTACTCACCTGTAATCCCAGCTACTCAAGAGGCTGAGGCAGGAGAATCACTTGAACCCGGGAGGCAGAGGTTGCAGTGAGCTGAGATCGTGCACTCCAGCCTGGGCAACAGAGTGAGACTCCGCCTCAAAAAAAAAAAAAAAAAAGAGTGGGCCTGTGGCTGAGGCTGGCATGTGGGCATCAGTGGAGATGGAAGTGTTCATGTTAAAAAAAAAAGTTCAGCAATTTCTTTTTTTAAAGACAAGGTCTAGCTCTGTCACCCAGGCTGGAGTTTAGTGGTACAATCTTAGCTCACTGCAACCTCTGCCTCCTGGGCTCAAGTAATCATCCCACCTCAGCCTCCTGAGTAGCTGGGACTACAGGCCTGTGACAACACACCTGGCTAATTTTTGTATTTTTTTTGTAGAGACAGGGTTTTGCCATGTTTCCTGGGCTGGTCTCAAAACTCCTGGGCTCAAATGATCAGCCTACCTCAGCCTCCCAAAGTGTTGGGGTTACGAACGTGAGCCATCATGCCTGGCCAGGCAATTTCTTATAAAGTTAAGCCTTAGGACTACCCTATGACTCAGCAACTCCAATCCTAGGTATTTACCTATGAGAAATGAAGCATATGTTCACCTGAAGACTTGTAGTTCTCATAGCCTCAAACTGGAAAAAACCCAAAAGTCCACTCCCAGGAGGGTGGAAAACAAACTATGGTAGTGCTGGCTTCAGCGGCACAGATGCTAACATTGGAGCGATACAGGAAGATTAGCGTGGCTGCTGTGCAAGCATGACATGCAAACTCGTAAAGCATTCTTTTCATTTTTAAAATAAGAAAAGAAAACACAAACTGTGGTATATGCATATAATAAACAAATAAAATATGGATAAACACAGCATGGATCAATCTTGAAAACATTATTTTAAGCGAAAGAAGTCAGATATAAAAGAGTGCAAACTGTATGATTCCATTTACATGAAGCTTTAGAACAGGCAAACCTACTCTATGGTACTAGGATTAGAACAGTGATTGCCTCTGGGTGGCGGTGGTGAGTTGACTGGAAGGGACACATGGGAACATTTAGTCCTGATGGAAATATTTTCTGTCTTGACCAGCATTATGGTTACATGGATATACACATTTGTCAAAGTTCATCACTCAAAGCCCATGCATTTTATTGTGTGTAGTGATCTCAATGTGAAAAGAGGAAAAAACAAATTAAAAATAGTTCAGATTTTCTATTCTTTAAGTTTCCTAATTGATTAATGTGTGGTAGCAGTCAACACATTAGTGAACCATTATAGTGTGGAAAAATTTTGCTGTCAATCTAATGGTTTGTTTGTGCTCACCAGGACTCTTAATCCATCAAAAAGAACTTAAGACCCTAATAAATTAGTTGTAGCATTGGAAGAGGACACACAGATACAATTCCTCATTTTGCCAGGATTGACAGGTGCTATTTTGATAAGCAAAGGAGCCATCAGTTCAAGTAGCTGGCCATTAGACCAAAGTAGGGTTTAGGTGAGTGGCAAATTTGTTGAGAGTTGATAGGCTGGCAATTTCACAAACATTTTTTTCTTCACTCTTCTTCGACACTACTGCTGTATCTAAAATTATGGAAGCGTTAGATGTGTCTCCAGTACAGTATGCGTTTTGCTTCTGAAAGCCATGTCTGAAAACTCTACTGCAGGTACTTTGGCTGGTAGGAAAGGCACAAAGCATTTGGTTTCTCCCTCAACAGATGTGGTGAGTAAGCGGTTCTCTTAGAGTCAAGAGAATAAAGGAGATCTAGGAATATAAAACCAGAATAGCGAGCAAGCTCCAGCTGTGTTTAAGTTATAGGTTTGTGAGTCTGGGAGTCTCAGAATCCTAAGACCTGAAGATATATATGAGTTCTGATCTGTGGAGATGAGCTGTAATAAATAAGAGTGCCTTCTCTTTAACACGCAGTGAGAACACATGGACACAGGAAGGGGAACATCACACTCCAGGGACTGTTGTGGGGTGGGGGAAGGGAGGAGGGATAACGTTAGGACATATACCTAATGCTAAATGACGAGTTAATGGGTGCAGCACACCAGCATGGCACATGTATACATATGTAACAAACCTGCACATTGTGCACATGTACCCTAAAACTTAAAGTATAATAATAATAAAAAAAATTTCAATTCCTTATTTAATATTTGGCTACATTTGTCACTGAAATAAAGTCATATATTTGGAGACTATTGGGCTCTGGAAGGTTTGCTAGGTTATGTTCTTTCCTGTTTATTTCATAAAAGCACTTGTCAGTCTGTTTAAGGGTTTCATTTGGAACCGCAGGTGTGTGTTGCAAACCAGACATAAACTAAATTACAGCATATGCAGAACTGACCTCTTACAAATGGAAAATGCATATTTTCAGCTGACCTGCTCCTCAGGTAACAAGATGTGGGAGAAAAATATTTATTGGAAACGACGTAATTGCCACCTTATTCTTTTTAAAGCTGCAAAATTCTAATCAAACAGCATTGGTGGGAGAGAATAGCAAAGAAGGAGGAAGGGAATGGAAAGATTTGATCCACAAAGCAGCTCCTTGAGGAACACGTGAAAGCTCCTGGGAGGTCAGATGAACTTTCCTTGTTGTGCTTGATGGCTAGAGTGGGAGGAGAGAAGTGAAAATACAGGAGGTGAGGCTAATTGGAACACACAGCAGCAGTCAGTGGGATGGGCAGAAGCCATGAAGCCCCAGAAACACCAGCAGTGTCATACTGTGTGTAAAATGAAACCATTGTAGTGATTGGTTGCACAATCAACTTGCAGTTTGAGGTTATCCAATTTTTTTAAACAATAAAAGCTAAAAACACTTGAGCAGTAATTCAAGGGGACTCAACGAATTACAGTGAGAAAAGCCATAGATGAAAACATTTGTGTAAGTAACTCCTAAAACTTAAAAGTAATTGAAAACATGACATGTATACAATAATTTACAGTAGAGTTAAAAGCAAGGTTATGATTTTCCTGGGTGGAGCTGGTTTGCATTTGCTTGCATACTGACACTTGTTTTTATTACAAGACCTGGTAAGAAATAATGAAATACCTGTTGAGAATTTTAAATGATGAAAGCAGTGTGAACAGTACAGTTTAGTGAATTGCATAGATTTCAGAATGAAGAGCTTCTTTTATGAAAGTGTAAGTTATTCAAGACTAATTCAGTATTCAACATTATGTCAAGTAGGAGGGTGGGGAATGAGTGTGCATGTGTGTGTGGGTTGTCAAACTTCTTTTTAAGGCAAAATATTTAGTGTAGTGGAAAGGAGTTACCAAACCTTTAAAGTACAGATTGTTCTTTCTTATTAAATAATATTTCTTTTGAAAAGTGAATTTAAAACAGGGTAATTTATACACAGGAAAGTGCTCTAATCTGAAACATAGTTTGATGAATTTTTGCATACATAAATATTTATATAATTATCACTTCAGAAAGCTCTCTCCTGTCTCTCTGTAGTCAAAACCGCTTTGTATTCAAAAGTTACCTCTCTTTGATTTCTATCACCATAGATTAATTTTGCCTTTACTTGAACTTTGTAAGAATGGGGTCATTCAGTTTGCACTTATGTTCCATATGATGCTTTCAAAATTCATCCATATTTTTGCAAGTCTCAGTGATTTGTTTATTTTATTGCTGTGAGTTATATTTTATTAGATTCCCAATTTGTTTACCTATTTTTCTGTTGTTTGAAAAGTTGATTTGTTTTCAGTTTGGGGCTGTGAGGAATGGAGCTGTGTAAATATAGTGGTATAAATCTTTTGGGGACATATGTACTCCTTTCCAAGTCCCACCCTAGGGATGATGATTTAGTGGTTCTTGCACCTTTTTCCCCAGCCTCCACAACCTCACATTCCCTTCCTCCTGTGATTCTGGTTAGACTCGGAAACTTCCACCAAGACACCAGGTGCCAAATATAGAATACCATTCAGGGAACCAAATTACAAACTAGAAAATGAAAAATCCACATAAAATGTGATTCTGCAAACTGAGAAGCTTTATTTTATTTTAATGGCCACCAATGGATAGCTGTTTGGCCAGTTGTCCTGCAGTGGAGCTCAACTTGCCCTCTTCCTTGTATTGCAGAGTGCTAACACACATTCTGAAGCTTCAGTCTGGCACAATGAGGAAGGAAGACTTGCAGTACTTCCTGCTAGGAATGGGAGTGCCCAGTCAAAACACCTCAGTTGTCCTCTTTCCCATGCATAATTTCAGATGACTCTTTTGATTTTGGCAAATAGCCACTGAGGCCCCTTACTGAGCTCGCTACATACTTGGGAACCCTTTGTACCTCTTAAAGCTGCTAACAGCCTTTTGTCATATTTGTTTTCTCAAGAAGCCGCCTCTCAAGATATGAGTTCTCAAGGCCCTCATTTCCCCTGTTATGCAGGCAAAACTACAGCCCTCATCTCTGGGGCCCTTCTGAGGCATTTTCCAATGCTATGGCCAGGCCTGGGCTAGCTATGCTCAATGAAGTTCGCTGCTACTCCCAAATCAAGCCTCGTTCCAAAATCAAGCTGAGGAACCATTTCACTTAGGAGACAACCTTCCATTTTATCTCTTCGAGGAATGACATTGCAGTTTTGAATGTGATATCTGGACATAGATACTTTCTAGTTTCCCTCACTTTTGATAAAATCCAGCTCTTTAAAGAGCTGCTTTTTTTGTTTTTCCTCACTCAGAGAACCTCTTTGTGGACCTGTACGCAGAGTCTCGCTCTATTGCCCAGGCTGAAGTGCAGTTGCACAATCTCGGCTCACTGCAACCTCCGCCTCCCAGGTTCAAGCAATTCTCATCTGTCAGCATCCCAGTAGCTGGGACTACAGGCGCATGCCACCACGCTGAGCTAATTTTTTGTATTTTTAGTAGAGATGGGGTTTCGCCATGTTGCCCAGGCTGGTCTCGAACTCCTGAGCTTAGGCAATCCACCCGCCTCGGCCTGCCAAAGTGCTGGCATTACAGGCATGAGCCATCGTACCCGGCAAGAACCTCTTTGTGGACCTGTACGTTTTTGGTTGTAGAAAATAATTCATCTGCCTCAATTCAAGTAAGGAAATAAATGGACATTTCTAGGTTCTTCTAATTTTCTTTTATCTACTCAGTATTCTGTGGGATTACAATTTATCTTTTACTATGATGAAACATTACAATTTTTCTTAAGATATTTTTCTGACCAAGTATAATTTTCAAATAAACTGACGCATTCCATTTCTTCCTGTTCAGATGGTCAAATTCAAAACTGCAGGGTTACTTCTCTTAAAGATAAAAAGGGAAGGCTCTCTCCTAAGTGAAGTGGTCCCACAATATGAAGTGGTCCTTTGGAATTAATTGAATCAGTAGCAGCAATTTGAGGCCTGACCAAAGGAAAATTGTAAAGTGGCTAGTGTCCACTGCTTTTTTATTTAGTGTAGAGTTTTCCCCCTTGAAAAGGTAACACTTCTTCACAAAAAGATCTGATACTTATTAACAGTAAGCTGCAAATGACTGAGAACTTTGACATATAGTTATTTTGGGAGCATTTTGCATTTTAACACCCATCATACCCAGAAGACAAGTAGGAGGATGTTGGTTGTCAGCCAACATGACTATTCTTAGGTCATTGGGAGCTCTATCCCATAATATGCATAGATGTTGGAGCTGTGAGGCCTTTTGTAGTATGCCTGCTTAGTTACAACTCCACATGGATGTTCCAGGCATTCTGGATCTCAAAACTTTGGGGCAAATATTCTATTAGTGCCCTTTGGAGAAAGAATCTATTTTCGGACTCAGTTGTTGGCTTTGAAGTTCAGTGTTCATACTTGCGGATGACTGGCGGATACAATATCTTCCAGGCGTGGAAGAAAACCCAGTCCTGGCCGGGCGCGGTGGCTCACGCTTGTAATCCCAGCACTTTGGGAGGCCGAGGTGGGCGGATCACGAGGTCAGGAGATCGAGACCACGGTGAAACCCCGTCTCTACTAAAAATACAAAAAAAAAAAATGAGCCGGGCGTGGTGGCGGGCGCCTGTAGTCCCAGCTACTTGGAGAGGCTGAGGCAGGAGAATGGCGTGAACCCAGGAGGCGGAGCTTGCAGTGAGCCGAGATCGCGCCACTGCACTCCAGCCTGGGCGACAGAGCGAGACTCCGTCTCAAAAAAAAAAAAAGAAAACCCAGTCCTGAGTCTCTAATGAATGTAAGTACAGATAAATGAGAAATAAGAATCGGATTCCTGACAAACTCGGGTTTCAGTCCTCGGTTCTTAGTTGGGGAGCTGGCCATTGTAATAGATTGGGGGAAGACAAGGAAATATCTGAGGAGCAAATTCTGGGTTCATTTTGTGCTTCATTGCTCACCTCAATTCTGGATTGCCAGAAGCGAGGTGCCTCAATATCCCTCCCACACTAGGATTACATTCTGTTTGCCATTTCTACAGAATCTGTCTTTTCTCAGAGCTTTACATCCCTCATTTCACCTCAGCTAGTGCCATAAAAACAGTATTAGTATCTCTAGTTTGCAGATGTGGAATCCAAGTTCTTGTATTTTGGGGCCCAGTATGTTTCCCATCACTGTGTGTTCTTTTTCAAGTAATGGTATAAAATAGTTTGACATTTTGTATACCTTAAACTTTTAAAATCACTTTCATATTGATTGACTGTTGATCTCTCAGGATGAGGAAAAATGAATCTAATGTTAAATATCCAGCCCAATGTAATACAAATCATATGTCAGGATCACACTAAAGTGTGGGTCTTCCCACTGGACACCTGTCTTTACACTACAGATGAACAGGTCTTCTCTGTGGTAATCTAGGCTCTTTGAAAGTCCTTTATGAATGTGCATATGGATCAAAGTGTCAAAAGATGAGATCTGTGTGTTGAAGAAAATAAAACATGGAAAAGAGAGAAGGAGGGGTTGATTGTTTCAAGAGGCAGCTGAGTATAGTGAAATAAACACTGGTCTGGGGCTAAATATTAACAACAAGAGCTATTATATATTGAATGGTTTCTATGTTCTGGGCGCAGTGCAAAGCCCTACGTGGACTTTCTCCATGAATCTTAATAATAACCCTGTGATGAAGATCCTATCACCATCTTTGTTTTACAGATGAAGAAACTGAGGCTTGGAGAAAATAAATAGGCCACCCACGTTTACACAGTTAAGTACTGGAGCCAGGATTAAAAGCATCATGCCCTATTGCTTCTCATTGTTTGAATCCCATAAAAAAGTTCTTGGTCTTCATCCACGTTTACTAAGCAGAGGCTAGGCTGGCTAGAGTTTATAACTTCTTTGCAACACTTCTTTTTTTTTTTTTTTTTTTTTTTTTGAGACAATAAACTACTCCTCTGATTTAATTAAAAGTAATAGCTAACCTCTACTGAGTGCTTACTAGGTGCAAGGCTTTGTTCCAAGCGCTTTACACATTTAATCCTTAAAACAGTTATCACTCATTTAATCATCAGCACAATCTTTGACGATGTTACTATCTGTTAATATCTCTATTTAAGAAACAAGGAAATATAGCCCAGAAAGGCTCTGTACTTGGCCCAAGTTTGCAGAGCCAGCAAGTAGTAAAGTCAGTCTGAATCCAGGCAGTCTGGCCTTGGTGTCTAAACTCATAACCACTCTTCTGTACTGGCACTATCTTTATTTTATTTTCTCCTTTTCACATGGTTATGAATTTTCTGAGGTTAAATCAGGGTGAAGAGAAAGGCCTGGCATAGAAATAGATGTGCCTGAAGGCCAAGGCAGGGAAGAGTCACTTTCCCACCTCCCTCTGGGAATATCTCACTGAGTCTGTGTATCCAGTAGGTGCATCGCCTCTTGCATTTACTGTTTATGACAAATGACCAGAGGATCTTATGGGCCTGGGTAAGGTAAGTCTTTCCTAAGAAATAGTCTACTCTTGGTATGATAGCACATTTGGTGTCTCAGCCTGCAAGTCCAGGAGAGAAATTCTGAACCATTTTAAAAATATTTTTTAAGCTAATGAATATCACCCTCTAAGGTTTTTTAGGAGATGGCCTGCTGGTTTCCCTGGACATACTCTGGGCCCACAATTGGCCATATTTTAAAAGATTCTCCACGTGCTCCATCGAATATAATGAAGTGCAAATTATGTAGCGCAGGTGTGATGCTACAAGATCTCAAGGCAGGGAGTGTCAGGTGGGTTAGTGACAGCTTCAATTATGTGGAGGCGTTTGAATGGAAAGAGAGGGGATGAGGCTCGAGTTGAAGATGAAGCAATGGTTGGTGGGGGTGGGGGACACAGGCATAGAGAGAGAGGTCGCCTCTAAGGAGACATCTCTGCGTGGGAGCAGTGAGAACAGGTGAGCAGATAAGGAGAGGCTAGATGTTGGAGGCAATAGAGAGTTCACAATTAACATTGGAGAGAACAAGGAGCCAACGTCAGGATGAAAGGGGTGTTTAAGGGACATGATTCCAGTAGGAGTGTCTGGTGGTGTATTTTTGGAGGGCAAGTCATTTGCTCCAATAGATGTTCAGTAGAGTAAGTTTATAAACCTGAGAATAAAAATTGAGGTTAAAAGGCCGGGCGCAGTGGCTCACGCCTGTGATCTCAACACTTTGGGAGGCCGAGGCGGGCGGATCACGAGGTCAGGAGATCGAGACCATCCTGGCTGACACGGTGAAACCCCGTCTCTATTAAAAATACAAAAAAATTAGCCAGGCATGGTGGCAGGCGCCTATAGTCCCAGCTACTCTGGAGGCTGAGGCAGGAGAATGGCGTGAACCCGGGAGGCGGAGCTTGCAGTAAGCTGAGATTGTGCCACTGCACTCCAGCCTGGGTGACAGAGCAAGACTCCATCTCAAAAAAAAGAAAAAAATAAAATAAAATAAAATACAGGTGCTGTGTTCATTTTATTTTATTTACTCTTTTTCACATGGTTATGAATTTTCTAAGGTTAAAC
This sequence comes from Symphalangus syndactylus, assembly GCF_028878055.3. Lineage (NCBI taxonomy): Eukaryota > Metazoa > Chordata > Mammalia > Primates > Hylobatidae > Symphalangus > Symphalangus syndactylus. The sequence continues at coordinate 87,245,002 of NC_072436.2, forward strand.
CAGGGTGAAGAGAAAGGCCCAAAGTAGAAATAGAGGTGCCTGAATGGCAAGGCAGAGCAGAGCCATCTTCCCACCTCCCCGCCTCCCCCTGGGAAGATCTTTCTGGGTCTGTGTGCCCCGTGAGTGTATCGAATCTTGCATTTACTGTTCATGACAAATGAATATAGTAGCTGTGGACTAATTTAGTCCTAATAAGCCACTAGCCCATTAGAGTTGGAACTATTGCGCCATCCTAGGATTGCACTGAGAGCTGCCCATATTTGGGTGGAGCCATTCTCTGCCCCAGGGCCACTGAAGGGAGACCCGTGGGAAGCCTCTGCTCAGGGACAGTTTGCTTTTGTGCTGCAGAAGAGGGAGAGGACAATGTCATTTTGTTTTTGGAACTGGTTCCGGGAACAAAGTCATTGTGCTTGCTTCTCCTTCCCTCAGCACCTGTTGCTGGATGGCTGAGATTCAGACCTGGACCTGCTTCTACCACTCCTTTGTGCTCCTTGGGCTCATAGTCATAGAGTCAGACTTTTCCTAGAGCAGAATGTGCAGACTCATTAGAATGGTCATCTCCTAATTTCTGTATTATGGCATCTCTAGTTGTTTACTCTTTAAATGCTGGCATTTTCCATCCAGTGTTCTAGCCTCAGCCGTCTCCTCACCCCACACTTGCATGCTCAGCGTGAGCTCTTCTAGAACCAGATCTTCACTACCATCCATGTGCTGGTGACTTCCATGGCTGTGTCTCCTGTCCAGACTGCCTTCCCAAAGTAGAGTAAGACCAGAAGTCAGGAAAGCTGGTCCTAAAGCACCACAGGAGCCAGTCACCTTTATCCTCTTCAGAGACAAAGACTGCAGCCCATCTTTGCCTGATCATAGTAAAATAAATGGCCATGATTATTGGTGGGTGGGGGTAGGGGTGGAAGATGAGTAAAGAGAGATGAATCAGTGTAAATTCATCTCCAACACTGGAAAGACAATGGCTAATTCTGCAGTTGGTTGAATCCACAGATGCAGAACCTATGGATACAGGGGCCGTGTATTATATTTATATAACCCTTTTGAATTTTTACTAAATAAACACACCCATGTAACCATCACTTAGGTGAAAAATACATTACCACCACCCCACAGGCTTTCCTCTTGCTGTCTCCTGTCAGGACCCCTTCCCAAAATGTAACCTGTTCTATCTTTGTATAAGATTTGTAGCAATGGAATCGTACAGCCAGTGCCCTTTTGGGTCTGGATTCTTTCTCTCAACATTATGTTAGATACTTGTGGGAATAGCTGTAGTTCACAAGTACAAAAAGATCAAGAACAAATTCATTCTGAATATGCCTAAGTTATGTATCCTGTTTATTGATAATGAACATTTGTGCTGTTTTCAGTTTCTGGCTATTTCAAATTATGTACTGTATTCTTGCACGTGTCTTTGGTGCTCATAAACAAGTTAGCTATGTAACTTGAAGTGGGAGTGCCGGGTCAAAGGGTATGTGTATTTTCAGATTTAGTAGATAACGATAAGCTGTTTTCTAAAGTGGTTTCATCCATTTGCACCCATACCAGCAGCAACGGACAATTTCCATTATTCTACATCGTCACCCACACTTGTTATAGTCTATTTTGTAACAAAAAATAGCCAATTTGGTGGTGTATAATGACATTGCATTGTGGTTTTAAAGTAGATATTTGTGATTACTATTAATATTGTATACGATTTTATACGTTCATTAGTTATTTGGATATCCTCTTTTATAAGTATCTTGCCCATTAATTAAGACTGGTTGCTGGGTTTGTAAGTTGATTTCCAGTGTTTTTTAATATGATCAGAATATAAGTCCTTTGTTGAATATCTGTGTTGCAATATTCTCCTATTTTTCACTCTCTTAAAATTGTCTTTTGATGAACAAAGGCTGTCTTTTGATAAAGAGAATAATATATTCCAATTTATGATCTTTTCCTTTGTGTTTAATTTTTTTTTTATGTTCTGTGTAAGGAAGGTTGTAAAGGTATGTTCTTATGTTATCATCTAGGAGCTTTGCTGTTTTATCTTCCACATTTGAATCCATTCTTTGTGGAAGTGATGTGTGTGTGCATGACATGTAGTGGGGGATTAAGATTCATTTTTAAAAATAGGGATATCGGCCAGGTGCAGTGGCTCATGCCTGTAATCCCAGCGCTTTGGGATGCCGAGGTGAGTGGATCGCTTGAGTCCAGGAGTTCGAGACCAGCCTGGGCAACAGGTGAAACCCTGTCTCCACTAAAAATACAAAAATTAGAAGAGTGGTGACGTGTGCCTGTAGTCCCAACTACTCTGGAGGCTGAGGTGGGAAGGTTGCTTGAGCCCAGGATGTCAAGGCTATAGTGAGCCAAGATTGTGCCACTGCACTTCAGCCTGGGCCACAGAGTGAGACCCTGTCTCAAAAAAAAAAAAAAAAAAGTCTCATTTACTCAGAAACCATTTGAATCATCTTGTCATTTTTCACTGAAAAATTTCAGCAAAGGTTTTTGATTGTGATTGCATGGAATCTATAGATCAATATAAAGGAAAAATGATGCCTTTGCAATGTTGAGTCTTCCATTACTTAATCATAAAATTTCCTTTCCCATCTAAGTTTTTATTTTCTCTCAGTAATGTTTTCTTGCTTTCTGTATTGAATTTTGCACATCTTTCATTAGACTAATTTCATGGTATTAATTTTTTAAATAAAAATATTATTTAAAAATTATATCATGTTAAAAAGTTTTACTTTCAAATTCTTTTTGGCTGGTAGGTACAGTAATCTTTTCTTACCTGTGTTTTTGATTTCTGGGGTTTCAGTTACCAGTAGTCAACTGTGGTCCAAAAATATTAAATGGAAAATTCCAGAAATAAACAATTTATAACTTTTAAACTGTGTCATTCTGAGTGATGAAATTTTGTGCCAACCTGCTCTGTCTCCCCTGGGATGTGACTCATCCTCTTGTCCAGCATGTCTACACTGTCTATGCTACCTGACCATTTAATCACTTAGTGGCTGTCTTGCTTATCAGATTGACTGTTGCAGTATCACAACAGTTGATATGTTCGATTAACCCTTATTTTATTTAATAATGGTCCCAAAGTGTAAGAGTAGTAATGCTGGTAATTCAGATATACCAAAGAGAAGCCATAAAGTACCTCCTTTAAGTGAAAAGGTTAAGTTTATCATAGGTATGTAGGTATAGGAGAAAACATACCACATATAGGGTTCAATACTATCCATGTTTCAGGCATCTATTGTGGGGCTTGGAATGTATTCTCTATGGATAAAGCAGGAAGGAAGGCGGGGGGTGACTGTACATAAAAATACTTTTTTTTGGACTTTGTATCAGCAACTTTGCTAAATTCACTTATTAATTCTAATAAGTCATATATATATTCTTCTAGATATCTACATGTCATCTGTGAATACTGACAATTTCATTTTTTCCTTTCCATTTCTTATACCATTTATTTCTTTTTCTTGTTTTGTTCCATTGGTTAGCTCAAGGTTGAATTAAAGTGGTGATGGCTGGCATTCTTGTTATATTCCAGATCTCAGGGGTAAAGCTTTTAATATTTTGTTGTTAAATATAGTGTTTGTCATACGTCTTAAAAATATACACTTCATTAAATTAAGGAAATTTCTTTCTAATTTTGCCGACATCTAAAAAATCACAAATGGATGTTGAATCTTATCAGATATTTTTCTGTATCTGTTGGAATGAAAATATGAGTTTTTTCTTTATTCTGTGAATGTAGTAAGTTACATTAATTTTCAAACATTAAACCAACCTTAAATTCCTAGAATGAACTCAGTTTGATTGTGATGAACTACCTTTTTCATATATTGCTAAATTCCATTTATTTAGAGTATTTGCATCTATATTCAGATAGGCTTGTCTTTTTTCTTTTAATGTCCTTGTCAAGTTTTGCTGTCAATGTTATGTTAGTCTCGTAAAAGGAATTGGTAAGTGTTCTTTCTTTTTATATTCTCTAGAAAAGCCTGTGTAATATTGGCATTATTTCTTCCTTAATTATTTGGAAGAATTCACTGGTGAAAGCCTCTGGGCTTTTTCTCTGTGGAAGGTTTATAAATTATGGATGCTTTTTAGAATAGATTCCAGTTCAATAGTTGACATGGCTTAAATATCTGTCCCCTTAAATCTCATGTTGATATGTAATCCCCATTGTTGGAGGTGGGAACTGGTGGGAAGTGCTTGGGTATTGGGAGTGGATCCCTCATGCCTTGGTGCTGTCCTCTCGATAGTGAGTGAGTTCTTGCAGAATCTCGTTGTTTAAAAGTGTGTGGCACATCCCTCTCCCCCTCTCTCTCTTGCCCCTACTTCCACCATGTGAGACGTTTGCGCCCCCTTCATGATGCGCTATGATTGTGAGCTTGCTGAGACCCTCACCAGAAGCCAAGCAGATGCTGGTGCCTTTCTTCCTGTATAGTCTACAAAACTGTGAGCCAATTATCCTCTTCTGTTTATAAATTACCCAGTCTTGGTATTTCTTTACAGTAATGTAAGAATGGCCTAATACACTGGTAATATCTCTACGTCCCAATCTATTTTCACAAACATATTAAACAGTTATTTCAATATCTAACTCCAATATTTGGATTGCTGCTGGGTCTGCTCCTTTTGTATTTTAGCATTTTATTCTTATTTGGTCTTTTTTCTTGCCATGCCTGTTAAGTTTCTGTTTAATGTCAGGCTTTGTGTATCAAAATTTATAGGTAATGTTGCAGATGTGTTATTCCTCCAGAGAAGATGTGATTTTCTTTCAGCCAGCAGATCCTGTTAGAGTAGCAATAGATCTCCTTGATCCAATAATGATGAACATGATTTAAGCCTGGGTTTCAGTAAGATTGGTAGCAATGCTCCTTTTTAATATTTCTGGTTCTGGTAATTTATCTTTCTTTTTTACCCCCCTTGGTCAGTGTATTAGTTTCCTGTGGTTCCTGAAACTAATTCTCACAACCTGGATGGCTTAAAATAACAGAAATTTATTCTCTCAGAGTTCTGGATGCCACAAGTCCAAAGTTGAGGTGTTGGCAAAGCCATGAACCCTCTGAAGGCTCTAAGAGAGAAACCATTCCTTAGCCTTCCAGCTTCTAGTGGCTCCAGGCATCCCTTGGCTTGTGGCCCCACCACTCCAATCTCTGCCTTCATGGTCACATTGCCTTATCTTCTTCTTCTGTCTTAACGCTCCCACCTATTCTCTCTTGTAAGGATACATGTTATTGCATTTAGGGCCCACCTGTGTAATTCAAGATAATCTCCTTCCTTCAAGGTTATTAACTTGATTACCTCATTTGCTTCAGATGGTAATATTCAGTCTTTTGCTGTATCAGGTAATATCCACAGACCTCAGGGATTAGGTTACAGACATGGCTTTTTGGGGGACACCGTTCAGTTCACTATAGTCATTCTGTCTAAAGATTTGTCAATTTTGTTGTTTTATTGAAAGAACTATTTGTTTCATAGATTTTTTTCCCTATATAATTTGTTTTCTATTTTGTTGATATCTGCTCTAGTCTTTATATTTACTTTCTTTTGCTTGCTTTAGGTTTGTTATTTTTATTTTAGTGTCTTAAGAGAAAAGCTAAGTTTGCAGATTTAAGGCCTTTTTTTTCTTTTCTGATAAAGGCTTTTAAATCTATAAAGGTCTCTCTAAGCATTGTTTTAGTACTGCAGCCCATAAATTTCTGCAGTTTCACTTGCTTCAAATTCTTCTCTAATTCTTTTTGTAATTTATTTTTTGACCCATAGATTATTTAGGAGTATGTTGTTTAATTTCCAAATATTTGGGAATTTCATATTTAATTCTATTGTAGTCAGAAAATATTTTATGATTTTATTCATGTTAAATTTATTAAAAGTTATTTTATAATCTAGCATATGGTAGACCCTGAAGAATGTCTCATATATGCTTGAAAAGAATGTATATTATGCAGTCATTGGGTAGAACATTCTACATATCACTTAGGCTAAGTTTGTAAATAGTATTGTCTAAGTCTCTATATACTTAATGAATTTTCATTTGTTCTCTGAACTATGGAGAATGGGATATGACAATCTCTAACTATTATTGTTGTCATTTTTCTTTTGGTTTTTCAGATTTTGCTTCATATATATTGAGATTCTGTTGTTAGGTGTGTAAACATTTATTATAAGTTATATGCTTTCACCATTTTATCCATAATATTTCTTAAAAATCTATTTTGTCTGATAATAATATAGCCACTCAGCTATCTTATATATACTGTTTGTAATAGTGGTTCATCTTTTCTTATCCTTTTGTTATCAACCTATATATGTCTTTGAATGTGTGGTATCTGTCTTATAGATAGTATATACAGGTTGAGCACCCCAAATGTGAAAATCTGAAATCCATAATGCTCTAAAATCTGAAACTGTTTGAGTACAAACCTGAAGCTTAAAGGAAATGCTCATTGGAGTATTTTTTATTTCTAATTTTTCTTTTTTTTATTAATTTTTTTTTGCACACAAAACAATAAACATTTTCTAAAAATACGTACAAACAAAAAGATGCGTATCAAACAAATTAGGAAGGTTGCACATGGGAAGTCGGGGAATAGAAATGGGGGGTGGGAACCAAAATAAATGAGAGAGGGACTTTATATGGATCAGTGATAACAGCTCAATCCTCCATTTGACAAAGAAGAAGGAGAAGGAAGAGGAAGAAAAAGAAAGTGCGATAAAGGATCAGAAAGGGAGGAAAATAGAAAAAATTAGAGTATGACTCCAGGGTAGACCTGTTTTGTTGTCACTGGGTTGGTTGGTTGGTTTGTCTGTTGTATTTTTCATATGTTTCGCCATGTTGGCCAGACTGGTCTCGAACTCCCAGCCTGAAGTGATCAACCCGCCTGGGCCCGCCAGAGTGCCGGGACCACAGGCGTGAGCCACCACGTCCAGCCCCCACATTGCTTCTGGCCTCTGTGGTAGACCTCCTAGACAGGGCGGTCAGGCAGAGGCGCTCCCCACATCCCAGATGGGACGGCCGGGCAGAGGCGCTCCTCACTTCCCAGACGGGGCGGCCAGGCAGAGACGCTCTCCACTTCTTCCCAGATGGGGCGGCCGGGCAGAGGTGCTCCTCACTTCTTCCCAGACGGGGTGGCCGGGCAGAGGTGCTCCTCATTTCTTCCCAGACGGGGCGGACGGGCAGAGGCGCTCCTCACTTCCCAGACGGGGCGACCGGATAGACTCGTTGCTCATTTCTTCCCAGACGGGGCGGCCGGGCAGAGACGCTCCTCACTTCTTCCCAGACGGGGCGGCCAGGCAGAGGCGCTCCTCACTTCCCAGACGATGGGTGGCCGGGCAGAGGCGCTCCTCACTTCCCAGACGGGGTGGCCGGGCAGAGGCGCTCCTCACTTCCCAGATGAGGCGGCCGGGCAGAGGCGCTCCTCACTTCTTCCCAGACGGGGCGGCTGGGCAGAGGCGCTCCTCACTTCTTCCCAGACGGGGCGGCCGGGCAGAGGGGCTCCTCACTTCTTCCCAGACGGGGCGGCCGGGCAGAGGGGCTCCTCACTTCTTCCCAGACAGGGGGGCCGGGCAGAGGCGCTCCTCACTTCCCAGACGGGGCGGTCGGGCAGAGGCGCTCCTCACTTCTTCCCGGACGGGGCGGCCGGGCAGAGGCGCTCCTCACTTCTTCCCGGACGGGGCGGCCAGGCAGAGGCGCTCCTCACTTCCCAGACGGGGCGGCCAGGCAGAGGCGCTCCTCACTTCTTCCCGGACGGGGCGGCCGGGCAGAGGCGCTCCTCACTTCTTCCCGGATGGGGCGGCCGGGCAGAGGCGCTCCTCACTTCTTCCTGGACGAGGCGGCCGGGCAGAGGTGCTCCTCACTTCCCGGACGGGGCGGCCGGGCAGAGGCGCTCCTCACTTCCCAGACGATGGGTGGCCGGGCAGAGGCGCTCCTCACTTCCCAGATGATGGGTGGCCGGGCAGAGGCGCTCCTCACTTCCCAGACGAGGCGGCCGGGCAGAGGCGCTCCTCACTTCTTCCCAGACAGGGCGGCCGGGCAGAGGCGCTCCTCACTTCTTCCCAGACGGGGCTGCCGGGCAGAGGGGCTCCTCACTTCTTCCCAGACGGGGCGGCCGGGCAGAGGCGCTCCTCACTTCTTTCCGGACGGGGCGGCCGGGCAGAGGCGCTCCTCACTTCTTCCCGGACGGGGCGGCCGGGCAGAGGCGCTCCTCACTTCCCAGACGATGGGTGGCCGGGCAGAGGCGCTCCTCACTTCCCAGACGGGGTGGCCGGGCAGAGGCGCTCCTCACTTCCCAGATGAGGCGGCCGGGCAGAGGCGCTCCTCACTTCTTCCCAGACAGGGCGGCCGGGCAGAGGCGCTCCTCACTTCTTCCCAGACGGGGCGGCTGGGCAGAGGGGCTCCTCACTTCTTCCCAGACGGGGCGGCCGGGCAGAGGCGCTCCTCACTTCTTCCCGGACGGGGCGGCCGGGCAGAGGCGCTCCTCACTTCCCAGATGGGGCGGCCGGGCAGAGGCGCTCCTCACTTCTTCCCGGATGGGGCGGCCGGGCAGAGGCGCTCCTCACTTCTTCCTGGACGGGGCGGCCGGGCAGAGGCGCTCCTCACTTCTTCCTGGATGGGGCGGCCGGGCAGAGGCGCTCCTCACTTCCCAGACGGGGCGGCCGGGCAGAGGCGCTCCTCACTTCCCAGACGATGGGTGGCCGGGCAGAGGCGCTCCTCACTTCCCAGACGAGGCGGCCGGGCAGAGGGGCTCCTCACTTCTTCCCAGACGGGGGGGCCGGGCAGAGGTGCTCCTCACTTCCCAGACGGGGCGGCCGGGCAGAGGCGCTCCTCACTTCTTCCCGGACGGGGCGGCCGGGCAGAGGCGCTCCTCACTTCTTCCCGGACGGGGCGGCCGGGCAGAGGCGCTCCTCACTTCTTCCCGGACGGGGCGGCCGGGCAGAGGCGCTCCTCACTTCTTCCCGGACGGGGCGGCCGGGCAGAGGCGCTCCTCACTTCTTCCCGGACGGGGCGGCCGGGCAGAGTCGCTCCTCACTTCTTCCCTGACGGGGCGTCTGGGCAGAGGCGCTCCTCACTTCCCAGATGGGGAGGCCGGGCAGAGGGGCGGCCGAGCAGAGACGCTCCCCACCTCCCAGACGGGGCGGCGGCTGGTCAGGGGCTGCAATCCCAGCACCCTGGTAGGCCAAGGCAGGCGGCTGGGAGGGGGAGGCTGCTGCGAGCCAAGACCACGCCACCGCACTCCGCCCCGGGCAACACAGGGCACCGAGTGAGCGTCCGTCTGCAGTCCCAGCACCTCGGGAGGCCGAGGCGGGCAGAGCACTGGGGGTCAGGAGCTGGAGAGCAGCGTGGCCAAGATGGCGAAACCACGCCTGCAGCCAAAGGAGAAAAAGCAGACAGCGGTGGTGGCGCGCGGCAGCAGCCGCAGGCAGTCCGTGGTGCGGGGCAGCAGCGAGCCGTGTGGATTGCAGCGTGGCCACAGAGGGAAAAGAAAGAGGAGGGGAGGGGAGGGGAGGGGAGGGGACTAATTTTTCATTTGGGATGCTCAACTGGTAAATAGTGCAAATATCCCCAAATTGGAAAAAATCAGAAATCCGAAACACTTCTGGCCCCAGCATTTCAGATAGGGCATGCTCAACTTGTAGTTGCTTCTTGCTTTTTTAATCAGTCAGGCAATTTTTGCCTTTTAATTAAATAATTTAGTACGTTCTTTTTTAATGTAATTATTGATATGATCATATTTACATTTGACATTTTTCTTTGTTATCTGTGTCTAATGTATTTTTTGTTTTTCTGTTCCTGTTTACAGCTGTCTTTTATGTTCAGTAATTTAGTGTGTCAATTAGATCTCATGGTAGATTTATTTAACATGGATGCATATATGTAGTCATATACATATATATATATTTTTAGTGGTTGCTCTAGGAATTACAATATACTTTCTAATTCTTCACAATCAAATTTAGAATAATACTGACTTAATTTTGGTAAAAAACAAAAACCTTGAGCTCCAGTCCAGCAGAGAGCATGGTGAGATGCGGCGCACAGCGTGGTCCTCCAGGGCCCTCTAGGTAGCAGGTGAGCTGGGGGTGTCCAGCACAGGCTGCACCCTCTGCCCTGCAGACACCCGGGACCTTTGCTGTGGCTACCCATTGGCCAGGCCCAGGCCTTGAAGCAGTGGTGAACCTCTCTTCCCTACCTCACCTTGGTGACTAATGGTGGTGGCCTCTCTAAGCCTGGACCCCACTGGTCGTTGCTGGGTGTCCCAGCTCAACCCTGCTGGGCCTACATGAAACTCCCATCGAGCTTCCAGGATGCAGCATTTTTTGAAGGCAGTGGAAATGGCAGGCTGGGAAGCATGGTGACCACCCACATGCGGCAAATGCCATTAGGGTGTGGAGGGCCTGGGAAGGAGGTCTATGGACACAGGCAGGTTTGGTTACCTCTTTAGGCCATAGAGCTGTGCCGATCTGGGTCCCAGGTGACTGCTCTGTTTCAATGGATGAAATGTGTTGTTATGAGATCTTTGGGGTGTCGCTTTTCAGGCTGGGAAACTCTGTGGCTAGTTGTGTCTTTGCCTGAGTTTTGCTTGGGCCCACTGGGCTTGTTCCGCCCACTTGGCCTAGCAGGCTGTGCTCAGCTCATGCTACCAGCCTGGATCTCATGCCTCCAAGGGAGACTGCAGGTCAGTCATGGAGTGGTGAGGGGTGTGTGAGTGAGTGTGGGGTCACACAGGCACACCCGCTGCTGCCACAGGGTGGGCAGCTCCAGATGCTGGCCTGGGTGCTGGTTCTCTGAGAGGCTGTGGCTGGACCAGGTGCACTACAAGCTGCTTCCCTGGCTGGCACTGGGGAATGTGGTAGTGCCCAGAAGATTGGAGATGCCAGGAACCACAGGTCCCAAAGAGGGAGTCACAGCCCTGGCTTGGGGAACTCCCAGGTCTGGGCTCCCTGAAGGGCCGCAGCTCTTTTCTCCTTCTCTTTACCCACAATGTGGTGAGCAAGGGGCATATTTCAGCTCTGTTTTTGTTATAGCTCTTTTAGCCTTACCATTCAGGAGGTCCCAAGTTCTTGTCCTGCGACCAGGAAGAATGAGGTGTGCAGACAAGAGGAGGTGAGCAAGATGAAGAGGAGCTTTATTGAGCAATAGAACAGCTCAGAGGAAACCCACAGTAGGCAGCTCCTCTCCATAGCCAGGGTGTCCCAAAGAGTGTTCAACTCTCAGCAGAAAGGGCAGCTCCTTTCTGCAGCTGGTCAGCTCATCGTCTCTTCAGCTCTCAGCAGAGAGGGTAGCTCCTCTCTGCTAGGTGGATTATCCTGATGACTGTCCAGCTCTCAGCAGAGAGGGTGGTTCCTCTTTGCAGCTGGTCATCCCATCATCTCCCCATCGTCTCTCTGTCCTCTTTGAGTCTGGCTGAGTCTGGGGTTTTTATGGGCCACAGAGGAGAGGAAATTTGTGCTGATTGGCTCATGGGTGACCATGGATGGGCTCAGAAAAAAGCACCACAAGTTCCCCCGCTGGGCTGTGGGACCAGTGGCCCAGCCCCCAGGCTTCAGGCCCTCTCCGGCTTGAAAGTTGGGCTTCACTGGGGACCCTCCCCCTTCTGCCCAGAAGCCTGTCTGCCTCCTGCTGCTGTTCATGGTGCCCAGGCTGTTCATGCCAAGGGGCACCTGCAGGCCAGTGCTGGGCTGTCCTCAGTGTCCCCTTGGCCTCCCTCCCATGCTTGTGGGCACCCAAAGTCTGGAGGGGGCTGAGGTGGCAGCGGGCTTGTATGTCAGTACTTCCCTGAGTGTGTGTACCCCCAGCCAGGCTGTGACAGTGCCTGGGCTTGGCCCTGCGCTTGCTCCCAGATTGGAGTGGGTGCCAACAATGAGGAGAAGCCAGGCAGCAGGAGCAGGCACACTTAAGCCTGCAGGGGGAAGGGGGTGCTTGCTAGGCCCTGAGAGTGCAGAGATGCCTGGGTCCACAGCCATGTCAGGTTGGCTGCAGCTGCACCTAGGGAGCTTCTGCCCTGCCAACTCTGAAGGGCCGGGGCTTCTGCTTGTCCCTCGCTCTGGTAGGCTTCGTGGAGTGTGCAGCCCTGGCCATGCCTCCTTGCAGCCTGGGGCAGGGGCTCTAGGTCCTTCCTGGCCCTGGGCTGGCATCCAGGGCAGGGGTGACATTGCCACAAGTTCTTTTCATGGCCCTGGTGCTCAATGGTGGTCCTGGGCTCCTCCTCACTTGGCTCATAGCCCTACTCCATGTGGTGCCTCTGGGAGTGGATTGGGGACCCTAGGCTTGACCGTTGGGAGCATCAGGCTCAGCAGTCACCCTGATATGGGGCAGACCCTGGCGACATTGCCCCATGCAGAGCCTCCTCCCAAGGCGCAGGAACCCAGCATCATCGGCGGGGTGGATGTCCCTGACTTGTTTTACTTATCTATGTCTATAGTGTACATATAGGACAAATGAAACCTAATTTACAAATCCAGTGCTTGTAGATGTTAAAGAGGTTGCCAGTGTATGTCCAAAGTAGTTAGTAAACTAATATATTTTGTACATTTTGTTTTAAAAGTCCTAGGAAAGATTGTCTTCTGAAAATGTGAGCATTCTTGCCCATTGGGTTGATGAAGATAGGAAGGGTTCTAGACCAGAATGTTCGTATTTGGAAGACTCTTTCAAATTATAACTGTTGTTACATGTTTGCAGTTTATTCAAGACTGCTGTGTGGAGTGGACGAATTAACTCCTTACTTGAAACATCTAGTCTGTCTAGATGTGTAGAGGTAGTAAAATACCACTTTGTAAATATATTTTTGCTAAAATTCATGGGAAATGTTGTCTTTCGGAAACTGAATTGTGAAGCCACCTTTGTGAGCAGTATAGTACTGTCTATACTTGTTCAATAGTTCAGAGGAGGTGGGAGAGAAGAAATTGCCAAAAGTAATATGCTAGTGTGTTCATAATTGGACATTTTCAGACACCATTTTTCTGTATGTTTCATGCATTTTGTTTTGTTCTGTATATAGTGTATATAATGGACAAATGAGTCCTAATTTTGTGACATTTAGTCTCTAGATGTTAAAGAGGTTGCCAGTGTATGACAGAGTACTTAGTAAAATTAGCATATTTAGTAAAAAAAAATAAAATAAAAACCTTGGGTATGGTGGCTCATGGCTTTAATCTTGACACTTCACAAGGCTGAGGCAGGAAGATTGCTTGAGCCCACAATTTGAGACCAACCTGGGCAACAAAGTGATATCCCATCACTACAAAAAATTTAAAAATTAGTTGGGTGTGGTGGTGCACACCTGTGGTCCCAGCTACACGGGAGGCTGAGTCAGGAGGATCACTTGAGCCCAGGAGGCTGAGTCTGCAATGAGCCATCTTTGTGTCACTGTACCCCAGCCTGAATGACAGAATGAGATCCTGTCTCAAAAAAAAAAAAGGAAAAACAAAACAAAACCTTGCTTCAGTATAGCTCCATTTTTTCCCATTACTTCATACTGTTATTGTTACATTTATTACATCTCTGTATGTTATGAATTGAACCATACAATGTTATAATTCTTTTTAGAATAAAAATCACATATTTTGTCAAGGAATTTAAACAAAGAAATGAGGAAATATATTAATAATCTTTCATGTTAACTCATATATTTACCATATTCAATGCACTTCATTTCTTCTTATGGATATAAGTTATTGTTTGGTGTCATTTTCTATCAGGTTGAAGAACTTTAGAATGTCTGGTAAGGCAGGTTTCTAGCAATAACTTTCCTGTGTTTGTTTCTTGGGAATGTCTTTATCTTGCCTCCATTTTTGAGATAGTTTTGCTGAGTATAGAATCCTCAGTTGACAATTTTTTCTTTTCTTCAGCATATGGACTATTCCCCTGTTTTTGGCTCCCACTGTTTCAGATGAGAAGTCAGCTCATATTAATGTTCCCTTGTACACGATGAATTATTTTTGTCTTTCTATTTAAATGAATTATTTTTCTCTCTTTTTGGCTCTTAATGATTTGAGTATGATGAGATAGGTGTAGGCATCTAAATTTATCCTACTTGAGACTGGTTTAGATCCTCAGATGTGTAGATACATTTCTTAAAAAAAAAATTTCCCACAAAATTTCTAAAAATATTTTTCTGCCCCTTTTTCTTTCTCTCCTTTCTTCCTGAGATTCCCATTAAATGTATGCTGATATACTTGATATTGTCCTACAGGTGTTGAAAGCTCTATGCATTTTTCTTTAATCTTTTTTTCTCTGCTCTTCAGATTAGATAATTTCTATTGATTTATTTTCGGTCACTAACACACCATTGAGCTATTCTAGTCAGTTTTTTATTTCAGTTGTTATACTTTTCAACTGCTAAATTTTCATTTAGTTCTTAAAAAATTATGTCTCTTTATTGAGATTTTCTACTTATTGTTTTATTTTTAAACAATAGGTAGTTTAATTTCTTTATAACAGTCATCACTCACTAAAAATATCTTACTGAATTAGTTATCTCTTTCCTTCTCTACTGTCTGTACCCCCCACCCCACCCCCATTTCAATAGAATGAAAGCTAGGTATCTTATTTGTCCTGTACATCCCTCTTTCCCTAGCACCTACGTAATGCCTGGACCATAGTAGGTGCCCATAAGATAGTTATTAAATGAACACATGAGAACTTCACAAGGTAGAGTTTTTTAAAAACCCTGTGTTATACAGGAGAAAATTCAAAGAGGTTAGGAAACTTGCTCAAAGTCACACAGCAAATAAATGGAAAAAACTGGTAATTTGCCCACAGACTGCCTTTACCAAAACCATTTGCAAGGCTGCTGCTGGAAAGGAAGGCAAGTCACACTGAAGCCTAACAGGTGTGCTACCTAAAAAGTTTGCTATTTGTACTAGTATTTACTGATACTGTACTGATATAAGATGCAATGAGATACATAAAACAAGCAAAGAAGCCAATTTCTGGTCTCACTGCAAAAGGAAAAGCAAAGCAAAACAAAACAAAACAGAAGCAAAGGAACCAATCTCTGGTCTTACTGCAATTGTCCTGGGTAAATTATAGCATACCCAGGAAACTTACCTCTGTCAGTCAGGTACTGCCAACTGCATGGAAAGTCAGAAGACCTGTAGAATTCTTATATATATATAGACCTTAGTGTGTGTGAACATAAAAAACTTTAATTCCTTAAATATGCTTCCTTTCATTTATTTAACATATTTATAATAGCTGCTTTGCTGTCTTTGTCCACTAAATCCAACATCTGGAGATATTCAGAGACAGTTTCTATTGATTACTTTTTTCCCTGAGTATAGGTTGCACTTGGCCATATCATTGTATGTCTCATAATTTTTTGTTGAAAAGTGGACATTTTAGGTAATATGTGGTAACAATTATAAATTTTGATTTTCTGCTCTCTCATGTCCCCTAAAGTTGTGTTGCTGTTGGTTTAATAATTGCCTGGGATTTGAAAAACTTGTCTCCCCGACTGTGTGTAGCCACTGATGTTTTTGTTCATTTTTTTTAAGTTCTCATTTTTGTTTTTAAGCATGGCGTCCTAGGGGTCGTGTGTGTCTCCATGCATAGCTTAGTGGCTAGCCACTGATAGAACGGAATTTATACTAAGACTGTGACCCGAGACACTGAGTAACAACCATGTGAAGACACGTACAAGCCAAGGAGAGAGGCCTCAGAAGAAACCACTCCTGCTGACACCTTCATCTCAGACTTCTAGCTTCCAGAGCTGTAAGAAAATAAATGTCTATTTTTAAAGAAAAAAAGCCTTGTGTCATCTGCTGGAGTGAGTGTGCGTGTGCGTGTGTGTGTGTATGTGTGCATATTAGAGCACGATCAAAGTTAAGGCTGTTTTCAAATCTGCCTTGCTTTTACTTTCTGCTGGGTCATTTTGTATCTCCTTGCTGCATACATACAGTGTCAGGATTGACCAGGAATGTGTTGCTAGCTTGGGCTGTCTTTGGTCAGTGCTCACAGGTACACAGCTTCAGCCAAGAGTAGGTTTGTCCTGATGACAACTGCAACTTTAGCCAATGGAACCATTGGCCCTTCCAGATGGCCTACTGCCAACACTGTCACCTTCACTGCCACCGCCACTAGATGTGGACCTCTCTCACCACTCCTCTTTGATGATGCTGCGTGTCCTCACAGCCAGCCCCACCTAGACAGAAATTCCTCGCTGATCTAGTTGTAATGAGGATGGGAGCAGCTTTCTGGCTTCAAGGTTTTGCTTAAAGGACTGTAGATTTACATATATCTTTAAGAGGGAGGAAAATAAATTTGTCTTTGTGGTAGGGTTACCAGATTTAACAAATAAAAATAAAGTTAAATTTAAATTTTAGATTAACAGTAATTTTTTGATATAAGTATGTCCCAAGTATTGCATAGAAAAATCAGATAAAAATTGTTTTTTAAAAATTTGAAATGTAAGTTTTCTGAGTGTCCTGTGTTTTGTCTGGCAGTCCTACTTTGAGGAGTTCCAAGGTTTATTACAGAGAAAGTAATATTTCAGCTGAGTCTTAACAAATGTGCAGGTGGTGACCAGGGATGGGTCACCTTGCTGTTTTGGAAAGGCCAGGTCTGGTCCAATGCACTGGAGAGACCCATTTCATTTTATGGCATATAGCTGGTTGGGGACTGGGAGCTATAAAACTTTAGGCTTTTTTCTCTCCCATAAGGCACAGTACAAGTAATGTAGCAATTATAGACTTACAGGCACATCATTTTACAAGGAGGCTAAGAAGACTTATATTGAGAGTTGGGAAAAAAACAGACTCCTTTGGAAAGTTTGGTGTCTTGTCTGAGTTTACTGAATTATTTTCTAGGTTCCTGGGACAGGAAAGTCAGAAATCACTATTCTCATTTGAAGTATCAGGATTAAATGTATTACCATGTGTCTCAGGGCCAAGTAAAGGACCTGGATGAGAATGTACATGTTCATGGATTAATAATGAATGTGTAAAGGAATGAATGAGTTTCTCTTGTGGAATAACTGATTTCCAGTAGCTATTTTCT
Source organism: Symphalangus syndactylus (assembly GCF_028878055.3). Lineage (NCBI taxonomy): Eukaryota > Metazoa > Chordata > Mammalia > Primates > Hylobatidae > Symphalangus > Symphalangus syndactylus. The sequence continues at coordinate 87,262,001 of NC_072436.2, forward strand.
CTCAATCCCATTAAAGATTCTTAACTAGAGTCTAGAATTCCTTAGGAATTCGTAGGTGGGTTTCACAGAGCCTGAGCCCCCCAAAATTATATTTGAAATTTTCTGTGTACAGATATATGTGAAACTTGTCTGGTTAGAGCTGTGCTATCCAATATAGTATCCACTAGCTATGTATGTTACATATACACACATATATGTGTATACATATATATGTGTGTGTGTGTGTGTATATATATATATATATGTATAGGGAGAGAGAGAGAAAGAGAGAGAGACAGGATCTTGCTCTGGCACCCAGGCTGGAGTGCAGTGGTGCTATCAGCTCACTGCAGCCTCAATTGCCCAGTCTCAAGTGATCCTCCTGCCTCACCCTGCCATAGTGTTGGGATTACAGGCATGAGCCACTGCACCTGGCCTATGTATGCTATTGAGCACTTGAAATGTATCTAATATGAATGCAATAGGCACCGGATATCAAAGATTCACTACAAAAAGGGAATAAAATATCTCCTTAATAATATTTTATACTGATTACATGTTGAAATAACTTAGGTATATACAATATAGTATTAATATTAATTTAGCTTTTTAAATATGGCTTCTTGAAAATTTACCATGATATGCAACTCACATTATGTTTTTATTGTTTTAGTCTGTTTGTTCTGCTATAACAAAATACCTGTGACTGGGTAATTTACACATAATGGAAACTTATTTATCACAGTTCTGGAGGCTGGAAGTCCAAGATCAAGGTGCTAGCAGTTTCAGTGTTTGGGACGGCCTCACGTCTTATTACTATCATACTGGTGATTAAGTTTCAACATGAATTTGGGAGGAGACACAATCAAACCATAGCAACTATATTAGAAGGTTTATCTCTTTCCTACGTCTCAAAGGAATCTGTGACCAGATATGATTAAGAGTCATTCTAGGTGGTTTACATCTGACCTAGGATCAAGCCACATCACTAGATGTTCATATAACAGGATCACATTATCTTATCCACTGGAATTACTTCACCATGGGAAACGATTGCATTTGTCATAATAATATTGTTTAGACTATTGTCCGTTTATCCATTCATTCGATAAACTTGCAGATACTGGTATAGGCCCTAGGATATAGCAGTGAACAAAACAGAGGAAAATTCTGATCTGGGGGAACCTACATTCTAGCTGGTGGTAAGCCAATAAACAAAATAAATATGTGGTATGTTAAAACGATGGTAGATGCTATGCAGAAAAATAAACCAGAAAAAAGGGGGCGGGAGTGCAGGGATGAGAATGGAGGTTAGCAATTTTAAGTGGGATTGTTGGGAAAGGTCCCATTGAAACAAGGACATTTGAGCTAAGACTTGAGGCAGTAAAGGAGTGAGTTGTGTGAATTACAGGGAACAGAACATTCCAGGCAACAGAACAGTAGCTACAAAGGTCGGAGGCAGGAGCAGTCCAGACACATTCGTGTAACATCAGGACAAGGCATCCTTTTTACAAAACCACACATAAAATTTTTTTGAATACCAGTGCTAATTTAGAACTTGTTTTTTCTGTGGAACTGCGATGTTGTATCCTCTCTGGTAACACACATGCATGTGTTGCTGAATAAAGTTTTCTCTTTCTTTTGACTCTCAGGAAACTTGGAAGAAACTCGATGGGACCTTATGGACTGAATCCAATGTATCTGTATTTTTGTCTTCGCCTTGCTTTGTCTTTCTGCTTTAGTTTGTATTTCCCTTGAATTTCATGCTTTGCCCTCTTGTTTATAGTTTACCATGAATTTTGGTGTATGCATCATAGGAAGCCATTCCAACTGCTTGAAAGAAAGAGGCAGTGAACATTTTGGGAAGCAAAACCCTGTCAGTGGCAAGATCCATAATTTATCACTGTTAATTCACCCATTCATTCCATAAATTTAGCAAATGTCAGTTAGGTGTTACTGACTGTGGAGTGAAAGAAGCTGCCACATGTAAAAACAAATCCACTTTTAGATCATTGTGACTTTAAAAATGTGTTCAGTTGCTGGCTGGCTCACTCACACATTTGTGGCTTTATATTGTAATGCTATTGTGGGTCTGTTGAAGGTTGAAATCTGATTGTAAATCCCTATGTGAAAAAGCTCGGTAAAGTCAGTTTTCTCTCTTGATGTGTTCTCTGATGGCTGCCTGTAGAGCTTCCATAGGTTGCATTCAGCCCTGGGGTTTGGGGCCAGCCATCCTTTCAAATGACCGTCAAATTAATACAATCCACGTTTCTCTTTCCAAGGATGTTTGTACATCTTTCATGGAGACACTAGGGACTCCTTATCACATGCTAACACTTCTTAGCATTTTGAATTTGGTGGCTTTTCTTTGGTAAGTGTAGCAGATGGATTGCTAAGGAGTAAGGCATATTTGTCACAGTGGGTGGATATTTTCTGTATGGACATTCTGCATTTGAGATTAGTTTGTTTCTTTTACTGTTGTCATCCATGCATTCCCTTCTCCTCTTCCTCAGTAACTTGGGCATATTTTTGTAGATGAAAAGAGAAAAAATGATGACAGTTTTGGGTTTGCAGAATCTCTGAGGTCATTTGTACCCAAAGAGATAAAAAAGTTTATTAAGTGTGCACCTGCTGAGGTACTAAAGGGAAGCAGAAAGTGCTTGTCCTTCATCTTTATTCATGAAGCCCTTGAGGGTGACGGGAAAGGAGACTGGCGATTAGGAGGCCAAGCACACTTGTAGACAGTCAGACTGTGCAGACACATTTGGGTTGGTGAGTCCTGGCTGCTTCTGTTCATGTGCATTCAGCGCTGTGCCAAGTCGTCTACCTTGGTGTGCTCTGCATTATTAATCTTTCATAAGGGCACTTATTTGTATGCTGCAGAGGAGGCCAGGTTGGCACAGTCTCATCTCCACTGAACCCTGCCTATTCACTGCTGTGACACCAGGGCTCCCAGAATGATACAGAATTGAGCAAGCACAGCTGGAAGACAGCAGATTGTCTGAAAGTAGGAAAAACATGCGTTTAGTCAATTTTAAATTAAGAGGCTTTGTTTACGTTTTCTCAGCTCCTTTTACAGAGTTAGTCAAATTTTAGATTCCCTCCAAAATTAAACAAGTGTCAGGAACAGATGGTGGGTTTATTTTACTTCATTCAACCTGCTCAAAGAGTGTGGTGAACTCAGGGACAAATCAGTGTGACACAGCTTTTCATGTTAAATTGTCAAAAGAAAGCTTGATGTATGACTCCCTCAAAGAGAATAATTTATATGCATGTGAGGTGATAGCCTACGGGTTAGATTGGTCCTGACCAGACCTGGCATTATCCTCTTGTCCTGAGAAGACAGGCTGCTGCCAAAGCCTACTAAATAGGAAGGTAGAAAGTCAGGTCTGGGCTTGTGTTAATAGTTCTAGCTTATATTCTATCAGCTTTCACGTTGGGGAAAAGATTTAGTAAATCTCGATATTATGGCTAAAATGAAATGCTTTGATGGTGTCAATGATCTCTGAATTAATGATTCCAAGTTTACTTCCCCTTTCAAGCCAATTTCCGGTGGTCTTTTGGAGTTAACTTTTGTGTATCTTTTACAACTGCTATGATCTCATTGGCGGGAGCAAGGGAGGGAAAGCCAGTCTACTAGAATTTCAAACACATTGAAAATCTCGTTTTATTGCTTCTCATTTGAGCTTGCATTTGAATTTGGGCAAGGCTGCCACTGCGGGAAAACATAAATAATTTGGACAAAGTTTCACTTGTGATTCTATAGACATAGTTCCTCTCTTTTTATAGATATGAGTAATTGTTTTTCAATTACATAATCACATAATCACATTGGAATATTTTCTTTGTTTTGGGGATTCTTGTCATCTAAATGAGGCATTCCATTTGGAAACTAATAGTGGTTAAAATAGAGGTAATGATTTTTAAATGGGTAATTTGAGTCTCCATTCTGTACTTCCCACCCTTTCCCCTTGATAGCATATCATGAGATTTTTAATTATCCAGATAATTACTTCAGTGCTCCACTTAATATTGCATTTGCAGAAACAGCATATTACATCAGGTTTTTAGGTAAATGTCTGAATACTCCAAATCTTCCCCGCTTGTTTTACTCTGTTACTAATGTAAAATGACTGTGGAAGTCAATTTCTAATTAAAAATAGAAAAACAGCCAGATCAATAGATGCTCAGTTGCTTGGTGTTTAGTTCAGACTTTTCCCAAACTTTCCCATTTCTCATGGAACCTAATTAGCTGATGTTCTTTAGCTATGCAGCAAGCCTTCAGTAATAATTTAACTTAATAAATTGCCAGATAATTCTTATGTGAGGTGAGTGACTGGTCAGATGTTCAAAGCTTTTCTTAATCTTGTTGTTAGTGTCGATAAGCCTGTGACAAGCCTCAAAAATGTAAAGTTGGGACGGGCACAGTGGCTCATGCCTGTAATCCCATCACTTTGGGAGGCCAAGGCGGGTGGATCACCTGAAGTCAGGAGCTCAAGACCAGCCTGGCCAACAGGATGAAACCTTATCTTTACTGAAAATACAAAAATTAGGTGGGTGTGGTGGTGTGCGCCTGTAATCCCAGCAACTTGGGAGGCTGAGGCAGAAGAATCGCTTGAACCTGGGAAGTGGATGTTGCAGTAAGCCAGGATCGTTGCACTGTACTCCAGCCTGGGAAACAGAGTGATACTCTGTCTTAAAAAAAAAAAAAAAAAAAAAAAAAAAAAAAAAAAAGCAAAGTCGATATTAAAGAAATATCTTCATTAATAATAATAAAAAGAAAATATTTACCGATGTTTTAAAATATGTATCCAGAGAAATATTATCATCATGGATTTGCTGGGCAATGTATGCATTTTTAGTACTTTGTAGCATGCTAAAGTAAAAAGATGTAAGATAAATGGCTAGTGGAGGATATTCCTCTATGGAAAGACTCACCTGAACATATTAATAAAGTAATTTATCATGGAATGATTATGTGTATTTCTAATTACAACCAGTTGTGTATGGCCTGTCCTCAGTTTGATATTTGTTAAGAGTAAAAGAAAATGAATTTCTTAATTCTTTTAAAAAGAAAAAAATAAAGAGCATCAAAAATAATTAGCTGGCTTGTACTTAACTTTGAGGCGAGCCCAAGACATGATATACAAAAGAAGTAGGTGTTTCCTAATTAGAGTGGTCCCCCTTATTGGAAGGAAATATGGTCCAAGGCCCCCAGTGGATGCCTGAAACTGTGTATAGTACTAAATCCTGTATATACAGTATGGACTATGTATTTTCAATCTGATAACTGGCATGGCTACTAAGTGGCCAATGGGCAGGTAGCATATACAGTGTGGATAGGTTGGGCAAAGGATAATTCATGCCTGGTGGAGGGTGGGGTGGAAGACAGAACAGGATGGTGAGAGATTTTATTATGCTACTCAGAACAGCACAATTTTAAGCATGCAAATTGTTTACATCTGGAATTTTCCATTTATTATTTTAGGACTGCAGTTGAACATGGGTAATTGAAACCTCAGAAAGTAAAACGCTGGATAAAGGGGGATTACTGCATTTGCTTGCCTAATTATGAATCTGGAATCCATCATCATTAAACAAAACTTGATGTTCAATTCATGGATGTAAATATACTACATTGTGTGTGTTCATAATTGACATTTCATATATTTTAAGCATTTACCCTAAACAAAAGTTAGTAATAACTGCTATTTTCTGAGTTGCTTACTCTGTACAAGATACTGTCTTATGTGTCCATTGAATCCTCATGGTGGCTGTAGAGACTGTCATTTTATAGGTGAGGAAATCAAGGCTCAGAGCAGCAAAGACACTTGTCCCAAGTCACACTGCTGGTCAGCACATTGAACTCAGTCTGTCTGGTTGTATTATGCTGCCTCATTGGGAGTATAATCCATGATAGAAAACTTACTTTAAATTTGTTTACATAGTAATATAGAGTTTTACTTTTCTTATGGTTAGAAATAGATAGGATATTATTATTGAGTTCTGCTTGTCCCCATTTAAGTTTTTCTGAAGGTGTCAGCCTATTTTGTCAAAGCTGCTAAGGCATCCAGTAACTTTTCTCAGCTGGTGGAGAAGAGTCCAGGGAGAAGCTAAAACTTCTAACAGGATACTGAAAAATCTAATTAATTATCACAAATATCTAAAAATCCTTAGAAAAAATGGTAAACTAGAATTAAAAAGTGGAAAAACAATAGATGTTGGTGTGGATGTGGCAGAAGGGAACACTTACACTGCTGGTGGGAATGTAAATTAGTACAACCTCTATGGAGAACAGTATGTATGTAGATTCCTTAAAGAACTAAAAGTAGATCTACCATTTGATCCAGCAATCTCACTATTGGGTATCTACCCAAAGGAAAATAAGTCAGTATATGAAAAAGACACAGATACATGCACATGTAAGTCTATAACAGCACAATTCACATTTGCAAATATATGGAAGCAACCTAAGTGCCCACTGGCCATCAAGTGGATAAAGAAAATGTGATATATATAGACCATGGAATACTACTCAGCCATAAAAAAAGAATGAAATGTCTTAGACACACAGAGTAATATAATGGACTTTGGGAACTCAGGGTTGGGGGAGGTTGGGAGGCGGTGAGTGATAACAGACTACATATTGGGTACAGTGTACACTGCTCAGGTAATGGGTACACTAGAAGTTCAGAATTCACCACTATAGAATTCATCAATGTAACCATAAACTACGTGTACCCCAAAAGCTATTGAAATTTTTTAAAAAATTGGCAAACTGAGTTATAAATTTAAAAAATCCAGTAAATTTAAATGAAGTAAAAGGAATTAAATAATATTTAATTAAAACAGAATTCTTTTTAGACAGTTTTCAGTTTAAAGATGATTTCCCCTAGCAAATGAAATCTCAAGCATTTTAAAGGGGTTTTAAAATGGTGACTTATAAAAATTACTCCACATACTTAAAAATCTCAGTTTCCTTCTGCAGTTGAGCAGTCCTCATATGACAATTTGCGAATGGGCTCAGATTTTTCCCTATGGATCTTGCTATACAGTTGTAGCAGGTTTGTTAGGGAAAGAACAGGATAGAATATTATACAGGCAGAGAAGTTTTCACATTATTCTCATGTAGACATTTTTTTAAACTACTTTAAACTTATTTGATGTTTTGGAAATGTGAAAGATAAGTAGACAAATTAAGCATGGATATTCAGAACTTAGGAGGAAGTTTAGTGATGACAATGATGACAATGTTAAAATTATGTATGTTCTCATCGATAAGATTCAAGATAGAGAGAAGATTGCTTTCGGCATTGTAGAGGTAGCCATGAGGAAAGGAATGATGATTTAGGCAAAATAAAAATGTATCAACAAATTTAAGAAAAATTTGGGCAGTTCTTTCACCAGAGATTAACACAAGGAAGGATGTGGTCATGTACAATTGGCTCCGGATTGCAGCAAGCCCCGGAGGTCAGATTGAATCCCATTTTGACTCCGGAAAGTGATTTATTGAACATCTACCATGTGAGTCTGTTTTATTTTAGCAGATACTGAGATAAAACAGTAAGGAAAATGTGGAAGTTATGCCCTCAAGGATATTTTAATCCAAAAGCATATGTCAGGATAAATGTTGAGAAACTGGTATATACACATACTTCCTTCATATGCATGGAAAGGAAGAACAGAAACATGTGGAAGTTCACACATATAAACCAAAAGAAAGAGGAAGAACCAAAATGACCTATCTAGACACTAGGCTTCTGTGGGGACAGAAGCTCTGTCTGGAGTTTTCAGCTCTGGTTGGAGCTTTTAGCTCTGTCTGGAGATGAGCTCAGGTGAAGAAAACGGCCTCCCTCAAAATCATGTTTACTCAGTTACTGACCTCTGTCCAGTAGCTGAGTAACACTTGAGTATAAAGACCTGGCTCCCTTGCTCCAACTTAGGACAACTTAGAAAAGCCATCCCAGCTCCAGAACTACTTGAGGGGTAGGTAGAAGCCTTTGTTGGTCCTACATTGAAGCTTAACTTCTCCCTCTGCCCAAATCCGCCTCCTTTCCTATGTTTCTACAAGTGTTAATCCCAAGAGCTCTTTTTAGTAAACATACAGGTTGCCGGTCCCCATCTCACCATCTTCTTTGTGAGAAACCCAACCTGTGATAACTTCTTGGGTCTATTAGTGACCCTGCCCTTCTTTTCAGCTCCTCTGCATCTCTGTGACTCTCTCTCATCTGCCATTCTCTTTGTTTATTTGTCTTTCCCTTGTCTAGTCACTCTTCTCTTTTTCTCGTGCTCCTGTCTTTCACCAAAATATATGCCTAAAATGTTTGTTTTGATTATGTAGTAGTGTTTATTGTACTCTATTTTTTTAAATAATTGTTTCCTATTTATTTCTTTCATAGTACACTCTCCTTTCATTCCTTCTAGTTTCTCTTCAAAACAATCTACAATCCAACACAGTCTTCATAAAAAATAAACAAAAAATTTGCCCAAATAAACGACTGAATCTCATTTTTGAAATTACCTATCTGGCCCTTAACTAGGGCGACAACATGAGTATATGCTGTTGTCTCAGTACTGTATATTTATTAATGGCACTCCTCTTCACCCGCAAAAGTGTCCCGTTTTAGATGAAAAACTGCTTAGATATTTTATTTACTTTTAATGTAGTTTTGTAGGTTTCTGCTGATTTGCAATTGGAAAAATGCTGCCCTCTTCTAGTTTAGGTGGCACATTTATTTAATAAAATCTTAAGAATGAAGTCAAGGTTTATGTGTCATTATCTCAACCCCCTCCCCCCTCCACCCCAGTACCTTTGAACTGATTCAGAAATAAGCCCTTTTGGAATTAAACACTTTAAATGTTGTGTAAAAATTTTGATTTAAAACAGTGACTCAAGAAAGGATGCCAACAGTCTTTTTATTAGTTTGGTACTTTCTCTGAAGATTCATTCCTGTTAACTGTACCCACAGATAGGTTCATTGAAGAACTGCTTCACACATTAAGTCCAAGAACAAAATTCATTCATTCAGAAAAAATCCATTGACTGAGAACAATGGCCAGGTCCTGCTCTTTAGGCATATAGTGGTGCCCTTGCTCAAGCAAATAAATGCATGAGAGTGTTTCAGATTATGAACAAAACTGTTCATGGGATAGTGAATAGTTGGGATCCCATGGATGGGATGGATGTTGAGGGAGGGCCTCGTGGAGGGGGGGGCATTTCAATTGTAACCTAAATGTCAAAGATCTAAATGTAGAGTGTTCCCGGGAGAGGGAAGAGTGCATACAAAGACCCAGAGGTGGAAATGAATGTTTGATTGGAAGACAGTGAATAGATGGCATAGTGCAACCAGTGGGCCTGGTAATGTGGAGCCCTTCTTGGATTTTATTTTGAGTAGTTTAGAAAGCCATTGGGATGCTTTAACCAGAGTGTGGCATAATGTACTTTACATGTTTAGAAGATCACTCTGGCCACTGGGTGGTAGATGGACTGTAGTGGGGCAAGAGTGAAAGCTGAGGGACCAGTTGGGCTCTTGTAGGAATCTCAGTGATGACGGTGGCTTGGATCTAGGTTGGCAATGGAGGACATGGAGCCAGCATGACTTGCTGCTGGGTTGAAAGTAGGGAAGAAGAAAAACAGGCTCTGTTCTAGACTTCTGGTTCGAGCAGCTGGTTGGTTGGATAGTGTCATCATAATGAGTTGAGAAAGATTGGAAGAAACACTAGGTTTTCTTTTCTTTTTTTTTTTTTTTTTTACAAGAGGGGATCTGGTGAAAAAAAAAAAAAGAACTATCTTTGGGCTGTTTAAAATGTTAGATGTTTCTAACTAGATTTTAAATGAGATTTGTCCTGTTGTTTTGGGATTTTTAACTGAAGCCCAAAGCTGAGGACAGTAGGTGACCATTGCCCCCATTTTAAAAAGAGATGTTATACCCACCCTCACATGGCATGTTAAAAGGTGGCTGAAACTAGGCCTGAGCTTGCCTCTAGTATCTGACAGAGAGAAGGATTCTTTAAAGGTGGTTCATGGAATTAAGATGCTGTTCTCTTTTATGCGTTTTTTTACCCCACAAGCTGAGAAAGGGACTTCAAGACCCCCTCAGAGAGACTGGAGATGTCTGCCAGAAGGAGAGCACTAGCTTGCTCTTTGACCATCAATAAATCAACTTTGCAAGTACTGTATTCCTTCTTCTGTACAAATATTCTAGGCTGCAGAGTGAGAGGAAATTGGGGACTTGTGCTTGTTGTATGTTATGTTTATTATCCTACACTTACATATACCTGCATTGTAAGATATAGCTTTTACTGACCCTAACAGAAATTTCCGATTGAGTAGTTAAGACAGAAATGCAAATGGTAGGTATTCTTATGTAAAATCAATGGTGGAATCTTAGCATTGATAATTAAAAGTAATGTCTCATCTGTTAAATAAGATAACTGAGGGCCTCAAATGCGAATTGACATGTCCTAGGTTTCAGTCCGTTAAAAATGCAGCCAGGACCGGAACCCAGATATCCTGACTCTCAGTGTGATGGTTCTTGCATTAACTCTTTGTTAAGATGGAAACCAAACAAATTTTCACTCTTTTGCGGGGGACTATTTAAACCAATTCTTTTAGAAGTAGGCCAGTAATGTGGGTAAGAACAAGTCTTTTATTTATTTATTTATTTTTATTTTTATTTATTTTTGGTCTTTTGCCTTTTACTCATTGCTTAGAGACACTTCTGCTTCTTTCAAATCTTTAAGTTCAGAAATTCTCTGAGATTTTGGTTTAAGTAGGAAAAAATAGTTAAAATACTACTGATTCCCCTTGCTCCTCATATCTCTCTCTGTCCTCTCCCTTACATCCTCTTTTTTTTTCCTTTTGTTTTGCTGGCAAGCTGCAGAACCTCACTGTGTTAAATATCTTCTTCCTAAATTATGCCTTAGCTGTCCCTTTCATGGAGAAGAGAAGGAAATAGCATGTGTGTTTCACCACCACAGTGACATATTTCCCTTGGCATTGTATTTAATTAGATTATAGTGAATGTCATGCTGTGTGGTGCTGTGTTTTATTAAGGCCAAAACGTGGTTCCATGATAGAACATGCTGTAAGTCCTGCAGTGCAGTACAACATGAAATTTGTAGCAACACCTGTGTCTGCTACATCATAGAGGGTAAATACAGGCCAAAATGTCTATGTAAGGGAGGAAAAAGCCAGAGAAGGTGCTATTATCCAAGTAAAAAACATTCTCATCTTGAAGCATAAAATCTAAGTTTATGATAGAAAATTTCAAACTTTATAATAGTATCGGAATGGAGCATTTCATTTTAAGCCTGATCGTCTAGTGCAGGCAGTGCCGAAAGACTCAGGTCACTGAAGGATTCGGGTATTCATTTGTTCACTTGTCCATTTGTTCAATACCTATTTGTTGATCATCTGCCTTTTACATAGCACTGAGGAGATACAAAGCTTGTTTCCTTCCTCAATGAGCTTGCCCTGCAGATCCACTTGTGAGCCTTATTTTCCTTATCATTGAAGTGAACCCTGGCTACAACGATACAGCTTTCAAAAAAGGTTCCATTGCAACAAATGTTTGTTGAACACTGGCTGGCTATATGGAAAGAATTTGGCTGGATTCTATCTATGTTCTAGTCAGAGCCTTAGCTGTTTCTTAAAATGGATATTTGCTCCTCCCCCTCTGCTTATTTTCACATTTTCTTCTTTTGCCAAATATAGGAACTTCTCTGTGTGTGCCATGGTTCAAACTAAAGAATATGTGGACATTTTAAATCTGAGATTACTTTATCCATTGCCTCTGCTTTATCCCCTTCCTCCAGGCCTAATTTGGTACTCATATGGAAATATGCCAAGAGATAATAAAATGGCATAAGAATAAGCCACTTGTTGGAAATGTATTACGCTCTTCATCCAAGAACATCATACCGATTGCTGGTGTCTGTGGAGCATACTCTGATTTTATGTAGCTCCTGTTCAGTCCTGGGCTGAGCCTGCCATTCACAAGCCAGATTTGTTTTGCATCTGATGCTATTAAGAAGTCAGGGTGAATGATGCTTATTGCTGTGTGTAAGTTCTCAGTCCAGAGGACAGACTTTCCAGGAGATTTAAAATGAAGCACTGAAAGGCACACAATGTAACCACTATTTCAAGTCTTCTCTCTCTGAAACCTGGAAACACATGAAATGGGATTGGGTTGCTAGGTAGCACCTGTCCTGCCAAAAACTTTAATGGGCTGAGGATTTTTCCAAATGAGATAAAATCTCGTTTCCCTAAAGGGCTGGTTCTGCTCTCCCAGAATGTTTCTGGAGAGGCACCTGGTAGCTCTCTTCAGTGGAAATTATAGAAACTAGAGAGTTATCACGACTGTTTAGTGATAAGATGTCATTGCTTAGTTAGTAGGATGACAGAGTTTGAGTTAGCCAAGCAGTGAGTCCCGTTGAGGTTAACTTTGGTAGATAAAGAGTAGCAGTTCTTATATTCATGAGAAGTTCAGACCAGAAGATGATCTATTACGGCAAGCAGATACCACGAGAAAGAGGAGTTACTGACAGAATATGATAAATAACAGCTAGATTATACATGAGAAGAGGCTTAAATCTTTCAAAAACTAATGAATAGATGACAATGATAGCTCAGTCAATGCCGATAAATAATAAAAAGTTGCTGGATAGTGGAATATGGGACTAATTTGTGCACCACTCAGCATATGAGATTAAAAAAGTCAAAGAGTCAAGTATATGTAACATTAAATATGAATGATTAAAATGAGGATGGAGTGAAGTGAAAGTCAAATCTTTATGTGCCATAAAATATGAACTTACAGCACCCACAGGCATTTTTTTTTCAATCTCTAGGAGGATCAAAGTGTACCTGCCTCTGAAAACAAATGTGTGTATATTTCTTACATGTGAAAAGTCAGTATAAATAAAGAAACTTTAAAAATGGACAGCATATTCAGAAAGAATTGGTAATGTGACTTTTGATTCTGAACATTTGGAACATTGTGAGCAGTATTGATATTTGGCTCTGAGAATGAAAGGCAAAGAACCAAAGAACAAAGGGCAGCCTGAGCTGGCAATGGACAAGAGTGGAATAGCAGATAATGAGGAGAGAAGTACAGCTAGACACACAGGGCCTTAGATGTCTGGGAGGATAACGGATGAGAAAGGACACAGTCGGGGCAAAAAAATGTGAAATCATGGCGTCTTTGATGAATCTTTTCCCCATCAGTCTAGGTACGCTGTAAAGCAGACCTAAAGAAATAAGGAAGCATCATCCAAAGGCCTGTCTTTGAGTTCCATTAATGATGACATGACAGAAGACAAAACATCCACATCCATATGCAGACTCTTTGAAAACACTGATGAGTGAGATGTCATCGAATCTTTTAGTGCTTATTAAATTGTATGGAATAGAGTTTTTCTGTTAGAGGGAAAAACGTATATCCAGCTAGTTAAGAAATAAAGAGAAACTAATTTGTATTAATCCAAGGAAAACCACTTGTCTGCAACTAAATGACATGGTGGTTAGAATGGGTCTTTCTTTCTAATTAGTCAAGTAAGAGCAGCATTGCCCATGTCTGGATACCTTAGCCTTTCTTCATATGTGTAAATTCCATCACCTAAAGACAGATGTGAATAAATTTTGTCTTACAAGGATGATCAGAGAAGGCCCTCAGGAGAAAAAAAATGTTTAAGTATGGAGAGATAGGATGCTATTACTGCTATTGCTTAAAAAGTAAAATTCTAGCTAATTAATCATTTCTGTTCCTTGGTTTATCATTAAGTAACCAGTTTGGAAGAGTTTCTTTCTTTTGCCACAAGAAATTGGGTAGTCAGAAGTAATGATGATTTCTGTATACAGTTGACCCTGGAACAATGCAGGTATCAGGGGCATTGACCCCCTGCACAGTCTAAAATCTGTGTTTAACTTTTGATGTCCCCTCCAAAACTTAACTACTAATAAGCACTGTTGACCTAAACAATGACATATAGTTGATTATGTTATCTACTTTGTATTTTAGATGTATTATATGCTGTATTTTTACAATAAAGTGTGCTAGATAAATGAAAATGTTATTAAGAAAATTATAAGAAAGATAATATATTTACTATTCATTAACTGGAAGTGGATCATAATAAAGGTCTTTATTTTTATCATCTTCACATTGAGTAGGCTGAAGAGGACGACAAAGAGGAGCGTTGGTCTTGCTGTTTCAGGAGTGGCAGAGGCAAAACAAGTGGAGGAGGTAGAAGGGGAGGCAGGAGAGGCAGGCACAGTCTGTGTAACTTTATGGAAATACACCATAATTTCTGTCTGACTTTTTGCTTTTTCATTTCTCTAAAAAACATTTCTATAAGGTACTAATCGTTCTTCAATCATTTGCTTTAGTTTTAGTGCCTGTATCGTAGAAAGGTCCATGTTGTACAAGAAGTTAAAATCAGTCTTGAATAATCAGAACCCTTCTGTCAGGTTGTCTGATGTCATCTTCTTTTCTGGCACTGCTTTTATGTCTTTTTCCTCATTGTCTGGCATTGATTCAAAAACACTCATCTCCATCAAGTCCTGTTCTGTTAATTTCTCTTGTGTAGTGTATATTTGCTCTTGAATTTCTCCAACATCCATATCTTCAAACCTTTTATCCCCCACTTTTTTTTTGCCATTTCCGGTTTCTTTTATGATTTTCTTCATAGGCACTGTCAGAAAGCCTGTGAAGTAATGAACAACATCTGTATATAGTTTTGTCCAGCAGAAATGTATGGTTTTGAGCCTGAAGGATTTAACTTTTTTTTTCTACAGCAACAATGGCATCAAAAATCCTGGAATCTTTCCAGATTTTTATGGTGTTCTCTCTTTCAGGTTTCTCTTCCACATGCAGAAAACTGAAACTGGACCCCTTCCTTACACCTTATACAAAAATTAACTCAAGATGGATTAAAATTTAAATGTAAGACCTAAAACCATAAAAACCCTAGAAGAAAACCTAGGCAATATCATTCAGTACACAGGCATGGGCAAAGACTTCACAACTAAAACACCAAAAGCAATTGCAGCAAAAGCCAAAATTGACAAATGGGATCTAATTAAATTAAAAAGCTTCTGCACAGCAAAAGAAACGGTCATCAGAGTGAACAGGCAACCTACAGAATGGGAGAAAAGTTTTTCAATCTATCCATTTGACAAAGGGCTACTATCCAGAATATACAAGGAACTTAAACAAATTTACCAGAAAAAACAAACAACCCCCTCAAAAAGTGGGCAAAGGGTATGAACAGACACGAACATCTATGCAGCCAACAGACACATGAAAAAATGCTCATCATCACTGGTCATCAGAGAAAAGCAAATCAAAACCACAATGAGATACCATCTCACACTAGTTAGAATGGCAATCATTAAAAAGTCAGGAAACAACAGATGCTGGAGAGGATGTGGAGAAATAGGAACGCTTTTACACTGTTGGTGGGAGTAAAATTAGTTCAACCATTGTGGAAGACAGTGTGGCGATTCCTTAAGGATCTAGAACCAGAAATGCCATTTGACCCAGCAATCCCATTACTGGGTATATACCCAAAGGATTATAAATCATTCTACTATAAAGACACAAGCACGTGTATGTTTACTGAAGCACTATTCACAATAGTAAAGACTTCGAACCAAGTCAAATACCCATCAATGATCGACTGGGTAAAGAAAATGTGGCACATATACGCCATGGAATACTATGCAGCCATAAAAAAGAATGAGTTAATGCCCTTTGCAGGGACATGGATGAAGCTGGAAACCGTCATTCTCAGCAAACTAACACAGGAACAAAAAACCAAACACTGCATGTTCTCACTCATAAGTGGGAGTTGAACAATGAGAACATATGGGCACAGGGAGGGGAACATCACACACTGGGTCCTGTCATGGGGTCATAGGCAAGGGGAGGGATAGCATTAGGAGAAATACCTAATGTAGATGATGGGTTGATGGGTGCAGCAGACCACCATAGCGCATGTATACCTATGTAACAAACTTGCACATTCTGCACATGTATCCCAGAACTTGAAGTATAGTAAAAAAAAAATTTTTTTTAAGAAAAAAAAAGAATCATTTTCATGGAGTACTGTGTGTAATGAGCCTTAAAGTCCTTATGAGCCCCCAACCTGAATTAGAGATGTGTTTGGGGGCAAGTGTACCACATTTTTTCAGTGTTAAACTCATGGAGTTCTGGGTAGCTGGGGGCATTGTCCAATATCAAAAGAAGGTTAAAAAACAGTCCCTTACTGGCAAGGTACTTCCTGACTTCAGGAACAAAGCATTGATGGAACCTATCCAGAGAAAGGGTTCTCACTGTATAGCCCTTCTTTTTGTACAACCAAAGACTAGAAGCTGGTGTTTATCTTTGCCTTTCAAGTCTCAGGGGTTAGCAGCTTTATAGATAAGGGCAGTCCTGTTTTAAACTCAACTGCATTTGCACATTACAGTAGAGTTAGCCAATCTCTTCCTGCCTTTAATCCTGGTGTTTGATTCTCTCTCTCTCTCTTTTTTCCAGAGTAGAACACTTTTGTCTGCATTAAAAACCTGATCAGGCAAATATCCTTTCTCCTCAATGATTTTCTTAATGGCATCTGGGAACTTGTCTGCTGACTCTCGTTCAGCAGAAGCTGCTTCTGCTGTTATCTTGACATTTTTAAAGCCAAACCTCTTTCAAAAATTATCAAACCATCCTTTGCTGGTGTTAAATTCTCCAACTTTAGATCCTTCATCTTCCTTCTGCTTTAAGTTGTAATACAATGACTTCATTTTCTTCTCAAATAATATTAGAGTCCATAGGCATGCCTTTCTTATAGCAATCCTGCAATTATATAAAAGCTGAATTTTTAATATGAGATAAAAATGTATGTTGCTAAAAGTACAAGGTTTTCATGTGTGCTGGTATAGCTGCAGTGAAGGTGTCAAAAATTTCCTTTTTGTTTTTTACATCAGTCATTATACTGGATTCATTTATCTCCAATTTGTGAGCAACCACAGCTACAGACCTCAATCTATGGTACATATCAAGCAATTTAACTTTTTCTCGTAATGTCATGACTTTTCTTCTTGGGAGCACTTCCAGCATTACTAGTGGTACTACTTCGTGCAATAGCAAGAGAAGGCCAGGCACTGTGGCTTACACTTGTAATCCCAGCACTTTGGGAGGCCTAGGTGGGTGGATCATGAGGTCAGGAGTTCCAGACCAGCCTGGCCAACATGGTAAAACCCCATCTCTATTAAAGATACAAAAAAATTAGCTGGGCATGGCAGTGTGTGCCTGTAAACCCAGCTACTTGGGAGGCTGGGGCAGGAGAATCCCTTACCCAGGAGAACGGAGGTTGCAGTGAGCTGAGATCACGCCACTGCACTCCAGCCTGGGTGACAGGGCAAGACTCCGTCTCAAAAAAAAAAAAAAATAGCAAGAGAAGTGGCTAGGAAATAATCGCAATAATATGAATTGTACTACATTCATGCAGTTATGATTTAATACTACACCTTTATGTTTGTTTAAATTTCTCTTGACTGCAAATGGCACCATGTATGGTCTGAAGTGTTTGTGTGCATATGTTTTGATGAATTTTAACTTTTTATAGTAGATTTATGTATATTTATTGTAGTAAATGATAGACTAATATCTACATATATTTTATGAATTTATAACATACCTAACTTTTTCTCAAAATTTTTAAATATTTCTAGGCTACAAGATTCATCTGCAAGTTTTCTCAAATGGTGGTAAATCTCCAAATATTTTTCAGTTTTTATTGAACAAATCTGTGTCTAAGTGGTCCTGTGCAGTTCAAACCTGTGTTGTTCAAGGGTCAACTGCACATGATAAAGCATCCAGCTGAAAAGTGATTCAGTCCTTCATCATTTCCCACCTTCTGAGACAGGATTTGAGTTCAGAATGCCGACTTCTGTCCCCTAGTATTCTTTCAGTCGTTAGTATCTCCCGTTTCTCAGAGGCAGAGATCTAGAATGATGGGAAGGTGAAAGGAAATCCTGGCTGAGGGAATACAAATACCTCTTTCACTGCTCTTGATAAACCTTAACAACCCATCCTCCTTAGAAAACAAAACAAAATTTCTAGCACTGAGTATACACAAAAATACCAATATGATGTGTACAGGATAATGCCTCATCCCAGTCAGAGGTCCACTTCTTATTGTGTTTGTTAATAACCTTTATCTCTTAGTGTTATAAACTCTACTTATAACTGATTAAAGTCTCATTCTTGTCAAAAAAAAAAAAAAAGAAGAAAACAAAACAAAACAAAGAAACAATCAAATAAACTATTTTTATCATTTGTGTAGGCAGGGGAATCTTTGAAAGAGTGTGTTGGCTGGTATTACCAAGATTTGATTCATCTGGTGTCCCTGGGGAAGCTGGAAGCTTAGATTCTTAGGAATGACAAGAACCACAAAGGGTAGTCTGGTTGCTCTCAGAGAATGTATTAAACCATGTACCAGGAACTTAGATTGTCTGTTCATGAATTTGTTTATTCATTCAATTATCTGTTCTTATAGGTGTTAGGGCAACAGTGTTGAGTGAAATCAGATGTGATTCCTGTCCTCATGGAACACTAATTCTAGTTGGGGAGATAACATATACTAAATAACTAATCACAGATATGAAGTATATGACTATGGTAATAATGAAATGCTCTGAAGGAGGCCACCAAGTTTTGTAAGCACATGCAAGAAAGAAGACAAACCTAGACTTGTAGGTTAGGAAAGACTTGATGGAAGGATGAATGGAAGTTAATTTGGTGAGGTGGAATGGAGGAGAGTGTTCCAGATGGGAGGAGTCTCGTGGGCATCACCCTATGGAGGGGAAAAGATTTTCTTAAAATTCTCCAGACACAGTACTTGAAAGAGTAGGTTCTGGGGTTCCCTACTCCATGAAATCCTGGCTTTATTATTCACTAAGTGAACGTTGCCAGTTAGTTTCTCTAAGCCTCAATTCCTGAGGAAAAGATTAAAAATGGTAAGAGATAAAAGTATCGACGTCATAGGGTTGCTTTGCATTAAATAAGTGAATGCATGTAAACCAGAAGAGTTTGTGGCTCATTCTAACTAATTGACTGTTATTTTTATTAGGTGACAGCATTCTAAATTTGCACAGTTTTTAGAGTCGGGAAATTATTTTTTTGTGAAGTTTAAAATTTTATCAAAGTAATACATTTACATGTTTAAAGAGTCAGAGTGTTACATAGCTTGTAATGAGAAAAAGCTGACCGGTCATCTTTACAGCCTGATATTTTGCATTCCCAGGAGGCAACTGTTTTTCACCTCCATGTTTCTAAATAAAATGCTGGTACTGTGACTTCTTGAATTTTTAGTTTTTGACATTAGCTACTAACTTTCTTTCATGTAAGACAGGGATTTAACCTACCACATATGCTGGAAGTAATGACTGTTTCTACATATAAGATACGTAGAAACTTCTCTCCTCTTGCTGTGTTTACAATCTTAAACCTATGTTAATGTAAATTCAGTGAGCCAGGTAGTATACTATTATTAATTTTGCTCCCTTTATAAGATTTTGTTTTTCTCAAAGTTAATAATATGTTTTAAACTTATATATTTGCTTATTTTTCTATGTATTAATTGCTGATTCAACCCAAAGCCCTCCTCAGTTGTGCATAGCTTATCTCAATACATTTAAACATATTAGGCTATCTACCAATTTTGTTTTTTTGAAAAAAATCTCCCCTAGAATTTTGGGTCTGCACTGATCTGTACTGCTTTCTCTTTAGACCTTAGGCACACCTGTTATGTTGCATCTCCCTTTACCATCGTGCCGAGGCTCCCTGTCACTTTCACTATTCTCTGGCTTTCGTTTGATTATGTTTATCATCCATTCTTATTTTTCTCTTTAATTTTCATTTAATTTCATATTCCAGTACATTCCTGAGAAAAGGTATGTGAGCATAAAAAATTTTGAAATGTTGAATATCTGAACATGTCTTTATTCTGTCTTGACACTGAATCGATAATTTGGCTGGGTATAGAATTTTAGGTTGGAAATTTTTTTCCCATAGGTATTTTAATGGCATTCCTTCATTATCTTTTACATCTAGGAGTTGATGTTAAGAAGTCACTGCCATACTGATTTATTTTATTTTTATTTATTTATTTATTTATTTATTTAGAAAGAGTCTTGCTCCATTGCTGAGACTGGAGTACAGTGGCAGGATATTAGATCACTGCAACCTTCACCTCCTGGGTTCAAGTGATTCTCATGCTTCAGCCTCTTGAGTAGCTGGGAATAAAGTCACATGCTACCATGCCTGGCTAATTTTTGGTATTTTAATAGAGACAGGGGTTTCACCATGTTGCCCAGGCTGGTCTCGAACTCCTGAGCTCAGGCAATCTGCCTGCCTCAGCCTCTCAAAGTGCTAGGATTACAGGTGTGAGCCACTGTGCCCAGCCTGATTTTTGATCTTGTGTATGAAAATTGTTTTCTTTTCCCTTCTCTGAAGACTTGTAGTATTTTCTCTTTGTCTTCCAGAATTTTCATGATGATATATGTCTGGATGTGTGATAATTTTTATCCCTTTTACTGGATACTTTCAGTCTAGAAAATTCTGTCTTTTAGTCATGAGGGATTTTCTTGAATTATATTTTTGATTTTCTCTCCTCTGTTTCTCTCTCCTTTCTTTCTAGAATTCTTATTATTTGAAAGCTAAAAATCCTGGATTGATATACAAATTTTTATTTATTTTTCTTCCTATTTTCCATCTCTGTTGTATTTCTCTCTTTTGTAACATTTCCTCAAAATTACTCTGCATCCTGTCTGTGAATTTTTCATTTTTGTTATACTTTTAATTTCTAAGAGCTATTTTTTTGTTTTTGATTGCTCATTTTAAAAGTGGAACAATACCTTTCTTGTTTTACAGAGGCAACATATTCTTTTAACTCTCTAATGGTTAATGATAACATTTTTTGAAGTTTTCTTCTTCTTCTTCATAGCACCCAACCTGCTTTTTTGTTTATTATAGTCTCTTGTCTTTCATGCAGAGCATTCCTCAAATATCTGTTAATTCTTGACTGTCTGCTTATATTTAAGTGTGAGGGTGTAGAGAAGACTGGAAACTATGAGCAGATGGAGCTTATCTGCTCTGGCCGTCAGTATAGGGAGATCTGGCTGGGCTCCCAGATCTTAACTTGGGAAGTCTTTGATACCAGTTTTCAGTTTTATTAGGTCTGTTCTCTTGGACTAGTCAGATTTCTGAAGAAAGGTCTTCCTATGTCCTCTGTGTCTGTGTTTATGTTTGTATATGTATCTGGCTGGGAGCATTCTGGCAACAAAGCAGAGGAAAAAGTCTGAGGGCCTTAACATTGGTATGTATATATTCACCTAATTTCCCTTATTTTGGTACAGTACCCTTTCCCTTAGCGAGCCTGGTGTCTCCTGGTCCAGAAGTCCTCTACTTTACATTCTCAAGAGAATAAAACTTTAGTCCTCTACCAGAGCTGGGGAAGGGCAATCACCAGTTGTATAGAGTGAAGGAGAGAAATCTTAGGTGTCATCTTATTTTTTCTGAAACAGTTTTTCATCCAGGCATCCTATTTTTATCCTCATTTTCACCCTTATATCCAAAGATACACGGCACTACTACTGTCTGAGCCTTTTGGGAGTTTGTGGTATAAATTAATTTGTTTTGTTCTTTTCCTACTGACTTAAATTCAGCTTACTTAGGACCTAGTCAACTATATAACTAACTTACTTGATTTTCTGGACTTCCAATTTATAAAAGTATTCTCTTCTTTCCCATTGTTATTTTGAATTTACTCAAACTTAAAATTGTCCTTTATTGTAATTTTATAGAGCTTAAAGGAAAGAGGAGAATTAAATGCATGTGTTCAATCTGCCATCTTTTGCTGAAAGTGAAAAAGTTATTTGATCTAAATCTTTTCTTAGGTACAGAGCACTTTACATATTTCGAAGTTATTTTTTTCTGCCCTTCTCCTCATTAATTTGCATATATTTTCATTTAAAAAGATTGTAATATTTCAATATTACTTATTTTTAATACCATCAACACCAATAACATCTTCTGCTTTATGGAATCAATGTGTTGAGATTCATGAAAAGGCAAGTTCAAATAATATTCTGTATGTTCTTGCTCAATAGTGATTATTGGTTTTAATAAGGCTGTAATTATAGTTAAAAGAATGATAGTTAATTCTCTATTTCTCAGGGACCGATTGCCCAATTTGGGGATTATTTAGATTCCTTGATTTCTATTTTCTTTTTTTACTGCTGCTTTGCTTCTGAGCCCTTCAGTTCTCATTAAGAAGTCTGCTTCCATTAAATTAAAAACAAAAGATAAGAAGTAGAATAAGTTGTACAATTACCATCTTTGGTTCAGCTTAACAAACATTTCTCAAATGTTTATAAGTGTTGTGCTAGACGTTGGAGTTATAAAAATATGGAAAGATCTCTACCCAGCCTGGCTCCATTATTTGCAGTTAGATATTGAGGAAGTTGAAACTAAAATGGACAAGTATTTGTTTTTGATTATCTGTATATTTTATTTGATCTAATCTTCCTACTCATTTTAAAATGTATTACAATTTTTTGGTTTAACCTTTTAAACAATGTTCCGATACATGAAGAAAAACTTAGTACTGCCTGCTCCACCAAACCTTCCCTATTTAATTAACAAATGACCAAAATTCACCATGGAAATGCATATCTTTTGTTCAAGAGTCTGAGCGTCATTAAATGTAAAAACACATTGTCTGTATTAACATTTCAGTACCTGCAGAGTGTCTCCTGTCAGGAGGTTTGGCAGGCTTGGACATGGAGAGAAAATGATGCTCTTGCTCATCAGTAAGAGATGGTAAAGGAAGTGTTGAATGGGATTAAGGGAGAACATCTGAAAAGGAAGGCTGGTGATACAGATACCAGAGCAGATCACGGATTTCTTGATGTTTTTATTCACTTTTTGATTCTTTAAAAAGTATGGCACCTATTTTGTTTTATTCTAATTCTAGGAAATTAACAATCCTTGAATGATCTATGTGGCAATGCCAAACTAACTAGCATATTTTATTGACCAAAACATCTGTCCTGCCAACTACCCTGGACCATTGAGGTTTATTGTGGATCATTAGTTCATGGAGGGAGGAGACCATGTGTATCTTTTATCCCTTTTGCATCCCTTCTCATTACTAACACCTGTCCTCTAGGCAGGAGTGCTGGGGCCTCAGTTAAGCCTGTTGATTGACTGACTGAAGATGTCCTGACATACTGCTTCATCATTCATGTTTCTTCTTGGCTTGAATTATTTTAATGCTATTTTTACCTACTGAGTTCTCCAATATGCCCCCTCTCCCATACCAGCTGATTCATCAGGCCTTTATTACAGAGAATCTTGCAGTTGGAATTGCTCCCTGGAAGCTGAAAATAGCTCCAATTAATGGTTCATGGGTTACTGGGTAGTTAGACCCTGCCACCTGCACTTACTTACATTTTTAGGAGCCTGGATGTCAAAGGCCCTGGGAGGTTTTCTGCACATTATGTTCGGGAAGATGAAGATCTAATGGTCCCTCACCTTTGCAGAGAAGCAGAACCCCTGAGAAGAATTTTCGGGAGTTGATCCTTTAGTGGAGATTTGTTGAGGGGTGATAGGCTCAGACAAGCTGCCCTTTCAAATAACCCATTCTCCCACCTTCCCTTCTTAATTAAAGAAATTATTGCACCAGAGTGGTTAATATCCAGCCTCCAGAGTCATTCTGCTTGGGGTCAAATTTAAATTTTAGTATTCACTAACTGGTTTTTGCAAAAGTAGCCTTAGCCTTTCTGTACCTCAGTTTTCCCTTTTGCTTACTTGTAAAATAGGGATAATAATATCTATCTTACAAGGTCATTAGGTGGGGATTAAATGAATTAATACAAGTTAAATGTGTAGAAAATAAGTGTCCAATGGATGTTTAGCCATTATTATTATCATCTAGATAATATTATCAAAATGTCTTGAAGAATCCAGGGGATTTGGAGAACCCCTGACCTTCAAGTCCTTCTGAATTGCTTTCCACTGGGAAGAAAATAATGATCTGCTCTATGTAAACCCTCATTGTCACTAGCTCACTAATTAGTTTCCAACTAATCATAGCCCAGAGGGTGACAGATAAAACTGGAGTATGGAAGAAGGAGTTGTACCTAAAAATAATGAGAAATTTGCTAAAATGTATTGTTGCTATGGAGGCAGCAGTGTATGCAGAAGCAGCAATGGGCATGGGAATCAACGGCCTCTGCTTCTGGGCAAACCATTTAACCTCTCTTATCCTCTGATTTCTCACCTGTAAAATGAAGATAAGAATATCTGCCTGCTTTAGAATGAATGTTTGCGTCGCTCTAAAATTCATATGTTGTAGCCTCAATCCCCAGTATGATGGTGTTTGGAGGTGGGGACTTTTGGGGTCCAATTAGGGTTAGATGAGACCATGAGACCATAAGAGTGGGCCCCTCATTATGGGATGAATGCCCTTATAAAAAAAGGTGGAGGTGCAGGATCTCACTCTGTGTGCATGCAACGAAGAAATGCCACATGTGGATATAACCAGAAGACAGGCATTTGCAAGCCAGGAAGAGAACCCTCACAGTTCTGGGGTGTGGGAAGGCCAAGATCAAACAGCTTGGAGAAGCATGCCTCATAGAACATTTTGATAATTAATTACATACAAACATTAATTATATAGGCACACATGCACACGTGCACATGCACACACAAACACAGAGCTAATATTCATTGAGAGGGTAGCACGGTGCCTGGCATGTAATACATGTTTAATAAATGTTAGTTATTTTTCTTACTATGCTGCACTATGAATAGGTGCTTGGCTTTCTTCCTGAGTCTGGTCTAATCATCTCTTATATGAAGATCAGTGTATTTGTGCTCCTGAAACCATGAGAATTCAAAGAGCAATTAAGGCAAAGCCATGAAGAATGCACCAGAATCGTGTAGCTATGGCCTGTGAGCATAAGTAGGCATGGAGGCCTCATCTGATATGTTAATATGGCAGAATAGCCCCTTTGGGCCATCTATTCCATAGATGGAATGTATGTAACTATTGATTTTAGGGTGATCCTGAGTACCCGGACAGAGTGTAACAAAAGAAATAGTCCCTGAAGTTTTGCTTTCCAATTGTCTATTTTCTTTGGGCAATTGAATGATCTCTAATGATCATTTTTTTTTGGCTTTATCCTATGCTATTAGCCATTCCCCTAGCTTAAAAACCTTCCCCCTTGCCCTTCTTGACACCTTATCTTCCACAATGTCTTCTCTTTCTATAATGGCATCTTCTCAGTCCCTCCATGGGTTCCTTGTCTGTTGCTTATCTCTCAAATGTTGATGACCATCAAGGATCTGCTGTCACTCCTCTTCTCTTCTCTCCTTATACATCTGTGTCAGAGAGAGCTACTTGTTTACCTCTACATCTAATTGCTCCTTTATTCTTAGTAACAGAACCTCATGTTAGATGGGCACATGCCTACTTGGGATAAAGATGATAATTCCCAGACTCCCTTGCAGCCACGTAATAAGGAAAAGGTTATTTTGTATGGGACTTCAAGGAATAATTTTCTTCTGCCTGTCATCTTCCTTCTGATCTGCAATGAGGATACAATGGTGAAGCTCAAGCAGCTCCCTTGGGCCATGAGCTGACTTTGAGAGTGAAAGCCATGTTCTAGGGTGGTGGGGTAGAAAGAGAAGGTCCTTTTCGGAAGATGTCATATCAGCTCTAGGTTGCTCACCTACAGACTTGTTTTTTATGAGAGAGATAGATCCCCATGTTGTTTAAGCTACTGCTATTTTGGATTTTCCTGTTAAATGCTTGGCACAGGTGAACTTCAAGGAGGATGCAGGCATGGACAATGATTGGTGGAGAGGATGATGGGCTGAGGAGTAGAGGTCATACTTTGTTTTGTGTGTACCATTTAAAGTTCTGAAATTACTGTGCAGCTGTAGGGATGTGAAAGACACTCTCTTATTGACTGACATAAAACTTTCTGCCAAATTGGAGGCTCAAAGTTAGATCCAACTTCTGAAGAAACGAGGTATTTATTACATACATGGGTTAGTGGAGTAGGGTTCATCTTGCTATACACATAGATGATATTTTGTATAAAACATTCCTTAACCTTCTTTATTTTCCCCTTAATATATTGAGGACCCTTTCCATGTTGATAAATACATATGTATATCATCATTTAAAATGCGCACATCATAGTCTGCTGGAATATATTTGACCATCCCCTTTCCTTCTTTACCAGCTCTTGCCAGCCAGTATCTCAGAAGGTATATTGGACACTGATGCTTGCTATCACTTGTACATATATTGTGTGACTTTTTCCCAAACTTGGCTCCTCCCTAGTGGTTTTCAGACTAGTTTGGCGACTTACTTATGATCTTTGACTAGCTTTTAGTAGGCATTCTTCTGATCCTCATTTAAGCTTTGCTGGTCTCATGCTGGTATAGGCTCTCTGAAAGGACCCTATCCTCTTTGTGGTTCAAGGCCTCAATATCCCTGCATGACCTCCATTTTATCAATCTCTGAAGGCCCAGCTCTTATACCATAAACTGCTTAAAGTCTCTTCTTACCCACTCTACCAAATGGAAGTCATCTCTCCCTTATCTTTTTTTTTTCTGAGAAAGGGTTTTGCTCTTGTTGCCCAGGCTGGAGTGCAATGGCGCCATTTTGGCTAACTGTAACCTCCGCCCCCCGGGTTCAAGCGATTCTCCTGCCTCAGCCTCCTGAGTACCTGGGATTACAGGCACATGCCACCATGCCTGGCTAATTTTTGGATTTTTAGTGGAGACAGAGTTTCACCATGTTGGCCAGGCTGGTCTTGAACTCCTGACCTCAGGTGATCCACCCACCTCTGCCTCCCAAAGTGCTGGGATTACAGGTGTGAGCCAACATGCCTGGCCCCTCTCCCTTATCATAACAGTTTAGCCACTTACCTGTGCTTCCTGTGTGACCTTGACATTTCTAACTATCTCCGTAGGCTCATAGCTCAGCCTGTCACCTCTCACCAGGCCTTTATCCTTAATGAAAGTGTTGATGTCTGACTTACCCAGCAACTCCAGTGAGTTTTTCATAGCCAGGGCTTGGGAGATGTTTGTCGGATGAGCGCCATCTCTGTTGATTTTCCTCATAATAATGTACTGTTCATGATATCCTGGAATGTCAATACCATTTAGAGATTTGTCATTGTAGTAAATCTCAAGGCCTTAGAGGTAAATTTTGTGTCTGAAAACCCACCTACTATGCTGTAGAAGCAGGTAGCAGGAAAGCAGAGTTCTACAAATGACCTGGCTGGATTGTTCTGTGTTGTTTTGACCCTTCAAAAGACACAATGAAAGCAAGAAAAGTGGCTTTCCCAGTGCCTCAGCAGTTGGAGACTGTCTCAGGTTGCTCTTGTCCTGACCTCATTCACCTGTTGAGATTGTTAGCCCTAAAATTCTTAATCAAAAGTGTAATGTCTTAAAATTATCAGGCAGGTCAGACTGACCCCGGCCAAATCCTTTCAACTAGCTGACACACTAGGAATCTATGGCACCGATTTCAGATATATTCACTGGCATGTGGGGCTTCAAAGAGATCGAGGAGAAATGGATTGTTTCTTTGCTGGGTGGGGATGTCTACAATGCTTAACGAGGCCGGTTCTGGGCTTTGCAGCCTGCAGGTGGGAGGCCTGGTGTGACAGGCAGTTAATGTTTAAGGACAATGAACTGTCTTGCTGTGTGATCACTGAAAGATGGTCTTTTATAGTCTCATTGATGAGTCATCCTCTCTGGGCAATCAATTTTTAGCTTGCTATACTTTCTGCTTTCCCTATGAATAAGTTTATTTATAATCTTCAAATCCTCTATTCCTGCTCGGTCTCTTGTTTTGAACTTTGGCTGGGCACTGGCTGGAAAACTTCAGGCTGTTCAGGCTCAGGGTATGTATTTCAAAGTCAAATTGTCTAGACATCTGTTACAGAAGTTGGTGCGGCTCTGCTGAGCTTGTCACTTGGGAGATGAATTTCTTTATGGCTGGCCTGGCATCGTTAATTTTAGTAAAAAGTTTTTGCATTGTAGTTTTATACACTAATAGTCTGGAAGTGCTCTGCATTACTAATCCCACAGGCCTGGGAAAATGAAAGCCTCTGACAGAGTCTGTGACAGGAAAATATCACCAGCTCCAACACCTGATTACTCCTTGATGTTTCCAATGAATCTGCCAATGCCTGAGCCATCTGCTCCACCTAGGCAATTTTTCTCACTTAATATGAGAATGTAAATATGCCAATAATGCTGAAAAGCATAACAACAACAGTGATGATGGTGATAGGGTGATGGCCACCATTTATCAAATACCAACTACAGACCAGCTGCTGGGCCAGGTGCTCTGTGTACGTCTGTGGTTCCTACCCCCCACTGCATGTCAGAATCACCTGGGGAATATATACAGCAGTCCCACCCCATAGCAATTATATCAGAATTTTTTTTTCCAATATTACTTCCCAGAGCTCCTTTTCATAAACTCTTTTCAAAATTACCATGTATTTCCCATGATTATTAAAGTAATGAATAATCCTGTTAGAGTATGTTGATAATAAAGAGAATAACAAAATTAAAATCATGCATGATTCCAACACACAGAAATGCTCTGTTAACATTTTTTAACAACTTCATTGAGTTCTAATTGACATGCAGTTAGCTGCACATATTTGAAATGGACAGATTGAAATGTTTTGACATTCTATTAGCATTTTAATATATTTCTTCTGATCTGTTTTTTTGTTTGTTTGTCTTTTGAGACAGAGTCTTGCTCTGTCACCCAGGCTAGAGTGCAGTGGCACAATCCCAGTTCACTGCAACCTCCACCTCCCAGGTTCAAGTGATTCTCCTGCCTCAGCCTACTGAGTAACTGGGATTACAGGTGCCTGCCACTGCGCCTGGCGAATTTTTGTATTTTTAGTAGAGACAGTGTTTCACCATCTTGGCCAGGCTGGTCTCGAACTCCTGACCTCGTGATGCACCCGCCTCAGCCTCCCAAAGTGCTGGGACTACAGGCGTGAGCCACCATGTCCGGCCTCTTCTGATCTCTTTTCCTCCTTCCTTCCTTTTGTCTGTCCCTCCTCCTTCTCTCCCTGTCCCTCCCTCTTTCTCTGTCTAATACACATTTTGTATTCTATTCTTTTTAAGTTAGCATTTATGATAAAAATTTTTCTGTACAATTTTATTTTTTTAATACATGAGTGTAATGGCTATACAATATTCTGTTGTATGGCTGTCATAGTTAATTTAACATTCATTTAATTTTGGACAGTTATATAATTTCTACCTTTTTACTATCAGAAACAAAAGTATAATGAACTGTTATAAATTGTCCTTGTCAGTTTAGATTATTATATATAGAATTTTGGTTGAGTAAAAAAACAAAAAAACAAAAAAAAACTTTGTGCCTCAGTTTTCCCATCTGCAAATGGGGTGCATGTTGATACCTACCATATAAGGATGTTTGATGAATAAATGAAATATTACTTTTGCATAGCAATATTTAGTGCAGCACTCAGCATTTTATTTTATTTTTTATTTTTGAGATGGAGTCTTGCTCTTGTCACCCAGGCTGGAGTGCAGTGGCACGATCTTGGCTCACTGCAACCTCTGCCTCCCAGGTTCAGGCGATTCTCCTGCCTCAGCCTCCCAAATAGCTGAGACTACAGGTGACCACCACCACGCCTGGCTAAGTTTTTGTATTTTTAGTAGAGATGGGGTTTCACTATGTTGGCCAGGCTGGTCTTGAACTGCTGACCTCAGGTGATCCACCCGCCTCGGCCTCCCAAAGTGCTAGGATTACAGGCATGAGCCACCATGCCCGGCCTCACCACTCAGCATTTTATAAGTGTTCAATTTATATTAGCTGTTGTCTGTATTATTTTTGGCATTTAGCTATATGTGTGTATAGCCTTTCTCCCATATTAAGTGGAACCCCTTTGAAGACTAAAAACTTGTGTTATGCTTTTTGTCTCCTTCAGAGGCGACCCCACAGTGATAAGCAGACGGCCAAACTTATACAATTTTTGAATAAAGTCACTGAATCTATCCATTAGTCAATCAACCAATTCAACCTTTTAAAATGGGTTTTTGACTACGGTAGGCTCTCACAGCTCTCCTCCAGCCTGGAAATTTGGCATGGGCTTTGCCCATATTTGCTCCTTGCCTCCTGTCATGCTCATTCTCTTTTAAAGCATTCTGCATACAGGGAATGGGGTTACAAGTGCCTGCAGTAGGGGCGCTCAGGAGGATTCCATGGCCACTCACACTGAACATCTCATATAGTTGCCCTAGGGAGGACTGAGACTCATCAGAAGTGGGCGGGGCTGGAGATTGGAAGGAAAAAGAATGGATGCTTTTTCCCGTGAGAGATGAGATGCAGGAAAATAAGGCAAGGGAAGAGCTGAGATGTGGGTAGGGTTCAGGTCATGGTGAGCTCTGGCCCGATAGGAGTAGGAGTGAAGTTATTTTGCTGGCAGGGGTGGTGTTGGGTGACAATGGCTGGATAATGTGTTTCCCTCCTCATGTGGCTAATCTATGTAAGTTACAGAAGCATTCCCACAGTTCCATGTTATTGCATGACTCTGGATCTACTGACGGATGGGAGGCAGCCACAAGCAGCAGGCAGCCCCCACTTGCCATTGGATTTGGGGTGTGTGCCAGGGCCAGGATTGGAGGAGAAGCTCAAGGTGATGAATGTTACCTCTTCCGGCATTTTGGTTTTTTCATCACTGTGGCAGGATAATTAATTTGACTGCCAATTAATGTTTGTTCTCTATTTTTTCTTCTCCCTTGAAAGCAGGTTACTAGGGCCTTAGTGAGCCTTGGGATCAGAGATTCCGAGGTTTTTAAGTATGTGGAAAATAGAAGCTTCTGGAAGCCAATTTCTCCTTCTTCTTTTGGAACAACTAAACTGAAAAACAAGATTATACTTGTCTTTTTTTTTTTTTCTTGAAAAGGGAGGGAGAGGGGAGAGGGAGGCTTCCAGCAATTATGATGCCTCACTTTAATCATGAATCCACACCTGGCTTCAGAGCAGCACCCTAGAAGGTTGCAGTAGCTCAGAGGGGATGGCCAGGTAGTCAGCCTGTGAAGGTGAGAATCTAGGCGCCAGCGGTCCCACCCTAAGCAAAGATTCTTGGGCCCCATGTGTGGCATGGACACAGAAGGCCACCGTATCTCAAGGGATCACAATGGGCTTGATAGAAGAGGATAGCATTGGTAGTCACAATGGACTAATAGTCCCTGCTGCCATTCCTGGTACCACATAAGGCTTCTCAATTCTGGTGCATCTTTAGGAGGAGACCCATTGCGAGGATGTCTGACTGAAATTCCCTCCGGCCTGGTGAGATGGAGATTTGGAGTTGGAGTTAAGTTTACTACAACAAATTAGAGAAATGTGTATTTCTTGTAAGCATACGTTTTCATGCCCACTGAGATTTCATTCACTCTGCATCTCAAAACTGAAGATGGCATTTCCCCTTCTTACATGGAGGAGTTATAGTCAGCATGAAAGTAAAAGTGGGGCAATTGTAAGTGTTGTAAATTCTGTGAGGGCAGGGATATACCCGGCATCTACGTGGAAAGCCTTCAATAAGTGTTTGTTGAGTAAATGATGAATAAATAAGTAAGCAAAATGTAAGCGGTTATTTTCACTTGATGGGTTTAGGAAGAGAGACTGGGACATACACTGGCTGAATTTCTCAACTTCTTTGGCCCCTCTAATCTTGAGTATTACATTCAACTCACTCATTTGACAAAGGCAAGCACGTGGCAGCACCAGAGGCCAGTAAATATCCTCTGAGGTCCCCATAATAACTGGCTGCCCTGAACATCGGAGAATAGGAGTCGAGAAAGGCAGACACGTTCCATTAATTTTCTCTAGGCTCACTGACTTGTCATTAGGTCTTTTGCCTAATTTTCTTTGACCTGCTCCGGGTTCTTCTAGATGCACAATCTAGGAGATGTGCCTGCCTGATATCCTCCGGTGGCAGAAAAGGTCACATCTGTGTCCTGAACCTATCACAGGGGACCCGGTGTGTCTTGGACCCAGAACTCTGTGGCTGGCACAAAAGCAGGCTTCTGTTTCTTGTTGACCTCTCTCATTTTCCAAACTGCATGGTACATAAAGCCCTGACTCAAGCCATTTTCCCCATTAGCTCTACCTGTGCCTGAATGCTTCATTGCATTTCAAATGTCAAACTCTAATGG
This sequence comes from Symphalangus syndactylus, assembly GCF_028878055.3. Lineage (NCBI taxonomy): Eukaryota > Metazoa > Chordata > Mammalia > Primates > Hylobatidae > Symphalangus > Symphalangus syndactylus. The sequence continues at coordinate 87,294,271 of NC_072436.2, forward strand.
AATAATAGGCCTTAACCTAGAGCAGACAGTGAGGCTGATCAGGTGTTAAAAAAGCATTATTAATGAAAATGAGAAAAATGACATATTTAAGAGAGTGTCAAATGAAGAGAACAGTGGGCCGGGATAATGGCTTTGCTGTTCATGGGAAGAAGCTGCAAAGGCACAGGTCTGCTTCAAAACAGACACAGGGACACTGTGTCCCAGGGAGTGATGGAGATTGCACCTTTCATCACAGGAGGGCAGCACATTGCCTGAACATTAGCTCCTTGCTTCTCACCGCGTCCCTGAGACAGATGTCACAGAGGGTGGGAAGAGATCGGCAGCAAGCTGTGTTTTGAAACCAACAGGAGTGGGGGCTGCAAGGCGAAGTGGAAAATGAGGGTGATGCAAGTTGCTTTGGGACCAGAAAAGGCCCAGGATAGACTTAAATGCATGAGAGTTGAGTTGAGCAGAAAAAGCCCCAGTGAAGCACTAGAAGCAGGAAGTGAGTTTCTATATCTGCCTGCGCTTCCAGGGTGATGTAAGGAAAGTTGCTTGACCTTTCTGGCCCCAGTTTTACAGAGACAATAATATCTGTTCTGCCGCCTTCTGGTAATTGTTGTTTTGTGGTAATAGATGTGAAAGTGATCTCAAAATATATTAAAGTATATTTTAAATATTATATTCAAAATATAAGTATATAAGTGTATTTCAGCCAGGAGGCACTGTGTTACATGCAAAGATAAACATGTAAAAAAACATGATTTTTGAATCTAGATGACCACAAGGTAAGGCAAGTGATGATAAATCCTGAAAGTACAATGTAAATTAAGAGCTATGAGAGTTTACAGGAACAAGAAAGGGCTCATTTCTGGCTTGAAGCCCAATGGAAAGCTGCCTGTGGATACAGGTGGCAGGAAAGTGAAGACCATATTCTGGGCAGATAGGGCGAGGCAGCGTTCTAAGTGTGGGGAATAGAGAAAGACATGGAATGGAAAGGCCTAGTGGTGTTCACGGAGTGCAGCGTAATTGGTTGTTAGGAATGAAGGGTGCCCATGGAAGTCACTGAAAGATGAAGCTCAAATATGAAGAAGCAGCAGGATTATGAGGGTCATGAAAGCTGGGATGAGAAGCGGGAACTGTATTCGTTGCTAATACGGACTTCTGTAGGAAGAATCTTTTTTTTCTCTTTTTAAAGTTTTTTTAATCAAGATTAATGCTGTTTGCCTTTTTTTTTTTTTTTTTTTTTAAAGACAGAGTCTTGCCCTGTTGCCCAGGCTGGAGTGCAGTGGTGCGATCACGGCTCACTGCAGCCTCAACCTCCTAGGCTCAAGTGATCCTCCTGCCTCAGCCTCCCGAGTAGCAAGGACTACAGGTGCATGCCACTACACCCAGCTAATTTTTTATAGAGATGGGGTTTCACCCTGTTGCCCAGGCTAGTCTCAAAGTCCTGGGCTCCAGTGATCTGCCCACCTTGGCCTCCCAAAGTGCCACGATTACAGGCGTGAGTCACTGAACTTGGCTGGGATTTTTCAAGTAATTTAATTCAGTTGGACAGTATAGTGTGGACTAAAGAAAGATGGCAAGCCCCTGTTAGGAGGCCCTTGGAATAGTCTGGATGTAATACACTAAAGGCTGGACTGGGATAATGATAAGAGAACAAAAAGGAAGGAATAAAGGCAAGAAACGGGACAAAGGAAAAATCTTCAAGTGCCCATTGGATATAAGGATCCAGGGAGAGAAGGTTGAGATTAGGAAAGGGAAGGGCCAAGAATGAGCCTGAGGAGATAAGGTGCAGTTGGACTCAGAAGAAGCTTTTGGGCCACTCTAAGGTGTCTGACTCCCGTCAGTAGCTACATGGAATCCACGAAGCTTCTAACTGACACAAGGATGCCGTCCAAGTTTTCTTTTGGAAGGATCCCATCTAGACTGGAGTCAGCAAAAGCGGTGGCGGAGAGAACCGTCAGAAAACGTTATTATCTATTGTTTAGATTTTAAAAAGTTGATGAGGGCCGGGCACAGTGGCCCATGCCTGTAATCCCAGCATTTTGGGAAGCTGAGGCGGGCAGATTGCTTGAGCCCAGTACTTTGAGACTAGCTTGGGCAACATAATGAGACCACCATCTCTACAAAAAATACAAAAATTAGCTGGGTGTTGTGGCATGCTTCTGTGGTCCCAGATACTCTGGAGGCAGAGGTGGGAGCATGGCTTGAACTCGGGAGGTCAAGGCTGTAGTGAGCTGTGATTGCTCCACTGCACTCCAGCCTGGGTGACAGAACAAAACTCTGTCACAAAAAGAGAGAGAGAGAAAAAAAAAGCTGATGGAATGTGATGATCATGTGATGAAAGGCAAAAGAGGCAAAATTATTTTTGAGTTGGATCTTAGAAGGGAAAAAAAGGAGTTGCAGATGACTCAGTTTTCTACCTGTGGAAAGTAGGTGTATGGTGACGTCTATTACTGGGAATCAGGAACACAGGCAGAGGAATGACTTTGTAGAGAACAGAAATTAATTCAGTTTTGGACATGCTGAGTTTTAAGTGCTTTTAAAGATCCAGGTGAACATGTTCAGGAAGTAGCTAGAAATAAAGACCAAGAGCTCTTTGGAGACACAGGGGATGAAAACAGCAATGAGATTCAGCAGCACAGAGGTATAAATAGAAACAGATCTTGAACAGCACCAAGAACAGCACCAAGCATAGGCTCCTGAGTAACTCAGCCTTTACAAGGCATTTTATAGTCTATACAGAGCTTTAACAACCATTATGTCTTTTGATCCTTAGAACCCTGTAGGGTAGGTAGTGAAGGCTTCCTTATAGGCCAGGTCTCTTGGCAAGACAAATGTATGAACATGGGGAGATCCAGTGGCCTGATATCATAGTGATATTCGAACTTACTTTGCAGAAGAAATTCACCCATTTTTCTTGATAATTTCTTTATTGCTTTGGGCCTTTGGAGGAGAAAATTTCCTCCTTACTCTTTGAGTTAAACTCTTCATAAAGATCACTAGGAGAGAAATTTCTATGAGAAGACAAAGGGCCATAAAATGGATAGGATATTGTTATATCAGTCAGGATATTGTTATATCAGTTAGGAATGCTTTTAGCTGCAGGTAACTAACAAAAGTTGAACATAGGGGTTTGTTTTCTTATACGAGAACCAGTCTGGAGATAGATAGGGAACTGAAGATGTTGATTCAGCAGTTCAGTGAGAACTAACTTTCTTGGCCTTTAATTTAAAGTTATTAGATGACTTCCATGCTCTAAGCATCATGTCCTTCAGTGCAGGAAAAAGAGAGGATGCCATCTACATTGACTTTTTTTCAGTAGCAAATAATAAATCTGATCAGAAATGCTACAGAAGACTCTTTCTTACTTATTGGTCAGAACTGTGTCACGTGGTTACCCCTAGCTGTCTGTGTGTTTACGAAAGTGAGACTATAGCTTTTCCATTCTCTGTAACGAAGCCAGACAAGGAAGAATAAAGAGTCTGGGAATGGATGTTTGGTTGGCCAACCAGCAGTGCTTGCTATGCAGATCACCTAATCATGCCACATTGTCTCAGTCACATGCACTGTTATTGTTAAAAATTGCAACCATGAACATAATAAGGCAATGGAAATAATTCCTCATCATTATCACAGATTGTTTTACTTTCTGAAGGTTTTTTTTTTTTTTTTTTTTTTTTTCACATTTACAAAAAGCTGCTTTCTTTCCTTACTGCAATCTTTTGAGGCAGAGGTTCTCTGATAGATGAGGAAACTGAGTACAGGAGTGGCTGAGTGACTTGTCTAAAGTTGTGAAGTTGGTTAGTAGCAGAGCTGGAATGACCCGATTCTAATAACTGCTCCTGTGTGGCCGGGGCATGAGTACGTCATGATAAAGCTCTCAGCCCAGACCTCTTTCTACTGGACCACAAAGCTTTTTGTCCAAATGCTAAAATGGTTACTCTTCCAAGACCTGGGGCCTTGGCATCTTGACAGATGAGTTAGAATGTGTGATCTGGGTCCAGCATGTTCTTCAGGCTACCCCTACTGCCTCTGGTCATAGGTGAGTAGGGACAGTAAGGTGCTGGAGAAGGACAAGCCCCCTGCAGAGGTCCTTTCCCCATTATTAGAATTCTTCCCCCACCACCTCTCCTTACAACTGGATAGATGTGGTAGACTGAGAGACAAAAATAACTTTATTGCTCCATACATGTAATAAGGCATCTAGGAAACTTGCTAAATAGAAAGGAGGTACTCATTGTGAGCAAACAACAACAACATCAGTGTAACGAAGCCACACATGGAACTGTGGCCCAATTGCTGAGATTCTCCAGGTGACCAGGCTCAACCTGTTACATTTGTCTGTAATCCCCAGACTACAAGTAGTTGGACATCTAGTGTCCCGCTTCACATCTCTGGGAATTCCTGGGGAAGGGGCGTATATTTTCCCAGTGATTTTTTGTTCTGGCTTTTCTCTCTTTGTTTAATTATTTCAGTTTATGATTCATATCACCAAAGTAAATATATACCAAACAGTATATAATCCTATTATAAATCTTATCACTTGGTGCTGGTTACTGCTCTAATTCTTTCACTCTCTCAAAATATTGCCTCCACAGGGCTGTGTGTATTTCAGAGGTTACCTCAAAAGAGGTTACCTAAGCTTAGAGGCCCTGCAGGGGATGACCCAGCTAGGACCAGGGTGAGGCAAGTACCGTACAACCTTAAGAGTGAGCACCTCCTGAAATTTTGCAGCCTAGGTACCACTCTTTTTTTTTTTTTTGAGACATAGTTTCGCTCTTGTTGCCCATGCTGGCATGCATTGGTGTGATCTTGGGTCACTGCAACCTCCACCTCCCAGGTTCAAGCAATTCTCCTGCCTCAGCCTCCCAAGTAGCTGAGATTGTAGGCGCCTACCACCACGCCCGGATAATTTTTGTATTTTTTTTTTGTAGGGACAGGGTTTCGTCATGTTGGCCAGGCTGGTCTCCAACTCCTGACCTCAAGTGATCCACCTGTCTCGGCCTCCCAAAGCGCTGGGATTACGGGCATGAGCCACCGTGCCCGGCCTCTAGGCACCACTCTTATCTTACCGTAGTCTGGTTCTGGGGATAGTATCCTATCACAGAAAAGCAAACAACTTAAAACTGATAAATATCTGTTCTTTAAATCTCTAAGCTATTCTCACCCCAAAAGCGTTTATTTATCCTCTGCTGCACGGAGGCTGAACTATCTTTCTCTCAGCTCTTCTCTCTGGGGCTCATTTTGTATTACGTGTTCGGATACTGAATCCTACCTCTCTTCTCTTCTCCTTTCCTCTTAGTTCCTTTCAGCTCAGCCAGAGCATGCTCCCTGGGCATCCTTCATTTGTGAGAGTCCATCAAGATTTTTAGCTAAACAAAAATGAGCTCTTTATTCTACCTATGAAGAACGTTGGTGCAGTCCCATAATTGCAGGCTATATCAATCTCAAGAGAAGTGGCAGATCAATGTATCTGGACCGTGTCTCTAAAGATGCTCAAAATCTGGAGACAGCTGACTGTACTCAGCATGGGGCCTTTTTGCTGGGAAGCAGTGCAATGAGGCGAACAGAGCAGTGGCCTTGAAGCTGGCCAGCCTGGGGCTGTGGAGCTGGCTGGGTGCATGCTGGCAAGTAACAAGTGTGGGTTTGGGCCAGTCTCTTCCCCATCCTGAATCTCAGTTTACTCATCTGTAAAATGGTGTTGAAATTATATGAGATCATATGTATGAAGTTCTTTTTAAACTGTATAGTACTTTAAATGCTCTTGTTATTATAATATAACAACAATAACAACAACAAACCCAAGGACAGACTCCAGAGTATTTATTAAAGCAAGTTTCTTATTGTGTAGGCATGGCTTGTGTGGCCGGGGTAGGATGACCTGGACTAAGGTAAGAGTACTGGAGATGCAGCCGCAGGGAAACAGACGCCATGTTTTCTACTGAATGACCCACTGCAGGAAGTCACCTGCTTCCCCCACTTGTCCCCACAGAGCTCCTCTCTCAGGAGTAGCAATTAAGAAGGGTCTGAAGTGGCAAGTCCAATTAATGAGTAATTGCTAAAAGTGCTAGAGGAATTTTAACCAGGCTCCTAATGATCACTTAAGAGACCATTAGGTGCATGCCTGAGGCAGTGGTGTGGCCTGAGGAAAACAAACAAAAACCTCTGATCTCTTGGTGGGGGGTCTTTCCTTCAAGGGCATTTTGAAAGCATCTCTCAATTGGAAGTCCGCTGAGATGTGGCTGCAGAAATAATGCCTAGGACTCCCTCTGTTTGTGTTCTGTCTGTGAATTTCATTTTCAGTGTCAGCAAAAGGAACAAACTGGAATTCCGTGCAATAGTAAGTGCAAATTTAGAGCTGGGAAATTGATTGACACTTGGCTTTATTTCTCTTCTATTTATATGTGACTATCAATATATTTTAAAACAATGCTTTGACTACTGCAGCATGTCTTCCTTACTGGCCGATGGGAAACATGGAAAATTCTAGTTAAAAAATTATCTCCCTTGTATTTTCAATTAGAAGTGCTGTATTATAAGAGGCCAGGCGCGGTGGCTCACGCCTGTAATCCCAGCACTTTGAGAGGCCGAGGCGGGCAGATCACGACGTCAGGAGATCGAGACCATCCTGGCTAACACGGTGAAACCCCGTCTCTACTAAACAAAAAATACAAAAATATTAGCCGAGCATGGTGGTAGGCGCCTACTGTAGTCCCAGCTACTCGGGAGGCTGAGGCAGGAGAATGGCGTGAACCCGGGAGGCGGAGCTTGCAGTGAGCCGAGATCACGCCACTGCATTCCAGCCAGGGCTACAGAGCGAGACTCCATCTCAAAAAAAAAAAAAAAAAAAAAAAAAGTACTGTATTACAAGAAATTAACCCTAATGAATGAAGCAAACATTTGCTATCTTTGTTGGGAGTAGGGTGGGAATATGGCTTCTTGGGTATGGGGATATTCTTTAGAGCAGCACATTTTAGGATCTTTGGTGATATGGCTTGGCTCTGTATCCTCACCTAAATGTCATCTCGAGTTGTAATCCCCTCCGAGTCGAGGGAGGAAAGTGATTGGATTATGGGGGCGGTTTCCCCCATGCTATTCTCGTGATAGTGAGTCTCACGAGATATGATGGGTTTAAAAGTGGCAGTTTTTCCTGTACTCACATTTATTCTCTTTTTGTTGCCGCCTTATGAAGAAGGTGCCTGCTTCCCTTTCTGCCATGATTGTAAGTTTCTTGAGGCCTTCCTGGCCATGCTTCCTGTTAAGCATGTGGAACTGTGAGTCAGCGAAACCTCTTTCCGTTCTAATGACCCAGTCTCACCACAGGGGAGTCTCAGTGAGCAGTGGCTTGCTGAAATAAGGAAGAGACTTTCCCACTGTTCTCATTTTACTTTGGAGGCTTCTAATTAGAAATGACTGGGAATATTGTTTCTGGAATTTTTTAAAAAGCCACATATTTAGTTCATGGTGAATGGGAAAAGTGAAATTAATAAAATTCCGAGATAAGAAAGTGAGACTTAGAATATTAACCTTCTTGTTTTAATTCAATGTTTCTTAACAGTGATATGTAAGAATTAACTTCTTTATTTTGTTTTTATTAATGCAGAAATTTTTTTTTCCTGCCCTTCGGAAAACCTACTGGCCTATTTGCAAAGAAAAGTACTTACTTATACTTGCTCTAAATATTCCCTGGTTGAAATGTAATAAAGAGGCATATTCCTGTTTGTGGTTCAGGACTTAATACATGAGGCAAATTCCTTTATCATCCATGGGGGATTGAAGTGTATTTATTTTTGAGACAGAGTCTCATTCTGTCACCCAGGCTGGAGTGAAGTGGCGCAATCTTGGCTCACTGCAACCTCCACCTCCTGGGTTCGAGCTTCTTATGTCTCAGCCTCTCAAGTAGCTGGGACTACAGGCACATGCTACCACGCCTGGCTAATTTTTGTATTTTTAGTAGAGACAGGGTTTCACCATGTTGATTGGCCAGGCTGGTCTTGAACTCCTGGCCTCAAGTGATCTGGGATTCCAGGCATGAGCCACCATGCCTGGCCTGAAGTGTAAATTTGTTTAAAACTACAGTAGCAAAAGAGTCCAATGCATTTTCCATGGTCAGCCCTGCTTTATAATTAGGGATGCTGTGCGTTAGTTACATTACATTTTCAGTAAGTGGGACTGAATTTTAAAGAACTGATAGAAGCTATCAGAAGGTATTTGAAGCTGTGATTCAGTAAAATGCCTGCACATAGAGGAATTACAAATGTGGCTAGAACCAAGTCCTGGTGACTTGAGAATATTATAACATGTTTTACTGTAAATGTTGATGTCAGTGTGTTACAGTGTCTGTAATTCACTTTACATATTTCAGTGTAGATTGGATAACAGTAAGAATGTGTGTGTTTAAGCTGTATGTTTGGGGAAACCAGTGGCCCTAATCAGAATTTCATGCTCCAGGAGTGTCCAGCTAAAAATTAATCAGAAAAAGCCATACTCCAGATGGGGCTACTGGGGACTTCTGCTATACTTGTTTTTGATCAACCCTAGAGGATTTGCGATTAGAATAATAGACATTAGGAATGAGGTATAACAGGTGAAATTTGTGACTTGTTTATTAGCTTAATTGACGTTTGTAAAGGGCTCTTTTTGGCGAAATTAGTGTTATTAAAGAAGTATGAATCAGTTAAAATTCTTTAAAGATACTCTCTACCCTTTTACAAATGAGGTATAACAATCTAGCGAGCCCTCTAGGGAGATCTCATTATCTGATGCCTCATCACCTGTGACCAGAGACAGTGTGGGAAGCCTGAAGGACATGCGGCACCCAGATCACACATTCTAACTCATCTGTCAAGATGCCAAGGCCCCAGGTCTTGGAAGAGTAACCATTTTAGCATTTGGACAAAAAGCTTTGTGGTCCAATAGAAAGAGGTCTGGGCTGAGAGCTTTGTCACGACGTACTCATGTCCCGGCCACACAGAGCAGTTATTAGAATCAGGTCATTCCAGCTCTGCTACTAACCAACTTCACAACTTTAGGCAAGCCACTCAGCCACTCCTGCCCTTAGTTTCCTCATCTATCAGAGAACACCAGCCTCAAAAGATTGCAGTAAGGAAAGAAAGCAGATTTTTGTAATGGAAAAAAAAAAACCTTTTGAAAACTAAAACCATGCTGTGTAATGATCAGGGATTCTTTCCATTGCCTTATTATGTTTATGGTTGCAGCTTTTAACAGTAACAATAAATGTGATTGAGACAAGGTGGCGTGATTAGGTGATCTGTGTAGCAAGCATTGCTGGTTGGCCAACCAAATGTCCATTCCCAGTCCCTTCTTTTACTAGAAAGTACAAGATTGCAGTCCTTTTCAATAAGGGATAGGATAGTTAATACTTTATGCTTTGCCAGTCAAATGGTCTCTTTTCCAATTCCTCAATTCTGCCTTGTCCCATGAAAGCAGCCATGGACAATATCTATAGGCAGGGCTGGTCTTTGGTTCATGGATAGAAGTTTGTCAACCCCTGCAGATAAGTGTTTCATTTAGAACAGGTGAATCTTTGAAGGCACATTGGATTACCTAAAATGATGAACCTATGGGATGTCAGTGAGCAGATAGAGCAGACTGTGTGGAAGATTTTGCGATTACTTGATGATAAATGTTAGTATGCATGTGGCCAAATTTATCCAGAGACTTGCTTCCATCGTATGTTTGTAACAGAAAATAAGCCTCATATATCTGAAAAATGTTGCTGAATACTTACCTAACGACTTCATGGTTGTATGTACTAAATTGATGTAGGCCGTGACCTTGAACACCTTGGTCATGATCAGGATGCTTCTCTTAGATGGCGGCCCCACTCCTGCGGTGATTCATGATTATGCTGGTACATGGTAGGTGCTAAATGCAGATTTGCTGAATTAATGAATGGATTGACCTTTTTCCCTTGGCAATTCAGTTTGAGGTGGATGTGTGGCAGATGCACCTGACAGCAATGATTTAACTTAAGGTCATGGACTACGCCAATTTTGTATATAACTTAAGCCTACGCCGAGAATGACCCTGTATAGCAGACACACTGAAATGTGTGTTTAGAGTTTTGAGCTGAGGAATCCAGGAGTGGCTAACCCAGAGGGTCATTCTTTATTGATGAGGAACACCTAAGCCTTTGGACAGTCCTGTGGAATGTGGGCTGTACAGGGGATTGAGGCCTTTTGTTTTTGGGTAAATGAAAATTGCCAGGTGGAGGTTGTTAGGGAAAGGTGTTAAGTAAAAATGCTATATAATCTGCGTGTTTTCTGCAGAATGGCAGTTCTCCTGTCCAACCCACCACCTCTGGGCCGTTCCCATATGTAAGTTTCCCTCAATAAACCCCATGCCTTGTTTGCTGGCTCTTGGTCTCCTATTTGTCCTCTTGAAACTGGTGCCATCCCTACTGAAGTTAGTAGGGATCCAGCACAACCGTGGGCTATTTCCTGGGGTCCTGATGTACTTAGTATTTAACGATCACTGTGAGCATGAGAATTAGGTAAACATACGGATTAAAATTGTGCAGATTTACGGTATTGACTTAGACATGTACACTCATAAACATCATCTGATGGTTCAAGTCCTGCTTAATATCAGGTTGCATGGAGTAGGACAATGAGCTTTGTACACAAAACAAAAAAATGAACTTTGTAAATAGGTTATTTTTATGCCTCATATGTCTTAATTTGGTTAACATCATTTGGAGATGAAATTTTAATTTTTCAAATGAGTGAATCCTCATTGTACATAATCTAGAGATAATTGAGGTAATTGCTGACTATAACTGGGAGAATGGGGGTGGCACCCTCTTTTTTTCTTATTTAGCTTTTTTTCTCTCTTCCTCTATAGCTGCCTCCCATTGCAATGAGACTTTTCTTGTTTTAATATGTCTCATAATTTGCAAACTGAGCAAATCATTATTAAGCAACTCTCATGTGCATATCACTATGCTAGTTGCCCCAAAGGCACAAAGATTAAAAAAGGTAGTCCTCGATCTTAAGCTCAAGTGGATAAAAGGAGGGAACACTTTTTCCACTGGGGGGAAAAGCCTTAGAAGGCTTCATTTAATCTGGACCTTCAAGGACAGGTAGGGTTTTGACAGATGGTAAGGGCTTGCTGGTAGAGAGAACTGGATGGGAAGACTTAGAGTTGGGAAAGTGTTTGCATGAAGGTAAATAGTCCAAAGTCAGGCCTGGAGATGGGAGTTCTTTTTCATGTATATTTTGGGAACCTGGGGGTTGTAAGGGAGGATAAGAAAGCTTGGCAGGGAGAATACTATTGTGCTAAAGGAAGTGTTTGATGCAGCTTGAGCTTTAACATCTGCTGGTTTATTCTAAGTGGACGAGAGCCAGGATATGCATGGTGCTGAGTGGTTACCCAGAGTGAAGAGAAAGCTGTATCTGTAAAGGTGGCCCTCTCTAGAATTGAGGGGCTTGAGAGAGCCTGAGGAGACAGTGAGCTGGGATGCTGGTATGCTGCTGGGACTTGGTCTCTGTTCCCTGCCTCCCTCCCATTCCTCACCATCTGAGGCTGATGAGGTGTAGCCAGCTTCCTTGGCAATGTTTTTTTTTTTTTTTTTTGGCTGCATAAGAATTGTCTGGGGTTCTTTTAAAAACTCAAGACTGTGCAGGTCCACTCTAAATCTAACTCAGTGAACGTCTGAAGTCCACTGAGTTTAGGTGTATGCAATTTAATCCTTTGCTGAGTTTGAGTGTATGCAGTTTAATCCTTGCAATGATATTGTGGCAGAGCTACGTTATATGACTTCAGGGGGCTCAAAAAAAGTAAGTGGTCTGAGAAAAAGGCAAAGCCAAGGCCTAGCACTAAGATGATTAGCTCCCAGGCTCCTGCTTTTTCTATTACACCACTGCTGTCTCAACAAAAAGACCGGCTCTCCTCAAAGCCAGCTGTAAATGTTTTCAAATCATGGCATGTTCTGGCCTTGTTTTGTATGAACACATTAGTAGTCCCTGGGGAATATTTCAAAGCAAAGTCTTCTTTTCAGCACGCGTAGATGGGCACTTGTCATTTAAGTTTCAAGAGAGAGGAGAGGGTGTCTATATTAAGTCTTCCCTGGCTTCTGTTAAAATTACCTTGGGTTTTGGAAGATTTTGTTCATGTTTTAAACCTTTTGTTCCTGAGGTGCTATTCTGGATGGTCAGGTGATGAGCAGGAGGTTTCAAAAGAAAGAATGATACATTTCAGGTTGTTTGCTTAATGATGTTCAAAAGAAGCTGGTGTAGGTGATTGGAGTGTGAACCCACGGGCAGGGTATGTTTTAATTTCCATTTAAAGTGGGGCACAAGCCTGTGGGGAGCCAGCCTGACCTCATTTAACTGGCAAAAGGTAGATATGTGCATAGCTAATAAGAAAGCATTTTATATTTGTAAAAGGCTTTATGCTTTGAAAGTTCTTTGACACATTTTATTTTACTTTTGATTCCTTTAATAGTCCCAAGAGGAGGTCAGTATTATTATAACCTCTTTGGCTATATGGAAAAAGAGATGTAAAAAAATGTAGCAATGTGCCCAATGTCACCTATAATCCCACAATCACATTGGCACAATTACACTTCTAGAGATCATGTCTGATGCTGTTTCTGTTACACTAAAAACAACCACGAGACAGGGTACACTCTCCCCTTTTAAATCAAAGTGAGATCACTATGTTACTAGGTTATCACTTCTGACTGCACTGGATTCATTAACCAATCAGGCAAAAAACTTCATTCCTTTGGACTCTAAAATCCTCTTTTGAAAAATGAGGATGACAAAGGAGCCCTAAGTCTCCTTTATATCTTAAAATTGTATTATTCTTCTAGTGGTTTACTTTCCATGGAACATTACATGCTTCCTTACCCAACTTCCAGGGAAGGTCAAGTGTATTTTAGCCTGCTTCCCAGGATTGGATTGGATATTTTGGATTTTGTAAGCATGTCTAAAAACCCTTAAGACTGCTTTTTCTTACCCCAAGAATCGAAGTGGGGGAGGGAGGGAATCAATTCAACTCATGAGGTCCATCTTTTCCCTTAATGTGCATAAAGTATAGCTATGCTATGATGTCATTAAAAATTCTTTCGGAGCTATTTGGTAGAGATAATTGTAGAAAAAAATAGAAAGATGGAAGGAAGACAGAAGAAACACCCAGACTGTTCTGACAGAAGGCTGTTCTGATAATTCTAAAATGCAAAACATAGGTGTTCAAAAAGAAAAGGCATCAACAGGGTGAAGAAGCAGAGAGCATTAGTTGTGGCCTTTAGAATCCGTAATGCCAGCCTCCTCATTTTATAGGTATGGACCTTATGCTTGAGAGAGGTAAATACCTTACCCAAAGTCATATGGCAGGCAATGGCAAGGCCAGGCTGGAAAGAAGAGTGCCAATTTTTGAATGTCTATTTTGTCAGGGGCTTTAAAAATCTCCTGATTTTGATAAGTTCATGTCCTTTGTAGGGACATGGATGAAGCTGAAAACCATCATCCTCAGCAAACTATTGCAAGGACAAAAAACCAAACACCGCATATTCTCACTCATAGGTGGGAATTGAACAATGAGAACACATGGACACAGGAAGGGGAACATCACACACTGGGGCCTGTTGTGGGGTGGGGAGAAGGGGGAGGGATAGCATTAGGAGATATACCTAATGCTAAATGACGAGTTAATGGGTGCAGCACACCAACATGGCACATGTATACATATGTAACAAACCTGCAAGTTGTGCACATGTACCCTAAAACTTAAACTATTAAAAAAAAAAAACTCCCTATTTCATGAGTTGAAGTATGTTTCTCTCAGTTTCCCATTTTCTCAGTCTCAATTCATATGTTGACATCCTTACCCCAGTACCTTGGAATGTGACTTTATTTGGAGATAGTCTTCATGAGGTTAAGGGTTAAGTCAAGTTAAAAAGAGGTCATTGGGTGGACTCTAATCCAATGTGACTGGTGTCCTTATAAAATGGGGAGATTTAGATACACATGAGCTTACAGAAAGAACACCATGTGGACCGGGCACAGTGGCTCACGTCTGTAATCCCAGCACTTTGAGAGGCCGAAGTGGGTGGATCACGAGGTCAGGAGTTCAAGACCAGCCTGGCCAACATGGTGAAACCCTGTCTCTACTAAAAATACAAAAATTAGCTGGGCATGGTGGCACACATCTGTAGTCCCAGCTACTTGGGTGGCTGAGGCCAGAGAATCACTTGAACCTGGGAGGCGGAGGTTGCAGTGAGCTGAGATTGCACCACTGCATTCCAGCCTGGGCGACAGAGCGAGACTCCATCACACACACACACACACACACACACAAAAGAACACCATGTGAACATGAAGATGGACATTTACAAACCAAAGAGAAAGACCCGGAACAGAGCCTCTTCGAACAGCCCACAGGAATAACCAACCTGTCCACATCTGGATCTCAGACTTTCAGCCTCCAGAACTGGGAGACAATAAATCTGTTGTTTAAGTCACCCAGTTTGTGGTACCTTGTTATGGCGGCTGTAGGAGATGGCTACCCCCAACAACTTCTTTGGTGGGTATTCTTTTTCTTATAATATTTAATAGTTGAGGAGGCCGAAAGGTTGTTAAGCAGGGGAGTTATGTTTGATTTCAAAGTCCATGCAGCTTTTGCCATGTGATGTGGCTCTGCTGTGAGGAAGAGCTACGAGTTAAATAGGCCTTCCCTCTCCTCCTTTACCCTACATTATTTAGGTGTGAAACTGTCATGGAAGGCCTCAGTGCATTTAGTGACCACCCAGCTTTATAGTTGAATCATGAAGTTTTTTTTTTTTTTTCTCTCAAGGGAGGGTTTTCCTCAAGTGTTTTCAACTGTGATAATTGGTAGGCCTCAGGTCTAGGTGGATAAGCGCTTAGCTTTAGCAGTTGGAGAATTTAAACTCTTCAGTTTGGTTTGTTTCACTTTAAACCCAAACATCTACAGCTGCAAGTAGAAATAGTATAACCAGTCAAATGTCAGGTCACAATTATGCAGAAATTAAGATGAAGTGTTTCTTTTCAACACCAGGAAGCCCACTGTGAACGGGGCTAAAATGTGAGGTTAGGCAGCCCACTGGAGTGATTGCTGTTAAGCAGTCTTAAAAGCTACTTAGGTTGAGAAGATGTGTGGTTGTTTAATTTCTTTAAACAGAGTTCCAAAAAAATGGTTTCTTTCAGTGTTGGCCTGTAAACTCTAACAGTTTGTTTTCCAAATCAAGGTAACTGTTTTATACAAAAATTATGTTTTGTAGAAAAAGCATATTTAAGTACTTTTTTTTTTGTCTTGAAAAATCTCTAAACTTTAGCTTCCTTAGCTGTGAAATGTGGTAAGATCTGCCTCATGAGATTTTGGTGGGGGTGAAATGAAATGTGTGTTAGGAATTTTGGGAAAGTAGAAAGTCGTACACCAAAGTAAATAGTAGTTTTAATTAGACTATCAGTTTACCCGGATAAACATTAAAATAGCCTTAGAATCCATTCATTCAGAAGTGAAAGCCAAGGCTCCCTTCTCCTATTTTTGAAGACCAGAGTGAGTATATTTGTGTATGGCATACGACAATACTTTGGGGAAAAATGTAAGTGAATTCAAGGTCTTGATATTATTAACTGACATGTTCCTCCTCTCACTCTTGATAAATGGCTTACAGCTACATCTAAAGGTTTTCACTCTATTTGTTCTTGTATTTCTGGCTCTACTGAGTCAGGCATGGTTTGCACTGGCCACGGTCCAAGGTTTGAGTTTTTGAAAAAGTGAAGAAGACAAGTAGCTGTGTTGTACCCACAGCACCAAACCCAGTCACATAACACAACCTCACTGTTCCCTCTTATAGCCATCTGGGTGGGTTTATGGCAATCAGGGGCAAAGAAAAGGAAAAAGATATATGCAGTTCTGGGAGATTTGCTGGGAGGAGGTGGCAGAAGGTGCATGCAGAAGTGGGGAGTGTGGGATTGGAGCACAAGGTGGCCATGTAGAAGCATGCCTCTGGAGACTTCCTTGGTTTGAATTCCAGCAGTTTCCCATCTATGCCAAAGTTTTCTCATTTCTAAAATGGGAATGATGAAAGTCTGGTGATAAAACAAGTTGTATATGTAGGCCAGCACATGGCAGCACTCGATGCTGGCCATTGTTACTCTCATATTTTGATGATCTGTTTGTGTGTCCTCTTCCCCTGTTAGACTGGGAGCTTCTTGAGGATGTCTTGTTCATCTTTCTGTCTGCTAATGTGAATATTGTTGAAGGAATGAACTAAAAGGACTACAGGAGTCTTGTTTACCTTCAACGTCTCTCTTAGCCCCATCTATCATTATTCTTGAAGATAACATGAAAGTAAGTTGGAGGGGTTTGGTTACCCAGGAGTTGGCAGGGATGGGGTGAGTAATCCCTCCATTTTTTTTGAAACCATTTGGTTCCAGATGTAGACAAGACATATGAATACTATGGCTCACTGATAGTCCCTCAGTGTCTATAGCAGCAATTTTAAAAGTTAAGGGTCAAAAGAGGCATTGGAGGTTTGTTGTTATTTAGAATGTGCAAGCGTCTGCCTAGAACAAAGTGGCTGAATATAAAATTTGCCTTGAAGGAGCAGCATCAAGGATAAGGTCATTTCTTTACTGATGTTGAGTGGCTCATTTGTTATCACAGTCCTCTGCTGTCCTGTCTCTGCCTTTCTTTCTGGCTTTGCAGGGTCTTGCCTGCCCTTCCCTCCTGTCTTTGCTCTCCTCTGATGTCAGCGTTGTTTGCATAGAGGCTAGTCCCCATCCTAAGAGAGCGGGTGACTCAAGGGAAGAACCGCATGTCCTTACATTTCCCACCTTTCACGGCTTCCTCATCCCACATTGATCAAGACAAAATTAAGCAACGATAAATGTTGGCCGGATTCGGTTCCTGCCTCCCTCTCTTTTCCCCAAAGCCAAACAGGCCAAACTTGGCTACACACAGCTTTGAGGCGCATACAATTGAACACATTTTCTAGGGTCACAACTGAACGACTGTATCAGCTCACATGCTGTTAGGAGTAGTAAGGAGCAGATAATTCAGTGGGTTTAACACCCAGAATGGATTTAACTTTTCCCAGCTCTCGGTTTTGAAGCCTTACTGATGTGTAGCAGGAAACATAGCACTATTATTGTAAATCCAGTAGAATACAGGGTCCTGCAGGTCCTGTATAGTGGCCTTATCACTGTGAACACCAGCATAGTCATGGGGAAGTTGGCCTGGGTAGCAGAGGGATTTGGCCTGTTTAGTGGGGGCAGTCTCCTCTTCCGCTGTCACTGTTAGATCACATGTTGGGGTCCCTTGTGAAGCCCATGTTCTATGGATTCCATATCTGCCCCTTATTTTAGTCATACTGGATTTATGGAAATGGTTTTTTAGAGGTTAATAGTCTGGCTGTCTTTTAGAAATTATATATTTTAAGTGGATGGTTGCGAGAGACTTGGAGTTTTCTAGAAGATTTACTTCAATTAAATTGTGTGTGGGGTATGTGTTTTAGGGGTGTGTGTCAGGGAGTTCCCAGGAAAGCTTTAGAACCAGCTGGGCCATTTCAATGTTCAGAATGAAAACAGAAAAGAAAAGTTTACCTTTGTATCCTGGAAGGGGTAGGTGGGAAACATGCATTCCATACTTTTGGAGTTTATTTTGGCAGCAGGACATAGCCTATTTCTTTGGCACACTGTGTCTAGTGGACTACATCATGGGCATTTGCTTATTCTGCCTTGTGGAAAAGATCTCTCAAAGGCATAGCAGTGTCCAAACAGAATCTAGTCAGCTGTGTGCATTCTTGCACAAACCAGGGGACTATGGATAGTCACTTTATATGATCCATGTATGAATGAATGCAACATTGATGAACAGTGTAGCTCCATGTAAGGCAGCAATCAGTTTCTAACTGTGGATGAGGGAAGATTTATTATGAGATGGAAAAAGTATTCATAAACCAGCATTTCCCCATGTGAGTTCCATGGAAGACTGGTCCCTAAATATGATCCACAGAACGATGGTGGAGTGGAGCTCTGTGGTTTAATATGTTTGGGAAACTCTGCGAACCATATACTCCTTAGAAATTCATGATGTAGATTAACTTGTTAATCACTCCGAGAAGTCCTCCAGTAAAAATACCCGAGTTTGTTTAGCCCAGTGTTTCCCAAACGTATTTTAGTTTGGACCACTTTTTTGTGCATAATACCAATGAATATCCTGGATAGTGATGTTGTAATATGCTTGGAAAGCTCTATAATAAAGCGCAAGCCTTTGGACTAGTGGGGAGGGAATTGTTTTAAACTGTACTCATTCTGGAAAAGTTATTTTCCTCCCGTCGGAACCTAGAGAAACCTACACAGTGCCCTGTACTCAGTAATGTACAGAAGGTGTTATTTTCTAGTAGGCATTTTTGCAGAATGAGTGTTAGGGAAGAAATGCGTCTCAGTATCTCTGCAGTGGTTCTGAATCTGTGTGGAAGTAAATAGAACAAGAACTATTAATAGCTAGAGGTGCTGAATGATAGTACAGGCTGAACACTGAGTTGCTTCATAAGTAGAAGACGAGGTTTCTCTCTATTCATTTGAGAGTATTTGTTACCCATTGGCTTCTAGCATCATGCTACACTTCAAGGATATAACTCTGAAAAAGACATAGCCCCTACTTTCAAGGACTAGTGAGGAAGACCTAAAAGTACACAGGCCATGATACTTCAGTGTGAAGCATGCTATGATCAGGGAAGATCAGGGAGGACCCACCAAGGAGAAACACCTAATCAAGCCTTGTTGGATAACAGCAAAGTTTGTTAAAAGGAAGTGACAGCCAAGCAGAGGTATGAAGAGTGGAGAGGGCTGGGCAGAGTAACAGCCTGGGCAAAGGCTGGGAGGAGAGCAAGGGTGGCACGTTTGGAGGACTTAGAGATGAGTGGGCTGGAACACCATGTCTTAGGTGTGGGAGTGGCTGGAGAGGGGAGGTGCTGAACAGGGGTTACTGGATTGTGAAGAGCCCTGCCTACCATGCTGAAGGGTGTCTTTTCTCTCCTTGATAAGCATAAGGAACTGGTACAAAAAGGTGAGGAGCCTGGATTAGTGGATGAGCAGTCTGCTCAGGGACAGAAACTGGATTAGTGGATGACTTGGGATCAGATAATGAGAGAAAAAGTTCTGGGGAGAAGTATCCTCCCAAAGCCGCCAGTCTATGGATTCCACCAACACACCAGTGAGGAGAAATCAGCAATTAGGCCAGAAGCACACAGGAGTTGCACGTCTGTATGATTGGTGGTTTCCTTGAGTGGGTAGTATGTACACCTCTTTAGTGTCCATATTATTCCTTAGCCAACTGCATGTTATTTATTACAGAGTTTGCATTAATGAACTCTCAGCTACTCCTTGTTTATTCTCATTTATTCTACAAGTATTTATTGTGCTTTTGGCAGTGCCAGGTGCTAAAGATATAATACATGACACAGTAGTTACAGTCTGCCCTACAGTCTGGAGTGGGAGACTGACATTATTCAACTAATCATACTAAGAAATGTAAAATTACAACTTTGATAAGGGCCATGAGGGAAAGTACATGGTGTTATGTGATCGTAGTCTTGAGGGGCAGGAAAAGCCTCCCCGAGAAGGTGGGCCTTAGGCCGACAGCAGAAGAATGAACAGGAGTTAACTAAGTAGGCTGAGGGCAGGGGACAGTGAATAGCACTTGCAGCAAATGAGGGCCTGGTTCATTTAAGGAACTGAAAGGAGCTGGTGTGACTGGAGCCCATGGAGCGAGGGGGAGTGGAGCAATAGGGATTGGGGAATTAAAAGATTCTAGACTCTACAGAGCCTTATAGATGTGTTGAATTTGCTTTTGTTCCAAGAGTGGGAAAACCAGTGGAGAGTTTTAAATGAGAGGTTACATCACCAGATTTGTCCTTTGAAAAGATTATGCTGGTCACATCATGGAGACTATATCGGAGGGAGCCAGAGTGGGTGTGTAGACCTGGCTGCTGTGGGACTGTGGGTGGTGCCTTGGACTAGGGCGGTAGCAGTGGAGGTGGGGAGAAAATAATTCAAAAACCACTTAGGAAGTAAGCTTTACAGATATGTGATGCATTGTGTGTGGAGCAGGGAGAGAGAAGTAGGTCTCCTAGACTGTGTGCAACCTAGGTGGAGACTACTGGGTCAGATTTTAGGGGAAGGATAATGCAATGAGTATTGGTCATATGGCTATGAAGCTGGGAGGAGGGTTATGGACTGAGACATAAGTTGGCAGAATTGGCATTTAGGGAGTGATTGATGCTATGGTGTGAGGAGTCTTAGGGAGACAGTAAAGACTGAGGAAAAATTGAGCTAAGGAAAGCCTGGAGGTGGTCCAGGCAGAGGAAGATGTGCCTTTAGAGAAGTAGGACAGAGACCAGCCAGAGAAGTTAGGAGAGAAAGTAGCAACATGAGATATGAAAAGCAAAGGGAGAAATTATTCCAAGAGGAAAGATGTGGTCATTAGTGATTGCTATGAAACCATCAAATAAGATGGGCAATGAAAAAATGAAAATTGGATTTAGTAACACGGAACTGATCACTGGCCTTCATGAGAATTGTTTTGTTAGAGAAAAGTAAGAGCCTGAATGGAATGCCTTTTATAGAGTTGTTAGTTAAGGACTCCTTCATGTAATGTAATGCAGAGGCAAGTAAACTGGGTGGGTTCAGCACCTGTGTGTATTCACAAGCCTGATGCTCAGAGTGAGAGATGTAAACTTTTTTTATAGAATTGTGTGGAAATAGCTCTTTCCTGTGGGCTACATGTTATAGACATACACATGTAATTAATATACTAACACACATACATACACTAACACACACGCATACACTAATACACACACTCTGAATGTACTGTATTTTAAGTACCCTGAGGGTAGGTCATGTCTATCTTGTGTCTATTTCATTTTTGTAAATAGAGAGTAATCAATAAACAGTTGTTAAATCAGTATGCTTAAAAGTCTTTTAAAATACATTAAAAATTGAGAGTGCTTCACCAGTTTTTTTTTCTGTTGATGGAGCAAAATAAAAGAATTATATGACCTTATGTTAAAAAAATGTCTACTTGTATAGTCATCCCATGGCGAGCCTGAAAAAGAAATAGAAATGCTCAATGTTTTTCCCAGAAGGCTGTAGCTGACTAGCTTTGGTAGATATCGAATACTATCAAAATTCTGCTAAGGTCGAAATCCGCGAATGTAATTTATCCTTTGTTTATCCTCTTGGGCAATGAGAATAAGCATTTGTCTCAAACTTATATTATCCCCACTTTATTGAACCACTTTGCAAAAAACTGAAGCATGATTTACGGTAATGTTTCATAACAGCTGGTATTAATAAAACGGGTAAAGGTTTTGCAGGCTTTTCAGGATGAGGCTCTAAATTTTTAGAGGAAAAAGGATATTATGAATTACAATTTACAAAGTGGCTTGGTTCAATTCAGAGCTTTCAGGTTGCTTATATTTCAGACAGTTGGTAAGGAACATTGTGTAAAAAAAATGTTGACTACTTCATGCTTATTTAAAGGCCATTTTAATCTTACGTGGTCATTGATAAGTTGCTTTGTAGGATGCTGTGGAATTTAAAAAGAAAGATCTATAGTGTCTCATTCTATAGGGCAATAATTCTCACACTGTGGTCCTGGAACCAGCAGCAGCAACATCACCTGGGAACTTGGTAGGATGTACATTTTTCTGTGGCCCTGCCCTGAGATGCAGAATCAGAAGCTCTGGGGTTAGGGCCCAGTAATCTTGTTTGAACAAGCCCTGGAGGTGGTGCTGATACACATTCAAGTTTGAGTACCCCTGCTCTTAGGGTAGCATTATCTTGGAATGTGTATATGTATGCATGTATGTGCTCACACTGGAATATTACACTCCCAAATAAACATCAAAAAGTCTTGAATGTAGAGCAAAATAATACTTTACCTACCCTGTAAATGTATGCCCGGCTCACTTCCGGCTCTGCACAGCTTCAGGGGCCTGGGCTTTCCATAAACAGCTGGTCTGATCTGTCCCTTAAATTTGTTGGTAGTGTTAATGATTCAGTCTTTGCTACACTAGCTGTGAAGCTTTGAAGATCACTTATTTTAAGACACCAGTTAAAGCTAGTGAAGCTTTGAAGATCACTTATTTTAAGACACCAGTTAAAGAACAATTACCACAAGCTAGACACTGTGCTAAGAACTTTGCTTTCAATATCTTTTTAACCCTCAAAACAACTGTATGACTTCATATCACATGAGGAAACTGTAGCTCAGAGAGGCTTAAGGAATTACTTAAGGTCACTCAGATGATAAATAGCAGAGACAGGATTTAAACCCATATTTTTACCTATTATATGCTACCTATGGCTGCTGGTCACCATTAGCAAAAAGGCTTTCCCATTGGGGTGTTCCTGTCACCTATGTCCTGGAAGCCTGGAGCTCCAGGTTTCTTTTCTTTTTTTTTTTTTTTTTTGAGACGAAGTCTCGCTCTGTCGCCCAGGCTGGAGTGCAGTGGCGCAATCTCGGCTCACTGCAAGCTCCGCCTCCCGGGTTCACGCCATTCTCCTGCCTCAGCCTCTAGCTGGGACTACAGGCGCCCGCCACCACGCCCGGCTAATTTTTTTGTATTTTTAGTAGAGACAGGGTTTCACCGTGGTCTCAATCTCCTAACCTCGTGATCCGCCCGCCTCGGCCTCCCAAAGTGCTGGGATTACAAGCGTGAGCCACCGCGCCGGGCCAGAGCTCCAGGTTTCTTTCCCCAACAATGATTTACTTGGAGTTTGGATTTGACAATTCCATATGCTCAGGTAAAGAAGCATTAGCGGATACAAAAAGGTGTTTTTGAGAATTCTGAAGAATCAGAAAAGGATGAACATGAGGAACATGTTAATGCAAAGTGGAGGAAAGGGAATCCTTGTTATATAGCAGCAAAAACTTAGATTATCCTACAGCTTTGGGGAAAGCAGATTTTGTAAGTGATAAAACTGTACATAGCTGAGTAGCTTTTGGAGCAAAATGTTGAAGACGTAGATTGGTTTCCTTCCTCTCTGCTTCTTTCCTCCCCTGCTCCATCTGTTCCGGTCTTAGTCTGCTCAGGCTGCTGTAATAGAATACCATAGACCTAGTGAGGAATAAACAATAGAAATTTATTTCTAACAATTATGGAGGCTGTGAAGTCTAAGATCAAGGTGCTCGTAGGTTTGGGGTCTGGTGAGGGCCTGCTTTCTGGTTTTTGCTGTAAACTCACATGGGAGAAGGGGCAAGGGAGCTCTCCGGAACCTCTTTTATAAGTGTACTAATCCTACTCATGAAGGCTCTACCCACGTTCTGTAATCACCTCGCCAAAGCCCCACCTCCAAATACAATCACTTTGGAGGTTAGGATTTCAACACATGAATTTGGTGGGGCGGAGACACAATATTTAGTCTATGGCACTTCTCTCCTCCCCACCCCTCTTGTTTATCCCCTGCCCTGACTCACTACTCTGGATTTGGACATATATTTCCTTATTTACAAGCAACTTGAAGTTCACAGTATTTTTCAATCATTTCAGCTTTTACTTTAGATTCAGGGGTGTATTATTCTGTTCTCACTGCTATGAAGAAATACCTGAGACTAGGTAATTTATAAAGGAAAGAGGTTTAATTGACTCCCAGTTCCACATTGCTAGGGGGAGCCTCAGGAGACTTACAATCATGGCAGAAGGCAAAGGAGAAGCAGGCACCTTCTTCACACGGTGGCAGGATGGAGTGAGTGCCAGTAGGGGAAATGCCAGACGCTTATAAGACCGTCAGATCTTACGAGAAGTTACTCACTATCACAAGAACAGCATGGGGGCGACTGCCCCCATTATCCAATTACCTCCACCTGGTCCCACCCTTGACCTGTGGGGATTTTGAGGATTATAATTCAAAGTGAGATTTGGGTGAGGACACAGAGCCAAACCATATCAAGGGGGTACCTGTGCAGGTTTGTTACATGAGTATATTGCATGATGCTGAGATTTGGGGTATAGATCCCATCACCCAGATAGTGAGCATAGTACCCAATAGGTAGTTTTTCAATCTGTGCTCCCTCTACTTTCCCCCTTCTAGTAGTCTTCAGTGTCTGTTCACATCTTTATGTCCATGTGTATTCAATGTTTAGCTCCCATTTATAAGTGAGAACATGCAGTATTTGGTTTTCTCTTCCGGCATTAGTTAGCTTAGGATAATGGCCTCCAGCTCCATCCATATTGCTGCAAAGCACATGATTTCATTATTTTTATGGCTGTAATATTCCATGGTGTATATGTACCACATTTTATTTATGCACTCCACCATTGATGATCACCTAGGTTTGTTTATTCCTTATCTTTCTTTTGTAAATAGCACTATGATGAACATATGAGTACATTTGTCTTTTTGGTAGAATTATTTATTTACCTTTAGGTATATACCCAGTAATGAGATTGCTGGGTTAAATGGTAGCTCTAAGTTATTTGAGAAATCTCTAAACAGCTTTCCACAGTGGCTGAACTAATTTACATTCCCACTAACAGTGTATAAGCATTCCCTTTTCTTTGCAGCCTTGCCAGCATCTGTTATTTTTTGACTTTTTAATAATAGCCATTCTGACTGGTGTCAGATGATATATCATTGTGATTTTGATTTGCATTTCTTTAATGATTAGTGAAATGGAACATTTTTTGTTTGGCTGCTTGTATGTCTTCTTTTGAGAAGGCTCATAGTATTTTTTGTACTCTGATTTATGTTGTTGGTTTGTATTATGAGCAATTTTATTTATTCTCATTGTTCATTTGTGAATATTTTTAGGAGGTGGGGAAATTCACATTTGGGTGGCTGCACTGTCTTATGATGAGACTTCTAATCCTTGGTATTCTTGACATTTTTGGCCAGATAACTTCTTTGTTGTGGGGGACTGCCCTGTACATTGTAGAATGTTTAGCAGCACTCCTGGCCCCTACTCACTAGAGGACGGACGGTAGTAGCTATTTATCCCTCGACCCCACATCTTGAATTGTGACAATCAAAAATGTCTTCAGAAGTTGCTAAATGACTCCTGGGATGTAAAAATCACTCCCTAGTTGAGCACTGCTGTTTTATAGGAATCTTCCCATCTCTTTTTGCTCTACTTCTACACTTTACTTGGGAATTTCCTCAGCTTTATCTTTCATTTCTGTCAGCATGATTTAATATATGTTGTTGTTCTCATACTGTTTCTTTAAAAAAATTAAAATAACATCCTTTTCTTTTTCCATAAATGCAATGTTTTTTCTTTCCTTTGAATACATTATTTATAGTTGTTAGCTTATTGTTTTGATTTTTCCTCTATTACCTTTGTTTCCTCTAAGTAATTTTATCCCATTGGTTTGTTTTACACTTTGTAAGGAAAATGGATGTGCTTCAGTCAAGACTAGGCTGAGGTAAATGTCTGGTGCAGCATGACACAGCGGGATTAGAGCGCAGGCACACAATCCCATGCATTATATAATCACAGTTGTGTAACCATGTCATGGGTGGGCTCATCACCTGGCTCTGACCCACTGTTGTCTATGAGTAATATAACTGCACTGCTAACTCTGTGAAAGGGAGCCAGCTGCTTTGCAGGCAGACAGAGGGGAGCCAGAAAGCGGTGAGTGCACCAGGGAGTGCAGCTGCAGGCGTGGGGGTGGCAGGAGCCGTGCAGCTTGTGCTGAGAGGGAGTGAGGCTGGAGTGGGCAGCTGAGACAAAGACTGATGGAGAGAGAGAATAAAACCATATCCCACTGCCTATGATCCCTTGAGTGTTCTTTCAACTACCCATCACTCATCTACCAGCTCCCCTCGGACCCCAGCTTGGGCTGGAACCTGACATTCTTCATGTTAGATGGATTTTCTAAACTGATCACTATTGGTTAAAATTCATATTTATCAGTGAGACACTACAATACTGATTGGAAACCCTTGTATGCACATGGGACATATGTGATGGTCTTCAGTGTAGGGTAACTGGATAGTAATCCCATCATTTCATGGGGGAATCCCTAACGTCAGTATGTGTGTGTCTTTTCTCTTGGCTTGATTAGTTCCACCAAAGAGGAAGCCTCTAATTTTCCACTTGTTAGTTGGCATTTTGGGAGAGGCTCAAGGAAAGAGGCCAGGGGAGCAAGATAGGGTAGAAGGACAGGTGAAACCCACACTTTCCTTGTGTGTTCTGTCTTTTTCATAAAAGCACTTCCTAAGCTTTTCCAGGTTCCTGTGCTACCAAATCCTTCATGTTTTAATCTCTTCAAATAATAAACATGTGGTTTTCTGCTAGGGCGTAGAAGGAGATCATGGGCTTAGCTGTTTCTTTTAAAGACTTTGAACCAATTCTCCTACTTTCAGTTTTATGCCTTACTATTTTCTTAAAGATACCTGATACCTGCAATTCTTGAGCATTTGCATATTGCTGTTTGATACCTCCTGTCCCCAAATAGCACTTAGCTTTTTGTGTTTATTTTTTAGGTCAGTTGCCTCTCATTGATTTGTTTTCCAGTTCCTAAAACTTGCTATATTATGGGACAGAGTTGAGATAAATACAAATACTCAGAAGTATTTTGTGCAAATAAATTAATATATTCAGTCAATTGTATTCAACTGGAGCTCCAACATGGTCTTTATCTTAGTGTATTGGTTCTCAGAGTCTTTTCAGACCAGCAGCCTCAGCATTACCTGGAATACAAGGTATTCACAAGGTAATACCTTGTTAGAAATACAAATTCTTGGCCAGGCACGGTGGCTCACGCCTGTAATCCCAGCACTTTGGGAGGCCGAGGCGGGCGGATCACAACGTCAGGAGATTGAGACCATCCTGGCTAACACGGTGAAACACTGTCTCTACTAAAAATACAAAAATTAGTCGGGCACTGTGGCGGATGCCTGTAGTCCCAGCTACTCGGGAGGCTGAGGCAGGAGAATGATGTGAACCCGGGAGGCAGAAGTTGCAGTGAGCCGAGATCGCACCACTGCACTCCATACTGGGCGACAGAACAAGACTCCGTCTCAAAAAAAAAAAAAAAAAAATAGAAATACAAATTATTCCTGTGCTGGGCACAGTGGCTCATGTCTGTAATCCCAGCACTTTGGGATGCCCAGGATGGAGGACTGTTTGAAGCCAGGAGATTGAGATCAGCCTGGGCAACATAGTGAGACCCCATCACTAAAAAAAAGAAAAACAATTAGCTGGGCATGGTGGTATATACCTATGGTCCCAGCTATGTGGGAGTCTGAGGCAGGAGGATTGCTTGAGCCTAGGAAGCTGAGGCTGCAGTGAGCCATGATTGCACCACTGCACCCAGTCTGGATGCCAGAGCAGGAACACCCTATCTCAAAAAACAAAAAAAAAGCAAATTCTGTTTTTTGTTGTTGTTTGTAGAGATGGAGTCTTTCTTTATTGCTCAGGTTGGTCTTGAACTGGCCTCAATCGTCCCACCTCGGCCTTCCAGAGCACTGGGATTACAGACGTGAGCCACTATGCCCAGGTAGAAATGCAAATTTTTGAGCTTGATTCCAGACTTCAGGAATCAGAAAACCTGGGAGTGAGGCCTAGCAATTTGTGGTTAGCAGCCTTCAGGTAATTCTGATGCACACTAAAGTTTGCCAACTACTATAATAGAAGAAAACTAGAAGTTTCTAAAAATCAAGACATCTGCCTAATCATCTATTATAAGATCGAATGTTCTTTTGATCTTTGCCTTTTTTCCTCTTTCAGGAAAACATTTCAGTGTTTCAGAATTTTAGCTCTCATGAGCTTGTTGCTGAGACATCTGAGAACTAAAAGGGCATTTTAATTTAAAATATAATATTTAACTTCACAGGTGTACTATTTTTGTAATGTCTGCTTGTTTTTTAATAAATATTTCAGTATTTCCTAAAAGGCTGCTTATATTTTTAGAATCATTTTTGTTTTTTTTCTATACCCTATTTAACTACGCTGCCCTCTATAGCCCTTTAAATTGAATTCAAATGCATTTCAATTATTTCCATTTCAACTTTTTGGGGGAATAGTTTTCATTTTTATAGTTATTTCCTCAGTACATTATAGAGCTCTAATTAAAATTCCTTGCTTACTCCTGTTTCCTATGAACTCATTTTCTGAATGTCAATGTCTTCAGCTTTTCCTTCCTCATTTTTAGCTGGCTAACAAGAATAAATATGGAGATTTTTTTTCCCAACCCAGAATACTTGTCATTACTTTTAGGGTTATGGAAAATAGAATGGGTTAGAGAATATTTTCTCTTACTCATACTTAATGTTTCTCTTTCCTTATCTTCAACTGTCAACAACTTGAGGCAATAAACACAAACAAATCAGGGGCTTGGGGATACACAGCTTTGTAGTGTAGCAGCTAGCAAACTCTGACTCTTAGTGACAACGGGGGACATTCAGTGCTCCCTGCCATCATATCTGGCTCAGATATAAAAGGGAAACATTTTTCATAATAAACTATCGTACTGATTAAATTTGTATAACCCTTTGTAGTTTTCAAAAATATCACAATTTACCTCCACAACTCTGTGTAGGCAGGGTCAGTTGTTTCTGTTTTACAGGTGAGACAACAAGCGAATTAGGTAACCAAGCCAGGGTAATTGGGTTAGTTTGCCAGGGCTACCCATAACAAAATACCACAGATGGGGCACTTAAACAACAGAAACTTGTTTATTCACAGTTCTGGAGGCTAGCAGTCCAAGACAAAAGCATTGGCAGGTCTGGTTTTTCTGAGGCCTCACCCTTTGACTTGCAGAGGACTTTCTACTGTGTCCCCACAGTCTCTTTTATCTCTGGGTGTGGCTCCCCTCGTCCAAATTTCCTCTTCTTGGAAGAACACCAGTTGGATTCGATTAGGATCCACCCTAAAGGCCTAGTTTTAACTTAGTTGCCTCTTAATAACCTTATATCCAAATACAGTAAATACAGTCATATTCTAAGGTACTGTGTCCGGAATTGGTGGGTTCTTGGTCTCACTGACTTCAAGAATGAAGCTGTGGACCCTCGTGGTGAGTGTTACAGCTCTTAAAGATGGTTTGTCTGGAGTTTGTTCCTTCAGATGTTCAGATATGTCTGGAGTTTCTTCCTTCTGGTGGGTTCGTGGTCTTGCTGACTTCAGGAGTGAAGCTGCAGACCTTCACAGTGAGTGTTACAGCTCTTAAAGGTGGCAGGTCTGGAGTTGTTCGTTCCTTCCGGTGGGTTCATGGCCTCGCTGGCCTCAGGAGTGAAGCTGCAGACTTTTGTGGTGTGTGTTACAGCTCATACAGGCGGCCTGGACCCTAAGAGTGAGCAGCAGCAAGATTTATTGCAAAGAGCGAAAGAACAAAGCTTCCACAGCGTGGAAGGGGACCCGAGTGGGTTGTCGCTGCTGGCTTGGATGACCTGCTTTTATTCCCTTATCTGGCCCCACCAGCATCCTACTAATTGGTCTGTTTTACAGAGAGCTGATTGGCCCATTTTACAAAGAGCTGATTGGTGCATTTACAATCCTTTAGCCAGACACAGAGTGCTGATTGGTGCGTTTACAATCCTTTAGCTAGACACAAAATTTCTCCAAATCCCCACCAGATTAACTAGACACAGAGTGCTGATTGGTGCATTTACAAACCTTTAGCTAGACACAGAGTGCTGATTGGTGTGTTTACAAACCTCTAGCTAGACACAGAGTGCTGACTGGTGCATTTACAATTCTTTAGCTAGACACAGAAGTTCTCCAAGTCCCCACTAGGTTAGCTAGACACAGAGCACTGATTGGTGCGTTTACGAACCTTGTGCTAGATACAGAGTGCTGATTGGTACATTTACCATCCTTTAGCTAGACACAAAAGTTTTCCAAGTCCCCACTAGATTAGTTAGACACAGAGCACTGATTGGTGCATTTACAAATCTTGAGCTAGGCACAGAGTGCTGATTGGTGCATTTACAAACCTGGAGCTAGACACAAAGTGCTGATTGGTGCATTTACAATCCTTTAGCTGCACAGAAAAGTTCTCCAGGTCCCCACCCGATTCAGAAGCCCAGCCGGCTTCACCTAGTGGATCCTGCACTAGGCCGTGGGCGGAGCTGCCTGCCAGTCGCGCGCTGTGCACCCGCACTCCTCGGCCCTCAGGCGGTCGACGGGATGGGGCACCGTGGAGCAGGAGGTAGCGCCCCTGGTAGGGAGGAGGGGGGCTTGGGCCACGCGGGAGCCCACCGGGGGCTCAGGCATGGGGATGGAAGTCAACAACAGTACTGGCAGTGGAAGGGATCCCTGCAGCCCAAAAAAACCACAAGATGGACAAAATATTGGAACCAAGCACACTCCCGCAACCCAGTGTGGCATCTGGGTCCAAACCAGCAATGGAGGCCATTTTGCTTCACCTCTCAGTACTAGGGGTTAGGTTTTAACATGTGATTTTTTTGAGAGGGACGTATTTCAGTGCACAACAGTAATAGTAATCAGGTGTTCTTCTGGTCCCAGGTTCAGCTCTTTCTAGATGACCAAAATGGAGAACAAAGTGCGAGATAAAGACAGACACAATGAAGAAGTAGGAAAACTAAAGATAAAAAATCCTTATTAGAGCATGTGCCAACTAAGAAGGCTAAAGCTACTGTCCTAAGAAACTTACCTTTGTCTCAGTCTTTATGGATTTTTTCCACTTTAGTTTTTTCTTTACTTCTTTTTTAAACCTTGTTCTCATCTAGGAGATATTTGTACTTCCTTTTTTAGCTTTATTGAAAAGCTTCCAGTACTGTTCTCTAGCTCAGCTTGGGCCTTTGTAAGTGTAGACACAAAGTTACTCTTTCAAACTCAAGCAAATCCTCATTTATCTATTTTTAGGATGTCTGTTTCCTAAAAGCAACACAGAACTTGAAACAATTTCATCCTGGCTTTCCGGTGCTGGAAAGGCATGAATTCCACAAAAAAGAACACTCATCTCCCTGAAGTACTCCCTATCCTTGTGTTGGATTGCTAAAACACTTCAGGGCTTGTGAATTAGCTAGTATCAGTCACACTATCACTGCGAATTCCCAGCCAGTTTTCTTATTTTAATAAAATAAGGTCCTTCTCTCACTGGGGACAGTGAGAAATTGCCCTCCCTTTTTCCAAAGTGCATGATAGAATTTAAGAATGACAGATTCACTAAGCCTCTGTACAAATATACTTCTGAGTCACATTTTGCAGAATGAGGCATTTTTTAAACTTTGTGTGCTTTACTGAAGAAGAAGCACAGATGTGCCAAGAGGCTAGCGTTTATTCTTTGGAAATAACATTTTTGGAAACTGTCTCCTTGTATCTCTTTCCCTTGACTACAGGGTTCTCTGGAGAAATAGAATCAGTAGGATATATATGAGATTTATTATGGGAATTGGCTTACAAGATTATGGAGGCTGAGAAGCCCCACAATCTGCCATCTGCAAACTGGAGAACCAGGAGGGCTGGTGGTGTAATTCAGTCCAAGTCTAAAAGCCTGAGAAACAGGGGAGCCAGTGCTGTAACTCCCAGTTTGAGGCCAAAGATCTGAGAATGAGGTGGGGGACATAGTACATGTTGGGGGAAAATGGAGGTGTTCGTATAAGTCTGAGCTGAAAGCCTTGAGCTCTGATGTCCGGGGGCAGGAGAAGATGGATATCCTAGCTCCAGCAGAGTGTGCCCTCCCCCGCCATATTTTTGTTCTACTCAGGCCCTCACTGAATTGGATGATAGCTGTCCACATTGACGAGGGTGGGTCTTCTTTACTCTACTGATTCAGATGCTAATCTCTTCTGGGAATGCCTTCGCAGACACACCCAGAAATAATGTTTTACCAGCCATCTGGCCACTCGTTAATTTTGTCAAGGTGACACATAAAATTAACTGTAACACCCTTTCTTAAACTATGTCCATGAGTCATTTTGGGATCAAATTTAGTGTGTGGTACATTACAGCCCATGTTTCAATTCAGAGTTTCTAAGAGCGTTGGCCTAGCCACATCAGAATCCCTTGGTTCTTGCATTAAAGTAGTTGGAGATAGTTACAAATGTATGTATTTGGGGCCCACCCTAGACCTCCTGATTCAAACTGAGAATCTCCGTTTTAACAAGCACTCAGCCATTCTTCCACAATCTAAGTGTTAAGAATTACTGCTTCAAATGAAAACAAGTGAAAAAAATCCTTCACAATGTTATCGAAAAGTGGTCCTGATCCAGACCCCAAGAGAGGGTTCTTGGATCTTGTGCAAGAAAGAACTTTGGTTGAGTCCACAGAGTAGAGTGTAAGAAAGCTTATTAAGAAAGTTTATTAAGAAAGTAAGAAGCTGTCCCTCCCCCCTCCCCCCACCCCACAACAGTCCCCGGAGTGTGATGTTCCCCTTCCTGTGTCCACGGGGAGGGACGGCATTAGGAGATATACCTAATGCTAAATGACAAGTTAATGGGTGCAGCAAACCAACATGGCACATGGATACATATGTAACAAACCTGCACATTGTGCACATGTACCCTAAAACCTAAAGTATAATAATAAAAGAAAAAAAAAAAGAAAGTAAGAAGCAAAAGAATGGCTACTCCATAGGCAGAGCAGCCTTGAGGGCTGCTAGTTAGCTATTTTTATGGTTATTTCTTGATTATATGCTAAATAAAGGGTTGATTATTCATGAGTTTTCTGGGGAAGGGGTGGAGGTTTCCCAGAACTGAGGGTTCTTCATCCTTTTAGACCATATAGGGTAACTTCTGGATGTTGCCTTGGCCTTCGTAAACTGTCATGGTGCTGGGGGGAGTGTCTTTTAGCATGCTAATGCATTATAATTAGTACATAATGGACAGTGAGGACACTAGAGGTCACTTTTGTCACCATCTTGGTTTTGGCAGATTTTAGCTCGCTTCTTTAATGCATCCTGTTTTATCAGCGGGGTCTTTATGACCTATATCTTGTGCTGACCTCATATCTCATCCCTTGACTAAGAATGCCTAACTTTGTGGATATCCAGCCCAGTAAGTCTCAGCTTCATTTTACCCAGCCCCTATTCCAGATGGAGTCATTCTGGTTCGAATGCCTCTGACGACAATGTCCCTTTCTGGTCTCAGATGAAAATCTGGTTTTTATTTTGGCACACAGATGTGTTAGAATTAATCCAGTCCGTTGTGTATCTAAAGTTTACACTGGAGCATGCAATTAATGTCTGCTTGATGTTCATTAAGTGCTAAGTGTATGCCTGATTGTGTATCCACATATGTGTAACCCAAGGAGTGTAATGGTTTAGTTTAATAGAAGGAAATTCAGGCTGTATCATATCTTGGTTTTTTCTTTTGAGAACCTGATTTTTCTTTGATAAACCTTCTGTGCATAAATAAAGCTACAGACCAATGGCTCTCTGAAGGCTTACGGACATCTCTGAGGGCCAGTCAAAATGAGTAACTCTCCACTCAAGGATCTGCTGATCCAATAATGATAATGAAGCATATCCTACTTCTGCTTGTTCTAAGACCATTTGAGCCCACAATACATATTGGCATGTATTGGCAATTATATTAGCATGTAATTCAGCTATACCTTCTCAAATTAGAGGCCTACTTACAAAAGGCTGCTGATTCAGTTTTCCGAAATTTAATTGTCTTTATGATTTCTGCTTTTAAGAGGAAGAGCTGAAAGCCTACTTTTCTTTTCTTTCTTTCTTTTTTTTTTTTTTTTAGGTGGAGTCTCACTCTGTCACCCAGGCTGGAGTACAGTGGCGTGATCTCGGCTCACTGCAACCTCTGCCTCCCGGGTTCAAGCAATTCTGCCTCAGCCTCCCGAGTAGCTGGGACTACAGGCACGTGCCACCAGGCCTGGTTAATTTTTTGTATTTTTAGTAGAGACGGAGTTTCACTGTGTTAGCCAGGATGGTCTGGATCTCCTGACCTTGTGATCTGCTTGCTTCGGGGTCCCAAAGTGCTGGGATTACAGGCGTGAGCCACTGTGCCAGGCAGAAAGCTTACTTTTCTTTCCTACTCTGAAGTGCATAATAGGTCTCAGGAGCATCTGGACTGCAGAGATTCTATTGACAAAGGAAAAGGGAGCCCTTGGGGAATAGTAAACTGATTTTACCGGCCATCATAGGACAGATGATTGAAAGAACAGTAAAAGGTGAATCCCACCTAGATTGAGTCATGCTACAAGTGGAATGTGGGTAAGTTTTGTGGAGGAAACACCCAGGAGGAGCTATCCAACAGGCTGGTAGGAGAGGCGGGCACTGACACAGGATTTGGTGAAGATGGGCCTGCAAGAGATAGGAAAGGCTTGTAACGCCTGCGGAGAGGAATGAAACAGGAAGTTCCACTGACAAAATAAAATGACTAAAGAATTGTTAGCCCTATTGTGGGCTTCACTGGTTTTGGAGTGCAGGCAACAGAATAACCATAGAACTATCTCTTGGGATGCTTGACAGGGCCAGACATGTGAAATATGATTCTCAAAAAACTTTTACCTCTTGGTTATTGTCAAACTGAAGCTATTGATTCTAGTCATAGTGGTTCTAGGTTTTTAATCTATTATGAATAACAGTCTGTTGGAATAGCAATGAATAGAGATGAACAAGCCTTGGATACGGTTGCTAATAAAAATTACTGTAGATTACTACTCTATATTTTTAGAGTAAGTGACTACATGAACTCAAATGGAATAAAATGATAAAAAAACGAAGAAAAAACATAAATAAAACAGTAAGTATTAGCATTTCCTAGCCTACTCAAAGAAACAAATAGTTCAAGTTTGGCCCCTCCTACAGTGAGAAAACACGAAAGAATATATACTTTTTTCTAAGATCAAAAGATAATGACTAGTTGACAGATTTATTATATAGAAATATGTTTACTCTGAATTAACACACAGGGTTGGTCCTATATTATCCAGATCAGTGCTTTACAATAAAATATAGTGTGAGTCACATCTGTAATCTTAAATTTTCTAGTAGCTTCATTTAAAAAATAAAAAAGGTGAAATTAATATCAGCTAAATTTTATTTATCCCAATATATCCCAAACATTATCATTTCAACACGTAATCAATATAAAAAAATTGAGATATTTTACATTCCTGTTTTTCATACTAAGTCTCTGAATCTGATATTTATTTTATAGTTACAGCACATCTTAATTTGGACTTTCAATGTTTGAAGTACTCAGTAGCCAAATGGCTATTGGTTACACAGTATTGGACAGCTCAGATCTAGAAGACTGTGTATTTCATATTAATGTAAAACATTATGAGTTTATAAACCTGTTTCCATAGTTTGGAAATATACCTTGGGATTTTTCTCAGCCAATATCTCTTTGAAGTTTGTCTAATTAGAAGCATCTAAGTTACAATGTTTTCCCTTGAGGGTTTTTTGGGTTGGAGTCAAACCATTTTTTGACTGAAATGGCATCCCTTTGTGGAAGACAGGAAAATCTCAAGTGTTTGAATAAATGAGTTTATTTTTCTTTCTGTTTGATTTTAGAGAGAGTAAATTTTGAATTCCGGTTTAACATTTGCATGGTATTTTTTTTTTCTCATGAAACAGAAAAACATTGGCATTCTTTGAAGACATGGGGGAATTACAGCTAGAATAATTGCCCCATGTTGGATATGTTTATATAATTATGACTTGCATTAGTGTGTTGGGTATGAATACAGCCTCCCAGGGATTTTCTCCATCCTTACTGGACATGGAAATAGGATCGTTCCTTTGCTCTCAAGAATGAGTAGTAGCAGAGAGACCCACTGGACTGATGGGACTATTCGGACAGGTATGAGGGATATCTCATGCTTGGATGGCAGACTGAGTCAGGTCCAGGTAGGGGCGTCAGCAGATGTCTTCACGACAGGAAGGTATTTATTATTTATTTAACAAATATTTCTACAGTGCTTACCAAGCACTAAAGGCTGTCCAAGTGCTTTATGAATGTTAACTTGCTTAATCCACATGATAACCCTGTGACATAGGTGATAACCCAGTTCACAGATGAGAAATCTGAGGCACAGAAGGTTAAGTGACTCACTCATGGTCTCATAGCTAGTGACTGGCAGAGCCAATGAAACGCAGTCAATCTGGCTCTGTATCTAGACTCTTAACTACTTGCTCCTCTCAGCTGCTCCAACCATGACAGACCCTCCTTCTGGCCCCCTTGGCAAATGTATGTGCCCCACTCTCCTGAAATCATGGGTCACCTTGGGAAAGAGGTCATTAAGATGATGTTTTCTCCACTCCTTCAGAATGGGAGGTTGAAATAGGAATTTTAAGTGGTCAAAAATAAAAATGCCATATTTTTTAACATCTGAGTTACAAACATGATTTTAATACCTGCTATACAAATATAACTTGTTACCATCAGTAATTGGCCTCTGGAATCTGTTTATATGCAGACTCTTCAGTTCTTGGGAATTCTGAAGAATAATGTGTTACATGATGCCGCAAGAAAGGATTGAGAGAATCTTCTGGGCTTAAGGTAGAGATAAAACCCCTCTGCTATCACCACAAATATTACCTAAAGTTGAGTGGCAACTCTTTCTTGCTTTTCTTGTCAAAGGATAAAGACACAAGTCAGGCAGTGCCTTAAGGGAAGCTACTTCTATTGAATGTATTTTTGGAAGAGCTATGATTGTCTGAGTTCAGTGTGAGAACAAATGTTGGATATGGGCTAGTTCAAGAGGACAGGGACAAAAGGTTTAAAAACTTCTGCAACAAGGTCAAAAGATGCCGAAACAGTTTTTAAAAAAAGTCTTTTTGTGTGAGCTCAAAACAGAAACACATGCCAAGTCACCTCAGTATTATTTTTAACTGTGAACACTTAGGTCTGTGGTTGTCTAATTCAGAGCATGATTATTCATTTGGCCTTTATTTTGTGTAAGGAGCTGGTTGCCCTCACACTAAATTATTTTGTACAAAAATCCAATTGCAAAGAAGTATTCTTTGGAGTTTTCACATGTTAGGGAGGGTTGCTGGTCACCTTGACCAAGCTTCTCTATGCTATAGTATTTTTCCTGAAATATTTGAATTCAGCATTACTAATAGCTTCATACTTGTTTCCATAGAAAAAATTGAAAGGACTGTATTTATGGGAACATTTATATTTATTTTCTGACCGCCTCTAGCTGTATGGAACGGTTGATTTTAGATACATGAGAAATATAATTTATCTCTGGGGTAAATTGTGGGAGCAGGAATGGTTAAATTTGAGGGTATATAGAATAAGAAATGTATTAATATAACTAGATTTGAGTAATAGTAACTAATTTATTGAGCACTTCCACATGACGGGCATTATCCTGATTTCTTTACATTTATGTTTTTAAAGCTTTACCTGAAACTCTTATCAACTAGGCACATTATTATTCTCTTTTAAAGACCAGGAAGTTGATACTCAGAGAAGCAAAGTAACTTGCATAAAGTCACACAGCAAATCATGTCAAAGCTTGGATTTGAACTTGTTTGTTTAACTTCATGCTTCTAACCATTATCCTCCACTAATAGGACCTAGAATTAACCTTAAGGTTGGAGACAAGAATATTTGTGTGTGTGTGTGTGTGTGTGTGTGTGTGTGTGTGTGTATGTGTTGAGAAAGAGTTGGTCTAGAACAGGATTTGGCAAGCTTTTTTTTTTTAAGTGAAAAAAGCAGATAGTAAATACTTTAGGTTTTGTGGGCCATGCATAGTCTTTGTTGCATAACTTTTGTTTCATTAGACTCCTTTCTTGATTGGATTAAAACTTGAGACAGGAAATGAGGGTGTAATTTATTAGCTCTTCCTACACTAAAATCTAATATTTAAAAAATCTAAAACCCATCATTCTAGCTCTCTATTTATACAAAAATAAGTAACAGGCTGGATTTGGCCTGTGGGCTATACTTTGCTGATCCTTGTTTTAGAAACTTCTTATATTCATGTACAACAACGAGTGTGAGTTTTGAAAGGAGGTTTGAAGAACAGAAATTCCTATATATACATCTTTTTATCCCTCTATATATGTATAGCATCTTCTAACTTCAAGTTCTGTGGTAGTAGAAAAACATTGCTGCATTCTTAGAAAGTGGGACCATTTCATTAAAATTGATAAAGTGCAAATAACTCAGATGATTATAGATATCTCTTCATATATTTAATGCACATGTATATGTGTAAGCATGAATTGATACATATGAATTGATTTCTTAATCTAGTACCCAATGTATTCTGTAGATTATATATTGAAACAAACCAAGGCAGTTATGGAATAAGAGTTTGACGTATATTATAGGATTTTAGTGTAGGAAAAGCTAATAAATTACACCCTCATTTCCTGTCTCAAGTTTTAACCCAATCAATAAAGGAGTCTAATGAAGATCAAAATGTTGGTTTTGTTGCTGATATGGAAATATGAAAAAGCTTAGGTCTGAGCTTCTAACTACTGAACCCTGGAATCAGAATTATGCACCTACTCTTAGGCTGCACTTGGATGACTGCAGTCCTCTCCACTTGGGGCAGAGTCTTTTCTGCCGTATGCCATATACCTCAGGGGTGGTGGGCCAGCGAAATGTCTTTGCTGGGAGTCAGATCTGGAAGACAGGAGGAATAAGCCCAGCATGTGCAGATCACTTCCTCATCTCAAACTCAATTATCACCCCTAGATAGTCCAAACTTGCCTTAAAAGATAACAAAAGATACTAGCTTTGTGGTCCAAAGTAGAGATACCAAAGGAGAAATTGGTGCTCAGTTGTGAAGGTACGCTGATAGCAACTTTTTTTTTTTTTTTTGAGATGGAGTCTTGCTCTGTTGCCCAGGCTGGAGTGTAGTGGCGCGATCTCGGCTCACTGCAACCTCCGCCTCCCAGGTTCGAGCAATTCTCTGCTTCAGCCTCCCAAGTAGCTAGGATTACAGGCTCTCACCACCATGCCTGGCTAATTTTTTTTGTATTTTTTAGTAGAGATGGTGTTTCACCATCTTGGCCAGGCTAGTCTTTGAACTCTTGACCTCGTGATTCACCCGCCTCGGCCTCCTGACGTGCTGGGGTTACAGATGTCAGTCACTGCTTCTGGCCAGTACACTGATAACTATTTTATTTGTCATCATTTTATATAAAACTAGATGGAAAACAGATATTATGTCAGCTGTTTTAGTCTGACAAGGTAAGTCTGATTTGGCCCTATCTGTGTTATGTACTGGTCAGTGACATTGATGCCAGTCTAGTGATTCATTTGTTGCTGAAATGCTGAAGTTGATCAGGGCAGTGTCAGTCTGGTGGCAGTCTGTTGCCCTGGGGCAGTGATACCTGTCACACAGACCAGCCACACCTGAGAGGCCCAGTGACAGAGCCACAGTCATTACATTTCAGTGTGTTCAATTTTAGTTACCAAGATCAGAAAACTGACTGCTGGGGAAGGAGGCTCATTTGGGCTAGCTTAAATCAAAGTGATAGAATGCACAGTATGATTCAGGTTTATAAGGTGATGATATAAGTGTGTTAGTGCTTTTATTTGTATATGTTCATAGAAAATGGCTGAAAATTTTTCATGTAATGCTAATGATACTTTTTGTGACAAGGTTTGGGGTAAATTTTTTCCTTCTTTGTATTTTTCTGCATGGCTCAAATTTTTACAATAATTATGAATCATTTTTCACCAAAAGAATGAAGTAGCTATTTTTAAAGAAAAAGTCATGTGGCTTGCTCCACTCCTGTGCTTCCCTCCTCCAATCATTCTATTTTTTCCCTCCTTCTCTCCCTCCTTTCCTTCCTCTCTTCTACATACCACTATTTGGTAAATATTCACTCTCTGCCACTGTGCTTGGTGCTGGGGATACAGTGGTAAACAACTCAGACACTGTTTCAACTCTCATGGAGCCTACAGACCAGTGAAACAGCTCAAGAGGCCGAAACTTTAATTGTGGCCTCTGCCTACTTGGAATTCATTGATATTCCCAGATGTGTAGATTTGAATGCTTCTCATCAGATTTCATCTGGAAACTTAATCCCATATAGTATTTTGTCTGATTTGTGAATTGCTTTACATGGAAGACATCTAAAAGGCATGGTTGCATTTATTTTTACACTTGATGAATTGCCTTTATTAATAAAAATTTTTTGAAAGAATGTAAAACAGAGGTATAGGGAGTTGGGCAGGAACAGGGGCCACATTTTGATTAATAGGTAATAACTAAATGTACTCATAGCATGTGCATTTTTTTTTGGTCAATATGACTAATAAGAGAACTTTTGAATGGCAGGAAGGCTATGTAAGAGTCCAGGAGCCGGAGATTTTTCTTATGCCATTGAATAAGTCAGTTCACCCAAGAAATAGTGGTGAATGGCAGCTGAGCATTGGAAGGCATAAGGGCCTTTGAGTTTGGGGTCATCTTAGGTAATGCATGGCAGAGTCACAGAATGTATAATCAATCCCACATCTGTCATATGCACATGTAACAGGGGGCTTGAAATTAGTTTTCAAGGGGGGCTTGAAATTAGCTTTAGCTCAAGTAGAGTGGTTTCAAAAATTCACTTTCTTCTGTTTGGTTATGCATCACAATAATTATGCTGAAATCATTGCTGGCTGAAGTATCCCTACCCATTCCTCTCAGAGCAGCTTCTCTTCCTCTCTCCACTTACTTCCACATCTTTGGAGACTTATTCACCACACACAGATCGTATATTAGTAATGAGGCAGGCTGAGATTTTCATGTCTTTCCTCTCCTCTGATACACCATTGGAATTGATTTACCTTAATTTATGACTTCTCATTTCACCCCAGGGCATAAATGACTCATGGCTGACCATGTTCCCCTCAGTGGATTTTTAACCTTTCTTTGCTTAATATATTTATGATAAGGGTCAGAGATGCTTCATTCAAAAGCAGCAGGAGGCCTAATGGCTTCTGGGAGTGAAAGCTTGTTTCTTGTCTTTCAATTTAAGAAAGTTTAAGACAACCCAGCAGTAGAAGTGGGGCTGGGGAACAGAGCATGCTGAGGTTTGGTGGAGATATTACTTGGTTGTCTAGTGGGGGTGAAATGATTTAACAGAGTGCAGATAGTAATAGACGGGGTCTAAAAGATCAATTGATAGGTTTCACACATCAGGCATGCAGCCCTCCTCCTGGAAATGGGCATCCTCTCCTCTCCATCCTAATAGAGAGGGTGAGATGTCATCCAGCTGTCACATTGAAATATGCCTCTTACTAATGACTGCAGAACGATGGGATATTTGAATGCTTTGTGTGAGACTCTCCTTTCTTCTTGATACAGTGATTGGGAATGGAGAGTGAGTTGTAAGGCATAAAAAAAAGATAAAGAAATGACAACTCCCCATTGTCACATGTACCCTTAGTGCAGACTCACAAAATGGTACAGCTGTGTCACAAAGAAGAGTTAAATTCCATAAGTTAAAAATGAAAATATTGTGCATGTTGCTGTGTATATACATATGTCTGAGTAGTTGTTAAAGAGTCTGTAGAAATTTCTCAAACTACTGTGTTCAGTTAGTGTAATGTAGCATATCTATATTTATTGCCTATGAAAAGATTTTATGGCTGGGTGCAGTGGCTCATGTCTGTAATCCCAGCACTTTGGGAGGCTGAGGCAGGAGGACCGCTTGAGGCCAGAAGTTCGGGACCATAGAGAGACCTGGTCTCTACAAAAAAAAACCAATAATAAATATTAATAATAGTAATTTGGCATGCACCACCATGCCTAGCTGTAGTCCCAACTACTTGAGAGGCTCAGGTGGGAGGATCACTTGAGCTTGGGAGGTTGAGCCTGCAGTGAGGTATGATTGTGCCACTGCTTTCCAGCCTGGGTGACAGAGTGAGACCCTATCTCTAAAAAACAAAAACAAAACAATGACAACAAAAACTTTGATGTACTAAGAGAAAAAAGTTTGCCTAATGGGATATACATTGTGAATCTACTTTGTTAAAAGTATATATTTATATAAAAGTTTAGAAATATCTACATTAGAATATTGACAATACTATTGTGCTTATTAATGAGTGGTGAGATTATGGGATGTTTTCTTTTATAATTTTTCTATAAAGATGTCTTATCTGTGTGATAAGACTTGTTAAGTTAAAAATAAAATTCCTGGTAATTTGAGTCTGCCTATTATTACTTAATAAATCTGAGGTAACTTTAAGAATTCCATCTGAAGCAGAGAACCTTGTTGAGGCCAAGGCAGATTCACTGCTTCTAATGCTGCTGCCTCCTTCAACTACTTGATGGCCAAAGTGACTGAACAGCTGGAGCTTCTTAGAGGTTTCCCAGAGCCCTAGTCAGGGCTCTCAGTGTTATTGTTATAATAAAGTAAGTCATATCCGGTAGAGAGAAGATATGAGCTTGGAAATTATTCCAGCTGAAAACTTCCATCTCCACCTGTCCAATTGTGATTGAGAACTGGTTTCTACACCTTCAAAAATATTTCTTCTATGTCTCTAGAAAAAAGAGAAGTACTTTTTTGTCACATGTCTATTTTCATTAAAAAAAAAAAAAAATCCAAAAACTATGTTGGATGACCAGCTCGGAAATGTTGGTGTACTTTCCTCTTTAAATGCATTAAAATCTCTTTACTTTTAAAAATCACTTGTTTGAGCAGCTGTGCTATGAGCAGGAAGTCCATTATCTTCCACTTGAAGTTCACCTATCCCGCATCTCAACCTCCAACTGCCTAAAAACTCTGGGGCTCATTTGTTTGAATGAGGGGAACCAGCCCTCTCTATCAAAAGCCAGAGTCTTCCATGGCCATTGTCTCTTAGAGCCACAAGGTGTTGCTGTTGCTGTTGGTTCCCGTTGCTTATAGTGCCTGGTCCTTGCACAAGACATGGTGTTCCCAAGCTTGGACTCTAGGACTATTGTTCTTTTTTTTTTTTTTTTTTTTTTTTTTTGAGACGGAGTCTCGCTCTGTCGCCCAGGCTGGAGCGCAGTGGTGCGATCTCGGCTCACTGCAAGCTCCGCCTCCCGGGTTCACGCCATTCTCCTGCCTCAGCCTCTCCGAGTAGCTGGGACTACAGGCGCCCGCCACCACGCCCGGCTAATTTTTTGTATTTTTAGTAGAGACGGGGTTTCA
Organism: Symphalangus syndactylus; assembly: GCF_028878055.3. NCBI lineage: Eukaryota > Metazoa > Chordata > Mammalia > Primates > Hylobatidae > Symphalangus > Symphalangus syndactylus. Next base: position 87,337,262 of record NC_072436.2, read on the forward strand.
CCGTGGTCTCGATCGCCTGACCTCGTGATCCGCCCGCCTCGGCCTCCCAAAGTGCTGGGATTACAAGCGTGAGCCACCGCGCCCGGCCTGGACTATTGTACTCTTAGGGGACTCTCACAAGGCTGATCATTGTCTCCCAAAGCACAGGACATAGCCATATGCTCTTCCTGCCCCAAACTCTTAGTTTTTGATCCTGAGTCACCAGCCCAGAATCTCCAGGGAATTTTTTTTCTTAGGGCCTTTTGTCTTTTCATGCCACTGTGTCTTGGTCACATCCTCCCTGGTCCACCCCAAGTGGTAAGTCTAATTTTGAACCTCGGAAAGCATGGATGCTCTATTAGACTTCTTATTTCCGTTCTCCCAGTGCTCTCCGATCATCTTGTGGAAGAACCCAGCAGGAGGGTGGTCAATGTGATTAGGCCATCTGTGTTTGCTAATTGTCCATATTGGAAGTTAGGCTCCTACCCTTCCACAGAGACTCGGAGATAGGAGGAGTATCTTTCTTGATGATTACATTTCAAAGGGATGGTTTCCACGTCCTTGAGAAAGACATTCTTCAGTCATAGAACATTTACATCTCAAAGGGGCATATAAAAATGTGCAATTGAATTTTTTTTTTTGAGACAGAGTCTCACCCTGTCACCCAGACTGGAGTGCTTTGGCAAGATCATAGTTCACTGTAGCCTCAAACTCCCATGCTCAAGGGATCCTCCTGCCTCAGCCTCCTGAGTAGCTGAGACTACAGGTGTATGCCATCATGCCAAGCTATCACATTTTTTAAATTTTTGTAGAGATGGGGTCTCACTATATTTCCCAGGCTGGTCTTGAAATCCTGGCTTCAAGGGATCTTTCCATCTCGGCCTCCCAAAGTGTGATTACATGCATGAGCCACCATGCCCAGCTCCAATTGCAAATTATATAAAGTAAATGCTCTAAGGGAAGTCAGAGACCTGTGAGCAGGTAGAAGTCTGTCTAACGTTTAATCAAGCTGAGGGGAACATTAAGGTCAACTTGGTGAGAAGCAGCCGTCAAATAGCCTCAATATAATCCCAAAAGGTTCTAACTCATCTCTTCTCCACCCTCATTCCCAATGTGAGTGGCTTGCTCTGTATGTACACAGCTAAAATTGAGTTTTCTATGGCAGGGGCCGAAGTCTGCCTTATGGCAAATTGTGCCGTATACTCGACATGGGTTAAGGTACTGTGCCAAATTTGGTAGTATTCCTCTTTGTGGAGAATGGATACTTCATACAGGGATTTAGGTACTGAGGGAATTAAGAAATTACACCTCCTTAATGGGATGTTACACTGCAAGTTGGGGAGTCTATATTTCTCTTTTTGGTGACTACTATGTACATTTTCTGCTGCAAAAAACCAAACTGACATCAATATTCTCTCGACACCTCCAGTCAGCACACAAAGAGAATCCACTTCCTTGGAGGTCACCTTGATGCTATTTTCTATTGTACATGATTTTAAAATATATTGTGATAAATCTCATTTGTTCTCTTATTCAATGGTTAAGGGAACACTTAAGGGAGTTGGTGAAATATATTTAGTTGATAGAATTTTAGAGATGATTTTAAATTCCATATAACCATCTTAAGATTTGTATGAGAAATTATGACCAAAATTATTAGCTCTGTTTAGATCAAGATGTAATAAGGAAACCTGTCCAATTAGGAACTAGTTCTGTTTCTCTCTGCTTTTCAAATTGGGTTCTACAAATATGAATGTTACTGAGCACCTTCATAAGGGACATGTTGTGTTTGTTCTATTCATCACCAGTGAGAAGTAACTTCACATTTTCATTGCTAATAATGTCCTTGCAAAGTATATTGACACTTCAGTCATTTTTGAACCAAATCAACAAATAATGAGGGGCTGTTCTGTGAAATCCACCCACACAGTTCTTGCTTGCAAATGATGCAGGCTGTTGAGGTGCCAAGATGCAGATGACATGTGGATAGTGTAATAATAACAGACCACCTAAATAAATGTTCAAAACATCAACAGGTTTCATTTGAAGGTGTGTAAATAGCTACAAAACAAACTTGGTGGACATTAATTACTACAGGAGGTGAGAGGACTAGAAGAACATGCATAAAATGGATCTCAGAAATGAATCTCCCAAGCCTGCTTTGTCTTTCCCTGAAACCCATTTGCTTAGTGCTTCGTGCATATATCCATGAGTTATTCTCCCCATGCATATGCTGCTTCCTGCTTTCCCACTTTGCTGTGACTACCCTTCATTGCAGATAAAAGGATCCTCTCTTAATTCCTTCTGTTCACCATCCTATATAATACTCCTGCCTCCACATAAGCTCTCCTCTCTGCTGGAAGGTCTTTATTTCAATTGTGATTCTCCTTTGTTCCTTCTACCTTGCTAACTTTTCTCAGTTAAAACTCATTGCCTCTTTCAGAAGTTCTACCTAGAGCTCTGTGTCTCCCTTGAGTTTCCTCCATTATTCATTGTAGAGCAGGGAGGGCATGGGGGTGGCCTGAGTTCAAATATTTGCTCTGCTGGGTTCTGCGTAACAAATTTCTTAACATCTCAGAAACAGTTTCCTCATCTTTAAAGTGAGGCTATCTATGATTGATTTTTAATATGATAAGAATTGTGGATGTATGCTACAGGCATATATATTAAAGAAGCCATGAACTTTTTCTTTTCCCAATGAAGTGTATTCATGCCTACACTTGTATCTGGCACACAGTAGATTGTTTTCTAGTGCCTCCAAGTTTTTAAAATATTTTGATGAGAGTTGATAATTGGTAGCAGGAGTAACATTCTGATACGAGCTACTCTGCTGTTAGAAGTGGAACTCTCATGGTCTGGAGAAAGACTCCTGTGTGGCTGAACCTGTCCAGCTGTGGGTGCAGCCTTGTACCAGGCAGCCCAACCCTGACCTAAAGTAAATTCCCAGGAGAAGTCTTTCCTGGGATTTGAATTTGCAGTAACAGGTGTGAACATTCTAGCGGCAGTTTGATCATGTATGATACTATAAACAGGACACCCCCACAAAAAAGTGGAAGTCTCTAGAACAGATTGATTTTTTTTTGCTTTTTATTTTAAACATTTTTAAACTAAAAAAATTAAATGTACAGACAATAAGATGGGCCTTTTTTGGTGTATAGTTCTTTCACATTCATAGTTTCTTGTTCAATAATTATTTGGTGAATGAATGAGGCAGCCAATATAGTACTTGGCACAAAGTTGGCTCTCAGTGTATACTTGTATATATGTAAGTGTATATACACTTACTGTCGCTACCGCTAGCACTCTGCATAGTTTTTTGGTAGCACATATCTCACTAAATCAGTGCCACCATTAGACTTGACTTAACAGAGCCGTGTCCTGGGTCCTGTGCATCGGGCTATTCATTGTGTGGTCCACTGATAGACATCTTATGAGAACTGTTAGAAATGAAAATTCTTGGGCTGCACCCCAGACCCACCAAAGCCTCACCTCTGGGGGTGGAGTTCAGGAATCCATGCTCTAACGCAGTTTCTAGGTGGTGCTCATGCAGGTGTTTGCCAAGCACTGCTTTAGAGGGCCCTGCTCTGTTGTTTTTGTAATGTCCCTCTTGATGGGTGCCCCAATCCTTGAACACACTTCAAACCCAGGCTCCAAAACCCTCTGCCCCGAGTCTATTTCCAGAACATTTGTAGGTCTTTTTATTTGATCCATCAAGGGTCAGCTTTTTGCAGGGGCTGTGGATAGAGCTTGGACATGTGAAGGTGTCCACATGTGTGTGCCAGACCCCTTGCCAGGCAGCCTGGAGCTGGGGGAAGGAAGAGAAGGGCAGTAAGCCACAGGATGCATTTTTTTTTCTGTTCTGCTAGTTCTAAATTGGAATCTGTCTTCCAGGTAATTTTGAAGTTATATTTATTAAGATTGTAGGAAAGAACATATTTTATGTAACTGCTTGCTAGCTTGAATTGTATAATTTAGACATTCTAATATATAATATGCAGACCCCTATTTTTACCCTCAGCCTGAGGCCTGCAAATGTTAAGGTTGAGCTTCTCCTGAATTCTTAATGTTTCCTTTCTGTGTTCTCCACTGGGCTGGGAACTCCTTGGTGGCAAGGACTGGGGCTTCTTTGACCCTGTAACTCTATTGTCTTGTGCAGTGCCTGGTGTAAGTGACTTAGTAAATGTGTGCTGACAGGTGAATAAATGAATGAATTCCTTTATGAAGGTTGGGGCTGTCAGGGAAAACTCTGTGGGGGAGTTGCTGGGCCAACATGGTTGTTCCTGGGTAGGGTTGGTGAGTCCATGGTAGACAGATGAAGTGTCCTTGAGCAGGCACCACTTTCTACTGTTGGCACATAAATTGTTGGAATGAGGGAAAATTAAGGGAGTATAACATGGACATGATATCATCTGGTGGAACTGATTCCTCAGACCAAACAAAACCAAATAATCTTTACAGTCTATGCAAGGTGAGTGTTACGGACTGAATATTTGTGTTACCCCCGAATTCATGTGTTGAAGCCCTAACACCCAGGGTGACTGTATTTGGAGATGGGACCTCTAAGGAAGTTAATTAATGTTAATTGAGGTTATAAGGGTGGAGACACCAGAGACCTCCATCTAGTCTCTCCGTCTCTTTGAACCTCTCTCATTCTCTGTGTGCACACACCAAGGAAGGGCCACGTGAGAACACAGTGAGAAGGCAACCATCCACAAGCCAGCAAGAGCGCCCTCACCAAAAAGTGAACCTTGCTGTAAGCTTGATCTTAGACTTTCCAGCCTCCAGAATGGTGAGAAAATAAATTTCTATTGTTTAAGACACCCAGACTGGTATTTTGTTATGGCAGCCTGAGCTGACTAATACAGCGGGAGAAAAAGAACCAAATGCCACAGATTAATTAGATGTAATGAAAACAGCTGTCAAGCTAGTCCTAAACCTTGGCTTACTACAATTAAGTGTTCGATACAAACTAATTAAATTAGCAGTTCCCAGGTGTTGGTTTTATAGACAGTATAAATTATGCATTGAGGCAGGAAGCTCTGTTCATACCGAGGACTTATTTTGTTGGTTCTTGTTTTATGTGTGGCATTTGTTTCTGGCTTTATTATAGTTACTTATGTCAGATATATCATAAAGTAGCATAATTGAATAATTGCATGTTGACTATTTAGATAGCTTTATATTTTGATTTTTTTCCCTCTCTTTGAAATTCTTCTTTTGCCAACAAAGGCTGGATTCCATAGACATTCGCAAATCTTGCTGGCTCAGTATCAGGGAAAGCTGAAAACAAAAGCTTTATAAGTATAAGATGTATTATTAATGCTTGCTGCTGTGAAACGTTGATAATAAATAAGAGCTGATTGTATCCACTGCAATTTCTCACTCAATTTTGATGGCTGGGGAAGAGCATAGATTTCCAAGCAGAGTGAAAACAGGTTGTCTTGGTTTCTGCTCTCTTTATTAATGCAGGGTGGCAGCTGCATTGTTTCTTGCTAGTGATGGCTTAATGCACTTGTTTGGACTGCTATTCAGTTGTCATTTTCAAGGGGACATCTGGCATTTGGACTGTTTTTGAGAGGCCATTGGGTTTTTTCCCATCTAAGCATTTCACCTGATTCTCTTAATAAACTTGATGGTTTGTAAAATTCAGCCAACTAACCAATGTTCATTAACAATCTACTTTATGTGCCAGACAGTGGGCCAAGCTTGGAGAAAGTTGTGAAGCAGAATGAAGCCTGTCCTGGTTCACAGAGAACCTAGAGTGTGATTGAGAAGTTAAGACACACGCAAAATCACAGTGAATCACATGCTAGTTGGATGTGCCAAGTACTAATTGTGCTGTGCAAAATAGGCCATCGTTTCAGGATGGAATCACTTCCAGGGGAAGAGATACAGGGTGGTCCAGGAGAAGTGTGCAGCACCAGTCCAATATCTCCTTGAGCAGTGTTTTTCAAACTGCATTGACCCTGCCTGATTATTTCTCCTCTTCTTCTTCTTCTTCTTCTCCTTCTCCTTCTCCTTCTCCTTCTCCTTCTCCTTCTTCTTCTTTCTTCTTCCTCTTCCTCTTCTTCTTCTTCTTCCTCTTCCTCTTCCTTCTCCTCCTCTTCTCCCTTCTCCCTTCTCCCTTCTCTTTCTTCTCCCTTTTCTTCTTCTTCTTTTTTTTTTTTTTGACATGGAGTTTCACTCTTGTTGCCCAGGCTGGAGTGCAATGGCGTGATCTTGCCTCACTGCAACCTCCGACTTCTGGGTTCAAGAGATTCTCTTGGCTCAGCCGCCTGAGTATCTGGGATTACAGATGCCTGCCACCATGCCCAGCTAAGTTTTGTATTTTTAGTAGAGACGGGGTTTCACCGTGTTGGCCAGGCTGGTCTCGAACTCCTCACGTCAGGTGATCCACATGCTTCTGCCTCCCAAAGTGCTGGAATTATAGGCGTGAGCCACCATGACTGGCCTGACACTGATTTATAGGAAGAAAAGTACTTGATGTCAAACTGTACACCTATATGGATATGAATCACAGAAAATGAAGATTCACCAGATAATACTTAACCCTTTCTATGTGCTGTGCACTTTTTTCTATTTATTTTTAACACTTTATGAAAACACTCTATTTTATGAAAAACAATAGTAGTTGCACGCAATAAATTGTTAAGTGCCCCTTTAATTGGTTGCCATCCTGCGTTAATTAATTGTCTGGATTCTCCAGAGAAACAGAACTAATAGAATCTATCCTTCCTCTCTCTCTCTCTCTGTCTCTCTCCCTACCTACCTACTTACCCACCTATCTATAATCGATCTACTATAAGGAATTGGCTCATGAAATATGGAGACTGAGAAGTCCTAAGATACACAATCAGCAAGCTGGAGACCCAGGAGAGCTGATGGTGTAGTTCCAGTCAGAGTCTGAGGGCTTGAGAACCAGGAGACCCGATGGTATAGTTTCCTGTCCAAGTCTGGAGGCAGGAGACCAATGTCCCAGCTTGAAGACAGTCAGGTAGAGAGAAGGAATTCTTTCTTACTAAGCCTTTTATCTCTTCAGACCTTCTAGGGATTGTGGAGGGCTATCTGCTTTACTCAGTCTTTTGATTCAGAAGTCAATTGCATACAAAAGCACCCTCATAGACACACCTAGAAATTATGTAGAACTAAATATCAAGGCACCCTGGGGCTCAGTCAAGCTGACACATAAAATCACTCGTTACACACTCACAACCTGAAAATTTCTGTGGTAGAGGCCCGACTTAAAATTCCATAGCTGCTTCCCACTAGGCCACCTCCCTATTCTCCTCTCCATGCCATCCTATAATTGGAAGCCCATGAAGTCACTAGTATCTCTGCAGTGGATTACCTAGGGGTTCATCAGATAAACAGAACAAATGGAATATATATAGTTACATAGAATATGCTAATCATCAAATGCTAATCATCATCAAATGCTAATCTCTTCTGAAAACACCCTCACAGACACATCTAGAAATAATGTTTTACTAGCTTTCTGGCATCCCTTAACCCAGTCAAGGTGACATATAAAATTAACCGTCACATGCATTTAAGGATTATTAGTAACGGAGTGATATCGTCTATTAGATTAGAAATCACATTTTGGAAAGATTACTCTGTAATTACTCAGTAAAGAGTGTATTTCTAAGAATTTAGTTGTGGTGATATCAAAAGGCTTCAAATATAGACCATATACTTTTGGAGTGGGTAGAATGGATATGGAGTATAGATCAGTGTTTCTTGAGCATGAGACCTCGAGTGCTTGTTAAAACACAAGTTGCTGGGATCTACTCACAGAGATTATGGATTAGCAAATCTAGGATGAGGCCTTGGAATTTGCATTTCCAACAAGTTTCTGGGTGATGCTGATGGTGCTGGTACAGGGACTACACTTTGCTTATTTAGTGCAGTAGTAGGAAGAATAATTACCCTCAAAGATGTTTATGTCCTAATCCCTGGAGCCTGTAGATATTTTATGCTAGATGGTAAAGGGAAATTAAGGCTTCAGATGAAATTGATTTATAATTAATTTATTAATTAATAAATCAATAAGTTAAGGTTGCTACAGAGCTGATTTTGGGGAGATTATCTTGGATTATCTGGGTGGGCCCAATGTAATCACAAGGATTCCTGAAATTAGAAGAGGGAGGCAGAAGAGAATTAGAGAGAGATGCTGACTACTGAATTTAAAGTCTCTGGCTTTGGAGTTGGACAATGGGACCATGAGCCAAGAATGCAAGCAGACTCTAGAAGCTGGAAAAGGAAAGAAAATGGATTCGTGCCTAGACTCTCCAGAAAAGAACACAGCCCTGACACTTTGATTGTAGCCCCCTAGGACACATATTAAAGTTCTAATTTACAGAGCTGTAAGATAATGAAGTTGTATTGTTTTAACCCACTAAATTTGTGGTAACTTGTTACAGCAGCAAAAGGAAACTAGTACAAATGCCTCCAGGAACTGCAGTGGGTACTGGGAACACAAAGGTGAAAACCACTTATTCAATGACTTTGAGCTTCCCTATTTTTATTTTGCCCCTGCTCCCATCTCAGGGCCAACCACAGAAAGCCAAACATGTATCCCAAACCAGTCACTTAAGATGTCCTGCCTCCATCCTTGCCATGCCAACAACCTCCAACCAGAGCATATGTGATTGATAGATCATATAAAGCGTTTCTACTCCCCTGCCTACCTTTGAATCTCTGCCAATCACAAGCGACGGTGGCTGACTCCCTTGCTATTGCAAGCCCTGAATAACCTCTGTTTGTCCTCATTTAGGTGATCTTCATTTATTTTCAAAAGACATAGTGCTCCCCTTTTTTTCTTTTCTTAGTCACTGATTATTCTAGTGCAGTGGTTCTCTACTGAGGGTAATTTTCCCCTCCTTCTCAGAACCTGGGAAATTGCAATGTCTGCAGATAATTTGGTTGTCACAACTGGGGTATGCTACTGGCATCTAGAGGGTAGAAGCAAGCAAAGGTGCTAAACATCCTAAAACGTACAGAGCAGTCTGCAACAACGAAGATTTATCTGTACTAGAATGCTGATAGTACTGACATTGAGTAATCCTGCTCTAGTGGTAGAAACTTCTGGCCTCCATGCAGTAGGGAGGTGTGTGTGGAGGGGTCTTTTTATGCAAGTAGGACAGTAGTACTAACATAAGACAAACGTGTCTAGCAATCTAGCTACACAATTCACTGTGACTAGGCTCATTCTTGCAGTAAATATAGTCTTTGCTTCTGCTTCCAAAATAGAATGTGACCTCCTTTGTCCTGAACAAATAGCAAAGGCTAACGTTTCATTTTGTGCCTCTGCTTAGTAACTCCTAGAGATCTATAACATATGTAAAAACATGCTAATATATTTAAATCTACTTAACTTTGTATATATGTATGAGATATGACTATCATGTGATATTTCCATGTATGAGTTGTGGAAATGGTCTCTTTCCTTCATAGCTATATCATACACACAGATACACATACACAACTTTGTTTCCAGCTGGCTCAATTTGCAAAACAACTTCCCTAGTTCTCTTCTTCCATTCTCCCTCCAGTCAAATGGGGTTGTATTTAGTTTGAGCCTTATGTATCCAAGACATTCTCATCTCTGGATCTTCCGAGCTGATTTGAAATGCAAGCTATGGAAGCCTCCATATTTCTCATGCATTTAAAACAAAGCTGCGGTTTGAGATTTCTTCCATAGACTGACCTTTAGTGTTTCTGATTGACAAGCTCAGGAAGAAAGAGACAAGAAAGACCTTAGCTGTGAAGAGAAGCATTCTGAATCCTTTTGCTCTGACATTTTGCAAGCTCACAGACTAATTAATCAATTTCATTAAAAAAGAGAGAATGTTGCCATGGTATCACAAGGCATGTTTATACTGCCACATTAAGATTTCAGGGTATTTTTAATTGTTAATTACCCATTGCTGCTGCTGCTGCTTTTTTTTTTTGAATTGGGAAAGGCCTTAAAATTTCTTTTTTTGATTATGCAGTTTTCTGCTGGTGTTTTCTGAGGTTGAGATACTAATTGAAACAGAGCTGCCTCTCTTATTTGGAGGAAATAAGACCACCTTTGGAGCCCTGGTTTTGTGTAAGATTTGATTGAAAGTTCCATGCAGATCATTCTACCAGCCTGTCTTCAATGCACATGCTTTTGCACAAGACACCACTAATTTATCACAAGAAGTGTGACCCAGAAGGAGTTTTATCTATAATGTATGTAAGATATGCTTGTGAAATATTTCCAGAAATATTCATTTCTAGCATTTTGTTTCCCCATAGCATCACAGAAATATTTGGTGTTGATAATAAAACTGGTGACATTTTGCCCTGAATGATAGTTTTCTGAAAGTATCAAGGGAATTAAAAATGCCCAGTTTCATTTAAAGAAACTGTTAACTACTTGAAATAACAAGTAGCACTCTGATTATTTAAAGAGCTTTTTCTTAGCATGTTTTCTAACTCCTAGTCATCAAAGATGGGTGAGGATGTGGAAAGAGAAGGTGCAATGTAGCTTTTGCATTAGATCAGAATGAAACCTTTCTTATTAAAGTAGACTAGGAATAACAATAATAAAAACAAGCAGACAGAAGCCTTCTCCTGCATCTTATAAAGGATTTTGGCAATGTGTACGGTAATTCTTTTCTCTTTTCTCATTTGATTTACTATAAACTGTATGCTAAAGAAGATTTGGAATCTTACTTTAAAAAATGAATAATGAAAAATATAAATGTGTGCCTGTCTTTCATAAGGGACAGTCTAGCTAGTGTGTCTGCCTCTGGGTCTCATTTATGCATTACTATTAGTGTTGAATCGGTGGCTTACATTGTAATAGTCATTTATGACATATGCTTATTTATAAGATATATTTGAAGCTGATATCTCAGCTTTTTCATGTAGCTCAGCACAAAGTGGTGCTCCTGGAAAAAAAACACTTTTTCAAGGACAAAGGTAGTGTCCCGGCAATGATGTCTATAAAGAACATCTCAGAAATGGAGTGCCTTTCAGTGCAGCAACATTTTACACCAATAGGAATTCTCATTTTCGTGTGCAGACTACCAAGCTGCTTTGTGACTTGGCCTGGCACTCACTCTCATGATGCCTCTATCCTCATTGGTTCCACATGAGAACAACAATTAGAATTGCCTAGTAGCATGACTGTGGACAGCCAGTCTAGGTGAGTGAAAATCCAGCTCTGTGGTATAAAAAGTACTCTGTTTTCGGCTATTTCCTGCATTCAAAAAAAATCATACATTGCAAAATGTGTACTGAAAAGTTGTCAACACATACCTGGGTAGAATATTTGTAAGTTTGATTGTAGCAGCTATTAGCCTTTTAATTAGAATGAAAGTATTACTGTAAATTGGACCTTTGGCCAGGATGATTGATCTAGGCAAAATCTCCATTATCTACTGGTGCATTTTGGTTGTACAGTGTATGACCTTCAGCTGCAATTGCACAAAGACAATACAAACTCCAGACCCTCTGCAATCTAACAAAATTCGTTCAACTAGTATTGAGTGCTCCTTAAGTGTTGGTGCTTGAGCTAGGGGCTGGAGATAGTACTAAAAATAAGACACAGTCCTTGTGCTTAGGATGAAGAAGCTTAGAATATACTAGATGGAAGGATACAGACAAGAAGAGGTAAAATACAGTGTTCATGTAGTTAGCCTAGTTTGACTTTGATTTGGAGTCAGGGCTTACTGAAAATCTACTGCAATTTGCAGTAGGAAATGAATATTTAGTTCTTATTTTCAGGCTGTAATAACAAAATATAATAAGATGGGTAGTTTATAAACAACAGAAACTTATTTCTCACAGTTCTGGAGGCTGAGAAGGCCAAGATCAGGGCACTGGCAAATTCTGGGTCTGGTAAGGGCTTGCTTCCTGATTCATAGAAGGTCTTTTTCCCTCTATAATCTCACATGATAGGAGGCATGAGGGATCTCTTTGGGGCCTCATTTAAAAGACATAAATTTTATTCATGAGGGTTCCATCCTTATGACCTAATTACCTCCCAAAGACCCTACCTCGAAATAACATCACACTGGGGATATCAACAAATAAATTTTTGGAGGAGGAGGGAGTAGAAATTTAGCCTATGGCAGTTCCTTTCCCAGTTGCTTTAGGAACACAGGGGAGTGATGATCTAGCACATCCTTAGGGAGCTTACTTTCTAGATTAATTTAGCGTCTCTGCTATATCCTAAAGGGTAGATTAGTGTTAATGATGAAGCGATTGGGGCTTGAGGTGAAGGAGTACGGGGCAAAGGCTGAGGAAGACCATTTGGGAGATCCATGGCTGGCTGGTGGAAGCTGTGCTCAGATCATGCATTTACCATAATGGAAATGTGACATAAGGCTAGGAATTATCTGTGTGTTGATTTACACAGGCTGTGACTCTCCCTGGAGTGTCTCAGATGCATGTGATGTGCATGAATGCTGGGTTTGGATCAGTGAGCTGAAAGATGCAGGGCATCACATCTGGCTGGATGAGTCCATATTGATTGCGGACTGGGGAAGAACCATGAGTACTATTCATTCCGGAAGAGTAGGAAGCAGGATGTATGTTCAGTGAGGTTCGCTGGCTGACCCTGAAGCCACGTTTAGCTATGGTGAAATGACCTATGGAAGTCATGCATGGTCATTTTCTTTACCTCCCAGCAGAAGATCTATGTCTGTTAAACATAGTCACATAATCCCAGTACTAGTCTCAATTTCAAAGCAATTAGGAGGCTTTAGCTGAAGTTTTACTAGATGAGAAATAAATATACCGAAAGGTCAGCTTTCATCCTGTTTTGGAGGAAGATGTATGAGAATGTGTGATAAGAACTCACAAAGCTAGGCTGAGAAAGAAAACAGTCAGAAAACTGACATTACCTTCATTTTCATAATTTACAGAAAGTCTATTTAAAGAAGGCAGTGATTTGTTCAACCTGGGTGTTATAATGTCTACACCCTGACATTTTGTGTGTGCCATCTACCACATTTACCAGACCCTGGGCATGGTGCCAGGAGTCAGCATGCTGATCTCTGGTTGGAAGTCGGCATTTCCTGGGTGTAGAGTCCTCCAGTGATGATGGGGACAGAGGAATCAGTATTTCCATAAGTAGCAGACACTATTTTCCTGGAAGAGGCAACAAAGCTGAATGAGACAGCATTGGCTGGCTAGGGGTAGGAAACTAGAGTTTTAGTCTCAGCTCAGGTGTAGTTATTTGATTGGTTGTCATTTAATCTCCATACCTCAGTTTTCTTCTCCCCTATCATTAAAATAATCAGTAATATCTGCCTCATCCTCATTATAAAACTGTTGTAAGTTCTGATGGGATTATGATATAAAGCACTATAAGGAAAAGTCAATGGCAATTAGCATAAGTAGTCATTTATATCTCAGTCATTGTCTTAGTGCTTTTGGGTTGCAATAACAAAAATACCACAGACTAGGTGGCTAATGCACAATGGAAATTTATTTCTAATGGTTCTGAAGGCTGGGAAGTTCAAGATCAAGGCATTGGGAGATTCAGTGTCTGGTGAGAAGGCCCACTTCCTTATAGGTGGCCATCTTCTCATTGTAACATTATGTAGTAGAAGGGACAAGGAAGCTGATATGGTTAGGCTTTGTGTCCCCACCCAAATCTCATCTTGAATTGTAATCCCCAGGTGTTGAGGGAGAGAACTGGTGGAAGGTCATTGGATCATGGGGGCAGTTTCCTCCCCAAGCTGTTCTCATGATAGTGAGTTCTCATGAGATCTGATGGTTTTATGTGTTTGGTAGTTCCTCTCTTGCTCACTTCTTCTCTCTCCTGCTGCCCTGTGAAGAGGTGCCTTCTGCCCTGATTGTAAGTTTCCTGAGGCCTCCCTAGCTATGCAGAACTGTGAGTCAATTAAACCTATTTTCTTTGTAGATTACGCAGTCTCAGGCAGCTCTTTATAGCAATGTGAAAACAGACTAATATAGGAGCTTTCTGGGGCTTCTTTTATAAGGGCACTAGTTCTACTCATGATTGCTGTGCCCTCATGATCTAATCACCCTCTTTCTTAGTCTATTTTCTGTTTCTATAACTGAATGCCTGAGATTAATTAATTTATAAACAAAAAAATGTATTTCTTACAGTTCTGGAGGCTGGGAAGTTCACAGTCAAGCGGCTCATCTGATGAGGGCCTTCTTACTGCATCAAAACGTGGTGGAGGACATCACATGGTGAGAGAGCTCATGAGAGGGGACTAAACTGGTTTTTATAACAGGCACATTTTTGTGATAACTAACTCACTCTTGTGATACTCATTAATCCATGAATGACTCCGCCTTTTTGACTGCCCAATCACCTCTTAAAGTCCCCATTTCTTAACACTGCTATATTGGGGATTGTCTCAGTCTGATTGGTGTTGCCATAACAGAATACCTGAGACTGGGTAATTTATACACAAGAGGGGTTTCTCTAGTTCACAGTTCTGTGGGCTGGGAAGTACAAAAAGCATGGTAGTGGCACCTGCTTGGCTTCTGGTGAGGGCTTTCGTGCTGCATCACATCATGGTGGAAAGCCAAAGTGGAAGCAGACATGTGTGAAGAGACAAAACCTGAGGGATGCCATTGCTTTATAACAACCCACTCTTGAGAGAGCTAGTTTATTCCCAAGATAATTATTTCAGTCTCACCAGGGCAAGAATCACTATTGTGACAATGGCACCAAGCCACACATGAGGGATTCTTCAACATCGCTGAAATACCTCCCAGCATGCTAGATTGGAGATCAAATTTTGACATGAGTTTTTGTGGGGACAAACAAATCATATTCAAATCATAGTAGAGATTAAATTTCAACATGAGTTTCAGAGGGGACAAACATTCAGATCATAGCACCACCCAAAGACACTCTCTCCTAATACCATCCATCACCTTGAGGGTTAGGATTTCAACATACAAATATCGGAGGGACACAAACATTCAGATGATAGCAGTCGAATTATATTGTGATATCATGGGCCACAATTATTTAAATAACTTACCAATTATTTTTGCAGACAATTGAAGATTATAACTTTAAATCAAGCATTTAACAATCACCACCCTTTAATGAAATGCATGACACTTTTTATGGCCATTAAAACTTAGGTGACACTGAGCATGATAGTCCAAGGCATTGGTAAACTTTTTCCTATTATGGGCTGTGGAGTAAATATTTTATACTTTGTGGGACATACAGGCCCGGTCACCACTTTCACTCTGCTGTTGTAGCATGAAAGCAGCCATAGATGATTTGTTAACTAATAAGGGGGTTGTTTTCCAATAAAACTTTACACAAATTGGAACCAAGCTGTATTAGTCTTTTGGGACATAGTCTGCCAACTCCTGCTTTAGCCTAATTTCAAAGGGGTGGGAAATATAACTCAACCATTTTCCCAGAGGATGTTGTACTGGAATATTTGTGAGAAACAGTGTTCAGCTGTTTAAGTATAAGCATGGCATAGGCAGTTGGTAAAGTTTAATTTGATTTGGAGTTTTCGCAAGTGAGTAAAATGGATGGCGGTTAGGTAATTAGTGGTGTTTTTAAGGCAGTGATTATTACACCTTTAGCTAGGTGAGCAAAAGAGAGAGGACATGAAGGGGAGGCAGGTGGCAAACATTGTTAGGGTCAATGCATTGGTGGTTTTGATGAAGTCAAAAAAATCTTGAAATGGAAATAATAGTTCGAGTGTGCCAAATGGATAAATTATGGTGGTCAGCAAGTAGAATGCTGAAATTTTTGGAAGCGGTTTAGCTATTGTTATAAAGTTGGGGGTAGAGGTGAAATGGAGGAAAAAGCTTGCTAGAGATGAGGAGGTCAAACCGCACAGAGGCCAGGATGTTGAATTGCTCATCCAGGTAGTTACCAGAGTCATCAAGGTTGTGACCCAGTGTAGAAGTAAAGAGGAAAAACAGTAAACTAGGTGCTAAATTTATTGGTGGATGAAGGGGGAGGTCCTGGGAGGTCCGTAGGGGTATTAAGAAAATCTGAAGTTTGGATCTCCAAGTGTGTTGGGATTTTTGAAGGAAGAGTGATGACGAATGATTTGGAAAGCCATGTCCTGTGGCAAACAGTCCAGATACAAAACAATCCCATTGCTGCTTCTTCCTGGGCACACAGACTACTTCATCATGTTCAGTGTGGTCATGTGATATGGTCTAGACAGTAGAATGGGGATGGCAGTGATGCCCAGCAATTTCAGGCCCTCCCCTTAAAAACCATTTATGGGCAATGCTCCATTCTTTCTCTTCTCTTGTCTGCTGGATGGTTGCAGAGGATCACTGGAGGACTTCCAGGCTGTATATGGGAGATGCACTTGATAGCAGTAACAACTCAAGGATTACCATGAGAATGACCCTGTATGGCAGACACACCTGCATGTGTGTTTAGATTTTTGAGCAAAGGAATCTGGGAGTGGCCAATCCAGAGATTTATTCTTTATCTGTGAGGAACATCTGAATCCTCTTCCATCCTGTAAAACGCAGGCTGTACAGGGTATCTAGGCCCTTTGCTTTGGATTAGATGAAGGTTGCCAGGTGGATGTTGTTAGGGGGATAGTGATAGGTGAAAATGCTATGTAAACTGCATGCTTTTTGCAAATGGTGGCGGTTCTCCTGCCCATTCTGCCACCAGTGGACCACTCTGAATGTTAAGTTCCTCTCAATAGACCCTATGTCTCATTTGCTGGCTTTGGGTCTCTTCAGCCTCTTGAACCTGGTGCCTCTATCTGATGGCTGCTACTTTGCCTTGACTTGTATGGACACCTGCTATTGCAGGCATATCCCAGCAAGCATGCCACCCAGAAAACCACCAAACAGGGACTAGAGAGTTGTGTGCAGCCTATGGGATCCCTGTTAATATCAACAGTGACCAGCACTCACACTTTACTGGAGATCCTGGATAACCACTAGTATTTGCACCTGCCCTACAACCCTACACCAGCAGGGTTGACTAAATGGGTGAATGGACTGTTGAAGCAACAACTCCATTAAGGGATGCACTCTCTGGCTCTGTGGACACAGCACTTAGCAACAGCCAAATGCAGGCTGAATGAACATGAACATTCTCATCACCCCAGCGCATGTTCTCTCCTGATACAGGACCTGATAGCACCATCAGGATCTAGGTAGATAGTGTAAGGGACACTATACCTTCGCTCCAACCTGGGACTCAAGGTAATCTCTATTGCCTTTGCCACAGGATTTACCCACTGGGGAGTACATGATTACATGGGCCTGGAAATGGCAAATCAGCTTCTGATGGTTCTATTTATCTGCTCCAAGGGGGAAGGGCCTAGAATAGGATGTACAGGTTATGCCTATTTTACATCCTACTCCCCTTTGTATTTCTAAAATAATGATTCCCAGTCTTCCTTTTTGTAAGGGGACAATCATCCTCTCATTATAGAACACTGTAATACCTCCATTGTCTTACTCTAGCCTCCTGCAGTGCATCACAGAGGGGGCCAATCCATTTGGTATTGGAAACCAGGCACCAGGCCGCTGCCAGGCGTAGTGTGCTCTCAGAATGACACAACTTCTTGTGTCCTGTTACATGGTCATGACTTGCCCTTTCTTGTACCCACTTGATAAGGCTTGGCTCTGTGTCCCCACCCAAATCTCATCTTGTAGCTCCCATAATTCCCACATGTTGTGGGAGGGACCTGGTGGGATATGACTAAATCATGGGGGCAGGTCTTTCCCTTGCTGTTCTTGTGACAATGAATGGGTCTCATGAGATCTGATTATTTTAAAAAACGGAATTTCTCTGCACAAGCTCTCTTTGCCTGCTTCCATTCCATGTAAGAGGAGTAGGCGCTTGCTCCTTCTTGCCTTCTGCCACGATTATGAGGCCTCCCCAGCCATGTGGAACTTAAGTCCAATTAAACCTCTTTCTTTTGTAAATTGCCCAGTCTCGGGTTATGTCTTCATTAGTAGCGTGAAAACGGACTAATATACCACTGACCATCTCACCCTCCGCCCTTAGGTAGCGTGCAGCAAAGCTCTTTGCCGACTGGGTGTAGACAAGGCATAACAAAGCACGCTGTGGGGCCTGTGGAGGGCTGCTCCTCTGCTCCACTGCAGGCCTGCTGTGGTGCATCCAAGCAGCTAACTTGAGTGTCTGGGGCCACTTCTGTACTTATTTGTATTGCTGCTGTGGCGTTTGGCCGGAATACTCCTCTGCATACCCAGCCCCAGGGAAATCGTGGAAGAATTGATGTGATAAGAATGTGAGGGCTGTTCAAAGGTATGCTGGCGTGGACTGTATGGTGGATGCTCCTGATAGCAATAACTTAAGCATACCCTGAGAATGATCCTGTCCGTAGAGGCATCTGTTTGTGTATTCAGAGTTCTGGGCTAAGGAATCTGGGAGCGGCCAACTTGGAGACTCATTCCCCATGTATGAGGAACATCTGAAGCCCTGGCATATCTATAGAGGATTAAGGCCCTTTGTTTTGGGTTACATGATGGTTGCCAGGTGGAGGTTTTTAGGGAAGGGTGCTAAGTGAAAATGCTATATAACCTTCATGGTTTTTGCAAGAGGTGAAGATTTTTCTGCCCAGCGTGCTACGACTGGACTGCTCTGTATGTAAGTTTCACTTAATAAACTCTGTCTGGTTTGCTGGCTCTGAGTTTCTTCTCCAGCCTCTTGAACCTGATGCCATCCCTACTGAAGTTAATAGGGGTCTGGCATGACAGGCCCTGGGAGTTGACGAGTTGCTAAATGAAAGGACCTTGGTTCCCTGAATTCATCTGTTACTCTTGACCACCAGGTTGGCTCCACATGACCAAGAAAGTAACTTCTATTGTACTAAGTCACTAGCATTACTCTGGTCCATGTACTTAACTCTAGGCACTGTAGTCCATGGAGTGTGAGAGAAGAGAAATAAAAGTAAAAATAAAAATAAAACCAAAACCTTAAGAGGACTACATGGGAAGTTGTCTGATTATGATGATAATATTATTAAAACCAACAACAGTAGCTGCAGTAACAGCAATGTCACTTATGTGGCCTCTGCAGGCTATAGACTTTGAAACTCCTGTCCTAGATACTGAGAATGGAGTTAGAGATCTTTATGGCTTTTTGGGTAGCCATGCTGTGGTGTTGAATCTATTGAGTTCATTGCCTGCGAAAACCCAAGCATTTTCCTCATGAACTGCTATTTTCCATTGTGTCTTTCACCTTCCACTCGGTCAGTTGTCGTTTTCAGATCCCACGTACATAACCATTTGTTACCTTACCTGCTCCCACAGTTTCCTCATAGATCATACGGGAGTTGGCAGTCTTATCTACCATTCTTTTCATAATCTCCTACTGCCTCAGTTTCCTCACTTGTAAAATATGAATAATAACAAACAATATGTCAAAGGCTGGTGTAAGGATTAAAAGAAGATTCATATAAGTAAATCATTTAGCATTTAGTGTCTACCATGGAGTAAGCCCTCAATACATGTTAACTACTATTATTGGTGGTGGTGCTTCTAGGATCTGATTTATCCAAGCCAAAGAAAGTGAGTTCTTCAGAACAGTCATTCTCAAAGACCATGCTTATTCTCAAAGACCAGCAGCATCAGTTTGGAAATTCTTGGGCCCCACCCCAGTCCCACTGAATTCGATGCTGTCAGGGTGGGGGTCCAACAAGCCCTCTAGATGATCTTGAAATGTGCTAAAGGTTGAAAACCATTGCTTTTGAGCAGCTAAGATATTCCCTTATCACCTCTTTACCCATTTTAGCAATGTTTATTTTCATTCTAAAAAAATTCTTGTAAGGATAGTCAATTTTATGGCTTAAAAATTAAGAATAAAAGTAAAGAAAATTCTCCAACCCATAAAACATTGCTGTTTTTAACTGCCAGCAGGAAAGTGTCAGGGTGTCAGAGAGAGCATGACCCTGGCATCCAACCCCGGGTTCTTCTGTGACACACCGACTCCTATGGTTTGCCTTGTTTCCACTGAGACTGCAGAATGTGTTTAACAGGCCAGTGACCTTGCAGTCTAAATGCCAGCAATGCCAGGGTGTTGGCAGGTTTACTGCTGCAATCCCTCGCTGCAAAGGGAAGGATCAGATGGAGTCTTGGCTGTTTGGAGTGGACGCGCGGGTTTAAAAGCAGCTCTGCTCTTGAAGCTATTTTCTTAAGTTTCTTGGTGGATGGCTAAGAGTCTGGGTCCAGAATGACTTGTCTGTGACTTATTTGGATTGAGGCCCCATTTATACTTCTTAATCTGGCTGTCCTCTGCTTTGGGCTTGATTAGGTCCTTAGGGATTTTTAATAAAAATAAAAGAGGACACAAATATGTCGTGGTCAGTTGGAATCTTTTTGATGCTGTCATCCTCGTTTCTTTCCCGTTTCCTGCCTCTCCGTGTGCCTTGCTGAATATTAGAACTTCAAAGGAAGGAAGGGCTTTGTAGTCTGAAGCTGTCATTCCACAGAAGTGGAAACTGACATCCTGAGATGGAACACAACTCACCCGAGGCCATCCTGTTCCTCTCGTTTCTGAGGCTACAAAGCTGTCCTCTCATATCTCCTCTCTCCATCCTTTCTAACTTGACTTTTCTTTCACCCACCTTATTTTGGCATGGATGTTTGTCTTTGGGAGTATGGTGATTTTTCTGAATAATGGCTTTTTAAGGGTCAAAACAGCAATGTCCTACGCTGTCGGTTCTGGTGGTGGCAAGAATTTCTGTGTTTGCATGGTGTTCCCCTGAGTTAGATGCACTTGTTGGGATTCTTTCATTTAGGTTTCATAATAAATATTTTCTTCAGAGTTGGGTTACTTTCCTTCTCTAAAGTTATGATCAATTCAGGTAAGGTGACTTTATTGCTGTAGAAGAACTGAAAGCTGCAACAGATATTTCTGACATCCAGTGGTATTTCATATGGGGATCAAGGTTCAGGCTTAGTCACCTGGGCCAGCCAGCTGTAGAACAATCCCAATTAGCAGATTCACATGCTAGCCCAGATTTCAAAGATGGCTGCCAGAGCCAGCTCTGGAACCAGGCTAGGCAGTAGTTCTCTAACTTCCTTTAACAGAGTCTCCTTATCTCTTGCCTGTGCTTCCTTTCCATTTGTCTTTTCATGATTGTCTCATTGAGGTTTAACTGATTGAAAAGTTCAAGGCACAGTGATCTCAAAATCTATGTGCATTTTTAGTAAATGGGATCTTCTAAGGTCCAAAGAAATGAAGCTCTAATGGTAAAATCACAGGCACCATGTTTAAAATTTTTCCAAGATGGATTGAGATAGGTATTTTAAAAAGGTGGTTTCCAGCATGGCTTAGCCCATTTCATTCATCTCCTGAGATAGCATACTCTGCTGTTCTGACCAGGAACCACTATGATTCCTCTGTGAGAAGGAGGTCTTCAAGCTGTTTCAGACAGGTGACACATTTAGATTTGCCTTATCAGGACATCAAATCAATTATAACACCTGGTCTATGTGAAGTTCTGATATGTGTGAATGGGTTAAAAATACCTTTTCTATTGGATGGTGAATGTTAAAATTCAAAACTGTTTAAAGGTTAAACAAGAGAGAAAGATGAAGAGAGTATGACGGGGCAAGAGAGAGAGTAGATGTGATAGCTTGATTTAAGAAGTATATGCCACCTTCAAAGACACACAAACAAGAGTGTATACAATTCCATTTATGTGAAATTCTAGTAAGTGTAAGTTAATCTCTAGTGACTGGAGCAGATCATATTTGCCTGAAAAGGGGGCAGGGAGGGAAGGGGGCATTACAGTGGGCACTTTTGGCCGTGATGGATATACTCATATCTTGATTGTGGGCATGGTTCCATGGTTTGTGTACACATATATATAACTTATCAAATTGTGCATTTTAAATATGTGCATTTTACAGCATGTCAGTTATACCACAATAAAGCTGTAAAATATTAAAGGTGTGTACTATCTTCGTTCTGTGACTGAATTCTGGTAAAGAGCATTTGTTAAAGTGACAACCACATCCCTGCATGCTGGCCATTTCTTTGTTTTCCAGAAACCATTTGTGTGTGATAGAGACTGGTGAAAAGGGAGACAAAATTCTAGTACACTTTGTATCTTTGCTCTCCTGCCCCTCTATTTCCTCCTCCTTTTCAGTTCCTTCTCCCCCGTTTCCCACCCACTCACCAAAGTCACTAGAATGTGAAAGGCTACATCTGCTCCTGCAAAAGCTATTTTGCAGTGCAATTAAGCATTCCTCACCTTAGCACCCCAGGAAGCTGGAGACTTCTGTGATCACCAGCATAATGGATGGTGCCCAATATCCTGGCCTGTGTGTGTGGAGGCTGAATACAGATCCATGTGGGCAGGAAGATGCTGCTTCCTGGCACACAACATGAGGCTGCCCTTCCCTCCTCGGGCCTCTTCAGAGCCTGGAGCAGCTGCTACCCTCTAGGTGACTGACAAGTCCTGCCATTGTTCACCTGCTCAGACCAGCTGACAAATGGAGTTGGCACATTGTAGACCGAGTAAATACTTCTGTAGCCATCTCTGGCTTCAGGCTGCAGGAAGAGGTGTTCAAACTCTGTGACCTGACTGCATTCTCTGAGAATGGAGAGAAAAACTGGAATGCATATTTACTCTCCTTTCAGCAAGCATGAATGGTTCCTAGACGTTTTTTTTTCTGATTTATGGCATCCATTTCCCAGTAAGGATATAACAACTGAAGCATCCAAATCATTTTCAGATAATTACCTAGTTTCTGCCATTTTAATTATTAAAAATAATGCACTTATGTTTATAGCCTATAGGAATACTTAAGCATAATATCAGCAATAATAAGTAGTAATTAATGAATCATGCATTATTAGTTCAGTTTGACCGTTCTTTAGCTTTTTGGAATGAATTGCCAGTAAAATAGGGGCACTATTAAAATTTTGGATGCTGAGTTCACACTGAACATTTTGAAACTACTACATTCTCCTCTGGTTTGTCTGAACATTATTCTTTCTGAGACCTCAATTTGTTCTCTAATGAATACCTCTATAAGAAGAAAAATTATATAGACTAACTTTCTTTGTACCCTTCCAGCTTAATTGTACAACTATAGTGTTATAAATTGACTGAAACAGCCTATTTCAGTTTTTTCTGTCTCCATAACCAATGCTGAATAGATGAGCGGAAATAGCTCTCTTCATGTCAGAAACTTTAATTAAATCATTCTGAAAATAAGCACGTGGAAGTACTGGCAGGACCTTAATTTAATCACACTTCCTGCTTAACTGTTCCTGTTACTTCTTGAAGGGTTGGAGGTTAGGCATAGCTATTCCTCCATTGTCAGAGGGATGGATGGGGGAGTGTGTTGGGATTCAGAAGACTGTAACTTTCAATCTTTGGGACTCCCATATTAAATTGTAGTCAGGGCTAAGTGAAGGCATATGGCTTATGGAATGTTCTAGGTATTCACCTGAATGGGTCACATGAAATTAATTGATCTCTATTTACATATACATCTTATAAATCTCTATTTATTATTTAATAAAATGTAGTAAAATTTATATAGCTCATGCAGATATCTACTCTGCTAATCCCTACAACAATCCTGAAGGGTAGATCCTTTCCTTAGTCCCATTTTACATATGAAGGAAGTTTAAGTAACTTTCTTAGCTGGATTTGAACCCAAAAAGCCAAGCTTTACTATATGGGTTTATCAACATTTTTCTTTCATCAGAATTTAGGAGTGCATATGTGCAAGAAGCCTGGTTCTTCTTGTCTTTTTATATATACCTTCTTCACCCCATCATCCAGCCTTCCAAATAAATCTCTTTAGTGTGATGGTCCAGTCTCCAA
Source organism: Symphalangus syndactylus (assembly GCF_028878055.3). NCBI lineage: Eukaryota > Metazoa > Chordata > Mammalia > Primates > Hylobatidae > Symphalangus > Symphalangus syndactylus. The sequence goes on from NC_072436.2 coordinate 87,361,036, forward strand.
TGGCTGGCTGCTCATGTGCTGATCTCCAAATATCTGCAGCATTCAGCTTTTCTGTGTGTTATGTCCAGAATTATCAGAAGATCAGAAGATTCCTGGCTGTTTTTTAAAAACTGTTTTTCTACTTCTTGAATATTAATTCTTAGGCTTCTCTGACCTTTTCTTTCCCACTCACCAGCAATCATTTTTTCTGAAATGATATAATTGGGTCCTTTTACAAGTCGTTGACATGAGAAAATAAACTGAAATAGAAGAAAAACACATTAGAACTGCATTAAAAGAATATTTTGTGTTTGATTTCTTAATTTTTTTCTGGTAGTTGCTCTGAGTCATCCTCTGACAACTCATTCCCCCAACATGCATATACCCCCAGAGCCTTCTAAAGAGAGAGACCATATTCACATCCACATATATATTGGTGTCAGGTGACATATAGTTCTGAGATTTTACATTTTTCAGTTGGGGAAAAATAATGACACATACACAGTAGGATCGTTGCTTCCATTAGAAAAATAATCAATATTAAATAATTTGTAATACAATGTTAAAATCAAATGCATTCAAAGGCAATGGAGAACACATTTTCCAATAGAATGGAATTTAATTAGCTTACATACTGTCCTATTGGCATGCAAAACCTTGTTCAACGATTCTACAAGAAAATTATTTTGGTTGTCAGATGCATATTTGCAAAGATCAAAATGCTCACAAGCTTTATTGAATTACAGAGGTCCTTTTACTTTTCTATTCCCCGTGTGAATGTGTAGTAAGTTCAAGTCAGAAGGTGAGTTATGAAACCATCTAGTCCACTTTTTGTTAGTAGTGATTCATTTATACGGCTCTGACAGGCTGGGCTATTGGCCATTCATCTTTTTTTTTCTATCTATTTGTAGTTATTTCACAAGAGTTCAGTTGGGCCACTTCTTTAAACATCTTTAAAACAGATGGCATGATGGATTGCTTACAAGGAAATATAAATTTCTGTAAGAGATTTTGGCTGTTAAAAGTCCTTCCTTTAAATAACTGTTGATCAATATGTCTTTTAAAAAAGGTTAGAGAAAGTTTGGCAGCATTGAATTAATTTGCTCACTTATCTTTACTCAGAATAATGGGGGAAAACCCAAACCAGAAATGCCATCAGCCTGTGGACTGTGGTTGAGTTTTGATAGCTCAACCTGCACAAACCCTTTGGCAAGAAGGAGTATGTGAGTCAGGTGAGTGATATCAAATATATTGTCTGTGCTCTTAAACTCTGGGCTACCCCAGAATCCTCCAATCTTCCTTGTTTCCTTCAGCTCCGCATACTTCTAGGCCAGCTTTTCCCCTAGTCTCCAGGGTTCTGCCCTGCTTGTCACAGTGTCCATTGGTTGCATCTTCAACTAATAGGTTTCAATTTGATAATGGGTCTTATCATGCCTTCTGGGGTTTCTCTCTCAGGTAATTTGCATTTAGATAGAGATTTCAAGACTCTCATAATTCTGTCCTTACAATTGTCTTTTAATGATGAGAATTTTAGGCAGCTTCTTACATGTTGGGGTCTTTTATTTCTCTGATTTTCCACATTTCTAGGGTGCATATTTGGAAGGAGGTACTGGTATAGCCTAATTAGTTGTTAGGTATCAAAAGATGTCAGTGTGTGTTGGTGAATAGTTACTGTCTTGAGCTTCTTGAGGAATGTCCGTCACTCATCAGCCATTGAGACCTTTCCCCTGTCCACCTCCCCAGAGCTGAACAACAGGAAGCAGAGCAGGGTGGTCGCCAAACCCAGCTCAGGTGCTTGGGTCAAGGTCCTCTCTAACTGGTTGCTGCCCTGCACCATACTGGGTGTTAACTGTTTTGAACTTTAACCCTGCATACAGGAAACTAACTTTAAGTGGGATTGGTTTTGGGCTGAGCCAATGAAGCATCAGTGTAGACAGACACAAATAATTTGAAGACCAGACCATAGTGAAAGTTATATGACTTAGACATATTCCAAGAAGCAATGTGAGAGTAACATTAAACATCACAGCAGTTTTTTAAAATGAGGAATGAATCCTGAGACATTTGTTTAAAAGAGACGAGGCTGCCCAAAACTGACTGTTCTCAATTGTCAGGTCTGTTTTTATTCTTTTTCACTCTATGAAAGCAGTGAAGGTTATGTCCTGAATATAGAATATGATGAAGCATTAGCAGTTTATGTCTTAATAAAGTGGTTCTTAATGGTGTGTGTAGGTAGCTGGTGATTCAGAATCAGGCCTTGTCTTGGTCACAAAATGGTAGGTCAAATTCATGGCAGGTAGGAAGTTTTCAGAGAGAATTTATATACATCAGCTATATAGATTGCTCAAGGTAATGATTATATATATATATATGAAAGCCTGAATATAGTATAAATCACCCATATTAATACTTTTAATACATAATAGACACATTTTGATTTGTAAACAATTTTGAGAAAGGCTGTTTTTATTACCTTGCCAGCTATATGGAAAATGCTTGAGATTCAAGTCAGTGATTCAAATAACATGCCACATACAGGCCAGCTACTGCTGCAGACATTTTCATATTCTCTCATTTGGTCTTTCCAATAGCATTGTGAAGGGGGTATTATTAACTTTCAAGATGAGGTCCAGAGCGGCTGATTAGATACTTCTTTTCACAGCACAGGTCTCAGAGCACTTTCTATGTGTGTCAGTGCTTTAAAGACAGGTAAGTCACATCTGCTGTTCTTGGAAGTTTCTGTTTTAACTCCTAAAACACCTTTTGTCTTTCTTTGGTATTAAGTGGATATCTCAGCTCTACAAAAAGCAGCAATGTTTAATAAAGTGATTTGTGCCAGTGGATGTTGTGTGGGTTTCAAAAGATGTGAAGAACAGATTCAAGACGTGAAAGGTATTGAAATCAAGAGGCTGCCCTTCTCTAGGTTGAAAGACATTTTGTGGCTTCTATTTGTTCTTGCGTGTTGAATAGTTAAGAGCAGATAGATGTAAATTTAAAAATATTTGTCAAATGAATACTCATTGTTGCTAGATTCTTTCACGTACAATTTGCCATCCAGTCCTTGAAACGACTCTGTAAGAAAGATGTTAACTTCATTTCACTGATGAGGCACCTGAAGCTCTGTGATGTTATGGAAATTGGCTGGCTAGAATTGGAGGTGATTTGAGCCTAGTCTCAGAACAATAACCTACTGTTGCATTTCCATGGAGCAAAACTTGTATCTCTCATTTTTATGAATATGAAAAATGAACCTGGAAACTTGTTCTCCTTTCAAGTTTTAAATTTAGTTTAAAGTCTCTCCTATTATGAATACGATGCCAAAGTTTCTTATGCTGGAAAGAACTTTAAGATGATGCAGTTGAAAAATAATTGAAGTTGCTATTAGGTATGGAATCTTACAAGAAATTATGTTGGGGAAATACTCTATAAATTAAAATCTTTACTTATAAATAAGTTACAAATATTAAACTATTTGAGAATTAGACAACTAAAGTTGTTGGTTTTTTTTAATGCATTCTGGTCCAAGCTCCTAGTAAACATAGCTTTTTACGTTGACTACATATAAGCAGCTGCTTTTTGCAAACCACTGACTCTGACGGGAACTATCAAGCAGTTCTAATTCGAAGGTCAGCTACTGCAAGGTGATTCATTAGCTCCTTAATCATACAAATATGGCCAAAGCCACACTCCCTCAATATAGATAATGGATATGGCAAATAAGTTCTGCTTGCAATGCTGTAGCTGACCTTTGAAAGAAATCTGTCCTTGTGAGCTGAGTCTCCTTATTTCCTTTCTTTCTGGGCAGATGGTGACTTTTCTCCCTGAGATACCAGCTCTACTAAATACTGCTTTTATGCTAGTCATTTAAGGCTTAGTTATAGGCATCAGAAACAACCAGGAGAGTCTTACAAATTATTTAAATAAGATCTTTAAATAAGATCTGAAAATGTGACTCAGCCTGCAGAACTTAAAGTGGGCCCTGCCTACACTGCTGCTTACTCAGCTCTCCCTACTCTCCTGCTCATCATCTTTCTCATTCAGTAGTGGTGAAGCAGACTCATTCTGTTCCTCTGATTTTGTTTTTTGTTTTTTTTTATGTTTAAAAATATATTTTCCATTTTATTGTGATAAGTGCATTTAAACATGAGATCTTTCCTCTTAACAGATTTTAAGTATGCAATGCAATATTTTTTATCTATAGGCACGATGTTTTACAGCAAATCTCTGGGACTTACTAATCTCATATGACTGAAGGTACATGCCCACTGATTGACAGTTTCCCATTTCTCCCTCCCTGTGTCCTCAGCCTCTGGCAGCCAGCATTTTATGAGTTTGACCACTTTACAAATTTTTTTTTTTTTTGACAGAGTCTCTCTCTGTCACCCAGGCTGGAGTGCAATAGCGCAATTTCTGCTCACTGCAACCTCCGGGGTTCAAGAGATTCTCCTGTCTCAGCCTCTGGAGTAGCTGGAATTACAGGCGGGCACTACCACACCTGGCTAATTTTTGTAGTTTTAGTAGAGATGGGGTTTCGCCATATTGGCCAGGCTGATCTCAAACTCCTGACCTCAGGTGATCTGCCCGCCTTGGCCTCCCAAAGTGCTGGGATTACAGGTGTGAGCCAACGTGCCTGGCCCACTTTACATTTCTTTTTTTTTTTTTTTTTTTTTTTTGAGACAGAGTCTCGCTCTGTCGCCCAGGCTGGAGTGCAGTGGCGCAATCTCGGCTCACTGCAAGCTCCGCCTCCCGGGTTCACGCCATTCTCCTGCCTCAGCCTCTCCGAGTAGCTGGGACTACAGGCGCTCGCCACCACGCCCGGCTAATTTTTTGTATTTTTAGTAGAGACGGGGTTTCACTGTGGATAAGTAGAAGCATGTAGTATTTATTCTGTCTTATTTCACTTTGCAACAAAAACACCTAATAATACAATGAAACAATGGGCTACATACTTGAATAGACATTTCTCCAAAGAGGACATACAAATGATTATGTATCGACAGAAAAAGGGCGATCCATTTCCTCCCCATCGTAAGGGTCACAGCCAACACTGCTATATCAAAAGACATGTTAACAAGAGAAAAGCATAAGAAGTTTATTTGATCAAGTTTTTTTGTGACACAATCTTTCAGAATGAAGACCCAAAGATACAGGGGAGGCTATCCAATTTTATGCTTAGGTTTGATGAAGTAGAGATAGCCATGTAGAAATGTGATTGGACAAAAAGGAGTATGATCTAATAGTAATAGACTGATTTGGGGGGCTGGGGAAAACCAAGCGAGGCCTGTGTCCAGATTCTCCTTGGCTGCTCTATGCAGCATTTTTAATTTCCAGCTCTGGGGGAGGACACTCTCTGGAATGGGAGTCTTATGACCTACAATCAAGGTAAGTCAGATAATTTCTTTATGTCTGTTCTTACAAAGAAACATGGGGAGAAAGTTAGAGTAATAGTTTTAGGTTTTATGTTGGCTTTGGGGAAAAGAGGTTCTGGTGTCTATGACCCACCTGGAGAGAAGAGGGATTCTAGTTTTTAAGGGTAGCCTTGGGAGAGAATGAGGCTGAGAGATAGGAGGAGGTCAGAAGGGGATTTTTGCTTCTGAAGCTCCTTCTGAGGTCTTCACTTTGGGGTATCATATTCTGAGCCTCAGCAGCCAACAAGTATGTGAAAAAGTCATTAATCATCAGGGAAATGCAAATTAAAACTGAAATGAGATATCACCACATATCTATTAGGATGGCTATTATATATAAAAAAGATAACAAGAGTTTGGGAGGATGTGGAGAAAAGGGAACCCTTGTACACTGTGGGTGGGAATGCAAAATGGTACAGTCATTATGGAAAACAGCATGGAGGTTCTCAAAAAATCAAAATTAGACTACCTTGTGATTCAGCAATGCTGCTTTCTGGGTATTTATCCAAAAGAATTGAAATTAGGATCTAGGGGAGATACTAGCGCTCTCATATTCATTGCAGCAATATTCACAATAGGCAAGATGTAGAAACAATATAAATGTCCATCAATGGATAAGTGAATAAAGAAAATGTAACTTATACACATATCAGTGTATTATGTAGCCATCAAAAGGAAATCCTGCAATATGTGACAACAGGGATGAAACTTGAAGACACTGTGCTAAGTGAAGTAACTGTTTCTCTTTTAAAAGAATTACAGACTCAGTATGAATAGGGCCCATAAGCATGCACTGTATCCTCCTGCGTGTGGTCATTGAGATGTATCCATACATGCAGGTGGCAACAGAGAAAAAGTAAAGTGCACCCTATTTTCTATTCCAATGCATCAAAGGGAAATGCTTCTTTCATACTAAAAATAGTTGAAATTTGGAAATTATTCTCTTAGTGGTGTTCTGCATTAATAGCGTCTGTCCATTTACATCTCTTTTTCTCTGCGATTTTTCTTTAACTGCTGTATCTTCCCTTGTTGGATTTAAAATTCTTGAGACGAGCTGGAAAGAAATGATCAGAGCATCAAGGTTAAGAGAGACAACAGTGTCTCACCTCTCTTTCCTTCAAATAAGTGTCGGCTACATCAACACATCTGTTTATATCAGCGATTCCCAACCTTTTTGGCACCAGGGACCCGGATGAAACTGTTTCATCTCAGACCCTCAGGCATTAGATTCTCATAAGGAGCGTGCACCCCTTTCGTGTGCAGTTCACAATAGGGTTCCTGCTCCTATGAGAATCTGATGCTGCCACTGATCTGACAGGAGGGGGAGCTCAGGTGGCAATGCTTGCTTGCCCACTGCTCATCTCCTGCCATGCAGCCCGGTTCCTAACCGGCCAAGGACTGGGACCAGTCTGTGGCCTGGGGGTTGGGGACCCCTGTGCTATGTGATTTGAGTTGAGCATGAAGTTGTGGTCAGAAAACAATGTAACATGCATATTGTAGAGGTGACATTAGCCTTGTTTGCAACATGCCATAAAAGGCAACATAAGAGGCTTGAGTGTAGCTGTTAGGAGATTTTTTCCCTCTCACAAAAGCATTCAGAATTATCATTTAACTTCTGTTTAAAATCAAACAAGAGAGGTAGTATGTTTTCTGCTTCCCTGAGGTTTGCTAGCAGATTTTAATAGCTCGGTAGCGTGAGAGATATTGTATTTCTAGAACATGGAAGCACAGAACTTGTCATTTGAAGGCAGTGTCTATCCCAAAGAAGTTATGCATTCTTGACTATAAAAGTAAAAGGCAGAAGTCCGTCACATTTGCTTTTGCATGGGGCAAGCAAACATTGCTGTTTTCATGCAAAAACCAAGGGAATAAACACAGAAGTATGTTTTGCTCAGGATTATCTTTGATTGTTTAATGAGTCTTCATAAAATTTCAGGTGCATTCCCAATTCTCAGCTTTGTCCACAACTGCATACTTTAATTACTCTGGAGTATAGAGGGAGATTTTGTTAATCCTTAGCTATAACATGCTTGAGTGATTTGAATACTGCTTCCCTAGGCCAGTAGCATGCATATTCTGTATTGAGGACACATTAACTATGCAAGGGCCAAATGAAGACCTGCGAGAATGGTTTTCAAAACATGGTCCCAGCATGAGGGATGTGTTGTTACTAAGTCAAAACAACTCCACAAATTTCCAATGAAACCCACAGGCTACTATAACTTCATACCAAATACTCATGAATAAGTCTCTCAGGATGTAACCATCACTATGAATAAGTTTTAGGATATATTTTTAATAAATTTATTCTATTAAAAATAAAACAAATTCATTTACTATAGAGTATAGATGCCCTTCCATGGGGTATTCTATCTGTGAAATATCAGGGTTTATATCACAAGTCCAAATAAAGGATATTTCTTGAGATTTTAATGTCCTAAAATAAGTTTTGGTGACTTTTTTTGTCCAAGTGCAATTTTTGCTTGGATTTGAAAGGGTATTTATATTAGTAGGGGGCAAAGGTGAGAATGATTACAAAGGTTGCTTAGAATCTAACATGCTAAGCTTGTTTGCAAAGCAATCCTATATACCTGACAGAATCCTATATACCCGACACAATCCTATATACCTGACACGTGCTATTCTCTAGGATTGTTAGCTTGGGAACCAACTTCAATCCCAGAGACACTGCTGAGGCTGGAAACTTTTTTGGAAGCCTCCTTTGGAAATGGCTGTAAAGGTCAGTTTATAAGCGATACAGGACGTCCTCACTTATTTATGTTGATAACTCCTTTTAGAAAATAAATTCTGTCATTTTCCTTATTTACTACATTTTACTTCACATGATGTTTGGCTATTTAAAAAAACTTGGAACATAAAAAGGATATTGAAGATAAATGAGAAAATCTGAATAAACTATTGACTTTAGTCAATAACAACGTTTGGTTCATTAATGTAACAAATGCATCAAATGTAAGATATTAATGATAGAGGAAATTGGATATGAGTTATATGGAAATTCTCTGTACTATTTTTGCAATAATTTTGTAAATATAAAACTATTCCAAACTAAAAAATATTTTAAAAAAGGACAGACCTCATATTTAAGATATGTTACCTGTTTTTGATACTTCTTACTGACTAAGAAAAGAAAAGAAAAGGAAATGAGGAATAAAATAGTAAAAAACCTTTTCTGGGCATCTATTATGTTTCAGAATCTTATATATGTATGCTTATTTAATTCTCACAATAGGCCCATCCAGTAGTTATTTCAATTTTGTAGGATTAAAAAAAAGATAGAAAGGCTAAATAAATTGGCCAAGGAAAAAATAGCTAATATGTGGTAAATGTGAGAATTCAAACCCATTTTTACCTAGGCCCTAAATTCTCTCCACTACATTATCATATGTCTTCCATAAATGTGTCATTGGTTTTGAAATTAGTTTCCAAAGAGCAGTTTCCAAAACAGTAACACGTACAAATTGCCAAAAACTGACCACTTTGAATAGAGTAGCACTGCTTAGGATATAAAATTTCTGGTATATTTATCTTCAAAATTAGTCACATTATTTTCTGATTATTGTTACTAATTTTCTGATAAAGTCCATAATAGTGACAGATCTTTCACATTTGGAGGAGCTTTTTTCACTTCAGGGATGGTGATTCTCTTGGACCAATCTCCTTTCTGAATTTGTCATCAGGCCAAAGCGTCCATTTGGTAGAAATGCCTGGTTTGGAAATGAGGTTGGCTCTTGGAAATATGGGGCCCAAATAAATGCTCTATTAATGGAGGATCCAGGACTTTTGCCAACATGGTGGCTTATCCAGCTGCCAAGCGTATCATGGAGAGATAGAGAGACCTGCTCATGAGCCCAGCAAATGCCATGTTGGAAGTAGGCTTTCATACCTGTGGTGAATGCTGTGGTACATTGCCTGGACACTCACTCCCCCAGCTCCTGTGAGTGTTCACTGCTAGAAGCTCACAAATAAGTCCCTCCGCAGGAATTGCCCTCTGCTGGAGGGGTTGCCTCACCAGAGGGTTGCCCCCTCCTTTGAGGATGCCTCCTTCCAGTGACTGATAGCTGTCAGAGTAACAAAGGCTTGGTCCCCTTGCCTCAATACAGGGCATATCTGAAGGAACCCCTAGCTTCAGAGCTCCTTCTGGGATAAGCTGAGGTCTCTCTTGCAATTGTCTCACACTTCAGCTTTTTTTTTTTTTTTTTTTTTTTTTTTTATTATACTTTAGGGTTTTAGGGTACATGTGCACAATGTGCAGGTTTGTTACATATGTATCCATGTGCCATGTTGATTTCCTGCACCCATTAATTCGTCATTTAGCATTAGGTGTATCTCCTAATGCTGTCCCTCCCCCCTCCCCCCACCCCACAACAGTCCCCGGAGCGTGATGTTCCCCTTCCTGTGTCCATGAGTTCTCATTGTTCAATTCCCACCTATGAGTGAGAACATGCGGTGTTTGGTTTTTTGTCCTTGCGATAGTTTACTGAGAATGATGTTTTCCAGTTTCATCCATGTCCCTACAAAGGACACGAACTCATCATTTTTTATGGCTGCATAGTATTCCATGGTGTATATGTGCCACATTTTCTTAATCCAGTCTATCGTTGTTGGGCATTTCTTCAGCTTTACCCTTTTCCCATTTCTGTTTCCTTCACTCTCTCCAAGAGTGTTTCTCAGTAGGCCATCTATTTAATATACAGCCACCTCAGAATGAGTTTCCATGGAAGCACCGTCTGTGACAACTCCTCAATGTGTTATTGCCTTCTCTCCTTTTGGGAAGAATCCACTAAATTTAAAATGCTCTCTTTACTTAAAAGCATAGACTGCATTTGCCCAATATAGCACTATGTCACCCAAATGTAATTTCTTTTTTTTTTTTTGCATGTATTCCCTACAGAAGTGGTCTCTTTAAAGGTTAGAACTGTGTGTTGCACATCTCTGTGTCCCCATTGCTTGGTGCACTGTAGGAACTCAGAAAACATTTGTGGAATTGAATTGTACTTAAATAAGCCAAATTAGTCAAGCTCCTTTCAAGATCTTTTATTTATATTGGTTTTGCTTCAAAGTTAATTTGTCATACAACCAAAAGCATTGATGGGCTTATCCTGGACACTTTGTTTCTTATTTGTTAATACCAGTTGATTTCTTAAAAATAGGCCAAGATTTAAAAGGAATGAAATTCCGGAAGAAAGAAATTCTGAAAACCAAGATTTGCCTACAGGTCAAAATTTTTCTTCTAATATGTGTGGTTCTGAAATAGAAATATACATACTACAGGATATTGATTCAGAAATTATGATGATTTCTTCCAACCAAGGAATGACTGCTTAGAACTAGAGGAAATTTTATGGTGCTCCAAATAATGTAATTTTGTTTACACAGATGATAGAATTGTCACATGTCACTTAAAGCTTATAATAAGCTGTGGCACAACAGCCATAGCCTCCTGCTTATAGTATCATTCCTCTTTTCTGTCTCTTCATTACATATTTCGTTTGTGCCACCTCCTAAGACTTAATTACGGGTAGGTTTGAGTACCTTTAAAGACAGGCCACTGGGGAATCTCTGCCCACAGGCATCTTGAACAAAACACAGACTCAAACTAGAACCAAGAAAATCACCAACTGGAAAACATCTCTGTGATTTCCCAGATAGAGGCAAAGCCTTGGTAAATATTTGGACTTTATAGGCTCACGAAGCCTTAGCTTATGGGCCCTCTAGCTATTGCCTACCATGGTCAGTGGGCTTGGTGTTAGTCCCTTATATTTCTATGGTTTATGTTTCCCAAGGCCTGTGTTAGATGTTTTATCTTGCCTCCTCCCTTTGAGACCACTCTCCTATTCTCCATCATAGAATGTACTTGCACAATCAATTGCTGCTGAAACTTTCACCTAATTTGAGAGTTAGGTAGTGCTATTAATAGTTGAAGTTGTGCGTCTGCCTTGACTCTGGAGGAGTTTTAAATATCCACTCAATCCTTTACTGAAAAGATTTAGGAGTTAATAAAGAGCATCCGATAGTTTGTGTCTTACCTAGCACAAAGCCAACTAACTTTCTTACTACTTGACATATCCATGAAACTTTATATTCAGTCTCATAACTACTTTTATGTTGTGTTGAATACTAATAATTCTCTTTTGCTGATGTTTAAGTCTTCACATATATCTCTTGTCTTCCTAGAATAAATGTTCCCTAAGAGAAAAGTTCCTGTCTTATCTATCTTTTAATCTTTCAAAATGCTTAGAATACTGCTTTGCATGTAACATACTAGGCTAAATATAGTTGATTACATTCAGCATTCACTTCTACCTTCTTTTTATCCCCATAAAAGGTCTGGGAGGCTAAAGACTACATTTCTCAAACTGCTTTTAAGCTTGGGTGATGATGTGATTTATGTTGGGCCAGTAGGGTGTATATGCGTGAGATTGGAAGGGAGGTGGAGGACAGCTTTCCTCAAGAGTGTCAGCTGCAAGCCAACCCCTAAGAATGAAAGTATTTTCCATATCCTTGTGCCAAATTCCAATTTCTGGCCACCAGCTTGTGGATGTGGGACAACAGGTGATCACAGCAGTAGTTCAGTAACCTTTGGAGCACAGCCAAGGGGGTGTGACTTTGACCAAAAAAATCTAATCAGTGGCAACTCCCTGACTGCCTTTTTCACTGATTTAGAGAATACCTAATTCCTTATTAGATTTCCTTCTTTTGAAATGCTGAGTATTTTTTGTTTCTTGCCTTGAACTCTGACCGTTACATAGTTGCTCTACATTATTTGTTGACATAGTAAAAATATTTTATGTCCATCTCAGGTTATGCAAGAAAGTTTTGCATTATAGTTCTGTTTGTTTGTAATTTTATGTTTATGTTTATAATTTATTTTTCTTTTCTTTTCTTTCTTTTTTTTTTTGGAGACAGGTCTCTCTCTGTCACCCAGACTGAAGTGCTATGGCATGATCATATGTCACTGCAGCCTTGAACTCCTGGGCTCAAGTGATCCTCTGGCCTCAGCCTTCTAAGTAGCTGGGCTATAGGTGTGCCCCATCATGCCTGGCTAATTTTTAAAATTTTCTGTAAAGACAGCATTTTGCTATGTTGCCCAGGCTGGTCTTAAACTCCTGACCTCAAATGATTCTCCTGCCTAAGCCTCCCCAAGTACTGGGATTACAGGCATGAGTAACTGCTCCCAGCCCTAAGTTTCTAATTTCTGATGGACTACAAAGGGTTGAAAAGCGCTAAGGATTAATTTATATTCCTTTAGCCACTCTGATGGCATAATGAGCTCCTGGATTCTTCCAAACGAGCACAAATGCATTCAGTTGGTCAGTACAAAGGATTACAGCAAATAGGACATTATAGACTATAGAATTTTGAGTTGAAAAAACCCTGTATTGTGAAGTGAGCCTTTTCAAAAGGATCTGAAATGATTTACTCAACATCCTAAACAGTGAACACTCATTTATTTAAGCCCACGAAATCTCCCATGGATGCTTTTGATCTCATGGCAAAAATCCACATTCTGAAGCTGAATATTGTGGACTATTTGAGGAAAATTATATCTTTTACATGTAGTAGGCTTATCATGGGAAGAACTCAAAACACATTGAGAGATGTTTAGTGAGGCATGAACCATATGTCATTTGCCTCTCTCCAAATGGCACTTCTGATTATGGAGGCAGGACAGCATCCCAGCGGTCTTGATTTTTGTCCACTGTGCTGTCTTGTGCCATTGGTCCGCTAAGTGTGTGATGCAGATAGTCCTTTTTGTTTGAGCTTTCTGTAGTTCTTTCTCACGTACATCCTCTCTGTGGGCCTGTAAATTAGAACTGCGTCCAGTAGTTCAGCAACCTTGGCTTCCGTGAACATAATGATGGATGCTGACATTAACATGGTACCTTACTGCTTACAAATATCTTTGACAAATTATAATTATTTGAGCCTTTCAAACTTTGTGAGGTTAAGTAAGGCAGGTCTGTGTCATACTACACTTATTTTACGGGCAGGGAGAAAAATATCCTAGAGACAGTCACATATATATTAAAATGAAGAATGGAGTCAGTTGGGATTTTTAAAAACTATTTCTGTGTTGTTAGCAGATGTCTTCAAAAATATTTGCTAGGAGGTTCAACTATTGTGTCCCAAAATTAAAGGTTAATTGTATTAAAATGCCTAAGCCCCAAGTCAAGTCTGTGGTAATGGGTGATCTGGTAAAGATTTCTCCACAGGAGGTCTCTCAATATCTGATGTTTACAAGTGAACGTGATTTATAAGCAAGAGAGAAGGTAAAAAAGACACTTTGCAGGATAATTTTTGAGCTTTTACCAACCTTTGCAATCTAGATTTTGACTCTGAGGCAAAGGGATCATCCGAGTCTTTCTGGTTTCCTGGACTCTTCTGGTCCACTGGCTGTGAATTATTCAAGGGCAAAAAGACCATGTCGTTCATTTGTAAACCGTGCGCCTTGAACAGTGCTGAAAACAGAGTCAAATGTCCACTAAGCCTGGCTAGTGGTTCTTATCCCATAGTTCCTCTGAATTAATTCATTGTCATTTGAGGTACTGTGGCAAATACTTAACCTCCAGTGCTAATGTGTATCTCCAGCCCTTCATTTGGAATTCTCTTCTAGTATAAAAGCAATCAATTTTTTTCCTGGCGTGTTGGCTCTTTATAAATGCTTGCTGTTTATTGTATCTGCTCCCATTATTCTCTCTCCTTACATATTTAATTCACTCTTCTACATTTTTTGTTTTGTTAGATGCTGTTGCCAAATCACAAAATACATACAGATAGAATATGAGTGTAACACTTTCCCACTGTGTTCTAGACACGTGCTCTTTAACAAGAACATTTTTATCGTCAAATTTGGAGGAAGAGAAGGAACGCTGAGTCATTCTCCAGGAGTATGAGAAAACCTGATGCTGCAGTGGGGACTTGGCTTTCCCACCTGTCTTGCCTGGGTTCACACTGGGCTAAAGCATCAGATGGAGGAGACAGGGTACTGACTACACCGGCACTGACTCTTCCCTTGCACTGGAATGATTGACAACTGGTTGGCAATTCTTCTCTGAGAATTTTCAGGGGACAAGGGTATTCTGAGGCTGGCTCTTTCAGGCTTCTTCTTGTTGTTCCATTTTTAATACATCCCTTTTCAAAGAAAAAAAGTCTTGTATTTTTGAGGGTTCAATTCAGATTAGAATTTTTTTGGTATGTAAGTTATGAGTGTTTTTTTTTTAAATCCTCTACTGCCCACATCCTCCTAATGTCTAAGAGGAACTGAATTGGCAGCAAGTAGCACATCTATTTGCTTCTCCTTTTCCTGAGAAATTCCCAGAAGATCCTTTCAGAAAAACAGGCTTGAATTGTGCCCACTCCTTGTTGCTAATGCTCACTAGGAGAGATGGCAACACTAATGCAAGCAGTCATTAACAATGGCATTTGGGCCGTGAGTGGCTTGCAGAGGTTGAGAATGCAGTATTTTAAAATGGGGCTGTGTGGAAAAGCTGAATTCAAATTGAGAAGGGGGCTGCACATGTGCTTCATTTAACTTCAGACAAATTTTTGACTACTTGTGTCATATGCAAATGTGTACAACAATGCTTGAAATTGGATTTCCATTTTACTTAATTAGATTAGTGCAAGATCTGCATAATAATCAACAGTTAGTTGTCCTGCTACTCCTGGGGTTGAGAATTTCAAAATGATTGCTGGTTTTGAAGTTTGGTCTGACCCAGGGGAATTAGGTCAATTGGTTGATTTTGGGTATAGCTATGGTTGGTTATACTTATATTTGCGTGGTCCGACTAAAAGACCTCAATTTTCTTTAACTCAGATAGGTAGACATAAAAACAGAATTGTGTTTTTTTTAAATTCCATAGAAGTAATTAAGGATATTTTTTAAAGACTACTCTCTAACAAAAATAAGTTTGTTCTATTTTTTCCTGAGTTTTAAAGAAAATGAGTAATGAAACCTCACTGCATGTTTTCTCTCCAACATGAATAATAGGAATTTGAAATCCATTATAATTACAATTAGGGTGTTTTCTCTCCAGGTTTTAGATATCTACAGTGTGTGGCCTGCAAAGAGAACAGCTTTACATAATTACAAAAGACAAGGAAGATTGGTTTCAGAAAAGCCAATGGTGGAACCAACGATTACATATAAAATTCCGGGCAAGAAGGCAATGACAATACTAAGAGAGAGAGAGCTCAAGAGAGCGATACTAAGAACTCATTCAGAAATCAAGAAAACCCAAATAGCATTTATCCAAGCAGAGAGCAGCTCTGCAGTGTTCTATTAAGCAAACGGAAGGCAGATGTTCCATTTTGTCCCTGTTGGGAAGGTTTTCATTTATAGCTGGGTGATGTTTTTAAATAAGACTTTCCTAAGTAACTGCTTTATGGAAGGAAATCGAATTTCTATGACAGGCTAGAGGAGTTGTAGGCCACTCTGGTGGCTCTCAGATGGGCAGTTCAAACTTTGACTTAAAGGCAGCATATAGAAATGGAAAAAGTTCAAGACTTAGAGTTAAGGACTCCATGTCTGCCTTTGCCATTAAGTACTCTTTCTACCTTTCATGCCTCAGTTTCTTCATTTGTTAATCAGGATTATAATAACACACTGTGTGAAACTGGCACCTTTTAACTTCCCTGGGTCTCAGGATTTTTATCTGTAAAATGAGAATATTTTATGACTCTAGAGAACATCTAAGCAAGGGTACTTTGGTTTTTAGGTAAGCAAATTCTCAGTTACCTCCCTATTTCTCATATTCTGGCCCTGCTGTTTGTTTTTCATGTTTCATGGAGTGTTTATGATGATTAAATGAGACTACGTACAGAAAATTTCTTTAAAAGTTATAGAGGGTGACCTAGAAATCAAAGTGAGACTTTTATTGTTAAGTCAACATCAGGTCTTGAAACAAATTCCAAATTTTTGCCAAAGTGTTTATAAATCATACATCTAGTCCAGAATAGGATCCTAAGGGGGAAATTTCCCATCCCAAAATTGGTAAGTGGTGGAGATAGAATTTAGGCCAAGTCAGTCCAATCAGGGTCCATGTTCCTGATGATGATCCGTATTGTGCAAATAGTGGCAATGACCAAAATTCAAACGAATCGGGAGGAATGCTGGTGAAGAGGTTCATACTTTCTTTTCCCTTTTCTTTTGGATTCTTTCCATCGGGGGAAATGTCCATTAACTCCTTCTTTACTTCTCATAATAGGCCTCTGTAATGTCAAAGGAGAGATCGTCTGAAGCATTGCTTTTACTGAGGTGTCAGACGAGTTCTAACCCCTGTGATTAGGTTATTGACACGGAAAATACACATTTTTCCCTTATCTGTTATATATGATCTATGTAAATTGAGTTTTTAGATTTAGCCATGTTGGAAGACTAAATGCGTTCTTGAAAATCTGTGAATGGCTGAGGTTTTCTTAAATTTTATAGCCTAAGTTATTGGTAATGTACTTCATAAATCTCAAGAGATAAGAACACATGCAAAGATGTTTTTATTAAAGATGAAGTGTTTATAATGGATGAGTTATGGTGGTAGAGGTGGTGGTGTGTGTGTTTTCATTTAATTGGGAAGAGATAGGTGTAATGATATGGGCAGGGCTTTGTTGATAACATCTCTGCAGTGTCACCTTTTCTGAATCAGACTGGAGGCAGAGTCTAACCTGCTTCCGTGACATCTGGCAGGCATAATGAGGCCAACAACATTTGCTAAGACCGTGTGAGTTAGAATCATGCTTGTCCTCAAGATTTATAAGTACCACGTTTATAAAAGAAAGATTGTCTTAATGTTTTGTAACAGACTGGATGTAGGATGGAAGGAAGTGGAAGGAGCCATGGATATATCAAAGGTTTCCAACTTGGGTGACTGAGACAGTGGGGACAGGAAGAGAAGCAGGCTTGGTAAGAAAGATGATGACATTTTTGGACATCTTGTTTGTGAAGTGGTTGTGAGATATCCAGCTGAGGATGACAATAGGCTCTGTGTTAGGCCATTCTTGCGTTGGTATAAAGAAATACCTAAGACTGGGTTATTTATAAAGGAAATAGGTTTAATTGGCTCACAGTTCCACAGGATGCATAGAAAGCATGATGCTGCCATCTGCTTGGTTTCTGGGGCGGTCTCAGGAAACTTATAGTCATGG
Source organism: Symphalangus syndactylus (assembly GCF_028878055.3). Taxonomy (NCBI): domain Eukaryota; kingdom Metazoa; phylum Chordata; class Mammalia; order Primates; family Hylobatidae; genus Symphalangus; species Symphalangus syndactylus. The sequence continues at coordinate 87,378,588 of NC_072436.2, forward strand.
CGGAAGGTGAAGGAAGAGTTGGCACTTCACATGGCTGGAGCAGGAGCAAGAGAGAGGGGTGAGGTGCTACCAATTTTTAAATGACCAGAGCTCATGAGAGCAGCACCAAGGAGATGGTAGTAAGCCATCATGAGAAATCTGCCTCCACAATCTAGTCACCTCCCACTAGGTGCCACCTCCAACATGGGGGATTACAATTTGACATGAGAGTTGGGCGGGGACACAGATCCAAACTATATTAGGCTCTACGAAGTAGAAGTGTAACTCAAGGGTGGGGGAAGTATCTGTAGTTGATATGGTTGGGCTGTATCCCCACCCAAATCTCACCTTGCATTGTAATGATCTCCATGTGTCAAGGGTGGGTTCAGGTGGAGATAATTTAATCATGGTAGTGAATAAGTCTCACAAGATCTGATGGGTTTATAGATGGGAGTTCCCCTGCACAAACTCTCTTTGCCGGCCACCATGTAAGAGATGAGTTTGCTCCTCCTTTGCCTTCTGCCATGATTGTGAAGCCTCTCTAGCCATGTGGAACTGTGAGCCAATTTAACATTTCTCCTTTATAAATTACCCAGTCTCTGATATGTCTTCATTAGCAGTCTGAGAATGGACTAATACAGTAATTAATGTGTAGGGTTGGGATGCACCAGCTTTGTGAAGATGGGGTGACCTAGCAGAAGAGACGGACATTGGAATAGGATGTGTTATGAGATTTTCTTATTAGAGCTGATTTTAAACAGAGGGAGGTACAGAATGAAGAGGAGGAAATAGTACTAGCAGATAAATTGGGGTGCAGTCTTGGCTGACGCAACTGCATATTTCTACTTTGGGGCTCTAGCACATTTTGTGCTATTTGCTGGCAAAGTTCTTCCCCCATGAAATTATGTGAGTGATTGCCTCACCCTTTTCAGAACTTGGCAAAAAATGTCACTTTCGCAATGAAGCATTCGATGACTATTCCTTTTAAAACTGCAATCTCCCCTTTGTTCAGCATTCCCTGTGTTTCTACCCTGCATTGTTTCTCTAAGCAGTTATTACCATGTCATATACTGTCAGTTCAACTTAATGAGATGTTTAATGTCAGTCTCTATTTATTGGAATTGCAAGCTCTACAAGGGCAAAGATTTTTGTTTACTTTGTATTTTGGGGATCTCTTAGATTTCCTGGCATGTAGTAAGAGTTCTGAAAATACTTGTTGAGAAAATAAATAGGCTCACAGGGGCCTAAAGGTACAGATTTCATGTGATCATTTACCTTGAAAATTTGGGAGAGTACAGTTTTGGAGGAAAAGTGAAAAAAAAGATTATACCCTAAAACTTGATAGCAGGAAACTAGAGACCAGGTTTTGTGACTAGAAAATAGTTAAAGAAGACAAATGGTAAAGCAATTTGTCTTCTAGATAGGATAATTTAGAATATTAATGGGGCTGCTGATAAGTTAGTCAAGAAAATTAAGGATGCGCTTGCAGTATTTGTGCAGGTGGAGATTGATGACAAGGGAGCCAGTTTGGAGGGATGGCAGCACGTTTGAAAACCAGGCAGGCTGTGGCTCATTTCAGCTGGGCACAATGATGTCTCTCATGTACTAAGTGTTGTTGTAAATGGTAGGTAAGGTTTGGCTTCTTAAAGTGCTTTGTTGTAATGTCTCTATAATGCAAAGAAATTAAGGATTACAACAGAGAAACTACCTGGGTTGATAAAATGAAGAGAATGAATATTCTAGATTTAGGAAATTTGAAATTAAATAATTTTTGAGAAAAATACAAAGTTTAGCATGATATAACTAAAATACTTAAACATGATTGAATGATATGTTAAAATATAGGAAAAACTAAGTGTAACTTACAAAATTTTATTGCAGAGTTTTAAAAGGATATAAACCAGTTGTGGAGAAGACAATTGTCTCTCTTGCATCCTCAGAAGGTCCAGTTGGCTCAGGGACTTCCCGGTAGTGCAACTTTCCACACTGGGAAGGCCCTTGGGTTACCAGGACGCAACCTCAAATGGCCATTGCAAGGTCCTAGGAAAGGACCTGCAATTGTGGTCTGTAGTCCGCGAGACAAATATTTGACTTAATTAGGTTCTGTTCAAATGATGAGCTGACCAATATAATACGTATTTAAAGGCTTTTATATTCTAAAACACAAATAACTGCATAATATTTACATATATTCACTGACTTCTTTTTCTGCAAGGAGAGTTTGGATAACTAACTTCTCAAGAGTGATAACACTTATCTTCCCATGGGCTGATCACTTTCAGTGATGCGTCAATTTTTGATCTAGTATTAGTGAACACCAAGCTAGAGGAGGTATTACTCTCCTTTCATCTCTCCTGTTTTCTCTTCTACATGCCTTAAATCTCTTCTCATGTTTTCTTTTGGTGCCACTCAGGATTCTTTGGTTGTAAGCAACAGACATCAGTTCTGGCTAATTTACAATAAAGAGGAGTTTTTTAGAAGGTGGGAGTGAACATACAGAATTATAGAATTAGAGCATTAGGCTTGGAGCAATCAGGGATGAAGCAGCTCCAGACGGTCTGGCTGGCAGAAATATCTGCATAGTTTTGCCCAGGCTGAGCTCTGAAATTAGTTTTCTCCAGCAATTTTTAGTGTTTGCGCCACATAGCTCATGATTCACATTCTAGGAAAGGATATCTGTTTTGTCTAGGTTGGCCAAGGGGAGATAGGGCCACCAATTTATATTCCCACACATCTGATCCATTGGGGAGGGGTAATTCTCTCAAAACAAAAACCAGAAAATCAAAGACCATAAAATAGACGATGGTCAGTGAAAAAGCAGCCAATATCTAAAACCACTGTAGGTTAAAAAAAAAACCCTGAAAGTTAACTGCTGTGCCCCTTCGTGTGGCCAAGGCAGTTTAATCTCTGTGCTTCACCTTTTATCTTGGACACCTCTAGTTCCTTGATGCTTTCTTCCATAGTGTATCAGAGTGCTGGTAGAAAATTAGCTCACTTTTTGTTGGTGTGTTCTGTGATGAAATTGTGGATGGAAATTAGATGGAGCTTTATAGTTTCCATCTGATAATCTGTATCTGTAGGTGAATGAAAATAGGATTTTAAACAACTTAGACAGGATGTTATTAAACAGTGATTGAGAACTACCACTTTCCGTAGTTTTAATGTTGTTACCTTTCTAGAATATTTTCTTTATTTTACTTCTTGGTGAGGATCTGTTTTCAGCTTGATCCCTATTCAGAAAGTCTTATCCTAAGGGATTTTTTTTCAGGCTTTGCTGTAATAATGCTGTTACTCCCTCCATCTCCCATTTATTTCTCACTCACTGGTCTAAAGGTCTAGTGGCTCTGATGGACCCTGCTGTGCTCAGTTGGGCTTAGCTGGGATTGGCTGAGCTTGGCTCTAGGCTGCAGGTTGTATTTACATTTGGTCTAAAAGCATCCTTATTCTGGAACCAGTGATTCCTTAAGGCATGTTCTTCTAATGGTGGGTACAGGAGTGTAAGGGGCTGGTGAAACTTGCCAGGCTTCTTAAACCCTCAGCTTGGAAGCAAGTGGCATGTATCATTTCTGCCCATGTTCCAATGGCCAGAGCAAGTCAGGTGACCATGCCTAGTGTTGAGGAAGCCATGGCAAGGTCAGAGAAGAAGGATAAATTGCAAACAAATGATACTATCTTCCACAGGTCTTAAAATCTTTTCTCATCTTCATTCCAGCTACAATGGGTTGCTACAGAGAGTAGGCAGCTGAATGTCCTGGTTAGAAAGGGAATTAATTGAAGATGCCACAGATATAGTGATTGCTGATGGTAGGAGAAGGAAAAAAAGTTTTATACAGGAATCAGTCAGTTTAAATTTTGGTCTGTGAAGACACTAAGCAAATGCCTAAACAAGGACCTGGACTCGGCAAAAGGAGAATGGAGGCCCAAATGGAAAACCATTTAGAGATGAAAGAGCACCTAAGCAGCATGGGATGGACATGTGGGGCCAAAGCATACCTGAAGAGAATAGAGGCTACCCTCTCGGCCATCCTGGTCAGATGTCGGTCACATTGTGTGAGAAGGAATTGAAGATTGGTTTCAGGATCAATTATTTACATCCTGTAGTTTGCATATAAACCTATATATAAAAATACAGATGACTGAAAAATCTTTGACACAAAACTGTGCTCACATGACAATATCTTCTCCAGTATCTTCCAAATTTAATATTTTTGTTTTTCAGGGTGTCTCATCAGTCATTTGCAATGACATTTGACTTTTTAAAATAATGCCCTTGGTTGTATTAATAGATACCACAGCTGGGTAGGTACCACTTGATTATTAAGGTCAAAATGCTGGTGATCAAAGTATGCAAAACCAAGAAAGCAAGTTAGCTTTTTACAGAATGTGTAGTGTTATATATGTTTATGAATAAGGAACATGTTATCCTTTCATATCCCCAAGAATTAAAGTGTAGACACTCCAAATAAAATAAAAAAAATTTGTTAGAGACGGGATCCTGCTCTTTCGCCCAGGCTGGAGTACAGTGACATGATCATAGTTCACTGCAGCCTCGAACTCCTGGCTTACGTGATATTTCCGCCTCAGCCTCCCGAGTAGCTGGAACTACAGGTGCATGCACCCATGCCCAGCTAATTTTCAATTTTTTTCACAGAGACAGAGTCTTACTATGTTGCCCAGGCTGGTCTTGAACTCCTGGTCTCAAGCTATCCTCCCTCTTTGTCTCCCAAAGTGCTGGGATTACAGGTGTGAACAACTGTGTCTGGCCTAAAATCAATTTATTTAAAATATAAAGTTATTAGGTTATACATATAGACATAGAACTATCTGACCACAGATGATATGAAGGCAATTCGTACAATGTTATTAGCCCTGCAGTGGCCTCTATCTTGTCCAGCACTGTCAGCCTGTAGGCAGAATCTGAGATCAGAAGGTGCTAGTATAATTTATTTAAACATACTTTCTGAGCATATTTTATATACTGGCTAGTCTCAAAACTTAATTTCAGTCACAGCACACAGAATTCTGTCTTAAGTACATTTCTCTCTTGAGGTGGTATGGGTAACCTCTCCTCTCCCCTAATTAGTTGTGTGTTCCTGTGTATCAACCTGTAAAATGAAAATAACAACACTAATATTAATAGTAACAATAACAACAATGATTACAACAACAACAGCACAACATAATAAACCACTACATGGTGTTTCTTTAAAGATAAAATATTTTGCAAGAGAAAAGAGCTTTGTTAGTGTTAGGATGTTGCTATTGACTTATGAAGAAATGATGGGTATCACACAGTTGTAGGCTGAACAAAATGGAGGCAAACCGACCACTTGAACAGCTGTATATCCATAGGAATGTGGAATAATATTTTATGACATGTTTGTTTCCTAGGGCTGCTGTAACAAATTAACCCAATCCTAGTGGCTTAAACTAACAGAAATTTATCCCAGCACAGTTCTACGGGCTAGATGTCCAAAATCAAGGGCTGAGCAGGGCCATGCTCTCTCTGAAGGCTCCAGTGAAGAATCCTGCCTTGTTTCTTCTTAGCTTACAATGGCTCCTGGCAATCTTTGGTGTTCCTTGGCTTGTAGCGGCATAATCTCTGTCTCCATCTTCCTTTCTTCCCTGTGTGTGTGTCTGTGTATTGCCAAATCTCGTTTTTCTTATATCAGTTGTTAGACTTAAGCTCCAATCTAATCCAATATGTCCTCGTCTTAATTACATTTGCAAAGACCCTCTTTCCAAATAGGGTTACATTCACAGGTACCAAATTTTAGGACTTAAACATATCTTTTTGGAAGATAAAACAATTCATTATAGACGTATAATAGAATGAAGTGATAAGATGACAATCTCCTCAGTTGGCAAGATGTTATCAACGGATCAGTAATAAACTAAAGTTGATCATTGCTTACCTTTTTTTAAATGGAGAACTAAGGGTAAGTTCCTAAATAATTTCAAAACAGTGGAAAATCTGTAGACCAAATTTGGGAAAACAGGGCAAACTGATCAGAAAAGTCATACTTTCTTCATTGTTTTCAGATGACAACTGAAAATATCCTTTTTTTTTTTTTTTGAGACGGAGTTTCACTGTTGCTGCCCAGGCTGGAGTGCAATGGCACAGTCTCTGCTCACCACAACCTCTGCCTCCTGGCTTCAAGTGATTCTCCTGCCTCAGCCTCCCGAGTAGCTGGGATTACCGGCATGCACCACCACACCTGGCTAATTTTACATTTTTAGTAGAGACAGGGTTTCTCCATGTTGGTCAGGCTGGTCTCGAACTCCCGACCTCAGGTGATCCGCCCGCCTCGGCCTCCCAAAGTGGTGGGACTGCAGGCATGAGCCACTGCACTCGGCCAAAAATTCAACCTGATGTAGATAAAGATAAAACAATAAGCCTAGGGGCAATAAACTGGGTTAAAGAGAACTTCAAATGATCATGCAGCATACTAATCAGGAGTGGAATCAGTATATTTAAATCCTTGAAATTATCACGTTAGACTATTCCTCCTTTTAAAGTAATTGATTAGGAGACAGATATTATCATATAAGGTATATAAACTGATACGCAAAGGATATGGTATTTAGACCTGTAGATATAAGGACATAGAGCTGTGTCAGACTGTATTTTATGTAAGCTGAAATGCTACCAATGTTTGACTTAACCTAGTAAAAAATGCATACATGCTTTTTAAAGGTTCATAAATTTCTTAGCCGAGTTTAGCAGGCAGTTTCATTCTCTATCCTAATTAACATTAAAATATTTTAAGTAAACTGCAAGGGAAATTATTTCAGATCCATTAATCTGAAGAACTACTATGCTTTTATCACTTATAGTCTTGGTCCATCTGAAGATGGTGGTGTTTGAGAATACCAATGTATTTATAATGGCAGACATTTCTGTAAAGCATCATCTACCTGCACTCTATATTCATAGAATAATAGACACTGATGATAAGGTTACTATTGCATTTGCACATGACTTGTTAGAAATTTAAGGGTTTCATGGGTAGGTGTTAGCTTGGCAACTCTGCCCTCCATGGGTTTATTTTGTTTGCTGTAATGGTTAAATTTTATGTGTTAACTTGTCTATGGTGCCCAGTTGCCTGGTCAGTCACTGGTCTAGACGTTGTGGCGAAAATGTTTCGTAGATGTGATTAACATGTAGAATCAGTTGACTTTAAGTAAAAGAGGAGAGTGAGTACCAATGTGGCTGACTAGAAGCAGCTAGTGAGCACCACTCTCACAGAGAGGAGACAGAGCAGCCAGTAAACACTAGCTCTTCAACTAGATGGTTCAGGAGGACACACTGGGATTCATCAAGGAAGCAAGAAGGTCCATGGGGAACAGAGAAGAGCAAGACAGGAAGCCACCCACCTGGGACTGCTGCTGAGTCAAGGGAGGCTTCCCATTATGGGGAAATGGTGAGTGAGAGTCCCCAGGGGCCCACATTTCTGCCACAGACCTTTGCTACCCTGGGCACAGGAGATCCCCCTGACCTCCTCCCCCTGGGGCCTCTTGACTGACATGGAGAGCTATGTGGGTTCTGGGCAGAGCCGTAGCTCAGGCACATGCAGAGTCCCAAGGGCCTTGGACCCCTGAGCACTCCAGGCCAGCAGCAGTAGCTCCACCAATAAGGTAAGCTAGGCTCTCTCACATCCCTGAGGTTAGGGGCCGGATCCAGACTGCTGAGGAGTGGACTGACTTGCCTTTGCTGTACCTCGCCAGGCAAAGCCTGCTGGCCTGGGACCTCACCACAGCCACCCCACCCCTGCCTGAGCACTCAGACAGGTAGCAGCTCTGCATTTCTCTGGGATGGAGCTACCAGAGGTAATAGGCCTATCATTTTTGCTGCTGCAGTCGCTGCTTCTACTGTTCTCGGGCTTGGGAGGGAGTGAAGAATTTAAGGACCATTGTGGGTCTCCAGCATAGTGCAGCTACCTTACAGAAAAGTGGCCAGACTTTCCTATGCAGGTCCCTGCTGCTGCTACTCCTCACAGGGCAGGGCCTCCCTGCCTGGGCTTCCAACACAGCCACCCTACCCCATCTGAGCACATCAGTCAGTGGCAGCTCTGTGTTTCTCTGGGGTGGAAATTGACAGAGCAGGAGCACCGTCATCTTGGACAAACACCGCCACTTTAAGTTCCAGCTCTCTTTCTAGCCTCATGCATTTCAAGGAAATCACTTCTCTTCTAACTACAAGCAACCAGAAAGAGCAGACAGTAAAACATAGATAAGACAGCTCTGGCACAGAGGGGGGTGTGGGGAAAGTCCCTTTGGTAACTGCCAAAATTTACCCTCATACAATGGGCCCCAGTAAAACAGTGGGCCTTAATAAGCACCTTCCTTTCCCTTGAGGTGCACTAAGATAGGGAAGCTAAAAGCAGACTCGGGGGGCGGGGGGGTTATGCCTGCAGTTGCAGAAAGATTTTGGGAACAGACACACAACTCTTCCTCCCAGATAAGCACAACAAAGAGACACAGAAGCAGTCCAAGCCTCTGATAAACTCTCCCACCCTGAATCCTTAAAAACTCAGTCTGTAAGAGAGTGTGCCTCTGACCTAACTTGGCCAGAAGCTCCTCTCGGGTTTGTTTTCTCTAAAATAAACCTGTCTTGACTGGTGAGCTGCATTTCATGTTTCTTTCCTCTTTCTTTAATTCTTACAGAAATCCCAGAGACAACCCAAAGCCCTATTGCCACTGGAGCTGCAGAAGTACCACTTGCTGTCCTTGGGCTGGAGAAGGAACAAAGAGCCTGGATGTTTTGCTGGACCTCGAGCATGACACAGTCACCATGGAGAAAGGAGCCCAGCCTCTCAGTCTGTCTTCCCTGTGAGCCTCTACCTCCTACTCTTCACCAAGCAGCCCTGCCCCCCACAGAGCTGCCCCACCCCTGGATGAACATTTCCGTTGGCAGTGGCTTTGTTTCTCCAGCGTGATGCTCCCAGAGGCAACTGAACGTCCCTCTGCCGTTGCAACCTGCAGAGGTACTGCCCTTGCTGCCTTTGGACTGGAGAAGGAACAAAGACCGTAAGTCCTTTACTCATACCTCCAGCAGGCCACAGCTGCCCTAGGGAGAAGAGGCCATTCTGTCTTCCCTGCAAGCCCCTCATCCCCCTGTTCATCACCAGGCAGGGCCTCTTGGCTTGGGCCCTCAATGCAGCTACCCATCCTGGGGCTGATTGTTCCAATTGGCAGCAACTCTTAATTTCTCTGAAGTGAAGCCCCAGGAGACAAGTGAAAGGCCCTCTGCCATTTACACTGCCAAGGTCCCTTACCCTGCAGCTCCCAAGCTGGGGAGAAAACAAAAAGCCAGAGTTCACCCCAGGGTTGCAGTGCACAGCCTGAGAGTGCCAAGCTGGGATCTGCAGCCAGCATTGAATAGAAGAGGAGCCCTTCACTCTCAGAGCACTGAGAGAGAGCACTGCTGCAATCACGAGGAAATGCAGAGGAGCTAAAGCAGAGGAGCTAATGTGGCTGAGCAAGAGCTTACATACTGGCCATTACGCATATGCGCCATCTACTGGATCCCAGGCCAAACTTTGACACCAAAAATACTTTGCTAATATTCCCCTCCCTGTGAAACCAAGGACAAGAATTCAGCCACAAATGAAGACCCTGCACAAAGCCTCAGCCTTTTGAAAACATCCAGAAATGAAGTCAATTGACTGTACTCAAATTACACCACAGTTAAAGGAACATCAGCCCACATGAATGAGAAAGAACCAGCACAAGAGTTCTGGCAACTCTAAAAGTTAAAGTGTCTCCTTACCTCCAAAAGACCACATTAGCTCCCAAGCCATTGTTCTTAACCAGAATGAAATGGCTGAAATGACAGACATAGAACTCAAAATCTAGATGGTAACAAAGGTCATTGAAATTCAGGAGAAAGTTGAAACCCATTCCAAAAAACCTGAGGAATCCAGTAAAATGATTCAGGAAGTGAAAGATGAAATAGCCATTTTAAGAAAGAACCAAACTGAGCTGACAGAGCTGAAAAACTGACTACAAGAATTTCATAACACAATAGATAGTATTAATAACAGAACAGACCAAGCTGAGGAAAGAATCTCAGAGCTTCAAGACCAGTTCTTTGAATTATCAGGTTGATGCAAAAGTGATTGTGGCTTTTGTCATATTTGATGGCAAAAACCACAATCACTTTTGCACCGACCTGATAACTCAGACAAGAAAAATTAAAAAAAAAACTCGGAAAAATATAGTATTATGTAAAGAGTCCAAATCTATGACTCATTGGCATTTCCAAAAGGGAGAGAAAATAAGAAAACTGGAAAACATATTTGAGGATATTGTCCACAAAAATTTCCCCAACCCCACAAGAGGAGTCAGCACACAAATTCAGAAAATTTAGAGGACCCCTGTGAAGTATAGTACAAGAGGACAATCTCCAAGACAAATAGTCATCCGATTTTTCAAGGTCAATGTGAAAGAAAAAAAATATTAAAGGCAGCTCAAAAGGAGGGGCAGGTCACCTACAAAGGGAACCCCATCAGGCTAACAGCAGACCTTTCAACAGAAACTACAAGCCAGAAGAGATTGAGGGCCTATATTCAGCATCCTTAAAGAAAAGAAATTCCAACCAAGAATTTCATATCCAGCCAAACTAAGCTTCATAAACACAGAAGAAATAAGATCTCTTTCAGAGAAGCAATTGTTAAGGAAATATGTTACCACAAGATCTTCCTTATAAGAGGCCCTTAAGGGAGTGCTAAACATGGAAATGGTCACCATGAAAACACAGTCAAGTACATAGACCATCAACAACATAAAGCAAATACACGATCAAGTCTACATAACAACCAGCTAACAAAATAATGACAGGATCAAATCTGCACATATCAATATTAACCTTGAGCATAAATGGGTTAAACACCTCACTTAAAAGGCATAGAGTAACAAGTTGGATTAAGATGCAAGACCCATGTATGCTGTCTTCAAGGGACCCAGCTCACATGCAAGGACACCCATACGTTCAAAGTAAAGGTAGGGAGAGAGATTTATCAAGCAAATAGAAAACAAAAAAGAGCAGGAGTAGCTGTTCTTATTTTAAACAAAACCAACTTTAAACCAATAATGATAAAAAAGGAAAAAGAAGGGCATTACATAATGATAAAGGGCTTAATTCAACAAGAAGACTTAACTATCCCAAATATGTATGCACCCAACACTGGAGCACCCAGGTTCATAAAATAAGCTCTTAGAGACCTATGAAGAGACTTAGATAAACACAATAATAGTGGGAGACTTCAACACCACACTAACAATACTGGACAGATCAAAGCAGAAAGCTAAGAAAGATATTCAGGACCTAAACTTTACTCTTGACCAAGAATCTGTAGATGGATCTAATAGACGTCTACAGAACACTCCACCCAACAAAAACAGAGTATACATTCTTCTCACCTGCACATGAAACACACTCTAAAATTGACCACATGCTCAGCCATAAAGCAATTCTCAACAAATTAAAAAAATGGAAATAATACCAACCACACTCTCAGACCAGAGCACAACAAAAATAGAAATCAATGCCAAGAACATCTCTCAAAACCATACAATAAAATGGAAATTAATCTGTTCCTGAATGACTTTTGGGTAAACAATGAAATTAAGGCAGGAATCAAGAAAATGTTTGAAATTAATGAAAACAAAGATACAATGTAGCAGAATGTCTGGGACACAGCTAAAACAGGGTTAAGAGGAAAGTTTGTAGCTCTAAACACCCACATCAAAAAGTTAGAAAGATCTCAAATTAACAACCTAACCTCACACCTAGAAGAACTTGAAAAAGAAGAGGAAACCAATATCAAAGGTAGCACAAGAAAATAACAAAGATCAGAGCTGAACTGAATTAAATGGAAATGAGAAAAACCATATAAAACATCAAGGAAACCAAAAGTTGGTTTTTCGAAATAATACGATTGACAGACTGCTTGCTAGGCTAATAATAAAGAAAAAGAGAATATCCAAATAAACACAATCAGAAATGACAAAGGGTACATTACCACTGACCCCACAGAAGTACAAAAACCCTCAGAAACTATTATGAGCACCTCTATGCACACAAAGTAGAAATCTAAAAGAAATAGATAAATTTCTGGAAACACACAACCTCCCAAGATTGAACCAGGAAGAAATTGAAACCCTGAAGAGATCAACAATGAGTTCTGAAATTGAATCAATAACAAAAAAACCTACCAATCAGAAAAATTCCTGTACCAGAAAGATTCACCACCAAATTTTACTAGATGTATAAAGAAGAGCTGGTACCAATCCTAATGAAACTACTTGGAAAAAATCAATGAGGAGGGTCTCCTCTCTAACTCATTCTATGAGGCCAGAATAATTCTGATGCCAGAATCTGGCAGAGCCACAGTGAAAAAAGAAAACTTCAGGTCAATATCTTTGATGAACAGACATATAAAAATCTTTAAGAAAATACTAACAAACTAAATCTACCAACATATCAAAAAGCTAATTCACTATGATCAAGTAGACTTTATCCCTGGGATGGAAGGTTGGTTCATCTTACACAAATCAATAAATGTGATCCATTTCTTAAACAGAACCAAAACCAGAACCCACGTGATCATCTCAATAGACACAGAAAAGGCTTTCAATAAAATTCAGTATCCTTTCATGTTAAAACTCTAAATAAACTTGGAATCAAAGGTACCTATCATAAAATAATAAGAGCCATCTATTACAAACCCACAGCTAACATCATACTAAATGGGCAAAAGCTAGAAGCATTCTACTTGAGAACCAGAGCAAGACAAGGATTCCCACTGTCACCACTCCTATTCAACATAGTACTGGAAGTCCTAGCCAGAGCAATCAGGCAAGAGAAGAAATTCCAACCAAGAATTTCATATCCAGCCAAACTAAGCTTTGTAAACACAGAAGAAATAAGATCTCTTTCAGAGAAGCAATTGGTAAGGAAATGTGTTACCACAAAATTAAAAAAAAAATCCTATCCAAATAAGAAGAGAGAAAGTCAAATTATTTCTTTGCAGATGACAGGATACTATACCTAGAAAACCCCATAATCTTTGCCCAAAGGCTCTAGATCTTATGAACAAGTTCAGCAAAGTTTCAGGATACAAAATCGATGTACAAAAATGAGTAGCATTTCTATACACTAGCAATGTTAAAGCTGAGAGCCAAATCAAGAATGAAATTCCATTCGCAATAGCCACCAAAGGAATAAAATACCTAGGAATACAGTTAACCAGGAAGGTCAAAGATATCTACAATTAGAATTACAAAACACTGCTGAAAGGCATCAGAGGCAACACAAACAAGTGGAAAAATATTCCACGCTCATGGATAGGAAGAATCAATATTGTTTAACTGGCCATACTGACCAAAGCAATTTATAGATTCAATGCTATTCCTACCTACCAATGATATTTTTCACAGAATTAAAAAAATTATTCTAAAATTTATTTGGAACCAAAAAAGAGACCATACAGTCAGAGCAATCCCAAACAAAAAGAAAAAAGCTGCAGATATCACACCACCTGATTTCAAGCTATACTACAAGGCTACAGGAACTGAAACAACATAGTACTGATACAAAAACAGACATGTAGAGCAATGGAACAATGGAACAGGTTAGATAACCTAGAAATAAAGTTGCACACCTACAACCATCTGATCTTCAACAAATCTGACAAAACAAGCAATGGGGAAAGGATTCTCTGTTCAATAAATGGTGCTGGGATAACTGACTAGTCATGTACAGAAGATTGAAACTGGATCCCTGAATTTTACCTTATACAAAAATCTACCCAAGTTGGATTAAAGACTTAAACATAAAACCTAAAACTATAAGAAATACCATTCTGGAAATAGGAACTGGCCAAGATTTCATGAAGAAGTCACAAAAAACAATTGCAACAATTGACAAATGGGACCTAATTAAACTAAAGAGATTCTGCACAGCAAAAAACAAAACAAAACAAAACAAACAAAAAGCCCAAAACAAAAAAAGCAAACAAAAAACACCCCCAAACAATTAATAGAGTAAACAGACAACCTACAGAATATGAGAAAATATTTGCAAACCATGCATTTGATAAAGGTCTAATATTGATAACCTATAAGAAACTCAGAAATCAATATGCAAAAAACCCATTAAAATGGGCAAAGGATGTGAACACTTCTCAAAAGAAGACATGGATGTGGCCAACAAACATAGGAAAGAATTCTCAATATGACTTATCATTAGGGACATGCAAATCAAAACCACAATGAGATACCATCTCATAACAGTCAGAATGGATATTAATAAAAAGTCAAAAAATAAAAGATGCTGGCAAAGTTGCAGAGAAAAGGGAACACTTATACACTGTTGGTGTGACTGTAAATTAGTTCAGCCATTGTGGAAAGCAGTATGGTGACTCCTCAAATAGCCAAAAGCAGAACTAGCATTTGACCCAGCAATCTCATTACTGGGTACATACTCAAAGGAATGTAATTCATTCTACCATAAGACACATGTACACTATTCACAATAGCAAAGACATAGAATCATGTCTAGATGTCTACCAATGATGGACTGGATAAGGAGAGTGTGGTACATATACACCATGAAATACTATGCAGCTATTAAAAAAAATTATGGCCTTTGCAGCAACATGGATGGAGCTGGAGGCCATTATCCAAAGCAAATTAATGCAGGAACAGAAAATCAAATACTGCATGTTCTAGCTTGTAAGTGTGAACTAAATATTGATTACACATGGACACAAGGAATGGAACAACAGACACGAGCCTATTTGAGGGTAGAGGGTGAGAGTGGGTAAGGATTGAGAAACTATAATATGTATTAGATATTATGCAGATTACCTGGGTGACAAAATTATTTGTACCCCAAATCCCCGTGAAACACAATTTACCTTTGTAACAAACTTGCACATGTACCCCTTGAGCTCAAAATAAAAATTGAAAAGGGAACAAAAACAAAACAAAGAAAATGAAAGAGATTATCCTCCATAATGTGGGTGGGCCTCACCTAATTAGTTGAAAGCTTTAAGAGAAAAAACTAAGATTTCCTTAAAAAAACAAAAAGGATTCTTCCTCAAGACTATAATATACAAAATCCTGTCTGCATTCCAGTCTGCTGGCCTATCCTACAAATTTGAGATTTGCCAAATATATCCTGTTTGTTCTGTGTGTCTGGAGAAACCTGACTGATAACAGTTGCTTTATAATACATTTAAGCGTCTTCAGACTTGAAGTTTAGCAATGTTTCTAAAATTATGGTGGATTGAAAATATCACAATAGCTACTCTAACCCTGTATCCACTGTAAGACAGGGTATGGAGTGCTGAGTCCCAGGAAGGTGCAAGTTTGTTTGAGTATCCTTTTTTAAGTAGCACCAGAATCTCGAAGACCATTATCAGTCCTATTCTCTTGGCTCAGCTGTCTTCTCTTCTACGACATTTAAAAAGCTTGTTAATTTTGGGCTTTCTAATGTCAACAAAAGAATAGAGAAAAACAATACTCTGACATATTACATACATTTTGTGTACACATAAAATACATCCATGTATATTATTGCTACATAAAAATAAATGTGATCTCATGTATAATAAATGACAAAAACGATATTTTGTGATTCTAATGTCTACATTCCAACCTTGTAATGCAATAAACTGACAAAGCCCCACAGAGTGGGAGTTGTCTCAATTCTGCTCTTGTTTAGCCTTTCACCTTTCATTGTCCTTGTTTTGTGTGTGGACAAATCAGTGTTTGAATCTTATGACATTTCATAGCATTTATTTTCTGTATTGGCCAGGTTGCTTCCTTATACATTTAGTTTCTTACACTAAATGTAGATAATTCTTAACATCTCTGTAGTTTCTTAAGTAACATCTTTAATAGAGAGTTTAAACCAGCTGTTTTCTTTCTGTCTCTCTGTAGCTACCCCTGATTGGGATTCATTCCTTTATTCTGAAATTTTTCCTGAATGCCTGTGCTGGATACTACGAGAGATAATAGATGAACAAAATAGATGTCGAATTAGTTTATTAGGGCTCCATAACAAAACACCACAAACTGAGTAGCTTAAACAACAGAAATTTATTTTCTCACAGTTTTGGAGGTTGGAAATCCAAGATCAGGGTGTCAATAAGTTTGGTTTTTCCTGAGGTCTGTCTCTCCTTGCCTTGCAGATAGCTGCCTTCTCACTGTGTCTTCACATGACTTTCCCTCTACTTGTGCATCCCTGGTGTCTTCCTCTTTGTATAAGGACACAAGTCCTTTGGAATTAGGGCCTCACCCTTATGACCTGATTTAACCTTCATTACCCCTTTAAAGTCCCTTTCTATAAATATAATCTCATTAGGAATAAGGGTTTCAACATACGAATTTTTGGGAAACACAATTCAGTCCATAACTGATGTAGTCATTGCACTGGTCATGTTCATAACTCCTGTCTGTATAGAGGCCCTGCTGGAACGGAAGCATGCTTTTCTTCTTCAATATGTCTTCTTCTGAATGTCTGCAAATTACTTAGGAAATAATCTGTGCATTGTGTCCCTTGTCTCCTTTGCTAAGGGGTTGGAATGCGGAAATGTTCCTCACAACTCAATAGCAAATAAAACAAATAACCTGGGGCAAAGGATCTGAAAAGACATTTCTTGAAAGAAGACATACAATTGCAACAGGTGCTCAATGTCACTAATTACCAAGGAAATGCAAATCATAAGCTATCACCTTCCATCTGTGAAAATGGCTATTATAAAAAAGACTAGAGACAGCAAATATTGGCAAGCATGTGGAGAAAAAGGAACCCTTTATACACTGTTGATGGGAATGTAAAATGATACAGCATTATGGCAAACTATTGTTGTTCCTCAAAAATTTAAAAATAGAGCTACTGTATGATCTAGTAATCTTAATTCTGGGTGTATACCCAAAGGAAATAAAATCAGGGTCTTGAAGAGATATCTGTATTTCCATTTTATTGCAGCATTCTTCATAATAGTCAAGATATAGAAATAACCTAAGTGTCTGCTGACCAATAAATGGATAAAGAAAATGTGCTATATAACAATGAAATATTATTCAGACATACAAAGTTAAGTCCTGCCATTTGTGATGACATTAAGTGAAATAAGCCAGGCACAGAAAGGCAATACCACATGATCTTACTTACAAGTGAAATCTAAAAATGTTGAACTCACTGAAGAAAAGAGTAGACTGTTGGTTGCCAAGGGCTGGGGGATCAGGGAAATAGACTTTGTATGGTTAGTCAAAGGGTTCAAACTTTCAGTTATAAGATGAATGGGGGTATAATACACAACATGGTGACTAAAGTTAATAATGTATCATTTACTTGAAATTTGCTAAGGGGGTAGATCTTTAGTATCCTCATCCCCTCCTACCCACTACAAAATGATAGCTATGTGTGGTGATGGCTGTGTCAATTAATATGATTGTGGTAATCATCTCACAACGTATACATAAGTCAAATCGTGTTGTACACCTTGAATATACACAATTTTTATTTGTCAATCGTACCTCAATGAAGCTGAAAAAATAAAGATTCCTTTTGTTGTTTTGCAGGAAGTGGTTGTTCACAGTTTATTTCATGCCTGCCTGTGTAGAATAGAATCCTACTTTCTCTGAACTAAAATACTGTTAATAAGTGGACTCTCTACCAACCTTATGAACCCTTATATTAGAATGAAAATGGTTTCTTTTTTTTTTTTTTTTTTTTTTTTTTTTACAATATTAAGAGGTTCAGTGGACTTACAGTTCCACCTGTCTGGGGAGGCCTTACAATCATGGCAGAAGGCAAGGAGGAGCAAGTCACATCTTAGATGGATGGCAGCAGGCAAAGAGAGAGCCTGTGCAAAGAAACTCCCCCCATTTTTTTAAATTATACTTTAAGTTTTAGGGTACATGTGTACAACTTGCAGGTTTGTTACATATGTATACATGTGCCATGTTGGTGTGCTGCACCCATTAACTCGTCATTTGCATTAGGTACATCTCCTAATGCTATCCCTCCCCCTTCTCCCCACCCCACAGCAGGCCCCAGTGTGTGATGTTCCCCTTCCTGTGTCCAAGTGTTCTCATTGTTCAATTCCCACCTATGAGTGAGAACATGCGGTGCTTGGTTTTTTGTCCTTGCGATAGTTTGCTGAGAATGATGGTTTCCAGCTTCATCCATGTCCCTACAAAGGACATGAACTCATCATTTTTTATGGCTGCATAGTATTCCATGGTGTACATGTGCCACACTTTCTTAATCCAGTCTATCATTGTTGGACATTTGGGTTGGTTCCAAGTCTTTGCTATCGTGAATAGTGCCGCAATAAACATACGTGTGCATGTGTCTTTATAGCAGTATGATTTATAATCCTTTGGGTATATACCCAGTAATGGGATGGCCGGGTCAAATGGTATTTCTAGTTCTAGATCCCTGAGGAATCGCCACACTGACTTCCACAATGGTTGAACTAGTTTCCAGTCCCACCAACAGTGTAAAAGTGTTCCTATTTCTCCACATCCTCTCCAGCACCTGTTTTTTCCTGACTTTTTGATGATCGCCATTCTAACTGTTGTGAGATGGTATCTCATTGTGGTTTTAATTTGCATTTCTCTGATGGCCAGTGATGATGAGCATTTCTTCATGTGTCTTTTGGCTGCATAAATGTCTTCTTTTGAGAAGTGTCTGTTCATATCATTTGCCCACTTGTTGATGGGGTTGTTTTTTTTCTTGTAAATTTGTTTGAGTTCATTGTAGATTCTGGATATTAGCCCTTTGTCAGATGAGTAGGTTGCAAAAATTTTCTCCCATTCTGTCAGTTGCCTGTTCACTCTGATGGTAGTTTCTTTTGCTGTGCAGAAGCTCTTTAGTTTAATTAGATCCCACTTGTCAATTTTGGCTTTTATTGCCATTGCTTTTGGTGTTTTAGACATGAAGACCTTGCCCATGCCTATGTCCTGAATAGTATTGCCTAGTTTTCTTCTAGGGTTTTTATGGTTTTAGGTCTAAGATTTAAGTCTTTAATCCATCCTGTATAAGGTGTAAGGAAGGGATCCAGTTTCAGCTTTCTACATATGACTAGCCAGTTTTCCCAGCACCATTTATTAAATAGGGAATCCTTTCCCTATTTCTTGTTTTTGTCAGATTTATCAAAGATCAGATAATTGTAGATGTATGGCATTATTTCTGAGGGCTCTGTTCTTTTCCGTTGGTCTATATCTCCATTTTGGTACCAGTACCATGCTGTTTTGGTTACTGTAGCCTTGTAGTATAGTTTGAAGTCAGGTAGGTGATGCCTCCAGCTTTGTTCTTTTGGTTTAGGATTGACTTGTCAATGCAGGCTCTTTTTTGGTTCCATATGAACTTTAAAGTAGTTTTGTTTTTCATTTGCTTAGTAGATCTTCCTCCATCCCTTTATTTTGAGCCTATGTGTATCTCTGCATGTGAGATGGGTGTCCTGAATACAGCACACTGATGGGTCTTGACTCTTTATCCAATTTGCCAGTCTGCGTCTTTTAATTGGAGCATTTAGCCCATTTACATTTAAGGTTAATATTGTTATGTGTGAATTTGATCCTGTCATTATGATGTTAGCTGGTTATTTTGCTCGTTAGTTGATGCAGTTTCTTCCTAGCCTTGATGGTCTTTACAATTTGGCATGTTTTTGCAGTGGCTGGTACTGGTTGTTCCTTTCCATGTTTAGTGCTTCCTTCAAGAGCTCTTGTAGGGCAGGCCTGGTGGTGACAAAATCTCTCAGCATTTGCTTGTCTGAAAAGTATTTTATTTCTCCTTCACTTATGAAGCTTAGTTTGGCTGGATATGAAATTCTGGGTTGAAAATTCCTTTCTTAAAAATGTTGAATATTGGCCCCCACTCTCTTCTGGCTTATAGAGTTTCTGCCGAGGGATCCGCTGTTAGTCTGATGGGCTTCCCTTTGTGGGTAACCCGACCTTTCTCTCTGTCTGCCCTTAACATTTTTTCCTTCATTTCAACTTTGGTGAACCTGACAATTATGTGTCTTGGAGTTGCTCTTCTCAAGGAGTACCTTTGTGGCGTTCTCTGTATTTTCTGAATGTGAATGTTGGCCTGCCTTGCTAGATTGGGGAAGTTCTCCTGGGTAATATCCTGCAGAGTGTTTTCCAACTTGGTTCCATTCTCCCCATCATTTTCAGGTACGCCAATCAGATGTAGATTTGGTCTTTTCACATAGTCCCATATTTCTTGGAGGCTTTGTTCATTTCTTTTTATTCCTTTTTCTCTAAACTTCTCTTCTTGCTTCATTTCATTCATTTGGTCTTCCATCACTGATACCCTTTCTTCCAGTTGATCGAATTGGCTACTGAGGCTTGTGCGTTCGTCACGTAGTTCTCGTGCCATGTTTTCAGCTCCATCAGGTCCGTTAAGGACTTCTCTGCATTGGTTATTCTAGTTAGCCATTCATCTAATCTTTTTTCAAGGCTTTTAACTTCTTTGCCATGGGTTCGAACTTCCTCCTTTAGCTCAGAGAAGTTTGATTGTCTGAAGCCTTCTTCTCTCAACTCATCATTCTCTGTCGAGCTTTGTTCTGTTGCTGGTGAGGAGCTGCATTCCTTTGGAGGAGGAGAGGCACTCTTGATTTTTAGAATTTTCAGTTTTTCTGCTCTGTTTCTTCCCCATCTTTGTGGTTTTATCTACCTTTGGTCTTTGATGATGGTGATGTACAGATGGGGTTTTGGTGTGGATTTCCTTTCTGTTTGTTAGTTTTCCTTCTAACATTCAGGACCCTCACCTGCAGGTCTGTTGGAGTTTGCCAGAGGTCCACTCCAGATGCTGTTTGCCTGGGTATCAGCAGCTGAGGCTGCAGAACAGCGAATATTGGTGAATAGCAGATGCTGCTGCCTGATCATTCCTCTGGAAGTTTTGTCTCAGAGGGGCACACGGCCGGGTGAGGTGTCAGTCTGCCCCTGCTGGGGGGTGCCTACCAGTTAGGCTACTTGGGGATCAGAGACTCACTTGATGAGGCAGTCTGCCCATTCTCAGATCTCAAGCTGGGAGAACCACTACTCTCTTCCAAGCTGTCAGACAGGGACATTTAAGTCTGCAGAGGTTTCTGCTCCCTTTTGTTTGGCTATGCCCTGCCCCCAGAGGTGGAGTCTATAGAGGCAGGCAGGCCTCCTTGAGCTGCGGTGGGCTCCAGCCAGTTGGAGCCTCCTGGCTGCTTTGTTTTCCTGCTCAAGCCTCAGCAATGGTGGGCGCCCCTCCCCCAGCCTCACTGCCACCTTGCAGTTTGATTTCAGACTGCTGTGCTAGCAATGAGCGAGGCTCCATGGGCATAGGGCCCTCTGAGCCAGGCATGGGATATAATCTCCTGGTGTGCTGCTTGCTAAGACTGTTGGAAAAGGACAGTATTAGCGTGGGAGTTACCTGATTTTCCAGGTGCCGTCTGTCACCCCTTTCCTTGGCTAGGAAAGGGAATTCCCTGACCCCTTGCGCTTCCCGGGTGAGACAATGCCTTGCCCTGCTTTGGCTCATGCTTGGTGCGCTGCACCCACTGTCCAACAGTCCCCAGTGAGATGAACCCTGTACCTCAGTTGGAAATGCAGAAATCATCCGTCTTCTGCCTCACTTGCGCTGGGAGCTGTAGACTGGAGCTGTTCCTATTTGGCCATCTTGGAACCCAAGCCTGAAAATGGCTTTTTAAAATACTGTGTTTTAGGATGTCAATTACATTTTGTCATTTTCCTCTGTGCTAAAATCAAAATTACCAGGTGGAATAAGAGTAGAATAGTTAACTGAAATTCTCTCCTTTAAGACAAAATACAATTTCATATGCAACCTCCAGAATATTGAAATTTATTCTTATTAAGAAAGGAGTATTTCAATGAAAATTCAACTTAATTTTTTAAAAGCAGGATTACAAAATTTGAAGGTAAAATGAAAAAGTCCCTTCGAAAATATCTTGGAAGTTCCTGGTTATATTATGCCAAATTGCTGATGTTAACACTTTAAAGTAAAATAATGCCCTCATAGTTTATTATTTTCAAGAGGCACTTTGACTATGGAGTTGTACTATTTATTGATTAGATAGTTCTGTAAGTGAAAGATGGGCACCAAGAGCAAAATTCCAGATCTGCTGGTTTTTTGTTTGTTTGTTTGTTTGTTTGTTTTTGAGACTAAGTCTCCCTCTGTCACACAGGCTGGAGTGCAGTGGCACGATCTTGGCTCACTGCGAGCTCTGCCTCCTGGGTTGATGCCATCCTCCTGCCTCAGCCTCCCTAGTAGCTGGGACTACAGGCACCCACCACCACGCCTGGCTAATTTTTTGTATTTTTAGTAGAGATGGGGTTTCACTGTGTTAGCCAGGATGGTCTCGATCTCCTGACCTTTTGATCCGCCCGCCTTGGCCTCCCAAAGTGCTGGGATTACAGGCATGAGCCACTGTGCCTGGCCCCTGGGCTGCTGAATTTTTACTGAGGCTTCCAGGTTTTCACATAGCACAATAGTTTTAATCGTGTATTCTTTTTTTTCCCCTCTTAATGGCAATTTTTATGTTTGAACGAATTTTAGTTTCTTTAAAGAAACCCTATTTCCAAACAATATCCTACTTTTGTTACCTAAACTTCTTCTAAAGACTTTTCCTCTGCATTTCCATTGTGCATATTTTTATTTTCTCACTGCCATATGTTTTGGTTGAAGTTCTTAAGCTTACTCTCTGTTTTCTACTTCTTACCAATTTATTGTCTTCAAAACCTTTGATTCCATCCTTGGTGCTCTACAGAAACTTCATATGATTCTTCTGTCACCTCAAGCCAAACAGCCTTTTCTTTCAAATAGTCTTCTACTTATTGTCTATTGCTGCATAACAAATTATTATAAACTTAGCAGTTTAAAACAACACAAAATTATTATCTCATTTTTGTGGGTCAGAAATTTGGGCAACAGTTAGCTGGGTTGTTATCTTTGGGGTCTCTTGAAAAGGCTGCAATCAAGTTATTGGCCAGGGCTTGGGTCTCATTTGAAGTTTTGACTGGGAAGGATTTGCTTCTGAGCTCACATGGTATTGTCACCAGTTAGGTACTTGAGGGTGTTGAGCTGAGGGCCTTGCAATTCTTTGATTGTTAGCCGAAGGTTTCTTTCAATTACTTGCCATGAAAACCCCTCCATAGTGCATCTCACAATATGGCAGCTTGATTTCATCATAGTAAGCAAGACAGAACTGCTAGCAAGTTAGAAGTCATAGTCTCTTGTAATCTAGTTATGAAAATGTTGCTGTATTCTTTTGGTTAGAACTAAGTTGATAGGCCAGCTTACACTCCGGGGAAGGGGATTATATAAGGGTATGAACAACAAGAGGTGGAAATCACTGGGGGCCATCTTAGAGTCTCTGTCACAAAGATTAATTCTCAAATACTTTTTAGCTGACAATAATACCATGTTTTATCTGACAGTCATGTCTTTATTATATTTTAGGTCAGTTATCCTGGCCTAAAATCTTGGAGCTTGACTTGATTCTAGTTTCTCTCTATTTGTCTTCAATTTTTTCATCTGTTTCTATGTCATATTGAAAAGAGTAGTCAGAAAACCAAGTTACAGTCCTGGCAATTCTACCACCTTTGGAGAAGTTACTAAATTGGGCTGCAGTTTCACCTGCAAATGAGATCTGGCATTAAGTAATCTATAGTTATATTCAGTCCTAATAGTTTTTGATCTCAAGTATGCTGGATTTTCCTGTGTAAATCTGTTTCTTTTCTTTTCCTACTCCAATCCAAATAGACTATCATTTTCATTTTGCCATTTGCCAACTCAGGGGCCCCTAGTAACTTCCCGGTTGCCTATAGGGTAAAAGCCAAATTTACCTTAGTCTGCTGTTAGTTGGCTCTCCTGTCTAACCCAAATTCTGTCCCCAACTTCATCTTGGATTCTACTAATATAGGAACCCTCTAGCGATGACTAAACTAAGCTATTCATTATACCTTGACTTTCCTCTATGGCTTGTGTCAACTCTACTTTCTCCCTGATTATCATTCATACATTCTCTCTGCCTGTGTAACTTCTGTGCATTCTTTAGCGATAAACCAAACTTTCGTGTTTACTACATAGATGATTAGTATACGTTTTTCACATTTGGAAACACTAAGTTTCAAATTTTGGCATTGCACAGGTAAGCTTTATTACTTAGGCATGTTTAAACTCTTTCAGTCTCATCTTTAAGGGTATTAATGCCTTGCTCATGGGTTATTATAAGAGTTACATAAAATAATTATTGTCAAGTGCTTAATACAGTCCCTGGTACACAGCAAGTTCTCAAAAATTATTATTGTCCCTCATTTGTTTCCAGTCTGTTTTAACTTTTCTTGACATTGAAATACTATGACATATTGTTCATTGGTCTCACTTTTTTTTTCTACCTTTTATCGTTAATTGACTTTTTTTCTTTTGCATAAGCCTTATTATGCCTCAAATGGGTAGGGCCTATGCTTTGTACTCTTTTATATTTCTCTCATCACCTAGAACACGTGCTTTGTAGCACATTTATTACCCGCCCTTCTCTAAACTTACCATCCATGTTCATGCCGCCATTACTTCATGCTTTTCCCCCAGCTTTTTCTTTTACTTTTGATGTATCAATTTTGTAATTCTTTTGGTCTCAGCCCTAGGTTTCTCAATGATTCATTCAACAGGTATTTATTAAGAGTCTACAATATGTTAGATACATTACTGTACTCCAGGGATACATTGATGAACACCAACATATTTTCTGACTCACAGTCTAGTGGGAGAAAACTGATATTTGTAAATATTCACAGAAACAAGTACACATGTTTCCATGAGGAAACTGATATATCATCAAGAAATAATAGAAATGTGTGGAGCATGATGAGCAACTATAATGGGGAAATTTGGTAGGGATATTTGATATATGAAAAATAATAAAAATTATCTGGATTAAGAGATAATGGAAGAATATGATGTGAGAGGGAACATGGTGAATAAGATTCAGGGCAGAGCTAGGTTTTAAAATTTTTGGAGTGAGTCTAGGGATGAACCAGGCCAGTGGTGTGGTTGGTAACCGGAAAAGCCACCTTTTTGGTTTCCGTTTACATATATCATGATCTTGCATTAATTCTCCGTAATATTAATTGTTGTCATGCTAAATTTTACTTTAAAATAGGTACCTATTTTGGAGAATGTATTCAGGGGACCAGTTGTATCCTTTATTGCCCCCAGCCATGGTTCTGAGTAATAGGAAATGAAAAGCCAGTGTGGGCGGACCTCAAAGTGGAATAGGATTCTGGGAGTAAGTCAGATTGGAGTGGTAGAAGGGGCCAGATTACACAGGGAATATTATATTAGGTTAAGGAGATTTATCCCAGGGGAAATTATAGAATAGAGATTTTTAATTTTAAGGATTATAGGATAGAGATTTTAATTTTAAGCTAGAGCGTTAATGAAATCTA
This sequence comes from Symphalangus syndactylus, assembly GCF_028878055.3. Taxonomy (NCBI): domain Eukaryota; kingdom Metazoa; phylum Chordata; class Mammalia; order Primates; family Hylobatidae; genus Symphalangus; species Symphalangus syndactylus. The sequence goes on from NC_072436.2 coordinate 87,404,031, forward strand.
ATTCAAATTTTGAAAGCTATCTTTGGCTGCCATGTGGTGGCAGAGGACATCTCTGAATCACTTTTTGTCACTCAATTTTTTTGTGAAGCAGGATGTTGTTATATGACTAACGTTTATTTTAATCTACTTGACATTATAACATCTTCCTCCATTCAACTATATGTATGCTATGTCAATTCGGATTTGGTGTGTAAAACAGAAGAATCCCAAGTAACAGCTTAAACAAATGGAAGTTTGTTTTTATCTCATATAAAGGAATCTTGAAGTAAACATTCCAGGATTAGTATGGAAGCTTAGCAGTCATCAAGGAGCTGCAATCCTCTTTTTCTTGTTACTCTACAAGCATAGTGTGTCTGCTTCATGGCCCAAGATGGTCACTTGAATTTCCTTTCGTCTTCCAGTTAGCAACAAGGAGAAGGGATTGATGAAGGGCATGTCTTTTTTATTTAAGGGCACTTCCTGGAAGTTACATATGATGTTTCCATGTTCCAGAACTTAATTACATGCCAAATTGCAGCTCCAATGAATGCTGACGTATGGTTAGTTTTCTTTGGGGTCAAGTGCCTAGCTAAAAATGCAAGGCTCTATTCTTATGGAAAAAGGAGAACATAAACATTTGGGGCAAATTCGGATTTTTGGCCACCCTCTTCCTTTTTAGGGAGGCAACCCTGAATCCCGTTAATTTACTCATTGTAGTTCAAAGTCCAGGATCTCTGAGAGTTAGGCAAACCTGTCCATGAAACCTGGGTGTGACTTTTTAAGTTCTGGTAGTGCATAAATTAAAAAACAAATTGCCATAAACACAACTGACATACTGTATTGGGGAAAAGGAATAGGATAATTGCAATAAAAACTCCCATTTAGAAATGGATAGAATGAAAACAACCATCATTCACTGGTTCTGAGTAATTATAATTTCCCTGCAGGCAGGAATGTGAAGGATAAGTTCCTCGATTAGCCATTCGGAAACCCCCGATTCTGTTCTTTCGAAGGAACTCCCTCATCCATTGTCCTGTGTTGCTCTGGCTTTGCTCCTGGAAAGTTTTTTCTTTTCTATTTCCATGCCAGGACATCTCTGAGGACAATGGTTAGTAAGCCCCATGGAATCTTTCACATCACTTTTTATTTTTGCGGTTTTGTTGGGGGGAGTGGGGCAGGATTTGTATTCTGAAGTATAGACAGTTATAGACCTTTCCCCTGGCTGAAGATGGCTGTAACAATATCTCCCATCCTACGAATTCTTACAAAATGAGCATGTTATTTCCCCATGAAGAAGTAGAGTCTCTGTTTTCTCTCCTTGAAACTTGCACCTTTTGACTGCCTCAACAAAAGAATATGGCAGAATGGCACCAAGTGACTTCCACGGCAAGGTAATGAAAGGTGATGCAGCTTCTACCTGTCTTTCTGGGATGCTTTCTCTTAGAAACCAGTCACCATATTTTGAGGGAACTGTGTCATCATGAAAAGAGGGTTCCTAGATTTCCACCCTCTACTAATTTGTTGTCACCTACTACCCACCACACCTTAGAGGCCAATACTTGATATTTTTTAGGTGCCTACTTCCAGGTATCCACATTCTGAAGCACTTTGGATTAGATTCAGCTACATGTGACAGATAAATAAAAGTAACAGTGGCTTACATAAGATAGAAGTATATTTCTGTTCAACACAGAGGGCTCCAGAGGTAGGGAATCCAGGATTTTTATGGTAGTTACATGATTATCAGGATTCAGTTTCTTCTCTCTTAATGCTCTTATATTCTTAATTTGATGCCTCATGTTCCAAGATAGCTGCTTGAACTCTAATCATCATGCCTACTCTCTAGCTAGGAGTAAGGAAAAAGGTAGGAGAAAAAGATCATTCTTCTTCCTTTAAGGGCACTTATTAGAAGTTTTATGTACAGCTTTCCATTTATACTCCATTTTTCAGCAACTCATCACCTGGCTGCACTTAGCTGGAAGGGAAGATGGGAAATGTTTTTATTCTGGGTAGACATGTACCATAGTCATGTACCATGAGTAGCCCTTATTCACATTCTCTTTAAAATTACTTAGCTGTGTTTTATATTTTCTTTATATCATTTTCTCATGACTTTAAAGTTTTAAATGAACTGTGTTATGCAAGGGAACATTACTGGGACTTAAACAGAAAGGGGGCATTTTGGGATGATAAAGCTGAGAAAATTAAACCTCACATGTGTCCTTGGGATCTGGACTCCCAGGACCTCATTCATTCCTGGTAACTGAATCCCCCACACCAACCCTTATTAACCATTCTCACAACAAGCTCTAGTCTTCCCAGAAGGATTTATTATTTGCATTTTGGGGGGGCAATTAGAAGTTTATAGTAAGATTTAAGTTTGATAAGAACCCCAGTGCTCTTTTCTGTATTTCATCTCAATAACCTGACCAAGGATTTTTTTTCCCTAGCTTAATAAAGTTTGTCAAATCTGATACTAGGAGAAAAAGCTGTTTGATCACATGAAAACTTCTTTTTGTTTATCAAAAATAAGTTGATAAGAGATTCAGGAGCCCCCTCTTATTTGTGAGTGATATGTTCTAAGATGCCAGTGGATGCCTGGAACCATGGATACTGCCAAACCCTGTACTATGTTTTTTCCTATATATACATATCTATGATAAAGTTTAATTTGAAATTAGGCACAGTATGAGACTAACAACAATATCTAATAATAAAATAGAACAATTATAACAATACAGTGTAATAAAAGTTATGTGAATGTGGTCTCTCTCAAAATATCTCATGCACCATACTCACCCCCCTTTCTCTTGTAATCTAGTGATCACAAGGAAACTCAGATGACTGCTGAGTGACTAACGGGCAGGTAGCATATACAGCATGGATATGCTGGGCAGAGATGATTCATATCCTGGGTGGGATGGAGTAGAATGCTGCAAGATTTTATCATGCTATTCAGGAAAATGCCTAATTTAAAACTTATAAGTTGTTTATTTCTGAAAATTTCCATTTAATATTTTCAAACTGAAGTTGTCCATGGGTAACTGAAACCACAGAAAGTGAAAAAGAGAAGAGTGACTACTGTAATGACTTATCTCTTGTTGTGTCTACGAGGAAGATTAATGAGGCTTTCAGGTGGTAAAAACTCACTAAATTCATTCCCGTATTCTTCAGTACTATTAACTGGGTTCTTATGTGGCAGATGCAGCACTAGCTGCTGGGGATATTGTGATGAATAGAACAGCCAGTCTTGACTGTAGTAGGCTGAATAATGACCACAAATAATGATCCAAGTCCTAATCCACAGAACCTGTGCATATGTTACCCTGTATGATAAAAGAGATTTTGCAGATGTGATGAAATTAAGGATCTTGATTTGGGGAGAATATTCTGGATTATCTGAGTGGGCCCTGAATGCAACCACAGTGTCCTTCTAAGAGGGATGCAGAGGGAATGTGAGAGAAGAGGAAGAAGGCAATATGATAAAGCAAGGGGAGGTGCAGAGCTCTGGGCCTTGGAGGCAGCACAGCTTCCAGAAGAAGGAAAAGGCCACAAAAAGGATTCTTCCCCAGAGCCTCCATTGGGAGTGAGGCCCTTCCCACACTCAATTTCAGCCCACCGAAACAGCCAACTTTTGGTTTCCAAAACTGAGAAAGAATAAATTTCTACTGTTGTAAGCCACCAATTTTGTAGTAATTTGTTACAGCAGCTACAAAAAACTAATACATTGCCTTTCACAGAGCTTATAACCTAGTGGGTTAAAAGGCAATGAGAATAAGGAATGAAACAATATCTTATCAGAAACTTGAAAGAGCAATAGGTGTTATTCTAGGTAAGAGAGTAGGGAAGGGAAACATCAGAGATAGCTATAAGTGTTGAGTTTTAAAAAGTCAGCCAGCCTCTTTGGAGAATGCTTTTGTGGGGGCAAGAGATTGGGGGGAATTCTGTGGCAAAAAATGAGGCTGAATGAATCATTAAGCAGGTGATAGATGATGAGGGTTCAAGTCATGCTAAGGAGTTTGCACTTCATTCTTAGAGCCTGGGGGCTGTACAAGAGTCCTGAGCAGAGGGAGAGCATAATCAGGCCTCCATTTTAGAAAAAATTCTCAGACTGTAGGGTGGGTTATTGGAAAGCCCCTCATACCACATCACTCTCTTCAGGACCCATTGTTGGGCCTTTCGGGTTTGTACATTTTGTCTTACTATTTTGGTCATTTTCCTAAACATGAACTTTTATTTGCAAGATTCTCTTGGTTTCAAGAGATCTCTTTTTGCCTCCTCTCCCTTGAACTCCAGACACATATATCTGTGTGCCTCCTCAACAACTCCATTTGGATAATAATAAGTATCTAAAATTTAGCATTCCCAAACTGATCTCCAGATTTTCTCTTATCCTAAAGCTGTTCCATATCTCAATAAATGATGACTCCTTTTCAATTGTTCAAGTCAAATACCTTGGAATTGCCCATGACTTTTCTTTTCTCTCATGTCCTACATGCAATCCAACAGGAAATTCTTGATAAGAAACACATCCAAAATCTGATCACTTCTTGCCATCCACACTGCTTTCCTGGTCCAAGCTACTGTAACCGCTCAGCTATATTATTGCAGCCACCTTTGAATTCACTCCCTGATGCTACCCACACCTCCTTATGGCTATGCTCAACACAAGATCACTCTTTTAACAAGAGTAATCTTGTTAAAACTTAACTCATGTTCCTCCTTTGCTTAACACCTTCCAGTGGCTCCCCATTTCATTTAGAGTAGAAGCCAGTGGCCTATCGGGCTCTACAGAATCTACCCCTCACACCCCAAGTGAAGATGTAACATTCTGCTCATAGCCTTCCCCTTATTCCACTTGCTCGGTCTCACCAGCTTCCTTTCTGTTCCCTGAAAATGCGCATGCTCTCCTCAGGGCCTTGCAGTTCCATTTTCTGCAATGATTCTCTTTCAGACATCCATGTTGCCAGTTTTCTCATCTGTTTCAAATCTTTGCTCAAACATCCCCTTCTCTGCAAGGTCTTTTCTGACCATTGTATTTAAAATCACAAACTTTCCGAACTTTCTTCCACTTCAGCACTCTCTATCTCTCTGTTTGTTTTTTTTTTTTTTTTTTTTTTTTTTTTTTTTTTTTTTTTTGGTAGCACATACTTTAATACTATATAATTTCGTCTTTATTAATATTTTTAAAATGTATTCCTCTCCCCTGTGGAAAGTAAGTTCGATGAAGGAAGACATTTTGTCTGTTTTATTAGTTTATTCTTAGTGTCTAAAATATTTCCTGTCACATAAGGGGTGCTTAGTAAGTGGTACTTGAATGAATGAGTCAGTGACAGCTGTGTTATGACAGTTTTATTTGGTGATCATTCTGTGTTTCTTTTTCAGGTCAGAAGTTTATTTGATATTCACAACATGCAACTAAGGGCCCTTTAAGCCTGGAGCCATGTCACATTTCAGATAGGAAAGGCGAGACACTGAAAAGTTCTTCTATAAGCAGTGAATGTTCGTACATCTGAATATCTACTAGAAAAATGAACTTACATTCCATACTTATTTAAAATGATTGTGTTTTCTCCCTATCCTAGAGCTTCTTATAGGGTTTGCCATGGCTTGCTAAGATAATGGTCCCCTAAGCCCTTAGGAAGGCTGGGGTGACTGGAGCTCCCAGGCAGCTGTCTCTGGAGGGAGCAGTTTTGTCTAAGGCTTCTTAGAGGGTGGCCAGGAGCAGTGTCTGGTAGTGTACTCCCCATGTATGCTGGGGATGGCCAAGGTACTTACCAACCTAGCTTCGGTAGCCGGGCATGCTTCCTTCCTCATCTCCTCCTGCAGCCTGTTGCAGGGCATTCTGCTGCTCAGTATGCGTAAGAAGTCTGGGCACTACTGAATGATCTCATGTTCTAGGTGCCTTAAGAGCACTGGCCAAGGATCTAGGTTAAGGTGATGCCAGTGGGATGATGGTGGGGCTGGCAGGCTAGATGGAGGTTCCTTGTGAGTGCACCTCCAGATGGGAATCAAGAAGCTCTTTCTTGTCACATATCAGATACTTCTGTCCATCCATGGATGGGCCCTTTTACTTATGTTCAGGCTAGCTATAGGGTTTTGTTCTAAAATATATGTATTCAAAAAATCAAGTCTTCCTCATTATTTTGAAATACTTGATGTGAAAAGTTCAATTGGATTTAAAATGTCTTCATGTTATTACAAGAAATTGAATAGTTACATTTGTCAATGGAAGAGCTCTCAAATTCCTTAAATATAATTTCAACTGTTGTAAATTTTTGAATGGTTGCATAAAAAGTTTTATTTATTATTATTTTTAAATCACCTACTAGTAAGAACAGTTTCTCATTGATGGTGTCCATCAAGAATTTGTAGAGATCCTCATTAAAATGTCTTGAACAGGAATTTAATAAAACCATCTTAACTCTAACCATGGATACAACTTTCTTATATCAATTTTTTTAATGGCTAAATGGCTTAATTAAACAATGTTGAAAGATTTTAAGAGAAGTTTTATAAAAATTCTCTATTTAACACCTTCCCTAACTCTTTGCATTTTATTTTTCTTATAATTGTGTAAGGAAATGGTAATGACTTTTTAATAAAGTACCAGATAGAGGTCCCTTGGTCCGTTTAGGTTTACTTCTGCCTCTTGTACAAATATTAAATTTTTGTATGTTCTCCCATCCTCCCACAATCAACTTAGAAGTTTATTTTGCCGAGGTTGAGGATGTGCCCAGGAAAAAGAAATAAACCACAGGAACATCTGTGATTAATGCTTTTTCCGAAGAGGGTCTGGGGACTTCAGTATTTAGAGGGGAAAGAGTGGGCAGTAGGGGAAAGAGGAAAGAAAAAAAGTGGGAGAGTAGATAAAAAGGGCAAGCAGTTGCATTCTTTTGAGGTTTTGATCCGTGTTCACTGAATCTACATTTTACATGTAAACAGAAAGGGTAGAGTAATAGTCAATTACTCATTTGTCTCACATTCAGTGAATCTGCATTTTTACTTAAGATAAAGTAAACATAGAGTAGAGGAAACAGTCAAATATGCATTTATTTTAGGTGGGTGGAGGGATGACTTTTGATCCTGCCTGTCCCATACCGTTTCCTGGCTTCTGGGGTGTCCCAGTCTCTTTCTTCCCTGCAGATCTCCCAGTATCTTCAGCTTATAGGGCAACAGAGGTTGTGGTGGAGCCACTGGGGACTCCCAAAGCTGAGGAAACAGCAGTAGAGGTCTATGTTCTTTTATTTAAAACAATTATGGTAAGATATACATGACATAAAATCTACCATCTTATCCGTTTTTAAATATACATTTCGGTAGTGCTCAGTACATTCACATAGTTGTATAACCCGTTTCTGGAACTCTTTTCATCTTGCAAAACTGAAACTATATCCATTAAACAGTTCCTGATTCTCCCTTTACCCTAGCCCCTGGAAAACACCATTTTACTTTTTGTCTCTATGAATTTGACTCTTCTAAGTATTTCATATGAGTGGAATAATACAGCATTTGTCTTTTGTGACTGGCTGATTTTGCTTAGCACAACGTCCTTAAGATCCATTCATGTTGTAGCATGTGTCAGAATTTCCTTCCTTTAAAGGCTGAATAATGTTCTGTGGTATGTATACACCACATATTTATCCATTGTCTGTCAGTGGACACTGGGTTGGCTTTCACCTTTTGGCTATGATGAATAATGTTATTATGAATATAGGTGTAAAATATTTCTTTGAGATACTATTTTCATTTGTTCTTGTTATATACCCAGAAGTAGAATTGATAAATCATATAATTCCATTTTAATTTTTTTTTGAGAAACTACCATTATGTTTTTTCCACCGTTTTACATTTCTTCTGATAGTTCACAAGAGTTCAAATTTCCCCACATCCTTGCCAACACTTGTTATTTTCTGTTTTTTTGATAGTAGCTGTCCTAATGAGTGTGAGGTGGTCTTTGTGTTCTTTGATATGAATGCTCAGGAGTGCAGTTGCTAGGTAGTATGGTAGTCACAAATTTAGTTTTAAAAAATAAACTACCAGACTTTTCCAGAGTGCTTGTACTGCTTTACATTCTCACCAGCAATGTGTAAGTGATTCAGTTCTTCACATCCTTACTAGCATAAGATGCTATCACTAACTTTTAATTTTAGCCATTCTGAAGTATGTAGTGACATTTCACTGTGGTTTTAGTTTGTATGTCTCCTAGGGTAGATGTTGAGTTTCTTGTCATGTGTTTGTCAACTGTATATCCCCTTTGGTGAAATACCTCTTCTTGTCTTTTGCCAATTTTCTAATGGGATGTTTTGAATGTTCTTTATGTATTGTAAATAGCAGCCTTTTCTTAGATATGTAGCTTGCACATATTTTCTCCCACACTGTACCTTATCCATTCATTCTCTTTCCAGTGTGTTTTACAGAGCAAGTGTAGTCCATTTTGATGAAATTTATTTTATCAACTTTTTTAAAATAGTTTTTGCATTTGGTATTAGATTTAAGAACTTTTGCTTAGCACTAGATCCTGAACGTTTTCTCATGTGTTTTTACTAAAAGTTTTATAGTTGTACTTTTTTCATTAAGCCTGTGATCCATTTGAATTAATTTTTATGTATAGGGTGAAACTTAGATTAATTTTTTTTCTTCTTCTAGATGTCCCATTGCTCCAGCACCATTTATTGAAAAGGATATATTTCCTCAACTGAATTGCTTTTGCACCTTTGTCAACAATCAGTTGAATATATTTGTATGGGTCTGTCTCTGGGTTTTCTATTTTGCTCCATTGATCTGTATGTCTAACTCTCTGACAATACCTCACAGTCGTGATTACTGTAGCTATATAATAAATCTTGCTGGTAAATGGATTCCTCCCACTTTAATCTCCTTTTCCAAATTGTTTTAGCCATTCTAGTTCCTTTGCCTTTCCATATAAATTTTAGAATAATATTATCTATACTTACAAAAAAAAATCTTGCTGAGATTTTTAGAGGAATTGCCTTATATCTACACCTCAATTTTGGGAAAATGGACATCTTTATGATGCTCAGTCTCTCCGTCCATGAACACATTGTATCTTTCTATTTATTTACATTTATTTTAGTTCTTTCATCAGTGTTTAGTACTTTCCAGCATACAAGTCCTGTATATGTTTAGTTAGTTATACCTAAGTATTTATTATTTTTAGTGACTGTGAGTGGTATTATATTTTAAATTTCATTTTCCATGTGTTCATTGCTAGTATGTATACAAGCAATTGAGTTTTGTAGGATTATTCTGTATCATGTGATCTTCCTGAACTCATTAATGTCAGGACATTTTTAATGTTTAGTAGATTCCTTGGAATTCTCTGTATAGACTATCATGTCATTTGCAAATATGAACAATTTTATTTATGTGCAATCTGTACACCTTTTATTTCCTTTTTTTGACTTAATATAATGGTTAGAACTTCCAATACTACAGTGAAGAAGAGTGGTGAGAGCAAACATTCTTACATTGTTCTTCATCTTAGGAGGAAAGCAGTCAGTCTTTCACCCTTAAGGATAATGTTTGTTGTAAATGCTCTTCCTCTCTCCTAGGGAAATGAGGTTCCCCTCTACTCCTATTTTTTAGTTTTTATTATAAATGGATAGTGAATTTTGTGTAATAATTTTTCTTCATTGGTCGATAATATCATTTTGTTTTTTTGTCTTTAGCTTGTTTACATGGCAGATTATATTGATTAGTTTTCACATACTGAGTCAGCCTTGCATCCCTGGTATAAACTCCACTTGGTTATAATATATAATTCTTTTTATATTTTGCTACATTCTATTTGCCAATATTATGTTAAGGGCCTTGGCATCTAAATCTATGAGGCATATTGGTCTGAAGTTTTCTTTTTTGGGTATTGTCTTCATTTGATTTTGATAAAAGGGTAATGCTAACTTCCTAAGATAAATCGGGAAGTGTTAATATCTCTTCTAGGTTCTGAAAGAGATTGTGTAGAATCTTTCTTAAACATTTGGTAGAATTTTCTGGTGAAAACATTTGGGCATGGAGATTCCTTTTTTGTAAATATTTGGATTATGAATTCAATTTCCTCAAAAGTTATAGGGTTATTCAAATCGTCTCTTTCATATTGAGTATGTTGTGGTAGGTTGTGTTTTTAAAGGAATTGGTTCATTTCATCTAAGTTGCAAAATTTATTCACATAGTATTGTTTGTAGTGTTCCCTTAGTTCCGTTAGAGATTCTTTTTGATGTCTGGATGTCTGCAGGGTCTGTAGTGATATCCTATTTAATTTCTTATACTGGAAATTTGTGTTTTCTCTTCTTTTTCTTTGTCAGTATTGCTAGAGGTTTACCAATTTTACTGTTCTTTTCAAGAAATAAACTATTTTTCTTTTTCTATTGATATTCTGTTTCCAATTTAATTGATTTCTGCCCTTATCTTTATCTTTATTATATTTTCCTTCCTGTTTACTTTGGGTTTATTTTACTTTTCTGTTTTCAGGCTCTTAAGTTATGGATTTGAGACTTTTTTGTTTTCTACTGTATGCACTTAGTTTATTAATTTGGCTGTCAATACTGCTTTAACAAACTTTGATATGTTATATTTTCATTTTCATTCAGCTCAATGTATTTTTTCAGTTTCTTTGAGACTTCTTTTTCACTTATGAATTATTTATAAATGTGCTGTTTAGTTTTCAAGTGTTTCAAGCTTTTTCTGTTTTTTTTTTTTGTTTATTTTTTACTTGATTTTATTGGACCAGTCAACAAAATTTGCATAATTTCAATTTTTAAAAGTATGTTAAAGTTTGTTTTATGGCCCAGTATATGGTTTATGGGCCATGGTCATTAGAAAATAATGTGTTTCCTGCTTTTGTTGGGTGGAGTGATCTATAAATGTTGATTAGATACCGTTGGTTGATGGTGTTGTTGAGATCTTCTATATCCTTGCTAATTTTCTGTCTAGCTGTTCTTTCAGATGCTGAGAGACGGATGTTATCTCCAACTAAAACTGTGGATTTGTGTGCTTTTCCCTTTGGTTCTGTCAGTTTTTACTTCACGTATTTTACAGCTGTCTTGTTTGATACATACTTAAATTTAAGATTGCTATGTTTTCTTGATAGCTTGACATTTTTATTATGTAATATCTCACTCTGTCTTAGGTAATTTTCTGTGCTTTAAGGTCTACTTTATCTTATATTAATATAGCCATTCATGCTTACCTTTGGTTAATGGTACATCTTTTTCCATTCTTTCACTTTTGACCTGTCTATGTAATTAAATTTGAAGTGAATTTCCACAGAAATCCATAGCATATAGTGGGTTTATTTTTGTTTTACCTACTTTGTCAATCCCTTTCTATTAATTAGTATATTTAGACTATTTACATTTAATGTAATTATTGATACATTAGGATTTAATTATGCTGTTTTAATTTTTGTTTTCAGACTATTCTTTATTTTTGGATTCTCTCTTTTCCTTTACATGTCTTCATGTGGTTGCTTGAACATTTTTTTAGAATTTCACTTTGGTTTATCTATAGAGTTTTTGAGTTATGTATCTCTTTATATAACTATTTTTGTGGTTGCTCTGGGCTTAACTATCTATATATATATAGAGAGAGAGAGACTGATAGTTGTGGTAGTTTGTGTTTTTATAATTTTATGTTTATATAAAATTAATATAAATGTATCAGAGTCTACTGGTGCCACCATTTTATCTATTCATATAGAAACTCTACTGCCTTTACTGCCCTTTACATAATTTCTCCTTGTTTAGAATTTAATTGTATTCTAAATATTTCCTTTCAGATATTTAGGAGCACATCAGATAGTGTTATAAATTTTGTTTCAACCATCAAACATAACTTAGAACTCAAGAAGAAAAGGAAATTTAATTGTGTTTACACAGAATTTTGCTTACCATTCTTTTAATTTTCTATCGTTGTAATACATCTTCACAAACTTACTGGAATAAAATAGGACAATTTTATTATCTTATAGCTCTACAGGCCAAAAGTGTGAAATAAATTTATTGGGTTGAAAACTGAGGTATTGGCAGGGCTGTGTTTTTTTCCGAAGGCCCCTGGGAAGAATATGTTATGTTTTTCAGCTTTTAGAGGCCACTTGCATTTCTTATCTTATGATCATTTCTTAATCTTCGAAGCGAGAATCATAACATCTTTAAACCTCTTTCTCTAACTCTTTACTTCCATTGTCACATCTTCTTATATGACTCTGAGCTTGCTGGTTTCCTCTTATTAATATGCTGTGATTATAACCAGCATGCCTCAATAATCCGAGATAATCTCCCTGTTTCAAAATTCTTAATCATGTGTACAAAGTCCTTGCTGTCATATAAGGTAACATATTTACTGGTTTCAGGGATTAGCATGTGGATATCTTTTTTTGGGGGAAGGGGTCATTATTCTATCTGTCACAGTTCCTTCTCTGGCCCCCATGATGATTTCTGTCTATCCATATCCAAAATATATTCATCCCACCCTTGCATCCCCCAAAGTGTCAACCTATCGCATAATCTATCCAAAGTTCAAATTGTCATCTAAATCTCATCAGCTCAGAAGCCCCAAACCTCACCATCTAAATCATTTCAATCAGGTATGAATGAGACTGTAAGTGTGATTCATTTTGTAGAAATTTCTCTCTATATGTGGACCTGTGAAACTAGGAAACAAGTTATCTGCCTCCAAAGTACAATGGTGGGGCATGCGTTTGATACCAATTATAGAAATTCCTGTTAAAAAAGGGAGAAAATGGAAGGGGAAAAGGAACCAGAGCCACAAGCAATCTTGAAATCCAGAAGGACAGGCACCATTTGGTTTCAAGGCCTGGCAATAATCATCTGTGTCTCTCAACTCTGTGGGCCGTTATTCTCTCTACACACTGATATTCAAAGATTCCCTTCTGTTTTTCTACCTGTTTAGAGAACTTCCTTTAGTCATTCTTTTAGGGTAGGTCTGCTACCAACAAATTCTTAGTCTTCCTTCATCTGAGAATGTCTTAATTTACCCTTCATTTCCAAAGGAAATTTTTGCTGTGTACGGAATTCTGAGTTGGCAGTTATTTTCTTTTAGTACTTGAAAAATCTACCATTTCCTTTGGCCTACATGATTTCTGTGAGAAATATACTATGAATTTCATTGTTTTTCTCTTTTAGGTAAATTTTTATTTCTCTCTCACTTCTTTTAAAGCTTTTTTTTTTTGTCTCTAGTTTTCAAAACCTTCACCAAGATGTGTCCTGGTGTGGATTTCTTTAACTTTATTCTGATTGAAGTTCAATTTCTTGAATTAATCTTTTTGAATCTGTAGTGCTGTGGGATAATTAAGGAATCAGAGAGACCGAGGAGTTGAGGAGGAATTATTTAATCATTTAGGTGCACCGACCCAGTCAGATTAACATCCAAAGGACTGAGCCCCGAACAAAGAGTCAAGCTACTTTTTAAGCATTTTGTGGGTGGGGGGAGATCTGTGCAGGGGGAAGCGTATTACAGAAGTGTTAAACAAAGACAGTTATTTAATTGAGACATGCATTACATTATTTTTTACTTTTTAAGGAAATATGTTTTATGACTTGAGTTTATATATCTAGTGACCTTGCAGCTGCACAGCTAGAGAAACAGGGTCTTTACAATGCCTGGGAAAGGGAGAGATAAGGCTCACTAGTCACAGAAAAACAGGCAGTTAATTTTAAAGGACTCCAGCCCTTTCTCTTCTTTAGAGGGAATTGGCTTTTCTTATATACAACTGAGTTTTTGTTTATACAGTCTTTAATTTTTTAAAATTTCTGTTCCAGTAGGCTTATGTTGTTTGCCAAATTTGAGAAGTTTCATTTCTTCAAGTACTTTTTCAATCCTGCCTTACTTCTCTTCTTCTGGAACTCTGATAAAAATGAATGCTACATATTTCAGTATAGTCTCACAGGTTTCTGAGGCTTTGTTCTCTTTTTAAGTCTATTTTCTGTCGTTCAAATTAAGTAATTTTTATTAATCTATCTTCTAGCTTATTGATACTTTCTTTTGTCCTCACCATTTGCTGTTGAGCCTATCCATTGATATTTTTTATTTCTGATTGTATTTTTCAGTTCTAAAATTTTCAGGTGTTTTTTATAGCTTGTTTCTTTGTTCTGTTTCCTTGCTGAGACTTTCTTTTGTTTCAAATATGTTTATAATTGCTCATTGAAGCATTTTTATGATGGTTGCTTTAAAATCTTTTTCAGATAATTCTAACTTTTCTTTCATGTTGGTGTTAGGATCGTTTTTTTAAAAAAATTTGATTTAAGATCTTCTTGGTTGTTGGTATAATGAGTGATATTCAATTTAATCTTGTACATTTTGGGTATTTGTTAGGAGATTCTGGATTTTATTCAAATAATCTGTTTCAACTGGTGTCTAACATTGTTCCAATGGGGAAGGAGGGCACTGTCTCATTATTGTTGAGTGAAGAAGTCATCCAGCCAGCCCTTCTATTTGGCCTCCACTGGCACTCACTTGAGGGAACTCTTTGTTCTTTTTGGGTGTGAGTGGGATTCTATGTGATTACCACTGACATTGCAGGAGGAGAGTGCTTCTTACTACCTGGAGGGGATGAAAGTCTGGACCTTCTCCATGGTTTTCTTTGATTGTACCCTGTGAAGCAGGTAGGTTTGGTGATGGTTGGGGCACCCTGTTACAGCCTGGTGAGGATGAACATCTAGGCTTCCTGCTTGGCCTTCAATTTCATTATCCCAGTTGTAATGTTGGAGGGTACCTCATCATAGCCTCGTGAGGATTGAAGTCTAAGCTCTCTTCACTTAGTCTTTGCTGATGTGGTCAGGATTAGGCCCATAGTTTATTTCTGTTGTATTTGGCTGTAGTAGAGTGGTTATTTTCTGGAATTAAAAAAAAAAAAATCTCCCTAGATTGTCTCTTTCTCTTGATTCTTTGGTTAATGGAGTAGGCTTTTGTTGTGGGTTTTTCCTTGTTTGTATGTTTATATGTATTTTTTGGTTTGTGCCTATTGATATTTCTGGGTTGTCAGTTCCAGGTGTGTGAAATATGAGAAAAAGTGAAAACCCAGGAAACTTTCTAGTATGTTGTTTGGGTCCTGAGCTTCTTCTCTTTTTCTCTTTACTTTTCAGAGGTTACTTGTGTTTGATGTATAATATCTGGAATTTTAGCTGCACATGGCAGAAGAAATAGGGAGAAGTATGTCTATTCTATCTTCTCAGAAGAAAAAGACCTCCAGGTGATTCTGGAGAAGTACTGTTTAGAATCTCAGGTTGTGCTATCCAGCTGATTATCCTATTACTATGCTTAGACTTTTCTAGGTCTAGTCATTTATGTGGATATTATATGAGAATAGTGTTATATTGTTTAATGCCTTAAGACTCTGAATAACCCAATATAAATAGCTCTAATTAAACTTGTATGGTCTCCTAATAAGTGAGGTAGATAATCTGCCTGAATCTCAATAATGTAACTTATAAATTGGGCTCTTGAGGCCATTTAAGCTTCTGGTTTCTCAAATCTTGCAGGAAAAATTAGGTGACATACTCCATCATTGATGTTTGCATATTGATCAGGCCTTTTACAAAATCATCTTACATCTGCTGATGTCAGATAATCTTGAGTTGGTCAGCAGTTTTATGTAATTCTACCAAAAGATTTTGTCACACTTTAAATCACATGTGTAGACTATTCATTTATGCTCTTAACTATGACAAAGACCATTGGATTGAAATTTTTATACTCTTTAAAGACCAAATTTCTTTTATTTATTTATTTTAAATTAGGAACTAGTATATAAATTGAAATATTAAAAAAACCTTGGTGATTTACTTCTATTTACTACAATCTACAAAGCTGGCTCTGGCTAGAAATGTGGATCTGTGAGTCTCAATCATTTCGACATGACAGGGTTTTTGAATGAACTCATTCAAATCGTTGAATCATAGAAATCATTGAAATGCTTTTTTTTTTAAAAGTGTGTTTCCATAGCTTTATCTCTAGAAATAATAAAGAAGCCCACTTTCATTCTAATTCCAAAGCCAAGATAGGGAGTTTACTTCTAAGAATTCAAAATCCTTGAAAGCCTGTTTTTTTTTTTTTTTTTTGTAATTGCCTTCTTCGATATATTGATCTCTCAATTCAGTGGGGTTTGGAGAAGATTTCATCTCAAATTTGGGAGATTTGGAAGATGAATTCAGTTTAGTGTCTCATAACCTTCAAATACACTTATTGCCCCAGCAATCCTGTTGTACTCCAATTCCATAGAAGGTTCTGGATCATTTGTGATTCTTTTTACTGTTTGACTTGGAAGCTTACAGTGTCAGCACCTGCATCATCTCTGCATCATCTGCCAACTTCTGAATTTCCACAGATAAGACTGAAAGTTCAGTCCTACTGTTCTCTTGCAAGTTGATAGTATGAAAGCTATTTAATTGATTTTGTTTTGTCTTTCTATTCTGGCAAATTTCAACTCTAACTTGTTTCCCCTAACCCCAGTTAGAAACTTTAGTGCTGGCCAATAAGTTCCCAGGTAGACATCTATGAATCTTAATTTATTTTCATTCAGTCCCTCTTGTTATGATTTATGTTGCGGGAAGTCAGGGACCCCAAATGGAGGGACCGGCTGAAGCCATGGCAGAAAAGGATAAATTGTGAAGATGTTATGGACATTTATTAGTTCCCCAATCAATACTCTTGTGATTTCCTATGCCTGTCCTTACTTCAATTTCTTAATCCCGTCTTCTTCGTAAGCTGAGGATGTATGTCGCCTCAGGACCCTGTGATGATTGCGTTAACTGCACAAATTATTCGTAAGCATGTGTATTTAAACAATATGAAATCTGGGCACCTTGAAAAAAGAACAGGATAACAGAGATGTTCAGGGAACAAAGGAGATAACCATTAGGTCTGGCTGCCTGAGAGCCGGGGGGAACAGAGCTGTATTTCTCTTCTTTCAAAAGCAAATAGGAAAAATATCGCTGAATTATTTTTCTCAGCAAGCAACAGCCCTGAGAAAGAGAAGGCATTCCTAGGGGGAGGTCTCTAAAATGGCCCCTGTAGGAATGTCTGTCTTTTATGATTGCAGATAAGGGATGAAATAAGCCCCGCTCTCCCATACCACTCCCAGGCTTATTAGGATGAGGAAATTCCCTCCTAATAAATTTTGGTCAGACCGGTTGTCTGCTCTCAAACCCTGTCTCCCGATAAGATGTTATCAATGACAATGCATGCCCGAAACTTCATTAGCAATTTTAATTTCTCCTTGGTCCTGTGGTCCTGTGATCTCGCCCTGCCTCCATTTGCCTTTTAATATTGTATTACCTTGTGAGGCATGTCATCTCTGTGACCCACACCCTATTCGTACACTTGTACACTCCCTCCCCTTTGAAAATCACTAATAAAAACTTGCTGGTTTTGTGGCTTGGGGGGCATGATGGAACCTGCCGTCATGTGATGTCTCCCCCAGACACCCAGCTTTAAAATTTCTCTCTTTTGTGCTCTTTCCCTTTATTTCTCAGACCAGCTGACACTTAGGGAAATAGAAAAGAACCTATATGAAATAATGTTGAATTATTGGGGGAGGGTTCCCCCGATAGATTAATATTTCCATCCCATGTTCCTGAATTGAGCTTTATCCCATCTCTATGCGTTTTGTTTCCTAAGACAAGAGTTCTAGTTTTAGACCTGCTACTCTGTTTTTCTCTAGCCAAAACCCAGACATGATGGGTGTGGATATATCTCCCTGATGATATCCATCTGGTGCATTAACTCTTGATTTTGTCTATCCCTGGTTGCCATGTCTGTGTGCTATATCCACCTGCTGGGACCCTGCCTTTTCCTTTGAAATACTGCAGGCTCTATGATGTCTTAAAAATGAGTGAGCTATCTATGCCCTTTGAACATTTCCTAACTCTCACTTCCAGGCACATTTTACTTTCACAGTTGAGTTTCATCAAACATTGAATTTTAAATTTCAGGAAAATGGAGAAAACTTTGCAAAGAAACCTAACCTAAAGATAGCCAAATCAACTCTATTGATTTTCTATATACCAAGCTCTCTTTTTAAAAATTTGTAGTGACCTAACTATAACACATTCTTGTGGTACAGAAGCCCTGGTGTCCTGTGTGGTCCTATACCAATGCTCATCTCATAAATTGTTTATTGACATTTTGGATCTGGAGTTTGAGATTATAGTTTTCATTTCTGACAGTCACAGTGTTTTTTACTCAGGAGGTCATAGAGTATAAAGCAATAGAGCTCCAATTCTGGAGTCAGACTGCCTGAATTGAAGCTTGCCTCCATCATTTATTAAAAGTGTGAACTTGGGCAAGTGGGTTAATCTTCCTAAGCATGTTTTATTATTATAAACTGGGAAATACAACAATAGTGGCATTTATATCATAGATTTTTCATGAAGATTAAATGAAATACTGTATATAAAAAATACATAGCACAGTTCTTGCCATATAGAAGTTTCTCAATAAATGCTATAATTTTAAAAATTATATGTAGGAAAAATTCAGCTTTATAATTCTGAGTAAGCATAGCCCTACCAATTAATCTTATTGTCAGTTAATGTTTGATTAGACCTATATTTAGCAAATAACTAAATAGGCCTGTTTTGAACTGTTAACTCCACAAAGGAAGGATAGTCTTTTATAAACAATGAGGCTATTTATTGGTTACAAGTTGCACATAGAGTTTCACTTCCAAAGCTAAGCATAGATGTGGTTCTCAGAGTGCATTGCCAGGGAAAGTAACATAAATGCACCTTCTTGGACCCCACTCCTGAAATACTGAACTAGAAGCTCTGGGGATGAGGTCCAGCAACCTGCCCTTTAACAAGCTCTGCAGGAGATTATGATGCACACTCAAGTTTGAGAACCACTGTTAGATTAAGATTTGAACCACTATAATGCATTTCTTGTCTTGTGGCTGTTGCTCCTGTGTTGACTGTTCTTCCTGCTGTCATGCTCATCAGATGCCTTTAGCTGGTGAAACCTCAAAGTCTCAACATAGAATTAAATGATTGTGTCAGATTTGGAGAAAACTACTTTTTTAAGGGTTTTCTTATAAGAAAGAAAAATCTACAGGGAGAAATAGCCAACAGCCGTATCAAGTAGTCACATCTCCTGTGAATAATCACTGTAATTGCCTTGATTATTTGATTATTTGCTTTTCTGTTCAATAGCAGCAACCAAGGCCTTGGGATCTTTATTTTCCTGGCTTGGAAATAATCCCAAAGAAACCATGACTTGTTAGAGTCTGTGACTGCCTTGTCGATTGTTATTTTAAGGAGCCTCTGAATTTAATCTTGGTATACTCTTTTTTTTCCTGTTGGAGTTTCAGTGCTTATTTCAACACATGAATAAATTTAGAGTGACTGATTAAAAGCATTTTGGGCTTCTTAAAAGCATTTTGGGTATAATCTTGGCAGTTGTAAATACAATTTCACTTATTCTGAGCAGCTAATTTCTGGATAAACAGTAATTCAGTTGCTAAAAGCTATCTTTGTTGTATTTCCTATTTTTCTAAGCATTTAAAGTGAATCAAAAACATTATGTAGAATTTAGAAAGAAAATGTTGAACATTATATAAATTTAGTACATGAGTGCTCAAAAAATAGCATGTCCTTTTCATTTACTTATATGGAGATACTAATGTATTTGAAACCCAAGGAGAGAATGAGGTTTAGGGCAGATAAAATGTGTGACACTAGTTCTGCCACCTCCTTAGCATGGAGTTTGGATAAGTTGTTTAATATACCACACCTTGGGTTCTTCATGTTCAAAATGATGACAATAAGGGCATTTTTGAGGTTATTGAGGTGTAAGTAACAGAATATAGATAAAGTATCTGGCATAGACTGAGAGAGCCCCCAAAATATTGTTACTACGTCTGAGGCATTTTCAATGTTACGTAGTTTTGATTTGCACTTAGTACTCTTTTTAATTAATAAGGCTATTGATATACATTCCACTTATGATTCCTTGTTTGAGTCTTTCAATTTTCCTATGAGATAGACAAAATATATCTCTTTATTCTTTTTTTTTAAACAGAGAAAAATATTTTAATGACCGGCTTATTATCAGGCCTAACACTGGTTCATAAAACTTTAGAATCAGATCGAGATGTGATTGATCTTGGAAGCCATCAAATTCAAGCTCTCCTTTAACAAATAAATAAACAATCTGGGCCCTGACAGTGGAAATGAGATATCCAAGGCCTCATAGCTAGTTGTTGGCATGATGTTACCTGTTCCCTGCAAGTTGGTAACCTGTTAGATGGCAGGGAGGAATATATCATTTTAAATGCACAAAGCTCTTTAGCTTGGCATATGAGGCTTCTGCTTACTTCTAGCTTTATCTTCATCACTTCCTGCCTCATACTTCATGATTCTGCAGTACGCATCATACTAACGTTTTTCCTTGTGCGTAGCTCTGTTGACACTGTCTTTGCCTAAAAGACCCTTATCACTCTTTCCTATTTTCAACTCATTAATTCTAACTTGGAATTACAGGAGTCCTTGCAACTCTCACAGTCCTATCTCTTTCTCACTCAAATATACCCCCAAAACCTGCTTTGCTTCCATGTCATGCTTTTGTCATAACTCTGACTATATTCTATCACAATGATGGATTGATAATGTCTGTCTCACTTACCATATTATAAAACTCTTCAGTGCTGGGAACATGTCTTATTTATTTTTCTATTTTCAGTATCTAATATAGGGTCTGGAGCATTTTACAGGTTCAGCAAATGCTTGTTGAACTGAACCGTTGTTTGGCTTCTGTGGATTGCCTTTTGGATTGTCTTTACTTACATGTCATTGTGATCTTCTCTAGTTTAATGCTTTCAGACTTGAAGGAACATGGATCAAGGTTTATTTATACAAGTAGCTACAAAAATGGACCTAAGTTTTCCATCTTTGCCACCTGAAAGTTATGCAAACACAGAAAACTTAGAATGTTTCAGGGCCTTGGTTTCTTTCTTTTTAATTTTTTTGTTGTAAAAAATAACACACAAAAATGCACAAAACATAGATTTACCCTTCACATATTGATATAATGCAAATGTACCTGTCTCCTTCTCTTCTCTGTCATCACCACAAAGTCTGATGAGTGGAGCATTGCTAGCACACAGAAGATACCTTTCTGTCCTTTCCTGATCACAACCCCTCTCTCCACACTAAAGGTAACCTGGATTCTGACTTTTATGATAATGATGTTTTTACTTTTCTTTATACTTTAACTATCTAAATATATATTCTTAAGAATTTCAGATTGCTTTTGCCTAGTTTTATACTTTATATAAATGGAAACATACATTGGGCATCATCTTCTATGTGGCTGATATATAGAAATATAATTGATTTTTTATTATGCTAAAAGTATGACATAAAATTCAGGGTTTTAACCGTTTTTAAGTATACAGTTCAGTAGTGATAAGTATATATACACTGCTGTAAAACAGATCTCTGGAAATTTTTTATCTTACAAATCTGAAACTTTCCCCATTAAACAATAGCTCCCCTTTTCCTCTCTCCTCCCAGGCTCTCATAACCACTCATATGTTCTGTTTCTATGAATTTGACCACTTTAGATATATCAGACAAGTGTAATCACACTGTATTTGTATTTTTGTGACTGATTTATTTCATTTGGCATAATTTCCTCAAGGTTCACGCATGTTGTAGCATGTGTCAGAATTTCTTTCCTTTTTCAGACTGAGTAATATTCCACTGTACGCCACATTTTATTTATGTGCTTACCCATCAATGGACATTGGGTTGCTTCCACCTCTTTGCTATTGTGAATAGTGCTGCTATGAACATGGGTGTGCAGATATCCCCTTGAGATCCTGCTTTCAATTATTTTGGATATATATCCAAAAGTGGGCTTGCTGGGTCATATAGCAGTTTTATTTTTAATTTTTTGAGAAACACCTCTACGTTTTTTATAAAGGTTACATCATTTTATGACATCCTCAACAGTGCACAGTGGTTCTAATTTTTCCGCATCCTTGTCAATACTTGTTATTTTCTGTTTCTTTGATAGTAGTTGTCCTAATGAGCAATATCTCACTGTGATTTCAATGTATTTGTATTTCTCTGGTGATAGTGATATTTAACATCTTTTGATAAGCTTGCTTATTTGTATATCTATAATTGGTTTTTATATATTGATTTTGTATCCAGTCACCTTTTAAAATTAACATATAAAATTGAATATTCTTTGTAGATTTCTTTGGAACACACACATATTTTTATAATTTGTGAGTAATACTAGTTTTATTTCTAATTCTTACAATTTTTTTTCTTGCCCTACTTCTTTGGCTAGAAATTCACCATTGACTTAGGACTTTTTATGTTCGTAAATATTTTTACCATCTTCCAGGAAAATGCAGATTCATTAAATCTGTTTAAGCCTTTTTATCTCCTAAAACATGCTATTATTTTTTACATTGCTGAATTCTCTAAGACTGTTGTTTGGAGACCTTGAATGATGCTGTCTTCTCCTAGAAAACACGTGTCAGGTGACTCTGGGTACCAGTAATGTAGGATCACCTTAACCTATTTCAAGTTTTAAGATTATTTTGTGCCAGTTAGATGAGTTGAAAATGGGCAAGACCTCAAGGTCTTAATCTGATTACATCTACAAATACCCTATTTGCACATAAAGGTCACATTTTAAGGCACGGGGGGTTAGGACTTCAGTATGTTTTTGAGGGGCATGATTCACCCCTTAACACTTAGTAAACATTCTTTGTCAACATTTTTTAATATTTTAATAAATATTTGTTGAACTCATTACTGCTCAAAAATCCCTCTTTTATGGGGCATGCATTCTAGTGGGCAGGGGCAGCTATAGGAAGAAGGGGGTACAAAATATTACGTATTTGCTGGAGGTAAAAGAAACACTTGTAGCCACTGTTCAGTTAAAAAGAGATTTAGCACTTCCAACCAAATGGATGCCTGTAGCAACAGGGATGTAATAAGCCTCAACTGAAGATAGCATCCCAGCTGCTCTGTGGCAGGTCATCTGGGGCTCCTCAAGCACTTCTTTCATCACTCCTCCCTGTTCAGTAACAGACTGCAGTAGTTCAGACAAGAAAAGGATATCTTCCAAAGATTAGTGCTAATTTACCAGTGAGATGACATAGAGCTCTGTGGTTCCCAGACATACACACTTTAATTATTTTGTTTGTGTTGTTTAGTTTTGTGCTTTCTGCAAGTGTGGGTGTTATGCATCAAAATAGCCCTGGCCACTTATTTATTGATTAGTCTGATGATCTACTTGCTAGCAATTAGAGTGGGGTGAAGTCAACGATTAGTTAGATTTCAGGCTGCAGAGAAAGCTAGTATTGGCTGCAATTTTGTTTTTCAACTTTAGGCTTGATGGACTTTGTAAATAGACAGAAGAGATACTGAAGAAAACTAGGGGAGATTTGAGGTCAGGTGAATCATTTGAAGAACAGAGGGCCAGGGCAGCTGTTTCTAAGTTGGAGTCTGCAGACCCTTTGGGGTCTCTCAAGCTCTTTCAAAAGGTTTGTGAGGTCAATACTATTTTCATTATAATATTAACATGTTATTTGCCATTTTTGCTGTACTGATATTTGCACTGATGGTTCAAAAGCAATGGTAAAACTGCTGGTGCCTTAGCATAAATCCAGGCTGTGGCGTCAAACTGTATTCATTACCGCCATACACACACGCAATTGAATGGAAAAGTGGCTGTCCTTGATGAAGCAGCAAAATATTTGTTTCATTAAATTTTGATCCTTGAGTGCATGTCTTTTTAATACCTTGCATTAAAAATGAAATGTGCGCATAAAGCCCTCCGGTTGTACGTCAGTGTACTATAGTTGTCCTGAGAAAAAGCATCTGTGTGATTGCTTTAGTTGCAAGCTGAACTAGCCACTTATTTATAAAACACCATTTTTATTTGAAAAAGTTACAGATAAACTGTGGTTATGCAGATTTGTACATTTGGTCAACAGCCATTTTTGTGAAAATGAATGAAGTGAGTCTGTTTTTTCCATAATAAACAATTCACAGCTAAATTCACAGATAAAATTTAAGACTTCTACTAAATATTAGAATTTTGGAAAACTTGTATTTGCCACTGTGACAGTTCCCCAGTAGTTAAAGATTCTTTTGATGAGATTAGTGGTAATATAAATGAATGTGATTTTTAAATAGTATTTGCTAAAAGGCATCAACATTTGGAAGATCTATGTGACTCAGTAAACTAATGTTTTCCAAATGACCAAAGCATGATGTTACAAAACCATGCATCAAAATATACATGATTTAAATGTAAGAGTATGAAAAGTTTATTGATAATGGTTCCAAATTGTGCATTGCAACTAAACAGAGAAACTACCACTTGTCGAGTTTGGATATTGTTTTGTCCCATATTGTTTTGTCCCACTGAACCCATGCCTGGAATTGCCCCAAAAGCAGAGGCAAGGAATTTCCCACAAGGGAGTACCCCAAACCAACCCCAGATGTGGTCAGTTGGGATTCCAAAGAAAGAAACACTAAATTCCAGGGTGATCAATTCAACGCATTTATTAGGGGAACTTCCTTATAGAGTGCTGTAGCAATCCTTGAGATGGACAGTGAGAGAAAAGGGTATTCTACCTGTGGACAGTGAGGGGGTCAGGGCATGGAATTTATATGAGGGCTTAAAGAATTTGGCTCAGGGCTGGAGCTAGTTTCTTTCAGTGTTTTGGACAAGCTAGATACCGTTGTCAGTGCTTGGGAATCTTCAAGGCCCTGGTTTGGGTTCAAGCCTGCTGGGAAAATATCTGCAGCTGGCTGGATCACACAGCTGTCAAGATACTCTGTGATTTTCAGTTAGGGCACAGAAAGAAAGTGGGGGAACTGGGAGGCCCTATAGTTGTAGGATTAAAAAGTAATATCCACAGTTATTTGAAAAGACTATTAAAATACACCTTCCTTCTCCAACTTCACATTTGTGTAAGGAGAGACTTTCTTCATATCCTTCAACCAAAAGAACGTAATGAGAATCCAGTAGTTTTCTATCAAGTCTACTATTAAAAATATTTGCAAATTAAAGAAAATTTGCAAAAAATCTAACGAAAGAGGTTTCATGGAGGCCATTTGAAAATAAGATCCTGTTCACTAGCAGAGAACATAGTGAAGGGGAGCAAATCTCATCTAGATTTTCCAAACTACTGCAAATATCCATAAAGATTTCATACAAAGTTATAACACCTATTTTCAGATAGAGATTTCTTTTAGGACTCCTTTGCAGCCTGCTAAGAGTCTCAATTTTTATCAACTAGTTAGCACCATCTTAAATATTCAAGAGAATTTATCCGCATTCTCTTTCTTCTTGGCTTTCAGATTTTAGAACATCTGATCAGAGATTTGACTTTTATTCTTTTCCCTCAGGAGTTTTGATTTTGTGTTTAACCACCTTCCAAGTAGGGTTAATTATTATTTATGGCTTGAAGATTTTTTAGATGAGTCAAAAGAATTCTTAGAATATTTCATGAGTTTTAGACAGATCTACCATGCTTTTCTTTCTTGACTATGTAAAAATGAGATAAAAATGTAAAAATGAGCTAGTCCTACCTTAAATTTGAAGTATTAATAAGATGACAACCAGCACATAGAGAATGAATCTCACAATTCTATTCACAAAGCCACAGTTCTTAAGAGTCTATACCTGGATCATTATTTAAATTCTTCCCATGGTCATTTTGACAACTTCCTGATACATTAAGCTATGTATTTCTGTAGCCAAGTTTTATGCTTCCATAGAAAGAAACTTGGAGAGGCTGGGCTTGGTGGTTCATGCCTGTAATCCCAGTACTTTGGGAGGCTGAGGAGGGCAGAACACTGAGGTCAGGAGTTTGAGACCAGCCTGGCGAAATGGTGAAACTTCGTCTCTACTAAAAATACAAAAATTAGAGGGTGTGGTGGTGCATGCCTATAATCCCAGCAACTCGGGAAGGCTGAGGCAGAAGAATTGCTTGAATCGGGAGGCAGAGGTTGCAGTGAGCTGAGATCATGCCACTGCACTCCAGCCTGGGCAACAGAGTGAGTGAGATTCCTCTCAAAAAAAATATTATTAATAATAAAAAAATAAAAAATAATAATAAGAAAGAAACTTGGAGAAAATTTGAAAATTTGAATTGAAAAATACAATTAGTGTATGAGTAAAATATTGGTGCAAATAAGCAGAGAGTATGTCTATTGTCCACAGTTTTATTTCTTGAAATTTGAAGTAGAAGCCTGGGGGAACTACAAAGATACTAAAATACAAAGTTAACCATTTAGATTTTATTATTTGAGAAAATTAAGACTACCGACCTAATCGTGTACTTATCAGTACACGTTATTGAAATTTTTACCTACCTCCAGTTTAAACTGTAGACTAAAAAAATTCCTACTTTTAACACCTGAATTTTTGGGGACCTGTACCTACAAGACCTCTCAGGAGACCTCACATAATAGTTTCTAGTCCTTAAATAGTCAGTTGTTTCATATGTCTAAATGTCGCATAAAGCCTTCGTGGAATGACCTTTACCCTCCAACCAGTGCCTTCTTTCCCCATTTCTCCGTTATTCTGGCCACAATGAACTCATTAATATTTCTATAAACATGCCATTCTTTTTTCTTTATATAAACACCCAGTTTATATATACTGCTCTATATGCCCCAATAGCCCTTCATTTTTTTTCTTCCTAGCCAACATCTAATCATTTTTCAAAACAATAGTAATAATATATAGTGTTTACTGTCGATAAGGTACTGTTCTAAGCACTCTTGCATATTTTAATTCATTTAATACTTACAATTACTCTATGAGGTGGGTACTATATTGGCACCATTTTAAAGAAGAAAAAACAGCCACAGAGAGCTTAAATGAAAGTCCAAGATCACTCAGCTTGTAAATGGTGGAGTCATGATATGAACCCAGGCTGTCTGGCTATAGAGTCCACACTTTTTTTAAAAAAACTTTTAAGTTCAGGGGTACATGTGCAGGTTTGCTACATAGGTAAACTTGTATCATTGGGGTTTGTTATATAGATCATGTCATTACCCAGGTATTAAGCCTAGTACCCATTAGTTATTTTTCCTGATCCTCTTCCTCATCCAACTATCCACCCTCCAGTAGGCCCCAGTGTGTGTTGTTCCCTTCTATGTGTCCATGTGTTTTCCTTATTTAGCTCCCACTTGTAAGTGAGAACATGTGGTATTTGGTTTTCTGTTCCTCTGTTAGTTTGCTAAGGAGAATGGCCTCCACTTCATTCATGTTCCTGCAAAGGACATGATGTCATTCTTTTTTATGGCTGCATAGTATCTATGGTGTGTATGTACAATATTTTCTTTATCCAGTCTGTCACTGATGGGGTTTTAAGTTGATTCTATGTCTTTGCTATTGGGAATAGTGCTGGAGTGAACATACATGTGCATGTCTGTTTATGATAGAACCCAATAATGGGATTGCTAGGTTGAATGGTAGTTCTGCTTTTAGTTCTTTGAGGAATCATAATACTGCTTTCCACAATGGTTGAACTAATTTACACTCCCGCCAACAGTGCATAAGCATTCCTTTTTCTCTGCAACCTTGCCAGCATCTATTCTTTTTTGACTTTTTAATACTAGCTATTCTGACTGGTGTGAGATGGTATCTCATTGTGGTTTTGATTTGCATTTCTCTAATTATCAGTGATGTTGATCTTTTTTTCATATGCTTTTTGGTTGCATGTATGTCTTATTTTGAAAGGTGTGTGTTAACGTCCTTTGCCCTTTTTTAAATGGGCTTGTTTATTTTTTCCTGTAAATTTGTTTAAGTTCCATATAGATGCTGGATATTAGACCTTTGTTGGATCCATGGTTGGCCAAATTTTTCTTCCATTCTGTAGGCTGTCTGTTTATTCTGTTGATAGTTTCCTTTGCTGTGCAGGAGGTCTTAAGTTTAATTAGATCTCATCTGTCAATTTTTGCTTTTGCTGCAATTGGTTTTGGTGTTTTCATCATGAGATCTTTGCCTATTCTCATGTCCAGAATGGTACTGCCTAGGTTGTCTTCCAGGGTTTTTATTATCTTGGGTTTTACATTTTAGTCGTTAATCCGTCATGATTTGATTTTTATATATGGTATAAGGAAGGGGTCTAGTTTCAATTTTCTGCATATAACGAAACAGTTATCTCAGCACCATTTATTGAATATCGAGTCTTTTTCTCATTGCTTATTTTTGTTAGCTTTGTCAAAGATTAGATGGTTGTAGGTGCACGGCTTTATTTCTGAGCTCTCTATTCTGTTCCATTGGTCTGTGTGCCTGTTTTTGCACCAGTACCATGCTGTTTTGGTTATTGTAGTCCTGTAGTATAGTTTGAAGTGTGAAGTCAGACAGTGTGATGCCTCCAGCTTTGTTCTTTTTGCTTAGAATTGTCTTGACTATTTGGGCTTTTTTTTGGTTTCATATTCACTTTAAAACTGTTTTTTTTCTAGTTCTCTGAAGAATGCCATAGGTAGTTTGATAGGCATAGCATTGTGTGAGATGGTATCTCATTGTGGTTTTGATTTGCATTTCTTTAATGTTCAGTGATGTTGAGCTTTTTTTCCTATGCTTGTTGGTTGCATATTTGTCTGATTTTGAAAGATGTCTGTTCATGTCCTTTGCCCTTTTTTACCCAATCTATAAATTGCTTTGGGGATTATGGCCATCTTAATGATATTGATTCTTCCTATCCATGAGCATAGAATGTTTTTCCATTTGTTTGTGTCATCTATGATTTCTTTGAGCAATGTTTGTAGTTCTCCTTGTAGAGATCTTTCGCCTCTCTGGTTAGCTGTATTCCTAGGTATTTTATTCTTCTTGTGGCAATTGTGAATGGGATTGTGTTCTTGATTTGGCTGTCAGTTTGGCTATTGCTGGTGTATAGGAATGCTAGTGATTTTTGTACATTGATTTTATATCCCAATTTTTTGCTGAAGGTGTTTATCAGCTTAAGGAGATTTGGGGCTGAGACTGTGGGGTTTTCTAGATAAAATTCACCCATTCATGTTAAAAACTCTCAATGAATTAGGTATTGATGGAATATACCTCAAAATAATAAGAGCCATGTATGGCAAACCCACAGTCAACATCATACTGAATGGGCAAAAGCTGGAAGCATTCTTCTGAAAACTGGCCTAAGACGAGGATATCCTCTCTTAGCACTCCTATTTAATGTAGTATTGGGAGTCCTGGGCAGAGCAGTCAGGCAAGAGAAAGAAATAAAAGGCATGCATATAGGAAGAGAGGAAGTCAAACTATCCCTGTTTGCAGATGGCATGATTTTATATCTAGAAAGCACACTTTTAATCGTATGTAATCTTGTCATCTTTGGGCACAAACAGAATTTTATCTTTGTTCCTGATTCATACCTTGGTTATAGCACTTATCACATTGTTGCTATGATGTGTTTTCATTCTTATTTCCCTTACAGTAGACCATGAAACTGTCAAGAGCAGGAACTGGGTTTTATTCAACTTTGTAGCCTCAGCAGATTACCTGGAGTAATGCATGTTGAATAAATAAATTGACCAATTTGGTAAAAACTCAAATGAACCATAAAGTACTAAATATGTCTCTTCTGCTTTAAAGCTCTAGATACTTTTCATGGATTGACTGCCTTTCAGCAAAACATTACTTACCTGACCTGGGTAGATTTATTAGGAGAACCAAAGACAATTGGACATCCATTATAATTTATGAATATTAGAATGATAGGGCTGGAAGCAGCCTAATATAACAGAATGTCTACCACCCTTCAAGCCAGCGAAGTGACTTGCCCAAAGTCAGAGATTTGTAGCAGGGTAGGGATAAAAACCTGGTCCTCTTGATCCCCAGACTGAATTTTCTAGCAGAAAATGTAAAACTTCTTCCTTAAACTCCGTAGTTTCAAGTTAGATTAGTATTCTCAGTTCTGTGCTTGGGGCATGTTTGAGCTCTACATTGAATGCAGTATGTGCATTTTTAGAAAATAGTTCTAAAAGATTGAATGTTTCTTTACAGGTCACAGCTTCTTTGTTAGTTTTTTTCTTTCTGTCAAAAAAGTTTCAGATTTACAAATGAATTCCTTTTTGATTACACAGAAGTGCTTTCATGCTATCTCATTAAAGATGAATATTTATCCCTTTACATTTTAAATGTAACTGGAGGACGAGCTGCCAGAAACCTGAAATACTGTTACAGAAGCAGATTTCTTTAAATTCAGCGTAAAATAGAAAATGTTATCTTTTTTTCTAAAAAAAAGGCTTTTATTCAAGTTACCAGTTATAATTAATTTTATTAAGGTCTTCACTAATGGGGATACTCTTGGCAACTAAAATATTTCAATAAGAATGTGTAAAGAGTAGAGGGAAAACTGAGGGTGATAAGAGGGAAAAGCCTGTGAGAGCTTTCTGCCAATGCTAAAAGAAAAAGTATTGGAATGATCTGTAAACTTAGTAAGAGCATAGACTAGAAGATATTATTTAAAAAGCTATAATTACTTCTTGTCTTTGATGCCATGGTCAATGTAGTGGCTACAGTGGTTCAACGTAACCTGATTGGAATTAGCAAAGGTATGGTTTAAAGTAACTGAAATATTAAAGTGTGTTAAAGTAGAGATGAGGGTTTGCAACTACTCACCCCTACCACTTTAAATGATCCAAAAGGCTTAATCTTTAAAATCTGGCAGGTTTTGATGCAATGTGAGGACTGTTTCTCTAAGCGTCTGATGTCTGAAGAGTATTCGGATTCCTTTAAAAAAGTCAGTAAATATTAAATCAAAGAAGATAATAAATTCAATTACATTGTAAATTCCCAATTTCTATGTACGTATGCTTATATTTCAGTTTCAGTGACATGTTACCTCATCTGCTCTCCTCAACAAAATGTTTTCAGTTCCAGGTTTAAGAGGAAGTAAAATGCTTCCTTTCGTGTTCATTAAAATAACACCTTTGTTTAAAGAGACAACCATTCCAAGTGGAAATCCAATTGTTTGAATGGGACTTGGAGTAGACAAGGCCATCTTTCTTTCACTTAAATTCCTGAATCCGGAGAATTTTAAAAAAGTCTTCCTTCTCTTTCTGTCTTTAGTTTCTATTTCCCAAGGCAGATAAAATTGGAGTCCCCTTTGGGGAAAATTTTGTCTACATTCAGTGGAGAGTCTGTTATGGAAATTCTTACCCCAGGCTATTTGGACAAATCAAGAGTGTATTTTAGTGCACTCCCATTGCCTAAGGACAAGAGATGACATTCTCAGAAATGTTTTGAAAGATGGTATTTGAAGGAAGGATTGGGATTTTCTCTGTGCAGAGTATTCTGTAAAAAGACATATATCTTCTTGCTGATTCAGATGAAAGACCTACAACAGACAGAAATAAGGAATAGTTAGAGATATTCTTGTGGAAACGTAACAGACAAAAAGCAAAAGTGAGTGAATCTTGCTGATTGTATAAATAATTCAATTAACTCTCATTTGTATTTACTGAGTGCTTTCAATTCAAGCATTGAATTAGCTACTTTAACCCTAAATGGTATGAACTGGGCCACAGGAATATGAGAACCAAAACAGGAAATAGCAATATAGGATCCAAGAGAAGACAAAAAAGAATTTGGGAACCAAAATAGGAATAAATACATGGGAACAACAACAACAAAAAATAAGCAAGGAGAATAAAAAATTAGGAGTTAGAGATGGGTTTTTATACCACTTCTTTCACCATCCATGTGCCCTTAGACTACTATGTGAATTCTATATAGTCAGACTTCACCTACTCATATCTTGCGATTGTGGTAAGGACAATAGATATAGAAATGTACTGAAAAATTAATGATGGAATATAAATATAAGATAATACTCTTTTTTCCCTTTCCCATCTCAACTCACACACTCTAAAGCAGGATCACTTACTTCTGTTGCTGCCTTCCTACCACATAATATTCTTTTTATTTTCTGTAGAAACAGGGTCTTGCTATGTTGTTCCAGGCTGGTCTTGAAATCCTGGCCTCAAATAATCCTCCTACCTTGGCCTCCCAAAGTGCTGGGATTACAGATGTGAGCCACTGTGCCCAACCAATAATATTCTTTATTACTATTTGTTAGCTATCCTTTTTTCTTTACCTTTTAGTGATTTGAAGAACATGAAGTTTAGATCCCATTTCAACAAACTCTTTGTGCAACCGAAGATTTCCAATGGCTAGATAATGATCACCACAACATTATCCCAGAGAAACAGTATTTCTGACAGGATTTCAGCTGTCAAAGCAAAAGTAAATATCACTCAAGAGCAAGCAAGTTTCATTAAATTCAATTCTGTAGTGGAGATGGACATGTCTCCTAAGCTTTATCTGCACTATGCTGATCTATTTCAGCACACAATAAATGTGCTCAATATTGCAGCAGTTTCAGTCTCTCATATCATTGCTTCTGGCTGCCCTTGTTGTTTAATCAAAGCCACAGGTTAAAGTCACTTCTGTAATACGGTCAGATGAAGCAGTAAAAGTAAAGAAGGCTGTTATAAGAAAAGGATAGAAGAGGTAACCCAAGGTGCTTTTTTATAGTCCAAAGCTAGATGGTTTCTTATTGATCTGACATGAAGTGGGATCTGTTTTTCACCTTTGAATTTCTTCAGAGTTTTATGCATTTAAACAATGTGGAATTATCCAGAATTTTTTTTTTTTTTTGATACAGAGTCTCACTTTGTCACCCAAGCTGGAATGCAATGGCGTGATCTCGGCTCACTGAAACCTCTGCCTCCTGGGTTCAAGCAATTCTCCTGCCTCAGCCTCCCAAGTAGCTGGGACTACAGGCGCCTGCCACCATGCCTGGCTAATTTTTGTATTTTTAGTAGAGATGGGGTTTCACAATGCTGGCCAGGCTGGTCTCGAACTCCTGACCTCGTGATCCGCCTGCCTCGGCCTCCCAAAGTGCTAGGATTATAGGTGTGAGGCACCACGCCTGGCCTTTTTTTTTTTTTAAAAAAGAAAAAAAACAAAAAACATAAGAAATTTGAAAAGAATAATGGAAAAAACAAAACATGCTCTAAGATTTCTGTATATATCCTCTTCTCAACAGAAACAAGCCCTTTCTCATAGGGCAGTATAAAGTCAAAGTATCCAGGCAAGCAGATTCTTTATAAGAACAAAAGTAGAAAGTTAAAAGGGAGAGGAAGAAATACATCACACTACCAGATGAAAAGAAAGTAAATGTTAGTCTTTATAATAAGTAGTCTCCTTCTAATTGTTTATAGATTTCTCTTAAATGAAATTCCAAGATAAAAGAGAAATATACCCAAAAGCTAAATGCTTAGAATGAATTATGTGAATTATAGGTACAGGGGTTTGAGAAGACTAGAAAGGAAGCCTGGAAAGTGAAAATTCTGATTGTCTTAACTAATTTAAATAGATTGCACTACAGCCCTGTCCTTACACACTTCCTTGTTATTAACACATTCCATTAATTCTGTCCAGAACTAAAAATAGTACAGCCAATGCACACTGGTACCACAGAATGAATCTGGAAAAAGAATACATAACATAGTAGGCTGGAAGTATCAGTGGTCTTATAGGAAGATCAGGTTGTCAGTCTACAGTATTCATGTAATCTCTTCTTTAAATTCAAGTTTCTTTCCTGTAAAGTGGGAATGAAAGCTCTTTACTTTTCTTAATGCAGGAAACTTGTTCAGATGATGTCTTCAAGACAATAACTTTCATCTCTATGATATATTCTGTGTCTAAATCTGGATAAAAGGCCATTTTTATTAGGCTAAACTTAAATCAAATGCAGAAAAAACTTTCTCCCTGGCCATAACTTGAGTAGAAATCAAGTTAGCCATCCTAACGAAAGTAAAAACTGTAAATTTTCTGAGTTTTCAGTCATCTGGCCTCTGTGGCTGCTGCAGGACTTATTAATTATACACTTATGAGATATAATTCTTTAAGTCATCAATTCCTAGACATTTTTCAGGGAAGACATAGTTGGACATTGTTTTAAAAACTGTCAATTAAAGGTTTCCTCATTTGTTTATAATTCCTTGATATATCCCGGGCTATATGAAACTTTGGAAAATCACAATCACAGAATTATTATTCTGATTAGATGTGTGCCCCACTCTACTCTAACAGGGTATCATTAGCCTGTTCTTTATCAAATGAATATGGACAAAGTATTCAAAAAAGTCTAGTCCAAGCTCAACAATTAATTAATAAAATTGTATACCCTTTTACTTTAACCATTTGACGAATGCACTATTTTGGCTACTGTACTTTTTACTGTAGTATTTTCTTCTGGTAATTTAGTGTTTCAGTATCATCTCCTTATTGGTTAATAGTTGATATTCTTGAATTGAAGCAGGATTCTCACCTCTATTTTCTCAATAAATGATACATTCTGCTTCATTTTAGTCTTCCCTTGGTTCAGGATTTTATTGCCAAGTGAATCAAATTTTATAAAGAAGAGTGACAAATTCAAAGGGGTAACCATTTCTTTTGATGAATTTAAGTAGGAGAAATTCACTTCTGCAAGATTTGATTCTTTACATTTTAAACTTTCAACCTAGAATGTTGGAAACAGCAGGATGGCAACCCTTAACCCAGCTAAGTAGTGCTGGCATGGAAATGGAGAGGCGGGGCCCTGTGGTTCACACTGATTATTTCCTCCTTCACCCATGTCCTTGGTTCATTTTACTTATTTTTTAGGATGGCTTTATTGCGTGCTGGCAGTCCTCACAGCCCTCGCTTGCTCTTGGCGCCTCCTCTGCCTGGGCTCCCACTTCGGTGGCACTTGAGGAGCCCTTTAGCCCACCGCTGCACTGTAGGAGCCCCTTTATGGGCTAGCCAAGGCCAGAGCCGGCTCCCTCAGCTTGCAAGGAGGTGTGGAGGGAGAAGTGCCAGCGGGAACCGGGGCTGTGGGGCGGCACTTGCAGGCCAGATGGAGTTCCAGGTGGGCGTGGGCTTGGCGGGCCCCGCACTCGGAGCAGCCGGCTGGCCCTGTCAGCTCTGGGCAATAAGGGGCTTAGTACCTGGGCCAGTGGCTGTGGAGGGTGTACTGGGTCCCCCAGCAGTGCCAGCCCACCCGCGCTGCGCTCAATTTCTCACCAGGCCTTAGGTGCCTTCCCGCGGGGCAGGGCTCAGGACCTGCAGCCCGCCATGCCTGAGCCTCCCACCCCCTCCGTGGGCTCCTGTGCAGCCTGAGCCTCCCCGATGAGTGCCACCCCTTGCTCCACGGCGCCCAGTCCCATCAATCACTCAAGGGCTGAGGAGTGCGGACGCATGGCGCGGGACTGGCAGGCAGCTCCACCTGCAGCCCCGGTGCGGGATCCACTGGATGAAGCCAGCTGGGCTCCTGAGTCTGGTGGGGTCTTGGAGAACCTTTATGTCTAGCTCAGGGATTGTAAATACACCAGTCGGCACTCTGTATAAGGTTTGTAAACACACCAATCAGCACCCTGTGTTTAGCTCAGGGTCTGTGAGTGCACCAGTCGACACTCTGTATCTAGCTACTCTGGTGGGGCCTTGGAGAATCTTTGTGTGGACACTCTGTATCTAGCTAATCTGGTGGGGACATGGAGAACCTTTGTGTCTAGCTCAGGGATTGTAAACGCACCAATCAGTGCCCTGTCAAAACAGACCACTCGGCTCTACCAATCAGCAGGATGTGGGTGGGGCCAGATAAGAGAATAAAAGCAGGCTGCTGGAGCCAGCAGTGGCAACCTGCTGGGGTCCCCTTCCACACTGTGGAAGCTTTGTTCTTTCACTCTTTGCAATAAATCTTGCTACTGCTCACTCTTTGGGTCCACACTGCTTTTATGAGCTGTAACACTCACCGCGAAGGTCTGCAGCTTCACTCCTGAAGCCAGCGAGACCACGAGCCCGCCGGGAGGAAGGAACAACTCCAGACGTGCCGCCTTAAGAGCTGTAACACTCACCGCGAAGATCTGCAGCTTCACTCCTGAGCCAGCGAGACCACGAACCCACCAGAAGGAAGAAACTCCGAACACATCCAAACATCAGAAAGAACGAACAACCCCAGATGCGCCACCTTAAGAGCTGTAACACTCACCGCGAGGGTCCGCGGCTTCATTCTTGAAGTCAGTGAAACCAAGAACCCACAATTCCGGACACATTGCCAGTCTATATTGATATATAACAGATTCCTTTTGTCTTTTACTTATTATGCAAAAAATAATTCACAGAAAATAATTGATACATTCTTGTTAAAAAATTATGATTCTTCCTTCTGTCTTCCTTAAGGACCTAGAACTTTTATATATCTTTAAAAGGAAAAAATTCTTCGTGGCTTACACTTTTTACTGATTAATAGCGCTTGCAACAATTTCCATGTTAGAAAATACACACAGATGTTCATTCACTTTTTTTTGAATTAGGGTTTTGCTCTGTTGCCCAAGCTAGAGTGCAATGGCATGATCATAGTTCACTGAAGCCCTGAACTCTTGGGCTCAAGTGATCTTCCTGTCTCAGCCTTGAGTAGCTGGGACTATAAGCATGCACTACCATATAAGGCTAATTAAAAGAATTTCTTTGTAGTGATAGGGTCTTGCCATGGTGCCTGGGCTGGTCTTGAACTTCTGGTCTCAAGTGATCCTCCTCAGCCTCCCAAAGTGCTGGGATTACAGGCATGAGTCAGTGTGCCAAGCCAGTTCACTGTTTTTTTTTTTTTTTTAGATAAAAACATACAGCCATATACATTGCACTGATACTTGTTTTTGTTCAGGGAATATATCAGAAATATTTCTCCCAGTTAATGCATATAAATAAATGTGCCATAGTATAGGCACTCAGCTGTTAAAAGATAGTTGTTTCTAATTTTTCCTGTTAACAGAATGTTCAGTGACAATATTTTATTTGCATCTTTGTTACTGGGTTGAGGAATATTAAGGAACAGATTACCACATGAAGAAATAAAGGGTCAAGGATATGAACATTTTAAGTTGTGGTAGGTAATGCCATATTGTTTTGAGAAGAAATTATCAATTTGCATGCCTACTGATAGTAAATGAGATTTTATTAGTCACTTTAATTTTGGTGATCTAATAGGACAGAAATGATGTATTATTGTTGCCTTAATTTGCCTTTCCATGATTACCAATGAGTTTGAGAATCTTTCTCTTTTTTAATTTCTTTGGTATATTATTCTTTCATAAACTTTGCCCATCTTTTCTAGTCAATTATCAGTTTTCTTGATTTAGGGAATTTCTAACCATGGTTGGTATCAGCCTACCATTTGTTTTTAATTTTACAAATAATATCCTTTAAATCTCAAATACTCTGTCCTTTCCTGGAGTTTATTTTCATGTATGGCATTAGCGGTGTAGGTGTGTGTAGTTTTTTTCAAATATGATTATTATTAAGTTTGCTGTGCTTTATCCTACAGATTGATTCTAAAAACGAAAATTCGATAAGCAGGTTTTACAGTATTATAATTATATAAGTGTTGTTTACTTCAAAATCTAGTATGTTTGGGGTTTTAAGAAAATGTAATCTATAAACACTAACCTGTGCCACTCAAGAGGACATGTTGCTAGTATCAAGGACAAATGGATTCTCTATGTCCTTTTAAAAAAATACTGCAATCCCTGCTAAAAAAAATCATACATTTTAGTTTGCTTTACATGTAGATCATTAATTTCTTTTTTTTTTTTTTTTTTCTTTTTTTTTTATTATACTTTAGGGTTTTAGGGTACATGTGCACAATGTGCAGTTTTGTTACATATGTATCCATGTGCCATGTTGATTTCCTGCACCCATTAACTCGTCATTTAGCATTAGGTGTATCTCCTAATGCTGTCCCTCCCCCCTCCCCCCACCCCACAACAGTCCCCGGAGTGTGATGTTCCCCTTCCTGTGTCCATGAGTTCTCATCGTTCAATTCCCACCTATGAGTGAGAACATGCGGTGTTTGGTTTTTTGTCCTTGCGATAGTTTACTGAGAATGATGTTTTCCAGTTTCATCCATGTCCCTACAAAGGACACGAACTCATCATTTTTTATGGCTGCATAGTATTCCATGGTGTATATGTGCCACATTTTCTTAATCCAGTCTATCGTTGTTGGACATTTGGGTTGGTTCCAACTCTTTGCTATTGTGAATAGTGCCGCAATAAACATACGTGTGCATGTGTCTTTATAGCAGCATGATTTATAGTCCTTTGGGTATATACCCAGTAATGGGATGGCTGGGTCAAATGGTATTTCTAGTTCGAGATCCCTGAGGAATCGCCACACTGACTTCCACAATGGTTGAACTAGTTTACAGTCCCACCAACAGTGTAAAAGTGTTCCTATTTCTCCACATCCTCTCCAGCACCTGTTGTTTCCTGATTTTTTAATGATGGCCATTCTAACTGGTGTGAGATGGTATCTCACTGTGGTTTTGATTTGCATTTCTCTGATGGCCAGTGATGAGGAGCATTTCTTCATGTGTTTTTTGGCTGCATAAATGTCTTCTTTTGAGAAGTGTCTGTTCATGTCCTCTGCCCACTTTTTGATGGGGTTGTTTGTTTTTTTCTTGTAAATTTGTTTGAGTTCATTGTAGATTCTGGATATTAGCCCTTTGTCAGATGAGTAGGTTGCAAACATTTTCTCCCATTGTGTAGGTTGCCTGTTCACTCTGATGATAGTTTCTTTTGCTGTGCAGAAGCTCTTTAGTTTAATGAGATCCCATTTGTCGATTTTGGCTTTTGTTGCCATTGCTTTTGGTGTTTTAGACATGAAGTCCTTGCCCACGCCTATGTCCTGAATGGTATTGCCTAGGTTTTCTTGTAGGATTTTAATGGTTTTAGGTCTAACATATAAGTCTTTAATCCATCTTGAATTAATTTTTGTATAAGGTGTAAGGAAGGGATCCAGTTGCAGCTTTCTACATATGGCTAGCCAGTTTTCCCAGCACCATTTATTAAATAGGGAATCCTTTCCCCATTTCTTGTTTTTGTCAGGTTTGTCAAAGATCAGATAGTTGTAGCTATGCGGCATCATTTCTGAGGGCTCTGTTCTGTTCCATTGATCTATGTCTCTGTTGTGGTACCAGTACCATGCTGTTTTGGTTACTGTAGCCTTGTAGTATAGTTTAAAGTCAGGTAGCGTGATGCCTCCAGCTTTGTTCTTTTGGCTTAGGATTGACTTGGCGATGCGGGCTCTTTTTTGGTTCCATATGAACTTTAAAGTAGTTCTTTCCAATTCTGTGAAGAAAGTCATTGGTAGCTTGATGGGGATGGCATTGAATCTATAAATTAGCTTGGGCAGTATGGCCATTTTCACGATATTGATTCTTCCAACCCATGAGCATGGAATGTTCTTCCATTTGTTTGTATCCTCTTTTATTTCATTGAGCAGTGGTTTGTAGTTCTCCTTGAAGAGGTCCTTCACATCCCTTGTAAGTTGGATTCCTAGGTATTTTATTCTCTTTGAAGCAATTGTGAATGGGAGTTCACTCATGATTTGGCTCTCTGTTTGTCTGTTATTGGTGTACAAGAATGCTTGTGATTTTTGTACATTAATTTTGTATCCTGAGACTTTGCTGAAGTTGCTGATCAGCTTAAGGAGATTTTGGGCTGAGACAATGGGGTTTTCTAGATATACAATCATGTCATCTGCAAACAGGGACAATTTGACTTCCTCTTTTCCTAATTGAATACCCTTTATTTCCTTCTCCTGCCTGATTGCTCTGGCCAGAACTTCCAGCACTATGTTGAATAGGAGCGGTGAGAGAGGGCATCCCTGTCTTGTGCCAGTTTTCAGAGGGAATGCTTCCAGTTTTTGCCCATTCAGTATGATATTGGCTGTGGGTTTGTCGTAGATAGCTCTTATTATTTTGAGATACGTCCCATCAATACCTAATTTATTGAGAGTTTTTAGCATGAAGGGTTGTTGAATTTTGTCAAAGGCCTTTTCTGCATCTATTGAGATAATCATGTGGTTTTTGTCTTTGGTTCTGTTTATATGCTGGATTACATTTATTGATTTGCGTATGTTGAACCAGCCTTGCATCCCAGGGATGAAGCCCACTTGATCATGGTGGATAAGCTTTTTGATGTGCTGCTGGATTCGGTTTGCCAGTATTTTATTGAGGATTTTTGCATCAATGTTCATCAAGGATATTGGTCTGAAATTCTCTTTTTTGGTTAAGTCTCTGCCAGGTTTTGGTATCAGGACGATGCTGGCTTCGTAAAATGTGTTAGGGAGGATTCCCTCTTTTTCTATCGATTGGAATAGTTTCAGAAGGAATGGTACCAGTTCCTCCTTGTACCTCTGGTAGAATTCAGCTGTGAATCCATCAGGTCCTGGACTCTTTTTGGTTGGTAAGCTATTGATTATTGCCACAATTTCAGAACCTGTTATTGGTCTATTCAGAGATTCAACTTCTTCCTGATTTAGTCTTGGGAGGGTGTATTTGTTGAGGAATTTATCCATTTCTTCTAGATTTTCTAGTTTATTTGCATAGAGGTGTTTGTAGTATTCTCTGATGGTAGATTGTATTTCTGTGGGATCGGTGGTGATATCCCCTTTTTCGTTTTTTATTGCATCTATTTGATTCTTCTCTCTTTTCTTCTTTATTAGTCTTACTAGCGGTCCATCAATTTTGTTGATCTTTTCAAAAAACCAGCTCCTGGATTCATTAATTTTTTGAAGGGTTTTTTTGTGTCTCTATTTCCTTCAGTTCTGCTCTGATTTTAGTTATTTCTAGCCTTCTGCTAGCTTTTGAATGTGTTTGCTCTTGCTTTTCTAGTTCTTTTAATTGTGATGTTAGGGTGTCAATTTTGGATCTTTCCTGCGCATTTAGTGCTATAAATTTCCCTCTACACACTGCTTTGAACGTGTCCCAGAGATTCTGGTATGTTGTGTCTTTGTTCTCGTTGGTTTCAAAGAACATCTTTATTTCTTCCTTCATTTCATTATGTACCCAATAGTCATTCAGGAGCAGGTTGTTCAGTTTCCATGTAGTTGAGCGGTTTTGACTGAGTTTCTTAATCCTGAGTTCTAGTTTGATTGCACTGTGGTCTGAGAGACAGTTTGTTATAATCTCTGTTCTTTTACATTTGCTGAGAAGAGCTTTACTTCCAACTATGTAGTCAATTTTGGAATAGGTGCGGTGTGGTGCTCATTAATTTCTTATACGGCTTTTTGTTTTCCTTGGCATTTTAAATTATCTCTCATTTGAAAATATTACTCTGGTTATCAGTATAGAAAGGAAGGTCAGTGGTCAAAGTTAAAACAAACTTAACTTTGAGATATCTGACTTTAATTTCTATATGTCTATTCATAGGACTCAATTGGTAGATGTATATGAAATATTCATTTATTAAGACATTGAAGATTTAGATCTGAGTACCCATGGAACCAGCATGGTTAAAAGCAGGATCTGTGGTCATTCTTGGTCAAATTTCCAGAACTTCTCTTTTCTACTAGGTCTTCTACATGTGAATACATCATCAGTAAGTTCTGAAATCTCGTATTCAGGTAGAAACCAAATAAATCTTGCATTGCCATTGAAAGGTGAGTTCCACAGAGATAGAGACCCACAGAAGAATGCTGTAGGGACAGTGGAGGCAGATTGGAATTATGCTGCCACAAGCCAAAATACACCAAGGATTGCTGGCAACCACCATACCTAGGCCAGAGGCATTGAGCAGACTCTCCCTCTGAGCCCCAAAGTAGGAGCCAACCCTATGGATACCTTGATTTCAGACTTCTGACCTCCTCAACTATGACAAT
This sequence comes from Symphalangus syndactylus, assembly GCF_028878055.3. NCBI lineage: Eukaryota > Metazoa > Chordata > Mammalia > Primates > Hylobatidae > Symphalangus > Symphalangus syndactylus. Next base: position 87,445,749 of record NC_072436.2, read on the forward strand.
ACATTTCCATTGTTTTAAGCCAAAAAATGAAAACAGAAAAATTACAAAAATAAAAACAAGAGAAAGTTGAATTCTAAACTGAGTGGGATCCACAGAAGCCATTTGTTTCTTAATGGGGCATGAGGAAAAGGCATCGAGAAATGTACATCCTCTCAGAGATGGTGGCTCAGAGAAATGAGGAGATTTTTGAAAAAGCCATTGTATCTCTGAAAAGCCTTGTTACCAACACATCAATGTAACTATTAAGTGACACAGAATAATGTACAGTAAGGCCTTTCAAAATCAGACAATTGCCACTGTTAGAGTTATTTTAAGATATTGGGGACTTCCTTAATTTTTTTCAAGACAGCATTATGTTTAAAATGATAGATTACTTGTTTAGAACAGGGGCAGGTGGGAAGAGAAATGGGAATGCCAGCTTTAGAGCATAAATTAGCAGAAAGGTACCTTTAAAAGTTCTTCCCTGAAAGATGAAATAAACTAACATGCTTGTTGGGCTCATTTGCTCCAATTTTTTCCTCTGATTTCCTGTTGCTGAAAGGTCTACTAACCCTTTGTACTGCCTGTGGATTGCAGATCCTCACCAATACTCTAACACAATGGTCAGCAGCTCATCTCATTTACATCTCTCTCTTGCTTAGAACAAGCAACACAAACAAAGACAAAACAAACCCCGAATTGAAATTCATGCTCTTTTAGATGAGTTGAGGATCCTATGCCATGTAGTCCATGCCAGAAATCTATACATAGAGCCATGGTTTTAATGTCTCCTAAGAATAAAGCATGGATTATCGGCTTAATATTTGGTAGGCTATAACTCGGCTTGATTGTTATCATCCTCTGTTAAGTAAATCTGGAAACCACGCTGAGGGCTGGGCAAACTTGAGTGGCAGTCATAAAAATTATATTTTACGAAGTGGGAATGGTTGTCATGGTTAAGTTTATGTGCTCATTAAGTTCTGGAAAAGCTACCAATTACCGCTTTGCTCTGTCCTTGGAAGTACGACCAAATTAGTAATCTAGGGGAGGAGTAGATAGGGTTGAGAATGTACTTTAATTAATACAGTTCATTTCAGCATGTCCTTTGAGTTTAAATACTTGGGAGTGGCTGTGGTTGAAATTACATAGCAGCAGAAATGAAAATATTTTCTGTAAAAAATTAGTGTCTGAGATTATTAAACTAGTTTTTTTAATGAGAGAAATGTGTGTTGTTTCACAGAGACCACTGCTGATCACTTTAAGAACAATCTGAATAATGGAGTGAATTGTCAAATTTTTATGAATTGACATTTAGGAGTACTTTTGACTTAAGAGTGACAATTGAAAGGTGGTTTAATGACATATTAGGAAAAACAGAGCCTCTAATTTTTTTTTTTTGAGACAGAGTCTTGCTGTGTCGCCCAGGCTGGAGTGCAGTGGTGCGGTCTCGGCTCACGGTAACTTCTGCCTCCCATGTTCAAGCGATTCTTCTGCCTCAGCCTCCCGAGTAGCTGGGACTACAGGTGCCTGCCACCACACCCACCTAATTTTTGTATTTTTAGTAGAGATGGGGTTTCACCATACTGACCAGGCTGGTCTTGAACTCCTGACCTCGTGATCCACCCACCTTGGCCTCCCAAAGTGCTGGGATTACAGGCGTGAGCCACCGTGCCCTAGATACTACACAGAATTATGGTTTTAAAAAAGAAAACCACTTGAAATTATAGAACAAATTATGTTATTTTCAGATATCCTCTAAAGAAAAAATAAGCAAGCATTGGAATTATTATGTTAGAAAAACTGAAAACCAATTTGTGAAAATTAAAGTGACCAATTGCTATGTATTTGTGTCTCCAACTTCCACCCAAATGCAGATATCCTCAGGTTTAATAGTATAACAGCATTTATTTAGCCCCAAATAATTAAATATTATTGTAGATGTTTACAAAATATATGGTAATTGTCTTTCTTTTTTTTTTAATCCAACATGTGCTGTACTTCAACCCAGGATGTAGTATTTCACCATGTAAAAGAAAAATAACAGATGCTTCCAAGGAACTGGTTGGTTAGATCTGCCTGGAGCAAAAGCTGTTATTCAGAAACCCCAAACATATTTTTCTCTTGTAAAATATGACCTCTACATCAAGGGAAGATAGCCCTTAGGATGACTTACTAATATGGCAAAATCTTGTATTATGAAAAAATGGTTCTGGATTGGTATGCAGCGGGTTCTATTTTTCCAACTGCTAGATGACTTGAGGTGGGACAAGTCAGTACATACATCAGAGTTCTGTTCTTTGAAAGGAAAATAATAAATACTAAACTCCTGTTAATGACAGCATTAAGAACAAATAAGATTAGGAAGAAACAGATCTTGCCTTGAACACCCAGGTGTTCGAATCTTATGGCACCTACTGTGACCTTTTATTGTTAATTATGTTTTTATGTGTTTAGTTGTCAAAAGTCAGAGTTAAGTCAAGGATCTTTTTTCCCCCTAAAAGACTGATAATTAAATCAAGGAAATAAAATATGTGGCTACCAAAAAAAAAGATTGTTTGCATTGGAGCTTATGTATGTCACCTTATTTCCTGGTTTCTGGTCTTGAACTCCTTCCTTGAGATACGTGTTTGAGTCTAATTTTTATCTATTTACTGGTTGTATAGAAACTAGGTAAGTTACTTAACTCTTCTGAACTGTCATTTCTTATAAAATGGAGATTACAAGGTCTCCTTTACTAGGGAGACGCATTTCATAAACTACAGCATTATAGAAGAGTAAGATGTTGTTGCTGAAATTTGATATTAGTTCCTATCTCCAAGGCCTTTGACTGAGTTTCTTTTTCATTCCCAATATTCAGCTTTAATCTCTGTCTCTCTAAAACGAGTCCTTCAGTTTTTTAGGCCAGACTTTGGTAATTTGTTCTAAATTGAGATCACACCATGAAAGTTGTGCCTGCCTAATAAGTCGCCAGTCTCATCACGGTAGGGTGTATATTTGTTCACTCCTATTTTCTACCTTGTTGCCATTCAACAAATATGTATTATCTGATAATTCTAAAGAGTGCATTGAGTTATTTGATAATATCAAAATAACAAAATTACTTCTATATACGATCCAAGTGTCCTCAAAGGTGCTTATTTAGTGTTCAACACTTAAATTCGTTATTAACATTTTCTTGCATATTGATATGGTCTGGCTGTGTCCCCACCCAAATCTCATCTTGAATAGTAGTTACCATAATCCCCACATGTTGTGGGAGGGGAAGTAATTGAATCAAGGGAGTGGTTACCCCCATACAGTTCTCATGATAGTGAGTAAATTCTCATGAGATCTGATGGTTTTATAAGGCACTTTTCCACCTTTGCTTAGCATTTCTCTCTCCTGCTGCCATGTGAAGAAGAGAAGGACGTGTTTACTTCCCCTTCTGCCAAGACTGTAATTTTCATGTGGTCTCCCCCTCCATGCAGAACTGTGATTCAGTTAACCCTCTTTGGTTTATAAATTACCCAGTCTTGGGTATTTTTTCATAGCAGCATGAGAATGGACTAATACACACACACATGTGTGCGTGTGTATATATATAAAATTGGATCACATATATTAAAGTATTGGATTGATTTTTCTGAGGTAGTATTACAGGTCAAAAGCCATGTATATTTTTGTGGCTTTTGCTATATCTTACTAAATTGCTTATATATATATTTTCATTCTGATTAAGTGTTCAACACTTTTAATTTGAATTCACTAATAATGAAACTAAAGGGAAAGAATGAAAGATTATATTTCAATAGGGATAATTGGAAGCATGGGTATTTTCCATGACCAATGAGTGGTCATATTAGGACTAAACCACAGGCAAGTGAAAGGCAGATGCATAGACTACTGGCCAGCAGCATTTTCTTTCTCCCTTATTTCCTGGCAGAGTGTGCTTGGCTGACCCTGCCTTCCACAAGAGAGACTGAACGTGCAAGAAACTTGGTTTCCCAGGCTCATCAGCAAGCAAGGCATAAACACAGGACCCAGTCTCCAATCCTGGGGAGATTTATTCTGGTGGATTCTTGAAAAGGATATCTTAGGACTGCTGTGTTTGGTCATCTCTGTAGGTTGCCATACTCATTGTGGGTTGTGTGACTGCTGCTCTGGAGTTGTGAGGTATACAGCCTGTGTAGTCACATACAGTGGCTACAGGCTTCTCCCTCTGTTAGAGACTTGTAAAATAGCTGACCTACCAGACTTTGGACCTGGTGATTCATTGGATTGATTCTTAGAGCAATGGCAGTCATCTTGTGATCATGATGAAACAAATTTTCTAATGAAAGCAACACTCTGAGAATGACTAAGTACAAAGAGAGAGTACTTCAAGCCCTTGATTATGTTATTCAGCCCCGAATTAACCAACTCTGGACCAGCTTCTTTCCAGATTCTTGTTCAGTGATGTAGTAAATGCCCTTATCCTCTAAGACCCATATTGTTATAGCTTTTGTTACCTATCACAGAAACAATTCAACTGGCACAGTAGGTAATTCGTCTTTGGACTCCTCCCCCAGCTAAGTTATTATTTGTCTTATATATAATTACAATATAGCATTGTTTACTACCAGCCACTGGCATGCCTCAAAACCCTTTTTATTTGGAATTGGTTTCATGCATTTGAAGTGAGAGGGTGGTAGCACTGGTAGCACTTAAAAATACTGCAAAATGAATTTCAAGTCTTGTGAAAGACGTCTTCTAATTTGTTTTTACCAAAGGCAGCTTTGGTCCAAATTCCACTTTACAGGATCCATTTTTCTTTCTGGAGGTGCATACCACGCCATGAGAGCTGATGGCAAAGATACATTTGATATTTTAAAATCTTCTTTTCAACTCCCATATGAACTTGTTCCAGCTCTGTGAGGTCAAGAGCTCCTTTCACCTGCTCTTCCAATCGGGTAATGTCTTCATTAATCAGAGCAGCTCTGACTGTGAGTGATGGCAGGTCAAAACCAAGCTGATTTTCTTATTTTTATTCCTCCCACATTATTTTTCAAACAAAATTGGATCTAATAATTTTGTAAGGAGTTTAATCTACTTTAATTTAGTTTTTGACTTGGCAGAAATAAACAGGAACTTACACCTACAGACCCTGAAGTTGACCATGACAATACAGCACAACTAATAGAACTAATCATCTCCTAATTGTTATAAAACTCTTAGGTTTATGTAATAATGACAAAGTTATTTTTGTTTTATCTTTGTTTAGTTATCTGTTTTTTTGTATCAGTGTTAAAATCTTGGTTAAGTATAGATTTGTTACTTTGTTTTTTTTTTTTTTTTTTGAAGTTTACTCCAAATTGTGTTGGGTTGAGATACATTAAATAGGCAGGAATTATCAGACTTTCAATAATAATCCTTACTGAAATATAATCTTTCATTATCTGAAGTCAGTGTTCTCTCTACCTAGAAATATTCTCTGCACTAGGTCTAGTTGATAATTTCCTACTCATTCTTCCTGACTCAACCTAAAGTTTTGACTTTTAGATGAAGATTCTACTTATCTTCTCTTTTCCTGCTGTCTAAGATAGTAATATATCTAGCATAGTAGTGGCAAATTGTATATGCTCAACAAAAGCTAGTTTCTCTCCTCTTTCCAGACTTTACCCTTGTTAAGGGTGTATATATGGTCTTATTCATTGGTATTTAGTAGACATTTTATAAATATTTGTTGACTGAATTAATAAAAAATGGCCCTGTCTACATCTACTTTGAATTTCTATAACAAATTATGCAAAGCCACTACAAGGAAACAAAACAACTATCATCTTCTGTTGTACATACACTATCCTCTGAAGTCAGGCAACAGTATATGGGTGGACATCATCTTCCAAGTTGGTGGAGTGTGGACCTTGTTGAACTTGCTTTCCCTTAAAAACAAAGAAAATACTAGCAAAACTAAAGCCAACCATTTCAGAACTCTAGAAATTAACCAAAGGCACAGAACAAACTGAAAAGGAAAACAATGCACTGAATATCGAATAAAAAAAAACAAAACCCAGTAGGGTCTTTCATGTTTTAACTTGACACTATTCTTATCCCCTCTTTCCCAGCTTAGTGGCATGGTAGTTGCTGGTACTCTTGAAACCACGGAGGACGGACAATTTTTGGAGTTCCGTTAAATGTTCCTACTCCAAAGCATAGTAGATATTTTGTCCAAAATATGCAACTTCAGAGAAAATCTCTGTTCCTGGATACTATAGCCATTTGATCTGACTGAAACCTCAGCTTAGTAAAAATGTCCTACCTCCATGGCATTACTGAAAAAAGTAGCAGTCCCTTGGCAATTTCATTCTGCTTGTGGCTGAATTTCAGCTGGGGTGCATAAGAGCCTAAATGGAAATTTAAAAGGATTGTATACTAAGACCAAGTAGGATTTAGTCCAGGAATTCAAGGTTGGTTTAACATAAGAAAATCACCACATAAACAGAATAAAAGATGAAATGTACATGATCATCTCAATATATAAAAAAGAACAGTTGATAAAACAGTATCCTTTCTTTATTAAAAACAATAAACTAGATATAGAAAGCATCTGATAAAGGACATCTGGGAAAACCTACAGTTAACATCATACATAATGTTGAAAGCCTAAAGGTCTTCCCCACTAGGATAAGGAAGGAGACAAAAACACTTGTGCTCATCACCTCTATTCAATATTGTACTGTAGGTTCTAGCCAGGACGTTTGGCAACAAAGGAAATAAAAGGCATCTATATTGGAAAAGAAGAAGTAAAACTATTTCTGTTTACAAATGACATGATTTTGTATGTAGAAAATCCTGGGGAACCCACTAAGAAACTGTCAAACTAATTAACAAGTTCAATAAAGTTGCAGAATATAATATCAATAAAATTAATAAATTAATTTTATTTTCACATACTATTGACAAAGAATCTGAAAAAATTAAGTAACCAATTCCATTTATAATAGCATCAAAAATAATAAAATACTTAGGAAAAATTTAACAATATAATGGCAGGACTTATATACAAAAACTACAAAACATTGTTGGAATAAATTTTAAAAGATCTGAATAAATGGAAAGATATCCCTTGTTCATGAGTTGGTACACTTAATGTTGTCAACATGGTAAATAATCCCAAAATTGACCTACACATTCAATGTAATCTCTATCAAAATATTGGCTGTCTTTTTTTGAAGATATTGCCAAGTTGATCCTAAAATTCATATGGTATGCAAGACGCCCAGAGTAGCCAAAAAAATCTTGAAAAGGAAAAGCTACTAGAGGACTCACACTCCCTGATTTCAAAACAATTCAATGGAGAAAGAATTATCTATCTAAGAAATACTGTCAGACAACTGAATATCTGTATGCAAAAGAATAAAGTTGGATCTCTACCTCATGCCATAGAAAAAATTAACTTCAGTGGATCAGAGTCTTAAATAGAAGAGCTAAACCTATAAAACTTTTCAATAAAAACATAGGAGTAAATTTTTATGATCTTGGGTTAAGCAGTGGTTTTTCAAGATATGACACCAAAAGCACAAGTAACAGAGGAAAAATATTTAAATTTCCTACCTCCACTTAAACATTTTGGGCTACAAGTATATAATCAAGAAAGTGAAAAGAAGACCCACAGAATGGGAGAATATATTTGCAAACATGTATCTGATAAGAGACGTGTATGCAGAATATACCAATAACTGTAACTCAATGGTGAAAAGACAATCCAGTTAAAAACGTGGTAAATAATACAAATAGCTATTTTTCACCAAAAATACAAATGGCTTATAAGCACATGATAAGGTGATCAACATAATTAATCATTAGGAAAATGCAAATCAAAACCTTGAGACACCACTTTATATTCACCAGGAGATTATAATCAAAAAAGCAAAAAAAAAAACAAGTGTTAGCAGACATATGGAGAAATTGGAACCCTCTTCATTGCTGTTGGAAATGGAAAATGGAAAACAGCCTGTCAGTTCTTGAAACTGTTAAACGTAGACTTAACCTATGATCTAGCAATTCTACTCCTAGTAGGTACATTCTCAAGGGAAAAGAAAAATATGTCTACAAAGAAACTAATATAAAAATGTTTTTAATATTATTCATAGTAGCTACAAAGTGAAATCAACCAAATTGTCCAGCATTTTATGAGTAGATAAACAAAACGGTATATCTATATGATGAAAAAATTATGTAGCCATAATAAGAAAAAGAATTACTGATAGAAGATACAAAACGGATTAATCTTAAAATAAAAATAATATTCTAAATTTAGATTGTAGTTATGGTGGCCCAACTCTGTATATATGCAAAAACCACTGATTCATACGCTTTAAATGGATGAAATTTTTAGTGTGTGAATTCTCTCAATAAAACGGATAACATCTTTGTATTATACTAGAGGGTTGTTTCATTTCAGCAGTGGCAATAGAGACAACAACTTCTGCCTTCACTTTGAGACTTTGTGAATCCCAAAGCAATGTAGTTGAAAAATCATTGCAGTGTAGTTCTAGAGGATTTACCCCTTATGGTTCAGATATTAGTTCGTAGCAGAAGGAATGTCAGTCTCTCAGTTTATAAGGTTGTCTTCACTCTGGACATCAATTGATAATGCTTTTTTGTTCATAGCCTTGGACTTTAGAAAATGGTAAATTATGCAGAAAAATAATTTATATCAAAAAACTTGTAAAGATAGATGGAGCCCTCCCTTTTTTTTCTATATGTATTTTAAGAATAAATTTTTTTTGACAAAGTATTTCCAGGTTCTGATTTCTTTACAATGTCTGGATAGACATGATAAAAGGAAGAAAGGAAGTCTTACATTTACTCGTTATTTACTTATTTATTCAACAAGTGTTTATTAAACACATCCCAGGCATTGTGCTAGGGTTTGAGAAAACAGAGAACACTGTGTGAACTGAGACTTCAAGGATTCCTTCATCTAGTGCTGTCTCAGCAAGATAGACTTCGTAAATGCTCATTGCCAAGTTAAACAACAAGAAACTAGTGAACCTTTTTGGCCAAACTCCTTAAATCATGTTTCCCAGGATTCTTAGCAGTTCACACTATATTTTGTAATTGTCTAGTGATGAGGCACAATTTAATCACCTTGGTTAAAGACTCTCTTAAAAACTCCCAAACTCCTCAGGACGTAATACAGAAAAACCATCAGAGATGACATTATCTTTTAAACTATGAAGTGAAAATAACCTGTCCAGATCTTTGGAACTAGAAATACTGAATCCTTTGTCAGATGTAAGTTACTACAGGTAGCAGATATTCTGCCTTCACCTTTGTATAATAAATTCAAGGGTTTTTGACTTATGCTTCTTGGTCATTTTCCACGTAAAGGTGGTATGCTGGCAAATTTGTGATAAATATCATACATGAAGTATGTTCCGTCACAATTTTTCAACCTCAAAAAGTCATCGAAGTTTCTTTTTTCTTCTTTTTTTTGAGATGGAATTGCACTCTTGTTGCCCAGGCTGGAATGCAATGGGGCGATCTCTGTTCACTGTAACCTCTGCCTCCCTGGTTCAAGGGATTCTCTTGCCTCAGCCTCCTGAATAGCTGGGATTACAGGCATGTGCCACCACACCCGGCTAATTTTTGGATTTTTAGTAGAAATAGTGATTCTCCATGTTGGTCAGGCTGGTCTCAAACTCCCAACCTCAGGTGATCCACCCACCTTGGCCTCCCAAAGTGCTGGGATTACAAGCGTGAGCCACCACACCTGGCAAAGTTTCTTTATTAAATGAAATATTGAATAGAAATGTGTCCAAAATTGGTGGGTTCTTGGTCTCACTGACTTCAGGAATGAAGCCATGGACTCTCGCGGTGAGTGTTACTGTTCTTAAAGATGGTGTGTCCAGAGTTTGTTTCTTCTGATGTTTGTATGTGTTCAGAGTTTCTGCCTTCTGGTGGGTTCATGGTCTTGCTGGCTTCAGGAGTGAAGATGCAGGCCTTCGTGGTGAGTCTTACAGCTCTTAAGGTGGTGTGTCTGGAGTTGTTTGTTCTTCCTGTCTGGAGTTGTCCATTCTTCCCGGTGGTCTTGCTGGCCTCAGGAATGAAACTGCAGACCTTTGCAGTGAGTGTTACAGCTCATAAAGACAATGCGGACCCAAAGAGTGAGCAGCAGCAAGATTTATTGCAAAGGGCTAAAGAACAAAGCTTCCACAGCGTGGAAGGGAACCCCAGCAAGTTGCCGCTGCTGGCTCAGGCAGCCTGCTTTTATTCCCTTATCTGACCCCACCCACATCCTGCTGATTGGCCCATTTTACAGAGAGCTGATTGGTCCATTTTATAGAGAGCTGATTGGTCCATTTTGACAGGGTGCTGATTGGTGCGTTTACAATCCCTGAGCTAGACACAGAGTGCTGATTGGTGTATTTACAATCCTCTAACTAGCCGTAAAAGTTCTCCAAGTCACCACCAGGTTAGCTAGATACAGAGTGCTGATTGGTGCACCCGTGAACCCCGAGCTAGAGACAGAGTTCTGATTGGTGCATATACAATCCTCCAGCTAGACATAAAAGTTCTCTAAGTTCCCACCCGACTCAGGAGCCCAGCTGGTTTTGCCTAGTGGATCCCATGCCAAGGCCACGGGCGGAGCTGCCCGCCAGTCCTGTGCCGTGTGACTGCACTCCTCAGCTCTTGGGCGGTTGATGGGACTGGGCGCTGTGGAGCAGGGGGCGGTGCCTGTCGGGGAGGCTCAGGCCACGCGGGAGCCCACCGTGAGGGGGCTCAGGCATGGCAGGCTGCAGGTCCCAAGCCTTGCCCCATGGGGAGGTGGCTGAGGCCCGGCGAGAATTTGAGTGCGGCACGGCAGGCCGGCAGTGCTGGGAGACATGGCGCCCCCTCTGCAGCTGCTGTCCTGGGTGCTAAGCCCCTCACTGCTGGGGGCCGGCGGTGCCGGATGGCTGCTCTGAGTGTGGAGCCCGCAGAGCCCACGCACACCCAGAACTCATGCTGGCCCGTGAGCACACAGCCCTGGTTCCCGCCCGCGCCTCTCTCTGCACACCTCCACGCAAGCAGAGGGAGCCGGCTCCAGCCTTGGCCAGCCCAGAGAGGGGCTCCCACAGTACAGTGGTGGGCCGAAGGTCTCCTCAGGTGCGGCCAGAGCGGACGCTGAGGCCGAGGAGGTGCTGAGAGCAAGCGAGGGCTGCTAGCACGTTGTCACCTCTCAGAAACAAAGTAACATTTACACAACATGAGTTAGGCATAAAGAGTAATGAACACCTATGTGTGTGCCACACATTTTAAGAAGAACATTAGCATTACCTTTAAAGTCCTTTGTGCACTCTCCTTGAAGCCTATCTTCTTCCCAGAGGCAGCCTCATTCCTAAATTTGTATTTATTTTGCTTTTCCTATAGTTTTATTTTCATTTCTCTCCAAAGAAGAGAATGTAGTCTTGCCTGGTTTTGAACTTTATAGAAATGGAGTCATTCCGTTTATATTCTTTTGTATTTCCGTTTTTTAAAGAGCTCAAGTTTGTGTTTGTAAAAATCATCTGTATGATTGTAGGTAGCTCTAGTTTGTTAAGTTTTATTGCTCTATAACATTCTTTTGCATGAATATGATAAAGAAAATTTATCTTTTTTACTTATGACTGACATTCGGGTTGTTTATAGGATGGGGTTGTTCGGAAAAATGTTGTGCTAAACTTCTTCTTTATCACTTCTGGGCTCAGAAATACATAGTTTTCTATACTATGAGTAAAACAACTGGTAGACATCTAGTAGATAGCAACACTTTTTTCCTACATAGTTCTATCAAGTTACGTTTGCACAAGCAGTGTTTGAGCGTTTCTAGGCCTCCATATTCGCTCCAATAAATGCTTACTTTTCCAGGCATGAATTTATTTTTTTTCAGTCCAGCGAGTATATAGTGGCAACTCATTTGGGTTTTAATAGTGTTTCACTGATTACTGAGGTCTAGTGCCTTTTCACATGCCTATTGCCTGTTTGTATTCATTTTTTCATGAAGGGCATGCCCAAGACTTTTGTCTACATTTTTAAGTTGTCTTTCTTTTTCTCAATGATTCGTAGGACTTCTCTATGTATTCTATATATGAACTCTTTGTTGATGGTGACTGCAAATATCTTCTGCTCAGTAACTATTGTTTGTCATTGCTAGAAGTTATTTTAATTTTTTTCTTAAATTTACTGGTTATTTTCTTCATCTTTTTATATTTATTCATATTTTTCATCACTTAAAAACATACTAATATTTCATATTCTATGTTTGATAGTCATGACATAAACGTATTTCAAATCTGTGCTATTGTTTCTGTTGTCTTTCCCTCAAGGTTCCTTGTTTCCTTGCATTTTTTATGATTTTGGAGTTTGAGCTGATATTTTTTAGAGCTTTACCTTTGTCTTTTGAGATTTCTTTTTGGAGATGGATTTCTACAAAGAAGATTTGCACTATTTCTATCATTTTTCTACTCCTGTGATCACTGTAAGTTAAGGTAGCATAAATTCAGGTTGTAAACCCATGAGAAGACTACTTTGAGGTAAAAAATATTCAGCACCAAGTTTCTTTTAGGTTTTTGTTATATTGCGTTGTGGAGTAGGTTTATTTCTAATCAATGTTAAATGAAGCCATCTGTTGCCTTGGCTTTTTGAGAATGTTCTAATCTATTAAATTTCCTATTCGGACAGATCCTGCACTTTGCCTCCTGCCTTCTGTTTTCTGTGATGCTGTGAAAACCCAAGTTCATCCAGTTTGGCCTATGCCCTCAAGGGAAAAACCAACTTTAGTTATTTGTCTTATTTTTCCAGGTTCTTCAAAGTATTCCTTATTTTCTTGTCAGGTTACTAATTCATGAAGGAAGATTGTAAAACTATTTTTATGTAGTATACATATATATTTTCTTCATCAGGAGAGTCAGGATTTCTGCTGTGCCTTGTTACATGAAACAGACAGAATACCCCACACATAGCTTTGCAACACCATTGTGAAATCCATTTCTACATGGCTACTCCCACTTATTGACACATTAACAATGCTCCTTATGAGCAGGATGACCATTAACTTTGTTGCCCTAACTGAGACACTTCTGAGAGTGAAAGAAGGCACACCTAACAATTATGTAGGAATCACAGGTATAATGTGGAATTATTGTAGGCAAGCAAAAATTAATATTATTCTACTTACTGGTAGAGGTCATATAATGGAATCATGGGTGAACTGATTTCCTCATCTGTTTGTCTATGCAGAATATATTGATTTGATCATCTTGACAAGATAGGAGGTCTTGCTAGTAGAGGTGATAGAATGTAATTAATTTAGAGTTATACTTGGTTTACATCCTGATTTTGCCATTTACTACCTATTTGTCCTTGGGTGAATTTTTGAATTTTTCTTAGGTTTACTTTTCATGTATATCATGTTTATGTAATATGGGGGGAATAAGCTATCTCACAGTGTTGTCATGAAGTTTATGTAACATGCTTGATAGAGTACCTCACACACTGTAAATAATAGTAGTTGTTAATAATGCAATCATGAATTATTCACAACAAGATGACAGTGACTCAATATTCAATATTATATTTTTGGACCTTGAAGGTAGTGCACAGCAAAAGACTCAGGAACTGTGAATGAGACATAATTAAGAAAGAAGATGTAACTGTAAACAAAGAGTTTAAGGTGAGGCTTGTGATCAATATCATTAGTTAAGGCACATGTGTAGAGTAATTATAAAGCTTTTTGATTCCTGTAATAAAAACTGCCCACTTATGGGAAGTCATTTCTTTTCTGTAGATCATTGCTTTATAAGCTATTGTTGAGCTTGAATGTTATAGTCCTAAGGCAGTACATGTTTTCAGTTTAAAAAATGGTGCCCTCATCAGGCTGTTGATCTAATTTATATAATTTGTACATATGTTCACAGAATTCTGACTATTTATGGCGTTTCTTAGACTTAGATGAAGCAAGTGCTGTGAGAAACTTGTAGCACATATTCAGGGTCATTGATTTTCAAGAATTCTTTGTTTGCTTCAGGATAGAATAAAAGCATATGAATTCCCGGAAGAGGCTCACATCAAGCCTTTCAATATGGCTCAACGCAGTAATTTGATGCATTATATCAGAGTTGTGCGATTTTTTAATTTTTAATTTAATTTAATTTTTTTATTTCCAAAAGTTATTGGGAAACAGGTAGTGTTTGGTTACATAAGTTCTTTAGTGGTTATTTGTGAGATTTTGGTGTACTCATCACAGAGCAGTATACACTGCACCCTATTTGTAGTCTTTTATCCGTCACTCCCTTCCCAATCTTTCACTCTGTGTCCCCAAAATCCATTGTGTCATTCTTATGCCTTTGCATCCTCATAGCTTTGCTCCCACTTATAAATGAGAACCTACAATGTTGGTTTTCCATTTCTGAGTTACTTCACTTAGAATAATAGTCTCCAATCTCATCCAGGTTGCTGCGAATGCCATTAATTCCTTTTTATGGCTAAGTAGTATTCCACAGTACATATATACCACAGTTTCTTTATCCACTCATTGATTGATGGGCATTTGGGTTGGTTCCACATTTTTCCAATTGTGAATTGTGCTGCCATAAACATGCATGTGCAAGTATCTTTTTCGTGTAATGACTTATTTTCCTCTGGGTAGATACCCAGTAGTGCGGTTGCTGGATCAAATGGTAGTTCTGCTTTTAGTTCTTCAAGGAATCTCCACACTCTTTTCTATAGCGGTTGTACTAGTTCACAATCCCACCAGCAGTGTAGAAGTGTTTCTTGTTCACTGCATCCACTCTAACATCTACTATTTTTTGATTTTTTGATTATGGCCATTCTAGCAGGAGTAATGTGGTACTGCATTGTGGTTTTAATTTGCATTTCCCTGATCACTAGTGATGTTGAGCATTTTTTCATATGTTTGTTGGCCATTTGTATATCTTCTGAGAATTGTCTGTTCATGTCCTTAGCCCACTTTTTTATGGGATTGTTTATTTTTTTTCTTGTTGATTTGTTTGAGTTCATTGTAGGTTCTGGATATTAGTGCTTTGTCAGATGTATAGACTGTGAAGATTTTTCTCCCACTCTATGGGTTGTCTGTTTACTCTGCTGACTATTCCTTTTGCTGTGCAAAAGTTCTTTAGTTTAAGTCCCAGGAATTTATCTTTGTTTTTGTTGCATTTGCTTTTGGGTTCTTGGTCATGAAATCCTTGACTAAGCCAATGTCTAGAAGGGCTTTCCAATGTTATCTTCTGGAATTTTTATAGTTTCAGGTCTTAGATTTAAGTCTTTAATCCATCTTGAGTTGATTTTAATCTATCTTGAGTTGTAAGGTAAAAGATGAGGATCCAGTTTCATTCTCCTATGTATGGCTAGCCAATTATTTCAGCACCATTTGTTGAACAGGGTGTCCTTTCCCCATTTTACATTTTAGTTTTCTTTGTCAAAGATCGGGGGCTATAAGTATTTGGGTTTATTTCTGGGTTCTCTATTCGGTTCCGTTGGTCTATGTGCCTATTTTTATAGCAGTACCATGCTGTTTTGGTGACTATGGCCTTATAGTATAGTTTGAAATCAGGTAATGTGATGCCTCTAGATTTGTTCCTTTTGCTTAGTCTTGCTTTGGCTCTGTGGGCTCTTTTTCGGTTCCATCTGAATTTTAGAATTTTTTTTTTTTTTAATTCTGTGAAGAATGATGGTGATATTTTGATGGGAATTGTGTAGAATTTGTAGATTGCTTTGGGCAGTATGGTCATTTTTACAATATTGATTCTACCCATTCATGAGCATGGGATGTATTTCCATCTCTTTGTGTCATCTATGATTTCTTTAAGCAATATTTAGTAGTTTTCCTGTAGAGTTCTTTCACCTCCTTGGTTAGGTATATTCCTAAGTATTTTTTTTTTTTTTTTTGCAGCTATTATAAAAGGTGTTGAGTTCTTGATTTGATGCTCAGGTTGGTCATTGTTGGTGTATAGAAGAACTACTGATTTTTGTATATTAATTTTGTATCTGGAAACTTTGCTGAATACTTTTATCAAGAGTTGTGCAATTTAATACTCAAGAGTGTTTATACTACTGTTATTGTTTGTCTACTTTTTTGGAAAGAACTATGTATTGTCTGAACACTATTATAAAAATAGTAACAAAATTTAAAATAAATTTTATTGACTAACAAATTAACAAATATTTAAATATTTGTTAGATTAAAAAATATTTAAAAATATTTTCAGCCTTTTACACTCCCATATGTAATCTTTTGATGATGTAATTATAGGGTAGACATACTTTTGCGTTTCATTCTGTTGACATAGTATAATTTTTAATGACCATGTGGCCATTTCTCTATTGTGAGAGGAGCTTTATTGTTAAAGGTATCTCACCTTCACCACCCAAAAACATTATGTGTTATTTCACGGGCCAACTAGACTTAGACTTTCAACAACTGCCTTGCATTGAAACAGAAATGATTGGAACTAATCCTGCCATTAATCTCTGTAAAAAAAAAAAAAAAAAAAAAAAAAACTATTAGATTGGCATGTCTGAGCTCAGACTCTCCTTGGGCAGGGCTTGCTGCAGCTGCTGTGGGGGATACGGGTGTGGTTCCCAGGCCAATGGAGTTATGTTCCCAAGGGGATTATGGCTGCCTCTGCTGAGTCATACAGGTCACCAGGGAAGTGAGGGAAAGCCAGCAGTCACAGGACTCACCCTGCTCCCACACAGCCTGGAGTCCCAAAGGCCTATCTCACTCCCACTATGTCCCCCTCAACAGTACCAAGTCTATTTCCAGGCAGCCAGTGACCAAGGCTGAGAACTCACCTGAGACCACCAGCCTCCTTGCTGAGAAAGTAAGCAGACTCAGAGTTTTTCAGCATGTCAGGGAGCCTGCAGTGGCAATCCAGTTCCTTCAAAGGGTTGGTGGATTCTCTCAGCTTTTCTGTTATGTTCCTGCAGTAGTTCTTGGAGCAAAATTCATGATGTGATTTTCTGCATGCTGCTCTGTCTGTCCAAGCCTGAGAGCTGCAAGCTAGTCCTGCTTCCCATCCACCATCTTAATCCCTGTGTCTCAGAATGGTTATTTTTAAAAAGACAAAAAATAACAAATGCTGGCAAGGATGCAGAGAAAGTGGAATGCTCATACAGTGTTAGTGGGAATGTACAGTAGGACAGCGATTATGGAAAACAGTATGGAGGTTTAAAAATTAAAAATAGAAATGTCATATGATCTAGCAATCCCACTACTGGCATTTATTCAAATAAAAGGAAATCAGCATATTGAAGAGATATCTGTGCTCACATATTCACTGCAACACTATTCACAGTAGTCAAAATATGAATCAACCTAAGTGTTCATCAACAGATGAATGGATAAAGGAAATGTGGTACATATACCTAATGAAATACTGTTCAGCCATAAAAAAGAACAAAACTCTGTCATTCTCAGCAGCATGAATATCTTGGAGTACATTCTGTTAAGTGTCAGGCACAGAAAGATAAAGACTGCATGTTCTTACTTATATGTAGGACCTAAAAAAGTGAAGCTCATAAAAGTAGAAAATAGAAGTGTGGTTATTAGGGCCCAGGGAGAGGATGTGGAAATACTGTTGGTTAACTGATAAAAATTACAGTTACATGTGCATATATTCCTCCCAAATATGGGGACTATATATAGGAGGAATATATGTGTGTGTGTATGATATATATAAATATTTCTCTCTCTCTATATATGGAATGAGTTCTTCTTTGCTATAGCACTGTACGGTGACTATAGTTAACAATAATTTGGTGTATATTTTCAAATAGGAGAAGAGAGAATTCTGAATGTTCCCAACACAAAGATATGGTAAATATTTGAGATGATAACTATATTAATCATCCTGATTTAATCATTACATATTTTATATATACATATACATATATGTATCAAAATATCACTCTGAACCCCATAAATATATACAAATGTTACAAGTCAATTAAAAATGAAGAAAATTAAGTCAGTCTGCATACACTAACGTGGAATGAGACAAAGGTCTAATATGTAAATAAATGTAAATATTTATGTATACATAAAAGTACCTTTAGTATGATTAGATACATCAGAAAATCTATTAGTTATAACTTTTTCTTGAATACATTCTTCTTGGAGCTATCTCTAGGCTCTCTATACATCATTGCCATTCATCATTATTCTAGAAACCCTCTTTGCCTAGACTCTGGGTCGGACTTCTTATTTCCTGGATCTTATGTTTTTACATTTATTGCTTTATTTTACATTTTTGGATGCAATATGTTCTTCAACAGCTTCTCAAGAAATAGAGAAAATGTATTCCTGAAAAGCTTTCATAATTGTAAATGTTTTTATTTTTGCTCACATTTAATAGTTTGATTTGGGATAGAAATACATTGGGAAGGCCGGGCGCGGTGGCTCATGCTTGTAATCCCAGCACTTTGGGAGGCTGAGGCGGGCGGATCACGAGGTCAGGAGATTGAGACCACAGTGAAACCCCGTCTCTACTAAAAATACAAAAAATTAGCCGGGCGCGGTGGCGGGCGCCTGTAGTCCCAGCTACTCGGAGAGGCTGAGGCAGGAGAATGGAGTGAACCTGGGAGGCGGAGCTTGCAGTGAGCCGAGACTGCGCCACTGCACTCCAGCCTGGGCGACAGAGCAAGACTCCGTCTCAAAAAAAAAAAAAAAAAAAAAAAGAAATACATTGGGAATTTTTTTCCCTCATAATTTGGAGTTATTTTTCTATTGTCTTCTAGCATCCAGTGTTGTTGCTGAAACTTCTGCCATTACAGTTTCTAATCCTCTGTATGTGTCGTTTATCTCTAGAAACTAATATTCATTATTCCTGGTGTCTTGATATTTCATGACTACATGCCCTAATATAGATCTTTTAAAATCATGGTTTTTTTGGTTATGCTGTGGGTCCTTCCAATCTGTAAATTTATGACTTTATGTTCTGTGAAATTTTCTTGAATTATTTGACAAATTTGTCCCCTGTTTTTTTCCTGTTCTTTCTGTAAAACTTCTATTCAAAGGTTGAACCGCTTTGCAAGATCATCCTACTCTCATATTTTCTCTATTATTTCTAAACACTTTGTCCTCATATTCTGCTTTATTGGAGATTTTCTCAGTGTAATATTAAACTTTTCTTAATTTGTTTTTGTAATTATCTTTCATCATGTTTTTTGAAAAATTTCAGGACTTTCTTTCTGTCTTTATGTCTCTGAATCTTCTTTCTCTGTCTTTTTCTCATTTAATAACATTTTGTTCTTTCCTTTTTGGCTATAACAATTGTAGATTGTAAAAAGTTTCATTCTTCTGCCTTCATTATTTCTGTGTCATCCACATTCTTATTTTTTGTTTTCTTTTGCTTTGTTTTTCTTTGCTCTCTGCTTTATGTGAGAGGTGTGCCTCAAATGGTCTCATGATCTTTGTCTCCATTTATATGTAGGATTGAAGGCTGAATGTTTGAGAAGAGTGCATTTGGGAAGTCTCAATGCTTGGGAAGGATCAGACACTTCTTATGAATGGGGTAGGGCAGGGTAACCAGGCTATTTTGTTAGGAGATCTTCACATTTTAATCTCAATCTCTTTTCTTTTACTTTAGCCAATTTACCTAGAGAAGACTCCTTAACCTCCTTTCTGAGGCGGTATGAATCTAGGATTCATAGGAGTCAGGGAAGTGTAGTGTTTACTGTACCAAATTCAGATTTGTGATTATTTACCGTATTTTCAGGAAGAGAACTCAGCTATCTATGCTCATTGTCCCCCGGTTCAGAGACTTTTTCATTTAGTCTCTCCAGAACACAGCATTGAAGCGTTCATATTATTAATTTTAAAACCAGAGATACTTTTCTGGTGTGAGGATTTCAAAGAGATGTTGGATGCATAAAGTTTTCATGCAAAATATTGAGGTCAACTGCATGAAGTAAGTATATTTTTGGGGGTATTTTTTCCCAGTTATCCCAATTATCAGCTCTACTTTCATGGTTTTGACATTTGAACAATGACAGAGGCTCTGAATTTAGATCATGCAGACCCTGTAACTTTTGAATCTGGCAAAATGTAAATATAATACTACCTATTACATGAAATTTATTTTATATAAGAGCTCATTTACATGTGAAGTAGAAATCAAAGCAATCTATCAACATATGTATGTGTACTGCTATTATCAGATTCTCAATTGGGGGAGCTTATTATAAGAGTGAGTCTCAGTTTGAATATATGAATGGGGGACTTATTTTGAAAAAATATCTGTAGGTAATCCAGATGAATTTGGACCAAGATGAGATGAGCAGTCTGACTGGAATGCAGAGGAGATGCATGCCTTGATCTCCATTGGCTGGGCCCCAGGCACAAATCCATCCATTTTCTAAGTGGGGTAGTGGTCTGGTCAGGTTGAGGAAGACATTGCTACATTTTTATTCCCTTTTAATTATGAGCGGAGTTGAGAAGAATACACTAGAGATGTTACTAATTTACTTCAAGTTATTTATTCGGCTGAATTTTGTTAGGATCTAATATATTTTGATAAAGATTAACAATAATTTGGTGCTAATTTTAATTTAGATCTGTGTGTTGTTATTGATTAATTGATCTATTTTTGAAGTAACAGATGTGTTCTAGGTTAGTGAGCATCTTGCTTTACTGAAGGTCCACTTTGGAACATCCTGAGAAGTATACTCAAGTTAGTAATGGGATATTAATGCAGTCTTATAGTGACTTTAATGATAAGGTGGGCAGGATAACACTTTGGGCAGTGATATGATCTGAAAATATAATATTTGTTCTGAGCCAGCTCAGTCAGGTCCAACTAGCCATCCACTGTGTTTAGGAATCTAAGTTATTTGGAGTTAGGGCGAGGCTGGGACCTCTTAGGAGAGATACTATAAAACAGAGTAATTGGGAAGATCATGATTGAAGCTACAAATGGATAACAAATATACGTATAATCAAGCACATTAAATATTTAACTGACAAGATTAATTCAGCATTGCTTGGCCCATCTCATACACAGTGTGTTTGGCCTGCATTACTATGTGGTTTTTCACATTTCTTTCATCTGTTTTTTACTCAATTGTAAACACCAGCTTAATCCTAAAGAACCAGAGTGTTATGAAACGATATCAATCATTTACCAAAGGTGAAGTTCACAGTGTACCTCTTTAAAGTGCTGGCTTTCCAAGAAGAGATAAGATTCCCATGAAAGTAAGTTGTAGAGGAGCTTTGTCAAGTGTTAGTGTTACTATATCCACTTTATGATGAAAAGAAAGCATCTGTATACTAGATCGTAAACTGGTACAGAAATTTCTTTTGCAGTGGGATGTCAGTTTCCAAGTTCCTCTCTATGGCAATTTGTGGCAATGTGAATTGTTAAGAACACTTGGTGTGGTTTAATTCTAAAAGGATTAAATGAGACTTTTTTTGTTTGTTTGTTTTTTATTATTATACTTTAGGTTTTAGGGTACATGTGCACAATGTGCAGGTTTGTTACATATGTATCCATGTGCCATGTTGTAAGTGAGACTTTTTAATACATGCCCCTTGATTTGGGGTCTCAGTATCCAGGTTAAAGTTTGGGACTTGGATGGGTGTGTCTCTTTGCAAAGGCAGATTTGGCCTATTAATAATAAGACCAAGAAATATTTATAAGAGCTTGACAGTATGAAGTTCTATTATTATCAAGCAACTGTAATGGAAGGATTTTTAGGGTAGATGCAAAAGATTTCTTAAGCCTACTCTATTGTTTGAGTAAAATTCAGGTTTCCAATTTGGTGTGGCTCTTTAGGTCATTAAATTTGCGTAAACCTAATCTTCAGACAAAGGTAAACTGACATTGTCAGAAATTTTAGAAAATTTACTCATTAAAATACTTTATTTCCTCTTAACTGCTTCTGCAATATGAAGATGATATGGATAGTACAAGAATTTTTATACATAAACAAATTGACCTTATTACCAAAACCAGACAAAGATACAACCAAAAAGGAAACAACAGGCAAAATCCCTGATGAACATAGGTGCAGAAATCCTCCACAAAATACCAGCAAACAAAATTCAGCAACATGTTAAAAAAATCATTCACTGTGATCAAGTAGGATTCAGCCCAGGGATGCACTCTACAGACTCAGGGCAACCCCTATCGAAATACCAATGACATTCTTCACATAAATAGAAAAAAAATCCTAAAACTTACATAGAACCACAGAAGACTCAGAATAGCCAAAGCCATCCTGACCAGAAAGAACAAAACTAAAGGAATCACATTACAGCTGACTCCAAATTGTACTACAGAGCTGTAGTAACCAAAACAGCATGGTACTGGCATAAAAACAGATATATAGACCAATTAAACAGATTAAAGAACCCAGAAATAAAGGCATGCATCTACAGTCAACTCATTTTCAACAATGGCACTAAGAACATATATCGGGGAAAGGACATGAACTTTAATAAATGGTGCTGGGAAAACTGGATGTCCACAGGCAGAAGGGTAAAACCAGACCCCTATCTCTCACCACATACCAACATTAATCAAAATGGATTAAAGACTTAACTTTAAGACTTGAAACTATGAAATTACTAGAAGAAAACATAGGGGAAATGCTATAGGACATTGGTCTGGATAAAGATTTTTTAGGTAGGACCTCAAAAGCACAGGCAAGAAAAGAAAAAAAAAATACACGAATGGGATTACATCAAGCTAAAAAGCTTCTGTACAACAAAGGAAATAATTAACAGAGTGAAAATAAAACCTACAGAATGAGACAAAATATTTGCAAACTGTTCATTTAACAAGGGATTAATAACCAGAATAAAGAACTCAAACAAGTCAATAACAACAACAATAACAACAAAAATCTAATTTAAATACAGGCAAAAGACCTGAATAAACATTTCTGAAAAGAAGATATACAAATGGCCAAAAGGTATATGAAAAAATTCTCAACATCATTAATCACCAGAGGAATGCAAATCAAGACCACATTGAGATATTATCTCACCCTAGTTAAATGGGTATTATTAAAAAGACAAAAAATAATGCTGGCAAGGGTGTGAAGAAAGAACATTTATACACTGTTGGTGGGAATGTAAAGTAGGACAGTCATTATGGAAAACATGGCAGCTCTTCAGAAAACAAAAAACAGAACTACCATATGATCCAGCATTCTCACTGCTGGTTATATATCCAAAAGAAGAGAAAACAATATATCAAAGAGCTATGTGCATTCCCATGTTTATTGCAGCACTACTCACAATGGCCAAGATGTCGAAATATCTATCAACAAATGAATGGATTTGAAAAATGTGGTATATACACACAATAGAATATTATTCAGCCATTAAAATAATAAAATCCTGTCATTTGCAGCAACACGGATGGAATTGAAAGTCATTATGTTAAGTAAAATAACCAGGCACATTAAACAAATATTGCATGTTCTCATTAAATGTGGGAGCTGAAGAAGTGGATCTCATGGAGGTAGAAAGTAGGTTGGTGGCTACCAGAGGCTGAGAAGGGCAGAGGGGAGTGGGCGATGAACAGAATGTGGTTAATGGGTACAAAAATACGTTAGATAGAACAAATAAATTCTAGTATTTTATAGTACAGTAGGGAGACTGTAGTTAAAAATCATTTATTATATTTTTTAAAACAGCTAGAAGAGAAGAATTGCAATGTTCCTAACACAAAGATAAATGCTTGAGGTGATAGATTTTCCAATTACCCTGATTTGATCATTATACCCTGCATACCTGTATCAAATATAACATGTACCCCCAAAATATGTACAATTATGTTATACCAATTAAAAAAGAATGGACTCACTTTTTTCCCCTAATCTGATCTGTGAGGTGGTTTAGTATAATAGAAACAGAAACAGGCGATCTTTTTGTTATTGCAATAAAACCACCTTTCCTGTAAGGATGGTGTTCTGTGAATGCAGAGATGAAACATACTATCACTTGATAATAGCCATATCGATTTACCTTAGAATATTAAACTCATTTGTAAGTTTAGGAGAGGTCTCAAGGACCTAGACTTGTCATAATTCTTACAGTTTTTTCTAGGTCATGAACTTGACAAATCAGGCATATGAAATGATAGTCCTTAGCAATTTTGGTAAAATTACAGGCAAATCAATATTTCTTACCTGGTTTATTGTATTCTTTGCTTATTTCAGACATACAGCAGCACAGGAACAAGATGTGGAAGGACAACCTGAGGAGAAATCAGGCTATTATCTTGGGCTTGCTGCAGATAATATTTAAAAAATACAGATAAAGTCTAGACTAGGCTTCCAGGTGAAACTCCCAGGAGAGCACCTAAGGGAAATATTACGTCTTGGAGTATCGGGAAACTGGGAATTAGATAACTTTAGACTCCACTCTGGTTCCAGAATCATACCAATTTTGTTTCAATACAGAGATCAGAAACTGAGAGTGCAACTGTTTGCTACAGGAATACCTTACCTTCATTTTACAATCTAGAAATCAGCTACTACCATTCCCATCAAGAAATCTCCCATGGTCTCTCTCTCTCCACATGTCCTAGTTCCAAATGCAATTTTCATAACAGTATATGGGATTCACAGAATCTAATTCATATCTGGAACTCAAGCTTCAAGAGTGTGTTTAAATGCTCCTAAGTTTTCTATTCTATGCAGTATAGAAGATTGGCATAGATGCTGAACAAACTTGACCATTGGATTGGGTGTCCTTTATCATTTGACAATTTTAAACTATGAGATTATATTAGTTATTTAAAAAATTAAATAAAAATTCAAACATCCTGATGGGTGTCTACTACTGGCTGTGATAAAGTGCTCTACTGCTAAACCTAGCCCTACCACCATCAACACTTATAAAATTGGACAAAAATCTCTGAAACAACTGTTTCAAAGGCAGTGCAGGACTTTGAGCCTTGAGAGAATATAATCCCATAAGATGAGTCTGATTTTTACCTGGGGTCACATTTTTGGATTATGGCACAGGGAAGTGGAGTACAAACAGCAGTAACTTATCAAGGAACTAAAAATCTGCACTGAATCTTCCAGGCCTTTAGGAAAGAAATCATATTAAAATTATACAGAGTCCTTCAGAAAATAGAAAAATGGAAATTAGAAAGAAGAACACATTTTGAGAGATCAACTTAGCCCTAGTATCTACCAATAATAGAAGAGAACATTACAAGACAGGAAAATTACAAACTCATTTTCTCATTTATGTATGCAAAAACTCATCATATATTAGCACATTGAGTGGATAATGCATCCTGACCAAGAGGGTTTAATCTAATGAATGCAAGATTGGTTTCATATTCAAAAACTAATTAATAAAATTTACCACATGAAAGACTGTAGGAGTAAAATCATGTGATCATCTCAACAGATTTACAAAAGAAAATCACTTGACAAAGTTCAACACCAATTCATAATAAAAACATACACACACACACTGAAAAGTAGCAATAGAAGGAAACTTAATGAAGGACAGTTACGAAAATCTTTTGGGTAATATTATACTTACTGAAGACCAAATGATTTCCCCTAAGTTCAGGAAAAAAGCAAGGATGTGTGATCTCATCATTTTGACTCCATATTTATTGAAGGTTGTAGCCAATACAAAAAGCAAAATATAGAAGAGGCCTCAAGATTGGAAAGAAGAAAGTAAAATTATCTCTGTTCACAGAAAAATGAGCTAAAAAAATAAAATACACAACATTAAATTGTATTTATATTCTATGGTTAGGTTATCTTATTCCTTACTCTACTAGAATATAAGTTTCACAAATGAAAAAGAAGTAAACACTAATTCCATTTAAAATATCAATAAAAATGCAATACTTAGGGATAAATTAAAGATGTATAAAACCTTCACAATAAAATCTATGAATTTTTGAGAAAAATATCAAAATGAAATTTTGAGATAAATATCTAAATAAGCAGAAAGTTACACCATATTTATGGTGTGGAAAAAGTCTATAGTGTTAAGATGTTAATTATCTACAAACTAATTTCTAGATTTAATGCATTGTCAGTCAAAATCTCAGTAGATGCTTTGTTGTTGAGATGGACAAATCAATTCTGAAATTTATTTCTAAATACACAAAACTAGAATATCTGAAAGTATTTTAAGAAAAAAAAGTATAAGAATTGTAATTCTACTCTCTATCAGATCAACTTTTTCAGATTCTACATATGAGTGAGATCATGCTGTATTTGTCCATCTGTGCTTGGCTTATTTTACTTAATATAATGCCTTCTAGGTTCATCCATGTTGCAAATAAAAGCCTTTTATTTTATTTTGTAACATTCTAGTAGAGGGAGGAATATATATTTTTTGTGAATCTTTTTATAGCTGAATAGCATTTCATTATGTTTATGTACCACATTTTAAAATTCCATTCATCTGTTGATAGACACTTAGGTTGATTCCATATCTTGGCTATTGTGAACAGTGGTGCAATAAATATGGGAGTGCAGATATCTCTTTTACATACTGATTTTATTTCCTTTGAATATATCCTCAGTGGTGGGGTTGTTGGATCATGTAGCAGTTCTATTTTTTACTGATATATAATAGTCGTACATATTTTTGGGGAACTTATGATTTGATATATGTATACAATGTGTGATGATCAAATAAGGGTAATAGGATATTAATCACCTCAAACATTTATTTTTTCTTTGTGTGGGGAACATTACAATTCTTCTCTTCTAGCTGTTTTGAAATATACAATAAATTATTGTTTACTATAGTCTGGCTATTATACTATCAAATATTAGAACTTATTTCTTCTATCTAGCTATATTTTTGTATCCATTAACCAACTTCTCTTCATCTTCCATTTCCCCCTTCCATTCTCAGCCTCCAGTAACCACCACTCCACTCTCTACCTGCATGACATCCACATTTTTAGCCCTCACATATGAGTGAGAACATGCAATCTTTGTCTTTCTGTGTCTAGCTTATTTCACTTAACATAATGATTTCCAGTTCCATTAATGTTGCTGAAAATGACAGGATTTCATTCTTTTTATGGCCGAATAATATTCCAATGGGTATATACCACATTTAAAAAATCCATTTGTTCATTGATAGACAATCCCATATTTTGGCTTGTGAATGGTGCTGAAATAAACATTGTAGTGCAGATATCTCTTCAGTAAACTGATTTCCTTTCTTTAGGATGTATATGTGGTAGTTCTATTTTTAATATTTTGAGGAATCACCATAATGTTGTTTATAATGGCTATACTAATTTACTTTCTCACTGACATCCTCACCAGCATTTGTTGTTGTGTCTTTTTGTAACAGTAACTCTAAACGGGGTAGGTGGTATTCCGTTTGGTTTTGATTTGCCTTGCCGTGATAATGAGTGATGCTGTGTATTTTTTTCATATCCTTGTAGATTATTTGTATGTCTTATTTTAAGAAATGTTGACACACCCTCCCAAGACTGAGCCAGGAAGAAAATGAACCCCTGAAAAGACCAATAACAAGCTCTGAAACTGAGTGTGTAATAAACAGCCTGCCACCCCCTAAAAGCTCAGGACCAGACAGATTTGTAGTCAAATTCTACTAGATTTACAAAGAAGACCTGGTACTATTCCTACTGAGACTATTCAAAAAAATTGAGGAGGGACTTCTAACTCATTCTGTGAGGCCAGCATCATCTTGATACCAGAACCTGGCACAACAACAACAAAATAAAACTCTAGGCCAATATCCTCAATGAACATAGATGCAAAAATCCTCAGCAAAGTACTGGAAAATGGAATCTAACAGCACATTAAAAAGTTTATCCACCACAATCAAGTAGATTTTATCCCTGGGATGCAAGGTTGGTTCAACATACATAATAATAAATGTGATTCATCATGTAAACAGCACTAAAGACAAAAACCGCATGATTATTTCAATAGATGCAGAAAAGGCTTTTGATAAAATTGAACACCCCTTCATATTAAAAATAAACCATCTCAATAAACTAGGCATTGAAAGAACATACCTCAAAATACTAAGAGCCATCTATGACAAACCGACAGCTGGCAACATACTGAATGGCCAAAAGCTGGAAGCATTCTCCTTGAAAACCTACATAAGACAAGAATGTCCTCTCTTACCACTTCTATTCAGCATACTACTGAAAGTCCTAGCCAGAGCAATGAGGCAAGAGAAAGAAATAAAGGGCATCCAAATAGGAAGAGAGGAAGTTAAACTATCCCTGTTTGCAGATGATGTAATTTTATATCTAGAAAGCCTCATAATCTTGGCCCAAAAGCTCCTTAAGCTGATAAAAAAAACTTCAGCAAACTCTCAGTGTACAAAGTCAATGTACAAAAATCACTAGCATTCTTGTACACCAACAACAATCAAGCTGAAAGCCAAATCAGAAATGCAGTCCTATTCACAATAGCCACAAGAAGAATAAAATACCTAGGAATACAACTAACTAATAAGGTGAAAGATCTCTACAGGGAGAACTACAAAACCATGCTTAAAGAAATCAGAGATGACACAAACAAATGGAAAAAGATTTCATGCTCATGGATAGGAAGAATCAATATTGTTAAAATGGCCATTCTGCCCAAAGCAACTTATGGATTCCTATCAAACTGCCAATGACATTCTTCACAGAACTAGAAAAAAGTATTCTAAAATTCATATGAAACATAAAAAAGCCCAAATAGCCAAGGCAATTCTTTTTTACTTTCTTTTTCTTCTTTCTTTCTTTTTTTTTTTTTTTTGGTGGAGTCTCACTCTGTCTCCTAGGCTGGAGTGCAGCGGCGTGATCTTGGCTCACTGCAAGCTCCGCCTCCTGTGTTCACGCCACTCTCCTGCCTCAGCCTCCTGAGTAGGTGGGACTACAAGCACCCACCACCACGCCAAACTAATTTTTTTGTATTTTTAGTAGAGATGGGGTTTCACCATGTTAGCCAGGATGATCTTGATCTCCTGACCTTGTGATCCACCTGCCTTGGCCTCCCAAAGTGCTGGGATTACAGGCGTGAGCCACCACACCCGGCCTAGCCAAGGCAATTCTAAGTAAAAAGAACAGAGCTGGAGGCATCATACTACCTGACTTCAAACTGTGCTACATGGCTACAGTAATCAAAACAGCATGGTACTGGTACAAAAACAGACACATAGACTAATGGAACAGAATAGAGGGCCCAGAAATAGGGCCATGCACCTACAATCACCTGATCTTCAACAAAGCTGACAAAAACAAGCAATGGGGAATGGACTTCATGTTCAATAAATGGTACTGAGACAACTGGCTAGCCATATGCAGAAAATTAGAATTGGATCTCTTTCTTATATCATATAAAAAGTTAACTAGAGATGGATTAAAGACTTAAATGTAAAACCCAAAACTATAAAAACCCTGGAAGACAACCTATGCAATACCACCCTGGACACAGGAACAAACAGATTTCACGAGGAAGACACCAAAAGTAATTGCAACAAAAGCAAAAATTGACAAATGGCTTCTAATTAAACTAAGAGCTCTGCATGCCTAAAGAAACTATCAACAAAGTAAACAGACTACCTACAGAATGGGAGAAAACGTTTGCAAACTATACACCTGACAAAAGTCTAATATCCAGCATTTATAAGGAACTTAAACCAATTTATAAGCAAAAAACCCAACCCCATTAGAGAGTGGACAAAGGACATGAAGAGACATTTTCAAAAGGAAACACACATGTGGTCAAGAAGCATATGAAAAAATCAACATCACTGATCATTAGAGAAATGCAAATCAAAACAACAATGATAAACCATCTCACACCAGCCAGAATGGCCATTAATAAAAGTAAAAAAATAATAGGTTCTGGTGAGGTTGTGGAGAAGTGTGGAAGGAGTGTAAACTAGTTCAACCATTGTGGAAAGCCGGGTGGCAATTCCTCAAAGGCCTAAAAACAGAACTATAGTTTGACCCAATAATCCTTTGGGTATATGAGCTGCTGCCAAACTAACTTCCAAAATGTGTAACCCTTAAGCAGATCGATAACAAGCTCCAAAGCTGAATCAGTTTCCAAAATGTGGAAACTAGTTTGGCAGTGTCTTATATACCCAAAGGAATATAAACTGTTCTGTCATAAAGACACATGCACACAAATGTTCACTGCAGCACTATTCACAATAGCAAAGACATGGAATCAACATAACTGCCCATCAATGGTAGACTGGATAAAGAAAATGTGGTGCATATATACCATAGAATGACACGCAGCCATAAAAAAGAATGAAATCATGTCCCTGCAAAGGGATGGAGCTGGAGGCCTTTATCCTTAGCAAACTAATGCAGGAATAGAAAAGCAAATACTGCCTGTTTTCATTTGTAATTGAGAGCTAAATGATGAGAACACATGGACACATAGAGGGAAACAGCAGACACTGGGACCTAGTGGAGGGTGGAAAATGAGAGGAGGGAGGGGATCAGGAAGAGAAACTGTTATGTACTGGAGTTAATACCTGGGCAATGAAATAATCTGTACAACAAACCCCCATGACTCGAGTTTACCTTAAAATAAAAGTTTAAAAAAAATGTCTATTTAGATCTTTTGCCCATTGAAAAAAATCAGATTATTTGTTTTTTGAGAGAAGGGGAAGGATGGGAAGAGGTTGGTCAATGAGTATAAAGTCAGAGTTACATAGGAGAAATAAATTCTGATGTTCTATTGCGTAGTAGGGTGACAGTACAATGACAATGTACTGTATATTTCAAAACAGTTAAAGAGAAGATTTTGAATGTTTTTACCACAAAGAAATGACAAGTTTTTGGGGTGGTGGTTATGCTAATTACCTTGATTTAATCATTACAGAATGTATAAATGTATCAAAACGTCACACTGTACCCCATAAATGTGTACAATTATGTGTCAATTAAAAATATAATTTTTTAAAAGACTAAGAGAAACAAAATAAAACACCAAAGTTTGAGTATTTTCACTACTTTATTTTAGATTATTACAAAGCTATAATAAGCAAGATGGTATTGATATAAAAACAAATATATTACCAAAATCTGTTCCAATGACAAACAGAGAATCTTGAATTTGTGCTATAATGGCTTTTGACAAAGCCACCAAATTAATTCAGTGGAGGAAAGGACAATTTTTCAACAAATAGGGAAGAACTGCATATCCATATGGAAAAAAACACCACGATTCCTATATCATACTATTTATAAGAATTAATTTGATATGAATCATAAACCTAAACATGAAGTGCAAAACTATAAGGGTTATAAGATAAAACATGGAAGAATATTTGATGACCTAGAAATTTTCTTGACACAACTCAGAAACCACTAACCTTATAAAAGTAATAAATTGGACTTTATCAACATTGAAAAGTTTTGCTCATCAAAAGACATCATTAAGGAAATGTACACAAAAGCCACAGATTAACATAAAGTATCCACAATATAGAAATGTGAAAAATAATTTTTGTTTTTAAAGACAGTGACTCACTCTGTCACCCACGCTGGAGTGCAGTGGCACGGTCTCGGCTCACCGCAAGCTCCGTCTCCCGGGTTCACACCATTCTCCTGCCTCAGCCTCCCGAGTAGCTGGGACTGCAGGCACCTGCCACCACGCCCGGCTAATTTTTTGTATTTTTAGTGGAGACGGGGTTTCGCCATGTTAGCCAGGATGGTCTCGATCTCCTGACCTCGTGATCCCTCCGCCTGGGCCTCCCAAAGTGCTGGGATTACAGGCATGAGCAACCGCACCCGGCCCAAAAAATATTTTATTTTGATTACATAAACAATTTATAATTTAATAACAAAAATATTTCCAATCCTCCCAAAAAATAGATAAAAGATTTAAATAGACACCTCACCAAGAAAGCTAAGCAAATGGCCAATTAGTCCATGAAAAAGTGTTTACCATTATTGATCGTCAGAGAAATCCAAACTAAAATCACTATGATATATCGCTACACACTGATGCACACTAATGTTGAGATGGCTAATAGCAGCATAAAAGACAATGCCAAATGTTGGAGAGTATGTGGAGCAACAAGAACTCTTATACATTGTAAGTATAAAATGAAAACAAAACAAAATAGAACACATTTTGGAAACTAGTTTAGCAGCCTCTTATAAAGTTAACGACACCCTATGCCCTAGCAATCCACCTTTAAGTACTTAAGAAAAACAAAAGTATATCCCCAGAAGTAGACTTGTGCAAACAAAATGCACCTAATATCCATATTGGAAAGGAAGAAATAAGACTATTTGTTTGCAGATGATGTGATATTATAGACAGATTATACTAAAAACCTCACTAACAACTATTAGAACTAATAAACAAGTTTAGCAAGGTTGTGAGCTAAAAGATCAAGATGCAAAAATCAACAGTATTTTTATGTACTGGCAATGCACAATCTGAAAATGAAATGAAAATATTCCATTTACGATACTATAAAATGGAATAAAATGCTTACAAATAAATTTAACAAAAGAAGTTTAAGACTTATACTTTAAATACTACCACACATTGTTGAAAGGAATTTTAAGAGATCCAAATAAATAGAAAGACATCTATGGTAAAAAAGTGGAAGACTTAAATTTTATAAAATGGCAATATTCTTATGCAGATTCAATGGAACCTAATCAAATCCCAGCTGCTGTTTTGGGAGACAGAAATTGACAAGATAATCCAAATTTGTATGGAGACTTAAGGGACCCAGAATAGCCAAAGCAATCTTGAAAAAGAAGAACAAAGTTGGAGTACTCATGTTTCATGATTTCAACACTTACTGTAAAGTTACAGTAATCAACATAGTGTGATACTAGAATAATTATGGGCACATAGATTAACAGAATAGAACTGAGAGTCCAGAAATAAACCCTTATATTTTTAGTCACCTAATTTCAACAAAGTTACCCAAATCATTGAATGGGGGAAAGAATCGTATTAAGTGATTCTGGGAAACAAGATATCCACAGGCAGAAGAATTTAATTGGCTGCCTCAACCCATACACAAAAATTAACTCAAAATGGCTCACCAGCCTGAATGTAAGAATCAAAAGGATAAAACCTTTAGAAGAAAAGAGGAGTAAATATTTATAAGCTTCAGTTAGGAAACGGTTTCTTACGATACCAAAAGTACAAGCAACAACAATAATATAGATACATTGGATTCACCACAATTAATAGCTATTTTGCTTAAATGCTATTAAGAAGGTAAAAAGACAACCCATAGACTATGCAATTTCCAAATCATATATTTGATATGGGATTTTTGTACACAACTCTTACAAAACAATAATGAAAATTTAAGTAACCCAATTAAAGTGGGCAAAGGATCTAAATAGATGTATTTTCAAAGACCATGTGCGCACGGCTAACAGACATGAAAAGATGCTCAATATCATTAGTCATTAGGGAAAGTGCAAATGAAAACCATGATAAGATACAATTTCATGCCCAATAGGGTGGCTATAATAAAAAAGACAGACAATAAGATTATGGATAAATTGGTACCATTTTACATCACTGGTGGGAAGGTGAAATGGTGCAGCCACTTTGGAAAAGAGTCTGGTGGTTCCCAAAAATGTTAAACTTAGGGTTACCATATGACCTAGTAGTTCTGCTCTTAGGTAGCTTTTCAAGAGAAATAAGAAGATAGTTCCACAGAAAAACTTGTATACTGCTTGGGTGATGGGTGCACCAAAATCTCACAAATCACCGCGGAACAACTTGCTCATGTGACTAAACACCACCTGTTCCCCAATAACCTATGGAAATAAAAAATTAAAAAAAAATTTTAAAAAAGAAACCCTTGTAGGCAATTGTTCATAGCAGCATTATTCAGAATAGTCAAAACTTGGAACACAAAATATTCTATATTTGAGGATGAATAGACAAATAAAATATGTTATATCCAGATAATGGAATATTACATGATCACAAAAAGGAAAGAAATACTGATACATGCTATAACATGGGGGAACCTTGAAAACATTTTGCTAAGTGAAATAAACCAGTCACAAAAGATTACATATTTTATGATTACATTTATATTAGTTATCCAAAATAGGTAAAGTTATAGAGACAGAAAGTAGATTAGTGATTACAAGGACCCGAGGCAGTGGGAATGTGGTGGAGATATTGGGGAAGGGAATGGGAAGTGACTGCTAATAGGTATGAGGTTTCTTCTGGAAGAGTGAAATGTTCTAAACTTGATTGTGGTGATGATTGCACACCTCTGAATATGCTGAAAACCAATGGATTGCACACTGGGTGCAAATTCCCCATTAAATGGATGAATTGTATGGTGTGTCACTTTTATTTTAATAAAGCTATTAAAAAAGAAAGAATGCACCAAGTAGATTTATTCAAAATAGCCCCAAACTAGAAAGAAAATCTACTAATAGGAGAATAGGTGAAATAATTGTGGAATATTTAGTGAACTGTACTGACTAATAAAAATGAATGTACTACTGATACAAGAAATGGCGTGGATGAATTTCAAAAACATGGTTAAGTGAAGAAATGCAGACACAGAAGAATACATGCTAGAATAGGCAAAGCTAGCCGTTGGTGTAAGAAACCAGAACAGCAGCAGGGGTTGAGTGGAAGGGTATACTAAGGAACTTTCCGGGTTGAAGAGTTCTGTACTTTGATAGGGATTTGGGTTACACATGTGTTTATATTTTTAAAAACTGCCTGAACTATCCAGTTAAACTCTGTGCATTTCACTGTTCATAAATAACTCAATAAAATATCCCATAACATTAAACAGTGAAATATTACTTTTAATGAGAAAAGAGGATTTAATCTCTGCTAAGGGGAATTCTATAGGACACTAGATTTTAGAGCACTTCATGTCTTAGAAAGTTTTTTTTCCCAACCCATAAATAATAGAAATAGAAAGGAATACATAGAGCAATAACTTTAAGGTTTGCCTAGAATGCCTTTTAATTTTTTTTTTTTTTTTTTTTTTTGAGACAAGTTCTCACTCTATCGCCCAGGTTGGAGTGCAGTGGTGCAATCTCAGCTCACTTCGGTCTCTGACCCCTGGGTTTCAAGCAATTCTCCCACCTAAGTCTCCTGAGTAGCGGGGACTATAGTTTCGTGCCACACTCGGCTAATTTTTATTTTTAGGCAGAGATGGGGTTTTACCATGTTGTCCAGGCTGGTCTCAAACTCCTGACCTCAAGTGATCTACCCGCCTCAGCCTCCCAAAGGACTGGGATTACAGCTGTGAGCCACTGTGTCCAGTCATTTTTTAAATTTTTTATTTTTTAACATAATTTTCATTTATCTTATGACACATGGATTTAGTGTTGAACTCAATTTTTAAAAGCCTTGAAATCAATACAGAAATTTATTACCTTCAGTATTCTATTAGCCTGATTTTTGGGATGAACCGCAGATGTCAGAAATGTACTGAAATGACTAGCAAGGATTATCAGAGATTTAAAAACCTCGACTCAGAATTTTAGGTGAAATAATTTTTGTACGTAATCAAAAGCACCTTTGCTTTGCACGCTCATTCATGTATTGATTTTGTAAATATTTACTGTGTGCCTATTTTGTGCTGGATAAAGTTCTAGGAACTGCAAATATGCCTCTAAACAAGAGAACAAAAAAAATACTTCTCTTTATAAAACTAAAATTCTAATAAAGAACAAAATAACCGTTGCATATAAATACATTTTTATAGTAGCTTGGAAAAAATCATACAGAGTATTGGGGACCTTGTTTAAATCTTAGCGAGGTCAGGATAGGCCTCACTTGAATGATATTTAAGCAAACATCTGAGAAGTGACGCATTTGAATATTTAGGGAAGGGCATCCAGGCAGAGGAAACCAGACATGAAAAGCCCCAAGATGGAAGCATGCCAGGTATTTTTAAGAAACAGTAAGGAGGCTAAAGTGGTTGTAGTAGAGTGAACAAGTGGATAGAATGGTAGGAGATTAAGTTGAAGGTGTATTCTGGAAGAAAGGGGTAAATATCGTGCAGGGCCTGGTGGAATAAAATTTCCTTTGGTTTTTACTCTGAATGTAATGGGGAGCCATCGGACGTGCTCTGACTGACATTGTCCTAGGATCACTTTGTCCTCTCGATTACTGTTGAGAGGCAATGCCAGAAGCAAGGACACCAATTAAGAGGCTATTGCAATACAGAGAGAGGCTGCTGTTGTGGACCCAGGTGGTAGTAATTGAGGTGAGGAGAAGCGATCTGATTCTGTGGGCTGCAGGTGGAGCAGGTCTGTTGTTAGTGGTTGGTGGTAGCAGTGATGGGGAGATGGAAGCCACATTTCGGACACACTAAAACGGACATCCAAGTGTATTTCTAGTAAGTAGTTTGATATATCAGTATGGAAGCCTGGGGAGGAATCTGGATTACAGACATACATTGTATTATTGTTTACTTACAGTAATATGGCATGTGATTGGGTGAAATCAGTAATGGAGAAAGTACAGAGAAAGACGAGCAGTTTCTCTTCTTGGGAAGAGAATGGAGCACTTTCTTGATGTTAAAGGAACAGCTTTAGCATTTCACCATTCAATGTTTTCTGTAGTTTTGTCATTGCAGATATCCATGATCAGGTTAAGGAAGTTCCTTGCTAGGAAATTAGACTAATTTTTTTTTTAAATTATCAATTTGATATGGTTTGACTCTGTGTCCCCATTTAAATCTCATCTTGATTTGTAGTCCCCAGGTGTGGAGGGAGGGAGATGATTGGATTATGGGGGTGGTTCCCCCATGCTGCTCGCCTAATAGTGAGTGAGTTCTCACGAGATCTGATGGTTGTAAAGTGTTTGGAAGTTCCTCCTCCGCTCTTCTCTCTCTCCTGCCGCCTCGTGAAGAAAGTGTCTGTTTCTCCTTTGCCTTCCACCATGATTGTAGGTTTCCTGAGGCCTCCCCAGCCTTTCAGAAGTGAGTCATTTAAACCTCCTTTAATTACCCAGTCTGACTAATACATAATTGACGCTTAATTTTTATCAAATAGTTGTTCTGTACCTCTTGGGATAATTATATGATTTTTTCTTTAATCTGTTAATTGATCTTTTTCTTATTAAACCACCCTTACATTTCCTGGGATAAACCTAACTTGGTTAGGATATATTATCTTCTTTATATAATGCTGAATTAATTTTGCTAATATTTGGTTCAGGATTTTGCACCTGTGTTAATAATGATTTAAATAGGCCTGTTATATTCTCTTTTGTATTGTTCTTTTTGAATTTGGTATAAAAATTATTTTATTCTGGTAAAGTGAGTAGGGCAGTGTTTCCCCTGGAACAGTTTGTGAAAGCTTGAAATTTGTTGTATCTTCAATGCTGGTTGAACTTGCTGGTAAACCTCCCTGAGCCTGAAGTTGTCTTCATGAAAACATTTTATACTGCTGATTCAATTTTTTTTAGTACTTACGTTTTAAGACTGTTTAGATTTTCCATTCCTTATTGAGTTAACTTTGGCAAGTGATATTTTTATGGGAATTAGTCCATTTTGTTTAAAATTTCAGTGTAGTTGTTAATAAAATTATTTTACTAGATTTTATATGCCTGCAGCATCTGTAGTATGCCTCCCTTTTCATTCCATAAATTATTTTTCTTTTACTTGACTGACCTTGCCAGATGCTTGTCAGTCTTAGCAGTCTCTTCACAGGACTTTCAGCTTTTTTTCCTGTATACTATTTTATTTTCTATTTAATTAATTGCCACTTATTTCTCTTTATTTTCTAGTATCTTTGCATATATTTTATTTTTTGTAACTTTTTAAGATGGATGCTTAGTTCATTGACTTTTATCCTTTTTTTAAACCAATATATGTATTTAAGACATTTTGTCTCTGATTACTGCTTTAGAAATATCCAAAAATTCTATTAGACAGCTTCTTGTTGTATTTCTTTCTGAATGTTTTCTATTTTCTGTTATTTCTTCTTTAACCTATTTTTTAAGTTTCAAAACACAGGAATGTCTAATTATCTTCTTATTGTATTTTCAAATTAGTGCACTATGGTTTAAAATGTTATTGTAGATTTTAATCCTTTAACATTTTTGAGACTCCTTTATTGTTCCTTGTGTAGTCAATTTCCATACACATTCCAGGTGTGCACAAAAAGAATGCATGTTTGAAATATTTGGAGTGGAATGTTCATTTGTTCATTAGCTCAATTTTAATAATGTTGCTCAAGTAAACTGTATTCTTACTGATAGTTTGTCAGCCTGTTCTATTCTCAAATAAATGTTATAATCTTCTATCATGATTCCTATTTATTGTTTCAGTTCTGTATTCTCTTTTGATATATCTTGAGAGTGTTGTTTTCTTTAAACTTTTTATTTGCACTAAGTTCAAAGAGGTAGGTTGTAATTTTTAAAGGAATTATCCATTTCATTTAGGTTTTCAAATTAATTTGATTTAGAGTTGTTCAAAGTAGATTTTGTGATTAAAAGGAATTCTTTATGTTTAAAGGTAATTTTCCCTTTTGCCATCATTTAAACATTTCCTCCATCTATGCTTTACTTTTTAAGTTTTCTGGTCACTTATTTTATTGATTTTTTAAAAATAGTTTTTTAACCTCATTAATATCTAATTTTTTTTACTTTGTTGTTTGACTAGCTTTTTTGAGTTGGTAATTGGTGCATTTTTATTTTTCCATTTTTATTGATACAAATATCTAAGGCTATGAATTTTCATCTGATCACTGCTTTTGTTTTCCATAGATTATAGGAATTCTACAATTGCAATTTGAATTTTCCTGCTGACCTAAGCGTTGTTTAATAAAAAGCTTCTGAATTTCCAGATGAAAGGACTGCTTTAAAAACAATTTTTATTATTAATTTTTATTTTTATTTCATGGTCACCAGATAAAATATATGTTTTGTTTCTATGGCATGTAATTTAATGTTTATACATGTTTGCAAAGAGGATGCATTCTTTGTTACTGGGTGCAAAGAAAGCTTCACAAATCATACATTATTAATCATTTTTTCCCCTTAACCTTCTTATAACATGACTATGGTGTTAGTCTCTTATTTATCAGTCTGTTTCTGTCTTCTTGCATTTATGTTGCTTATTTGGTATATATATTCATATATACTCTTTTCTTGTTTTCATTGTGGACTATGGCCTTTAGCATTATACAGTGCCTTTCTGTGTCTCATTAGTTGTTTTGGGGCCAGAATTGGACTTTCTTTGCTTAATATTAAAACCACAACCCTGTTTTCTTATTTTTTCCGTTTGCCAAGTATATCTTTATCCATTCTTTAGTTTTAGCTTTGCAAAATCATATTGTTTGGGATTTTTTTATGCACAGAATAGTGTTGGATTTTTCTTTGTTAGCCATTCTAAAATCTTTAAATAGGAGAGTAAATAATTTAAATTTATTGATATGATTGCTATCTTGAGCCTTACCCCTGTCGTAGTATTCTATGTAATATTTAATTTGTTTTTCAATTTTTAAATTTTTTTGATACATTTTTGGTATTTAGGAAGGTATGTAGTTTTTATATACTCCTTTTCTTTATATTAATATTTTTGTATTGCTCTTAGACCCTTTTCCTCTTTAGGATTCTACTAATTGGTTTGCTTTCTTAAATCATTTCCTTCTACTACCGCCTATCACTCACCTGGAAATAGTTAGCTTGTTCTACTTCTTTCTCTTACTGTTATACTTTGTTATTTCTCCTTTTCCTGTACAGATATCATTTACATGGCATTCTTCTTCCGGTACTATGACTTTGTTTTGGTATTACAGTTACGATTAAATGTTGTAAATGTTGTTCATTAATTGTTTTACAGAAGTGTCCCCAGTAATATTGTGGTTAGGTAAAGATTGTTGTAAAGAAATTTCCTCAGGGAAGGTTTGTTAATACAATAATCTTTTAGTTGTTGTATGTTTAGTTTTACAGTTGGACAACTTGATTTGATATAAAATGTTTGATTCACACTATCTTTTTTTGCGTTTAAAAAATATTGCTACATTATTAGCTTTAAAAATAAACATATATGCTGCTGTCAACACGATCTTTAAAAAAATTTGTAGGTGACACAATCATTTTACTAAGAAGTTTAGAGGATTAAAATATTCATGTTTAAAGTCTAATAGTTGCTTTATAACATGTCATAAAGTTGACCACCCTTATTCATTTTCTCAAGTATATGGTGAACTCTTACTAAATTGATTCATGCCTTTTATTTCTGGGAAGATTTCTTTGGATATAATTTAACATACTCTGTTCTATCCCTTTGTTTTTCTTCATAGGGAGACCTAACTTGTAGTATGTTGTATCGTTTTGCCCTTCTTCTATATTTATCTCTTTCTCTCAGATACTTTTTTGCCTCTATGTTTATGTCATTTTGTTTTCTAAGGTTCCTTTTATTTTTATCCCCAGTATCTCTTACCACACCTTCAATTTTTAATCTATTCTCCCTTGGGCGTTTTGTAGTTTTTGAGACAGAGTCTTGCTATATCACCCAGGCTGGGGTATAGTGACATGATCTTGGCTCACTACAACCTCTACATCCTGGGCTCAAGTAATTCTTCCACCTCAGCCTCCTGAGTAGCTGAGACTACAGGCACATGCCATCGCACCCGGCTAATACTGGGTTTCACCATCTTGGCCAGGCTAGTCTGGAACTTCTGGGATCAAGTGATTCGCCCACATTGGCCTCCCAAAGTGCTGGGGTTACAGGTGTAAGCCACCGCTCCTGGCCTTTTAAATAATGTTTTTAGTTTTGAGCTGGTTTTATCTTTTTCATCAGTTTCTTTCTGGTGTTTGATCATCTCTTTTGCCATCTCTTTTGTCACACCTTCCTATTTTTGGTCTGTTTCTATTTGAGTTTTTTAATTTGAGATTTGTGATTTTTTTAATCGTATATGCAATTATTGACTTATTTATTTGCTTTATGTTGGAGAAGGTTTTACTGTGTGTGTGTGTGTGTGTGTGTGTGAATGTGTTAACAATAGTCTGGATCATTTTTTTTCCACATCCAAGAATGTCTTGGAAGGTGACCTTAAGTCCTTGCAACACTGTTTCTGAAATTATACCAAGTTGATACAGATGTGAAATGTTAACAGTATCAGGACTTTGTTATCATTGCTTAATATACAACACCTGATTTATGGACTGCCCCTCAACTGGTGGAATGTTAAATGGACACACAGACCCTGCTAGGCTACATGACTTAGGACTGTACCAAAAAACAGTAAAGAACATAGTTAGCAGATGTTGTTTGTGGAGCTGGTCTACCCATGTAAACATTATCTGTTGCAACTAACTGTGTCCATCTAGGGCTGGAGTCTAGAACCCATACCTAGGTTTTCAGAATACTTCTTGATGAAAATTCCAATTATTTTTCTGCTACATTTCCTGAACTATATCCCTTCAAAGGTAAATAAACTTGGTGTTTGGTTAAACCTATTTTTTCTGTGAATTTTGTTTACAAATGTTGTTGATCTTTATGCATGGAGTATTTCTAGAACCCCAAACATTTTCATTCTTTTTTTCTTATATTAGTCTTGCATAGATGTTATATGTCTTTTTGTTATTATGCATGGTGTTTTATTTTCCAGGACCAACAAAAACATCTGTTTCTCTGGTAGGTTATTAAGAGTTTGGGTAGCTCTGACTAGAAAAAACACAAACTATTC
Source organism: Symphalangus syndactylus (assembly GCF_028878055.3). Taxonomy (NCBI): domain Eukaryota; kingdom Metazoa; phylum Chordata; class Mammalia; order Primates; family Hylobatidae; genus Symphalangus; species Symphalangus syndactylus. Next base: position 87,487,349 of record NC_072436.2, read on the forward strand.
TTCTTCTGCTTTCATACCACAACAATCAACACAGAAGACTTCTGTGACCAAATATGTATGGTTTTTTTCCCTCATATGCAAGCAAGCAATCAGTTCTGCGGTGGACACCAGCTGGGCCTCCTACAGTTCAATTCTGACACTGTCTACCTGGAGATAGTGTCTGATCCCACAGATTGAGGGCTCAGTCCCACAAGATTGCCCCCACCCCCACCTTCAGACATCAGTTGTAAGTCCAGGACTCCAGAATTTCTGATGGACTGGCTTCAACTTGGGGTTCCCGTGACCCCTCTTTGGGTTCAATTAATTTGCTAGAGTGGTGCTTAGAACTCAAGATAACATTTACTTAAATTTTATTGGATTATCATAAAGGATAATACAAAAAATATAGATGGAAACATGCCTTTCCAGGGACTGCCATCCTCCAGGAACCTCCACATGCTCAGCTATCCAGAAGCTCTCCATACTCTGCTCACGTGGGCCTTTTATGGAGACTTCAATAGACAGGCATGAGCATGAACAACCATATAGAAGTATGATTAGACAAAAAGAGTGTGAGCTAACAGTAATAGACCCAATGAGGAAACCCAGCAAGGCTTCTTGGACTCTCTATACAGCTTTCCTTCTTCCAGGCTATGGGGCAGGGCCACTTCTGAAATGGGGGTCTTTTAACTTACAATCAGATGAGGTAGGTTGGAGAATTTCTTTATGGCCAACTCCAAGACTGAAAGGTGGGTAAGATTCCTCCTTTGGGGGGAAAAAGGAGTAGGTGAAAAGAGGGGAGGAGAAGGTCAGAGAGAAAGAAAGACAGAGACAGAGATTCTGTTTTCTGAGGCCTTCTCTTGAGGCCTAAGGCACTCCAACATTATAACAAGGGCGATGAGAGTTATGAGCCAGGAACCATGAGTGAAAGCCTACATATATATAAAATTATATATATATGTCATAATACCACAGTAGGACTTAGTTTCTTGTTTCCAAGGCTTAGTTCAAGTTATCTCTTGGCTGTGTCCTGGATACTATGGCTGTATAACCCAGGGGTTCCACACTCCCGGGCCGCGAACCGGTATGGTTCACTGCCTGTTAGGAACCGGCTGCACAGCAGAAGGTGAGCAGCTGGTGAGTGAGCATTACCACCTGAGCTCTGCCTTCTGTCAGATCAGTGGCAGCATTAAATTCTCATAGGAGCACGAACCTTATTGCTAACAGTGCATGCGAGGGATCTCGGTTGGGCGCTCCTTATGAGAATTCAATGCCTGATGATCTGAGGTGCAACAGTTTCATCCCCAAACCATCTGCACTCCTCCTCCTGGTACATGGAAAAATTGTCTTCGGTGAAACCGATCCCTAATGCCAAAAAGGTTGAGAACTGGTATAACCAACAACCTCTGAATTGAGTGGCTTAAGACACTGACAACATTTATTTTGCTCATGAAACTGCAGTTTAGGCAAGGCTCAGTGGAGATAGCTCATATCTGGTGTACTTTATGTCATCTGGGGCATCTCAAAGGTAAGGGGCTAAAATCATCTAAAGCAAGCTTGTCCAACTTGTGGGCTGCATGCAGCCCAGGATGGCTTTTGAATGCAGCCCAACACAAACTCATAAACTTTCTTAATTTAAATATGAGGGTGTTTTGTGATTTTTTTTCTTTAGCTTATCAGCTATTGTTAGTGTTGGTGTATTTTATGTGTGGCCCAAGACAATTGTTCTTCTTCCAGTGTGGCTCAGAAAAGCCAAAAGATTGAATACCCTGATCTATGGTCTTGCTCACTTAACATGTCTAGTGTTTGATGATAACTATTGAAAGAGGTCTCAGATCCTCTCTATGTGGGTCTCTTTATATAGTTTTTCTGTATGGGCTAGTTGAAACTTCCTCAGAGATTGGTGGCTGAGTTCTAACAGCAAGCACCCCAAAAGCAAGAGACAGGTGGAAACCAAATAATCTTTTGTGACTTAGTCTTAGAAGTTACACAGCATCACTTATAATACATTTTATTCAACGAGGCAGTCATAAAATTAAACCTAGGTTCAAGGAGAGGAGAAATAGACTGTACCTCTTGACAGGGAGCGGCAAAGTTCTAGAAAGGCATGTGGGACTAGAAATATTGTTATGGTTATTTTTGGGAAAATATGAGAGGAAGACAATCTAGAATTAAAAGAACAAAGGACTGAGCTGGGCAGGTAACTAACTGGCACTTCAAATGATTGAGAAGTTAGGGAACTAATATCTCAGAATAGATGGCAAGATACCATGAGAAAAAGTAAGGAAAATAGGAGAGAAATGAAAGATTCTGAAATCTACAAGTATTCATTGTTCTCCAGGTGTTCGTTTTTTTTTTTGAAAAATAACCTCTCTGAACATACTTTTTTGTATATTTTTAAATATATTTTTGTATATTTTTAATATATGATATATTTTTGTATTTTAAATACACAATATGATTTTGTATGTTTTAATATATAATATATATTACTATAACATATTTATGTTATATATGTAATTTATAACATATATATTAAAGAATACAAAATGTATAAAACATACAAATATATATATGTATTTTTTTTTTTTTTTTTTTGAGACGGAGTTTCGCTCTGTTGCCCAGGCTGCAGTGCAGTGGCACGATCTCGGCTCACTGCAAGCTCTGTCTCCCAGGTTCACGCCATTCTCCTGCCTCAGCCTCCTGAGTAGCTGGGACTACAGGCACCCACCACTACACCCGGTTAATTTTTTGTGTTTTTAGTAGAGACGGGGTTTCATTGTGTTAGCCAGGATGGTCTCGATTTCCTCACCTCGTCATCCGCCCACCTCAGCCTCCCAAAGTGCTGGGATTATGTTTGTATATTTTTAAATATACAGATTATCAATTTTAGATAAACAAGTTTATAGAGTAAAAATGCAAGCATGAAATTTATACAGTTATAGCATTTTTACTTTATTCAATTAGTGGGATGATACTGTTACCAGCAGCAAATCCACACGGGTCTGCAGCAACTTCAATTCTTGCCTCCTCAGAAGAAAGAATTTGACTGAGGGGCACAAGGCAGAAGGAGAGACTGAGGGAAGTTTTAGAGCAGGAGTAAAAGTTTATTAAAAAGCTTTAGAGCAGGAATGAAAGGAAGTAAAGTACACTTGGAAGAGGGCCAAGCAGGCGACTTGAGAAATTAAGTGCACAGTTTGACTGACTTGGGGTTTTATAGATTGGCATGTTTCTGGGGTCTTGCATCTTTTCTCCCCTGATTCTTCCCTTGAGGTGGGCATCTGCCTGTGCACTGGTCTGATAGCACTTGGGAGAGAGCATGTGCAGCAGGTTTATTAGAGTTGTACACATGCTCGCTTGAGGTGTTCTTCTCTTCCTTGTGGAATGTCGTACACCGTTAAACATCACCATTTTGCCTGTTAATGTGCGTGCTTGAGCCCAGTCGCCCAGCTCCTGAGTTCTTATTGGGAATCTGCTGATCACGTTTCAGGTGTTTTTTATCTATTGAGAGTGGCCTTTCCCTGGTGCCAGCTGGGACTAATTATTATTTTAGCGAGAAAGTTAACTGCCTGATGATCTCTTGATGATTGCCTGGCATTCCTGGTGTGTGTGTTGGGGGAGGGGGACAGCACTGTCCTTCCCTGCTCATGCTGAACTAGCTATCACTGTACCAATATCGTTTTCGTCTTTGAATAATATGTATATAATGAAATTATAGCTACCTGAAGCCATAGATCACATCTCATATCTATTTTTTTTCTTATTCCTTCTATGCTTCTACACTAGAAAACATCAACTATTATAGATCATTGAAACAGGCAACTGTCATATGGTGGCATTGTCAGACAACTGAACTTTTTGGTTGGAATATTCATTTCAAATTATGTAGAGATCTTTCAGCAAAGACTTTAGCTTTTGGTCAAATGCTTGAGTATTTCAATGAGCATATTACCCTTGAAAACAGACTGAATACTTCTTAGAAATAATGGTGGATGCTATTCAGTCTGATTTTATTCAGCTTTGTAAAATTTCACATTCTATTGAAGCATTTGGTGACACTTAAAAATATATGCAATAGTTCATCCTTATCCATTTTCCTCAGTAGTGAAAAAAGCAACTATTAGGAAAAATACAAAATTATCTTAGATTGAGTTATTTATATTCGTTTGATCCTTTTAAAGAAAGCCTAGTTTTATCCTCTATATTTCAAAAAAATCATACTATTTTAGAATACTTAGGTTCTGGCTAACAAATATTTCGAATGTATTACTGAGATATACTACTTAATGAAGTCATATAAAATAATAGCATTATTTTTATCTGGTTTTGTCATGAAGAAATATTTTTATCTTTAATTTTAAAAATGCATATGAGTACCTTTCCACTTATCAGTCAGCATAAACCGGTGTTGATCAGCGGTCATGTATTCATGCTCATTTCTTTGTGGAGTCCACTGAAATGTGACATGGTCAGTGGCTTCAATTTGTGTTTGTATCTATCCTATTTCCTTTAATACCAAATTAAGAGCAGTTGACTGAAACTTGTCTTTGAAAGGGCCATGCCATTCAGGAGAAACTTATTTTTTATTTATTTATTTTTTTAACTTTTCCTTTTTTTAAATTTTTTTTATACTTTAAGTTTTAGGATACATGTGCACAACGTGCAGGTTTGTTACATATGCATACATGTGCCATGTTGGTGTGCTGCACCAATTAACTTGTCATTTAGCATTAGGTATATCTGCTAATGCTGTCCCTCCCCCCTCCCCCCACCCCACAACAGTCCCCGGTGTGTGATGTTCCCCTTCCTGTGTCCATGTGTTCTCATTGTTCAATTCCCACCTATGAGTGAGATCATGCAGTGTTTGGTTTTTTGTCCTTGCGATAGTTTGCTGAGAATGATGGTTTCCAGCTTCATCCATGTCCCTACAAAGGACATGAACTCATCATTTTTTATGGCTGCATAGTATTCCATGGTGTATATGTGCCACATTTTCTTAATCCCGTCTATTGTTGTTGGACATTTAGGTTGGTTCCAAGTCTTTGCTATTGTGAATAGTGCTGCAATAAACATATGTGTGCATGTGTCTTTATAGCAGCATGATTTATAATCCTTTGGGTATATACCCAGTAATGGGATGATGGGGTCAAATGGTATTTCTAGTTCTAGATCCCTAAGGAATCGCCACACTGACTTCCACAATGGTTGAACTAGTTTCCAGTCCCACCAACAGTGTAAAAGTGTTCCTGTTTCTCCACATCTTCTCCAGCACCTGTTGTTTCCTGACTTCTTAATGATCACCATTCTAACTGGTGCGAGATGGTATCTCATTGTGGTTTTGATTTGCATTTCTCTGATGGCCAGTGATGATGAGCATTTTTTCATGTGTTTTTTGGCTGCATAAATGTGTTCTTTTGAGAAGTGTCTGTTCATATCCTTCACCCAATTTTTGATGGGGTTGTTTGTTTTTTTCTTGTAAATTTGTTTGAATTCATTGTAGATTCTGGATATTAGCCCTCTGTCAGATGAGTAGGTTGCAAAAATTTTCTCCCATTGTGTAGGTTGCCTGTTCACTCTGATGGTAGTTTCTTTTGCTGTGAAGAAGCTCTTTAGTTTAATTAGATCCCATTTGTCAATTTTGGCTTTTGTTGTCATTGCTTTTGGTGTTTTAGACATGAAGTCCTTGCCCACACCTATGTCCTGAATGGTATTGCCTAGGTTTTCTTCTAGGGTTTTAATGGTTTTAGGTCTAACATATAAGTCTTTAATCCATCTGGAATTAGTTTTTGTATAAGGTGTAAGGAAGGGATCCAGTTTCAGCTTTCTATATATGGCTAACCAGTTTTCCCAGCACCGTTTATTAAATAGAGAATCCTTTCCCCATTTCTTGTTTTTGTCAGGTTTGTCAAAGATCAGATAGTTGTGGATATGCGGCATTATTTCTGAGGGCTCTGTTCTATTCCATTGGTCTATATCTCTGTTTTGGTACCAGTACCATGCTGTTTTGGTTACTGTAGCCTTGTAGTATAGTTTGAAGTCAGGTAGTGTGATGCCTCCAGCTTTGTTCTTTTGGCTTAGGATTGACTTGGCGATGCAGGCTCTTTTTTGGTTCCATATGAACTTTAAAGTAGTTTTCTCCAATTTTGTGAAGAAAGTCATTGGTAGCTTGATGGGGATGGCATTGAATCTATAAATTACCTTGAGCAGTATGGCCATTTTCACAATATTGATTCTTCCTACCCATGAGCATGGAATGTTCTTCCATTTGTTTGTATCCTCTTTTATTTCATTGAGCAGTGGTTTGTAGTTCTCCTTGAAGAGGTCCTTCACATCCCTTGTAAGTTGGATTCCTAGGTATTTTATTCTCTTTGAATCAGGTGTGAATGGGAGTTCACTCATGATTTGGCTCTCTGTTGGTCTGTTATTGGTGTATAAGAATGCTTGTGATTTTTGTACATTGATTTTATATCCTGAGACTTTGCTGAAGTTGGTTATCAGCTTGAGGAGATTTTCGGCTGAGACGATGGGGTTTTCTAGATATACAATCATGTCATCTGCAAACAGGGACAATTTGACTTCCTCTTTTCCTAATTGAATACCCTTTATTTCCTTCTCCTGCCTGATTGCCCTGGCCAGAACTTCCAACACTATGTTGAATAGGAGTGGTGAGAGAGGGCATCCCTGTCTTATGCCCGTTTTCAAAGGGAATGCTTCCAGTTTTTGCCCATTCACTATGATATTGGCTGTGGGTTTGTCATAGATAGCTCTTATTATTTTGAGATACGTCCCATCAATACCTAATTTATTGAGAGTTTTTAGCATGAAGGGTTGTTGAATTTTGTCAAAGGCCTTTTCTGCATCTATTGAGATAATCATGTGGTTTTTGTCTTTGGTTCTGTTTATATGCTGGATTACATTTATTGATTTGCATATGTTGAACCAGCCTTGCATCCCAGGGATGAAGCCCACTTGATCATGGTGGATAAACTTTTGGATGTGCTGCTGGATTCGGTTTGCCAGTATTTTATTGAGGATTTTTGCATCGATATTCATCAAGGAGATTGGTCTAAAATTATCTTTTTTGGTTATGTCTCAGCCAGGCTTTGGTATCAGGATGATGCTGGCCTCATAAAATGAGCTCGGGAGGATTCCCTCTTTTTCTATTGATTGGAATAGTTTCAGAAGGAATGGTACCAGCTCCTCTTTGTACCTCTGGGAGAATTTGGCTGTGAATCCATCTGGTCCTGGACTCGGTTGGTAAGCTATTGATTATTGCCTCAATTTCAGAGCCTGTTATTGGTCTATTCAGAGATTCACCTTCTTCCTGGTTTAGTCTTGGGAGGATGTATGTGTCGAGGAATTTATCCATTTCTTCTAGATTTTCTAGTTTATTTGCATAGAGCTGTTTATAGTATTTTCTGATGGTAGATTGTATTTCTGTGGGATTGGTGGTGATATCCCCTTTGTCATTTTTTATTGTGTCTATTTGATTCTTCTCTCTTTTTTTCTTTATTTGTCTTGCTAGCGGTGTATCTGTTTTGTTGATCTTTTCAAAAAACCAGCTCCTGAATTCATTAATTTTTTGAAGGTTTTTTTGTGTCTCTATTTCCTTCAGTTCTGCTCTGATCTTAGTTATTTCTTGCCTCCTGCTAGCTTTTGAATGTGCTTGCTCTTGCTTTTCTAGTTCTTTTAATTGTGATGGTAGGGTGTCAATTTTAGATCTTTTCCTGCTTTCTCTTATGAGCATTTAGTGCTATAAATTTCCCTCTACACACTGCTTTAAATGTGTCCCAGAGATTCTGGTATGTTGTGTCTTTGTTTTCGTTGGTTTCAAAGAACAGCTTTATTTCTGCCTTCATTTCGTTATGTACCCAGTAGTCATTCAGGAGCAGGTTGTTCAGTTTCCATGTAGTTGAGCAGTTTTGAGTGAGTTTCTTTTTTTTTTTTTTTTTTTTTTTTTTTTGAGACGGAGTCTCGCTCTGTCGCCCAGGCTGGAGTGCAGTGGCGCAATCTCGGCTCACTGCAAGCTCCGCCTCCCGGGTTCACGCCATTCTCCTGCCTCAGCCTCTCCGATTGAGTGAGTTTCTTAATCCTGAGTTCTAGTTTGATTGCACTGTGGTCTGAGAGACAGTTTGTTATAAATTCTATTCTTTTACATTTGCTGAGGAGAGCTTTACTTCCAACTATGTGGTCAGTTTTGGAGTAGGTGTGGTGTGGTGCTGAAAAGAATGTATATTCTGTTGATTTGGGATGGAGAATCCTGTAGATGTCTGTTAGGTCCGCTTGGTGCAGAGCTGAGTTCAGTTCCTGGATATCCTTTTTAACTTTCTGCCTCATTGATCTGTCTAATGTTGACAGTGGGGTGTTAAAGTCTTCCATTATTATTGTGTGGGAGTCTAAGTCTCTTTGTAGGTCACTAAGGACTTGCTTTATGAATCTGGGTGCTCCTGTATTGATTGGATACATATATATTTAGGATAGTTAGCTCTTCTTGTTGAATCGATCCCTTTACCATTATGTAATGGCCTTCTTTGTCCCTTTTGATCTTTGTTGGTTTAAAGTCTGTTTTATCAGAGACTAGGATTGCAACCCCTGCCTTTTTTGTTTTCATTTGCTTGGTTGATCTTCCTCCATCCCTTTATTTTGAGCCTACGTGTGTCTCTGCATGTGAGATGGGTTTCCTGAATACAGCGCACTGATGGGTCTTGACTCTTCATCCAGTTTGCCAGTCTGTATCTTTTAATTGGAGCATTTAGCCCATTTACATTTAAAGTTAATATTGTTATGTGTGAATTTGGTCCTGTCATTATGATGTTAGCTGGTTATTTTGCTCATTAGTTGATGCAGTTTCTTCCTAGCCTTGATGGTGTTTACAATTTGGCATGTTTTTGCAGTGGCTGGTACCGGTTGTTCCTTTCCATGTTTAGTGCTTCCTTCAGGAGCTCTTTTAGGGCAGGCCTGGTGGTGACAAAATCTCTCAGCATTTGCTTGTCTGTAAAGTATTTTATTTCTCCTTCGCTTATGAAGCTTTGGTTGGCTGGATATGAAATTCTGGATTGAAAATTCTTTTTTTTAAGAGTGTTGGATACAGGTCCCCACTCTCTTCTGGCTTGTAGAGTTTCTGCCGAGAGATCCGCTGTTAGTCTGATGGGCTTCCCTTTTTGAGTAACCTGACCTTTCTCTCTGTCTCCCCTTAACATTTTTTCCTTCATTTCAGCTTTGGTGAATCTGACAATTATGTGTCTTGGAGTTGCTCTTCTTGAGGAGTATCTTTGTGGTGTTCTCTGTATTTCCTGAATTTGAATGTTGGCCTGCCTTGCTAGATTGGGGAAGTTCTCCTGGATAATATCCTGCAGAGTGTTTTCCAACTTGGTTCCATTCTCCCTGTCACTTTCAAGTACACCAATCAGACGTAGATTTGGTCTTTTTACATAGTCCCATATTTCTTGGAGGCTTTGTTCATTTTTTTTAATTTTTTTCTCTAAAGTTCTCTTCTCACTTCATTTCATTCATTTCGTCTTCCATCACTGATACCCTTTCTTCCAGTTAATCACATCGGCTACTGAGGCTTCTGCATTTGTCACGTAGCTCTCACACCTTGGTTTTCAGTTCCATCAGGTCCTTTAAGGACTTCTCTGCGTTGGTTATTCTAGTTATCCATTCGTCTAATTTTTTTTCAAAGCTTTTAACTTCTTTGCCATTGGTTTGTATTTCCTCCTGTAGCTCGGAGTAGTTTGGTCTTCTGAAGCCTTCTTCTCTCAACTGGTCAAAGTCATCCTCTGTCCAGCTTTGTTCCATTGCTGGTGAGGAGCTGCGTTCCTTTGGAGGAGGAGAGGTGCTCTGATTTTTAGTTTCCAGTTTTTCTGCTCTGTTTTTTCCCTATCTTTGTGGTTTTATCTACCTTTGGTCTTTGATGATGGTGACGTACAGATGGGTTTTTGGTTTAGATGTCCTTTCTGTTTGTTAGTTTTCCTTCTAACAGACAGGACCCTCAGCTGCAGGTCTGTTGGAGTTTGCTAGAGGTCCACTCCAGACCCTGTTTGCCTGGGTATCAGCAGCGGTGGCTGCAGAACAGTGGATATTGGTGAACCGCAAATGCTGTTGTCTGATGGTTCCTCTGGAAGTTTTGTCTCAGAGGAGTACCCGGCTGTGTGCGGTGTCACTCTGCCCCTACTGAGGGGTGCCTCCCAGTTAGGCTGCTGGGGGGTCAGGGACCCACTTGAGGAGGCAGTCTGCCCATTCTCAGATCTCAAGTTGCCTGCTTGGAGAACCACTACTCTCTTCAAAGCTGTCAGAGAAGGACATTTAAGTCTGCAGAGGTTACTGCTGTCTTTTTGTTTGTCTTTGCCCTGCCCCCAGAGGTGGAGCCTACAGAGGCAGGCAGGCCTCCTTGAGCTGTGGTGGGCTTCACCCAGTTTGAGCTTCCCAGCTGCTTTGTTTACCTAAGCAAGCCTGGGCAATGGTGGGCCCCCTCCCCCAGCCTCGCTGCCGCCTTGCAGTTTGATCTTGGACTGCTGTGCTAGCAGTGAGGGAGACTCTGTGGGCGTAGGACCCTCTGAGCCAGGTGCGGGATATAGTCTCCTGGTGTGCTGTTTTTTAAGCCCGTTGGAAAAGAGCAGTATTAGGGTGGGAGTGACCCAATTTTCTGGGTGCCGTCTGTCACCCCTTTCTTTGACTAGGAAAGGGAATTGCCTGACCCCTTGCACTTCCTGGGTGAGGCGATGCCTTGCCCTGCTTCGGCTTGCACACGGTGCACTGCACCCCCTGTCCTGCACCTACTGTCTGGCACTCCCCAGTAAGGTGAACCCGGTACCTCAGTTGGAAATGCAGAAATCACCCATCTTCTGCGTCGCTCACGCTGGGAGCTGTAGACCAGAGCTGTTCCTGTTAGGCCATCTTGGCTCCTCCCCGCCAGGAGAAACTTTTAAATTCTCTTAGTAATGTTCTTCTTTGCTGTATATTCCATAGATGATGTTGATCAGTTCTGGTCCTAATGTATTTTTTCTCCATCTATGTTGCAACTCATAGATTTTTCAGCGTTAAAGCAAAAATGTGCTTGGCATATCTCCCTTGTGTAAGAATAACATCTGTGTCAATAACAGATTCACACTCTGAGCATCAGCAATTTTATTCAACTCCAAATTTAAATGTCTACTGGAACATTCGTGCCACAGTAATTGTGTCCCTCATTGTTCGTATCTCATAATTTCCTACAGCTGCTGTAACAAATTACTGCAAACTTTGTAGCTTAAGCTAGCACACAATGATTCTTTTACAGAGATCAGAATTCCAAAATCAGTTTTACTGGGCCCAAATTAAGGTGTCACCAAGGAGTTGGCTCTTTCCAGAGCTCTCTGGGAGAATCAATTTCTCTGCTTTTTCCAGCGTCTGGAGCTCATGCCTTGCATTCCTTGGCTGGTGGCCCCTTTCTCCATTTGCAAAGGCAGCAGTCTAGCGTTTTGCTTCAAAGTCACATCTCCTTCTGTATCAAATCTCCCTTTGCCACCCTCTCTGAAGAACACATGTGATTACACTCAGGGCCCACCCAGATAATTCAGCATAATCTCCCCATCTCAAGAGCATTAGTTAATCACATCTGCAAAATCTCTTTTGCAATATAAGGTTACATTCACAGATTCCAGGGATTAGGACTTGAATACATTTGAGGGCCATTATTTAGTCTGCCATATATGATTATATTGTGGGATATTTTAATAGATTACTTAATAGTGTTGGTATTCTACCCTTTTTCCGTGTACAGTATTTTTCACTAACTTTTGGGATGCCTTTAAAAGCTGCTCAGCATTGGTGTGACTGATATATGCATTTGCTCCATGGAGCACATCTTTGAATAATATCTCTGGAGTCTAATATCTTTGGTCTATTTTTTGACTTCACCTTATTTACCATTTCTTATTGGAGTGCATTTTTTTGTAGTAGCCATTTGTTGCTTTTAGCTGTCCACATCCATAAGCACTCCTCCTCTTGTAATTAAGAGCTGCTGCCCCTTTTGGAGGTTCTCCTATTTTATGTAGACTTTGTGGTACACAGTGTCCTACCTTCCTCCAAGAAACCTGGAAGGATCAGATACTTTTATACACCCCACTGGCATACTTAGGAGCAGGTATATGACTTAGGTCAATTAATCAGTTGATATCTATTAGGACTTTGAATATTTTGTGAACCATATTCTTGCATGTATCCAAAAACATTTATTATACTAAATACTGTTCTAGGCACTGAGAACATAGCAATAAACAGAACGATGTCCTTATCGTCCTAAATTTTACATTCTAGTAGGATGATACAAATAATGGAAAAGTAAATGAACATATTATATGTCAGATGGGGATAAATCCTAAGAAGAAAAATAAGGGCATTAGAGTAGCTGCTGGAAGATAACTTTCTAGAGAAGTTGGACATGGAAAGTCTCTTATAAGTGGTATTTGTGCAGAGAACTAAAACAGATGAAAGACTGGGAGATTCATATATTTGAAGGGTGTAATAAGCAAAGGAAGTAATCAGAACAAAGAGTCTAAATGGGTATGTGATTGGCTTGTTTATGGGAAAGCTGTGGGGCAGGATAAATGGAGAGGCCAGGATAGGAGATAAGGTCAGAGATCCATTGGAGGGTCAGATTGTGTAAAATTTTGTGAACTATGGTAAGGAGTTTGTATTTTGCTTCAAGGGTTGGTGGGAAGTTTTGAAAGATGAGGAGAGGAGTCACATAAACTGATTTACATTTTAAAAAGCGTTCTAGCTGTTGTTTGAAGAATAGTATACAGGAGGCAAAGGTGGAAGCAAGGTGGTGCCTCAGAAGTCTATTGGGCAGTCTGGCTTAAAGTTGATGGTGGTTTAGCCTATGGCAGTGGTTCTCAAACTTTTGTTTCAGAATCATCTAGAAGGCTTGTTAAAACATAGATTGCTGATCTGCATCCTGAGTTTTGATTCAGTAAGTCTGAATCAAAGGGTGGGGCCAAAGAATGTACATTTCTAACAAATTTCCATGTGATGCTGATGCTGCTGGTCTGAGGTCTATACTATGAGAACTATTCAATGGTAGTTAGTGGTGGAGGTGTTGAGAAGTGATTAGATTCTGCATATATTTCAAAAGCTCAGGCAGAAGTTTGGATGATTGACTGGATGTGGGGTGTTAGATAAGAGAATCAAATATGACTCCAAGGTTTTTGTCTGAGAAACTGAAGAAGGTAGGTGGGTGAGAAGAAGATTTGATTCTGTAAGGTTGAATCAAAACATCCAGTTTTGCATATGTTAAGGTTTGAGACCCCAGTTCGACTTCCAAACCCAAATGTCAAATAGGGACTTGGAAAATGTGCTTGATATTCAGTTGAGAGGTCAGGGCTAGGATATGAGAAGTTTGTAGCACATGAACAGAATTTAGACCTATGGGACTGCATGATTTACCTAGGGACTGAGTGAGGACAGAGTAAAGAGAAGAAGTGTGGGGACTGAGACCTGGGAAATGCCCATATGTGGAGATCATGAAGATAAGGAAGAACTAGCAAAAAAACCAAAAAAACAAAAAACAAAAGAACAGCCAAAAAAAAAAAAAAACCTAATAAAGAATGTCCAGTGAGCTGGAATAAAAACTGAGAGAGTGATACCCTCGAATAGAGAGAAAAAAGTAGGATGGAAGAGTGGAGAAAGAAGTAGGATGTTATCACTGGTATTAAATCATGTTAATAGGTCAAACACGATGACAGCCTAGAATTGACCAATGTATCAGGCAAGGTGGAGGTCATTGGTGGCTTTCATAGGTGTAGTTATTTAGGAGTGAATTAATATTGGCTTATTTGTGGTGGATACAAGAAAAGAGTGAAAACAGCAAATACAGATGGTACTTTCAAGGGATTTTTCTGTAAAGGGGAAGACAGAAGTAGAGAAATGGTTGGAGAGGATTCGATGAAGGGAGATCTTTTGTTTTTTAACATGAAAACATCATGTTTTACTAATGAATGCATCATCCTTTATAACCGAAAACAAAGTAAAAAGTGTGGGTCTGATGCAGATAGGATGGTATATTTGGTCATGAGAACCTAAGTAACTTTTAATTCTACTTTTGTTATTGAGGCACCAAGGCCGTCAATAGAAGGAAGAAAGCATTAGAGTTTTTTTTGTTTTTTTTTTTTTTTTTTTTTATTATACTTTAGGGTTTTAGGGTACATGTGCACAATGTGCAGGTTTGTTACATATGTATCCATGTGCCATGTTGATTTCCTGCACCCATTAATTCGTCATTTAGCATTAGGTGTATCTCCTAATGCTGTCCCTCCCCCCTCCCCCCACCCCACAACAGTCCCCGGAGCGTGATGTTCCCCTTCCTGTGTCCATGAGTTCTCATTGTTCAATTCCCACCTATGAGTGAGAACATGCGGTGTTTGGTTTTTTGTCCTTGCGATAGTTTACTGAGAATGATGTTTTCCAGTTTCATCCATGTCCCTACAAAGGACACGAACTCATCATTTTTTATGGCTGCATAGTATTCCATGGTGTATATGTGCCACATTTTCTTAATCCAGTCTATCGTTGTTGGACATTTGGGTTGGAGCATTAGAGTTTTAAGGGAAAGAAGTGGGAAAGAGAAATGAGGGGAAACACAGCAGGACTGTTAGGCAATAGGGAGGCCCACTGAGCATTTGTAGTAATGAATTCAGGGTGAATCTGGTCAACCTAATTGTATGTTTCTTCTTAAGGCACATGCAACTCTTCAGGCAGGGATGAGGAGGACAGGGAGCTAGATTTAACTAGGGTTGGGATTTGCCAGTCTTATCGGATGAAAGAGAAGGGTATGGACATAGAGGGTATATATAAAGAGTGATACAGGTTAGACATTTGTAATTCAAAAAACCAAAATCCTCCCAAATCTGAAACTTTTTTAAGCATTGACATGATTCCACAAGTGGAAAATTCCACACCTGACCTCATATGATGAGTCACATTCAAAATGCAGTCAAACCTTTGTTTCACGCACAAAGTTATTAAAAATATTGTATAAAATTGCCTTCAGTTGATGTGTACAAGGTACATATGAAACATTAATGAATTTGTGTTTAGGCTTGTGTCGCAAATCCAAAGCACTTCTAGTCCCAGGCACTTTGGATAAGGGATACTCAACCTGTATAATGACAGGCCATGGAATCTAAGCCAATTGAGGAGTAAAATGGAGACTTATAGAGGTGATGGACAGTGAGAAGATAGTAGGATCAATGGATTGTTGCCCTGAATAAATAGTTTGGGTCCTTGGGGAAGTAAAGTGGATTGATAAGGGAAGCTGGTTACACTATGGGATTTTGCAACTGAGATCATAAAGGATGCTCAGTTATGAGTATGACAAGGATCAAGATATAATTGGAGAGTAGGTGACTAAGGTGGGTAGAGGACAAGATTACTGGAAATAGGTCAATGAACTTAGAGGGCAAAATAGTATTAGAAGCACAACTTAGGTGAATACTGAAATAATTAATAATTATGAAGAGTAGTGGTAGAGAGTGAAAATCAGGAGCTAAAATATTCTGGGAATGAGGGAGAGTGACTCTGAGGTCTGTAGTTAACTGCAACAATGGAGGATCACCAGTGTTCATATTTGATGGCATGAGTTTCTAAAAGGATTTATAAAGGTTTTCAGAAATGGCAAGCCCCATATATTTGAGTTTGTAAAAATAGTAACCACTACATTAGGTTGTTAGGAGATAGCAAAGTTTTACTTGGAGCAAAAAGGTGAAGAGAATGTTTAGAGAGAAGAGCTATGATAGGTATTCGCTGATGGCAGATGATTACTCTGATGTTCGGGCGTTTTAGTGTTGGTGGGGTGGCTGTTCTATTCTGGGCAGTGTACAGAGCTGTATGGGTGTGAGAGTCCAGGTGAGAAGAGATGGCCTCAGAGTCTAGGGCTTCTTGTGGTGCCCCTCACATGATGTCAAGATGTGAAGCTAAGTTTCATGGCAGGAAGACAGTATAGCAATTCCTCAAAGACCTAAAGACAGAAATACCATTTGACTCAGCAATCCTATTATTGGGTATATATCCAAAGAAAGATAAATTATTCTGTTATAAATAAATATGCACAGCTATGTTAATTGCAACACTATTCACAATAGTAAAGACATGGAATCAACCTAAATGCCCACCAGTGATAGACTGGATGAAGAAAATGTGGTACATATACCCCATGGAATACTAGTCAGCCATAAAAAGAATGAGATCATGTCCTTTGCAGGCACATGGATGGAGCTGGAGGCCATTATCCTTAGCAAACTAATGCAGGAACAGAAAACCAAATATCACACGTTCTCACTTATAAGTGGGAACTAAATGATGAGAACACATGAATACATAGAGGGGAACAACAGACCCTGGGGCCTTTTGGAAGGTGGGGGGTGGGAGGAGGGAGAGGATCAGGAAAAATAATAGGTACTAGGCTTAATACCTGGGTGACAAAATAATCTGTACAACAAACCCCCATGACACACATTTACCTATGTAACAAACCTGGACATGTACCACTGAAGTTAAAATAAAAGTTAAAAAACATTCATGGCAGGGTTGTGGCAGCATTGGCAAGCACCCAGACTCTTCTGTAGTGTGACCTTTGTAGCAAAACACTCAGTCCCACAATTCTTTGTTCTGGAGAAACCTTACTGGTCTTTCTTGTTCCACTGAGCTTATTCTCATGCCTGTTGGGAAGAAGACCATATCAGTTGTGAATTTGGAAGAAGGAAATGGGTATGCTCAGCTCAGCCTCATGTTCTCTTCTTCACATCTGTCTGTCTGCAGAAAGGCTCCTGCCTTAGAATAATGGCCTTGCCTCTGTCTGTCTAGCTGAGGCATAAGAGGGGTATACCTCTAACTGAGGGAGCCTCATCTGCCTATAACATCTCCAACTCAGATTTTTCCCTAATAATTTGATAATTTACCCTCAGGTCTTTAGCTCAGGCAGAAGGAGGGTGTTGTTCCAGCCTTGGCTTCTAATGCAGACCCTCAGATATGCTTTTGATTCTACCCATTTTTAAGCCTGGTTCTTCAGCCTTGGGCTGATTCTGTATAAACTCTGAGTTGGGCTTTAAACACATTCCCATTTTGCTTATTATACATAGAGTCAGTTACAGTTGCTTTAAACCAAGCACCATAAGAAATAGAATCATTTAGTTCTTGTTCTGGACAAACTTCACTGGTTTGCCAGAAAGGTCATTGTGCTTTGTTTGAAAATGGCTAAAATGGTTGTATGTTACTGTTTGACATTTTATTACAGACAATGAACAGGGGACTAAATCGTCAGTCTAGGAAAACCCAGTTTTCAGATAATTATCGTTGTACTTTGTGTTCCCACTCTACTGTTTTGACTGTTTATGCTAAATTCTCACATTTGCAGATTCACTTGGATGAGCATGTACAGATTCACTTTCTGTAGTCTTTCTGGAGTGAGGTTTAACTATGTTTATGACATCCTTCTGGGCTGTACTTTTTACTTTGTAGTTTTGGACTTTTTTTTTCTATCCATGCACAATATTAGAGCCATTATTTCACTTGGAGGGATTGGTGGCATAATGATAGACTATAGTACACACAGAAGTATAAATTTAACAACTGTAAACAATTACATAGAAATCTGAATCCATTGGCTCAGACAGCATGCCGTCAACAAATATGAGCCAAAATAAACTGACCAATGTTGTCTTCAGAGCACTTATAGGACCTTTGCAGATTTAATGATTAATAAGAATCTCAAAGGGGTTATGTGAAAATCATAAATAATCTTATTCTTCTGGTTACATATTGTTGTGTGACAAACTATCCCAGTACTCAGTGGCTTAAAACAATACCATCAAGCTATATTTCACAGTTCTGTGGGTTGAGCTTTGGGGGCAAGGCTTTGCTCTTTGATTTTTCTGCTCCACATGGCATTGGCTTGTGTTAATGGTATTCTGTGATGAAGACTGGGCTGAGCCGGAGATTCCAAAGTGCTTTGCTCAAGTGCCCATTGATTTTGTAGGAATGACTGGAAAACCAGGATCAGCTGGTGGCCCCTGCTCTCTCAGGGTAGTTTTAAGGTCTTTCCTAGGGGTATGTAAAAAACAGGGTAGGTGGATTTCTAACACAGTAGTTTAGGGATCCAAGAGCAATGGTCCCAAGAGACCCAGGTGGGCGCTTTAGGACTTTTTATAACATAGCCTAGGAGGTCCCAGAAAGTCACTTTTATATTCTATTGATCAAATAAGTTACTAAGACCAGGCTGGCTTCAAGGGCAAGAGAATTAGACTATCTTTTAGTGAGAGAAGTGTAAAACACTTTGTAGTTATCTTTAGTCCACATTATGAAATTTATTAAATGAATATGAACAACATTTGTTCCATTGTTGTTGTCTCTGAAATGAATTGTGTGTGGATTGCTTGGGATCACCAGTACCCCAAAGACCACATTTTTTTAGAAAAGATTTGTCTAGAAAATGAGGTTGGTCCTTAAAATATCCCTAAAACTCACAAGGACAGTTACTAATTAAAAGCTGATCATATGATGTTTAGCCCTGATTGGGAGGTAGTATAACATAATGGATACTGTGGTCTGTGGAGTGAAACTGCCTGGAATTGAGAGCCAGGTGATAAAACTTATTAGCTATAGCATATGGACAAATGCCTTAATTTGTTTACTTTTTAGTTGTCATTTTCTCCTTCTCTACTGGAAATAATAATATTTTCTACTTCACTAGGTTGTTTTGAGAATTAAACAAGAAAATGGAAGTAAAACATTTACCACAGTTAAACTCAGTTATCACTCAATAAATGTTAACTATAATTATTAATATTGGTAAATTTACTTGAGCTCTGAAATCTCACTGGTATTAGGCATTGCCTTAAGAACAACAGACATTTAAGATATGAGCTGTTGAAAATGTGTGAACCAGTGCTTTGCAATGATCCTTTTATACTGCTGGTTAGATTCTGTTCTCTTGATTTCTGTAACAGTAAACTGAAGGCCAAGAGAGAATTGGCCTGTAGAGACTCTCCAGGCCAATCGACTAGAATGGAGGCATGCAAACAATGGGTCAATATTTTAAGAAACAAAAACCAAACCAAATCAAAGCACACTCTTGTTTCAGGTAGATTGAATGTATTCCTCTCCTTTTTTTTCTTCCAATGTGAATTCTGTCATAAACATTTTTCCTATGCCAAATGTTTGGACCATAGCATGGTTAGTAAAAAAGTTTCATGTTAGGATCTTAAAGTTTTCATTTTAGTGTTTGTCATATGATTAGGGTTTATAATTGGCAATGTGTGTGACAAACCTATAAGTGTGCTGGCTTAAGCAAGATAAAGTATTCTTTCCATCTCACGTAGAGTCTGGGGATAGGCAGTCCAGAACTTATATGGCAGCTTGTATTAATAGTTTATGATCCCAGGTTCCCTCCATCCTGTGGCTCTGTCATGTGTCATTTTCATTCCTAAGGACAGTATCCATGATGACTTCTAGAGCTCCAGACATCAATTTGCTTTCCTACTATCAGAAAGAAGAAGGAGAGAGGATATGCCTCCTGACTATAAGGATACTTCCTATAGAATTCAAATAACGCTTTTATGAAGTTCTTTATGAAGTTCTTTCTGACACCAAATATGTGGTATCTTTCCACATCAATTGTCTGGCACCAACTGGATGACCAGCAATTCAACTCAATTCTGTCACTGTTCACCTGGAGTTAGTGTGCAATTCCACAAGTTAAAGGGCTCTGTCCCGCAAGACTGCTCCTACTTTAGATGCCAGCCACATATGACGTGCCCAGGCTGCCAACAGTTCTGCTCCACTGACTTCAAATTTGGGAATTCTCACAACCCCTCTCAGTTTTGATAATTTGTTTTAGCAACTCACAGAACTTGGGAAAACACTTTGCTTATGGGTATTTGTTTACTATAAGGGATACAAGTGAACAGCCAGATAAAGAGGTACATGGGCTGAAGTCTGGTTCCAACTGCAGGAGCCTCTGTCCTAATGGAGCCGCCTCTCCTCATGCGGATGTGTTTACCAACCAGGAAGCTTCCCAGTCTCATTCTTCAAGAGGTTTTATAGAGCTCAGTCTTCAGGTCCCCCCTTCTCCTCCTCAGTGGTACTGAAAGTTCCAACCCTCTAATAACAAGTTTGGTCTTCCTTGTGACCAGCTCTATCTGAGACTACCTGCAGGCCACCCCCCTTCCACCCCCTGCCCACCCCATCTAAGTCACTTCATTAGCATAAACTCAGATGTGGCTGAAAGGGTCTCCTTATGAATGACAAAAGATACCCCCATCATTAAAGAAATTCCAAAAGTTTTAAGGAGTTCTGTGGAACTGGGCGTAAAGACCAAATATTTATTTTTTATTATATCATAACCCATTGACCATAATTTAGTTACATGGCCTCATCTGGCTGTCAGGTAGTCTTAGAAATGTGCTCAATGGGGATTTTATTATTAAGGAAGGAGAGAAGAATGCATTATGGGACAACCTCCCTGCTCCTTCATGAATGAATTTTTTATTCATTAATGGGAGTTTCTGGCGCTCAGCCTTAATGATTTGTAGTAAAGACCTGGGCCCCATGGGAATGGTTTTCCAAATGTTGGCATTAGCCTCACTCTTGTTGTAGTCCCTGAACGTTTGGAAAAGACTCATCATTACTAATCAGTCTGGACTTCTGTATGGGGTGTTAGTCTGTGACCCTGCTTGTCCCTAAGTCAGTTGCGACCTCATTTGGTTTGGTTTGTTAGGCTTTAAGTCCTGCAGATAGGGACTCTGTGCAATTCTAAAGATGATGCCTACTTCCTTGACATTTTGGGTAAACATTTGTCTAAATATTCAACGTTACTCATAATACAATAGCTCTTCTTCGACTTCTAATTAACCAAGATGAATTAGTTTCTTTTGGAGAACTATCCTTCAACTTCTAACATCTGGCCTTGTCTTTGATTTTACTTGTTATCTCTGTGACTTGTTCATTTACTACTGATATGCTTTTTAATCTCTTAAACCAATGCTTAATTTGCAAATTTCTGTAACACACCAACTGATTTGACTCATCTGAAGGACTTTATCAAAAGCCCACTGGGAGTCTAACTTTACATAAAACCACACATTCTCATTTGTTTCTCTGCAATCTCCTTATCTCTTAGCTTTTCCTGGAATGCTATGACAGGTGAGCTACCTATCCTCTCAGGAGGTTCAGATTTCAGGGTTATTTTAAAATATTGCTGGACTTCGTATTTGGGCAAATGATTTATCACCTTATTTGCTCTCAGTTTTATCAGTGAGAGCACCTTTTATATGAGACTGGCATGCCCTGGACTCCTTCTATGGTTACTGAACTTAGTAAATGTTTTTTAATTGTTGACCAAAGTCAGTGTTTTGTATTATAAAAACATAGACAAATAGGATTATTGTTTGTGATGTATTTGAGAAAGATTCAACTGTTCTACAGTGTTGGGATGTGTTTTGGTGATGGGAGTCTTTGGAGTGAGCCATGCTGTGACAAGGAGTAGCAGGAAGACTCAAAACACCTGTTACAGACAGCTGTGGTCTGGTGGGTTCAGCACAAATTTTGTGTCAGAACACCTGGATTACTGGGAGAATTTAATTGAGTGGTGTTTGCCACAGTGTTTGGGGGAGCATCAAAATGTTGTAAAATGAAATCTAATAAATGCTTTCTGAGAGCCCATGCTGACTTGATGTTTTGCTGGTCTTGCAGGAAGCACTCAGCCTTTTTTTGGGGATCAGTTCACGGGCATCAGTAGCTGTTGGATACTAATAGTCAAATTCTGTGGAACACTATGACAGGAGATATAAAGAAAGATATTCAGTAACAAATGTCACAGCTCTCAGGAATATTAGTCCTGATCCTTTGCAGTTATTCATCTCCCTTTCCTTTTCCTCTTTCTCTGTTTCTTTTTCTCTTGCTCTCTCTTTTCTTTTCTCTTTACTTCCTTTCCTTGCCTTTCTTTTCTTTTCCTTTCCTTTCCTTTCCTTTCTTTTCTTTCTCTCCTTCCTTTTCTTTTCCTTCCTTACCTCTTTCCCTCCTTTTCTTTTCTTCTTTCTTTTCTTCTTTCTTTCTCTCTTTCTTTCTCTCTTCTCTTCTTTTTTCTTTCTGTCTCTGACTCTCTCTCTCTGTCCCTCTCTCTTTCTCTGTCTCTCTGTTTCTTGACACATTTTCACTCTGTCACCCAGGCTAGAGTGCAGTGATGTGATCTTGGCTCACTGCAGCTTCAGCCTCCTGGGTTCAAGTGATTCTCCTGACTCAGCCTCCTGAGTAGCTGAGATTACAGGCATGCGCCATCACACCCGGCTACCTTTTGTATTTTTAGTAGAGACGTGGTTTCACTATGTAGGCAAGGCTGGTCTCGAACTCCTGACCTCAGGTGATCTGCCCACCTCGGCCTCCCAAAGTGTTGGGATTACAGGCATGAGCCACCTTGCCTGGCCTATTCATATATTTTAATTTTACTTTTTCATGATTTTAGTGCTTTACGTCCTTCGTGTCAATTATATTAATTGCCTTGATTTCTTGGATTGAAAAGGACCCTTGGAACTTATTTTCTTCCTTGCACAGTTAGTGGTCTTTTCTGCCATAATAACTTACCAAGACAGCAGGATCAACTTAACTCACAGATCTTTATTAAGTCACTTTAGACATGTAACCAAATTAAGTCTCCAGACAGTAGAATGTTGAATGATGTATTCAGGTCCTTTAAAAATTGTTAAGTCACAAATAGTCATTTTCCTTATAACGTGAAAATATATCAACCAACCCACATTTTTCAAAACTGTAAATTTTTTGCCTGATTATTTATTAACAGCAATTTTATGTTTATTATGACTGTCTTTCTTTGAATTCAGATATTGTGATGGTTAATTTTAGATATTAACTTGACTGAATTCAATAATATCTAGAAACCTGGTGACTGGTGAAGGATTATTTTTGGGTGGGTCTGTGAGGGTGTTTCCAGAAGAGGTTAGCATGTGAATCTGAGTGGACTAGGCAGGAAAGATCTGCCTTCAGTGTGGGCGGGTACCATCTAATCTGTTGGGAGCACAGACAGAACAAAAACAGAGAAAAGGCAAATATGTTGATCTATCTGCTGGAGCTGAGATACGCTATTCCTCTCCTGTCCTTGGACAAGAAATCTAGGCTCCCAGGCCTTCGGACTCCAGGACTTATACCAGCAGCCTTCTGGGTTCTCAGGCCTTTGGCCTTGGAATGAGAATTACATCATCTGCTTCTCTTGTTCTAAGGTCTTTGGACTTACACTGATCCATGCTGACAGCATCCCAGGGTCTCCGGCTTGCAGATAGTCTATCATGGGACTTCTCAGCCTCCATAAGTACATGGGCCAATTCCCTAACAAATTCCGTCTATCTCTATCTATCTATCTATCTATCTATCTATCTATCTATCTATCTACCTACCTACCTACCTACCTACCTACCTACCTACCTACCTACCCATCCATCCATCCATCCATCTGTCCTGGTGGTTCTGTCTGTCTAGAGAACTCTGACTAATACAGATTTCTTAATTTGCTGCATCTTCTTTATTTTTATGTGTTCCTTGAATCTTAGTGTAACAGGGGTACCAGTTAGATCTCATGCCAGGTTTAATCATATCTTGGCATGACTGGGAAACTGTTGGATTGGTCCCATCATTCATTCATTTCATCAATATTCTCTTAGTGCATAGTACATGCCAGACGCCGTTCTAGTCGTTTGGGGTAAAGCAGTGGCCAAAACAGAAAAAAAATTCTATCCTCATAGAGCTTATGCTTCCTTTTTGGGAGTGTGTGTGGGTGTGGAAGAAGCAGTTAGTAATTTCTAGAACTATTTTGTTTTTGAGATGGTGTTTCACTCTGTCACCCAGGCTCGAGTGCAGTGGCACAATTTTGGCTCACTGCAACCTCTGCCTCCAGAGCTCAAGCGATTCTCCTGCCTCAGCCTCCTAAGTAGCTGAGATTACAGGCGTGCACCATCATGTCTGGCTGATTTTTTGTATTTTTAGTAGAGACGGGGTTTCACCATGTTGGCCAAGTTGGTCCCAAACTCCTGACCTCAAGAATCTGCCCACCTCGGCCTCCCACAGTGCTGGGATTACAGGTGTGAGCCACCATGCCTGGCCAGAACTTTGTTTTATTAGGCTTTACA
Organism: Symphalangus syndactylus; assembly: GCF_028878055.3. Taxonomy (NCBI): domain Eukaryota; kingdom Metazoa; phylum Chordata; class Mammalia; order Primates; family Hylobatidae; genus Symphalangus; species Symphalangus syndactylus. The sequence goes on from NC_072436.2 coordinate 87,511,495, forward strand.
CAGCCTGCAAATAGACAACACTGATTAGAGGACAGAGGAGCCTTTTGCCAGCAGCTAGACACCTGAGCCTGACTCAGTCAGAAAGCCTTAGTCATTAGAGGGGAGGGGCTGTCTTTGGCTGAGTCCTGATTGTTCTCAGGACTGGCTGTGTGTGTGTGTGTGTGTGTGTGTGTGTGTATGACAGAGAAGGAGGGAGGGAGGGAGAGAGAAGGAAGAAGGTAGAAAGGGAAAGGTAGATCTGTTAGTTTGAAAGTAAAAGGGAAAAGAGTCCATTTTATAATATACAAGAGGGAGTAGACTTCATGTATTTATTATGAATACAAGTGAGAGAAAATGCTTGGAAATACGCCAGACTGGGAGGCCGTTTCCGGAGGTTAATATCCTGTGTGAGAAAATGGGGAGAGACAGTAAAAGGTGTTAATGAACCCAACAGGCTGGTGAGAATGTATTTTCCTAGATATTTCTTTTTGACCCTAAGCTAGGTCAACAGTCCTAAGTCCTTCATGTCTCTGAAGAAGCATCGTCTTTTTTTTTTTGGAAAATTATCCATGGTACTTAAAAGATGGAATTACATGCTCCTTATTTTTGCTCCTATTGTGTTCGTGTATTATCATCTATTATTCTGCACAATAATTGCATGCTGTGTGTTCTAAGACTGTAAGTTCTATAAGCAGGACCAAATACGGAAGATTTTTAAGCTCTTACTACATGTCAGGCATGCTACCATGCACAAGGGAACATGCTTGGTAGAGTGCCTGATATGTAGTAAGAGCTTAATAAAGACTTACTGAATATATACATTTATATTCTTTGTCTAAAGCTAAACATTTCTGCTACTCTTTTTCTTGGCCATTTTTATATGATAGTAGAAGGCTATAAAATGATGGCATTGTTTTTAGGAGGTTTTCTTAGCATATTGTATACAACTGTGAAAGAAGTAACTACCATATTCAGAATATTAAAAAATTATTATTTAAACTGACAAAATTTGTATATATTTAAAACGTACAACACGATCTTGGTTCACTGCAACCTTTAAATTTGTATATATTTAAAATGTACAACACGATGTTTTGAATATGTATACATTATGAAACGCAAGTCAAGCTAATTAACATACGCATTACCTCACTTACTTTTTTTTTCTGGTGAGAACACTTATAATTTACTCTTAGTGATTTTCAAGAGTACAATACATTGTTATTAACTATAGTCACCATGTTTTACGATAGATCTCTTTAAATGTATTCCTCCTATCTAACTAAAGTTTTATATCCTTTGACCAACATTACCCAATCTTTCTCATACCTCATTCCCGTAGCACATGGTAAGCAACATTTTGCTCTCTGCTTTACGAGTTTAACTTTTTAAGATTCCACATATAAATAAGATCATGAAGTATTTATCTTTCTGTGCCTGGATTATTTCACTTAGCATAATGTCCTCCAGGTTCATCCACGTTGACGGAGTCTCGCTCCAGGCTGGAGTGCAGTGGCGTGATCCTGGCTCACTGCAAGCTCCACCTCCTGGGTTCACGCCATTCTCCTGCCTCAGCCTCCCAAGTGGTTGCGACTACAGGCACCTGCCACCACGCCTGGCTATATTTTTGTATTTTTAGTAGAGACGGGGTTTCACCATGTTAGCCAGGATGGTCTCGATCTCCTGACCTCATGATCGCCCCACCTCAGCCTCAGAACGTGCTGGGATTACAGGCGTGAGCCACCACGCCTGGCCAAGATTTCTTACTTTTTAAAAGCTGAATAGTGTAGTATTCATATACTATATATGTCACATTTTATAAATGTCACATTTTCTTCATCCATTCATCCATTGATGGACACTTAGGTTGATTCTATGTCTTTACTTCTGTGAAAAATACTGCAATGAACATGGGAATGCAGATATTTCTTCAACATACTGATTTCATTTTCTTTGTACATATATCTAGTAGTGGATCATGTTGTAGTTCTATTTTTAAATTTTTGAGGAACCTCCATACAATTTTCCACAATGGTTGTATTAACTTACATTCCCATCAACACTGCGTGAGAGTTCCCTTTTCTCAACATCCTTGCTAAAACTTATCTTTTATCTAGTCTAGCCATCCTAACGGGTGTGAGCTGATACTTCACTGTGGTTTTGATTTGCATTTCCCGGATGATTAGTGATGTTGAGCACTTTTTCATATACCTATTAGCCATTCTGTGTCTGTTTTTGAGAAATGCCTATTTAGCTCCTTTGTCCATTTTTTAATTGGGTTATTTGTTTTCTTGCTATTGAGTTGAGTTCCATACATATTTTGGATATTAACTCCTTATCACATATATGGTGTGCAGATATTTTCTCCTGTCTCATAGGTTGTTTCTTTATTTTGTTGTTTCCTTGGCTGTGCAGAAGGTATTTAGTTTGATAAAATCCCATTTGTCTATTTTTGTTTTTGTTGCCTGTCCTTTTGTTGTCATATAAAAAAAAATTGCCCAGACCAATGTCGTAGAGATTTCCCTTAGTTTTTCTTCTAATAGTTTTATAGTTTCCGGTCTTATTCTTTAGTCTTCAATTAATTTTGAATTGATTTTTGTAGATGGTGTGAGATAGGATCTAATTTTACTCTTCTGCTTACGGATATCCAGTTTTCCCAACACCACTTACTAAAGCAACTGTTTCTTCCTCATTGTGTGTTCTTAGCACTTTGGCTGAAAATGAATTGGTTTGTAAATACGTGAATTTATTTCTTGGCTCTCTATTCTGTTCCGTTGGTCTAGATGTCAGTTTTGAATACCATTATCATGCTGTTTTGATTGCTATAACTTTGTGGCATATTTTAAAGGCAGGTAGTATGATGCCTCCAGCTTTGTTCTTTTTATTCAGGATTGCTTTGTCTATTCAGGGTCTTTTGTGGCCTAGAAGTTTTTTTTTCTATTTCTATAAAAAAGTCATTTGAATTTTGATAGAGATTGTATTGAATCTGTAGACTGCTTTGAATAGTATGGACATTTTAACAATATATTTTTTTCATTCCATAAATGTGGAATATCTTTCCATTTAGTTATGTCTTATTCAATTTCTTTCATCAATGTTTTATAGTTTCAGTGTACAGGTCTTTCACTTCCTTGGTTAAATTTATACTTAAGTATTTTATTTTTCTTGTAATTATTGGAAATGAAATTGTTTTCTTAATTATATATTTGATAGTTTATTGTTAGTGTATAGACTACAGATTTTTAAAAAATTATTTTAATTTTGTGGGTATAAGGTATATATATTTATAGGGTGTATGAGATGTTTTGAAGCAGGCATGCAATGTATAATAATCACATCATGTAAAAAGGGGTACCCATCCGATCAAGCATTTATTTTTTGTGTTACAAAAAATCCACTTACACTCTTATAGTTATCTTAAAATGTACAATTAAATTATTATTGACTATAGTCACCCTGTTGTGTTATCAAATACGAGGTCTTATTCATTCTTTCTAACTATATATTTTTTTATGGCTGTTAACCATCCCCACCTTCCTACCACCCTCCCACTACCTTTCCCAGTCTCTGGTAACCATCCATGTACTCTCTATCTCCAGGATTTCAATTGTTTTGATTTTTAGGTCCCACAAATAAATGAGTACATGTGATGTTTATCTTTCTGTCCTTGGCTTATTTCACTTAACATAATGACCTTCACTTCCATTCATATTGTTATAAGTGACAGGATCTCATTCTTTATTACGACTGAATACAACTCTGTTGTGTTTATGTACCACATTTTCTTTATCCATTCATCTGTTGATGGACACTTAGGTTGCTTCCAAATCTTAGCTATTGTGAACAGTGCTGCAAGGAACATGGGTGTGCAGACATGTCTTCGATATATAATTTCCTTTTTTTGGGGTATATACCTGATCATGGATTGCTGGGTCATACAGTAACTCTGTTTTTAGTTTTCTGAGGAAACCTTCAACCTGTTCTCCATAGTGGTTATGCTAATTTACATTTCTACCAACTGTGTGTGAGGGTTCCCTTTTCTCTACATCTTCTTCAGTATTTGTTATTGCCTGTCTTTTGTATGTAGGCCACTTTAACTGGGGTGAGATGATACCTCATTGTAGTTTTGATTTGGGAAACACTACTGATTGTATGTTGACATTGTATCTTGCAACTTTACTGAATTTGTTTATTAGTCCTAACGGTTTTTTCGGTGGACTCTTTAGGGTTCTTGTTTTTGTTTTATTTTGGTTAATAAAATGCTTTCTACATATTATTTTCTTTAATTCTAATAAAAAACCTATGAAGTAATATTGTTCTTGGTATCTTCTGAATGAGTTGGAGGAATTAAGGATTTGATCTTTTTGTAGCGTGTGTTCCTATCTTTTGCTCCTGTTGTGACTATATAGTTATTCTTTGCTGATCTTTTTGTTCATGGTACATAACGTGATACATTTGTTTTTGGTACATATAAAATGGGATCATTTTGCCTTGGCTCGTTTCCAATTGTATTAAGTTCTTCATTAATGCACTTAAGTTAAACCAATACTACCACTATCTTAAGACAAAAATTATATTAACAATAGTGGTAAATCTTATAAAAGCCAAGTAACATTTCAACAGGCATCTACAGATTTTCACTCCAGATTGCTGCCATGTTGGTGATTCTACTATCATCAAGTCTTTGTAATTATAATTTGAAATTCCAAATTTGAGGGGTTTAAATGCAGTGATTCATCCACACTGAGTCAGGTATTTGCCCTTGAATAAACAGTTATGCCCTTTAAATAAAAATTCAAAAGAGTCCCCTCTTTTGAAAGTTGTGATAATCTCCAGAGAAATGAAGCTAGTCAGACAATCCAGTAGTGTCCATTGAAACTCTTAAAAACCAACCCATCAATGACAAGTTTTGATAATATTCATCTGCTTGCCCTTATCTTTACAGTAATCATATTTTAATTTGATGGACTAATTGGTCTAACAAGGTAAGATTATTTGTAGCTAAAATGTAAGAACTTCCAAACAAAGAATTATTAAGCCCATTTCAGAGATATCAAAATTGAGGCTCAGAGAGTTTAATTGTTCATATAGAAAGAGCTATTCAGTGGCATAGCCAGAATTTACCCCTTAAACTCCAAACTTCATATTCTTTTCACATCATCATGCTATCTCTCTTCATTATTTTGTTTATTCGTCACAGTAAGTCTGCGAAGCTGGTGTATTATCTTCATTTTATGCCACTTGGGGCAGTAAGACTTGGCACAGAAATCTTTTCTATACTTTTAAGATATTTCAGGATGTGACAAGTTATTGTTGGCTCATTGTAGGAAGTCCCGTATCCTGAATACCTGGTAAATTGGTTCACTTAAAAGATGATATTCTTGGCTGGGTGCAGTGGCTCACGCCTGTAATCGCAGCACTTTGGGAGGCCGAAGCGGGCGGATAACGAAGTCAGGAGATGGAGACCATCCTGGCTAACACGGTGAAACCCCGTCTCTACTAAAAATTAAGAAAATAAAAAAAATTAGCTGGGCGTGGTGGCAGGCGCCTTTAGTCCCAGCTACTCCGTAGGCTGAGGGAGGAGAAGAGCGTCAACCCGGGAGGCAGAGGTTGCAGTGAGCCGAGATCGCGCCACTGCACTCCAGCCTGGGCAACAGAGCAAGACTTCATCTCAAAAAAAAAAAAAAACAAAAAAACACAAATGATATTCTCCCATCTTGTAGTATTAAAGCTCGCATGAAATATAGGAAATAATATATAAAAAACAAAGAATATGCCCTTTAGGTCTCGGTTTTGGCAATGGCAATGTGTAGTAAATAAATTTACTTGATATATTTCCATAGAATGTTTTTATATATTCCACTGAAATGTATATATACTCATTCACTAATTGTAAGACACTTTCCCCCCTAAAATTTCAATATCACTGAAACTGGGCTTGCTGCTCTCGAACAATATCATGTTGTAGTTTAATTGGCAATATTTAAGAATTTCTTAATTGTATGTAAAATAACAGGGCCTCTTAAATTTGATGGATTCTTAGATTTAAGAAAATAATGTATATATGCACACATATTGAAATGTAATGGGAGGACAACCAAAGAAAATTCCAGCTTCCTAGATTCTTGTATTACAGATTGCTTCCCAAAATAACACAGAACAGTAAGAAAAAAAATGACACAGAAATCACTTAAAATAACTGGAAGACAGAGAATGCCCAAACTTCAGAATAACATAAGTTGTAAAAAAAATCAAACTCCATTAAGTAATCTCTCATGTTCCTGCCCTCCTGCAAAACTCTGAGGCAAACAAAGGCAGGCTTTAAAAAAACTGCAGGGAAGATTCAAGAAGGGAGGTGCTAGCAACTAGCCTGAAGTTGATTAAAAAATAACCTGCAGAAAGAGTAAGTCCATGTTAAGTCTGAAAACGTGAAAAGTGTTTTTGGCATATCAAGACATGGTCTACAAGGAAATGACTTTAAAAACATGTGTAATTTGTTCTTCTGTTTCCCTTTTCTGCCTTCTTTTGGATCATTAAGAAATGCCACTGTATCATATCCAAAATCGAGAAATGCTCTGAAAGACAGGTATGTTGCCTTCTGTTAAAACCCTTTGACAGGTAAAGATAACTTCAAGTAAATGCTTTCATTTGTGGGTGATGATTCTCCTCCAGATGGTTGATAAGCTCAAAGTACCTAAGGTTAAGTTTGGAGAGAAAGAAGCAAATTTCAAAAAGAAATGTGTATGTGTCTTTTGGCAAATTGAGCTGCCTGGAATCAAACAGTTATAAAGTTATGTTTTGGAAGAATGTATATAGCCAAAAAAGAAAAAAAAAGCCTCTAACCTGGATTAAAGGATACTGTGACTATTCTAGACTTAATATAACCTTTGAGCCTCCAACATTATACAGGCAAGAAGCCGTCTAATGCCCTTTTCACTTGTTGTAAAGGAAAATAATGGAACTGGAAGGACGTAGCAGAGTGTAGAGCTAAGAGCCACAGAGAACAATGAATTATAGCGGCAAAACCAGGCTGCAATAGCAAACATTTTGTATCCCCAGAGTAGAGTCCTTGGTGATAAAAATATTCCCATTAGGGTTTCAAAACTGCTAAGGACCAGGGACTGCTGTGTGCCTTGCATTCTTGCCTGTGATCAGGAGTATTTGTTTGCGATGAAATTTCCATTGCCTCCCATTCACCCTATTCCTGTGGAGTTTAATGATACTCTTTTTCGTTGTAGGATATGAGTGTAAAACAGTTTAGAATAAAAGAAGACATGGGAGCAGAGAAGCATCTGACCTGCGGTTGATATATAACATGAGGGAAAAACAAAGTTTTATTGTTACAAGCAATTTGAACTTTAGGTTGCTTGTTATGACAGCATAACATAGCAAAAGCTGATTCGTACATACAACCAGATTAATATTTTTAAAAGATCACTCTGGTTGCAGTGAATTAAAGGGTTAAAAAGAATGAAGTTGGAAAAATGTTAGAAAAATATTTCACTATTCTGAGGGGAAATAATGATGAAATCAGAATATGAAAAGGAAAGGGCGTTTGATTATATGTGGTGATGTGAGAAATACGTCAGAAGTTAATTGTAGTTTTGGTAGAAATAACTGGATGGGTGATGATAATATGGTCAACAATGAAGAGTACATATGGGGCAGGAAAAGAAACATATTGGACAAATCCCAATAGAGGAACATTCTGTAAAATACTCTTTAGTACTCCTCAAAAGTGTCAAGGTCATTAAAATCTGAGAAATTGTCCCAACCTAAAGAAGCCTAAAAAGACATGACAACTAAATATAATGTGATATCTTGGATGGGATGCTGGAACATAAGAAGGACGTTAGATAAAAACTGACAAAATATGAAAAATGTGTAAACTTTAGTTAATAATAATGAATCAAGATTGATTCATTAATTGAAACAAATGCACCCCATTAATATTAGGTGAAACTGGGTATGCGGTAGATAGAAAATCTCTTTATTATCTTTGCAACTTTAATCTAAAACTTTTCTAAAATATAAAGCTTATTTCTAAAAAAAAAATCTATCCAACAAACAACAAATAAAGAAGCACAAAGTGAATGAGAAAAATTAAATCCACAATGTCTTGGTTTTGTGTTTCTGTAACAGAATACTACAGACTAGGTAATTTATAATGAACAGAAATCTATTTGGCTCATGGTTATGGAGTCTGGGAAGTCTAAGAGCATAGCCTCAGCATCTGGTGAGAGCCTTCTTGCTGTGTCATTCCTTGGCAGAAGGTGAAAGGGCAAGAGACAGCAGGAGTGAGCAAGCAAAAGGAGGCTGGAGTAGCTGTTATAAAAACTACACTTGCAATAACTAACCCACTCCTTCGATAATGGCATTAATTCACTCATGAGGGCCCTCATGGCCTAAGCACCTCTTAATGGTCCCACCTCTTAATGTAACAATTGCAATTAAATTCCAACATGAGTTTTAGAGGGAATATTCAAACCATAGCGCAAGATATGGAAGCTAAGTAAAGGGAGTAGTCCAAAAAATTACAAGTAATAAATTTTCTGTCTAAAGATCATCAGCAATGAAGTAAGTCAATAGAAAATTATTATTATTTTTTCTTTTTTTTTGTTGAGACAGAATCTCGCTCTATAACATGGAGGTCATCTATGACCTGAGCAAGAGTAGTTTCAGGAAGGGGTGGAAATAGAAGCCAGATTGGAGCAGGATAAAGAGTAAATGTGATTTAAAGGCAAAAAGACATTGTGTGGAGACATCGTTAAAACAGATTAATTTGCTTAATTTGCTTGATTAATTTGCTTAATCTGTTTTAAGGTGACAGATAATTGAGGGAGATAGAACAGGTGGGCTTTGTTTTAGGAATGTCTTTTTTTAAAAAATAAAAAATGTAAACTCAATGTAAATGGAAAAATGAATGGTGAGAATCCAATATAGAGGCATATATTGGAAATATAGGAGTGTGGAAGTTTAATCAATGGCATAATGAGGGATGGGATGTGTAGCACACCTGATAGATCAGCCTTTACTAGGTGTCAGGGCATGCCCTTCGTTGAAACAGAAGACAGGAAGGGAAGGTAAGTGCTGGAAGAGGGATTCTAGTAGAGATGGTAACTCTGGGTTAAAGGAGTGCCCATCTGTTATGGGTTAAATTTTGTTCCTCCAAAAATGTTAAACTAATCTCTCCTACTTGGGAATATAACTTTAGTAGAAAATAGGGAGGTGATCAAGTCAAGATGAGGCCATTAGGGTAGTGCCTAATTTAATAAAATTGTGTCCTTATCAAAAGAGGACATTTGAACACAGAGACATGCAAAGAAGGAGAACGCAATGTGAAGATGAAGGAGAGATCAGGGTGATGCATCTGCTTTACACGGAATGCCAAAGACTGCCAGCAACCACTCACAGCCCTCAGACAGAACCCTTCTGACACCTTGACCTTGGAGTTTTAGCTCCTAGAATTGAGACACATTTCTGTTGTTAAGCCACTCAGTTTGTGTTACAGCAATCCTAGGAAATGGATACATTGTCTGATGGTTTTTGTTTTCTCTGTGGGATGAGGCAAGAAAAGGGGATGGAGGTGGGATAGAGTTGAGGGTTTAAAGAGAGAGGAGAGGGAATGAAGAAAACTTTATACTGGATATAGAAATTTGAATGATACACAGAAGGAAAAGCAAAGTAGTAAAAACCATCTCAAATATCACAACTCTGTGATAACCACTATTGCTCTTTTGGAAAGCATCTTTTTGAACCTCTTTCCATACATTCTTTATGGCCTACTTTTTTTTCAGTCAGCAATGTCATGGGCCCCTTTCTATGGCAATACATATTGGTAATTTTAAATGAAATATAGCATTTTATTGCCATATAAGTTGTTTCCAATTTTTGATAATTGCATGCATGTGAGGCTATGATGAATTCCTATATCCTCAAATTAGATTTTGCTCTTATGTGGATCCTCCTTATGCTGAAGTCACTTAAGTGAGATTGCTGGATAAGGTTGCTTTTGAAATGAGAAAATCTAGGGTCAGAAAGATTTTTCAGGCGTCAGAAAGTGTCTATGTGTGAACTTACAGGCAAAATCTGTTTTTGTTTTGTTTTGTTTTTGTATAGACTACTTAGTAGTTTTTTCTTATACATGTCTCACTGGAAAAGCTCCATTCACTGTTGCTAGTTTATATAGTCTACTGAGGCCACATCTTTCACAGAGCCTGGAATTTTATTTACTATAATCACATACTAGAAGAAAGCAGCAAATCTTTTGGTGGAGTAGTTTCCACTAACATTTTATATCTGTATTTTAAAAGATGATAGAAATCCAGAAGGGTAGCTTAGGAGCCTCTTTTGGTCTGAGTAGATGAGGAGCTTCTATGTGACTGCCTCTTGATCATTTTAATAGCAATCTATATGCAGAAAGAGAGATCACATCACCAGTGCTTGCTGATGGGGAAGTAAAATTTTGTGAAACAGTAACATTTTATATGGAAAAAGGCCATAGAGTCTGTAAAAAGAGCAATTGATATACATGGCTCTAATGAACAAGTTTTCCATCTGAATCAGGATTTTGAAAGTATTGAATAGAATTGTTTTCTTTTCATTCAACCAGCTAATCAACAGTTTTTTTTTTTTTTTCTTTTTTCCTTTTTTTTTTTTTTTTGAGACCAAGTTTTGCCCTTGTCGCCCAGGCTGGAGTCCAATGGTATGATCTTGGCTCACTGCAACCTCCGCTTCCCGGGTTCAAGCAATTCTCCTGCCTCAGCCTCCCAAGTAGCTGGGATTACAGGCACCCACCACCACACCCGGCTAATTTTTGTATTTTTAGTAGAAAAAGGGTTTCACCATTTTGGTCAGGCTGGTCTCAAACTCCTGACCTCAGGTGATCCGCCTACCTCAGCCTCCCAAAGTGCTGGGTTTATAGGCGTGAGCCACCATACCTGGCCAACATATTTTAAAATTTAAACTTTGTGAGTACTTTTACTCCTTTAAATATAATTATCTGGGTATCCAGCCATCAACTTACACACTAGATGCCTAATAAATATTTTTTGAAGGAAGGGAAAATGAATTAATCTAGTAAGGCTGGGTTATTTATATTCATCTATGTTACTAATAAAAAGGTGTTGGTTTTTCTTGTAACTGAGAGTTTGGTAGTGAACATATGTTTATCTTATCCCTAGAAAATAAAACTAGAATTATTTTACAGACTGGCGTTATTCAATACTGTAGCCGCTAGCCACATGTGGCCATTTAAATTAATTAAAATTTAAAATTTAGTTTCTGTATTATAATAGCTACATTACAAAAGGCCTGGTAGCCTCATATGGATAGTGGCTACCTTATTGGACAGCATAGATATCAGGCCTTTCTGAAAAACACTATTCTAGGCTGTGCTCAGCCATGAAAAATTTTGGTAAATAGCAAACAAACAGGAATCATAATGAAGCAATGTCAACAATTATTTAGTGCTCACTGACAATAAGCTTTTTTTTTTCCTTTAATTTTAAGCTGGTGCTGCTACAGCTCAAGATGTTTACACATGTGATTAGTTATCTTTAGATCTGAAAAACTTTTAATTTTTCTAATTTACGTAATCTCCACCTATGCTTGCTACTGTTTTTCTCTTTTATCTAGCCAGACTCTTTTCAGTGTGAATATTCTTTACTGTAAATTACTGCCTGCAGTGAATACTCTTTAAATTTTGCCCCTATTCATCCCCCTTCAAGAGTCTAGTACAATCACAGAAGAGGCCGAGCTCTTTAAATGGTGTGGGAATCCCAGAATTTCAGTCCATGTGGCTCACTGAATCTTCTATTATGAGGTTCTTTTCATGTGATCTTTCAGAATTACCCAATTTTAAATGTGACTTATTTATACATGCCTAAAAAATGCTTTTTTTAAAACCCCAGATTAGATATTTTAATTTGGAGATTTAGTCATGATTGGCATAGTGAAAAAAGACCCAAGAGTATGAGTTTATTTGGCAAAGGCTTTCTTCCCAATTATAGATATGAACAAGCAGTGGGCTTCTAAATAGATACCAGCCCTCTCAGTACATCCAGGTAGGCAGATAGTGTCTTCTTCGTCTAAGATTGCATCTCCCTTCTTTTTCTTCCTCATATCAAGGAAAAGATCCAGTTATAGTATGAAAGCCAATTTATTTTCAAATTCTTTATTCATAAGATAATATTTAAAAAGCTTTTTGAATTAATTTAGAGGAGGATTCTATAGCTTATGGGTTTTTCTCCTTCCTCCTCCCAATTTTTCAGAAGAATGAGATCATTCAAGCTAAATGTATGAAGAGAAACAATTTTAACTGATGTAAAGACTTTACATTTTGCTTTGGCCCAAACAAAACACAGTCATTTGTCAAGGGATAAAAAAGCAAGGAAATTAAAATTAGTTTGTACTATTCACAAGTATTAATTTTTCAAAAAACCCTCTTTGTCTGAATTATTTGTACTTTTAAATCATCCTTCAACTATTCATATTCTCTTGTAGATCTTTTCAGAAAGAATCCTATAAAAATTGTTAATGGATTATGAAGTGTATTAGTCTGTTCTCATGCTGCTAATAAAGCCATACCTGAGACTGGGTAATTTATAAAGGAAAGACGTTCAATTGACTCACACTTCCACATGGCTGGGGAGGCCTCACAATCATGGTGTAAGGTGAATGAGGAGAAAAGTCGTGTCTTACATGGTGGCAGGCAAGAGCGTGTAAGGGGAACTCCCCTTTATAAAACCATCAGCTCTCATGAGACTTATTCACTACCATGAGAATAGCATGGGAAAGACCCACCCGCATGATTCAGTTACCTCCCACTAGGTCCCTCCCACAGCACGTGGAGATTATGGGAGCTACAATTCAAGATGAGATTTGGGTAGGGACACAGCCAAACCATATCATGAAGTCTCTACCTTTAGTAGGAACCATTCATTATATTATGTTGCCAGATTTATTTTCCATTTCAAATTAGAGATGACCAAGATGAATACTGATATGGTCACTTTCTTTTTGAGACCTGAGCTTATTCCTTGCACAAAGTCCCATGTAAAATTAGGGAAAAAGTGAACATGTTAGTTTTTTGTTTTGTTTTTTAATTCTAAATTTGTCTCTTTGCAAGATGTGGTACATGACCACCACTGAATACTGTAAAGCCATAAAAAAAGAATGAAATCATGTCCTTTGCAGCAACATGGATGGAACTGAAAGCCATTATCCTAAGCTAATTAATGCAGGAAAAGAAAACCAAATACTGCATGTTCTTACTTATAAGTGGGAGCTAAACATTGGGTATTCATGGACATAAAGATGAGAACAATGAACACTGGGGACCAGTAGAGGGTCTAGGGAGAAAGGAGGGCAGGGATTTAAAAGCTAACTACTGGGTACTATGCTCACTACCTGGGCGACAGGATCAAATGTACCCCAAGCCTCAACATCATGCAATATACCCAGGTAACAAACCTGCACATGTACTGCTTGAATCTAAAATAAAAGTTAAAATTATAAAAACAAATAAATAAATTTGTCTCTGTGCTTATACAAATAGGAATTAGGTATGCATATATGGACACTGATTTCCCAGAACACTCTTTGTAGAGCTCTGCCTGCCATGGGGGAAAGAGTGTAGCCTTTCAAATACGAGCACCCTGTTTTTACTAACTGTTTGACCTTGAGTAAATTATTTAATTTCTCAGCTTCATTTCCCTCATCTCTAAGACAGGGATGGCATAATTTACTTTGTGGGTATGGTGGGAGGATTGTAACATAATGAATACAAAGCATTTCAACAGCATCTGGCCAATAGAATATCATCAGTAAAGGAATGTTACTATTTTTAAAGAGATTATACAATAGCATTGAGCCTACAATAGTGTAAAAGATGAAAAATTTTCAAAGATTTCTTTTAAAAAATGTGAAATGATTGTACTGTGGTGGCAGGAAAAATGGAGGCACACAGAAATACCATATTTCCTTATCTCTTTCCAAGTATCTGAAGCTAATACTTTAAGCTGGGAAGAATAATTAGCAGCTTGATGTGTCGGTTTGCTACCTTCAGAGATATTTTGGAAAATGGCAATTTGCTAATTTAAATGAGATCCTGTGTGGTGACTATCATCATTCTTACATGAAAACATTGACTTACTCTAGGTTCTGGCTGACAAGTGAAATTGGGGCACATTAATATAAATTTAGTCAGTGGGATGACTATAGAGAATTGAATCAAAAGTATAGGAGTACTACTTAAATAATTTAATTTGATGAACAAAATGTAAACAGGATACTAATTAATATATTCATTGGTCGTTTAAACTTTTAGCTATTAGCTTTTATCTGTGTTACAGTTTCTAGTAATACATTTTGAGTACAAGTTAACCATTATGAAATGGCTATACATATATACTGGAATGGAACACTTACATAAGTGGCTAGTAGACATTTCTTGCTGTTGGAGTGGGAGGCAACAGACAAGCAATGGGAGAAAGCTAGAATGAAACAGGTAGTAATGAATTAGAGTTGGAGACATTAGAATAAACTGTTTTTCTTGATATAGATACATACAGACACATATTTATAAATATGTTTATATGCATGGTTTGGTAGGCACACATATATTTCCTTGCTCTGTTAGCTAGGAGAACCTAGAAGCAATGACACCCTAACAGTAATGAGCACACCCGGTGACCAGATCTTGCTTTCTAATACCATTCTCCAATAAAAACTAGGGCTTCTTGGAGAAATGACTGATTCCAGGCTGAAAAAGGAATATATAAGATGAGCCTGGGGCAACTTGTAGTATCAGAAAGTAAGAAATGTTTAAAAAACGAAATAAAATCAAACAAAAAACAAAACCACATTGATGAAAGCATCTCAAATGGGCATAGAGGCAACTGAAAAGAGCTCCCAAATGCCAAAGCTGAAACAATTGAGCAACCAAATAAAGTAATATTGGGTTATACTCCAAGGTATAAAATAAATATCCATAAGTTTATACTGATATAAATAAATAAACAGGGATAATTGACAAATCTCCCAGGCAAGAGAATCCAAGCAATTTGTCTTAAGGATAACACCTCACCCCATAAGTGTGGTCCATGCATGGTGACTTCATTCCCAAGAATAAAGCAAGGAAAGAGTGGAGAAGTGAGGAGTAACTTTCCAGTGGAAAAACATGACAAACACTATTGTAGCCAGGTGGCTTACCTAATGAAAAGGAAAGCTAAAATGTGAAAAAAGTACGAACTTTCGTTAATGATAATATACAAATTTAATTCACAACAATAAAACAGAGCCAGGTCACTACCATCCACTCATATTAGACAACTGGTGGCCAGATGGAGGTATAGCTTGGAGCTGGTAACTTTCACTTATATAAGTCATTTTAAGATTTTTTTTGTTATATTGTTGGTATTTTCTTCAGAATTTTTCAAGTTTTAAAAAGACTATGTTCTAAATAATTCTAAATAAATTATAATTATCTCTTTGCTTGTCAGTGTTTTTATGAATTTTTTATTTTGCAAAATGGATGAAAACAGTCTCCTCAAAAACCTGTAAACATTTTAGTAACTGACCTACCCCAGGTCTTCTTTATAGTTGTGTAGTTTTGCAAGTTACCAGCTAAGTGTTCTGTTTCACTTTTTTTCTAGCTGTAAAGTCTGTTTTTTTATGCTTTGCTCTTTCTTGGCATTATTAAAAATATTTATTTTAATTAGTCTAAATTTGGCTTGAAGAACAAGTGCAACTGTACTGATAAGGTAAATAATATGAATTTAATCAATTCAAGAAAATTGTCTAACACGTGACGTGTCATACCCTGTGCTAGGCATTGGATATGGCACAGGGAACAATACAGTGAGTTGCTTTCCTTATTGAATTTCCATCCTCCTTGGGACTGAGGCTTTGAAAAGCCAATTACAGGTATGTCAAGGGAGCTGAACTGAGAGGGGTTTGGGGTGGGGTGGAATTTAAGCCAGTCCTTATAAACCGTTTTTAAGGAAGTAATTATGTATGTTTAATCTGAGGATGATAGCAAGTGACTAGATCAGTAGTTCTAACCAGGGCTGTTTTGGAAATTTGTGGGAGTGTTTTAGGTTGTTGTAATGATGTGGGTTGCTATATAGCACTTGGTGTGTGGATCCAAGGACTGTTAAAAACAGTAGTGTATGAGATAATTCCAAAGGACAAGGAATTAGCTTCAATTCTATGCGTTTCTTAAGTCCTGCTAGAATTGTTTTGTTTTGTTTTGTTTTGTTTTGTTTTGTTTTTGAGTCAGAGTCTCGCTCTGTGGCCCATGCTGGAGTGCAGTGGTGCCATGTCAGCTAACTACAACCTCCACCTCCCAGGTTCAAGTGATTCTCCTGCCTCAGCCCCCTGAGTAGCTGGGATACAGGCATGCTCCACCACACCCGGCTAATTTTTTTGTATTTTTAGTAAAGATGGGGTTTCAGCATGTTAGGCTGGTCTGAAACTCCTGCTAGACATTTTTATATACGTTGTGTAGCTTTTCTGCAAGAAAACTATACTACTTATATTTCTACTTTGACAATCTGTCATTTGTTTTGGCCTGTTATTCCCTTTTAAATTAAGGTCATTTTGCTTTCGTCATATGTAAATAAGTACAGTCAATTATGACGTATCCTGACATAAGTTTTCATTTGAGTGCACATCTTTATCTTTGTTCTTTCATTTTCCTATACCCCTACAAGTGACCTCTTAAATTTAGATTTACTCATTAATGTAGGAGTAAATATTAGATTAGGTCTTGATGGCTTCCAGCAAAGCTATGCTCAGACATTTACGTATAAAAATATGTAATACTTTATTATAAATTACTTTCCTGTTGTTTCTCCTTTATATTAAACCTTGGATGTAGATACTATATTGAATTTTAAAAATTCATATGTGTAAGAGCTTATATGTGATCTATGACTTTTGTTACAGGAGAATAATGGGGGCATTAGACGATGTTTGTTATGAAAAGGGAAGATTAGATCCAATAGACTTTGAGATTGCCACTATGACAAAGGGTGCTTGCACATTTTGCGTGTGGGAACCAAGGATGCTGAATATCTTGCCATGCATGGGACACTTCTGCACATTAAAGACTAATTCTGCATCCCACACAGATTTTTAAAGTTTTATAGGCTTTCATACAGGCCCTATGTTTTTTTCTGAAAGAATATCATACTCCCTTATTCTCTCCCCTCACAATCTGTAATTTGTTTGGCATATTATCTGTATGTCAATTAAGGTTATTTTGTTCTTTCTCTTTTCACATACAGATAAATTTGATCTGTTATGACATTCTGTCACTAGATTTTATTCTCCTTACTTTTCCCTTTGTCTCTTCATTTTTATATGCTTCAATGTACAGAATAACTTTTAATTTTCATCTTTTAAATTCAAACTTACTACAGTAAGCTTAAACATCTGAGAGTACTTTGTTCTGTTTTTCAATAGACATGCACAGGCATTAGTGTATATTGAAATACATATTATTTTAATTTCCTTTTTACTTTATATTAACATTTTAAACTAATATATCTTTGAAATAAAAAATAAAATATACATTTTATTTTAGAAATATCTAAATATTTTGGTGTTATAAACCAAAAGTTCTCAGAAATCTCAGTGAAGACTACTTGGATTCTCAAGTGGCAGAAACAAATTCTTCACTTTTCTAGATTCAAAGAACTTAAAAAGCCAACTATTAGAAACAATTCAATAAGTTATAAAAGTTATGTTCCCAGATCTAAAGCTTCCCCTGTCCTTCTTAGGTTAACTGAAACCCACTCCTCAACTCTTATCTCACTGATAAATAAAGGTCATGTCTTCACATCACTTATAACTCAATCCCAGACTCAACAGGAATTCTGCTATCTGCAGTATCAGGCCACCCTGCTAAGAGGAAACCAATTTCCTTCATTGCCTAGTTTTCCTGATTCCAAAATCCCTTTCCTTTCTCCTCTTGAAACACAACTGCTTTCTGTAGGTGTCAGTTTAGAAAATGATTACATAAGATGTAAAGATTTTTACAAATAAATTCTTTTAAATGATTTTAAAAGTATTTCATGCTCATTGCCAAAAATTTAGAGAGTTGGAAAATATCAATAAATAAAAGATTTAACATTATCTCACTTCCAAATATTAACATTTTGGCTTTTTTTTAGTCTTACACACCTATCAATATTTATTTTAAAATTTGTATTTTTTATCTTTGTGGGTACATAGTAGTAGGTGAATATATTTATGTGGTACCTGAGATGTTTTGATACAGACATGCAATGCCTACTGATTGCATTGTGGAAAATGGGGTATCCATCCCCTCAGGCACTTATCCTTTGTGTTACAAACAGTCCAATTATACTCTTTTAGTTATTTTAAAATGTACAATTAAATTATTTTGACTATATTTACCCTGTTGTGCTATCAAATACTAGGTATTATTCTATTTTTTTGTACCCGTTAACCATTCCCACCTCCTCCTCACATTCCACTCCCCTTCCCAGCCTCTGCCAACCATCCTTGTACTCTCCATCCCCAAGAGTTCAATTGTTTTGACTTTTAGATCCCACAAATAAGTGAGAACATGGGACGTTTGTCTTTCTGTGCCTGGCTTATTTCACTTAACATAATGACCTCCACTTTCAGTCGAGGTTGTTGCAATAACAAGATCTCATTCTTTTTTTTAATGGCTAAATAATATTCCATTGTGTATAAATAACATTTTCTTGATCCATTCATCTGTTGATGGACACTTAGGTTGCTTCCATATCTTAGCTGTTGTGAACAGTATGGCAACAAACAATAAATATGCAAATATCTCTTTGATATACTGGTCAGCTTTCTTTTGGGGACATACCCAGCAGTGGGGTTGCTAGATCATATGGTAGCTCTATGTTTAGTTTTTTGAGGAACCCCCAAACTGTTCTCCCCAGTGGTTGTACTAATATACATTCCCACCGAGAGTGAGAATGTAGGAGTGTAGGAGGGTTCCATTTTCTCCATTTCCTTGCCAACATTTGTTATTGCATCTTTTGGATATGAGCCATTTTAACTTTGGGTGCATTTCTCTGATGATTAATGATGTTGAGTACCTTTTCATATGCCTGTTTGCCATTTGTATGTCTTCCTTTTTAGAGAGGTCTGCTCAAATCTCTTGCTCATTTTTAAAATCAGATTATTAAATATTTTTCCTATAGAGTTGTTTGAGCTCCTTATATATTCTTATTATTAATCGCTTGTTAGATGGGTACTTTGCAAAAATTTTCTCCCATTCTGTGGGCTGTCTCTTCACTTTGTTGACTGTGCTTCAGAAGCTTCTTACCTTAATGTGATTCCCTTTGTCCATCTTTGCTTTGGTTACCTGTGCTTGTGGGGGATTACTCAAGAAATTTTTGCCCAGACCAATGTCCTGGAGATTGTCTCCAATGTTGTCTTACAGTAATTTCATAGTTTGAGGTCTTACATTTAAGTCTTTTATTCATTTTGATTTGATTTTTATATATGGTAAGAGATAGAGGTCTAGTTTCATTCTTCTACATATGGATATCCAGTTTTCCCAGCACCATTTATTGAAGACACTGCCTTTTCCTCAGTGTATGCTCTTGGCATCTTTGTTGAAAATGAGTTAATTGCAGGTGTGTGGATTTGTTTCTGGGTTCTCTATTCTGTTTCATTGGTCTATGTGTCTGTTTTTATGCCAGTACTACCCTGTTTTGGTTACCATAGCTCTATATAGTAACTATAGTTACTGTTTGAGGTCAGGTAATGTGATTCCTCCAGGTTTTTCTTTTTTATATAGTCCCCTTTATTCTAGGCAGTTTTGTTCTTTTGGCTTAGGTTAACTTTGGCCATTCTAGGTCTTCTGTTGTTCCATATAAATTTAAGAATTTTTTTTCTATTTCTGTGGATCATGCCATTGGTATTTTGATAGATTGCATAGAATCTACAGATTGCTTTGGGTAGTATGGACATTTTAACAATAATGATTCTTCCAATCCATGAATATGGAATATCTTTCTATTTTTTGTGTGTTCTCTTCAATTTCGTTCATAAGTGTTTTATAGTTTTTATTGTAGTGATCTTTCACTTTTTTGGTTATTTCCTAGGTATTTAGTATTTTTCTGCTGTGGTAAATGGGAGTACTTTTAAATTTGTTTTTCATAGTGTTCACTGTTGGCATATAGAATGCTACTGATATTTGTACATTGAATTTGTATACTGCAACTTTATTGGATTTATTAGTTCTAATAGTTTTCTTGTGGAGTCTTTAGATTTTTCCAAATATAAGATTATATCATCTGCAGACAGGGTAATTTGACTTCCTTCTTTCCAATTTGGATGTCCTTTATTTCTTTTTCTTGTCTAATTACTCCAGCTAGGACTTTATGTTGAATAACAGTGGTGAAAGTGGGCATCCTTGCCTTGTTCCAGATCTTAGAGGAAAGGCTTTCAATTTTTCCCATTCAGTATGATAATTAGCTGCAGATCTGTTGTATATGCCTTTTGTTGTGTGGAGGTATGTTGTATACTCAGTTTTTTGAGGATTTTTATCATGAAGAGGTGTTGAATTTTATCAAATGCTTTTTCAGCATCAATAGACGTGATCACATGGTTTTTGTCTTAATTCTTTTGATACTATGTATCACATTGCTTGATTTGCTTAAGTTGAATAATCCTTGCATCCCTGGGATAAATCCCACTTGGTAATGATGAATGTTTTTCATTGCTGAATTTGATTCTCTATTAATAGTATTTTGTTGAGGACTTTTGAGTATTGGCCTGTAGTTTTTTCTCTTTTCTTTTCTTTTTTTCTTTTCTTTTCATTCTTTTCTTTTCTTTCTTTTCTTTCTCTCTCTCTCTCTCTCTTTCTCTCTCTTTCTTTTTCTTTCTCTCTATTTTTCTTTCTTTCTTTCCCTCCCTCCCTCTGTCCCTCTGTCACCAGCCTGGAGTACAGTGGCACGATCTTGGTTCACTGCAACCTCCACCTCCCAGGTTCAAGCAATTCTGCTGCCTCAGCTCCCGATTAGCTGGGATTACAGGTGCGCGCCACCACGCCCAGCTAATTTTTTTGTATTTTTATTAGAGACGAGGTTTCACCATGTTGGCCAGGATGGTCTCGATCTCTTGACCTCGTGATCCACCCGCCTCAGCCTCCCAAAGTGCTGGGATTATAGATGTGAGCCACTATACCTGGCCAGTTTTATTTTTTTTTGATGTGTCTTTGTCTGGTTTTGGTATTAGGGTCATACTGGACTTACAGAATGAGTTTGGAAGTATTCCCTCCTCTTCAATTTTTTGGAATAGTTTGAGTAATATTGGTATTAATTCTTCTTTAAATGTTTTATAGAATTCAGCAGTGAAGCCATTGGGTCCTGGGCTTTTATTTACTGGGAGACTTTTTATTATGGCTTCCATCTGGTTTCTTATAGTTCTATTCCAGTTTTGGATTTCTTCATGGTTCAATCTTGGTAGGTCGTATGTGTCTAGGAATTTATCCATTTCCCCTAGATTTTCCAATTTATTGGCATATAGTTGCTCATAGTAGCCACTAATGATCCTTTGAATTTCTGTGCTATCAGCGTAATATATTCACTTTCACCTCTGATTTTATTTATTTGGGTCTTCTCCCATTTTTTTTTGTTAGTATGACCTAACTAAAGGCTTATCAATTTTGTTTATCCCTTCAAAAATCCAACTTTTTATCCTGTTGGTCTTTTGTATTTTTTTCATTTCAATTTCATTTATTTTTGCTCTAATCTTTATTATTTCTTTTCTTCTACTAATTTAGAGTTTGGTTTGCTCTTGCTTTTCTAGAATAGTTTAGTTATTTATTTGAAGTTTTTTTTTTAATGTAGGCACTTATAAATATAAACTTCCCTGCTTTTGTTGCATTCAGTAGGTATTCTCAGGTTGTGTTTCCTTTAACATTTGTTTCAAGAAATGTTTCAATTTCTTTCTTAATCCCTTCATTGACCCACCATCATTCAGGAGCATATTGTTCAATTTCCATGTGTTCGTATAGTTTCCAAAATTCTTCTTGTTGTTGATTTCTAGTTTTATTCCATTGTGGTCAGAGAAGATGCTTAATACTATTTCAGTTTTTTTTTTGGAATGTTTTAAGACTTGTTGTGTGACCTAACATATGATTTATCCTTGAGAATGAGCCATGTGCTGAAGAGAAGAATGTATATTCTGTAGCCTTTGGATGAAATGTTCTGTAAATATCTACTAGGTGTGTTTTTTCTAGAGTGCAGATTAAGCCCGTATCAATATTTAGATGAGAATATTTGTTTGCTCATTCATTCATTCATTCATGACATTTCAGGCACTCTTCTAGGTGTTGCGGTAAGACAGTAAAGGTTATTCCTGTCAGAGGCTTAATGCTGAGTTACAGAATAAGCAATAAATAATCAAATAAATATGATAATTGCATGTGGGATTAATGTTATGAGAAAAATAAAACATAAAATGTGGTAATATGACAGACAGCTACAGATAGTAGGCAGGAATAGGGACCAGTATAGGTTAAACGAGGGAAGACAGGCCTCTGTGAGGGGGTGACATTTAATCTGAGACCTGAAGAGGAAACAGCTGGTATAGAAGTACTGATGTGGGAATAAATTGGTTTGGCATGTTTCAGGACTAGAAGAAAGACCTGTTTGGCTATATTATAGAGAATAAAATGGAGAAAGGCATGAAATAAGGCTGACATTGTAGACAGGAATCAGACTGCCTACAGGATTTTATAGGCCTAGAAGGAAATCCAATTTTATTTTAATTGTGATAGTAAGCTATTGGAAAGTGACATAGTCTGATTTCTGTTTGAACATGTTCATTTTGGTTACTCTGTAGTGATGGCTTGTAGGACACCAAGAAAATTGTATTGATAAGAAGCTAACTGTTGTAACAAGCAGCCCACATCACAGTGGCTTAATACAACAAAACAATTTACTTCACAGGCCAGTACAGTTGGTAGGGCAAGGCCTTACCCTATGCTGTGTTTTAGGGACTCAAACTTCTTTCAGCGTGTGATGCTGCTGTCTCATTTCAACACATGGCTTGCAAGACTGTTGCAGAATGAAAAAGAGTGAATGGAGGATTAGCAAGGAGTCTGGTAGTGGATGGTAAATGAGCACATACCACTGGCCATAATTAGTCACATGGCTTGAACTGAACTTCAAGGAAATTGGAAAATGGAATTTTACTCCTCTGCGCCACACAGGAAAAAAGCTAGGAGGCTGTTGCAATAGTCCACACAAGAGGCTATAAATGTTTGGGTTATTTGTTAATTGAAGAAATATTTATTGAGCTCCTTATGTGGACTAAACATTCTTCCAGGTGCTGGCAACACAGTAGAAGACAAAATTTCGCCTTCATGGAGCTTATGCTTTATGATAGAGATAAAAAATACAAACAAACAAACTAAACACAATTTAAGATAGCAACTCTCATGAAATAGAAGAAAAACAGAATAAAGTAAGATAGACCGATAGTGAGTACGCTAAAATATATATTGTGTGTCCATATTTAGATTTTCATATTACTGTATCTGTGTATCCATTTACAAAAGTTTAATTTCATTTTATGGGTATAGTGTCTTTATTATAGACCTTTCTAGCATATAGATAGTCTCTGACTTACGATGCTTCAAGATATGATTTTCAGCTTTATGGTGTGAAAGTGATACACATTCAGTAGAAATTTTGAATTTTGATTTCTTTCCAGAGTTACTGATATGCTGTATGATGCTGTCTTGTGATACTGGGCAGGGGCAGTGAGCTACAGCTCCCAGGTAGCCATGTGGTTACAAGGGTAAACAGCCAATATTCTACAGTGGACTGTGTTGCCAGATGATTTTGCCCAACTGTAGGCTAATGTAAGTGTTCTGAGAATGTTTAAGGTATGCTAGGCTAAGCTGTGATGTTCGGTAGGTTAGGTGTAAAATGCATTTTTGACTTAATGATAATGACGGGTTTATTGGGATGTAACACTGTTGTGAATTGAGAAGCATCTGTATGTGTATTAATAAATGCTCGTTTGTACTAGAAAGATAGTTTCAGAAACTTATTTCCATTTAGACAGTAGCTGTCTTAAAAATATCATCTTGCGGAAAAGGCGACACTTTAATTCATGTTGTCCTTTTCTCTATCTTCTGCCATTTTTCAGAATTCTTTTGTACAGGATGCTGAGCCTCTGGGCACTCAGATCATTCTCCAGGGAAATGCTCTGTAGCTCTTCTCTTGAGACTCACCTTCAGACTTACGACACGAAGAGCTCCCCAAATGCCCTGCCTTCTCCAAAGGCATTTCTTACACTACCAAGGACAGTGTTCCTCCTGTGTGCATGTGTTTATGGAGAGGACAAGCAATGCATTTATTATTATAATAAAATTACATGTTATCAATCAGTACTTAAAATTCCATCAAAATTTAATAAATGATTTTGATGAATATTTATGTATTCGTAAGTTTTTACACGTATTCTTCTCCTATCTCTGGTTTTCTTTCATTGTCTTTTAAATATACAGTCATGCATCACTCAACAATGAGGATAGGAGGATATATTCTGAGAAATGTGTCATCAGGAGATTTCGTCTTTGTGTGAACATGATACAGTGTACTTACACACATCTGGATGGTACAGACTACTACGCACCTAGGCTATATGATCTCACCCATTGCTCCTAGGCTACAAACCTGTACAGTATGTACCGTACCGAATGATGTAGGCAATAGTAATACAATGGTAAGTATTTGTGTATCTAAACATAGAAAAGACATAGTAAAAATACGATATTATATTTATTATATTCTTATGGGACCACCATCATGTTCGCAGGCTGGCATTGACCAAAATGTCATTATGTGGCACACGTTTGTGGCTTTATTTCTGGATATCTTTTGGCAGCCCTAAGATTTTCAGTTTTAGTATGTACTAATGATAATTGGAAAAAAAGGGGCTGTTGAAGTTGAAAAGTAAAAAAAGAAGTAAGTGTCTGGGAGAGCAAATATAAGGTTTTTGTAATGAAGCCTTAGAAGACATAAAAATGCTGAAAGGAGGGAACGAAGTTACAGGCCTCAACGCTGTGATTCTGCAGCTGCCTGAAGACAGGGTGTGAAGCTATATTTTGAGGGCTTCACACGTGGAAAAAGCATCAGACTTTGCATAAAGAAGTAGGAGGAGAAAGAAGGGGTTATTATGTTTAATGAAGCTAAATTAATTGCAAAAATATAATTAGAATGTAGCAAAAGGAAATTCTGATAATTTCTAGGTGTACAAAGAATGATAAGTGAAAGTTCATGAAGTGTCCATTGTTCCTCTTTATGCTGCATACACAGTTATTTTGTTGGATGGTGGTGATGATTTATTTCAGAAGATTAAAAAATATATACAAAGGCTTTCATAATTGCATATGTGAGTTCATTCCTCAGTTTTATAGTCCCCAAAACATCTTTCATTTTTCAACTTCCAATTTTTTTTTAACCACAGAAATTCTCAGGACCGTAACTCTTAGGTTTTGAATACCTGCTAATCTATAGAGCTTATTAAAGTAGTTACAAAATTAGACATGACTCGTATTCTAAAAATTAGGTGAAAGCCAGATAGATACATGGAATTAAGAAGCATAGCTGTGTGTATAATGGCAAGTCACATTCCTAGCCAGCCTTAAACTGCTCATGCATTACCCACTGAGTAAATAGTATCAGTTACTTTTTAAGAATTTGGAACAAGAAAAGAAAGGAAGAAGAGACAAATGGTTTATTTTCCTGATTCTGTCACAGTCTCCTAGGCCAATTTTGAATCTGAAGTTCTTTCAAATATCCTCCCCCTTTCCTTCTGCACCCCCCTCTCATCTCCTAATAGTGCTCTGCTGAGGCACCCTGGTGCTGCCTCTGTGTTCCTCACTGGGGATTCTACTGGGGGATGCCTCACTGCACCACAGGGAGTCATAAATGGTGGTCCAGAATTGCCTTCCTCATTTCCTATTCCCCCTTTCTTCTCCCTTCACAAAACTTACTTACATTTGCAAGTCAATGTGAGTAGAAAATAAAGGCTCAACTCTTTCAGAAGGGTTTGCATTTTTGAAAAAGATGTCTGATAACTCAAATGCATGTCTATTTAGTGGAAGTCTAGATCGATAAATTAAATGAGAGAATATATATAAAGCATTGAATATGGTGCCAAGAACTTCCTAAGTGTTCATTCTCATCCTGTTCTTAATGTAACAAAGTGAAAATTAAAAAAATAATTAAAACCAGAGAAAGATATGATGGTACATAGGAGGTGTCATATTTTAGACTGTGTGAATAACATAGAATCACTGTGAAAAAATGACAGCTGGAGAAGGTGGAGCTCAGGGAATTTGAATATAGCAATGATAGATTTCTCAACAAGGCAGCAGTCATAATCTTTGTTTGTTTTTTATTTCCCTTGAAGAAATAGAACTTTGTTTCTTATTTATTTCCTGAAATGATAGAACCAGCTGTTTTTATGATCCTGAGAGAATATTTATTTTTCTGTCACTTTTATACATTCTCCTAGAACATTAGTTAGGAATTCCAGAATCCTGGTATTCTTCAATATTTTACTTTTACCTTGAAGTTTACTACAAGCGTTTAAATTTCTTCCCTTCCTCATTGGAACCCATACAAGTTTAAATTCCACACTCTTTGGCAATCTTTGATAGGCTGAAGTGGAAATGGAAGGAGGCATTCTTTTGAATTGTACATGATTTGGAAATGTCCTGTATTTTTTGTTTTGAAGGCTTTGTTTTCATATACCTATTTTAAAATCTCCGAATACCCAGGCAGAGTATAATATGTAAACGTGCACACAATTTAGGAAAAAAAATGTGAATTGAGGAGAAGCAGTAATATTTATGTTTTAAGATATACACTATATAGGAATTATCGGGGTTTTTTTGGTCATGATTCTATCTTTTGATTTCTTTAGAGGATACTGCAATGTTTCTGAATAAGTTGCATTTTCTTTCTTACAAGTTTCTTTAATGGATCTTAAGATCCTTTAAATGTATTATTAATAAGTAGCACAATTCAATATTTATGTGTACTCCACATTATACAAGTCAGAGTGCACTCGTATATTCAGTTTTATAGGAAACAGTTTTAATTTTTCCACTTCATTTAGCCCCTCTGAATTGCCCATTGCAAGTTTGGCTATTCTATTAAACTTCATTCAGTTTTCTATCACAAATTTCATGCTTTCAAAAACCCTTCCCCCAAAGTCCATCATTTCTCATGCTATACTCTTTCTGCAGACACTCATCAATATTTGAAAGCAGAAATATTATGAATTTTGGCTGTCTGAGCTCTCCAACTTAGGTATCACATCTGGTCCATTTCTAGTTATAATTGTGTCTGACCTTGTGACTCTTCAACAGTCTGTGTAAGGAGAAATCCTATATTAGTTATTAGTTATATTAGTGATTTTTTTCTCATTAATAAAGAGATACCTCCAAGTCACATAATAATTTTTTGTGGACTTTAAAAAAGAGCACTTTCCAGAATGCTGGGTGATCATTGATAACGTTTATAATGAACATCTGGAAGTTAAACTGGTTAAATTTAGAATGTTGTTTAGCAGATTACTATCTTGTTTTTGTGCTTTGGTGTTGATGGTAAAAATGAGAGAACCTACTTTTTTTTGGTATTGTACAAGCTACATTAATTTCTGAACAATAATCTGATTTTTCTGAAATGTTTTTAAAATAGCTATCAGTACATGTTCATTATAGTAAAAGTAGAAAACAGAGAAAAACAAAACTAAGAAAAGTACCAGTTTTCTTTCCAAATAAGTAATAGTTATTAAGGTGTTGCAGTGTAATCTTTCAAAAATTTATGGGGATGTATAAATATTTTTATTTAGAAAATGATAATATTGTAAAGAGCAGTCTTCTTTAGTTCAGAAGTGTATCACTATTTGAATTTGTTGCATAGAATGTTTCCTACGTTTCTAAAATAAGGATCACATCAAAGGTGTCAATTAGGAGCTCATTTAGAGACTGCGTACGTGGTGTTAATATGAGGTTAAAACCAATTACAACTCCATTGTGCTCCATGGTGTCAAAAAAGAAGGCTTACCATCTACAAGGTCCTTAGTGCCCTATGTTGGTAATAGTATCACTGAAGAATTACTAGGGCAATGTATTGAATTAAAGTATTTATTCTGTCTCACTTTGTTTAGCAGAACATGCTCACTAACCTCCTGTAGTCAGTGTAAACAGTCCTATGCATTTCTCTTATTAATATTGAAATTCCTTAGTTCTGAAGAGCGCTTCGTTCACAGACAACATTCTCTATTCCAGTTTAAAGTGGTTTTTATCATTTGCTTAGATTCCACTGATTAAGGAAACTGTGCAACTTCATAAAAGATGAAGATTCTGTCTATCTCTCTTAAAGATGGATTATATGGAAAGCAGAGGAAATGAACATGATCAAGCATATCTCCTGCCTGTAAATCATTTTTCTGAGAGAAGATGAATAACTATAGTCATGTGCCACATGGAATTTCAGTCAATGATGAGCCACATATATGATGGTCTTCACATAATATTGTAGTACCATATGTTTACTGTAACTTTTCTACTGTAGATATGTTTAGATACAAAAATACTTGCCATTGTGTTACAATTGCCTACAGTATTCAGCACAGTAACATGCTGTACAGGTTTTTAGTCTCGGAGTGCTATGGCTTCGGTGTGTAATATGCTGTACTATATAGCCTGGGTTCGCAGTAGGCTGTATCATGTAGGTATGTGTACGTACACGCTATTATGTTCACTCAGTGATGCAATCACTAATGACACATCTCTCAGAACACAACACTGTCATGAAGTGACGCATGACTGTATTTGTAATTATGTTTTTATAGTGGTCAAGTCTGATGCTTATTATGTCATTTCAGTAAATTCATGGTGATGTCACCATGAATTAATTTTATTAATTTTTAAGTGCTGTATGAAAACTTTTCTCTAATTAGCCAAATTAGCTAGTTCTTTTACTAACTGAGAATAGGACTAACAGGCAAAATCTAGTTTTTAAAATTCTAGCTGTATATGATTTTACATGGTTGTGATTAAATATCTCATGACATTACAGATATTGCCCTAGGACAGTGACTGACTAAAATAAACTTAATTTCTACTTGGCATTTACCTTCTAATTGTTTAATATTTCACTGTAATATTCTTCACTAACAGCAGAGTTTCTGAGAGACAGTGCATAGCTCAATGTAGATTAGCTACTTGAATTTGTTGAAATGTTTCTGAAATATTTGGAAACTGAGAAAATAATCATAAGAGATTAAGCATAAAATTAGGAAGTTTATATTACTTTCTAATATATTAGAAATGTATCAATTTAGTAGTTGCATTAGTCTGTTCTCATGCTCCTAATAAAGACCTACCCAAGACTTGGTAATTTATAAAGGAAAAAGGTTTAATTGACTCACAGTTCCACATGACTGTGGAGGCCTCACAACCATGGCAAAAGGCAGAGAAGCAAAGTCATGACTTACATGGCAGCAGGCAAGAGAGCCTGTGCAGGAGAACTCCCATTTATAAAATCATCAGATCTCGTGAGACTTATTAACCACCATGAGATCGGTAAGGGGGAGTCTGCCCCCATGATTCAATGATCTCCACCTGGCCTCACCCTCAACACATGGAGATTATTACAATTCAAGGTGAGATTTAGGTGGGGACGCAGCCAAACAATATCAACAGTGAAATTAGAAATTTTTTTAGACAAAATGATTTTCCTGAAATATAAAATTAACAATTTCTTTACCTGTTTTGATGTTGTACAGTCAGGAAATATTGCCTACTTTGTTTTAATACGTGCAAGGAAAAATCTGACTTTGTCATTAAGATAGATGTGCAGTTTTTAAGATGAATGGAGTTTCAGTTTTCGAGAGACTGCTAATTATTGAGGTCTATAGGAAACTCCAATAGGAATGGTCGTGGAATTTACGATTGATCGCTCACTCCTTCGCTTGCTTGCTCGTGCACTCATTGACTCACTCTTTAAGGTTGTTGAATTTATATTCACCTCTGTGCTCCTGTCCCGAATATTTCCTGAGTACTTTGTAGTCATCAACTCAGTGCAGATTTCACATCCTCAAACCTTGCCTTAAATAAAGTAGGTATGAATGCTTCAGGTTAGATGATTGTTCCTTGTAATCTTGAAGCATGTCTAGAAGAAGAGGACTTCTTAAAGTTAGAATTGGGCCAGGAAAGTCCCATAGTCTTTAAACTTGTAGACAAGATAGGTAAGACCTATTTGAGAACATAATCATTATGTTATTTACTGGGCATACTATATGTTCCGCAAATAACTGAGGTAAGCATTTTTTTTTTTTTTTTCTGAGACAGAGTCTTGCTCTGTCGCCCAGGCTAGAGTGCAGTGGCGCGATCTCGGCTCACTGCAAGCTCCGCCTCCCGGGTTCACGCCATTCTCCTGCCTCAGCTTCTCGAGTACCTGGGACTACAGGCGCCTGCCACCACGCCCAGCTAACTTTTTGTATTTTTAGTAGAGACGGAGTTTCGCCGTGTTAGCCAGGATGGTCTCGATCTCCTGACCTTGTGATTCGCCTGCTTTGGCCTCCCAAAGTGCTGGGATTACAGGCATGAGCCACTGTGTCCAGCCGAGGTAAAAGCATTTCATTAAAGAGGAGATGATGCTCAGAGTGGTAAGGTGTTACTGTTAATGGTTTCCCAGCTAAAGAGTGGCAGAACTGGAATCAAACCTAGGTTGAACTGAGTCCAAAGACTGTGCTTCCGTGCTACTTTCCATTTGTGGAGTGAGGAAGTATGCAAATTGGAATAGTAAATGCCTGGGAGATAAGGATGCATATTATCACAATAAAACAGGCTTCCTCTTTGGAAGCTAGGCTGACTATGAATGTGCTTGCACCATCATAGGTATTGTTAGATAAAAGCATGGGTTTGTATTTATGTGTGAAGAAGACCTTTAGAAACCTAAGACCTGGTTCATGAGTCGATGATGACTCCATTCTGAGGCAGTGTCAGATGCCATAATGTGACAGATTGACGCGCAGATTGTGTTACACTATAGAAAATGTGTCCTAATTTGTTGTGAATTTTGTGTGAAAATACGTCCTAACTCATTTCTGTAAAGTGTCTTTAGACTTGACAGATAATACAGGCACCGATGCCTTGAAAATGTTACTGTGAAGAAGTGTTTCTTCAGACTTTTCATCTACCAGAAGATTTACTATTCTAATCATGCAATTGCACAATAGAAAAATCTGCTACAGGAGAATGGCGTGAACCCAGGAGACGGAGCTTGCAATGAGCAGAGATCGCGCCACTGCACTCCAGCCTGGACGATAGAGCGAGACTCTGTCTCAAAAAAAAAAAAAAAAAGGAAAAATCTGCTACAGAGATGGAAAGAACTCTTTAGACAAAGACAAGCTATTTTTCTAAAATTGTGGGATGGAGACCAAGACAGGTCAAAAAAGAAGTTGACTCACTGGTTCACCTTCCAGTAATCGCATCGTCAGCATCTAGCTCTGCCGTGCAGTCTGAGAACACAATTCATCTTGTTGATGCTATTCCTGCTCTTAAACTTGTGCTTGTGCTTTGAGATGAGACTTACTGGTCAGATAGCAATTCAGTTAAATGAATTCAATTTGTTACTCACTCTACAAGCTTTACCTAATTTCATTCTCCACAGGGAGAGACTTCTGGTGGGGATACTTTTGCAGCTTCTCCAAGATGTTTGGCAGGAGAAATTTCCATCCATAGACTGAGGAAAAAGGTCAACAGGACAATGGTCAGTTATGTTCAGAGGAGATTAATGGCTGTGTACTTGATTTCCTGGGGAACAAATTCCATCAGAGTGCATAGCAAGATTAGAGGGAGAGCGGAGCCTGTCTTTTCCTCTGTATACCTGGAGTAAGAATTTAGACATCATGTCTCTTCTTCAATAAAGATTGATTTTCCAGTAACTCATTGAAATTCTCTGTATTGATTAACTTAGAACCTACCTGCCCAGAATGCTTAGTTTTAGTTTTATTTCAAATAATTAAAGATTGGAACCAGAGGAATAAATTGCTTTTGTTAATGCAACAGAACTTTTAGAAGCACAGGCAGTTTCCTGTATATTATTAGTGTCTGCCACTAATAAAAATAAATGTGATAAAACTTTTAATTTCTTTATTTGCCTGCTTCACCCTGGTTTAGGGTCTTAGTATATCAGCAGTCAAATTGGATTTAATTGAACTGTTACTTTACTGGAAGGATTCCTGTAGAAAATAGCAAATGGATATGTGGATTTTGATTGCAGATTTTTCTTTTTCCTAAATATGTATTACATTCTTGCCTTAAATTCCCTAACTGGGTGCCTAGGTGCCCCAAGACACTGAAGTAAAGGGGCACCTCAGGATATTTTGAATCATTGAAGGAAACCACAGTATTCAACATCTGTTGGATATTGTATCGACTACTAAAGGTCGTTCACATTTCCAACTTTAGATTGCACTATATTCTTCTTAATTATGTTATCTCACTGAAGATCAGAGGTTCCAGTGATAAAAAACAAGCACAAGCACCTCAGAAAAATCAAGGTGGGGCAGCAAATGAAGGTGGCAGAGTCTCATCTAATTCCAAAGTTTGAGAAGCTCTAATGCCCATGAAGTGCATACCTCACATTGGTCACTGTGAAAATACAATTTTTCTTTCAAGTTATATGTGTTATTTTTCAAATATTTACTTAGTTTTTAGGACATAAATGTTGTTTGGACCTAATCTTAATGAAAAGGTTAGATAATTCTTTTGGCCTATGAAGGGTGCTGAACCAATAAGTTTGGGGTCCTCTGATCTATGCCAACAATGTAGTGGTAGATGAAATCAAAATGGTTTTGAGGCATGACTCTTTATTGACTATTTTTAGCATCACTTTTCCTCATAAAATTACAGCATTCATTTTAATATTCTTGTCAAAGACAAAATTGGTAAATTATATGAAAAATTTATTTAAATATTGTTCATTATGAAGAGTGATGCAATGTTGAGCATGTAATAGGAACTCCAAATATTTGTGGAATTAATGAACAAAAGTGTGTGAATTATATTTAATCACAGAATAATTATTCCAAATTATCAAACTCTTTTCAGTTGTTATTAGACTGGCTGACTTAATCAGAACATCCCAAAGAATTGGGGCCATTTTACAAATAACTGAGTTAAAACAAACAAACACACTCCTATGTTCTCCATTATATCCTAGCATGTCGTTTTGATGCTGGAGAAACAGATGCCTCACGTATGGCTTTACCTTATGCCAAGAGAGATACAACCTTCTTTCTGTTTGGGAAAGTGCTAATTCCATCTTCTCCCATCAAAGCAGGAACAGTGTGAAAATATTTACTAAAAATAAAAATTAATGCATGTGAGGGATCAAAATGCAAATTACTTGAAAAGATGTAAAATAATAGGGACAGTCTTCCTTCCTAGACCCTGTAGCCCTCAACCTGAAATAGGCCCTATTACTAATGTTTTGTGTATTATGGCAGACAGACTGTGTGATGGCCCCGGTGATTTCCACCTCCTCCATGCAAGCCTCAGTGTAATCCTCTTCCTTTGAGTGTGGGCAGCATCTGTGACTTGCTTCTAAGTAATAAGAGAAGGTCAAGGTGAGGGAATGCCACTTTGGTGGTAACATTACATAAGATTGTAACTTTGGTCTTGCTGCCAGGCTCTCTCAGTAGAACTCCCCTTGCTGGCTTTGATGAAGTAAGCTGCCATTCAGATGTGGAGAGGTCCATGTGGAAGAAATTGAGAGTAACCTCTTGCCAAAAGTCATCAAGGAATGGTGGCCCTGATTCCAAAGACCTGTAGAGAATTGAATCCTGCCAACATTTGTTTGAACTTGGGAATGGAACCTTGCCCAATGGAGCTGCAGATGAGATCCCAGCTCTGACTGACAGCATGATTGTAGCCTTGTGAGAGACACTGAAGCAAAGGACCTAGCTCAGCCAGTTCAGGATTCCTGACCCACAGAAATTGTGAACTAACAAATGAATGTAATTTAGAACTAGTAAGCTTGTGCTAATACTGTTAGACAGCAGAAAATAACTAATACATGTGTCCTTCCAGGAATATTCACAAATGGAATCACATTATGTATACTCTTTGGCAATTTGCCCTTTTTTCTCTTTGAAGAGATTTATTTTAACTTAGATAGAAGGAAAGAGCAAAAAAG
This sequence comes from Symphalangus syndactylus, assembly GCF_028878055.3. Lineage (NCBI taxonomy): Eukaryota > Metazoa > Chordata > Mammalia > Primates > Hylobatidae > Symphalangus > Symphalangus syndactylus. The sequence goes on from NC_072436.2 coordinate 87,545,733, forward strand.
TTCATAGGAAATACTCTATTTTCCTGTTCTTCTGAATATTTCTGGACAAGAATGTTACTAACTTTTGGTACATGGAGGGAATGAGCGTTTACTTTTCTCTGTGATTATTCATACAGTAGTCTTCTCTAAAGTCTCAAACATTCCATATTTTTTCTTGCTATAAGCCATATCCTCTGACTGGAACATGTCCACCCATACCTCAGTTTTTGGTCATCTGTGCAACTGATGTTTTTTCTTGAGATCTCAGGCCAATCATCGCCACTCCTGAGAAGCCCTCCCTGATCTCCTTGATGAGGTCACGTTACTTTTTGATAGTAGCCATTCTAACAGGTGTGAGGTGATATCTCATTGTGGTTTTAAATTTTATTTCTCCAATGATTAGTGATGTTGAGCATTTTTTATGTGCCTGTTGGCCATTCGTACATCCTTTTTTTTTGAGACAGAGTTTTGCTCGTGTTGCCTAGGCTGAATTGGCATGATCTTGGTTCACTGCAACCTCCACCTCCTGGGTTAAAGCGATTCTCCAGTCTCAGCCTCCCAAGTAGCTGGGAATATAGGTGTGTGGCACCACATCCAGCTAATTTTGTATTTTTAGTAGAGACAGAGTTTCATCATGTTGGTCAGGCTGATCTCGAACTCCTCACCTCAGGTGATCCACCCACCTTGGCTTCCCAAATTGCTGGGATTACAGGTGTGAGCCACTGTGCCTGGTCTGTATGTCTTATTTTGAGAAATGGCTATTCAAATACTTTACCCATTTAAAAAAAAATCGTATTATTTGTTTTATTGCTGTTGAGTTTCTTTTATATTTGAGATATTAACTCCCTATCAAATATATGGTTTGCAAGTATTTTCTCCCATTTTGTAGGTTCTGTTTTCACTCTGTTAATGGTTTCTTTACGTGCGCAGAAGCTTTTTAGTTTGATATAATTCCATTTGTCTACTTTTGTTTTTGTCCCTTTTCTTTTTGGGGTCATATCTTAAAAAAAAAAAAATCATTGCCTGATCAATGTCATGGAGCTTTTCTAAAGATCACTATTAAATTAGTTCCAGGATGGTTTTAGTTTCCAGTATCCAGAAATCTGTACATGTTTGCAGAGCAGATAGTGCTCATATTTGTGTGTGCTGATGTTTACCTCTTCTTCCACTGCAGTAGAGGTGAGGAGGTGTTTCCAATGACATCAGGGAATAAGCACAACTAACCTTAACTTGTCTGTTTCCCTTTCTTTACTCTAGTCCGCCATAACTCACCTACCTTCTTATAAGTTACAGAATGGAGAAAATGTTTATATTAGAAAATGTTTATTTTACAAAATATTTATATTACTTTAGTTATTATACAGAAACAAATAATCTAAATGCTCAGTGGTTGATCTAATAAAGGTTTATTTTTCATTTGCAGTCCATGTTTCCACAGGGCTGTTAGGGCACTGAGTCTTGCATTGTCCCTTAGGGACCCAGCCATCACCACCTTCTGGCTCCCCATCTGAATCACTCAGCCTCCTTAGTTTTTCAGTTACCATGATGGGGGAAAGAGAGGGCTGTGGGATTTCATATGGGTTTTTTATTGCCTTAGACTAGAAGCAGCATATATCAATGTCACTTCCACTTCACTGGTAAGAAATGATTGTGTAACTTCACCTAATTGCAAGGAGACTAGGAAATACAGGGGACAATGGAGATCAAATGGAATATTTGGTAAGTATGTCTGCCATGAAGTTCTCTTCCTAACCATCAACAGCAAAGGGATGTTTTTAAGGATATGGCTGAAGTAGATGGTGATATACGTAGAAACTGGAGCATAACTAAGTTCAATGCTAAGTGGGGACATTGTGCTTTTATAACATTTGGAGATTTTGTTAAAGATGTAGAAGATTGATTGTGAGCTTTCAGATTTAAAGTCTGATATAGTTTGGATATTTGTCCCTCCAAATCTCATGCTGAAATGTAATCACCGATGTTAGAGGCGGGGCCTGGTGGGAGGTGTTTTGGTCATGGGTGTGATGCCTCATGTCTAAGTGCTGTCCTAATGATAGTGAGTGAGTTCTTGGGAGATCTGTTTGTCTACAAGTGTGGTACCTCCCCCCACAATCTCTCTCTTGCTCCTGCTCAAGCCATGTAATGTGCCTACTCCTGCTTTGCCTTCTGCCATGAGTAAGATCTCTGAGGCCACCCTGAAAGCCAAGCAGATGCCCATACCATGCTTCCTTTACAGCCTGCAGAACCACAAGCCAATTAAACTTCTTTTCCTTATAAATAACCCAGCCTCAGGTATTTCTCTGTAGTAATGCAAGAATGGCCTAACATAAATTCCTAGAAATTGAGTTGTTATAAAACACTAGGGAAAAGAGGTATCATCTTTTATATTAATACCCTTGCATTTTTCTTGTCTTTGGATGAGACTATATATTTTATTTTGATCCACTCATAATGTAAATGAGTGTTAAGATCTCATTAATACTTCTGTTCATCTTATTTCTTTAAGTTTAAATCACCCACTTCAAGTATTAGTGTATAATTTTATCCATACAGCTACTGGCCATTACTGCTGTGATTAATTCATTCTTCAGATTGTGGAATAATTATTAATTCATAATTACTACCTTTCAAAGGTTTCTATCGATCACTTTTAAGTCACGGGTTGAAGGCTCCTTAAGAAAACTAAAGGCCACTGGTGTCAAGTGACTCTCCAGTGTTTAATACTTTTACTATTGAACAACAGATACTCCTAGTTATTAATGGATCAGGACTGGAGGATGCAGACATAAGTAAAGAGTGGTCCTGACACATGAGGATTTTAGTTTATGTTAGTGGATCGCAAACCTTGCTGTTTATGATAATTCCTTGGACTGCTTGTTATAAATGTAGTATCTCAGATTACCTGCAAGGATTTGGATTCAGTGAGTCCAGGGTCTACGTTTTAGCAAATACATCCCACATGACTATGATGTAGGTGACCTACAGGCAACATTTGGCTAAATGCTGGCTTACTGGATCACATGAAGTATCAGTGTAGTGAGAGACCCTTATCCCCATGCCCCATCAATTTCCCTTGCTCCGTCATTTATTCTTATCAGAGGAATGACCTAGTTACTATCCCCTTTCTCTATTTTTAAAATCTGCTTCCTTGCAGAGTCAGTGTTTGTGTCTGCTATATGCCTTGTGGTAAGAAGCCTATCTCTGTGGGATACCTTGAGGCTGTCCAGCTGTGCCAGAGCCTTATGAGTAAATATATTCATTCCATGTAGGGTATTAATAGACCTATATGACTCTGCATATCTCATCAGTGATTCTCAGCTTGAAGATATTTTGGCCACCCATTTCTCCCTAGGGGTACATTTGGCAATGCCCGGAGATATTATTACATTTGAGGGTAGGAGAGGGTGCTATCGGCAACTAGTGGGTAGAGGCCAGGAATGCTGCTAAACATCCTACAGTATACATGACAGCAACTACTCCCCTAACAGAGAATTTTTTCTGCCCAATATGTCAGTAGTACCAAGGTGGAGAAACCCTGATCTGAACACTATTCTTCCTGTACGTTCATAAAAAGGTAACATTTCTATCTCTAGTTGTTTGGCTCCTGAGTTTGTCTCTGGTTAGCTGCAGATTTAGGTAGGGAAAGAATGGCACTATGTAATGGGCCCCCTAAAAGTCCATCAAGAAGGAGTGGGCAGAAGATAGGAGAGAAAGCAGAGGACACCATGAAAACCAGGAAGATCATGTTCTAAAGAGGGCAAAGCCATGAGAGTCACCTGCTTCAGAGAGGTCTAGTGAGGGAGGAACTTAAATATGTATTTAGGACTTAACATCATGACTTCAATCATCTCCTTTATCAGAGGTACTTGGATGACAGAATGGAGCAGATTGCCTTGAGGAGTGACTGAGTGGTAAGGAGATGGAGATAGTCAGTGCTGGATTCTCTCTCTCTGGCTCTTGAGGGGAAGCAAGAGAAAGGATGACAACTAGAGGGAAGCACAGGAACTGACAACATTAAACATGTTTGTGTAATAAATAGGCTAATAGAGAAGGGATATTTGAAGACCAGATAAAAAAGAGAAATCGTCTGGTGTGAAGTTGCTGAAAAGGTCAGAGAAAGATGAAACTCAGAACATGGTTAGAAGAATCTTCTTTGTTCAGAAGAAGTGATGATGACTATGACGATGTTGGAGAAAGTAAACAAATGGAAATACATTTGTAAAACATGGGCTTGGTTGTGGTCAGGGGAGGAGGGAGATGGAGCAAGTCTTCCTTGATGGTCTCTTTTCTTGTTTGCTGAACTGAAAGGTGGTGCCATCTTCTGAGACTTCAGAGAGAAGTGGTACAGTAGGGAGCCCAAAGGGGACAGTAAAAATTTCAAATGGAAATCAAGTGGGAGAAGGAACCAATTAGAGGCCATGGCATCAGCTTTTTTTTTTTTTTTTTTTTTTTTTTTTAAACTAGTTTAGAGCTTGGAAGGGAGGTGAATCTACTCACTTCTATTCTACAACAAACTCAAACTGTACATTCCAGGCTGTCACAGTCTGTTGCCCCCAGGAATTGTACTCCTGGTTGTCAGGGCAGGGGGAGACTAATGGGATGGGATAACAATACTGTCACATTCCTGCTTCTTCCTTGCCTCCCATGACCAAATTTCTGGATATATAATCTGGGGAGTCTGACGTTTGTCCGGAAACTTAACAACTCTCACATATGATGTGAATTTGCCCTGCTGCCCTCCCATAGCTGGTACCTTAGCAGAAAACCCATTTCATGTCTAGGAATTGGACCCTGGCAAACAGTATCTGTTGTGTCAGTGATTCAGAAAGTATGATTACTACATGTGATCTTGTTTGCATCCTACCTTGTTTGAATTTCAATGAGTACTTTCATGGCCCATAGAGACAACAGGATGAAACATTTGAAATAGATGTCATACTGGGATACCCAGGAAAAGGCAGCCCTAAAGGCAACCACCTGCTTCACCTCCTTGCAAGTGTATCTTCTGAATACTTTGCTTCATTGATTTGAGTTTCCGAAATGCTCATGATACTCATCTCTATCCAGAATGCTAGTACAAAGGGAGCTTGAATGTTTTCATTTGCATCTCTAAACTCTTGCAAAGGTTGTAAAGTTATTTTACCCACTGGTAAATGTAATAAACAGTGATATTCAGATAGTGCACATTTAAGTTTGCCTTTCCTCTCTACATAAAAGTGCATGCTAATGGCCGCTGGGTAATTAAAATTAAACCACATTCAATAGATAAACAAATTAAAGCAGAGCAAATTGTGTGCATGCTTCTCTAAACAGCACTCACATTATCAGACAGAGAAACCCGAATTATTCAAGGATATTGCAAGAGCTATTGATTTTTTTAAGATAAGAAAGTGTCTTCAGTATCAATAGGTAGTATTTGTTTATAAACTAATTTTTTTGTAATACTGCAGAGATGAAAAAGGAAATTGGATCAAAGCTAGTCAAACCCTACACACTAACCAGGACTTACCAACCTTATCATGATTGCAAGTATTTTTTTTTTAACGTTTACTTTTAATTACAAGTTAATACATGCGTTTACTTCCTTTGTAAAATATTACAACATTTCTGATGAACCTCAAATATCCATCTGTTCTTCAAAGGTAACACTTGTTAGTTGTTTGATGTAGACACTTCCAGATGGTTTTTAATGCATTTTAAACACGTATATAATATGTATATATGTGTATGTGTATATATGTGGATATACACACACACACACACACACACACATACACACATACACACCCATACATGTTTTACAGTGTTATATTGTGGGGTTTTTGTTTGCTTATTTTTTGGGGGGATTTCAACATAAATGGAATCATTTTACAAGTGCCTGCCTCTAACATGGGTTTATTATTCAATACTATGTCTTACATATTTCTGATACTGGTACTTTCAAATCTACCTCAATATTTTCCCTATTTCATTTTCTTTTTCTCTTAGTATATTTGTATTAAAGCAACAAATTTCCTTGATTAAAATTCCAGAAAAAATAAAATCTTATAACAAAATGCCATGGAGTTTTCTGTGCCATGGCTACCAGCTCCATTCCCATGACTCAAAGGCAACCCTTCTGAGTAGTTGCCTGTGGTTATTATCTCCAGATATTTAAATAATATGTATACCCATATAATTATTAATGAGTTATTAATGTCGGATACTATTGACTTCCTGCTTGATGGAACATGATTACCCTTGCTGACACCATTGCTGCCTTTCCTCCCAATCTTTCCCCAATATGATCCTAACATTCCATTAAGTTTCTCTCTTGGCTGTGTTTGTAAATATAATTTAAGTAATTAAACCTCTTCTTGTCTCATCAACTATATATATTATTTCTGGACTCTTTGTAAACTTTGTATGATGGTGATGTGCCCCTCTTTTTAGCTTTCCTTTCCACCCTTCTTTTTAACTTTTAAGTTCAGGGGTCCATGTGCAGGTTTGTTATATTGGTAAACTTGCAACATGGAGGTTTGTTGTGCAGATTATTTTATCACCCTGGTATTAAGCCTGGTACCCATTAGTTGTTTTTCCTGATCTTCTCTCCCTCCTCTGACATAACACTCTCCAAAAGGCCCTAGTGTGTGTTGTTCTCCTCTATGTGTCCATGTGTTCTCATCATTTAACTCCCACTTAAAAGTGAGAACATGTGGTATTTGGTTTTCTATTCCTGTGTTAGTTTGCTAAGGATAGTGGCTTCACTCCATCCATGTGTCTGCAAAAGAGATGATCTTGTTCTTTTTCTATGGCTGCATAGTATTCTGTGGTATATATGTACCACGTTTTCTTAATCCAGTCTATTATTGATAGACATTTAGGTTGATTCTATTAGCATGCACATTTAAGCCATTAGCGTGCACATTTAGGTTGATTCTTCCCCATTGTGAATAGTGATGCAATAAACATATGCATGCATGTGTGTTTATAATAGAATGATTTGTATTCCTTTGGATACATACCCAGTAATGGAATTTATGTCTTTAGGTCTTTGAGGAATCACCACACTGTCTTTCACAATGGTTGAACTGATTTACACTCACACCAACAGTGTATAAGCATTCCTTTTCTTCACAACCACGACAGCATCTGTTATTTTTTGACTTTTTAATAGTAGCCATCCTGACTGGTGTTAGATCATACCTCATTGTGGTTTTGATTTGCATTTCTCTAATGATCAGTGATGTTCAGCTTTTTTCCATGTGATTTTTGGCCACATGTTTGTCTTTTTTTTTTTTTTTTTTTTTTTTTTTTTTTTTTTTTTTTTTTGAGACAGAGTCTCGCTCTGTCGCCCGGGCTGGAGTGCAGTGGCGCAATCTCGGCTCACTGCAAGCTCCGCCTCCCGGGTTCACGCCAAGTTTGTCTTCTTTTAAAAAGTGTTCATGTCCTTTGCCTACTTTTTTATGGGATCGTTTGTTTTATTCTTTGTAAATTTAATTTCCTTATAGATGCTGGATCTCAGACCTTTGTCAGATGCATGGTTTGCAAAAGTTTCTCCCACACTGTACGTTGTCTGTTTACTCTGTTGATAGTTTCTTTTGTTGTGCAGAAGCTCTTTAATTAGATACCACTTGTCAATTTTTGCTTTTTTGGCAATTGCTATTGGTGTCTTCATCATGAAATCTTTGCCTATGCCTATGTCCAGAATGGTATTGCCTAGGTTGTCTTCCAGAGTTTTTATAGTTTTGGGTCTTACGTTTAAGTCTTTAATCCATCTTGAGTTAATTTTTGCATATGGTGTAAGGAAGGGGTCCAGTTTCAATTTTCTGCATATGGTTAGCTAGTTCTTTCAGTACCATTTGTTGAATAGGGAGTACTTTCCCCATTGCTTGTTTTTCTCAGCTTTGTTGAAGATCAGATAGTTGTAGGTGTGCAGTCTTATTTCCAGGTTCTCTGTTCTGTTCTATTGTTCTGTGTGTCTGTTCTTGTACCAGTACCACGCTGTTTTGGCTACTGTTGCCCTGTATTATAGTTTGAAGTCAGGTAGCGTGATGCCTATGGTTTTGTCCTTTTTGCTTAGGATTGCCCTGGCTATTTGTGCTCTTTTTTTGGATCCATATGAATTTTAAAACAGTTTTTTTTTTTTCTAGACCTGTGAAGAGTGTTAATGGTAGTATAATGGGAATACCATGAATCTATGAATTGCTTTGGGAGGTATGGCCATTTTCACAATATTGATTCTTCTTATCCATGAGCATGAAATATTTTTCTATTTGTGTCGTCTCTAATTTCTTTGAGCAGTGTTTTGTGTTCTCCTTGTATAGACCTTTCACCACCCTAGTTAACTATATTCCTAGATATTTTATTCTTTTTGTGGCTGTTGTAAATGGAAGTTTTGTTCATGATTTGGCTCTTGGCTTGACTGTTGGTATGTAGGAATGCTAGTAATTTTTGCACACTGATTTTGTGTCTTGAGCCTTTGCTGAAGTTATCAGCTTAAGAAGCTTTTGGGCTAGGTCGATAGGGTTTTCTAGATATAGGATCATGTCATCTGCAGAGAGGGATAGCCTGACTTCCTCTCTACCTATTTGAATATGCTTTATTTCTTTCTCTTGCCTGATTGCCCAGGCCAGAACTTCCAATAATATGTTGAATAGGAGTGGAAAGAGAGGGCATTCTTGTCTTGTGCCAGTTTTCAAGGTGAATGTTTCCAGCTTTTGCCCATTCAGTATGATGTTGACTGTGGGTTTGTCATAGATGGCTCTTATTATTTTGAGGTATGTTCCTTCCATACCAAGTTTATTGAGAGTTTTTAACATGGATGAATGTTGAATTTTATCAAAAGCCTTTTTCTGCTTCTATTGAGATAATCATGTGATGTTTGTCTTTAGTTCTGTTTACATGATGATCACATTTATTGATTTGTATATGTTGAACTAACCTTGCATCCTCGGGATGAAGCCTACTTGATTGTGGGGGATAAGCTTTGTGATGTGCTGCTGGATTCAGTTTGCCAACATTTGTTGAGGATTTTTGCATTGATGTTCAAGGATATTGGCCTGAACTTTTCATTTATGTTGTATCTCTGCCAGGTTTTGGTATCAGGATGATGCTGGCCTCATAGAATAAGTTAGGGAGCATTCCTTCTTTTCAGTTTTTTGGAATAGTCTTAGCAGGAATTGGTACCAGCTCTTCTTTGTACATCTGGTAGAATTCAGTTGTGAATTCTTCTGGTCCTGGGCATTTTTTCATTGATAGGCTATTTATTGCCTTAATTTCAGAACTCGTTATTGGTCTGCTCAATTTCTTCCTAGTTCAATCTTGGGAGGATATATGTGCCCAAGAATTGATCTATTTCTTCTAGATTTTCTAGTTTATGTGTATAGAGGTGTTCACAATATTCTGATGGTTGTTTGTATTTCTGTGGGGTAAGTGGTAATATCCCCCTTATCATTTCTGATGGTGTTTATTTGAATCTTCTCTCTTTTCTTTGTTACTTTAGCTAGCGGTCTATTTTATTAATGTTTTCAGCAAATAAGTTTCTGTCATTATCGATCTTTTGAATGATTTTAATTTCTCTGTCTCCTTCAGTTCAGATCTGATCTTGGTTATTTCTTTTCTTCTGCTAAGCTTTGGGATTTATTTGCTCTTGGTTCTCTAGTTCTTCTAGTAGCAATGTTAGGTTGTTTACTTGAGATCTTTCTAACTTTTTGATGTGGGCATTTAGTGCTACAAATTTTTCTCTTAATACTGCCTTCCCTGTGTTTCAGAGATTGTGGTACATTGTATCTTTGTTCTTACTAGTTTCAAAGAACTTCTTGAGTTCTGCCTTAATTTCATCATTTACCAAAAAGTCATTCAGGAGAAAGTTATTTGATTTCCATGCAATTTTATGGTTTTGAGTGGATTACTTAGTCTTGATTTCTAATTTGATTGGGCTGTGGTCTTAGAGACTGTTTTTTATAATTCCAGTTCTTTTGCATTTGCTGAGGAGTGTTTTACTTCTGATTTTGTGATCAATTTTAGAGTAAGTGCCATGTGGCAATGAGAAGAATGTATATTCTGTTGGTTTGGGGTCAAGAGTTTTATAGATATGTATCAGGTCAATTTGATCCAGTGCTGAGTTCATGTCCTGAGTATCTTTGCTAATTTTCTGTCTTGATGATCTGTCCAATATTGTCAGTGGGGTGTGAAAGTCTCCCACTCTTATTGTGTGGGAGTCTAAGTCTGTTTGAGGGTCTCTAAGAACTTGCTTTATGAATCTGGGTGCTCCTGTGTTGGGTGCATATATATTTAGGATCATTAGATCTTCTTGTTGAACTGAACCCTTTATTATTAAGCAATGCCTTTCTCTGTCTTTTTACATCTTTATTGGTTTGAAATCTGTTTTGTCAGATGTGTTGCAACCCCTGCCTTTTTCTGTTTTCCATTTGCTTGGTAGGTTTTTCTTCATTGCTTTATTTTGAGTTTATGTGTGTCATTGCATGTAAGACGGGTCTTTTGAAGCCAGCATACCAATGGGTCTTGGTTCTGTATCCAACTTGCCACTCTGTATCTTTTAATTGGGGGCATTTATCCCATTTACATTTAAGGTTAGTATTGATATGTGTGGATTTCATCCTGTCCTCATGATATCAGCTGGTTATTTTGCAGACTTGTTTATGTGGTCGCTTCATAGTGTCACTGGTCTGTATACTTCAGTGTGTTTTTGTAGTGGCAGCAATCATCTTTTCTTTCCATATTTAGTGCTTCTATCAGGAGCTCTTGTAAGGCACATCTGGTGGTAATGAATTCTCTCAGCATTTACTTCTTTGAAAAGGATCTTATTTTTCCTTCACTTATGAGGCTTAGTTTGGCCAGATAAGAAATTCTAGGTCGGAATTTTTTTTCTTTAAGGATGTTGAATATTCACCTCCAATCTCTTCTGGCTTGCAGGGTTTCTGCTGCAAGGTCTGCTGTTAGTCTGATAGGCTTTCCTTTGTAGGTGACCTGGCCTTTCTCTCTAGCTGCCCTTAACATTGTTTCTTCCATTTTGACCTTGGCAAATCTTATGGTTGTGTGTCTTGGGGATGATCTTCTTGTGTGGGGATGATGAGCTTCTCATGGAGTATCTTACTGGGGTTCCCTGCATTTCCTGAATGTTATCCTGTTTAGCTACGTTAGGGAAGTTCTGATGAGTAACGTCCTGAAACATGTTTTCCAAATTGTTTCCACTCTCCCCATCTCTTTCAGGTACACCAATGAGTCATAGATTCAGTTTCTTTACATAATCCCATATTTCTCAGTGATTTTGTTCTTTCCTTTGCATTCCTTTTTCTCTCTTCTGGTCTGCCTTTCTTATTTCAGAAAGACAGCCTTTAAGCTCTGAGATTCTTTTCTCTGCTTGGTCTGTTCTGCTGCTAATACTTGTGATTGCATTGTGAAGTTCTTGTAGTGTGTTTTTCAGCTCTGTCAGGTCACTTACATTCTTCCTTATACTGGCTATTTTGTCTCTCAGCTCCTGTAATGTTCTATCATAATTTTTAGCTTCCTTGCATTGGGTTATGATGTACTCCTTTAGCTTAGTGAAGTTTGTTCTTGTCCATATTCTGAATTCTATTTCTGTCACTTCAGCCATTTCAGCCTCAGCCTCGTGCTAAACACTTGATGGAGAGGTGATGCGGTATTTGGAAGAAAGAGGGCACTCTGGCTTTTTGAGTTTTCAGCATTCTTGTGCAGATTCTTTCTCACTTTTGCATATTTGTGGGCTTATCTACTTTCAATCTTTGAGGTTGCTGAGCTTTGAATTTATTTTGTTTCCTTTTAACAGGCTGGCCACTTTTGTGTAGGGCTACTGTGGTTTGCTGGGGGTGCATTGCAGTCTCTAGTTGCCTCAGATTTTCCAGTACCTGGAGGTATCACCAGTGAGGTCTGTGAAACAGCCTGCCCCTTCCTCTGAGAGCTCCATCTCAGGAGATAATGATCTGTTGCCAGCTTGAAGGCAACTGTATGAAGTTGGAGACCCTGCTTGGGATGTCTCACCCAGTCATGAGGAATGAGATTGGGGACCCTTTAAAAATGCAGTCTGTCAACGCTTTTGTAGAGCAGCTGTGCTGTGCTGGGGTACTGCTTTTACCCTGGTTGGCTTGGGCTCTCCAAAGCCCAAAGGCTGGAAGGGCTATGTCACCCTAATGGCAAATATGGTGGCCTGCCCCTCTATCTGGGAGCTGTGTTTTAGGAAGTTTTCAAATCTCTGTTGGCCAGAGAATACCGGCAGGGGTGGCTGGAGGCCCCAGTTGGGAGGTCCTGCCCAGTGAGGAGGAATGGATTGGGGACCCACTTAAAGAAGCAGTCTGGCTATGTTTTGGTAGAGCAGTTGTGCTATGCTGGGGCATCCCTTTCACCCCTGGTTGGTTTGGACTCTCCAAAGCCTGTGGGCTGAAGCATCTGAGTTGCCCAAACAGCAAAGATGGTGGTCCACACCTCCCCCTGAGAACTCTGTCCCAGGGAGAATTCAGGTATCTGTCAGCTGGAGAACACCAGTGGCCTTTCCACTCTTCCAATTTATTTTATTATAATCCATACCCTTTAAAATGTTAAGTTGGAATATGTGCTTCATTTACAAGCTGAATCTAAACATGGAAAAATCAACACATGGCATTTACATTATTATGACTACACAGACATTCTGTATACAAAGTATATTATCTATACTTTTAAAATGTAACTTTCAGTTTTTGTTTCTTATTGTTCTTGTTTTCTTACATTATTTGCCTTTATATTCTACATATATATATATATATATATATATTCTTAAAAAACTCCTTTCAATAAAATATTTTTGGATTCTTCTTTCCCAGAGATTTTCTGCTCAGGGCCATCCATTCTGTTGTTCCAGTAAGAACTGTTGTTCTCCAGGCCTGTCACCCAGCTTTTATCCTGGGACACTTTACTGCTTCTGTAGAATCTTTCTTTTATTTCTTATTCCCATATACTTTTGCTCCAGGATATGTTCAAGTAACTTACTAAGAAATGGTATGTGAAGGGTAAATTTTCTGGACATGCACAAAAATATATTTATCCTCAAATTTAATTGTTAATGTGTTTGCATAAAAATTCAAGTTTGAAAATTATTTTCCCTTGCAATAATGAAGGCATGTTGTATTCTGTTCCGAGCAATCTAAAGACAATCAGCTTATTTCAATGTCAGTGACCTTTTTTTTTAAAAGAAAAAAACCCTACTTGAAAGCTTTTAGCATCTTTATTCTTGGTATTGTAAAACTTTACAGATATTTGCCTGAGTACAGGTCTTTTTCATTTAATATGGGCCCTTCAAATTTGGAGTCTTATGGAAATTTTCTTGTATTATTTCCTAGAGAATTTTTCTTTCATTTGTCTCTGTTATCTTTTGTTTTCTAAAATTGCTGTTAGATTGGAATGTCTGATGTTTGAGATATATGAATTAAGTGTTCCTTTTTTTTTTTTCATTTCTCTGCCTTTAATTCTCCTTCTTGGGATATATCTTGATTTTATTTTCGAACTGTCCACTGATTTTTTTCTAACTTGACAATATATTTTCAACATGTAAGAATTTCTAGCTTTTTACTGACTTTTCTTTTTTAAGTAATCTTTTACTATTTTACAGATAAAATAACATCTTGAGATTTCTGAGGATAATAATTAGAGATTTAAAAAAATTGTTTCGTTCCCTTAAATTATTCTTTCCCTCTGGCATCATATTTCTTTTCTTTTCTTTTTTTAGAATCTTTGTCTTTTCTTTGGAAATTTTCTTCAGATACCAGGTAATCTTTAGGTATCCTTTTATCCTTTAAGGATGAGAGTATAAAAGGCTGTTTGGGGAGCTCTGTGTATATAGGCAGAAGCTTATCCCTTGGAGGCCTCTGCTTTAGGACAATTGCTGAGAACTTTCAGTGCCAGGATGTGAATGTGTTTTGTGTGTGGACATCCCGCGAGGAGACGGATGACAAGCTGCTCTGTGTGCAGCAAGGCTGGTAGGTATTTAGCAGTATGTCCTCACAGGACCGCTTGCTTGGGAGGGCCCTGCCTTTGGTTTAATGCTCTGTGTTCTCGGTCTTGAAATTACTAATCATTTTAACTTAAATTTTTTCTTGTAAGTCAAGTCCAAGGGGACAGTGGAGCACGTTAACATGATTTTTCACAAAACTTGATGAACTGATTCTAAACTTCATGGAGAAAACTAAATGCACAAGAATATGCAAGACCCTTTGGGTTGAAGTTGCAAGCCTTGGGCAGGCTCCATTTTCCCCTTGGACTTGACAGTCTCCAAATAATATGTTAATGTCAGCGCTTCCGCTGGAAGCACTAGAAGCACTGAAATTAACATATCTGGAGACTGTTGACATCTTTATTTTAATGAGCATGGTATATTTCTCTATTCAGGTCTTTGTTTTAATATTTAAAAAACATATTTCTGAGAGTTTTTTCGTAGATAAATATCTTGCTCATATTTGTGTAGTTTTATTCCTACCTAGTTATTTTATAGTAGTTGCTATTATATATGACATTTTTTTTCCTATTACATTTTCTAGTTCATGGTTTTTGGAAAACCATGGATTTTTGCTTGCTGATCTTGTATTTGGCAACTTTATTTTTGTTCTTCAACTACTTTTTAAGCTGATTCTCTTGCTGATAGGTCTTCAACTAGTGTAGCTACCCAGATCTTCTTTTTTAACAATTTGCTTGTCATTTCCATTAAGAGGTAGCAAACCCTTTTGAAGTTTACTGTGACTAGAATTCCCTATCAAGGACATCATGATTAACATGCCTGCCCTCACTCCCAGATCAATTCCAAAAGTACTTACCCAGGGGATAAGTTTTGTCAGTGCATTGATATGGTGAGAATAATTCAATCCCTAAATTACGTTTAGAAATACTCAGTCTATCCATCCTGTCAAAAGATATTTGAAATAGATGTTTTTCTATGGCTCTTGACAAGTTACATTGACCAAATATTTTTGTTTAAATTTGGTGCACTTGGTGTAAATATTTATATGAAATTAATTTACGTTAGTGCCTTTGATGACTTGGCTCTGGGAATGGGGTGGCCAGATGAATTACAGGATACCTAGTTAAATCTGAGTATAGAAAAAATAACTTTTAGTGAAACTATGTGCCATGCAATATTGAGGACATATTTATTCCATGTAGTATTTGGAACATCAGTATGGTTTGGCTGTGTGTCCCCACCTGAATCTTGTCTTGAATCATACTCCCACAATTCGCACATGTTGTGGGAGGGACCCAGTGGGAGATAATATGAATCACAGAGGTGGTTTCTCCCATGCTAGTCTCATGACAGTGAATAAGTCTCATGAGATCTGATGGTTTTATTAGGGTTTCTGCTTTTGCATCTTCCTCATTTTTCTCTTGTTGCCGCCATATAAGAACTGCATTTTGCCTCCTGTCGTGATTCTGAGGCCTCCCCAGCCATGTGGAACTGTAAGTCCAGTTAAACCTCTTTTTCTTCCCAGTCTTGGGTAGGTCTTTATCAGCAGTGTGAAAATGGACTAATACAGTAAATTGGTACTGGTAGAGTGGGGCATTGCTGAGAAGATACCTGAAAATGTAGAAGCGACTTTGGAACTGGGTAACAGGCAGAGGTTGGAACAGTTTGGAGGGCTCAGAAGAAGACAGGAAAAATGTGGGAAAGTTTGAAAACTCCTAGAGATTTGTTGAATGGCTTTGACAAAAATGCTGATAGTGATAAGAACAATAAGGTCCATACTGAGGTAGTCTCAGATGGAGATGAGGAACTTGGGAAATGGAGCAAAAGTGACTCTTGCTATGTTATAGCAAAGAGACTGGAGCATTTTGCCCCTGCCCTAGAGATTTGTGGAACTTTGAACTTGAGAGAGATAATTTAGGGTATCTAGCAGAAGAAATTTCTAAGCAGCAAAGCATTCAAGAGGTGACTTGTGTGCTGTTAAAAGCATAAAAGCTCGGAAAATTTGCAGCCTGACAATGTGACAGCAAAGAAAATCCCATTTTTTGAGGAGAAATTCAAGCTGGCTACAGAAATTTGCATAAGTAACAAGGAGCCGAATATTAATCCCCAAAACAATGAGGTAAATGTCTCCAGGGCATGTCATAGGTCTTCATGGCAGCCCCTCCCATCACAGACCTTGAGGTTTAGGGTAAAAAAATGGTTTCATAGGCTAGGCCCAGGGTCCCCATGCTGTGTGCAGCCTAGGAACTTTGTGTCGTGTGTCCCAGCCACTCCAGCCTTTGCTAAAAAGGGCCAAGGTACAGCTCAGCCCATAGTTTCACAGGGTGCAAGCCTCACTTTGGCAGCTTCCACATGGTGTTGAGCCTGCGGGTACACAGAAGTCAAGAATTGAGGTTTGGGAACCTCCATGTAGATTTCAGAAGATGTACGGAAATGCCTGGATGCTCAGGTGAAAGTTTGCTACAGGGGCAGTGCCCTCATGGAGAACCTCTGCTAGGGTAGTGTGGAAGGGAAATGTGGGGTCACAGCCCCCAGACACAGAGTCCCTACTGGGGCACTGCCTAGTGGAGCTGTGAGAAGAGGGTCACCATCCTCCAGACCCCAGAGTGGTAGATCCACCGACAGCTTGCACCATTCACCTGGAAAAGCTGCAGACACTCAATGCCAGCCTGGGAAAGCAGCCAGGAGGGGGGCTTTACCCTGCAAAGCCACAGGGGTGGAGCTGTCCAAGACTATGAGAACCTACCTCTTGCATCAGGATAACCTGGATGTGAGACATGGAGTCAAAGGAGATCATTTTGGAGCTTTAGAATTTGACTGCCCTGCTGGGTTTTGGACTTGCATGGGCTCTGTAATCCTTTGTTTTGGCCAGTTCTCCCATTTGGAATGGCTGTGTTTACCCAATACCTGTACCCCCATTGTATCTAGGAAGTAACTAGCTTGCTTTTGACTTTACAGGCTTATAGGCAGAAGGGACTTGCCTTGTCTCAGATAAAACTTTGGACTGTGGATATTTGGGTTAACGGTGAAATGAGTTAAGACTTTGGGAGGCTGTTGGGAAGGCACGATTGGTTTTGAAATGTGAGGACATGAGATTTGGAGGGGTGGAATGGTATGGTTTGGCTCTGTGTCCCCACCCAAATCTCATCTTGAATTATACTTCCATAATTCCCATGTGTTGTGGGAGGGCCCTAGTGGGAGATAATTTGAATCATGGGGGCAGTTCCCCCGTACTGTTCTCATGGTAGTGAATAAGTCTCATGAGATCTGATGGTTTTATCAGGGGTTTCCACTTTTGCATCTTTCTTATTTTTCTCTTGCTGCTGCCATGTAAGAAGTGACTTTTGCCTCCTGCCATGATTCTGAGGCCTCCCCAGCCATTTGGAACTGTAAGTCCAATTAAACCTCTTTTTCTTCCCAGTCTCAGGTATGTCTATCAGCAGCATGTACATGGACAAATACAAACATCCACAAAAAATTATTTGTTGTGTATCTAGACTTAAAGTTGACTAGGTATCTTATGTTTTTCTTTGCTATATCTGGTGACCCTATCTGGGAAGGCATTATAAGAAGATATAGATGTCGTGGTGTGTAGACACCAACAGTAACACAATACAGCCATCTGTTTTGATAAAGGAAGTAGCAGAAAACAGAAGAAAGTCACTTTCAGACTGAAAGGTTTTGATGATTACATTTGCATACTTTATTCAGGGTTGAAAATCATGAATTTTTCAGCCTCTTTCTTTAAGTCCCTATTACGGAAGTAACTATAGCAAAACATTCATATAATGCTAAACAGAAATTAGTATTTCTGCTACTTTTTGTATTACATTTTTGGATTTGTTTCATTATAGTCTTTAATACAGATAATTAAGGTGATAAAAAAAAAAACCAAACAGTTAGAGAAATGAATTTTAATATTACCTCAGTCACTGAAGAACTATGTGACTATGATGGTCATTAAATTAAGACTGTTCACAAATACATTGGTTCATCTTGTTTCAGGCATATGATAGGATTGCAGTGTGCAGTACTAAAGACTCATGACTTGCTTTCACTAATAAAACATGAGTGGAAACTTAAGAACTAAAGTTCCATTTGCTATGGCCTTATACTTGCCACAGTAACCTTGGAAATTTGTGTTAAGATGGAATTTGGACAGCTGGGGTCCCTGAATGAGTATGATGACTAGACCCACGTTGAATATATAGTGTAAATGAAAAATAAAAGTTAAAACAGCAAATTTCAGCTTATTTGTTACTGCAGTGTAACGTAGCCCACACTGAGATAAACAAATTGTATATTGAAATGGGAGTTGCTATGCTAAAGTCTGTAACATATGGCATTGAGTTATTGGTTGGATGCTGGTCAGTAAAAAAAAAAATTAGAGGCTAGACAAATGATAAACTTCTCCTATGATAATCTGGAGTTAATGTACCTATTTAATTTGTATCTCTAGAGAAAGAGGTAGAAAATAAAATGTTAGTAATGTGTATTGGTTGCTATTTACTTTGATAAGATACTTCAAAAAAGATGAGTTGGACACTTTGTAAGCACAAATAAAAGGAATAAAGAGAGTCCATACATTAAAAGAATTGTATGCTTGGAAGCTGCAACTTCCAATATCAAAGAAAGATTAAAAAATTGAGAAAGCTTTTGGTCAAGAAAGGCTGATTAAACTCAAATATGGCTATTACATTTATTGTTAAGTCTTCTAGATAAAAGTATCTCTTTTAATGTCTAACTAAAGGTATGAAACCAAGTAAATCATTTCAGTTGGACAAAATACATCAGGAATAAAATACTAATGTGAACAGAGTTTTTTGCTAACCTCCATTACATGGATAGTCAGAACAAGAAATACACATTATTATTTTTTTCCTTAGCCGGGGAGTTCTTGGGCTTCCAAGGCACGTATATTGACTTTAACCTCTTGTCTATTTATTTTTCTATAAAATGGGATTAATTATACTTGTCCAATGTATTCTATAAGATAATTTTGAAAATCATGGATTTGTAGCATGAAATCCATTAGCATAAATTAAAATCCATTATAGCATTCATTTATTGAACATCATACATGTGCTCAGCTTGTCCTAGGGTTTAGGAAATCAAACCCGAAATTTTTTCATAGAATAAGAAAACTTAAAATACTGTGTGATCATTAAGCATAGTGGGGTTTTGGGCTTACAAAAGATTAGATCTCTTAGCATTGGAAGGGAAGCTGTCAGAGAATAATTGCTAGAGGAGGTAACGTGTGTTGAACTTTGAAGGCCTGAGAATTATGTCTAGGCAGAAGCCATAGCAAGAACGATGGAGACAGTAATAAAATAGCAAATCAATAAGTGCCCATGGGATAGTAATGGTGGATAACATTGGGAGGGTGGCGGCGAGAGACAGATCTCTTCTGTCAAGGACTTAGACCTTTTCTAAATCAAATCATGAATCATCAAAGAATATTCAATATGGAGAGAAATTTGCCTTTTTAGAAATACCACTATAATGACAGAGGGTGATTTAGAGGGGGCAGATATTACTGGGTAGAAGTTTACTGAGATAATACAGGGGAAATAAGGTGGCAACGGTAATGGAGAGAAGAGAAAATGTCAGAAGAGTAAAAACAAGCAAATCTTAAAAATTTGTGCAACTTTTGTGTCTAGGAAGGATGTCTAGATATTTTTTTTTCAGTCTTTACCAGGGTTTCAGGTCTGTGGCTAGGGAACAGTCATTTGAATGTAAACTTGTTTATCATCAAGAGGAGTTGCATTGGCTATTTATGCCAAAGATGTCAATAAAATCAACAGAAGCCTCAAGGAGCAGGCACTGTAGATTTCCTCTGGAAAGGGAAGTCCCCGTGTCCCCTCACTCTGTCTGTCCTGGACCCTTTTATGTTGACCCGATCACTGATACAGAAAACCCTGTTTCAGTCAGCTTGGGCTGTTGTAACAAAACACCACAGACTTGGGGACTAAAACAGCAGGCATTTGTTTCTCATGGCTCTTGAGGCTGGGAAGTCCAAGGTGAGGGCATCAGCATGCTCAGCTTCTGGTGAGGGTCCACTTCCTGGCTAGCAGATGGCTGCCTTCTTGCTGCATCATCACATGGCACAGAGGGAGAGAGAGATGTCCTGTTTTTTTTTTTTATTTTTTATTTTTTTTGAGACGGAGTCTCACTCTGTTGCCAGGCTGGAGTGCAGTGGCACAATATCAGCTCACTGCAATCTCTGCCTCCTGGGTTCAAGCAATTCTCCTGCCTCTGCCTCCTGAGTAGCTGGGATTATAGGCGCTCGCCACCACGCCCGGCTTATTTTTGTGCTTTTAGTAGAGATGGGGTTTTGCCACGCTGGCCATGGTGATTTCAAATTCTTGACCTCAGGTGATCTGCCCGCCTCAGCCTCCCAAAGTGCTGGGATTACAGGCGTGAGCCACCACACCTGGGCAAGATGTCCCTTTTTTAAGGGCACTAATCCCTTCCTGAGGACCCCACCTTCATGACCTCATCTCAACCTAATTACATCCCAAAGGCCCCACTTCCAAAGACCAACACATTGCAGGTTTAGAGTTCAACATATTAATTTTGGGAGGACACAGACTGTCTGTCCAAAACACTCTGTGGAGGACTTCTTTTTCTTGGGTTAACCTCTTGTTCCTTCCTGTGTTTATATTGTCCAGTTAAATCAGAACCTTGGTGATCTGTATTTACTCAAAAGAGTTCAGGTGGTTTTATACTTTAAAAAATATTCTTTACTTTGTCAAATCCATGTAACTCCATTTGTCTTTTAAAATCACCAAACCTCTTTTCTCTGACTTTAAAAAAGCCATCATAAAATACAAACTTGTGGGTATGACAATAATGAATTAGTGTTTTTTTCTTTTCTTTTTTTTTTTTTTTGAGATGGAGTCTTGCTCTGTTGCCAGGCTGGAGTGCAGTGGTGCCATCTCAGCTCACTGCAACCTCCGCCTCCTGGGTTCAAGCAATTCAACTGCCTCAGCCTCCTGAGTAGCTGGGAGTACAGTCACGCACCGCACGCCTGGCGAATTTTTTGTATTTTAGTAGAGATGAGATTTCACCATGTTGGCCAGGATGTTCTCGATCTCCTGACCTCATGATCCACCTGCCTCGGCCTCTGGATTACCGGCGTGAGCCACCATGCCCAGTCGTGCATGTTTCTTTTTAACCCCTAAGGCTTCTGAGTCTGCCTCCTATTTTTGTGATACTTTTGTTGTTTTCTTAAAATTTTTGCTGTGAACTCATAGGGATTTTTTTTCCTTGGGCGAAATTTTCTGAAAGTTTTATTGGATACTGGTTGCCTGTTATTTCTCTGCAAAGCTGTTTTTCACTCTGTTTTTGTTGTCAAAAACAGCCTTCTACAGAGCTGAATTATTGAAATGTTTGGGGGCAACCAGGGAGCTGGTAAAGGGCTCCCACAAAGACTGGTCATTTGAGAGAGCAGTGCCTCAGGTTACCTAGTGACAGACAAGGTGGCTCCTAACACAGATATTTTCCAAGTTTCTAGCAAATCCATAATGTCTGAGTCCTCAGTGATGAGTAAACCCAGCCCTCCAGATGACAAGGATGGCATCCAAAAATTTGATTGTGCTGTTTGATAGGAAAGGCCATGTTGGAAGAAGATTTTGAGCTGCATTTTTCCTCCCAGAATTAAATTGTTGCATTTATTTCAGTAGCAAACATTCCCCACCTCAACTGAGAATGCTTCCATTTTTTTTTACTATGCTAAATACTTAAAAAGTTATGCCATGGAACTACTTACGGGACCGTATAGTGCTGTGGAAGGGCTTGCAGGGGCAGCCAAATGCCAGACCTGGCACAAATCATTTAGCCTGTCCGGGCCTTCATGTTTTCCTGTCTGGAAAGAGGAATTGGATTAGGTGACATTAAACATTGCCTTCTTGATCTACAGTTTTTATGATATCTATATATTTGAGGAAGGTATATAGAATTTTACATGAAATTACAAAATTAATTATTACGCACTTTAGCACAAACTGCAAGAAGCCAATAGAAGTGATATTTGGGTTAACAGAAAGGTTAAATTTGTTTTCCAAATGGTTAATTATAGCAAGGAGAACTAACCACGGAGCCCTGGTGTGTTTGATTGTCTTCTGGGATGCCACATATGGTCAATGACCAAATCGCAAATAAAGTACATAATGGAATTAGTATGACCAAGAAATAACAAATTTATATTTTGTCTGCACTGAGAAAATAGGATTTTGTCACATTTTATTGTTAAATTAGGGCAACCATATGCCCCCAGAGTTAAACCTTAAGCTAACTAGCATATACTTAATATTACACTATGTAAAGTTATTTGAAAGTAAATTGTAGAGATTGTTACATCAACCCAATAAGGTATCATACAGCGGGATAATATTGAAAACTCATTTCAAAAGATAATCTTGGTTCTATCTAGGATAGTTCCTTTTTTTTTTTTTTTTTTTTTTGAGATAGGGTCTCAATTCCGTCACCTGGGCTGGAGTGCAGTGGTGCAGTCATAGCTCAGTGCAGGCTCCACCTCCTGGTCTCGGGGAATCTTATCACCTCAGCCTCTTGGGTAGCCGGGTCTACAGGCATGCACCACCATGCCCAGGTAATTTTTCGATTTTTTGTAGAGATGGGGTGGAGAGGCAGGATCTCACCATGTTGCCCAGGCTTGTCTTGAACTCTTGGCCTCAAGTGATTCACCCACCTCAGCCTCCCAAAGTGTTGGGATTACGGATGTGAGCTACTGCACCCAGCAGGATAAATTCTTTTTTTTTTTTTTTGAGACGGAGTCTTGGACTGTCACCCAGACTGGAGTGCAGTAGTGCTATCTCGGCTTACTGCAACCTCTGCCTGCCGGGTTGAAGCGATTCTCCTGCCTCAGCCTCCCAAGTAGCTGGGATTACAGGTGCTCACCACTGCACCCAGCTAATTTTTAGTGTTTTTAGTAGAGATGGGATTTCATCGTGTTGGCCAGGCTGGTCTCGAACTCCTGACCTTGTGATCCACCCATCTTGGCCTCCCAAAGTGCTGGGATTAGAGGCGTGAGCCACCGTGCCCAGCCAGGATAAATTCTTTTGAGAAGGCATGGGCAGCTCTTAAGATTAGTGACTCATGAGGCTCCTCAGCTATTTCAAGTGATGCCAGCCATACTTCAGCTGCTAGGTATTGTGAATTCTTTGTACCTTTAGACAACTGGAAGTATTTAATAGCTCTTCAGCAAGCACAATACCAATCTTATTATTTTATAAAATAAAGTGTAATGTCGAGGTTAGAAACACAAACTCTGGAATTATACTCCCGGAATCTAATTTTGGTGCCACCTTTTACTCCATGACCTTGGACGAAGCACTTAGCTACTCTCTTTTATGGTTTCCTCATCTGAAAATTAAAGATACTGGTGAGGATTAACGGAATTAATATATTCTGAGGATTCAGTGTGTTAACATATTGAAAGAGCTTGCAATAGAGCCTGGCACATAGTGAGATCCAAGTGTTGGCTATTATTATCATTGTTGTTGTTATTATTATTATTGCATCAGCATCATTATCAAAACAATGTTGAGGGAGGGCTGTGTGAAATATTTATAATCTATTCTTCTAGATATTCTAAACTGTTAACTCATGTCTACAGAGAGCTGGAATTGTGAACCCTGTATTGATGGAGTTCATTGTTTTAGTCAGGAAAATTAATGTGCCAGGGTTAATTTTTGTTCATGTCATGATCTAATGCAGGTTGAATGGCTCTCCTTGGAGATACTCTTCTGAGCTAAGGGTATATTCTCCTTCCCTCGTGTGAAACTGCCATCTTAAACATGGGCCTGCAAAGTACTGTGGATGAAGCAAACAGGGAGGAGTTATGTCCAGACCCAGGTGGAGGATACATTGCTTTGCATAGGCCAGAACCCAGTCACATGGCCCCGACCTAGTCTCAAGGGAGGGTGGGAAATGTAGAGTTTCTGTGTATGCATGAAGAGGAAATAAGGTTAACATAGTCTCTGCTACATGTGGTCCTGCAGACCCATGTTTACAGGTTGCTGATGAAGTCAGTGTGAGAAAGAGTTCAGTGCCACATTCTCTTATTTTTATTGTATAAATACCATTGCTTGGGAATCCCCAGTGGAGCTCTGGGTCTGATCTTAATTTAAGAATAGTTGTAATCCCAGCACTTTGGGAGGCTAAGGTGGGAGGATCACTTGTGGATAGGAGTTTGAGACTAGACTGGGTACCATAGTGAGACTGTGTCTCTGCAAAAATTAAAAAAAAAAAATAATTAGCCTGAAATGGTGGTGCATGCCTATAGTCCCAGCTACTCGAGGCTGAGGTGGGTGGATCACTTGAGCCCAAGAGTTTGAAGCTATAGCACAGTGAGCCATGATTGTACCACTGCACCCAGCCTGGGTGACAGAATTGAGACCTCAATCTCAAAAATAAAATAAAATAAAATAAAATAAAAGGGTAGTTGTGACTGTTTTAGGACTTTGTTAGTATTTTCTTGAAATGAAAACTGAATTGAGAACAAATTTCCCTTTTCCCAGGTAGGCAGTCTGCTGGAAGGTTTAAAGCTAAATTTGTTGGCCTCAGTAGCAACTGCATTCCTTGCTCACAGACTTATTCTCCATGGGCTTGGTTTCCCTATATTGTTTCTTTTACAACTAGTACATGCTATTTTTGTGATATTACAAAAATCCTTGTAAATCACAATAATTCTTTTGGAACTAGATTGAACATTGGTAAGTAAGTAAACAAATTCCTTTATGTAGAGGTATGTCTCCTGGAAATAGTTATCACTGAGTCTGTTAATTGATAAAGACACTCTTCCTTATACCCCTTGAGAGATGAAACACCTATCATTAAAAATGGCTCAATTTGGTAGTCATTCTCAACTCAGGAGGAAGGGACAAGCCCATAGGAAGGGTTACCACAATGTTCAGGAAGGGAGGGAGGGAGGAAGGTGAGACCCACCTTTACACAATCCCACCCCCTACAGCTTCCTCCAGTGTCACTGCCACATAAGGCATTTGAATAGCAATACACCCCTCCACTGCAGTATTATCATATCTCTATTTTTCCTTCCCACTCTCATGGAGTGTTTTATACTTACCTAATGTAAATATTTAGAAAAGGAAGAGCCTCCTTTTCTCAGAATATCAGGTTACCTTACTGCAGCTCAAGTTTCAAATGTTGATCTGAAAATGTTCTGTTAGGCTGAGGTGAGTGTCTGGCCAGAGAGAAGCCAGGGGCAGGCCTGCTATGGGAGGTGTCTCTATTCCTCTGGGAAAAGCATTAATTGGATTATCATTTTCCTAACACTGCTTCTAGTTATCCTAAGAAGGTTTTATTTTCCTTTGTTTGCCTGCTTTTTCCAGGAAAATAGCCTCAAATATTGTGGGAAAGGCAGAATGCTATAGAGAGAATGTTCACTGAAAGGCAAACACTTTTACAGAAATGAGGTCTTGTCTTTCTCACCACATTACATGTTTGGTGAATGTGAATTAGGAATTGGGTAAGACTGACTAGTTTAGCCAATGAAGTTATGTAGACTTTACAATGACAGAAGAAACATATATACTTCATGGAAAAAAATAAAGATATTTTTATTTTTACTTGATATGAAAGAGTATTTGTGATTAGTTCCCTTGTGCCCAGATCCTACTCGCTGAATCACTAGTCATTTTTGTGGTTGGCCAGAGCTGATTTCTTGCAGCCCTCTTGTAATTTAGATAGTGCTATGGCTAACCTCTAAGGTGAGCCCCAGTGGTCCCCACCACCTCGTAGTCATACGCCTGTGTAGTCTTCCACATTTTACCAGGGTTAGTCCATAGCATAAAGCAGAAGTGATGCTAACTCACTTCTGAGGTCAGGTTATAAAAGACGGTAGTTTTCATCTTGAATACATTCTCATTCTCTCTCTCTCTTTCTCTCTCTCTCTCTTTCTCTGTCTGTCTGTCTGTCGCTCTGTCTCAAATCTCTTGCTCTGGAGAAAGTAGGCTACCATCCTGTGAGCAGCCCTAAGCAGGGATCCATGCAGTAAGGAATTGAAACCTCTGGCCAACAGTGAGTAAGAAAGGGAGGCCTGCCCCATAGAAAAGGATGAGTTCATGTCATTTGCAGGGACATGGATGAAGCTGGAAACCATCATTCTCAGCAGTCTACCACAAGATCAGAAAACCAAACACCGCATGTTCTCACTCATAAGTGGGAGTTAAACAATGAGAACACAGGGACGCAGAGAGGGGAACATGATACACCAGGGCCTGTCGGGGGTAGGGGGCTAGGGGACTGATAACAATAGGAGAAATACCTAATGTAGGTGACGGGTTGATGGGTGCAGCAAACCATGGCACGTGTATACCTATGTAACAAAACTGCATGTTCTACACATGTAACCTAAAACTTAAAGTATAAACAAACAAACAAAAAAAGAAAGTGAGGCCTGCCAACAGCCACACAGATAAGCTTGGAAGCAGATTCTCTAGCATCGGTCCAGTCCTGAAATGACTCCTGCCCCAGCTGACAACTTGTCTGCAAACTAGTGAGAAAACCTGAGCCAGAACCACCCAGATAAGTTCCTCCCAGATTCTTGACCATCAGAAACTGTTGGAGACGATAAATGCTTGTTTTAGTCTGCTAATTTTGGGAAGTAATTTGTTATGCAGCAATAGATGGCTAATACAGATGAGACAGAATAAGCATAAACCTTTTCTCTCCAACATCAGAAAATTAATGGTTGAGTTTTCTTGGACATTTGGAGATACCTGACTTTTCTTTCTGCTTCAATTTCTTTCCTCTGCTCCATCATAATAAATATACTTATCAACTGGTACGGCAAAGGAAATTAGATTCTTCATGAATGTTGAAACCCATTTGACAGTATCTTGGACTGGTGATTGAAGAGATGAGATTGCTCCCAATGCTTAGTGTGAAAGGAATTTCCTCCAACAAATCTTGTAGTAATGGTCATTATTAATTATCTTCTAGACAACTCCTTCTCCACCCCCCTACACCATCTCCACTTTCTTTGGGGATTCAGAGAGACATCTCCTCTGTTTAGAAGTGTATTAATCTGTTCTCATGATGCTAATAAAAATTTACCTGGCACTGGGTAATTTATGAAGGAAAGAGGTTTAATTGATTCACAGTTCCACATGGCTGGGGACGCCTCACAATCATAGGGGAAAGTGAAGGGGAAGCAAGACACCTCTTACATGGCAGCAGGCAAGAGAGAGGGTGTACAGGGAAATTCCCCTTTATCAAACCATCAGATCACATGAAACTTACTCACTGTCATGAGAACAGCACAGAAAAACTGATCCTCGCGATTCAGTTACCTTCCCCTGGGTCCCTCCCATGATGTGAGAATTATGGGAGCAACATTTCAAGATGAGATTTGGTCGGGGACACACAGCCAAATCGTATCAGGAAGTAAAGTATGGATTAAGATAGAATCTGCTTCCGAATGTGCTGGTCTGAAGTTATTTTTTTCTCTCCATATGTTCTATTTTCTCCCATTAGTGTTAGGATAATGAACAGAGAACATCTTTGAGGAGCCAGATATTCCACCTTAAATTTTGCCATAAGATGCTGCAAAGAATCACAGGACAGAATCAGTTTCACTTCCTCCTTTTCTAATATACAAGAGCTGAGTAGGGAACTCTTCTTGATGCAACTGGACCCCAGTGTACATTTTAATGTTCTATTTAAATGGAAGGTCTTACTAATGCATTAATTTATAATGCAACTTCTTTCGTAAAGCATAGCAAACAAAGTTTTGCTTTTGTTATGTCAGAGGCTTAGGTAATGTTTTCTAATTTAACAGAGTGAGAAGGTAAAGGTTCTGTGATTTGTCCAAAGCTCTCCAGCTGGATAGAAGCATTAATGACTAGAATCCGCATTTCCCACCTTACTTCCAGGCCTTTTATTTCACCTAGAAGATTAGACAGCCAATTAGTTGAATTCAATTCAGTTTCTTATATATGCAATGAATGACTTTCATATAGTTAATATGGCCCAAGATAGAGAGTTCCCATGAAGTTTCAGAACTGGGGCTCATTATTCACTGAGACAGTGAGTACAGATTTCAGCCAGTGCAAAGCAGTTTGGAAAAGTCATTTGATTATTATTTAATAAAATCCATTTTACTTGAAATAACATTTTGGCTAAAAGTGAATGGCATTTTCTTATCTTGGACCACACTGTATTGTCACACAGTATGGCAAAAGTATTCAGAATATGTTTGAGATTTGGCCATGCTGTGGAAATGAAACAGACTTCAGAAAAATCACTTTCATTTGAACCTCCCGAATTTGCTCCAGTCTATCTTTGCAGCACCTCTGCTGAAGTGTGTCTAAAGTGGTATCCGTTTATTCACAGGACTGTAGTTTATATGCAGGTGCTACCTCCCATCCTGAGCATGGCTAAAAATAGTGTTAATCATCCAGAATGTGACTTGTTTCAGTTCTATTTGGCCATGGAGGACGTTAATCAGTGTTTTCTGAGACATAATGTTCTGGTATATGAGTTAACGTTGCAATGAATTTAAAAAAAGGTAAATGAATAGATCTAAAAATAGAATCCTATTTAGAAAAATCTATACTCCTTCCTCTTAGACAGAATTCTCCTGATTGACTATTCACAGCAGTCAAGGTACAGAGCTTTGTAAGGACTTTGCACACCCAAGACCCCGCAGGACCACTGGTCTCTAGTGCAGGGCAATTAAACTAGCAGATTCCAGCTGGGCTGTATCTTTTAGATTTTCCTAACATTAATTTCTACATGAGCCAAGGCAAATGAGCAACTGGGAAACCTGATTAGTCTTCTCAAGGCTTCCTCTGTGGACTAGCTCGTTTCTCCCCAGTGAAGGCATTGTTCTACAGTTCTGTTATCTGCATATTAAACATTTATTCATTGTCTTAAAAGAAGGGAGTACTCCTAAATAACATGCACATAATTCCCAGTTAGATCATTCCATTTTTAATCACTATGCAAATCTAATGAGCCACCTTTAATTGTTGTTGTTCCTGAGTGGGATATCCTTCAAAAATATTTAAAGAAGTAGTAGTATTTCAAAATATGCACAGCAAAATAGCATAGATTTCCTCACAAATACCAACCAGATAGGTATTCAGTAGCCTTAGGTATTCTCTTATTTATGAATAAACACCTTTGGAACTGTCTTGAGCTGTCTTGGAACTGTTTGAATTGAAAACTGGAAAAGGCCATTACTGTCATCATTGATTTGATCTGGATAGGTTCTCACTGAGGGTCTTGACATCTACTGCTCTATTAGGATTCAATGGAATTTATGCGCCATAAGTGGATAGACACATGCACACTATTGCTCATAAGGACTTGGGCTTTACAGCCTGTTTGGTTGCTAACCCTGGCAACATGTCCTGGACTACGTGACAGTCATAAAGACCCTTTCTTTGGGTCCTAGTAGTCTCCTCCAGCCCTTAAGCTGGATTCCCCTTGGGTTTGTGATGGGTAGCAGGACATGCAGGCCCAGAGTAGGAGCTCAGTTCATATTTGTTGAATAAAGCACTGAATCTTGCAGAAGAAAGTTCAAGACAGAAAAGTTAACATTTGGCCAAGTCAAATTTTGTTGATACTGCTTTCTGCTAAAGATTTTATTACTTAGTGATGTGGCATTTTTGGATCTTCCTGAGATCTCCATTGTGTCCTTGTCTCTCAAACTTGTTCCTCCATAGGAAAGGACTAAGGAGGGAGAAAGTCCAGCTTTTCTCAGAGCATGGGATTTAAGGAAGGGAGTGGGCTATGAATCATGTGAGGCCCATCAGTAGGCTTTAGGCATCTATAACCGCCCCCCCCCCACAATCCCCCACCCCACACAGCAAGATGTTATGTAAATTTGGAGTATTTATTCATATACATGTATTTTTTTTAAGGAAGAGGATCCAGGCTTTAAGCAGATGCTCAAAGAGATTTGTGTTTTCAAACTGTCAAGAACCACTGCCATAGATGTTGCCAGCAATAATTATATGCTTTGTAATTAAACTAGTAACTAACCAGTACCCTAGGTACTTGGGTTTTAAAAAATGCAATTATGAAAGTGGTTAATTAGAAATAACTTTGCTATTAGACACACAAGATGCTATTTGAGTAAAAAGTCATGTTTTCCAAATAATCAAAACTTTGTGGCATGCCTTGTGGTTTACATTTTCACTTAAACTTGGAGCTGACTGATTTTCTTTCAGATATAAAAGTTCTTTACTTGTTCTGTTGTCATGGATTCTTGAACAGAAGTAGAGGGTTCAGTGATAATGGAGCATTTGTAAATTAAGTCTTTCAATGCAGTAGGAATGGAGGTTTCATTTTTCATTCTTTTTAGTCTAGTATAATTCTGGTCTCTCATGCCTGAAATACATATATTTTTTGGAGTCTATCTTATCTACTGGCCAATATTGATGACAAAATGGACCTCTTAGAAGGTAGAATAAGTTGAGCACATTGTGTTTCGTCTTTATGATAAATACAGATTTCCCATTAAAAGGGATATCCTTCTTTTGAAAAGTTAAATAGAAAGGCACTTAAAAAAGTGCCTTACAGGTTGAATTTGGAGGACTAAGAAAAACTGACAAAATTTACTTGATTTCAAGTTGTATAAATTTCCATTTATTTTTAATAAGTTCTGATGTGTATATATATGTTATATACACATATACATATATATTTTTTATATATGTGTATGTACACACACACACATACACACACACAAAATAGCAAAAAAGAGAACAGAATGTCAGGCCACCTAGTTGGTGTCTAGAACATAATAAGTTTTGTCTTGTTTTTACTGAGATGGTTTAATCAGTAAGTAGTTTAGGATTCATTCATTCATTCATTCAGTAGACATTTGGGTATCTACAATGTGCTAAGGCCTTTATTAGTTTCTGATGTAAAAATTTGAGTGAAAAGTGTTCTCTCCTCAAAAGCCTGCCTTTAAGCACAGGAAAAAGGCTAAACACAACCCACCATGCTCAGGGTCAGTATCATCAGCAGAAGCAGGATAATAGTGCTGGATCTGAAGGGAGACCCCGCCCCCCTCCGCCACCAGGTGTAAACCGTGCCCATCGCCGTGTATTAGCCCTGCGACCGTGATCAGTCCGTATGCCACTATAGGCCTCAGATTTTTTTTTTTTTTTTTACTTTCCAACTTTTAGGTTCAGGGAGTATATATGCCAGTTTGTTACATGGGTAAATTGCATGTTGCAGGGATTTGATGTACAGATTATTTTGTCACCCAGGTAATAAATAGTACTTAATGGGTAGATTTTTGATCCTCACCCTCTTTCCGCTCTCCACCGTCAAGTAGGCCTTGTATCTATTATTCTCTTCTAGTTGTGTCCATGAGTACCCAATATTTAGCTCCCACTTACAAGTGAGAACATGTGGTATTTGCTTTTCTGTTTCCATGTTAATTTTCTTAGGATAATGTCCTCCAGCTCCATCCATGTTGCTACAAAGGACATGATTTCATTCTTTATGGCTGCATAGTATATTCCATACCATATATGTACCATATTTCCGCATTTTCCGTATCCAGTCCACCATTGATGGGCACCTCGGTTGATTCTACATCTTTGCTATTGTGAATAGTACTATGATAAACATGTGTGCATGTATCTTTATGGGAGGATGATTTGTATTCCTTTGGGCATATACCCAGTAATGGGATTGCTGCGTCAAGTGTAGTTCTGTTTTAAGTTCTTTGAGAAATCTCCAAACTGCCTCTACAGTGGCTGAACTAATTTACACTTCCACCAGCAATGTATAAGTGTTCCCTTTTCTCCACAATGTTACCAGCATCAGATTCTATTTTTAAATTAATTTGTATCACCTCATAGAATTGTCATAAGCATGTAAAGAACTTAGTAGGATGCCATTAAATGCTGCATAAATGTAAATTGTTATGACTAATTTTATTATTATTAAAAACAGTTTGAAAAAAGTATTAGGGAGAGCAGAGAAGGGAACTATGAAAAATGACTAGAAAGTTTCTGGAAAGATAATGCAGAAAATGTCCTCTTTGTGCTAAGTGGGGTTGGGGTAAGAAAGATCTTCAGAGGAAAACAGAAGGCATATAAATGCAGAGGTGCTTAGGGCAGGGAAGAAGAATGTTCAGAGAGAGGCTCTCTACAGTGCTTACATTGTTTTCCTTCATGTGTTCAATTTAGTGTTTCTCTCTCCTCTACAACTAGAGTTTTCATTTAAAAACTTTGTTTTCTTAGCCAGGCACGGTGGCTCACACCTGTAATCCCAGCACCTTGGGAGGCTGAAGTGGGTGGATCACGAGGTCAGGAACTCGAGACCAGCCTGGCCAACATGGTACAACCCCATCTCTACTAAAAATACAAAAATCAGCTGGGCGTGGTGGTGGGTGCCTGTAATCCCAGCTACTTGGCAGGCTGAGGCAGGAGAATCATTTGAACCCGGGAGGTGGAGGTTGCAGTCAGCCGAGATTGTGCCACTGCGTTCCAGCCTCGGCGGCAGGGCAAGACTCCATCTCAAAAACAAACAAACAAAAAAACTTTCTTTTCTTGACATAAAAATGTGTAAGTTTAATGAATAACTGAGTAACTGTTATTTGACTATCTTGTTCCTCTTTTCTTCCAACTAGCTAGTGTCCCAAAGTGGATTTAATATCATAATGTAACTAACATAGATTTTCAATTAGAAGTATATTCTAATTATTTTTTAACAATTATGTTCAAGACCAAGGTTTTCTATCTTTTGTTCAGCTTTATTTCATAGTAAATATTTCCAAAATATTTATACTTTCTGTTAGCCACCTTTTATTGAGCATTTAAAAATTTTGTATGGTGTTGTTTCATATGTAATTTGCTACGAAATTTTACTTTTTGTTTGCTAATTGATTGAATAGTACCTATCACTATACTACTTTAAAGCAGTGAGCTTGTGGCTTTTATATGAGTGTGTGTGCGTGTGTGTGTGCACACACGCACATACACACATATATATGTATTTTTTGCAAATCTAAGACAGTTTTAAGTAAAAAACATTTTCCTAATTTCCTAAATACTTTGTGAGATACTGAGAAAAGCAGGATACAGAAATAGCAATATGGCAGTGACTGACTAGTAAACATGATTCATAAGAAAAAATGCCCTATTCAATCCACAAATATATGCTATCATTTTAATTAAAGTATATTCGTCTACGACCCTCTTTCTAGCCTAAACTATTTGAGGTCTTAAGCCTAGGATATTTGAAATTTGGATTGATAAAAGTGGCATATCTAATACAGCAGATAACAGTTTCTATGACTTTGAGAAGATTATACATTGTGGATAGACTTAGAATTTATAATAAAATCCTCATCAGTTAATATTTTCAAAATCAACTCATATTGTCAGTGTATTCAAATGCTTTTAGAGAAAATAGGACACTGCACAAAAAAAATTAGCAAGTGCTAGCCTTAATTTTCAGATATATTAAAAATCACTATACTTGATATGGTATTATTTTAGCAGTGCTTATTCTCATGTTTAATAAAATTCATTTGTATGAACATGTTTTCAGAGATTTCAATGCTATTAATCTAATTGAGGTTATTTGATTACATGGAGACGAATGTTAAAATGACTAATTTTTCTGGAGACAAATTTAATTTGCTTTTAAGTACTATAGCAAATGACATTCTTCTAGATCTCTGAATGGTATTGATGTTTATGTGTTCAGGTGTTGTACAAATTAAGGAACTAAATCACTTTCATAGGTGGCAGTTAAATGCGGTCGAGAAGTCATTAAAGTAATTTACTGCTGATGATATGTCAAAGCAGTTTCCTATGAAATCCTAGAGAGATGGGAGGGAGCCTGAATCATTGAGAATTAAAGATTTTTCATCTCTAATTACTTTAAGTCTCTTAGGAACCACATATAAATGTTTAATGTAGAAAATAAAGACAGCAAACACTGGAGAGAAATATTACACTAGCGCCGGCTTATTCACTTTTTGTTTTTCAAGACTGAAATTCTGGGATCAGGCTAAATTTGGATATTGATTCTGGTGCCTCCTCTATCATCACTAGAACATCAACAACAAATTGTTCACCAAGCCTGTGAGATTTCATTGTTTTGTCCTATTCATTTTACTAAAATGGATTTGGGAATGCCCAGAAAGCTTTCTGTCAAT
Organism: Symphalangus syndactylus; assembly: GCF_028878055.3. Classification (NCBI taxonomy): domain Eukaryota; kingdom Metazoa; phylum Chordata; class Mammalia; order Primates; family Hylobatidae; genus Symphalangus; species Symphalangus syndactylus. The sequence goes on from NC_072436.2 coordinate 87,579,836, forward strand.
ATAGGTCTTTAAAGAAAATTTTAATGTTGGTTAAAAAAACCCTTAAACTAAAAAATGATGTCAGGTACTCCTAAATTTGTTTATGACACCCAAGTATGTTAATTGCTGTTATTATTTAGCTTCCTTTAGGGTTACAGTGAGCATCTATTATTTTGGTCACATAGCACTTACTATTCTTTGGATAAAATCACTCCATTTTTCCTCTAGGGAGCCGTCTGTCCCCTGTTCTCCATTGGTGACTGAGATCTAGTCAATCAGGATTTTATATTCTCATAGCCACACAGTGTTTGTCTCAGGAATGAGTATGTGCACACAGCTATTTTGTTGCTGTAAGGACCATGAGAATGAAGTTAATATGGAGGAGAGTGGAATAAAAATCAGGGAATAGACCATGTCCCAGTGAATCTTTGAACCTCTGGAAAAAACGTCCCAGATTTTTAATTATTTCTCCCGTTAAGTTACCCTGTTCATTTATGCCAGTTTAAGTTGCGTTTTCTGTCACCTGCAACAGAAAGAATCCTAACCAAAATATGCACAAAATTTTTGAGTTGGAAATCAATGAGTTACAGGAGTGGCAGGATGTAAAATGAAGTACAGCTTCATACCTATAGCCAATTTCAGAGGAAGGGACATTTTTTTTCTCTCTACATATCATTTCTTTCCAAACAAGATTGCTAAAACTGATGCCTAGATGTAGGCATGTAGAAAGAATCAATCTGGCAGTTTTGACATAAAAATCCTGAAAAAGTAATTGAAATTGTTTTATGTTTTCTGAGATAAATGATCTTTTTCCTTATTGTTCTCTGAAATGAAGACAAATCTAGGTTTCAATTTTTCAGCAGTCCTAGGGAAATGTGACAGCATCCACCCTTGCTGTGCCCAATGCCTGGGGCACCAGAGAGCAGCCTGGAGGCTGGCCCTGACCACCCAGACTTGCAGGCATGGAGGTGGGCTGGCTGCGGCTGTATGCACACCATAAACTTGGCATTGGGCCAGCTTGGCCAGAGAAGATGCTCAAATCTGTGGAGACGTGGAGGTCTGCATGTAAAACTTGGGTTAGGCAATTTCAGGAAAAGGAAAGCTAGCTAACCAGGCCTCATGGGATCAGCTTCCGAGAGACCTTTGCAGAGACCTCACACCCATGGACCACCTTGCTCTGCCTGCTTAGTTCTTTGGGAGTCCCTCTTGATGTTATAACTTGTTTGGGTTGTGCATTTAAATGTTGTTATAGTTTGTCTAGCCTTTGTTGGTATTTTTGGTAAGATTATGGTGTCTTTTAGCTCATCTTAGTCTGCCATGTTGATGTAACCTGTAACCTGAAGTTTACAATAAGGTTTTAAGAGTTAAATTCCTCCAGTGGTTGTCACTGTTAGTGGGGTTATTATAGGATTGTTAGGTGATTGTCAAACTGTGTTTGAAATAATAAGCTCATAGCCTGGCGCAGCAAAGGAGTTCTGTGTATCTTGGTGTGGGGAGAGGAAAGGATGGATGTCTATGCAGCCCGACAAGTGTCCAGCAGGCTGAACATAGGAAAACTTTCTAGAAAGCAAAAGGATTTAGGAACTAGCAAGCCTCCTCCATTTCTTGTTTGGAGGCAACTCTAGCAGCCTCTGCTCCTTGCTCCTACAACTTTCTCATCGCTGGAAGACAATCCCTTCAAAGAGCTAAGGAAAACTAGAATTTCGTACCTAGTCAAACACTCTTTCAAGAACAGAGGCAAAAGTAAAAAAAAAAAATAGACAAAGATTAGGAGAGTTTACTATCCACAGTGCTTTATGAAGGAAGTAGATAAAGTTCACCAAGAAGAAAGTGAGCCCAGAAGGAAGTCCTGATTTGTATATATAACTATAATGGACAGAAACTTAAAAAGTCAGAAAATTTAACCATTGTGATGGTGTTTCCCTCCAATACAAATAAAGTAAAACTAATTTTTACCACAATAACAAGATACGTTGTGAAGTTCAATGATGATTAAATCATGTTTTCACAAGGCATATGCAAGCATAAGAGTATATTTTAATTTTTTAAGAGAGCATTACAGGGAACAAGTTGTCTTTAGCTTTCAAATATCAATGTTCGTATAACAAAAAGAGAAAAAAAGTTTTTATTAGTCTATCCGAAGGCAGGAAAAGGGGTCAAAAGAAGTAAAGAAAAGAACGGTAAATAGAAACTATAAAATAATATGGCAGAAATAACTGTAAATGTTACAGTAATCACAAGCAAATTGTCAAGAAGAAAGGGTTATGATGTATGGGGCTTCCTCTGTGCATCAGAATGGAACAGAAAGCTCAGAAATACACACCCACATATATAAAAACTTGATATATGGTGAGCATAATAAAAACCAGTAGGGATGATAATTTAGTAAATGGAGCTGGCACAATTGGTTGTCTAAACAGAAAAATTAAGATAAATTAGACCCCTATCTCACATCATACACAAAAACCTATTCCAGATGGAAATGCAAAATACCAAACAGAAACATATCAAAATAAAAAACAGGTAAAGAGAAAATATTGTACCATCTCAGAGTAGAGAGAGAATTTTAAACAATTCATAAAAAGCACAAGTCATAAATTACTAATTTTCACAGATTAAAAATTAAAACTTCTGTATAGCATCTATCCATTTATATGGGAAAGATTAAAGTAGAAGTCAGTATGAAAGAAGATATTTGGAGAACATATAACTGTCAAAGATTTAGTAGCTTGAGAACATAAAAAGTTGAATAATTCAATGGACAAATATGTGAAAGATATGAACAGACAATTCTCAGAAGAGGAACCCTAAATGGCCTCCATAGATCAATAATGTTCAACTTAAGTAGTAATCAGGAAATACAGTCAAAACAAGAAAGTGCAATTTTATGTTAATATTATTGCAGAAGTAAAATTTATGGTAGTTGCTATATTGACATACATGTGTATTCATGAAGACTTGGTGTATCACAATTGGGGATGTTAATGAAAATTAAAATTTCTTTGAGAACAATTTGGCAGTCTAGTAAATCTGAAGTTTACTTAGGCTAGGTATATACTTTCACAAAGAAATGAACAAGAATGTTCAATGCTTAATTGCTTAATGATGAAAACAGAAAAGAATGTGAATGTTAGGGGAAAATTAATAAACAAATTATCATATACTCATATAGTAGAGTACTATAAAAATAAAAATGATCTTGCACTATATATGTATCAGCATGAAATGTCGCTAAACATAATGTGGAGTTAAAAAAAGAAACTTGCAAAGTGATACCAATAGCATGATGACATTTTTATAAGGTTTAAAAGCATGTAATCCACTACTAAAATGGAATGAGGACAGCATGCATGAATATGAAGTTTACTTGGAGTGTTTTTACTCAAAATATGTGAAACAAATTTGCCAAAAGAGAACATGTATTAAAGGTGAGTAGTAGACACATGATGCATATATTGGCTTTATTATTTATACATTAAAAAACAGTCCGAATATTTTATAATAAAAAACAGGGAGACAAGAAGGATGTACAATCATGGAAGATAGAAAAAATGGGGCAAAATGTACTAACAAAGTAATTCACTAAAGAGGAATTCTGAATAATTGACAAATAGACACAATTGCAATTGTAACCAGGCAAATAAAGCAGAAATAAAATATCAGTTCATTCTATGAAATAAGCAAAAATGAAAAATCTTGAAAATACAAAATTGGTGAAGGTGTAGGTTAAGATGACCTCTGATGGGAGTGCAATTCTTTCGTAAAATGACTTGGTACTATATAACTTTTGAAGATGAATATATCTATGTACAAACAATATTATCTTAGACATGTCTTCATGTAGGGGCACAAAGAACAAGAAGGTTCGTCATGCTATTGTGTAAGTGGAAAACTGAGAACCACCTAAAGAGACTTCATAGGATGATTGGAAAAGTTAAGGTCTGTTTATGTGATGGCATATTATATAGATTTAAATGAATTAACTATGAGTTAACGTGGATAAGTCTCAAAATCATAATGTTTAATAAAAATGAAAATTATCAAATGTTACATATACCATGACACCAGTGCTATAAATTAAAAACATGGAAACTCTCTATTTTCTTTTTTGACCTATTTATCACTGTATCAACACTCCACTACCCTAATTAATATTGTTTTATAGCAGATCTTGATTTGTGTGGGTGTATCTTTCTGCTTTGATTTTCTTAGGTAATGTTTTGTGTATTCCTGGTCTTTTATTCTTTCAAATAAAATTTAAAAGGAGGTCGTCAAATTTAAAATGAATTGATATTTTGTTTGGAATTACATTGATTCTATTCATTTGACAATTTAGGGAGAATTGGTACCTTAGTGACATGGAGTCTTTCTACACTTAAAAATGATGCTCCTATTTATTTTTTAAACTGTCTTTTCCAATGTATTTAAATAATTTTAAATTTCTCAAAAATACGTTGTATATCTCTTGATATCCTGGGTACCTTATTTATTTGTTGGCTACCTATTATCTCTATTTTTCTCTACATTTACAGGCATACCTTGGAGATATTGCAGGTTCAGTTCTAGACCACCAGAGTAAAGTGTATATTGCAGAGAAGTGAGTTACATGAATTTTTTTATTTTCCAGTGCATCTAAAAGTTACGTTTACACCATATTGCAATCTATTAGCTGTGCAATAACATTATGTCTAAAAAAACGATGTATGTACTTTCATTAAAAATACTTTATTGCTAAAAAAAAAAAAGCTAGTGATCATCTGGGCCTTCAGTGAGTCATCATCTTTTTGCTACTGGAAGGCCTTGCCTTGATGTTGACAGCTGCTGACTGATCAAAGTGTTAGCTGCTGAAGGTTGGAATATCTGTGGCGATTTCTAAAATAAGACAATAAAGTTGGCTGCATTGACTGACTTTTCCTTTCATGAAAGATTTCTCTGTAGCATGTGATGCTTTTTGATAGCATTTTACCAAAAGTAGAAATTCTTGCAAAATTGAAGTCCATCCTCTCAAACCCTGCTGCTGCTTTGCCAACTAAGTTTAGGTAATATTCTAAATTTTTTGTTGTCGTTTCAACAGCGTTCTCAGCATCTTCACCAGGAGTGGATTCCATCTCAAGAAACTAGTTTCTTTACTCATCCATAAGTAGCAATTTGTCATTGGTTAAAGTTTTATAATAATATTACAGCAATTCAGTCACAACTCCAGGCTCTATTTCTAATTCTAGTTCTCTTGCTGTTACATACTCAGTTACTTCCTCCACTGAAGTTTTTAACCGATCAAAGTCATCCATGAGGATTGGAATCAATTTCTTCCAAACTCCTGTTAATGTTGCTGTTTTGACCTCCTCCCATAAATCACGAATGTTCTTAATGGCATCTGGAATGGTGAATCCTTTCAGAAGGTTTTTAATTTACTTTGCCCAGATTCATCAGAGGAGTCACTACATATAGCAGCTATAGCTCTATGAAATGTATTTCTTAAATACTAAAACTTGAAAGTCAAAATTAGTCCTTAATCTATGGGCTGCAGAATGGATGTCATGTTAGCAGGCATGAAAACAACATTAATCTCCACGAGAGCTTTTGGGTCAGTATTAATGGGAGCATTGTCAATGAGCAGTAACATTTTGAAAGAAATCTGTTGTGTGAGAAGTAGGTCGCAATAGTGGATTTAAAATATTCAACAAACTGTGCTCTAAGCAGATGTGCTGTCATTCAGACTTTGCTCTTGCATTTATAGAGCACAGTCAGAGTAGATTTAGCATAGTTCTTTAGGGCCCTAGGATTTTCAGAATGGCCAATGAGCACTGACTTCAATGTAAAGTTCATCAGCTGCATTAGCCCATAACAAGAGAGTCAGCCTATTCTTAGAAGCATTGAAGCCAAGCATTAACTTCTCCCCTCAAGCTACGAAAGTCCTAGACGGCATTTTCCTTCCAATATAAGGCTTTTTTTTGTGGGGGGTCAATATTGACAATCTGTTGTTTAGTGTAGCCATCTTCATCAATTATCTAGATCTTCTGGATAATTTGTTGTAGCTTCTACATCAGCACTTGCTGTTTCACTTTGCACTTTTATGTTATGGAGAAGGCTTCTTTGCTTAAGCCTCATGAACAAACCTCTGCTGGCTTCAAACTTTCCTTCTGAAGTTTCCTCACCTCTCTCAGCCTTCACAGAATTGAAGAGAGTTAGGGTCCTGCTCTGGGTTAGACTTTGACTTAAGAGAATGTTGTGGCTGGTTTGAGCTTCTATCCAGACTACTAAAACTTTCTCTGTATTAACAATAAGAACAAGAAGGCTGTTTCATTCTTATCATTTGTGTATTCGCTGGAGTATACGTTCAATTTCCTTCAAGAACTTTTCCTTGGTATTCACAACTTGGCCAACCTGTTGGCATGAGAGGCCTAACGTTTGTCCTATCTCAGCTTTCAACATGACTTCCTCACTAAGCTTAATCATTTTTAAGCTTTTGATTTAAAGTGGGTGATTTAAAGTGGGAGATATGCAACTCTTCTTTTTACTTAAACACTTTAGAGGCCATTGTAGGATTGCTAATTGACCCAATTTCAATATTTTTTTTCCAGGGAATATAGAGACCTGAGGAGAGGGAGAGAGATGGAGGAATGCCCAGCTGGCATAGCAGTTAGAACACACACAATGCTTATTAATTATATTTGCCATCATATGTGGGTGTGGTTTGTGGCATCCCAAAACAATTACAATAGTAACATCAAAGGTCACAGACCACAGACCACTGTACTATTACCATAATAATGAGAAAGTTTGAAATATTGTAAGAATTATCAAAAGGTAACAGACAGGAAGTGAGCAAATGTGCTTGGAAAAAAGGGAAGTCATAAACTTCCTTCACACAGGGTTGCCACCAACCTTCAATTTGCAAAAACACAATACATACAAAGCACAATAAAGCAAAGTGCAATAAAATGAGGTGTGCCTGTACTACCTACCCATTCAAACATTGTATTTTTGTTCCTTTTTAAATGATAATTACCCTCAGTTATGGAGATAAAAAAATTATATCTTTTAACTTCTTCCTGTTATTCATAAAGTTGTGGGTGAGTAGAGAGTCATTAATATATGTTGTGTTCTGTCATGAATGCTGGTTAGAAATTAAGGGAAAATTAATTGCAAAGAATATACTTCTATGGCAAACATGTCAGAAGACATGATTTACTACTGTGACTAGACTGTCTGATTCAGATGGTGGTTGGCAGGGCAGCCTGGGTTATGACAGATGTGGCTGACTGATCACCACTGAAAGGCAGCATTAATAATGTGCTTTCAGAGATTGTAAATGTAGGTAAGTAGAAGGTTGCCTTTACAAGTAGAGAAGCTGGAGATTTTGCTCTAAATATGCTCTTCTTCTTTCTCCCAAATCTGCTTAAACATAGGCCATGCTTATGTTATCATTCAGAATCAGCCAAGTTGTAGGAAAACTTTTGCATTTTGACTAAAAGTTACCCTGAGACAGCAGTTAAAATCTCTATTCATAAAACAAATCCTAAAGAGCAGCGTTTTATCACAGACACCAGTGTGGTCTCTTGTCATCATTTTTGAGTCTGTCTATGGACTAATAATCAAGCAGCTAAAAATAACAACTACTGTTGTCCCTCAACTGGAGGTTAAGGCCAGCTATTGTCAGGAGTTAGCATAGTCTAGACACTAAACAAGATGTGAGGAACAAGAAGCAGGTAGTAACCTATAAGCAGTTTTAGCAAAGCTTTACATCTTGATCTATTTCCTGTTTATCTCCGTGGGGAAGCCCGTTTTGTACCCTGTGGGATATTTCCAAGACTATTTGCTTCTGCCCATTTGTACCACTAGGCTATTTGCGTGGTTTCAGGACAAATGAAATAACACTCTATAGAAACCCTAAATTATTCTAACTTATCTCTATATTTTATATCAGATAGAAATGAGTTGGAGAGATCTTAACTTCTGGTTCATGATAATTTCTGAAGAAAAGTTTGATATTTGCTGCTTATTAATAAAAAAACCTTGTCTTCTGGCTTTTCTTGGGTAATTGTAGGAACTCAGGGCATAAGGGTAACAATAAGAATAAAATGTTCATCTGCCTGGTATGAATTTATTCAACTATTATATTTGAATATTGGCTTAAGCATTTTTTAGTATTTCCTGAATGCATTTTATGGTTTATCTGTCTTTGGTTGTGATTTTCAAAAGAATAGTATTTGTGGTGGTTGTTTGTGCCATCTTTAAGCAGGTTAGTTGTATAATAAATACTGCTTGAAGTTAATAGTGGTGGTTACTCCTATATCCATTTGTCTTCAGTATTAGCATAATGGACCTGATTTGGAGCTGGCTGATTTTGGATTTGAATGTGACTCTGGAAATGTCTTAGTGTGTCTCCATATAATAATAACATTTTCAGCTTGAATGCCAAACAGTTCTTTTTGACAAAGAGGTACAGGATAAATAGAGCTTCAGAAAGTGCCTGAGAATTCACAGAAAGAAGCGAAATCTGAAGATGCAGGACAGAGGCTTCAAATTACAGTGGAGAGACAACCGTGTTGCAACACCAGGTGGTCATTGTAAGAGAAGGAAGCAAAGCTGACAATATGCACTCTGCAAAGCTTTCCTGGAGAAAAGGGAAAGCTCCTTAACGGTACTTATGATGAAGATTCTTACCTTAAAAGGAATTTTCAGCAAGAGCCTAAGATCAAGAACCTTTTTGACAATAATGATACTGTGAACACTTTATCCTAGCTCACCAAAATAAAGGGCAGAAACTCAGTTGTTAGAAAAAGAGAAAGATCAGATGTGTTTGGGAGATGGAGAAAGTTAGTTCACAAGGAAATAGCCTCTACTTAGTGTATAGGGAGGATAAATCTGCCTGACACTTGGGACCCAGGGGATTCCTGAAACTTCAGGTGTGTGGTAGGGTGGGAGGTGGGAACAGAGAGGAATGAATCTGTGAGAGTTTCAAGTATCTGGCACAAGGGTAGGGAAATACTCTGTTGAAAATCTTCTTGAGGTGGCTTTGACTGGCGGGAACAGTGGAGACAAGGGCAGGTGGCGCTGGCCACCTGCCACACAAGATCTTAATTGTTCTACTTTTTGTTCAAACCTTCTGCATGTGGGATATTACTCTAGGAACAGGTGGTTGCTGTGGCAGCGAGGGTGGCACCTGTTACTTCAATTGGAGACAAGATCTTCTGGGCCTGCAGAGATAGCCAGCTAAGAATAGCAGAGACGTGCGTTTAGGAGGTAGAGGAGAATACACCTGAGCACCCAGAAGTCCTTGTCCTGCTGTCTGAGCCAGAGAAACTGAAGGGTCAGAGTTGCCAGATTCTGCAACATCAGCATGCTAGAAGTCTGGGAACTTCCCAGGAAATCATGTTAAATGCTTAATGAACAGCCCATATTTTCTGTGCCACATGGCATGTCACTTTGTTCTTCACATCGCTCAGTTTAACAACCTGACTCCACATTTTTTTGCTCCCTTGGATTGGGTTCCCTAGCTTTGGGTGTTTACTGTCCTGGAAACTACATAGGATCTTTGTTCCATGCACAGAACAGTGTAAAGAGGATCATTTTTGCAAGTGTTAAATTTCTTGCTTTAAATTATTGGCTGAGCCAAGGGTTTATTTTCCACGAACAGGTACTATACTGTGACTAGAATAGTGACTTTCAAACTTTTTTGACTACCATGACTCATAGGAATGAATTTGTTTTACGTCAAGACCCAGTAGACAAACCTATGCATATAAGAAAGCTAGAAAGTTTAACAAAATAATACTCCAGCAATGTGCTATATAGTATAATTTTCCGGTTTTATTCTGTTTCGCTTTTGAAAATGCCTTTTGTAATTCACAAAACTTATTTTGTAGCAGACAGTGTGGAAGAATCTGCATTTTGAAAAACACTAGTCAAGGACAAGGGTGAACAAACTATAGCCAGGGCCAAATCTGCTGCTTTTAAATAAAGTTTTATTGGACCACAGCCATATGTATTCATTTACATATGTGCTATGGATACTTTTGTGTAGTTGTGACAGAGACCATGTGGCCCAGAAAACCTAAAACATTTACTGTCTCTTCCTTTACAGATAAATATGCTGACACCTACTCTGGAACAAAGAATGGCAGTTTGGGTACATAAATGAGTATACATGTATAGTTTATATTTACACTTATATTCATAATTTTATGTACATGCTTACCTGTATATAGGTCTATCTATAGTTAGGTGTTCTCAAATAATCTTCCAGTACATTTCAAAATATACTTAGGCCACCTAGAATGCAGTGTCCACTGAAGACATATCTTGGGAATGCTTACTGTTTGCTGCCATTGAAGTGTGTGAATAGCATGAAGATTTTAAGGTTGCCTGTTTTGGGGAGTTGTGGTCACTTATAATGGGGCTGGACAACTTGAAGAAAGAATGATAATAAAAAATTTATAAATTTTTGGCACAAAAGATGGACCATTCACAGGGACCTTCTATACAACTTTTTAAAAAAATTTCTGTATTTTAGAGCTTTAAGACCAAGAGAAGATAAAATAAGTTTCATCTTGCAGGTTGCTGATATAATTTCATTTGAATTCATGGCTTTTATCAAATTGATACAAGAGTAAGGACATTGGTTGTTGTAACTATTGTGGGGAGGTAGGAAAAGTGTTTAATGAGGGCTACTAGATGTGCTGGATGCTCTGGGGAAAACCTTATGATCCAGGTGGAGATACTGGGCACATACACATGACCACAGGATGAGAGGCCACTGGCAGTACCTAGTGATGACCAAATTAGTGCAATGGACATTCAAGACTGAAGGGTATCAGAGAAAAAAAAGAGGTTAGAGCTAAGCAGGAGAAATCTTAGGGTGCTAAGGACTGGGAGTTAGGAAGATGTGAACCTGGGATCCAGACTACTCCTGCCGCTCAGGCTTACATCACGTAATCTTTCTGAAACTCCCGAGTCCTTATCTGTTAAAATAGGAGTTGGGTCACAGATGGTTCTAGAATTACCTTATTGTTCTACATTTTATGGTTTCTCAGTCACAAAAGAAGAAAGAATTAAACCAAGCCTTAAGGAAGTTAAGATTTTATTATAAGGGTGTAGGTACAGGACATTTCAGAATGTGAGAATCACACAAACCAAATGCAGAACGAGAGAGTGTGAACTTCCTGTTAGAGGATGCAGAGTGGTTTGTGGTTTGTCCTAAATATTATAGAGATCAGAAAGCACATATTTTGAAATATAAATCATCAGTACTACATTGTGGATGAAGAGAACAGTATGATTGGATTTGGGCTTATGGTGAAAGGTGTTGATGTCCATCTATCCCTAGGTAACTGGTTCACTTGAATCCTTTAAGTTTCTTACATTTGGCCTTTGGTCAATATCATTCCTCTAATTCTGTTGCTACTTATCAAATCAAAAAAGGCATGGTGAAGAATTATTCTATATCCTTGTATTTTTAACATTAAAGGAAATGAAGCTACATCTCTGGTAACCTTAAGGAAGTTTTCTGTCATAGTGACCTGTGGTCTATAAATAGCACATCACCACCCCCATTATCTAGCCCCATAGGCTAGTGGAGTGCTTGGGACTATATCATGAATATTTTTGAGCATATACATTTAGGAGAAAAATGTATTGACTATATGATGTTTGGTTCAACAACAAATTGACAAAAACTTGTAAATGTTCTCACAGTCTGAGGGAGAGAGAGGGTGATGCTTCAGTATTCTTGAATTTACAATTGTAATAGAAACACATAAGCAGAAGCACTGTTTAAGGAGTTAACATTTTTGGGGCAGAATTGAGCCTAAGTTGTTTGTTTTGGTTTTAATAAGTCATCCTCACAAGATTGCTTTTTTTCTTATTAGTTGCCTTTTTATTTCAAAGGCTATAAGGTAACATTTAAGAGGTTATTTTGATTAAAATACTAAGTAGCTGCTTTGTATTTATAGTTTTAATCAGGCTTCCAAATGATTCATGTCTGACATTAGATGCAGTAAAACAATGGGTATTGAATATTGCCATCTTGAAGCTACCAGCATGACTCTTCTTGCTGCTAGTTTTCACAGAAATATGTTTAAGGATGATTGGAATTGTGTATAAATAATCACACTAAATATTTGTGTCACTTTTCACTTTCCAAATCAAGGATTTTATCAAGAAAAATGGCATTAACTTCATAACAGCAGTGTTTGAATAAATACGTTTAGTAAGGAGAATATTATTTCTATTATACCTCTCAGGAAAAGTAAGATAGATAAAGAAGAGTATCAATTACCATATTATTTGTTGCATCATCATGGAGTAACAAAATAGCTTGAAGTGCTTGCCTGGTAACAGAGACAAGTTACTATAGAACAATGCCTAAGATTTAATGTTTACTCATTAACCACTGTTACTCATAATTGAATAATAGACGGTGTGGGATGTTTTGGAAAAAGATCCACACTGTTTAGGTTGTGTTTAGTCCATTCTCAAGCTGCTATAAAGAAATACCTGAGACTGGGTAATTTATAAAGGAAAGAGGTTTAATTGACTTACAGTTCTGCATGGCTGGAGAGGCCTCTGGAAACTTCTAATTATGGTGTAAGGCAACTCTTCACAGGGTGTCAGAAGAGAGAATGGGTGCAAGCAGGGGAAATGCCAGACACTTATAAAACCATCAGATCTCATGAGACTCACTCATTATTAGGAGAACAGCATGGGGTAAATTGTCCCCATGATTCAATTACCTCCACCTGGTCCTGCCCTTGATATGTAGGGTTATAGAGATTACAATTCAAGGTGAGATTTGGGTGAGGACACGGAGCCCAGCCATATCCGGTAGATCATGTGCATTTTATTCTATACCAGTTAGGCTTCTCTATAGTCCGAATTAACATTATCAATGGTACCTTTTCAATCCATCTAGCACCCTAGCAGTCTGAAACACAGTCAGTTGGTCATACAAGACCTGGTTATCAGAGAATTGATCTAGATTTTGCAGTTCATGTATATTTAAATAGACTTGAAGTCATTATACTTGTAGACATAGATGGAAATGCTCTAATACTCAAGCAACCTCTGCATCACAGTATCTCCTCACTGCCTCCTTATCTACTTGGATATGTTGGATTTTCATTGTTGAATAGCATGATTGGGATGATTTTTGATAGTGTCTGTGGATGTTTTATTATGGAATCTGACTGAAGCACAAATAGCCTGCTGTAGATTGAATGTTTGTGTCTTCCCAGAATTCGTATGTTGAAACCTAATCTCCACTGTGATGGTATTTGGAGGTGGGGCCTCTGAGAGGTGATTAGTTCATTAGAGTCCTCATGAATAGCATTTGTGCTGTTATAGAAGAGTTCTCAGAGAGCTCCTCTCTCCTTTCCACCATGTGAGAACCCAGAAAAGACAGCAGACTATAAACCAGGAAGTGGGCCGTCACCAGACACTAACTCTGCTGGCACTTTGATATTGGATTGTCCAGCATCCAGATTTGTAAGAAATAAATTTCTGTTGTTTACAACCCACCCAATCTATAGTATTGTATTACAGCAATCTGAACAGACTAAGACAATGCCATAATGTGAATGTGGGCTTCAGATGTGCAACAAAACAGGGAAAAATGGACAGTGTGAATCTTGAGCCAAAAGAGAGAAATGCATTATGAATGATATTTAGAAGACCCAGGGGTCCAAAAAATTGTTTTTTGAATCTGCCATGCTTCAAAGACAGCTAAAAGAAAAATGAAAAGAATGACCTTAATCAAGACATCTGAAGATACTGTAGAAGTAGAAATGTAAGAGGGAGATTTGCCCCCTAATGGTTATCACTGGGGAGAAACTCATTAAGTTGTCTTAGCCTTTCATGAAAGATCCATTCATTTATTCACTCATTCACTCATCAGTTATTAATTGAGTCGCTTCCATCATCTAGGCCCCAGTCTAGGCACTAGATGTATTTAATGCAACAAAATAAACATAGTTTCTCTCACTGTGAAATTTACCTTCTAGTGAGAATAGACAGATGCTAAGCAAACAAATATATAATTTCTGTCTCCATGGTATAATAAGCACTATGGAAGAAATGAAGTAGGACAGATGAAATAGGGTGTGATGGGGAGATAAATTTTATTGCTACTTTATAAAGTTAGTGAGGGATGTGGGATCAAGAACTTCCTTTCTGAATGGGAGATACTACAGCATGTGAATATGGATGGATAGGAATGATCTAAGAGGAGAAAATGAAAGATGCAGGGCACAGAGGGATACATCATGAGAGGACTTCTGACTAAGCACAGAACATGAGATCTAGTACAAAAGCGGAAGTTTAGATGAAGGAGTGTGGATAAGTGGAATGCTTACAATTGAATTTAGTGTAGAGGTACCACTATCGGTAACGCCAAGATTTGATCATGAGAGTAGGTGCTACAGTTTAGGTCAAGGACAAGGCCACTGGGGCAGAGAAATTCAAGGATGGTGGAACCAGAGTATTATTGCATAGTTATCTATGAAAGGAGTGGTGTTAGAATTACAGTGAAGAAAGTGTTAAATTCCTCAAGGAATCAGGGGCATGTTCCAGGGATTCTGTAAATGACTGCAACAATATTTAGATAAATACAAAGCATTCACTACTTAGCAGATGGGTGCTCCTGTCTGTTCCCCCTGCCCTGACTGGAAAACTGGGGAAACATCCTGGTCCAAGTTGATCCAGTGAGACTATTCTTTATCTGGAGCTTAAGGGACATTGAAACCGAGAGGGTATAAAAAATGGTATTTGAATGGGATCAGCTGAGTCAATAAACTAGAAAATTGAGTACAACTGGATCATGACAATGAGGCAGTGCTGGGCAATATGTGAGGCATATAGCTGAGGGATCAGAGGGTCAGGGATAGGAAAGCAAAGGGGCATCTGGGAATCAGGCCATTTAAAGGTTATATGGAGATGGGAGGGTAGAACAGGAATGCAGGAGATTGTTCAGGCTTTGGAGAGGTCCCTGTGGTGTGACAGAGGTTGTCCAAATTTATTTATTTAAAGGGCCAAGATCAGTGTAGATAACACCCAAATGCCCAAGAATATTGTCCCTCCTACATAATGACTTTTTAGTAATTATGAACACCCCCACCCATCCAGAATCCTATCTCTCCATTCTGAATATTGCTTATGAAAGCTTGTGTGTTCATCATACCATCAGCCTCTTTTACTTGGGCATTTTGGCGCATGAATGTTGAAAAGCATTTTCTTTGGAATTAAGGTTATTAAATCAGTTTTACTGGAAGGACTAGAGTTTTCATCTGGGATTGCTCCCTGGGGAAGCAACCGGGCAGCAGCATCTGCCTGCAGCTTCAGGGAGGATCACCACTAATGAATGTGAGTAGAGAAGAGTAGACGGGTGGGGAGAGCTCCTGTTTACCCCACTGGTGCTCTTGGGCCGCTTGTGGCTGCTGTCATTTGCAATGACATTTAAAATTCTCCCTGGTTTTCCATCATGTTGTCTATTTCCTTCATTGAGTCTCTTTATGCTCACAGTTTGTGTAAGATTTTCTCCTGTTTAAAAAAGCTGCTTAAAATGCAGAACCTTGCTTCCCGTCTTCTCTTTTTACTTCCTGCTGCTGTTCTGGAAAATAATTGCTGTATATAGTCAATCCACAAAGCCTGAGAATAGGTAGAACCTTTACAGATTCTACATTATAAATTTAAGATTGCAATCTCTTCATTTTCACAAATGCCAAAGATGAGGGTCTCTGCTTTCATTTCTTTTCTGTCAAAAGGACTAAATTTAGTTGGTTGATTTACTTTTTATCATCCAAACATTAATTTTGCAAGCAAAGAAAGTTTTCTAGGTGGACTTTTAAAAGATAATTTATCTGATCCCTAAAGCCCCACATCAGAGATAATACATCAGAGACCTTTTCGGGCAGTTGGGTATTTTTCCCCCCACATTCTCATTTATCACTTAGTAGATTTCCTTTCTATATTCAGAAATAAGGTGTGAAAGTCTGCATTTGTCTGAATTTTCTATTGAAGTGAAACAGGTATGTATTTTCAATGTTCTACCAAGTTGTGAAGATCGTAAATGAATTCTTAGAACTCTCTTAGTCTTGATGTCCAGATGTAACTAATTTCTTTTCCTTAATGTTGTTTGTGAAATAGATAAAGTGATGGGAAGAAAAGACCTCTGAAGGTTGTATGTGTGTGAGTAATAAAATAATTCTGAGTTGGCCCACTGCAAAACTCTTGGCATGGCTCTAGAGTGACTGTCACTTATCTCCTTAACTGTCTAATGAATTTTCTGCTGTCTTTGTTCAAAACCCTTCCCACACATATCCAGCTTTTACCCTCCCTATTATATCCCTTAAGTAGCCTTGCCCACCACTCCTTACCTGAGGAGATTTTGAAACCATCTTTGAAACATTTGACTCCCTCAGTTTCCTTCTACATCTAATTTCTTTTATCTTTCAAGGTAAACCACAATGTTATAACATCATCATGATTTTGAAACATTTCTAATTGATTGTCGTCCAAAGCTGATTTTAGGGCTCTTCAACTATAGTTGATGCTATTGATGGATCAGTATAAGAGGGAATATCTATAACAAACTTGTTTAGTCTCAGTCGTATAAGTGTATTCAACAGTGATAACTATGAAGTATTTTAACACACTTTTTACATGTCTGAGTTTTAAATTTTGGTTTAAATTTTTAGGTAGATTGTAAAGGAGCCATTGGGTGTTGTATGTGCTGATTTGTAGTATGCTTGAAAATATATGTAATGTTGCAAACTGGAAGTATCCTGATTTAAAGTCAGATTTTTAGAAGTTCTTTTATAATCTTTATAGCAGGTAAAACATTGAAGATATACAATTGGAAAGAAGACTTTGGAGTGAAATCTTAATGGTATTAACTGAGAATTTAGTTCTCAATTGTTCTAGCAGCAAAATATAGAGTCATTAATTTTAAAAATATTTATTGAACACCTACTATGTGCCAAGCTTTATTTTATTTTAATTAATTTATTTTTTTAAACGGAGTCTTTCTCTGTCACCAGTGCAGTGACCCAGTCTTGCCTTGCTGCAACCTCCACCTCCCAGGTTTCAGTCATTCTTGGGCCTCAGCCTCCCAGGTAGTTGGGATTACAGGTGCCTGCCACCACTCCTGGCTAATTTTCGTATTTTTAGTAGAGATGGGGTTTCACCCCAGGCTGTTCTCCAATCCCTGACCTCAGGTGATCCACTCACCTCGGCCTCCCAAAGTGCTGTGATTACGGGCATAAGGTACCGCACCTGGCTCAAGTTTTATTTTAGATACTGAGGATACAGCAGTGAAAAAATAGAGGCAAAAATTCTTGACCTCAGTTTTCTCCTCGATGAACTCATATTCTTCTCAACAGTAAATCAGATTAAATACAGGGTGATAAGTGCTAAGAAGAAAGGAGAAAAGGGGATACAACTTTCATCCTAGAGACTGTAATTTTAGTTTGGCTAGGAAAGTTACCCATCAAGGAGAATATTCTTAAGTAAAAACCTGGTGTATGAAGAAGGTTAATAACTTGCTGTTTAAAGTGAAGGCTAGTGAAGGAGCAGCATTCTCTATGTACATGTAAATTGGAACTGCTGCTTTCTTTACTCTGTTTTTGGCCTCATTAGGGGTGGCAACTCAAGCATGGTGAGGCCTTCTTAGGAAGTCTTGAGCCGGTGAAGCAAGTGAGTGCTTCTTGTCCAGGGACTTGAGTGTGTTTGGCTTAGGTAACTGGTACCCTAGAAATTGATGTCGAAGTTGGAATGACCATAGAAACAATCTGGTTCAACTCCTACTGTATAGTAAAAGTGATGGCCCCTAAAATGTTTGCTAAGTCGAACTGACCCAAATAATATTATGATGACCTAATACGAAACCCACATATATCTTTTCCCAATAGAGTGTTTTTTCATAATACCTTACTTCCTTTAGGTACCACCATTGCAGTGGTAGTCATTAGAGACATATTTTAAACTCATTTAATAAGATGTGGCTGGGAAATAAAAAAGTCCTCTTCTCTGCTCATTTTCCTTCTCTGTCATTACTGTTTTTTAAAAGTAATAAGCTTTGGAATGGCACTGATTTCTTAAAACATGACAGTATCACAAAATCCCCATGATAGAAGCTCTGAGTCTCTTATTTCTTTTCAAAAAATTTGTTTAAAAATGTTTTGTTTTGCTCATTTTTTTTTTTTTTTCTTAAAAGAGAACAGCTGGTTCTCTCTGAGCTATTGTTTTGGATTCAGCTGCAGTGATTATTTAATACTTTGTGCATCATGCATACCTAGTATGTTCTGCTCCACAAAAGACATTTGTGGGTTAATGAAGTTGTATACATGTATGTCATCAAGGACCTGTTTTAAGCATAAGGCGCTCTGGAAGCTCTTCTATTTAATGCAAAATATCCTACCTAAAATTTCTGTTTAGTAAATTTGAATTTTTAGTCTTTTGTGCAAATAATTTCATGGTGCCATCGGTACTGGGGTCGGGATTAGTAGCATTTTGATTTGGTGAGCAGGTTAATTGTGTATAAAGTAAGCTTTTGTTAATGCAAAAAGTTGCTTCACCTCTCTCGCATGCACATGGCATTATAGAGATCATTTTTACAATGTGTAATCATAAAGGGGATTTTTAGAGACTGTTTTCTGCCAGTCACAGTAAAAAATTATCAGGATGCTTGCAGTATCATAATCATAGAAATTAGAAGAGATTATATGCTGTGATTCATGGAAGGACATTACCTTGTCTGAGAAAAGAGCTGCGTTTTGTGTATATGTGTGTTTGTGTTCATGTGCATGCAAGTTTGTGTGCCTGTTTGAGTAGTGTGTGATTCTTTACTATTTCCTTTCCACTTCTCATTGTTTCTAGAGCTGTCTAATCTTCCGTTGCTATCCCAGGCCTTGACTTAGTGAGTAAAAAAAAAAAAAATGAAAACTTAAACATTTAAGTCCCCTTACAGGAATCATTATTTTAGAGATTAACTCAAATAGCAGAACCATTTGAGATACTTTTTACTTCACTACTCCTAGGGGAATTTTTTTTAAAATACTTAATCATTTTAAATATACTAATTATGACTTCTTTAGTTAAATGATATAAAATCAAATATAGAATCCTAGCAGTAGTATTCTTCAACATATTCAGCTAGCACAGTGCTGCCTATCTAGCAAACACTGAATGAATAGGTATGGATGAGTTGACCATGGATATTGTAAATGTCTTTTCATTCATTTGTTTGCATTTAATTATCCAAATATACATACCTATATAGAATGTGACAAATACTTCTTATCAATCTATTATGCTTTAGGTTTTGGGGGATATAATGGTGAACAAGAAGTAGTCCTTGCCCTCAAGGAACTCAATTGTCATAGGATGAAAAGGAAACTTCTAAGACCACTCTTAGTCATCATATATGTTATATTAAGCATCTCCAAAGCATGGCCCTATGTATGTTGCTAGAGATACAAAGAAAATTAATGAAGCACTCCTGCCTTCAGGTAACTGACAGATTAATTAGTGGGCAAGACCTACATACAAGACCCAGCAAGGTAAGGCCTGGTAGGCTGATAAATGAATATCAATCATCTTGTCCTTCCCTCTGTGTTCCGGAAAAATGCATGTCTGTCCCGTACGTCCCATGGATGAAGCTTCCTAATTCTTCCAGTGACTTGGATTTCCACACTTAGACTTCCTCTCTGCCTTACTTTCATCTTTTGTCTTTCATTTTTAATCTTCTTTCTCATATTCTCTCATAGTTTCAAAGGGGGAAAAATCTAGGCTCTCTATTCTCACAGACTCCCTTCTGTTTGGAACAATAATTATTCAACAAAGGGGTTAGATTTTTTCAGGTATATTTTCTCCATTGAACCATCTAAGCCCCTTTTTGCTCTCGATTTTTTGATCATTTCAGATTGCATCTGCAGAAGACCCCATTATTGCCACAAACTATTTAATCAACTCAGTGACTTTCATCACACTGTAGGCAAAGAACCACAGAGGTAATTTTAGCAAAAGTGAATTCCTCATATTTGATTTGATGAAAGGATAAAATCACTCTATTCAACCTAAGTGACTCTATTTGGAGTTTTTATTTAAAAAAATCCTGGATTAGCTTAGATTCGTCAGTGACCAACCTTGCATAAGATAAAATATAATTATATGGCAATTTTAACCTCTTGAAATTGGTTTTGGTGGGGAAAGAGATACAATTAGCTGAAATAAGTGAGGGACGAAGGGAGAAAGAGAGAATTTTGAATAGCTTTTAGTTATAATTTCCCTATTGGAGATGCTAAATTAAGATTTCTAAATGAGAATTCAGTGTGTCAGAATGCTTTGGCATGTTGCAGAATGCATTATTTATTCTATAGATGACTGAGCAGGTGAATGGGTTTGGGCAAATCAAAAGTCTCAGGTTTTGTGCCTGAATCAGAAATAAATTTTCTTTCTTATAAATGCCTAAATAACATATATTCCATAAAGCTTTCTTTTTCTTTTTTACATACTGTGAACATGGAACACAAAGCTTTCCCATCAAATATTTCTCCTATCAAAAAGAGATATACTTGCATAAAGATTGATTGTTATGTTCTGTATTTATATACAGTGGTGTATTTTATTATTGTCTGAGCAATTAGAATTGCCTCTAACTTGTTTCAGTGAATCCAGTTTCTCCCTATTCAAGTCAGTTTTGCAATGTGCTATTTGATTAATCTTTGGGAAACTCTGATACCACTCATCTGCTCAAAACTTGGAATAAGCTCACATTGTTTCTATAACAAGAGTCAAATGTTTTATTCTGATATTTGAAAATGTTAATTTTACCTTAATAATATTATTTATTATTTTCTTTTATTGATTCTGTTTCAACCAAATGAAACTACTGCAATTTGCCATACCAAACACAAACTTTCCCCTTTCCAAGCCCTTTCTTTAAGTGCACTCTCTGTTTTATTAGATGAGCTCCCTCTGCTCTTCTTACATCTAAAGGCTTTCTACTGAAAGACTGAAAGGCCACTATTTTTACAAAGTTTTTCCAGAATGTTCACTACCATAAGATATTTTTCTCTTTCCCTAAACTCCCAATGTACCTTATACATATATGTATACATACATAATCTCTCTCTCTCTCTCTCTTTCTCTCTATCTGTAAGAGAATGACTTGAATCTCCTAGAAGAGAATAACAATGTAATCTTCATTGTACCTCTTGTTTGTGTTCTGCGTTTCATACAATAGACACCTAATAATCATTTCTAATACAGAATTTGGTGTGAGGCTTGTCTGCTATCCCTGGCCAAAAATCTAGAATTATGGAGATACAGGTTAAAAAGTACTCTCAACATAAATAATTTTACTGTGAAGAATAACTGAAGTGCCCCTATATCATTGTCAGAACCTCAGAAGGGGGTATGTGGTAGCTATTGTCCTGTATACACCAGTCAAAACTAGCAAGGAAATAGAGGAGGCCATGGAAATAGTTTGTGCAGAGACAATTGGCAACCCTAAAAAATTAATTAAGATGTGGTGCAATTAAAATACTGTGTTTCACGTTCAAAAGAGGCAAAGAGTAACAGCATGTGATAGATGTCAATATGTGGTTCTGGTACCAATCAGGAAGAACAGTGAGGTCAGAAATCAAAGGAACACCCAATTCGGGTATCCAGAAATGACATAATTCAAAAAGGCAGCTCTCATTTTTCAAAGATAGATGTCAATATGTGGTTCTGGTACCAGTCAGCGAGGTCACAAATCAAGGGCACACCCAATTCAGGTATCCAGAAATGACATAATTCAAAAACGCAGCTCTCATTCTTCATATCATTCAACAGAAGAGTTAGGCAGGTATGTTTTCATTCTGTAATTAAAGGCCATCTGAAAAGTTATTCAAAGTTTAATTTATGTTGTACTTCTGGGTTTCTGGGTAATAATGATAGATCCCTATCTACTAATATGCCTGCACATCCTAAGAATCATGTATCAACAGAAATATTCAGTCAGAACACCTTGGCCTTTGGTTATATTATAACCAGGAGAAATCGCTTCAATTTACAGTGAGTAAGAGAAATAAACTCTATAAACAAGCAGAGTCATCTTTGGAGCCCATACTCAAGCAGAGTCAGGGGGAGGTTGTGTGAAAAAGAGTTAAATATGGAGAGTATAATAGGTGGTGGAACGCAGAGATCATACAATGTTAACCCCAGAACAAGAGGGCGGTACCTTGAGTGGAAATATCAAGAATATGTGTAAGGTCTTGTGGGTCAGGGCACTGGCTACTGAGGAGTCAGTAAAAAGAAGCTTGAAAAGTGATCAAGATAAGCACTGGCAAAACAGAGAAGGTGCCACTTCTGGGAAAGAGGAAGATACATTGGAAGGAGGAGTGTCTCCTTGGAGCCTTAGTGGTTAAGGAAAGTAGGCAGAGGCTGAAGAGATGAGTATTGCTGAAATAATGTAGTATGAAAAAGAACAAGAGGAAGAGGAAGAAGGAGGAGGAGGGGAAGTTATTTTTAAAAACTGCTCTTTATTGTGGCAAGGAAAAGAGATACATTGATTTGAAAAAGTGGGAGACCTATCCACTTATTATCTTCCCTCACTGTAGGATCTCTTCTTGTTGGACCAGGAAAATCCAACACAAATAAATGTGAAAAATACAGATAGGAACCCATCCTCACTCCCCCAGCTGCAGAGAGGAGGAAGACAAAAGGACAGTACTAATGACATGTCTCTTAGATGGGCTCTGCAGCTGCCACTGAGATGTAGCTGCTCACGCACCTGCTTGATGGCTTTCGGGACTTCTGAAAGGCACAAGGCCAGAAACTCCTCCTGGCCAGGACTGCAAGGCTCTGCAGCCAGTGCAGAAAGTGGGTCAGCTTCTCTGAGACCCCTTTACCACCTACCCCCGTCTTCCTCTATTTCTCCCACATTGTCTTGCTAAATATAGACTTGGTAATTAAAATGTTGATTGAAGCCTGGGAAAAAAATTAGGGACTCAGTATCCATAAAAAAAAATACCCAAAGAAATAACAGATAAATAAGAATTAAAAACTATCTGGCATATTGAAACATTTAATATAAAAATTACCACCATGAAATTGTAAAATGATACTTCAAAATGAATTTAAAACAGTATAAAGAGAAATCACAGTTACAAAAGAGTATCATGAGTTAGAAATTTAAAACAACGGATACAAAAAGAAAAGCAATATAAAACTAGGTAATTAACAGAATGCAGGAAAGAAATGAAGAAAATGGCAAAACCATCTGAGAAATTTGAAATAAATTACAAATTTATGTATCTGGTACATTGTTATGGTACAAATAAATATACATTTATGTATTTGGTTGTTTTAGCTGCTCAGGCTTCCCAGGTTCCATAACAATGTACCAGAGACTGTGGTTTAAACAACAAAAATATGTTTTATCACCATTCTGGAGGCTGGAAAATCCAGGGTCAAGGGCCAGCAGGGTCTGGTTTCTGATGAGGGCTCTTTTCCTGGCTTGCAGACGTTGTGTGCTCATATGGCCTTTGCTCAGTGCATGCATTTGAAGAAACTCTCTCCTTAACTTTCTCTTCTTATAAGGTCACTAGTCCTGTGGGATCAGGACCCCACCTTTGTGACTTCATTTAGTGTTTGTGACTTCTTAAAGACCCAATCTTCAAATGCAGTCTATGTTGGGGGCTTCAACATATAAATTTTAGGGGAGGGAGATACATAATTTAGTCCATAGCAGTGGCCAGAGGAAACTATACATAAGTATAAATGCTGCAGGGGCTATGGAGGATAGAAATGGGGAAAAGCCAAGAGAAGAAAACAAATGATGAGAGTAAAAATAAATAAAGAGAAAATTATAGAAGATAAACACAGAAGATACAAATACATATTTTGGTGTCCCAGGAGAAGAAAAGCAAAAAATGGGGCAAAATTAAATAAAGCTTAGAACCATTCTTAAAAAAATCTATTGAAATGAAGGCCTGAAACTATGTATTATAAGGTTCATTTTTCACCTGTAAAAATTGACCCAGGATAATGATCTCTAAAACATAGCAAAGAAAGACTAAGTTATTTACAAAAAAAAAGCAAATGGGTTGACATCAGTTTTCTTAACATAAACATTCAACATAAGAAAATAAAGGAGTGCCATGTTTTAAGATACTCAGGAACAGAAAGGGAGTGAAGAATGTCATTCTATTCAAATTGCCACTCAAGTCCAAGTCTATCAAATAACTATGGAACACGCAAAAACTTAAGGAATCTTGTACCTAGAAGCCCTTCTTAAGGAAACTACTAGAATATAAGCTTTATAAAAGATGAAAATAGTGGATACTTAGACAGAGGTATTGGTAGTGCATATTTTAGATATTTAATCCTAAATTGAAGATATAAAACAAATTTGCGGACAAGGGAAAAAGGAGAGTTTGTTGTTTTATGCTATACCAAGGTAAAAATAACAAAACTAAATCATGGTGGGGGAAGTGGGAAAGAATGGAGATAAATGGTGTCATTGGATATTATTATAATCCATTTAAAATAGATTTTGTTGCAGCTTACAATGGTGACACAATATGCATTGTCAAAAAGAAAAGGGAAAGCTAAAGGTTGTTACCAAAAGTATTAATGAAAAAGTAATGAACAGAACAAAACTTTAACCTCTTTGATAGCAAAAGAACACAAAAACAAAACAAAAAAGAATAAAGAAAACAGACCACTGAGTGAAAGACTACATGAATATGTATCAGAAATAAAATATGCATAATTATTTGCATTTTATATATATAACAAGGACTAGAAAAATAAACTAGAAATTAATAGACATGATTAGTTATAAAGAATGGTAGGAATGGGGTTGAAGTAATAGTTTTGGCATTGTAACTTCTCTGATTATGTTTTTATTATAGTTTTGACTTTTGAAACATGTTTTACATGTTCAAAAGTAAAAGTAAATAAACCCTAGACTACAAACAAATAAGAATGTATTGATAATATAGCTATTCAGAGAAAAGAATGATTTCAAGTGACTTTTAAACAGTATTCTCTATATATGTAGTAGCATATAGTTGAAGGGTCCAAAGAGCTAGAAAGAACTCTTAAACATCATGCAGTAATGTTAGTTGTAATAATATTGGCATTGCTAATTTGTGTTCTTTGTACACTGTAGAAAAATCTAATAAACAGATTATCAGTGTATGGGGAAAAGAATGCAAATATTAAAGAAATGAAAATCTTGAAATGTTAAATTTGCTTTGGAAGTCTAAATATTCATGATTCTATATGTCTTACTATTTTTCAAAGGAAAGTCACAGAAGATATAGCACTTTCTTAGGAATCACCCTTCCACTGCCCAGATTTTGCCTTCTAAGTACCATTCTTCACCAAAAGGAATCAAGAGTACCTGGAGAAATGGCTGATTGCAGGTTTGGGGCAATGAAAGTACAGGGTGAACTTAGGTTGCCTTGTTGTGCTAGAAAGTAAGGAAACACTCATAGACTAATGGGGTCGAGTTGAACAGTCAGGCAAGCTTTAAGACGTTCTCATTCGTCAGACTTGGGACATTTTGAGCATCCAAAAGAATAATGACTAAAATTGATTGTAACCTATGTAGTATATAAATATCCAAGAGTCCACAGTAATATAAAAATAGAGAAAGTTTAAAAAATAAATTATTTGGGGGCAGGTTCAAGATGGCCATCTAGAAGCAGTGGTGATTGGAGGCTCCCATTGAAAAGAACCAAAACAGCATGTGAATCCTGCACTGGCAATCAAGTATCTGGGTTCTGTCATCAGGACTGAGTAGGCAGCTGGCGTGACCCACAGAAAGGAAGGAAGAGCAGTGTAGAGCAGTGGCCCACCTGAGAGCCACATGGGGCAATGGAGCCCTCACCCCACAACCAAGGGAGGTGGTCAGTGAGTGTGCTACTCAGCCTGGGAAATGGTGCTTTTTTCCATGGAACTGTGTAACCCATGAATCGAAAGATCCCACTAGTGGGCCCACATCACCAGGGCCTAGGGTCCCAATCGTGGAGCTATGCAGATTGTCAACAGCCACCTGGCTAGAATCTGCCTAACCCTGCCAAGTTCCTGGGAGGAGGGGCAGCCAACAACCACAGCTGCAGCTGCCTACTGTCTAAGCCATCTGAGCTCCTTAGGGGAGTGGCGGCAGCAAACACTAGGGTTGCTAGCTGCCTAACACACTAAGCTACCAGGTGGGGAGGAGGGCAGCATCCATCTTTATACCTTTAGGCCATGCTTTCCCCTGCTGAAGCCAGGGAGACCAGATGGCTTAGTCCCAAGAGGTATTCCACACAGCCCGACACTGGCTGTGGCAGACTGCAGCCAGACTGCCTCTTCAAGCTGAACCCTGACCCATTCCTTCTCACTGGGTGGGGCTTCCCTATAGGAACTCCAACAACTCCAGCCAGGGGCTCAGGGATAGCACTGTGATCTCCCTGGGCCTGAGCCCCTAAGTGGAGGGGTGCCTGTAGACTCCACTGACCGCAGACTTAGTCTTTCCTCTTGCTAGCTCAGAAGAATCCATGCAGCCCAGACAAGTGGGTTTTCCGCCAGTGCAGCACACCCCTTTCACCAAGGGACAGCCAAAGAGCTTCATTAAACTGGTCCTGCTTCCTGTGTCACCCAACTGGGTGAGACCTCCCCAACAGGGGTTGTCAGACACCTTATACAGGAGCATTCCTACTGGCATCAGGTTGGTGCCCCTCGAGTTCAGAGATCCCAGAGGAAGGAACAGGCACCCATCTTTGCTGTTCTCCAGCCTCCTCAAGTGACATCTCCAGGCATGGGAGTGAACCAGATGAATAGGGCCTGAAGTGAACCCCCAGCAAACCACAGCAGCCCTACAGAAGACAGACCTGACTATTCAAAAAACAAACAGAAAGCAACAAAATCAGCATCAAAAAAAGTCCCCACAAAAACCTCATTGAAGGGTCAGATGGAAACTAGACAAACTCATGAAGATGAGAAAGAATCAACAAAATCCACTGAAACTCCAAAAGGCCAGAGTGCCTCTTCTTCTCCAAATCATTGCAGCACTTTTCCAGCAAGGGTGCAGAATTGGATGGAAGATGAGATGGATGAATTGACAGAAATAGGCTTCAGAAGGTGGGTAGTAACAAACTCCACCAAGGTAAAGGAGCATGTTCTGACCCAATGCAAAGAAGCTAAGAACCTTGATAAAAGGTTACAAGAGCTGCTAACTAGAATAACCAGTTTAGAGAGGAACATAAATGACCTTATGGAGCTGAAAAACACAGCACAAGAACTTCATGAAGCATGCATAAGTATCAATAGCCAAATAGATCAAGTGGAAGAAAGAATATCAGAGATTGAAGACCACCTTGCTAAAATAAGGTATGCAGATAAGGTTAAAGGGAATGAAAAAGAATGGACAAAACCTCTGAGAAATATGGGACTGTGTAAAAATATTGAACTTAAGATTGACTGGAGTACCTGAAAGAGATGGGGAGAATGAAACTAAGCTGGAAAACACAGTTAAGCATATTATACAGGAGAACTACCCCAACCTAGCAAGACAGGCCAACATTCAAATTCAGGAAATACAGAGAACACCAGTAGGATACTCCACAAGAAGGACAACCCGAAGACACATGATCATCAGATTCTCCAAGGTCTGTATGAAGGAAAAAATGTTAAGGGCAGCCAGAGAGTAAGGCCACATCACCTACAAAGGGAAGCCCATCAGACTAACAGCAGATCACTCAGCAGAAACCCTACAAGCCAGAAGATACTGGGGGCTGATATTCAACATTCTTAAAGAAAAGAATTTTCAACCCAGTATTTCATATCCAGCCAAACTAAGCTTCATAAGTGAAGGAGAAATAAAATCCTTTCCAGATGAGCAAATGCTGAGGGATGTCATCACCACCAGGCCTGCCTTGCAAGAGCTACTGCAAGAAACACTAAATATGGAAAGGAAAAACTGGTACCAGCCATTGCAAAAAACACACAAGAATATAAAGACCAGTGACACTATGAAGAAACTGCATCAACTAACATGCAAAATAACCAGCTAGCATCATGATGAGAGGATCAAATTCACACATAACAATATTAACCTTAATTGTAAATAGGCTAAACGCCCCAATTAAAAGACACAGACTGGCAAATTGGATAGAGTCAAGACCCATTGGTGTGCTGTATTCAAGAGATCCATCTCACGTGCAAAGATATAGGCTCAAAATAAAGGGATGGAAGAAAATTTACCAAGAAAATGGAAAGCAAAAAAAAGCAGGGGTTGCAATCCCAGTCTCTGATAAAACAGACTTTAAACCGACAAAGATAAAAAAAAGACAAAGAAGAGCATTACACAATGGTAAAGGGATCAATTCAACAAGAACTAACTATCCTAAATATATATGCACCCAATACAGGAGCACTCAGATTCATAAAACAAGTTCTTAGAGACCTACAAAGAGACTTAGACTCCCACGCAATAGTAGTGGGAGACTTTAACACCCCATTGTCAATATTAGACACATCAATGAGAGAGAAAATTAACAAGGATATTCAGGACTTGAACTCACCTCTGGATCAAGTATACCTAATAGATGCCTACAAAACTCCCCACCCCAAAACACAAAATATACATTCTTCTCAGTACCACATGGCACTTATTCTAAAATTGACTACGTAATTGGAAGTAAAACGCTCTTCATCAAATGCAAAAGAACGGAACTTCATAACAGTCTCTCAGACCACAGTGCAATCAAATTAGAACTCAGGATTAAGAAACTCACTCAAAACCACACAACTACATGGAAATTGAACAATCGGCTCCTAAATGACTTCTAGGCAAATAATGAAATTAAGGCAGAAATCAAGAAGTTCTTTCAAACCAATAAGAACAAAGACACAATGTATCAGAATCTCTGGGATGTAGCTAAAGCAGTGTTAAGAGGGAAGTGTATAGCACTGATGCCCACATCAGAAAGCTAGAAGGATCTAAAATTGACACCCTAACATCATAATTAAAAGAACGAGAGAGGCAAGAGCAAACAAATCTGAAAGCTAGCAGAATACAAGAAATAAGTAAGATCAGAGCAGAACTGAAGGAGATAGAGATACAAAACCTCTTCAAAAAATCAGTGAATCCAGGAGCTGTTTGTTTGAAAAAATTAACAAAATAGACCACTAACTAAGAAGAAAAGAGAGAAGAATCAAATAGACACAATAAAAAATGATAAAGTGGACACTTCTCAAAAGAAGACATTTATGTGGTCAACAAACATGAAAAAAAGCTCAACATCACTGATCATTAGAGAAATGCAAATCAAAACCACAATGAGATACCTTCTCACACTGATCAGAATGGTGATTATCAAAAAGTCAAGAAACAATAGATGCTGGTGAGGCTGTGGAGAAATAGGAACACATTAACACTGTTGGTGGGAATGTAAATTAGTTCATTGTTGAAGACAGTGTGGCGATTCCTCAAGGGTCTAGAACCAGAAATACTGTTTGATCCAGCAATCCCATTACTGGGTATATACCCAAAGGAATATAAATCATTCTACTATAAAGATACATGCACACATATGTTTATTGTAGCAGTATTTACAATAGCAAAGACATGGAACCAACCCAAATTCCCATCAGTGATAGACTGGGTAAAGCAAATGTGGTACAGATACACCACGGAATACTATGCAGCCATGAAAAGGAATGAGATCATGTCCTTTGCAAGGACACGGATGATACTGGATGCCATCATCCTCAGCGAACTAACACAGGAACAGAAAACCATACACCATATGTTCTCACTGGTAAGTGTGAGTTGAACAATGAGAATACATGGACACAGGGAGGGGAACAACAGACATTGGGGCCTGTTGGGGGGTGCAAGGGGAAAGAATGCATCAGGACAAATAGGTAATGCATGCGGGCCTTAAAACCTAGGTGGCAGGTTGATAGGTGAAGCAAACCAACATGGCACACACATACCTATGTAACAAACTTGCATGTTCTGCACGGGCACCACAGAACTTGAAGTAAAATAAAAATTTTAAAATTATTTGCCACCATTGAAAATGACTATTAAGTCAACTTATCCTAAAAATTGGCAGTCGAAGAGAAAGAATTATACATATAGTCTGCTTGTTAGTAGGAAAAATAGTTCTGGCAAACCAAATAGCCCAATTCATGAGGGAAAGTTTTCTCTACATATGAATGTTAGCTAATAAATACAGAGAAATGCTAGAATTTTAAAAATACACACAAATAAAATCTAATTATTTATATGTATTTGTGCCTGTGTATATTTCTTATTGTTAGAAAAATACAGGAAATATATAAATATATATAAAATTTCCTTTATATTCCTGTATATAGGAAATTCATATATATGTATAGTAAATATATATAATTCCTTCATATATAATCCTTTTGTATATAGTTACTGCAAGAAAGCATTCTTTCATTTAATAGTCATTTAAGGACTTAATATGTGCTTTTCATAAATGCTGAATGTTTAATATTTGTGTTATTTTCTCAATCTAGATCATTTTCAGTAAGAGTTATGAATGCCATTAAATCATAATTCAGAACTGGAAGGACCCAAAGAAGTCATTTGGTTGACTCCCTTCTCTGTGTGCCATCTCATTTTATAAATAGGAATCACTTCATACACATTTTTAACATGAATACTTTTTGGCCCATCAGTAGCTAAGGAAAGAAAAAGAAATTCACAAACATCTAAAAAGCTAAACAATTATTCTCATATATGAAAGTTCAGCTTATGTTGCAAAATATCAGGCACTTCTTTCAGTTATTTGTTCTTAAGCTTCAGAAAATTAAGACACACAGATGGCCAATATGGATCATTATGAATTTTTTCTTTTTCTTTTTTTCTTTTTTTTTTTTTCTGAATTGATATTTCCTCTAGATTAATGTCAGATTTGCTCTGGGTAGCTGAGGCAGTAGTTCGGAGACCAGGGCATAAAAGTGCCCTCTCCACTCAATAACCAGCAAACTAATTTGATATTTCTATTGACTTGAATCTCTTTGCTTTCTATCTTGAACCTATGAGCGTGTGACCTCTTCTGCAGGGATCTGTGGCTTCTGGGCATTTTGTAAAGTGCTGAAATTGCCTAGAAAACTACTCTCTGTGCTTTGCAAAATAATGGAAAGCTTATTTCCTATCTGCTTCTTGCAGCAATCCCCCAATAATAAATTGAAAATATGTTTTAATTTTATTTCAGTTTAGTTTTGGAGAACCATCTTCAGGTATTTAGGTTTTTAACTATTATTCCTTATCTGTCATTAAAAAAAATTCACTTTTTTCTCCGCTGTAATTTCTTTCCCACTCTACTCCCTAACAAACAGCTCCTTATTTTCCTGAATCACTCTATTTTTTTTTTTTTTAAACAAAATGGAAATACAAAAGATAATATTTGGCCAACATCTCAATCTTGAAACTCTATCCATTTCCTAATGTGTTTAGCAACCAGGCAATTAAGAAACAGGCCTTGTCTTTAATCATCTCAGAAAATTAGGGAGATTTTTCTCATGGTTAAATTGCATTTCTTAAAAAATTGAGAAGGCTTTTTTGGTAATCTTTGCAAAACTTGTTTTTCCTTGAGGTTTTGTGTATACATTAATCACTTAATAAATAAAAAATGTCAATTTTCCCTTTTTCTTCTCTTTTCTTAACCTTAATTGTCCTTTTGAAATGTTGTCAGGGCTAACATGAGCTCTTTTGGTGTATAGCCAAGTATACTTCTGTTTTAGCTATTTAAATAACAACACATGCTTCTAAGTTTCTGGAGTAATTTAGTAGTTTTTTCCTTGATTCTCACAGCCCCCGCAGGCTTTACCTGGAAGCCTTGAACCACTTTCTGGTTATATTTATTTCCCCAGGTCCTGGGTCTTTACAGACAGCAAGAAGTCTAAAATGGCTTAAAGAAGTAGTAACCTTTGTCCTGGGATTTGAACACATGTTTGAAAGGACAGTTATTTCTCATTCCCCGACTGACCTCTGAGACCTCAGAACTTACCAGTTTGAATCAATTTGCTCTGTTGGATGTCTTACCTTACTGAACTCCCTGCCAAAACCCCTTCTGCTACCCCTATCCTTGTACTTCCTATGTTTGTTTTTGCTAAGCCAGCACAGTATCGTCATTTCTGTATCCTCTAACATAAGATCTCACCTAGATTGGGGACTTGGTAAATATTCCTGAATGATAGCATTGGCTGCAGAACACAGTGAGTTGCTATTGAGGTGAGTTGGAAAGGCTAGGTTGTTGAGATTTTGTAAAGAATCCTAATGTGAGAAGCCAAAAAGGGTGGAGTGGGGTACCCATGATATTTTCCTGTATGTTTCATCTCTTCTTCCTCTTCTGTATTTACTTACATTGAGCTTAAGTGAGTGTTGGTCAGTGTAGACCTGGAAATAGATCATTCCTCCGAATCACACTCTTATTGACTATCCAGTCTTTCCAGTTTCTATCCTTTATTCTCCTTTCTCAATGATATGAATCCTAAATGTGGAGGAGACTCTTATTCCTTTCACTTTAAAGATCTAGGGAAATATCTACTGATCCTGGGATAGAAGGAGAAATTTGGGTTATGAGAAGGACAAAGCACAATGAAGACGTGTGAAATATTCAAATAAATCTAAGCTTCTTTGGTGGGATAAAATGATTTAGTGGGATCAAGAGATAATAAACATAGGTTGTGCCTTCAGTGAGCAGGACTGATAGGGAAGCAATGAGAGAGGTAAGGGAAATGAGCTGTAGATTGAGATGCCTCGGTACCCTCGGTTCCTGACTACCAGCGTCTGCTCAGTTGTAAGAGTGCCTTTGGGAAAGCCACAAAGGGGCTTTCTCCAATACTCGAGTAACCAGTTGCCTTAGAAATAAGCTTTTGTTCCTGTTCTGCTATTGTCCCGGGCTTCTTTATAAAAACATATATGCCCTTTGTTGATGGGTCAGATGATGGACATAACTCTGCCTTTCTGTAACAAATGAACATCCCTCTGCAAGTTTCTTTCAGGAGCCAGGAACTGTCTTTCTGTTTATACTTTTGACTTAAATGCGTCATATGAATTCATGGGGCTGCTTTAAGATAGAGACTTGTTTTATTTTCCTTCTTTTCTTTTCTGCACCTTTTCTTGTGCTAGCCTTAGTCTGGGAAAATGAAAACCCCAGGGGCACTTGGGAGCTTCTGCAGCCCAGACAGCAGGGCCCTGAAGAGCTCTCTCGTCTCCATGTTTTCGTGTCCTTTCAAAATGTCAGTTAGCACCTTTAAAATAAAGTCTGCCATCAAAGACACACACTCTTTTCCTGCCTGTCTGGTGTGCCAAAGATAGACATTACTGTGTCTGCTTCAGTTCTCAGCTTCCTGTCATGTTTGGCAAAAATTTAATTGCCTCTCCTTTCAGAACAACTTTTATTTGTTTTCTTAGCCTCAACATCTCCTCTAAAGGAGCACTTTTTTTTTTTTTTTCAGCAGGGGACTATAGACAGCTTTTGTTCCTGCTGCTTCATGATTAGCTTCCCAATGTCCTTTAAAATAAAATTTTGTGCCCAGAAAAGATGCCACAGGAGCCAGGCAGTATTGGTTTATTCAAGGGTGACAGTTCACAGAGGGAGCCAAGTCTACTCAGGTTTAACTTTGGGCTGTGTCTCCATTGCAGACAGCAGCATTTCTTTACTGCCATCTAGTACATGATGTCATATGCTACCTTGGCAAATTGAACTAAATATTAATAATAATACTCCCTTTCACTGGGCTTCTTTTATCCCAAACTTATATTCCTTCTCTTTAGAAGGTTCTTGCCCTGCATCTGGATGATTTTGTAGTAACCCTTCTAAACCTGTCTCAAATGTCATGTGGGATTAATACTGCTTTCCTCTCTTTTGCCTTAGCACTTTTCACATATATTGAGTACAGTACTGCAGTGTAATAGAGCATGGTAGTATGACTAATTGTACATGTGCCTTACAGCTTAGCATTCCTATTCTCTTCACCCAAGACTCTGAGATGCTTAAGGTTAGGGATGGTGTCTCTGACCTTATTCATTCTCAAATACTGAACATGTATACCAGGGTTTGACATATAGTGGTCACTTAAAAGACATTTATTAAATGAATGAGTAAAGGTGACTGGGGTTTTTGCACATAGGTCTCACAGTTCATGCTGCCCTCAAATATTATACTATTGGATGAAAGTATTTACACAGCACCAAAGGTTGAAGGAAAAAGAAAAGTGTTGAGAGAGTAAGGAAAGGGTGACTAGCTGTCTGCTTTGGAGTTCAGTGTAAGGAGTTATATAATATCTTGAGATTCACAAAAAAGAGAATGGTAAGGTTTTACAACTGAGGACACAGGAGAAAATGTATTTGGAGGGTAACATGATACACCTATGTGAACAAGTAGATATTCTGAGAGGGTAACGAGAGTGCAGGCTTTTCTGGTGAAAGGTTTAGAAGCAGGGGTGAAGACACTGCCACTGGTCTATAAATAGAAAGGAGGTGTGAATGCAAGTGTAGAAAGCCACTCGGGGGAAATAAAAAACATCTGGAGAAGCAGCGACTAGCACTGGGACTATCTGAAGTCTCAGGAAGAAGCTGCAGGAATCCAGGTGAGAGATGAACTGTGCATAGACCCTGTTGTTAACACTCTCCTGGACAAAAGTCAGTAAGAAGATCATCTCTGAGTTAGTGACACGGGCATGTCTCTCTCACCATTATCCAGTGACACCGTGTATTGTGTCAGGAGAAGCTCTTTCAGGGAAAGCAGGTGGCTTGAGTTTTAATTCCTCTTTTCTCACACATTATCTCTATGACCTGGGGGAAGGCACTAACCCTCTCTGGGTCTCAGTTGATTTATCTGTAATATGGTAATAATGGCATTTTATCTGCCTGAAGGTGAAGGATTGTGCTGAATGATTTATTGAGCTCTTTAGCTACTGTAAAATCCATTCTGTTTCCCTGGAAACTTTACATTGTGTCACCTGATGTGGATTTTCTTAAATGTCTATGTTTATTTTATTGTCAAGGTTCATGATAGATAGTTGTCACATAGGCCAGATAGGCCCTGTGACTGTAAGCATGCCCACCTTGGAAAAGACTTTTTGTTTGTAGTGCTGAAAATCTGCATTTAAGCCAGATAGGCTTTATATTTTAATAAGAGGGTCAAATGTTAAAAGTAGATTTTTCCGTAGGATCTGAGTTGTATAGGGCTGAATGATACTTGAATATTATGTAGCAGTAGAATTGTCAGACAAGTAAAATTTTCTTTAACTTTAAGAGGTCTTGGCACTGATGAGCTTGTCAAAGAAAGGTCTAGATTTCTGAAGAATTGGAGCTTCTAGAAGGTTAAATAAAACGTTTAAAAAACAACTTTATTTTTTCAGCAGAAAAATTCCTTTTAATAAGGTAAATAATCCTTTCCATTTCCACCCTCCGAACAATGAATAAACATAACCATGCTGTTTAAAAATTATATATATTTCTAATTATAAAGTAGTGTACATACTTACTGTAATAAAAATAAAAATAAAAGCCGAAAGAAGAAGAATGTCATTCTCCAGCAATAATCATTGTGAATATTAACATCTCTCTTTCAATATGTCTAGCTGTATCTATTTTTTTCTCTGTCTTTGTGCATGTGTATGGAATCACATACATATATATATGTCTACACACACATATATATATATATGAGTATGCATATCATTTTATAACTTGCTTTATTATTTAATAGTTTATCATTTCAGAGTCATTCAAATGGCTTTCAAACTTAAGGGAAAAATGCAAACAACAAAGAAAATAACATATGGAAAGAGCATATGGAAAAACTAAAATCATCCTTTACCTTCCCTTTCTCATTCAGAGTTCTGCTCTCCATGGATAACTGCTTTCAACAATTTTAGTTTTAGATACTCTAATTAATGTCCTTTAGGATCTTTTTTTTATGTTTTTTAAAAACTTGATTTCAGGTGTACATGTGCAGGTTTGTTACATAGGTAAATGTGTGTCATGGAGGTTTGTTGTACAGATTATCTCATCACCTAGGTATTAAGCCTAGTACCCATTAGTTATTTTTCCTTATCCTCTCCCTCCTTCTACTCCCCACCCTCCAATAAGCCCCAGTGTGTGTTGTTTCCCTCTATGTGTCCGTGTGTTTTCATCATTTAGCTTCCACTTATAAGTGAGAACATGTGGTATTTGGTTTTCTGTTCCTGAATTAGTTTGTTAAAGATAATGGCCTCAAGCTCCATCCATGTCTCTGTTAAGGACATGATTTCATTCTATTTTATTGCTGCATAGTATCCCATGGTATATATGTACTACATTTTCTTTATTCAGTCTACCATTGTTGGGCATTTAGGTTGATTCCGTGTCTTTGCTATTGTGAATACTGCTGCAGTGGACATACATATGCATGTGTCTTTATAATAGAACAATTTATATTCCTTTGGGTATGTACCCAGTAATGAGATTTCTTGGTCAAGTGGTATTTCTTTCTTCAGGTATTTGAGGAATCACCATACTGTCTTCCACAATGGTTGAACTAATTTACACTCCCACCTACAGTGTGTAAGCATTCCTTTTTCTCCGCAACCTTGCCAGCATCTGTTATTTTTCGACTTTTTAATAATTGCCATTCTGACTGGTGTGAGATGTTATCTCATTGTGGTTTTGATTTGCATTTCTCTAATGATGGATGATACTGAGCTTTTTTTCATATGATTGTTGGCCGCATGTATGTCTTGAGAAGTGTCTGTTCATATCCTTTGCCACTTCTTAATGGGCTTGTTTTTTTTTCTTGTAAATTAAGTTCCTTATGGAAGCTGGATATTAACCTTTGTCAGATGCATAGTTTGCTAAATTTTTCTCCTATTCTGTAAGTTGTCTGTTTACTCTGTTGATAGTTTCTTTTGCTGTGCAGAAGCTCTTTAATTTAATTTGATGCAATTTGTCAATTTTTGTTTTTGTTGCAATTGCTTTCGTCATCTTTGTCATGAAATCTTTTCCTGTGTCCACGTGTGAATGGTATTGTCTAGGTTGTCTTCCAGGGATTTTATAGTTTTGGGTTTTACATTTAAGTCTTTAATCCATCTTGAGTTAATTTTTGTATATTGTGTAAGGCAGGAGTCCAGTTTCAATTTTTTGCATATGGCTAGCCAGTTATCCCAGCACCATTTATTGCATAGGGAGTCCATTCCCCATTGCTTGTTTTTGTCAGGTTTGTCAAAGATCAGATAGTTGTACTATACTACTTTCTGGCTGGGCTTTTGTGATTTTGGATAAATGACTTAACTTCTCTGTGCCTCAATTTCTCTATACGTAAAATGACCATAAAATAATGTCTACCTGTAGTGTTGTTATGAGCATTAAATATGTGAGTACTTGTAATGTCTTCAGAGCAACGCGTGGCACTTAGTAACTGCTCAGTAATATTATTTCTTGGAGAGCCCAGTACTGTGAATACATGTGTATCACTAAACTTGTGCTGCTAAAGGGAGAATGCCCATAGGAATCAAATTCAAATAGTTTTTCTTCTATGCATGCCACTAATTATTCAGAATCATGCCATATATTAGATATTGATTTACTTGAAATGTGGATTGTGAGTTTTTTTTGTGCAACTTATTGTTTTGCCTGCAATTTATAATTTTTTTTCATCTTGGCTTTTAGCAAAAGAGAGAAATTGCCTCGTATGGTTAACCTCCTCCAGAAATATATTTATTAATTTAAATAGAGATTTGAAAATATAGTAGCAACTAAGAAAGGCTTTCTTTTTGTTGATTATCGAATGTGATTTGATGTATATTTTGAGACTCCCATGAGCCTTTTAAGAACCAGATTTGATTCTCTGCCTGGCTTCAAAGAGCAGCTCAACGTGGCAATCACAAGGAATATTGGCTGTTTTTTCTATGGTACATTTTCTCACTTTCATTATTCTGGTTTAATGCATAGAACTGGTTGGCTGTGACCTTGACTTCTGAAGGGTTTTCTTACTGTGGAAAACTTCTTGGAGAAATAAACTGAGTGGCCTTTTGCACCTTCAGTTTCTTACTCTCTAGCACTTTATTCGAGCCTAGGCTCCTGGACTTAATTTTGGAGTTGTTCAAATAGCCTTAGTGACCTTCTTCTGTGAAAAGAGCTGTGCAGGAGTGCCTTATTCAGAGGCATCCACACTAAACGGTTCAGCGTATCTGCAGTTTTGTGGAGTGTCTGAGGGAGAAATGAAAGATGATTCTGGATGGGTAGATTGTAGGGGACAGGGGGCTCATGGAGCACATAGAACAATTTACCAAGGAATTTAATATTCATTCTGTGCTATAGGAAATCATTGAGGTAATTTTGGTAAAAAGAGTTCCATGATCAGATTAGCATTTCAGAGAAAAAAAATCTTTGGTAGAAGTTTTGAAGAAGATTACAAGGAGAGAGACTGGAGAGAAAGAGAACTGATGAAGGCTGTTTAATTTAAAATTTTTAATAGTAGAAATTTAACATCAAAACATTTCTTAAAATTTTATTTTATTTTAGGTTTGGAGGTACATGTGCTGGTTTGTGACATGGATATATTTTGTAATGGTGGGGATTCTAATGTACCTGTCACCAAAATAGTGAACGTTGTACCCAAAAGGTCATTTTTTAACCCTCACTCCCTTCCTACCTCTTGCCCCTTTTGGAGTCCCCAGTATTTATTATTCCTATCTTTATGTCCATATGTATCCATTGTTTAGCTTCCACTTTTAAGGGAGAACACACAGTATTTGATTTTCTGCTTCTGAGTTATTTCACTTAGGATATTGGCCTCCATGTTGCTGCAAAGGACATGATTTCATTCTTTTTTTATGACTGCATAGTATTCCATGGTGTATATACACTGCATTTTCTTTACCCAGTCAATGGTTGATGGATAGTTAGGTTACTTTGTTATTGTGAATAGTGCTGCTATAAACCTACAACTGCAGGTGTCTTTTTTATATAAAGATTTCTTTTCCTTTGGGTAGATACCGAATAGTGGGATTGTTGAGTCAAAGGGTAGCTCTATTTTTAGTCCTTTGAGAAATCTCCATACTCTTTTCCATAGAGGTTGTTCCAATTTTCCCACCAACAGTGTATAAGTATTCCCTTTTCTCTGCACCCACACCAACATCTGTTGTTTTTTGACTTTTCTAGCGATTCTGACTGGTGTAAAATTATATCTCATAGTGGTTTTAATTTGCATTTCTCTGATGATTAGTGATGTTGAGCATTCTTTTATATTTGTCATCTGTGTGTCTTCTTTTGATAAATGTCTGTTTAATGTCCTTTGCCCAGTTTTTAATGGAAGGGCAAAACAATATATATATATACGTATATATATATATATATATATACGTATATATATATATATATATATATGTATATACGTATATATATATATATATATATGTTTGTTTTTGTTTTTTTTAGAGACTAGGTCTTGCTCTGTCATGCAGGCTGGAGTGCAGTCATGCAGTCGTAGCTCTCTGAAGCTTTGAGCTCCTGGGCTCAAGAGATCCTCCCACCTCAGTCTCCCAAAGCAGTAGGATTACAGGCATGAGCCACCATGCCTTGCCAAAACAATTTTTAATAGAATTAATGGAACACGCTATTCAGTTGGATGTGACAGATAAAAGAGAGTGAGTTGAGGACAAGGTTCTAGTGTGAGCATAAGAGAAGTTTTTAGCAAAGAAGGTAATGAATCCAGCTTTTAATGTTGGCATTTATATGCCTTTGTGATATTCAGATAGAGATGTTTGGTTGGTAGTTGGAAACCAAGGACTGGAGGGCAACAGAAAGGAGACCTGGATACACAGGTCTAAGAAAAATCCATGTAGAGGCTGCAGCCAGTGAAATTGGATAAGCTCCTTTTAGAGAGACTATTGCATAAGAAGAGGTCTGAAGACAGAAAAACCCATGAACTACAAGTGTTTAAGAGGTGATCTGGAGGAAGAGAAATTAGTGGTAGGGAAAGCAACTTGGTCATTTCCATGTCCCCAGTGTCTAACAGTCTTTCACA
This sequence comes from Symphalangus syndactylus, assembly GCF_028878055.3. Taxonomy (NCBI): domain Eukaryota; kingdom Metazoa; phylum Chordata; class Mammalia; order Primates; family Hylobatidae; genus Symphalangus; species Symphalangus syndactylus. The sequence goes on from NC_072436.2 coordinate 87,619,846, forward strand.
GAAATGCTTATGGATGGACTACTTGAGCTTAGAAGGAGAATTTAGCAGTGAGGTAGTGAAATCAGAACTAGTGACCTAGAAGCCAAGAGAGAGAAAATCACAAGCAAGGAGACATTAAATTAAACTTTGGTGAACTGTATCCTTTGGATTTGACAACTAGGAAGTCATTTTCTACTTTAGCAAAAGTTTGTGTTTCAGTGAGATGGTGGAGCCAGAGTCATATTGCAGTGGGTTGAGGGGCTTGTGCTAGACAAGGAGAAGACAGTAAGGTATATTAGTCTTTAAAGAAAGTGGAGTGTAAAAGGAAGAAGGTGGTATTTATAAGGAAGGGGTAAAAATAATATTTTTCAATAAGCATTCATATTTGAAAATCTTTTTGGAGGATGAAGAAGATTAAGAAAGAAAAGACCCTACAGAATGAAGAACAGATGGAAGGAAAAGTAACTGTGATCTCTCACTTGATATCGAACACTCATCACCTGGTGTTGGTTACTTTTGTGTGCGGATATATCATTTACCCCCAAGAAGATCATAAGCTGTTAAGAGGCAGAAATCACAGTTGGTACCTCCATCCTCCTCAGCCTATTTAAAACATGTGATGTGTATATGATTATTGTTACTTGATTATAGCCATTTAATATTATTTGTTAATAATATATTAAAAGGGTATAATATATAATAAAGTAATAAAATATTAATTTATTAATAATACAATAAAAGGAAATATGTGGAGGCAACTCTCTGGATACTCTCGTCATTTGTTGTTTTTAAAGTAGACTCAGTGTTGAAGCAAGGCCACAGCTCTCTTAGCAGACAGCGTATAACTCTTGCTATGTAGGTGGCATGTAGTTGTACACTTTAATTGGTTCATTTAGTTTTGGCAGATTGAACATTTTTACCTCTCTCTCAACAGGAAAATTGGCTCTCTTTTTGGTAACATTAGGAAGTTGGTAACTTTACTGTTTAGATTGGGAGAGGGTGTTCTCTCTTCAAAAGGAAAAATAAGAAGTGTGACATTATCCCAGTTTCTCTCCTTTTTATCTGTTCTGAAACTTTTTCTCTTCCAGTGGCCAAAGACTTTTCTCCTGAGAAGCTGCTACATCAGCATTCCAGTTACCGGGGAGACTCTGGGCCCAAACAGACTTTTAGGATCCACTGGCCTTTCCATCTTTTACATATCTTTGCACCTCTACCTCTCTGCTTTTGTTTAAGGGTAAAGGGAGAAATGTTTTGCATTTATGTCTTGAACTTGCTGATCCAGTAGATGTCACTCTGGGCAACAGGATAGAGTATCTGTTCTTATCTGTGGTTTTGAATAGGCTGTGGCATTCCTGCTCCGAACCACTTTCACACACCTCAGGACTGACACACATGAATTATGACATTCTCTGCAATGCCAGTTTTACTTCTATGTTGTGAAATAAGAGGGCTGGGAGAGCTGCCCTTTCATCTCATTCTCATTCAGCTCGAATGCCAAATACTTACACGGTTACACCAATCAACTAGGCAAGAAGAAAATAGTTGAGGGAAAAGTGGAGGAAATACATATTTCAAAGCAGCGTATCTGAATGGGGTGTTTAGGCACATTAAATTCTGCTGAGACTTCACACAGAGGGGAAGCGGTAAATGCTCTCTTGAGTATTTGTGGCTGAACCCAGACTAGTATAAGTGAGCTGACCTCTCTCTACCTGTATAACTTCATTTTCTCTTGTTGCCCTAAATCAGTGACTCTCAACTAAGCTTCTAGAATAGATTAAAAAAGAGGAGTTTTCCTAAAGTTCTCAGAAAGCAATATAGTTAATGAATCAACTTTTCTCTGATTATTTGTTTTCTTTCCATACTCTATTTCCTCTCCACAAACCTTTGGAATTTGCTTCAGCCCGTTACATGATCAGTGAGCAAGTGGCAAACAGAAAATGTTGAGGAAAAAAAAACAGTCTAATTGGATAGATTTGTATTTTTGGAAGAAATATGTTTGTGGTTTTAATGTTGTCTGTTTGCATTATGGATAGTTTATGTGATATTGTATGCACCAGTTTATTACATTCCATCAACCTGAACAAGAGTGAGGACTCATGCTCTGCATGAACAACATCTTAGATACTCCTTTTACCCTATGCAAAGCCTGCCCAGTCTTAGGTCACAGTTCTTGGTTGAACTTTTTATGTTGACTTGGAATTTTCTTCCATGTCTTTCATCATATGTATAAAATCCAGCCAACACTTGGGGCCCATCTCAAATTCCATCTCCCCTGATAAGGGAATCTTGGTGAGTGATAGGAATTACAAAGAAAAGGAGGAACAAGGTGGTGCATGCAGGTTTTCTTTGGGAGGTAAGCATGTGACAGATTTGGGGGCTAGATTTAAGAGCTTCAGGGGCTCATCGGAGGAAAGATCACTTCCAGCAGCTGTGATGAAGCATGTTTTCTTGAGAAGGTAGAATTGGCACTTGATTACTTGAAGGATAAGATGTGGCTAGCCAGTGAAGAGTGAGGAGGAAGGTCCTCTAGAAAGAGAGAAGACAAAGAAAACCATAGAGGTGAACACAGCACAAGTGGGGACAGGTGGTAGTGAGGCCAACTTGGCTAGAACCCAGGACTGATGACTGGGAGTTCTTAGACATAGTTGTAGTAAGACTTCTTAACCTCATTCTTTTTCTCTGCTGAGACTGATGATGGAATGAGTCGTAATAACTGTTTTCCTGAATGCATGTGACTTCGCCCCTTCTCTGTATTGGCTGTGATCCTCCATCTAGCACATCTTCTGTACTTTCTTTATAGTCTTTTCCTACTATTTAACTGCTGCTTTGATTTCTTTCCCATTTTTCCACTTGACCATTAGCTGTTGAGTTCTCATATCTTCTTGAAGATGAATCAACATGAAGACGCACATTTAATAATAAGAAAAATTAAAAGATGGTAGTTGGGGGCTTTTATGTGTACTTTTTCAAGGTTTGAGAGACTAAGACTGTTACTGATCTTACTTGGTGTAGCATTAGCTCAAAATCTGTTATAAAAAGCAAGATAATAGAACTGAAAGCAAAAGACTCTTAGCTAAAGATACAATCCTCTTATGGAGCTGGAGAAGAAAGAGACACAGAAAATGTTGCTTTAATTAAGGTTTTCATCGTATATTCAATGTAATGTCCTTCTTGAAAGATTATATAGGTGTGAAGTCTTTTCAAATGACATTGTATTGAATAAATGAAGAACTTGCAATACTAGAAATTATTTTCTCCCTAACAACTGTATTTTGAAAATCTTAATACTGCTATTTTTTTCGTTGTTAAGGGCACCTTTGTGTTTTCTCATGTTAAGGTGACGTCAGCATTTTACAAAATAAGAATAGGTGTGCTTCCAGGGGCTTTCTTTTAAAATTTATATGATTTATTCTCAGAAATTAATATACTTATTTACTTGGGAAATATCCACAGAATAATCTACAAGCTAGATCTGTAGGGAGAGTAAAGAATGACTTTTCATTATGTGAAAAGTTTCAAATGAAATCTTCCAGAATCCTCTATGCTGACTATTCCATTATATAATACAGTGAGCTATTGGATTGTTTCATAAGTTATAAAATCCTTATTAATCAAAACATGCTGGTGCAAAGCAGAGGATTAATTGTTTGCTTTAAAAATTAAGGAAAGGGCATGCAGAAGAGAAAAAGGATATTAAATAGCATATTTCATATTGTTTGGAATTAATGAGACTCATGACCATCTTATTTGAGTTTCTGACCTTTACCATATTATCAAAATTCATTATGTGCAGAAAAATCTATGGAGATTCCATACTCATTTGTTATGGACTTAGATGACTTGAAAAAATTACTGTGAACCTTTAGAAACTTTGCTGTAAGTATTCCATGATGTCATTTAAATTAGGGCATATGGGTAGTATCTTTTAATGCTGCCTTTTAAAGTATTTACTTGGTTAGAATATGAAGTTGCAAAATGACTTACCTTCCAATATTAGGGAAATACGATTACCTTTTTCACAGACCTTATCATTTTATGAAAGTGGTCTTTTCTCTTAGTCTTATAACACTTCGTACTTTTTATAGTAAGTAATATCAGCCACCTAATATGTAAGAACAGAGACCATATTTTTTCACCTTCCTATTACAGACAGAATCAAACTAAATTGAACTTAGGAAGCGGTAAATAAATATTTATGGGATAAATGTCATAGCCCATTCTACTGTCAAGTATTTAAAACTAAATAGGCTAAACATGAAATTACATTTTGGTTAAAAGAAATTAGAATTACATTGCTGCTGCCTACTTTGTATCAAAACTTAATACTTTGGCTCAAATGTTCATCATTTAAACATTGTGACAGGCACCTATAAGAACATGGACAATTTCCATTTCCGTACCTTTATATGTCAGGGCATCCCTTTCTTCCCCGCCCGCTACATTCCTCCTGCAAAAGTAGCACATGAGTACAGATGTTACTACTGTATTCTGATTCAAATCTGAAATAGCTTTTGAAAATCCAAGTGTAAATGTATATGAAAATTCCAATTTTACATTACAGATGTAGGAAGGAAAAATCACCTATAAATTTTCTCAACTAGATCTAAACTAGATTTAATATTGGCAGTGATTTTCTTTATACAAAGCTTGAGATTGGGAACTTCTTGTTCTTACTACCCAAGAGCAAAACTTCAGTCTTCCCATACAGAGATCAATTTCTTAGATACCTTTCTCTACAGGGCTAGGTAACATAAGCAAGAGAGGCCCTGACAGCACCAATCTGAAAATGCCCTAATGCTCTGTAGTGAGGCCACACCTGTCAAGAATACTGATATTTGTTCTGCTATTTCATTTACTTAATTATTTTTTTAAGTTTTGTTTTTTATTTTTAATTTTTATGGGTACATAGTATATATATTTATGGGGTGATAAGATATTTTGATACAGGCATGCGATGTGAAATAATCATATCAGGGTAAATAGGGTCTCTATTCTCTAAAACATTGATCATTTCTTTGTGTTACAAATGTTCCAATGACACTCTTTTAGTTATTTTGAAATGTACAATAAATTATTGTTGACTGTAGCACCCTATTGTGCTACCAAATACTAGATCTTACTCATTCTACCTAACTATATTTTTGTACCCATTAACCATCCCTGTTCCGCTCACTGTCCATTATCCTTCCCAGCCTCTGGTAACCATCCTTCTACTGTCTATCTCCATGAGTTCAATTGTTTTTATTTTTGGATCCCACAAATGAGTGAGAATATGTGAAGCTTGTCTTTCTTTGCCTGGCTTACTTCACTTAACATATCTTACAGTTGTATCCAAGTTGTTGAAAATGACAGGATCTCATTCTTTTGTATGGCTGAATAGCACTCTATCATCTATATGTACCACATTATCTTTATCTGTTTGTCTATTGATGGACACTTAGCTTGTTTTCAAATGTTAGCTATTGTGAATAGTGCTGTAATAAACATGCGGATGCACATATCTCTTCAACATGCTGATTTGATTTCCTTTGCATAAATACCTGGTAGTGGAATTGTTGGATCATATGGTAATTCTATCAGATATTTTGTAGAACCTCCATACTATTCTCTGCAGCAGCTATACTAATTTACATCCCTACCAATGGTGTATGAGAGTTCCTCTCTCTCCGCATCCTCACTAGCATTCATTATTGCCTGTCTTTTGGGTGGAGGCCATTTTAACTGGGGTGAGATTATATCTCATTGTAGTTTTGATTTGCATTTCCCTGATGATCAATGATATTGAGCACCTTTTCATATACCTGTTTGCCATTTGTATGTCTTTTTTTTTTTTTGAGAAATGTCTATTCAGATCTTTTGCCCATTTTTTTTTTTACTGGATTATTAGATTTTTTTTCCTATAGAGTTGTTTGAGCTTCCTATATATTCTGGTTATTCATCCTTTGTCAGATGAATAGTTTGCAAATACCTTCTCCCATTCTGTGGGTTGTCTTTTCACTGTTTCCTTTACTGTGCAGAATGTTTTTAACTTGATGTGATCCCATTTGTCCATTTTTGCTTTGGTTGCCTGTGCTTTCAAATATTGCTCAAGAAATCTTTGCCTAGACAATGTTCTGGAGAATTTTCTCAGTATTTTTTTAGTTGTTTCATAGTTTGAGGTCTTAGATTTGAGTTTTTAATCCATTTTGATTTGATTTTTGTGTATGTTGAGAGATAGAGATCTAGTTTTATTCTTCTGCATATGGATACTCAGTTTTTTCAGCACCATTTATTGAAGAGATTGTCTTTTCTCCATCATATGTTCATGACACCTCTATAGGGATGTTTTTGTGAGTTAAGTTTTTGAAACTTTCCACATTAAAAATGATGCTTCAGGTTGTGTTCAATTGTTTGGTCACTGGAGTTGGTATAGAAACTTGAAGGTCTTTGTGGTATGTACAACTCAGGTTTTTCTCATTAAAGGATTAGTGAAAAAAAAAGAATCCATCTGACTTAAAGGAAAATTGAAGTAGAAAATAAATTTGAGCTTGAGATTTCCTCTAAGACAGGTTGCATAAGGCTGATATCTGGGTCACAATTAAATGAGACCTCTGAGAGTTCTTTTTGAAAGGGCATTTCTCCTCTTAAAATTCTGGGAGTCCAGAGTCCTGAGTTCTATTTTTGACTCTACCAAGACTTTAGGCAGGTGATACTATCTGATTTTCAGTTTCCTGAACCATAAAATAGAAGGAAAGAAGAGGTGAATTAAATCATCTTGAAGGTCCTGTTCAGCAATAAATGGATGATTTTATTGTAAGCAAAAATGTCTCACAGTTTGGAGGGGAGTAAAATCTAAAAAGATTGTAATAAAAGTGGCTAATATTTATTGAACATTTACTGTAAACCAAGTACAGTTCTACGGGCCTAGCATATATTCACAGATTCATTCCTTTTCCATACCAAGGTACTGAAATTGTTTCTATTTAAGGAGAAGTTGAGGTACAGAGACAAAGATAAACTTGCTGAAGGTCTTGCAGCTAGTAAGGGGTGCAACAGAAATCTCAAGCCAGTGAGATATCAAGAGCCTAGAGCACAAACCACAACTTTCTGTTGAGGAGTATTTCTATGTAGAATGGTCCCTTATCTGCATTCTTATTTTCAGGAGGCATAATGAAAAAGGTGGAGAAATACTTAGCTGAGAAATCAACTCTAAATGTCTTTGGGGACGAGTTTATCACCTTAAGTGATTTCTGGAACATTCTTCTTTCATGCTTAAGCAAGATTCTGATATAGCATGATATTGGCAGTGGTTGTAAAGTGTCTGTCAAGTTAGCATTATAGTGCTATCCTGGACTTTTCTACTGTCCAACTCAAAGCAATATTTATATAAAAGATCACAGAGGCTGAATTACAAAGCCTTTCTCATTCAGGCCTTGCTGGTGGCACTTGAATGTGACAGTTTTGAGCAGCTCGTGGGCTACATAGATGGGGAAATAAGAGAAATGCTGCAAAGATGTGCTTTTCTTTAAGGAAATTAAAAATGCAAAAGCATTGTCCTTCAAAACATGATGTAGTAGGAGTCTCTGTGCATTGTAAATGATGTCTTTAAATTATTTGCTACACAGTTTTCTTCCTTACGGAGATTTTCTGGTATTTATCCATTCTTGTTTACAGATTAAGAGCTATTTTTTTAGAGTCAAATGGATTAAAAATTGACAGAAATATATGGCAAATGGGTTAGCCAAAATCACTTGGAAATGAAAGTAAAGCATGACATTGCCCAATTTTAACGTAACTTATTTGGAAGACCTCCTTTAATGTGTGAAAAGAGGTCCACCTCTACTGGTTCAGGCCCCCTGCTCTAAAACTCTGGCTGGGGAATATGATTTTCAATGGCATTTTCAAAAAATATTGTAATTAAAGCAATGATAAAAGATTGTTCTATTAAATTGAATCTTTTGATATCGGTGGTAGGTAGATCCAGCCCTATCAATGTGTTTTAATCTTTTCCTTTTCACCCTATTGGTGAGGAAGGAATTCCTATTCTGTAACTATGGAGATAGCTGATCATGCAGTACCCGATACTGGAGCGGTGACATGACAACAGTTTATTAATTCCACATACTGACAACTTGAGGGAGGAGAATGTCACAGGCCTTGCAGGGCCACATGGGGTTGTGCTTGGGAACATAGTGAATAAGCGTGGGCTACAGGAAGCAGGCTTTGTAGTATCAAGAGGTTGGAGTGACCTCTAGTTCCCATGGGAGGGTGTGATTGGATTGTTTGAATAATTCCATGGGCTAGAAAGGAACTGAAGGCCACTACTGTGGAATAAGTAGGATTTATACCTAGTCTCTTGATAAGTCGGGCTGTTTTGCTGCAGGATCTTATCTATGGGAGTAGAGCAGGGAACGGAACTTGTAGTTAGGCCATTTGAGGTCTTTCTGGTTATTCCAGATGTCAAGGCAGCACATAATATTGGGTCGTACTTTTAGGCCCAACACCACACGCTACTAAATTCAACCATAGCCCCTAGTGTCTAGGCCTTCCCTCCTGTATTATTCATATGCTCTGTATAACAAAATACCACAGACTGGATGGTTTAAACAACCGAAATTAATTTTTTCATTGTTCTGGACAGTAGAAGTCCATGGTCAAGGTGCTGGCAAATTCAGTTTCTGAACAGGCCTCTCTTCCTGGCATGTAGATAGTCACTATCTTTGCGTGTCCTCACGTGGCCTTTCTCATTGCATGCATAGGAGGGAGAGAACTCTGGTATCTCTTCTAAGGTCACTGATCCTATCGGATGAGACCCTCATCCTTATGACCTCATTTAACTTTATTTGTTTTCTTAGAGGTGCCACTTCCAAATAGTACCATCATGAAGATTAGGTTTTTATATGGTTTGGCTGACTCTGTGTCCCTACCCAAATCTCATTTTGTAGCTCCCATAATTCCCACATATTGTGGGAAGGGACCCAGTGGGAGATGAGTGAATCATGGGGCAGGTCTTTCTCATGCTGTTCTCGTGATAGCGAATTGGTTTCACAAGATCTGATGGTTTTTAAAAATGGGAGTTTCCCTGCACAAGCTCTCTTTTTCTCTGCCGCCATCCATGTAAGATGTGACTTTCTCCTCCTTGCCTTCCACCATGATTGTGAGGCCTCCCCAGCCATGTGGAATGGTAAGTCCAATAAATCTCTCTCTCTTTTTTTTTTTTTTGTAAATTGCCCAGTCTTGGGTATGTCTTTATCAGAAAAATGAAAACGGACTAATACAGGTTTCAACTTTTGACTTTTTGGGAGACACAAATATTCAGTCCGTAACACCTCTCCCAATATTTTTCAATACTCCTCATACTTTTAATAATTGGTTAACATTTGTTTTTTTGATAAATTCCATTTTGGAATTTTATTAATATTTACCGTGGTATCTAGTATAAAATAGATTCCCTAAAATTATTTGTTGAATTGAGAGAGAGAATTTAGATTTGGATTTTGTTTCAGACACTCAACCTGTTCAACTTTCCTTTAGATTTTCCTTGAAAGTAATTTCTGAAGATCATTAGACAGGTAAATGTCTGATTTAAGATTTGGTCAGCACATTATAATTTTTTGGTATTTTTTTTATTTTCATTTCTGGGAGGAGCATTGGATGTGGTATGAGTTTTGATTACTGGATCTGGTGTTTAATATTTGCCACATTTTTGAACTTCATCTGCCATGTAGGAGTACTGATACCTATCTTACCTCCCAACATGTAAAGATTAAATAAGAGCGTGAATATTAGGGTTCTTCATAAAGCACAAATGCAAGGTAGGATCTTAGAACACACTGCACTTACTACAGCAGCATTGCTTCAACTGGCTCTTCAAAGCATCTAGGGTGCTATTAAAAATGTTAATTTCATCTTCCTACATATGACTTACTGAGTTATATTAACAGATGGGGCCCAGGAATCTGCATTTTAATAAAACCCCAGATGCTTCTAATGCATATTAAAATCTGAGAACCAATGTACTGTATTAAAGCTCGTTGTATCAAAATGAATTAAAACAGCCATCGGTAACATCTAACCCTCTAGTTCACCAAGAGGTGTTAGTTTTCAACAAAAACAAGCAACCAATTAAAATAAGCAACTACCCACCAACAGCAGGAAGGCCGTGGGTGTACATCGACTATACCGTCGTCATGCTTTACATTCAGAACTGTGAACTTAGTGGTTCTCAAACTGGCAGGATTTTAGAAATTCACTGGAGCTTTCAATATGTAGATTCCTGGACCCTGCTTCTGAAGACTTTGATTCAGTAGGTCTATGGCAGAGTTAGGAAACCTATTTCTCAAATGCTCAGATGATAGAGAAATTTAGGGGCAGGCCATTGAATTATGGTAAAACCCTTAAGTGGCTGTAAAGTCAACAAAATGCACAATTTCTTCACATAGCAAACTTCTACTTCTGATGTACTAATATCAGTGTTGGATTGGTAATGTGACATTAGTCTTGAAACACAAAATATAGGTTCAAAAAAGTGACACAGCCTACTGTAGTCCTGGTATCTTTTTGTGCAACATTGGATTGCCTATATCTATTTGGAATGAAGCTGCTTTTTATCTTGACTCAGGATGTACAGTTGAAAACATGAGACCCCTACAGAGCCTAGCGGTTCTGTCTGAATGCCTTTTTTTCCTGAAATCTGATGGCTTTTCTTTACTGCTCTCTTTAATCCTAGTGTTTGAGAAGGAATCTGAATGCAAAACCTACCATAAACCTCTCTGAACACAAAACATATTTAGTGAAATAGTCTTAATAGCCTTTATTCAATTCCAGAGAAGTGGATTTTAAACACGATAAGCTTTCACCTATTCAAATACATAATATCATGTTTATGCTCAATCCCATTCATATCTGTTTATGGGAAATAGCAAATTATTTGTCAACAGTGTGCCCAAGCATATACCAATTAACCTGTGTGTTAGGGATATTAGTGCTTAGTTCAACACTTGAAACATGTGCCTGGGGAAATATTTTGAAGTTGACTGAAAGAAGCCAAATATCAGTTGAAAAATAAGTCTGTGGAATAATATTTTAAAAGCTATTACAAATTGTTGTATGACTTATGGTTGTACCTTCAGAGGTCTTCAAACATTGTCTTAATTCTTACTAGCAATATAAAAGCTGTAGGACACATGTCATTCTTCTCCCTTTAGAGAGGAAGCAATGAAGGTGGGCCAGCTAACCTAAAATGGGCCATGAACTTAGTGTCAGAAATCATACTGAAACCCAGGTCTTTTGATCTTAGTTCATTTTTCACTTAGTCAGGTTGGCTTGGGCATAAAATTTAGGCCATCCATATATCAAAAGAATGCCATTGTTACATGGCATAAAAGTGAGTTTAAATATGTAGGATCTTATAGGCATCAACAGCCAAATAATTTTTCTACCTTCCCTGGTTGGATTTCTGCTATCCAAAAATTAACATCAGGCAAGAAAAAATGGTGCGATTCTGCCTGGTGTGTGTGTTACTTCTCGAAATTGCAGCCTAAGTTCCCTTCCCTCTTCTTTGGTCAATTTCTGGGAACATGATTGATGAGGCTTTATAGGTTTCTGAGAACGAAAATAATTTAAAGGCTCTAAATTCTATTAGAGATTAATTTTAGATAAGCGCCAGAAAGTATTTAGACACATAAATGGAATTTACTTTATGGAATCAGTTAGATACATATAATGTTTTCTTGATGTGTATTCATTAAAAAACAATGTAGAACACTGGAGCATAGACAATTATTGTTTTAAGAGCTCCGGGTAATTAAAGAACAGTCTCAGTTTATTAGCATGTAAGTCTTTAAATTCATTTTCTCTTTGTTACTGATTATCTTATAAAATTATTCTTTCAAAAAATGAGTAAAGCTGTCTTGTCACAGTTTACTTTAAGAGCTCTTTCAGGTGTTGATACAATAAGAGAATTAGAGAAAGGAGTGAACTCAGTAGCAGAATCTTTTGAATTTTGACATTATCAGTAATTGCTCTATATCTAGGTATTCCCCTATTAAGAATACCTGGCTGACCCACGAGTCTCTTTTATTTAGAAAATATATATGAAAAAATATATTATTATTTATAAAATAAATATGAAATATAGACATTTCATCATATCTAAAGTATTCAGATTTAATGATATAAAAATTACACACACACGCACGAACACACGCACACACACACACACACATCTCCTCTTAACTTGTCACCTTATAAGGGTCTGGGATTCTGGTGCAATTGTATGCAAAATATTTGTAGGAACAGGGCTGGCTACATGATTTCTAGGTTTCGGGGCAAAGTGAAAATATGGGGTCTTGTGTTCAAACAGGGAAAGGGTGCCCTCTTATAATCTGTAGTATCTTTAAGGTGCTAAAATACAAAGTTTTTTCCTTTCTTCCATGGTTTATCTTTTGACTGCCATTTTAAATTTCTAAGTATAAAAGGAAAACATTTAAAATTATTAGTATGGATTTTGCTATTAATATTTATATTCTGTGATGCCATTTAAAATGCAAATATAAATGCATTTAGCCTGTAGGTGGAATCACTACATTTACACAATTTCTGTTTCTTTTGTGCATATGTATTTTGTTCTCACCAAAACAATGGAAGCACTGCATAAAACTAACTCAGCTGGTTTCATATCACTTCTTGGTCCTATCACTTCTTGGTCCTATGAACACACTTGGTCATATCAGTTCTTGGTCCTATGAACACTCACTACCTGTGGCTTTCTAATATGTAAAGAGGATTTCAAGGCCAAAAACCTGTGGAATGCCGTATCTTTGCTTTTTCTTCTATGCCATCATTTTCAATGTAGGTGGTCTGCTAATATGGGGAAGTAACAGTAATGAGAGGATACGATAGAGTTCTTTGGCTGCGTTTCTTAGAACAGTATTTTTTTTCCTGGGTTTGAAGAAAGTTCTAGTTTGAATTGAAAGAGTGCCCTCTTAGGGCTGTTGGTGCCCTGCTTACTGTGTAATTGACGTAACAGCTGCCCTGTCACCTCTGCCGTTGTCACTGCTGTCTCCAGCTGGGTACTCAGGGATTATGGGAATGAAGAGCTGGCCTGGGTCAAGGGCCAGACCCTGCCCAGTGGGGGGCTAGACTATCTTGTCCCTCGCTGTCCAACAGGAACCCTGCCTCTCCTACTCCATGTCCAGGGTCAGAAGAGATGAACACAATAGAGAGCTTGCCTTTGGGTCTAGTTTCCAAATCAGAATCTCATCTTACCAGGGTAAAACTTTAGTTTACAAACTTAGAGACTTTTCTGAAAAAGAAAGTTTACCTTGTACTTGGTTTCAGACTTGCTGAACTCTCATACATTGTGGGTCCACTGGAATTCTGTGATCCTGAAACATTGTGAATACTGTATGTGAATGGAGTGGCAAGGACTAGGGACATGCATATTTCACATTTTTCCTCTGCTCATGCTCCACTATTCCACTGATTTCTCTTACAAAACACAAGTTCAAAGTTAAAATTATTAAGAATTTCAAGGTAGCAACAGCAGAGTATTAAAACAAGCATGGCTACCTTCCGAGCAAGAGACCCTGCAACTGCGTAAGTCACATGCCAATGAAGTTGGCTTGTTTAGGTAGGGCTATGTGTGTGTGCACACATGCATATTATTATATTTCTTAATTTTTTTTTTCTGGCAAGAGCATATAGCTCTTTTTTAGATTTTCGAAGGAGCACCTGACTTCATAAAAAGGTGAAAAGATGCTGTTTTAGAAGGATTGTAGCTCAGCAAAGAACCTCATGACTGCAGGAAAGGTGATAATAGTCTTTTTGCTCTCTTCTTTCAACAATGGAAGGAGTTGATACAAAGCAGTTGAATTGCTGGTGCCACCTACAATGCATTCACAAAGCGATCAAGTTTGGGAGCTACCACTCTGAAGGTTTTACTGAAAGAAAATATCAGTGTAACAACATTATAAATATCTGAGCCAGGATATCTATCAACTTCTCCATTTTTGTCCATGAGGAAAAGTGACTCTAGGAAAGCTCATGGCTTGACAGCTCACAACTGTTTAAAAGCATGCCCTGATTATATTTCTTTTGGACTATAAAGCTGGAGGAGAAAGGGGCTCTAGGATGGCCAAAAGAAAGCTGGGATTCTCTTAAATTTTTGAAAATAATGCTTTTGGCAAAAGCAGTTGTTGTTCAGTGATGAGTAACATCTTGGGTCACATGTGGCTGGCAAAATAAATTGCCTGCACCCTGCCTCGTCACCTCTGTTAGGCATTGATATCATGCAGTGTGAAGATGGGTGTTTTATTCAGGGAAAGGACACTAACATTTGTGTGCACTATTCCGGAGTCTTTGCTGCTGGTGGATGCTGTGATAATTACACACAAATATTCATTCAGTCCGCCAACCATTTCTTTGTAATTGACAGTTTCTGACACCTGGGCTCACTGGAGAATTGTACACTTGGTGCAGCCCAATAAAAGCCAAGAACGGGTTTGTATACATTGCTCTGTCAGGCATATACAGTTCTGGGATGTCGGAGTCGTTCATTACAGCCTTTGCTGCATCATCCCACACAACCCCAGCCAAGATTCAGTTGCGTGAAGGATTGTTTTCAAGCTTTTAAAGTAAGATGGTTTGCATTCTCAGATAAAAACTAGGAATGTTATGCATTTATGATCCCAGCAATATTTTTCTGTGCCGTTTAGCAAAATGGGGAAGATTTTTTTTTTTTTTTTACTTTCGTACTCAGTATTCATAGATAGGAACAAATTATTTACTTTTTTTATTTCTTCCAATGGTAATTGAAATGTATTTGAGAAAGACTGTACAGTAACAGAAGGTGGTAAAATGCAAACAGCTTACATCTTTGAAACAGGGTAGTCAAGGTTGGGAATATTATAGGGGTGATGTTTTCTCTGTAAGTTTCAGACTCAGTACAATGTCAGAAACAGTCAACATAATGTATCATTGCTATTCTACAAATGAAGCAGTTCCTGTTTACAATAAAAGCATATGGTAATTTAGAAACATCAAAACACATGCTCTAAACATTCTGGTACTAAAATATTTGTCTAAAGGCTTGACTGATAGTTGCATTTTATATGTTTCATCAAATATTCCTTTTATGTGTCAGAAATAAAGGCAAAGGATACAAATAAATGCATATGGCAGGGATCAGAATGATGACTGCCACTCTGAAATACAGAATTCCACACACGCATCGTTTTCTGCCTTTTTTTATTTGGGGAAACAAAATGTCTGTGGCCTTTACAAGTGTCTAATTTTGTGATAAGAGGTTGATTAACTTTTTTCTTCTATTATTTGGTTACGATTACAATTCAATTTCCTCATAGGCATCAAGCCTGACCCTCAGAATGGATGCTCATCACCAACTCCCTTTCCAGACATGCACTGTGAGCTTGAATAAAAGGCCCCAAAACTGTTGTTGGCAATATTTTTTTCTTTGTAAGGCTTGCTGTTTCTACTCTATTTTTGTCATATACTGCCAGATCCCCTTTGAACAGGAGATATTATAGCAGAGTAGCTAAGAGCACTCACTTCAGAGGTAAGGAGATCTGCATTTGTCCCTTGAATTTACTTCCCCTATCTGATCATCAGGGTCTCGTCTGTAAAGAGATGTTGTTAACATTTCATATTTTGTACCTTACAGGAATACTATGAGATTACATGAGTTAATAGACATCCTTAGTACCATACCTCACCTCACATTACTACTACTGTTATTAGCAGCATTAATGACTAGAAATCAAGTTTGAATTAAAAAAAAAAAACAACAACTTTGCAAACTATTTAAAAAGCTTCCCCAAAGGTTTCCTTTTGACCTGCCCTGTATAGGGCCGCTTGACTTTCTACAATTTGTTTACCTCTTGCTACTTCCAAAATTGGTTGTTTTTTTTTTTTTGAGACGGAGTCTCGCTCTCTCACCCAGGCTGGAGTGCAGTGGTGCGATCTCGGCTCACTGCAAGCTCCGCCTCCCGGGTTCACGCCATTCTCCTGCCTCAGCCTCCCGAGTAGCTGGGACTACAGGTGCCTGTCACCATGCCCGGCTAATTTTTTGTATTTTTTTAGTAGAGACGGGGTTTCACCGTGGTGTTGATCTCCTGACCTCGTGATCCGCCCGCCTCGGCCTCCCAACGTGCTGGGATTACAAGCGTGAGCCACCGCGCCTGGCCCCAAAATTGGTTTTTGACTTTTCCCCACTTAGTATCTGCCTCTTGTTCTTGTTTCCTGATTTTGGAAATCTTTTTCTTCTCCTAATATGTAACATGATTTTGCTTAACATAGCTCAAGTTCGTTGCCCTTCAGTGAGCTGGCACTGTGTGGTCCATCTGGCAGTAACCACTCTCTGACTTTTTGTTCCCTTTTCCCTTTCAAACCTGTTCTCTGTTGTTGTCCTGTGCTTGTAGTTTTCTGGGGTTTGTTCATGTAGATTACACGTTTCAAAGGGGCTACTGTTCTCTGTATTATATCCCTTAAGACAATACTGAGTCTCTCTCCAAATACACAAACATATATGGTCATAATAAATGCTTGTTAAACAAACCACCTATCATCAGTATGCCTCATCTAGATGTTAGAAGAAAAGAATTTAGGTTTGGAGATCTGGCTTTTATTGCACATTCTTATCCTTTTCTTTCTCTGCCTCAGTGTTTCCATCTGTCCCATTTGGATGTGTTTGTTCAGTTATGACCATGCAGAAATGCATTTGAGGGCATTTAGCACTACTTGTTTTAAATATCTTAACACTAGTATGTGAACACAAAATCACTGGAGATCTCTCCAGTATCAAACCTTAGGTATTCATATCCAGACCAGGGTCAGCAAATGTTTTCTGTCAAGGGCCAGGGTCAGACAGTAAATATTTTAGCCTTTGATGGCCACAAATAATCTTACCATCATGCATTCTCTGGTTTGTTTTTGTTTGTTTTTGTTTTAATTTTTATTTTTAACAACATTTGAACAATGTCTAAACCATTTTTAGCTTACTTTATCAAAATAAGTCTTAGATTTGGCCCACAGACTGTGGTCTGTGACCCATGACCTTGCCATCTAGATCATGGTCCGTCAGTTTTTTATGGCTCCATTGAGCAGACCTTCCAGTGCGTTCCAAGTACTGTACTCTATGCAATTTTTAAACAGTGAATTTTCCTTTTGGAAATTTTTGAAGAATAGCTGCAAAAATGATGTATGGCCCAAAAAGATCTTGGTGAGTGTTCTTTCAGTACCCAAATTCTGTTTCTGTCATTGCTGTTTTAACAACAATTCTGTTGACTGTAACAATTTGTGACAGATGGCTAATTCATGAATGCCTCCCCAGTTAGTCTGTATGTCTCCTCAGGTTAATTGTGTTTGAACTAAGTGTTCAAGGTGGACTCTTGACATGGCTTTAGGGATGCTTCTGACTCCCTGAGGAAATTCCAGGTGTGCTCTCTATGAATCAGACCCCAGGATTTTCCTTAAAGTCTAACTTAAATGTCCTGTTTCTTCGTAAGGCTTTTCTTACTCCCAAGGTCTCTTAATTTTCTGAGCCCCATGCCACTTGATTGCCACGTTCATGCCTTTTAATCCTTTCTGTTTTTCACTACGTATATTAGAATCCTGTTTTTATTCATTGTGTTAGAGCTTATGCAGGAAGGATTGTGTTTTGTTCCTCATGTATTCCTTAGCACAATGCTCTCCCATGGTAGGCATTCAAAACACTGAACTGAGGCCAGGTGCAGTGGCTCACGCCTGTAATCTTAGCACCTTGGGAAGCTGAGGAAGGCAAATCATGAGGTCAGGAGTTCAAGACCAGCCTGGCCAACATGGTGAAACCCTGTCTCTACTAAAAATACAAAAAATTAGCTGGGTATAGTGGCAGGTGCCTGTAATCACAGCTGCTCGGGAGGCTGAGGCAGGAGAACCATTTGAACCTGGGAGGCAGAGGTTGCAGTGGGCCGAGATGGCAACACTGTACTCCAGTCTGGGTGACAGACTAAGACTGTGTCTCAAAAAAAAAAAAAAAAAAAAACCCCAAAAAAACACTGAACTGAATTCAAAATCTAAAACCTACTGATACCCAATTAACAGTTTTGTTTTTTTTTTCCTGAGCCTCCTGCTAGCTCTTTAAGAGGAAAGAACAGTACTGATAAATGATTTAGTGAAAGCTATTTTCATTCAAACAGGGCCTATGGAGAAATGGCTTCCTCACAATGTATTTTTCTGTGTCTCTTCCCTTGACAGTCTTGTCAATTTTGAGACATTTAACTATTTTCGAGTCAATGATAAATTCCCAAAGTCTAACACTTAAGTTTTCACTAGTTATTTTTAGCCAAACTGTGTCAAAAAATGACTTAGAGTTTTGAAGTTCTCTTAAAATGTCTCCTGATTTGTAGCCCCTTGAAACTCTTTCAAATGAGTATCAGGATGGCCCAAACTTTCCACTGGCCCTTGAATGATCATAACTCCTCCACTCCCCGAGAGAAGTTTGCTTCAGTTTTGTCCTAGGTGGCCACGCCTTCACCAGGCTGCCCTCAGCAACACAGAGGTTTTGCAACAAAGGGCTGGGATTCAATGAAGATTAGCACTCAGATGGCCAACATGGTGTGGAACAGAAAGCGCTGTTGGCCCATGGATGGATTTCAGTCCCCCTCAAGACCCCGAGCTCTCAGGAGTCAGCTGTCTAGGGTTGGGTTATGATATCAATGTCACCTTAAGGAATCAAAAGAAACTAACCTCTAGAAATGTCCCTGAAGCTAAGCTAAGAAAGTTAAGTTAAACTTGGGAGTATAGGGGAGTGAGGAGAAGGTACTCACGGGGTGTGTTCTGGGAGGACCATTATTGATTTATTTGCAACTATTTTTGGTTGAATAGTGGGTATTGTTTTCTAGTGCTCAGACAAAAGGATTTTATGAAAGTGCCTCTAATAAAAGCATGCATTTAATTTAAATTTACCCCTAAATATATATAAACCATCAAAACCTGGATTGGGGAAAGACTTGAATACTCTGAAAGGGACCAGAGAAGGTGAGGAAGGGAAAAGGGAACAAAAGAAATCATGAAATATATGTGATTCTGTGTGAAAGAATCTACCATTGTGCCTGATACATGCAGCAATTCTCTCTCTGTCTATCCCTCTATGTATATATATAGACATAGATCTATATCAATCTATCTATAGATTGATTGACTGAACCTGAAACCTGAAATATCTGTTTTCCCAGTAAAACCAAATTCAAATCTAAAACTTAATTGCTGGTGTCAATGATTTTGTTTTTGCATTTGGCAAACTAATTACTACCTTGGCTAACTAATTATACATATATTTATGTATTTATGTGTATATATGTATTTGCATGTGTGTGTGTATATATATATATATATGTGTGTATATATATATATATTTTTTTTTTCTTTTTTTTTTTGAGATGGAGTCTCACTCTGTCACCAGGCTGGAGTGCAGTGGCATGATCTCTGCTCACTGCAACCTCCGACTCCCTGGTTCAAGCGATTCTTCTGCCTCAGACTCCTGAGTAGCTGGGATTACAGGCATTCACCACCATGCCCAGCTAATTTTTGTATTTTTAGTAGAGATGGGGTTTCACCATGTTGGCCAGGATGGTCTCAATCTCCTGACCTTGTGATTCACCCACCTCCCCCGGTCTTTCAAAGTGCTGGGATTACAGGCGTGAGCCACCGTGCCCGGCCACTAATTATATTTAAAGTTACAAACAATGATTCTTAAAATATGCCCTGTAAAAATTAGATACTTTTATTTCTGATGCTACTGAGATTTCCAGGTCTTATCCATGTGGCCAGATGTAGTCTGGCATCCACAGGTTTTGTTTTTTGTTTTTTTAATAGGCTAGAAAAAATGTTTATAAATTGTGCTAAATATTGTAATACTGAACCGAAGATGATATTCACAAAAGAAAGTTAAAAGGTTTCAGAATGTAGAGAGGTAAAGGGTGTTAAGGTAAGCTGACACAACTTGTGGGACAGTGGGAAAATAGTAAGGGAGTGTGACCTAAACTGGAACCTCTAAATGTTTTCTATCTTGCTGAAAAAAGTGGACACACTAGCAGAGAGGGCTCCTTGAGAACAGCTGGAAATGGGTAATGAGCACCACTGCTTTAAGATTCCCTTCTGCTTGACTAAACTTCAGAAAGGTCTTCTCCTAACTGTAGGTCTTTGACTTCTATTTCCTAGAGCAGAAATTCCATATTTTAGAAAACATGCAATTGTAAATACTTTCTGTGTCCCATTGATATGTAAATCTTCTCCCAGCGTCTTGCAAGTTTACAATCCAGGAAAGGTCTTTGTCAAGAACCTGGGAATGATCTATTAGAAATAACTGGGGATGGTGTTCCTATTGCCCAATCTTTGTGGGAGGGTAGGACCCTAACTTCTATAGGTCACAATTAGCAAACACAGATGACCTAGTCACAGAGAAAAACATTTGCAAACTCAGGAATAATTCAATGCACTGGACACATTCCACTGATTGGCCTCCCCATGAATATTCTCCAGTACTTTTCCCTTAGTTCACCCCTGTCCTTAAAAACTACTCCACCATTTGTTTCAGTGGAGTTGAGCACTCAGAAGTGGTCTGTGCTTTCTCTCATATTGCTAGTGATAGTATCAGAATAAAATAAACTTCTGTTTGCTCATCTTGTCCTGTTTAATTTTCCTTTAACAGTAAGCGTACCATCTGCCAACTTATATGTCAGGGTGATTTTTGTATCATGGAAAAAATAGGTGCCGTTTTTTTGCAACCAGTTTTTAAAAGCATATCTCATTTTGGAGAACTTGCAACTTTTGTATTGCATTTAATATCAAACCTGTATGTAGATGGGGAGTGTGGGAGTATTGTGTAGGTGAATGTGTGTTTCTGAGTGCTAGAAAGATCACTGCGAAAACATATGAACTTTCTGACTTTTTTCTCTTTGGGGTCAGTTTCCCATATCTTTTCTTTCTTTGATCTGAGAACCTGGTACAGAGAAGCCAGCTCTGTGCTAATACTAGAGCTCCTTCTCACAGCCAGTTAATCATTCTAGCAAGGCAGATATCTTCTTCCTGGGCCTGTCACAGCAGGTGAAGAGAAACGTGGCTTAATCAAAGTCTTTCTCACCAAACTGGAATATGATCTGACTGCTTGGAGAGACCTCTGTGTATGTAGGCAACAGCTTTTCTAACTTTCAACCATAAAGAAGGAAGAAAAATATCTCACTGAAGACCCATACCTTAAAATGCCTGAGGAGATTGCAGCTGGATTTTCTTATGATTGAAGGGGAGCTCTCTGATGTATTTCCTAATGATAGTTTTGTGGAGGGGTTGATTAGAGAGATGTCTGACTAAAGTGTCTGTCCTAGAAATAAAGAAGGCAGAATAAGGTCTTCTTCAACCATCTGAAAGATAAGTTTTCCTTTGGTGGTCATCCAGAGAAATTTGAAGTTATCCATCTGATGTGTGAAAAGTATTTTTTTCAGCTTTTTGCATTCCTTGTGATAAACCAGTGAATTTCTCAAAACTGCTCAGATGTACTGTGGGGATTAAATTTTGATTCTATCCTTGTGAGTGGGGTAGAATGTGAGGCTGGCTACTGAGTCTCTGGCAATGACACACTATTTTGGGTGTCTCCTTATTCTGAAAAATTGTAGGTAAGGCACTCCTTTTGAAGGAATGAAAGCAGACGGGCAAGAAAGCCAGGCTTTTTTCTTAATCGAATGAATATTGGCAGCCTTCCTAATGTGTAATAGGAGAAAGGCAAAGAAATGTGGAGAATACCGTGCCTTTTGGTGGAAACTGTCAAAAAGAAACTACTGTTTGCATAAGTGACAATGGATCTACTTCAAAATTGTAATGTGTAATGCGGCAGAGATGATGTGGGTGAATTCTTCCTGTCGGCTAAGCCGTTTTGTATCGGGGGTTCACCTTTAAACCAATCCATTTGTGGTCCATTTCCTCTGTTATTTGGTTTTAAGTTAAGGGCAAAGATAAAATCAGCTTAGAGAGGAAATTGACAATCTGGTAAATTGCTGTGGCTTTTCTCTTTTAGGCAATAGAAGAGATACCAAGGGTCAAAGCAGAGAGTAATACTTCTGCAGGAAATAAGTTGCCTGCTATTATCTCAGATGCTTTCGAATATTCCAAATTGCCAACCAGCTTTGTAGGCTCACAGGGAGATTCAGGGAGAACTGACCTCTCTATCTGCCCAAGAGTATCAGTGGGCAAACACAGGCTTTTCTTGGCTGGGTGGCGGCAAGGCTCAGTATGCGGAGAGAGGACAGTGATGTGGCTTATAGAAATTCAGAGAGGCCTTGTTCTCCTTTCATGGAAAATTTATCTCATGATAGCATAGAAAACATAAAACTTTGTGTATTGATGAGGCAGCATTTAAAAAGAAAGGGCAAGAATGGTTTCTTATGTATTATTTCTTAACTAGCATGTTGGTCTTTTCTGTGCCTCATCACTGTTCCAATAGTTGCCCTATTTTGTATTTTTTTTGCACAAATAACTTGTGGAATAAATTTAATGTTTTTTTTTTTTTTCTCAAGTTCCTCTTTTATATAATGCCAATCCTAGGTACTTCGGTTCTGTTAATAAATTAAGTAATTCATTGATAAATTGTTTTTAAGTCATGGGCGGTACCGTATGCCAGTCACTGTGTTGGGTACTGTCAGACAGGAACTCATATACCTTTTTCTATACTGAATTCTTCTTGTATTTTTAAGATACAGCCATAATCATATCATTATGAGATTTTATTTTGTTTGTAATTGTGCTACACATACTGTTGTGTTTTTCAACTACATTTTAATTTCTAGGTGGTTAAGTTTTAAAACTTATGTTAAATTTTCTATGGTATCAAAACCAGGGTAAGACACATAGTAGATGGTTAATGTGTTTTGATTGATTGTTCCCTTTGGTCAACATTGGGAGTACTCCCTACATGCCGAGCTGTGATGACCGTTTTGGGGCTTCCGGGCTATTTTTTTCTTTACTGTGTCTTGACTTTAAGCCTGAGTTCTGATCATGGAGTTATAGGGGACAGAGGTCAAATGTGACCTACCTGGAGGATTGAGAATTTTGAGAAAGCCCAGCAGATAGGTTAGTGAAGAAGAACTGGGCAGATCTGAGTTGACATCAGAAGAAAATGGACACCGCTGGGGGGAGCCTAGACAAGTGGACAGCATTAGCTTCTACCAAAGGTCTTCCTCCATGCCCCATTCCAATACGTAGCAAACCTGGAATCACTGATTTTTCTCATTCACTGTCACTCCGTTGCCAGCGCTTTAGCCAAGTCCTGTCAACATGACACTCATGCTCTATCCCCTAACCAACCCTTGAACACTCACATTCTAGTTCAAACTACCGTTCTTCTCTGGACTTTCGTAACATGTCCTCACTGTAGTTCTTACCTCTGTTCCTTCTTCCTCTTCAGGCTTTTCTGTACACAGCAGCCACTGGGCTTTTAAAAATGTAAATCATTTATGTCACTTATGTGCATGAACCTCTCTTTTGGCTGAAGGTGACAGGTAAAATAAGGTTCCAGACTCCTAAGAATGCAACTTGGTCTGCCTGGCCCTGTATGAACTGGCAGCAGCCTTGTGGTCTCCCCTCCCCTCCATCCCTGCCCCTTCCACTTCAGCCCTACTGCTCTCTTGAGCACACCAATCTTATTCACACACTAAGACATCTGTGATTGCTATTTCCTCTGCTCCAAATGCTTTCCCCCTAGATTTTCAAATGACTTGATTGCTCATGTCATTTAGTTCTCTGCTCGAATTTTACCTTCTCTAATAGCCCTTGCTTGCTTATTCACGCTTTTGAATACTGGCCCAGTCATTCTCTTTCTCTTTACCTTGCTGCTTTGTTCATCACACTTCTCATTACCTGAGACTATAGCCTTCTTCTTTGCTGAACTTGACCTGACATTAATGACTTGTTAAAAAGTCAGGCTCTTCTTTGGGTCACTCCTGGATTAGTCATGGGAGCTATGAGCTATGAGGACAGACATATAGAAATTGCTAAATCGCAAGGCAAAATATCATAGAATTAGAGTGGAAGCACTCTTGGTTGTCTCAGTTTACAAGCGACACACTGAGGGTCCATAAAATCTAATAGCTGTTTCTGGTTACTTGTCAAAGGTTTTTATGTGTATTTAGTAATTTGATCATCACCTTTATGAAATAGGTATTATTATATTTTCTATTTTACACAGAGGGGAATGAAGGCTGAGGCACAGTTACCCAAAGTCTCTAAGCTATGAATAAAGCATGGATTAGACTCAGGTCTCATGATACCCTCTTGAGTGATGCTGAACATTTTGATTCCTTGGAGAAAAAATGTTTTAATCTAAAGAAATGGCTTTGCAAACAAATTCCTACCAGCTCTGCTACTTATTATATAAACTACTTTTATTCCAAGAATGTTAATTTTTATATTTATAATATACACGTTATGCTAACTGCTTCATATCATTGATAGAAAAAAGTGAGTAATTATGTTTTAAGTGCCTAGCATAGTATCTGGGACATGTAAATGCTCAATAAAGTAAAATATTAACTGCTTTCACCCACTCCCTTGGTCTCAATTATGGGTATTATATCATCACAGTTACCTTCTTGTTAGAAAAAGTGTTCTGCAGGTGTCTGGAGATTCCCAAGGACCTATGGAGTCATCCTACCCTGGGCAGCTAGTGAAATATAAACAGGTGGTTTTTTTCCTTTTTTTTTTTTCAGAACTGAATTTCACCTTCATTTCTTCCAAAGTTCTGTGGTAATTAATGGAAGATGTACTTCATCAGGTTTGGCACAGGCTGACCCTCCAACTGAAATTTTAAAAATACAGTGAATCATTCAACATAATTTATTTCCAATGTAACCACTGAGAAGAAATTTGTCATTTTCCTTTTAAACCATGTACATTGCTAAGTTTTCCATGGGCTTGCTGTACATACATAACTTTTAAAATAGAAATAGAATTTGAAGAGGATGATCAAGGTAGACTGCAGTGGTTTGGCGCTGCAGTAGTTTGGGATGTCAGATATTCTTAAGCTAAAATAAACACTTTCATGATTCAACAGGACACCTCTGATTTTACATTTGTTGTCATCTTTCATTTGCTTTCCTATTTTGGAACCATTTACCAACTGTGCTGATTGGACTATGTTTGATTCCTATGGAGAAATGGTCTATCTTACAATTTGTGATGCAAGAGAGAAGAAATTTTTATTCTTATTTCAAAGTATTTGAAAAAATAATTATTTCTCCACAGTGAATTTTCTATTATAGTGGGCATCACACAGAAAAGACTATTTTGTGTATGCTTTTTGGTCTTCATCAATGAAACAAACTAAAGTACTTTTTCAAAAGAAATAGTCATACATAGTTACTAAGAAATCAGTTGAGTCTATTTATTCTTCTCTTCTTACTGCAAGAATTTATTTGGTCTTGAAAGTAAAAAATAAGTTTCTTTGATATTCATATAGCAGGATCTCTCTACTATACTGTGGTATAATGAAACTTGTCTCTGGTAGTCACTGTTAATATCACACTCCTGAGGTACCCTAAAGCAGGTGAGAGCAGGATTTTTCAACCAGAGAACAATGATATGAAATGTATGATCCTCAGTTGCACGGTCCTAAAATATTATGCTTTTGGATATCACAGATTGACTTCTGAACTGTATAAAGTTAATGATAATCTGAATAGACCACTGAAAGTATTTGTGTTTAATAAAGACCCAGGTGAAATTTTCATTGCTTCCTGAAATGATGGGAAGCCACCATCGATAGCCCAGTTGTTTGTGTCTAAAAGCTTTTTTTTTTTTTTCTTTTTCCCGAGATGAAGTCCCACTCTGTTGCCCAGGCTGGAGTGCAGTGGTGCTATCTCAGCTCACTGCAACTTCCGTCTCCCTGGTTCAAGCTGTTCCCTTGCCTCAGCCTCCCAAGAAGCTGGGATTACAGGCACACACCTCCATGCCTGGCTAATGTTTTTGTATTTTTAGTAGAGATGGGTTTTTTTTCATGTTGGCCAGGCTGATCTGGAACTCCTGACCTCGGGTGATCCACCTGCCTAGACCTCCAAAGTGCTGGGATTACAGGTGTGAGTCACCATGTACCTAAAATCTTCAAGGTACAAACTTCAGCTTGAAAAAACACCAGCTGACCTGACCAACTGACCTAATCCCATGAGAATATGACTCAAGGAAAGGAAATGTCCTTTCAAACTAATGGACAGTAAGAAGCATCAAAATCAATGACGAATAGAACAGTCTAGAAACTCAAAGTGCAAGCAGAATAAACAGCTGTAATGATGTGATGCAAAAGCTAAATTTAAGTGGAGGAAACAATGTGCTATTTTTTAAACTGGTGTGTGTGAATCAGTCTTCTCAGCATTTCCAAGCAGACTTGGCAGAAAAAAGAAAAAGCAGTCATCACTTCTATCTGTGATTCTTTTGACTGGTCATTTCTAAAGTTCTTGGAGGTAAATCACATTGGGAAAATTGAATTAGCTCAGTAGCTCTCAAAATATGGAACTCTTTATCACCCAGCTTATTATTCTCATTCCCATGAAAATTTCTTGGCCCTGAGAAAGAAATTTGTGTCACTAAGGCAGAAAGGTACACCATCCAACATATTTAGGGCTCTTCTCCATCAATGTGTACCATGAGGGCAATCTATGATAATCAAGAAGTGGCCATTAACTGAAACCAATCTGAAAGGGGATCTGAAATGAAAACTCTTGAAATATATTATTTCCGTTGTCTTAGTCTGTTTGTGCTGCTATAAAGAATACCTTAGACTGGGTAATTTATAAAGAATAGAAATTTATTTTTCACAGTTCTGGAGGGTGGGAGGTCCAAGATCAAAATGCCAACATCTGCTGTCTGGTGAGGGCCTTCTTGCTGCATGCTCACATAGTAGAAGGTAGAAAGGCAAGAGGGGACAACTGTTGTGTCCTCACATGGCAGAAGAGCAAAAGAAAACAAACCCTCTCTTGCAAATGTTTTTATAATAACATTAATCCGTTTATGAGGGCATAGGCCTCATGACCTAAACACCTTCTGTCAGGCCCCACCCTGCCAACACTATTGCATTGAATTGAATTAAAGTTCCAACACCTGAATTTCTGGAGGAGATACATTCAAACCATAGCATAAGGCACCCTAAATTCCCTAGAAACCTAAAGCCTAGGAAATCCCCAGGTGTAGTACCCAAGGACTCTACAAATATTCTCTCTATATGTAAACATAGTTTTACCGACAAGTGCTGTAAGAACAGCAGGGAGACATAGAATGGCAGTGTCATGTTATTGTCATTCTCACTAGCCATTCCGCAAAGCTTCAGGTCCAGCCAGTTTCCTTTCCTGCTAATATGCATGGTTGCTTCTTAGAGGTAGTGATTTTATATGTGTTAAGCTTTGAGTAACTTATTATTACACTACACTACTCCTTTTATTGATTTAGCACAGAGATTGAAAAGCTAACTGACATTTGACTCTGCTCTTTTGCTGGCTGGATTATGGAATACATGTGTGCATCATTAAGTGCATCTCTGAGTGATGGTCAGGGCATTATGTCACATCACAGGGTCATCCTCTCTTATCATGTCATATCACATCCTGATTGACATAGACACACAACTTAATTCGAGTATCTGGAAGTAATTAGGAAGTAAGCCTTCACAGCAGTCTTAGCAGTGCGTACAGAAAAAGGAAATAGAGAAGATTGACCTTTCCATATTTTGTTGTCTACCACTGAAGATAGAATGACCCCTGTTGGATGTTGTACATATAGATATATTTATATCTTAATGAAAAGCAAAGCATGTGTACAACATGGGCATTTTTTTTTCTGTATTTCTCTGACTATGGTGAGGCAGTGCCCCTTTGTGTTTATTACTGTTGTTGGTAAAACCTAATTCTTGCAACCAGGTATTAATATAAAGGAATGTACTAATGGAATGAGCTACATGATAGCGATTAGGAATTTCCAATGTGACAATCAAACTAAGGCAATTCAAGGAGAGTTAGACTGGGCTGTTGAGTGATTATTTTTGTAGTCTCCTCACCATAAATTCAATCCAACCTGCTACCTTAGGCTTCTGTTGCCTGATAAATCTGGCATATAAATCCACATGCACATAAGTATTTGGTAGCACTAAATACTTCCAACTTTAATCTTGGATTGATTATGAACTCCTGGATCCTGAAAATAAATCCTTGAACTCTACTTTTTCTCCTGCATTCTTAAGTCTTTTCCACATCAGAAGCTAGTAAATAGGAAAACTAATTTGAATAATTTAAGATCCTTGAAAATTAATGAACATAGTTCATTATTCAAATAGTTCCTTTTGTTGTACCCCAGTAATATCCAGGAAACCTCCACTCACAATAATGAGAGATGGGCATGTTTCCTCTTCTGTCATGACTGTGAGGCTTTTACCATTGGAGAGGCATGTGGTCTTTCAAGAATGTGGAAGTCATCATCTATGTGCCTTCTTGGGAAGTGCAAGGAGGGTTGGATGGAGGTTTTAGTGCTGTCATCAACAGAATTAATTTTAATGAGCACTTTGGATCTAGTGAAGCTTTCTTTAGTGATCTCGTTCTTCTTGTTCAGTAGCCTTTCTGCTCATTTTACTGTAGGTATTTAGTTCTCTTCTTTATGCTTCTCTCTTATTCTCTGTCAAAATTTCCTCTCCTAGCTATGCTTGACAGTTTAATGCACTATTCTTCTCAAGTGATTTAGTAGGAATCAAAATCTTAAACTCAGAACTGAAGTAATGATCATTGGCTAAGTGAGGGATATATTGAAAAAAACAATAGACTGAATTGGTTAACCCTAAAATTATAAATATGATCAAATTGCCTCTTCTATTCTCATGTAAATTTAGCCCTGGTCTATAACATTACTCTAAAGTATTGACATTGCCGTCATTTAATATGCTTTATCGCACCCTTACTGGTTGAATGTGTTTTAACATGCCATTGTGAAAAAGACTTTATCATTTAAGTTGATTACGAGTTCAACATAGCTGTGTCATCATGACTCAAAATGCTAATGCAAATCTAGGTTACACTCATAAAAGTATTGTCTTGATCAAACATAGTAAATTTACTTCTGTTCACTGTGCTGATTGTACTACACCTGAAGTATTGAGTTTACTTGTAGATACTATCTTTAAGAGTGTGCCTTGGACCCATTTCAGTTGGCTTGCAAAAGATCAAATTTATACACGTATTTCTGTAAAAAGATTTATTGTTTGCTTAACTTTAAGGATGTTGTGGAATTTTCTAAAAGAGATCAAAAGATACCTAGAGAAGAAGGTTTTCTGATGCAGTAAGAGTGAGGTTGAAATGAGGTTGAGTTGGCCTTAGAAGGGGGTGAGAATAAGTTAGAGTGAGCTTGGGGTGAGCTGCAGGCGATCTTGAGATGAGATAGGGTGAGCTTGGAGTAAGTTTAGGATGTTATTGGGGTGGGTAGAAGCTATAAATTAGTCTGGAGAGGACCAAGAAACACTCTGAAGATTGCATAGATTTATATATTTTAGTGAGTATAGGGCACAGGTCATGCTAGTCAGTTTAACAAGCCACCTCAAGACATAGTTAACCTAACAGCAGACACAGTTAATTATAGCAGACTGAAACTGAACTTTTCTACTATATTATATTCAGTCATCTGAACATGTCCTGTACCTGATCCTTAGTAACTGACAAAAACACAGAGAGGAAGTTGAACATGATGATAAAGAGCCAAAAAGTATCCAAGATATCATTGCATAAATTGGAGGTTTGTCTTAGAAAAACAGGAAAATTGGGAGGCCATTGATGTTACCTAATAATTGAAGGAAGGGGCATAACATGAAAGAAACAGTAGGCTTGGTCTTCGTTACATGAGACAGCAGAGTTAGAAGGGGCACATAGAACACTGAGGCTCTGCAGTGACCGTATGAGCATGCTTATAACCAGGGGAGTTCCCATTTCCACAAGTGCACAAGAGGCTGGTGGAACCTTCCTGGAATGGGAAAAGCAATCAGAGGGTTTCTAAGGTCCTTCCTGTGACTCTCTGAGGTTCTGAGTGAGTTTAACCTTTTCAATTGTTTTAGTTCCAAGGTTTTTTTGTTTTTTTTTTAAGAGATCCGTGAATTTTCTTCTTGAGAGGAAACACAGGCAATAAAGAAATTAATGTCTTTGAAGCATCTACCATATATTCCCTTTCTCTTGTCACTGTCTTCCCTTGACTCTTAAGGAAAGAACACTGGAAAAAGTTGAATAATTAAATAGGATGTGCTACCTAATATAGTATTGAAGCATTTCTGTTGGATGAGAAATATCTAATGATCCACCTCGGCAAAGAAAGATTTACAGAATGACTAACAAAGACATTTGTATTGAATATTCCCATGTTATGCCCTCCAAACTATTCTTGATCACTGTTTCTTTGTATTTCTATTTTTCTGCTTATGTTTAAAAAGCAGTTTGAGACTCCAGCTGCTAGGCCAGGAATGCTCTTTTTTACTGGCAGAATTTTCCTCTATTGGCAGAATCCACAGGCAATTGCTTTGATGTTTTTTGGCGTCACATTTGGTGTCTGTCATAGTTCATTCAAAGATAAGCTGATTGGATTGTGTAGTTGGTCCCAAACATTTTTGGCTTTAATGCTCCATCAATTCTCTTTGAAAATGAAGTCCTAGGCCAGTCTCATCTCTCAAGGGACACTTGCAGATGACTTATTTAAGATCAAAATGCAACATAATTTCCTGATGTCCATATGCTTTCTCTGCAACCTCTTTCATTATCCTCAAAACTGGTATTTCTTATAAGTGAATAACAGAGAGCCATTTGGAAAATGTCTAAACTTCAGAAGTGTTTCCTCTAAGAGTTCCTGCAAGTGAGAGTCAAGAGGTGTGGATTGGTTTGTAAGAACTCCAGAAAGTGGGTTCTAGAACATAAAAACACTTACAAAATCACTCTTTTAAAAAGACCACAGACTAAATTTATAGTTTACCATTTGACCACGATAATAGTAAGGGATTTATAGAGTAGAAATTACCCTAATTTTTCAGTATTTTGGTCTTAATATGATTCACATATTTTATCCTAACACTTTTATTTATTTTTATTTATTATTATTTTTTGAGATGGAGTCTCACTCTGTTACCCAGGCTGGAGTGCAGTGGCATGATCTTGGCTCACTGCAACCTCTGCCTTCTGGATTCAAGTGATTCTTCTGCCTCAGCCTTTCGAGTAGCTGGGATTACAGGCGTGTGCCATCATGCCCGGCTAATTTTTATATTTTAGTAGAGATGGGGTTTCACCATGTTGACCAGGCTGGTCTCGAACTTCTGACCTCAACTGATCTGCCTGCGTTGGCCTTCCAAAGTGCTGAGATTTTAGGCTTGAGCCACCGTGCCTGGCCTATTTCTTTATTTACTGAAATAAGTTCTCACACTGTCACCTAGGTTGGAGTGCAGTGGTGCAATCATAGCTCACTGCAATCTCTACCTCCTGGGCTCAAGCAATCCTCCCACATCGGCCTCCCAAGTAGCTCTGTAACTAAAGGCGTGCACCACCGTGCCCAGGTAATTTTTTATTCTTTTTTGTAGAGACGGGGTCTCAATATGTTGCTCAGGCTTGTCTCGAACTCCTGAGCTCAAGCAGTCCTTCTACCTTGGCGTCCCAAAATGCTGGGATTACAGGTGTGAGCCACCACACCCAGCATATAAAATTTGCAATCGTTTTATGACAAAGAAATAAGAATCTATGTAAATTAGTGATGTGATCTAATATAACATAGATTTGTTGAAACTAAGGCTTTAAAAACTGACAAAGAATTATCCAACGGACATCTTTGAATTCCACACAGCATCTCAAATGCTACAGGCCTCTTTTTAGGGGCAAGCATAAAGGCAGATAAAAGTTCATGCTTTCTGTGTTAATTTTTCAAGAAGGATAGGTCAGCTGGAGAAGAGGATATCAAGATTGGGTAACAGGAGAGGTCTGAGAGCCAAAGTCTGTGCTTTCTTGTGGAGGTCTCAATGGAACACGCCAGTACTTAGATGATGAGCTTATTTCTGCTGAACGTCCTAGTCTCTTTCTTCCCCTTATCTCCAAATGATCTCTTTTTACTTTTTGTAAAAGTGATGTTTGAACCAGCTCTGTCTACGGTCCTGATAGGATTGGTTCCCTCCTTGTATATAAGGAAGAGAAAATGATGAAATTTGCTGATTAGAAAAGTGTTTAAGAATACCACATAAACCTTGCAATTATAGGCGTAACGTTGGGATTACAGGCATGAGCCACTGTGCCTGGCCACAGATGTCTATTATTGCAAACGTAACATTTATTTCTTTTTTCACTTGTCTATCTTCTTTGACTAGATTATAAGTTCCTGACTAATGACATAAGGAATAATCAGCTTATTTATTTATGTTTAATAATGAGATCTTATTTCTCTTGGCAATACTAGGATCTAGAACACTGCATGGCTCATAAGTCAGTTCTCAGAAAATTTTTGTTCAACTAACAAATTGAGGATGAAGGCAAAATGTCAAATCTAAAGACTCCAAAAGACGTCAGATTGGTAATGATTTAGGAGAATAGATTAATAATGAATAGTTTGGATCATCCATATGTTATATTTGTTATCGTGCTGCATCTGTAGGAGAGTCTGTAAGTATATTTACTATACAGAACATACTCTGAAGTTCCCTTTCCAAGTATCTCTACATGAATTGTCATTTCGATATGACTGTCCTTAAATGTGGGTCTAGAAGAAAATTCTTTACCAAAAAATAACAGGTTCATTGTTAACAAAGTGTGTAAGTTATATTACCTTAAAAGACTGGTTCTAATTAATCTAGTGATAAAGCATATTTTCTCTTGTTCATTGTGAAATTATGTAATATGAACCAATGTAATGGCAAGGAGCTTAGAAAATTAGGCATAATTCATTAAATAAATGAAATACAATTAAAGGAAAACATGTTAGAAAAATCTAGCATCATCTCAAACCTGGTGAGCTGAATTGTCTGTTATGTGTTTGCATGTTCATAATTCATTTTCCCCAGATCTCTGTATTTAGCTCATTTGAAAATCATCTAAGAGTTGCAGCTGTTGCCTAAGTCAAGTAGTTCAATATTCTGAGATAAAAAGCAACTTAGATTCCAGTGAACAAAAACATAATCAACTTGTATATAAACTTCATTGCTTAAGGGCAGTGTGGTAATTGAGAATGTATGGTCATCGTAACCTAAGTTTCTGAGAAATTACAAATGTTGTTTTTTCTTTCTTTGATTCTTGCCAGACCACTCTTGATTCAAGTGTCCCTCTTATAGTTCACTTTTGGATGATGTTTGTTTTGCTTTAAATCTTTTTTTTTTTTCTTTTTTTGAGAAAGGATCTTGCTCTATCTCCCAGACTGGAGTACAGTGGCACAGTCATGGCTCACTGCAGCCTCTACCTGCCAGGTTCAAGCAATCCTCTCACCTCAGCCTCCCGAGTAGCTTGGACTGCAGATGCATGCCACCATGCCTGGCTAATTTTAAAACTTTTTGCAGAGGTGGGGTCTCTCTGTGTTGCCCAAGGTGGTCTTGAACTCCTGAACTCAAGCTATCCTCTCACCTCGACCTCCCAAAGTGCTGAGATTACAGGTGGGAGCCACCGTGTCTGGCTAAATCCATTTTTATATGATTGACATAAACAATATACAGGCTCAAAAATGACAATTTTTAACCAGGGGAAAATAGGTCAAATCAAAGCAGGGCAAAACCATTCTATTTCATGGTTTTCCAAGATCTGGGATTTAGGCATGGAATACCAAAGATTGAAGTAATTGTGCATCCATGGTAAGGGATGAGAAGTTCTGATATTCAAATGTGCAGCTACGTTCCCTCACATGTGACTTTATAAAGGTAGACCGGTTGCTTTAATTTGGAAATTGTTCTCAGGCATTGTTAGAATCACACTTATTCAGTATAGTCTTTCAAATTATATTTAACCCAATCTATATTTGCTAACATTTATTGATGTGGGTGACAATGCTCTACTGGTTTGTAGTTTGTGTTTATTTGTTTCACACGTGCCTAAGTTAAAGAGTATAACTCTTTTTTATCTTCTTTCTTTTTTTCTCTTTTCTCTCCCTTTTCTTTGTCTTTTGGTTCTTTTGTTTCTCTTCTTTTATTCACTTTCTCAATCAATCAAATCACATACTGACCGTGTTTTGAACCCCTCAATGAGCTGCCTATGACCAGAACACCTATGCCATGTCTTTAGGAAAGAAAACTATGCTCCTGAAAATCTCCTCTCCCACTTCTTCCTTTCTGTCTCATGCTCCTCTCACACCTTTCTTCCCTGAAGTTGTAGATGTTAGCAGTTATTGAGTAGATATGTGCCAGGTGCTGTAATAGTCACTGAATATGTATTATTACACTGATTCTCACAACCACCTTAGGAAGTAGAGTCAATTACCACACATTTCACCCATGAGGAAAACAGAGTCCAGAGTAACTTGCCTAAGTTTAGAGCTAGTAAATAGAAGAGCCATGAATAGAATCTAGTTGTGTCCAACTCCATGTCCATTCTCTTTTATTGCTCCCTAATTATTTATTCAATAGATTCTAAGTTAATTTACAGGTTCTAAAAGTTTTGGAAATTGTGGCAATGAACTTGTTATGAGTGTTGTTTATGGATATGACATCCCTAATGTTGGTTTGGCTTTCAAAGATACTATTTTTAAAATAAACTTGTAGAAGTGTGGGGCATGTGAATGTAAGAGTAATTATTTTTAAAATTCAGTAGGATGCATATATTTTCATAATTAAAACAATAATTGGAACATAAAATATTTTGACAGCATATAGGGTTTTTTAAAGAGCAGTAGATCCTTTAATAAAGGAACTATTGTGCCATGTTGATTTCCTGCACAATAGTTCCTTTATTAAAGGATCTACTGCTCTTTAAAAAACCCTATATGCTGTCAAAATATTTTATGTTCCAATTATTGTTTTAATTATGAAAATATATGCATCCTACTGAATTTTAAAAATAATTACTCTTACATTCACATGCCCCACACTTCTACAAATTTATTTTAAAAATAGTATCTTTGAAAGCCAAACCAACATTAGGGATGTCATATCCATAAACAACACTCATATAATCAACATGGCACATGGATACATATGTAACAAACCTGCACATTGTGCACATGTACCCTAAAACCCTAAAGTATAATAAAAAAAAAAATTGAAAAAAAAAAAATAAAAATAAAGGAACTATTTAATAAAGACCTTTACAAATTTAACAAATGCAGAGCCCTCTCTCCCAGCCTGACTGGAATGTCAGCCATCTGTACTCAGAGTTTGAATTATGGGGCTGTCATTTAGGTTGGTATTTGAAATCAAACTATTGCTGTGAATTTCTAAATTACAAAGTAAAGAGAAGATGATTCGTTTATCAGGAAGACATGGAAATTGTCTTCAAATTCTTCCATTTAAATGTCCTTATTTAGAGGTCATGAAGTGTTTTTCCTGATTTTGAGCGATACCAGGCCACTTCTTTCACAGATCCAAAAATGAAATAACCATTTCCCCTTTTTAATTAATCAATATTTACTCTAATTCCATTATATATTTGACACTGTGCTTGATAATATGGAGAATATAAAAATGCTTTGAGATATGTTTCTTGACCACAAAAAATCTACATTCTAGTTGGAGTTGAAGTAATTGTTGAAATAAGTATTTGTTAATTTCAATAGATTTTAAATAGCAAGAAGAAGACTACCTCAAAAGTGAACTCCACTAGTGAATTTTCTCTTAATTTTGTGGACAATTTTGTTGGAATATATTTTTATTTGATTAGAGTAACATACTCATGTCCTTAAACAGAAATTTAAAACTGATGTAAAGACAATGATTCCACCTGTGTGTGATATTAACTTATCAAATAGTCTGTGTTGCAATAAAATATAGAGTTGAATAGGAACCCCTTTTGGTCGAAAATGTCCTTTTAACATTCTTAGTATTATTGAAATATTTAGGTGTGTTGGGAGTAGTTGTGATATATATTGATCAGGGAAACACAAATAAGACTTAGAGGTTAGTATACGGAGAAATATATGCAAGAAATATCTCAAAATTATGTTGTTACAGAAAATGGACAATGTCTAACCTTTAATTTTAAATCTGTGTAGATTAGATGTCATGATTAGAGTCAGATCTTGAATTTTTCACCTTCCATGTAAATTCTAAGTAAAACCGTTTAAGCCTGGTGATTGTCTTATCTGTTGATACTAGATATTAGATGAAGCATTTACATATGGTTATGGTGATGGGATGGAGAGGAGAATTGTATATTATTTTACAATGTAGAAAAATATCTGGATCACGAAGCCTTGGTATGGGATTAATATTAATATATCACGCTGCCCACTCCCATTATTCTGGTGTGTCTCATGAGATCAATAAATGTTTCAAATATCTTATAAGCCAGATATTGTCCAATGTAATAAGGTCTTCATTACATTTCCCTCATGACTTGAGACAGGAACTAAGACAAAGTGTTTTCTTACACTGGTGAAATATATATCAGCAATTATTATTTTCCACTCAGCTAGTGAAGTTCAGGTAGGCATTTGGATGCAACGTTGAAATGCTTTTGCAGAAAATTAAAATTCTTGGACTTGATTCTCAGTGTAACCGTATTTTATTTCATATATGTTAGCTTTGTGCTAGGAAATTGAACAAACGACCTTTTTCATGCCCTTGGAATAGAGAGAGCATTACATATGACATCTTGGTTTTTGCTGACTAGGTACATATTTCTTCCTGAAATCACTTTCCTGATTTGCTACGTGCATGCTCATAAAAGATCAGTTTGTTAGGCAAATTGTGAAATATGCCAGTCTCATTTTTGATTACTAATAATTTATGGGGACACTTAGTAGTCTGAAGCAAAAACTACTTCATTTTTCTTTAGCTGATCCAATTTCTATTTTTTCTAGGGAAATGTATTATATGACAGTGACAATTTCCAAATTATATGTCATAATTTGGGAATTTATTTTTCACTTAAAAGGTCAATAGCTTTTAGGATATTAGGTAAACATAGGAGAAAGACTATAAAATATAACAAAAACAATTATAGTATTTTATAGAGTAGTAATTTTAGAGAAAAATTGAGTTAATCCATTTTCATGATGGAAAGGAATAATATTTAAGATGATCTTTGATGGAGATAGTTAAACTAAATTTGTTAATCATTTTTTCTAATCCCACTTCTGTCTTTATTTTTTATTTATTTATTTTTATTATACTTTAAGTTTTAGGGTACATGTGCACAACGTGCAGGTTAGTAACATATGTATACATGTGTCATGTGGTGTGCTGCACCCATTAACTCGTCATTTAACATTAGGTATATCTTCTAATGCTATCCCCCCACTTCCCCCCACCCCATAACAGACCCTGGTGTGTGATGTTCCCTTTCTTGTGTCCATGTGTTCTCATTGTTCAATTCCCACCTATGAGTGAGAACATGCGATGTTTGGTTTTTTGTCCTTCCGATAGTTTGCTGAGAATGATGGTTTCCAGTTTCATCCATATCCCTACAAAGGACATGAACTCATCATTTTTTATGGCTGCATAGTATTCCATGGTGTATATGTGCCACATTTTCTTAATCCAGTCTATCATTGTTGGGCATTTGGGTTGGTTCCACGTCTTTGCTATTGTGAATAGTGTCGCAGTAAACATATGTGTGCATGTGTCTTTATAGCAGCATGATTTACAATCCTTTGGGTATATACCCAGTAATGGGATGGCTGGGTCAAATGGTATTTCTAGTTCTAGATCCCTGAGGAATGGCCACACTGACTTGCACAATGGTTGAACTAGTTTCCAGTCCCACCAACAGTGTCAAAGTGTTCCTATCTCTCCACATCCTCTCCAACACCTGTTGTTTCCTGACTCTTTAGTGATCACCATTCTAACTGGTGTGAGATGATATCTCATTGTGGTTTTGATTTGCATTTCTCTGATGGCCAGTGATGATGAGCATTTTTTATGTGTCTTTTGGCTGCATAAATGTCTTATTTCGAGAAGTGTCTGTTCATATCCTTCACCCAGTTTTTGATGGGGTTGTTTGTTTTTTCTTGTAAATTTGTTTGAGTTCATTGTAGATTCTGGATATTAGCCCTTTGTCAGATGAGTAGATTGGAAAAATTTTCTCCCATTCTGTAGGTTGCCTGTTCACTCTGATGATAGTTTCTTTTGCTGTGCAGAAGCTCTTTAATTTAATTAGATCCCATTTGTCAATTTTGGCTTTTGTTGCCATTGCTTTGGGTGTTTTAGACATGAAGTCCTTTCCCACGCCTATGTCCTGAATGGTATTGCCTAGATTTTCTTCTAGGGTTTTTATGGTTTTAGGTCTAACATGTAAGTCTTTAATCCATCTTGAATTAATTTTTGTATAAGGTGTAAGGAAGGGATCCAGTTGCAGCTTTCTACATATGGCTAGCCAGTTTTCCCAGCACCATTTATTAAATAGAGAATTCTTTCCCTATTTCTTGTTTTAGTCAGGTTTGTCAAAGATCAGATGGTTGTAGATATGCGGCATTATTTCTGAGAGCTCTGTTCTGTTCCATTGGTCTATAGCTCTGTTTTGGTCCCAGTGCCATGCTGTTTTGGTTACTGTAGCCTTGTAGTATAGTTTGAAGTCAGGTAGCATGATGCCTCCAGCTTTGTTTTTTTGGCTTAGGATTGACTTGGCGATGCAGGCTCTTTTTTGGTTCCATATGAACTTTAAAGTAGTTTTTTCCAATTCTGTGAAGAAAGTCATTGGTAGCTTGATGGGGATGGCATTGAATCTATAAATTACCTTGCGCAGTATGGCCATTTTCAGGATATTGATTCTTCCTACCTATGAGCATGGAATGTTCTTCCATTTGTTTGTATCCTCTTTTATTTCATTGAGCAGTGGTTTGTAGTTCTCCTTGAAGAGGTCCTTCACATCCCTTGTAAGTTGGATTCCTAGGTATTTTATTCTCTTTGAAGCAATTGTGAATGGGAGTTCACTCCTGATTTGGCTGTTTGTCTGTTGTTGGTGTATAAGAATGCTTGTTATTTTTGCATATTGATTTTGTATCCTGAGACTTTGCTGGAGTTGCCTATCAGCTTAAGGAGATTTTGGGCTGAGGCGATGAGGTTTTCTGGATATACAATCATGTCATCTGCAAACAGGGACAATTTGACTTCCTCTTTTCCTAATTGAATACCCTTTATTTTCTTCTCCTGCCTGATTACCCTGGCCAGAACTTCCAACACTGTGTTGAATAGGAGTGGTGAGAGAGGGCATCCCTGTCTTGTGCCAGTTTTCAAAGGGAATGCTTCCATTTTTTGCCTATTCAGTGTGATATTGGCTGTGGGTTTGTCATAGATAGCTCTTATTATTTTGAGATATGTCCCATCAATATTTAGTTTATTGAGAGTTTTTAGCATGAAGGTTGTTGAATTTTGTCAAAGGCCTTTTCTGAATCTATTGAGATAATCATGTGGTTTTTGTCTTTGGTTCTGTTTATATGCTGGATTACATTTATTGATTTGTGTATGTTGAGGCAGCCTTGCATCCCAAGGATGAAGCCCACTTGATCATGGTGGATAAGCTTTTTGATGTGCTGCTGGATTCGGTTTGCCAGTATTTTATTGAGGATTTTTGCATTGATGTTCATCAAGGATATTGGTCTAAAATTCTATTTTTTTGTTGTGTCTCAGCCAGGCTTTGGTATCAGGATGATGCTGTACTCATAAAATGAGTTAGGGAGGATTCCCTCTTTTTCTATTGATTGGAATAGTTTCAGAAGGAATGGTACCAGCTTCTTCTTGTACCTCTGGTGGAATTCGGCTGTGAATCCATCTGCTCCTGGGCTTTTTTTGGTTGGTAAGCTCTTAATTGTTACCTCAATTTCAGAGTCTGTTATTGGTCTATTGAGAGATTCAACTTCTTCCTGGTTTAGTCTTGGGAGGGTGTATGTGTTGAGGAATTCATCCATTTCTTCTAGATTTTCTGGTTTATTTGCATAGAGATGTTTATAGTATTCTCTAATGGTAGTTTGTATTGCTGTGGGATCGGTGGTGATATCCCCTCTATGACTTTTTATTGCATCTATTTGATTCTTCTCTCTTTTCTTCTTTATTAGTCTTGCTAGCGGTCTATCAATTTTGTTGGTGTTTTCAAAAAACCAGCTCCTGGATTCATTGATGTTTTGAAGGGTTTTTTTGTGTCTCTATTTCCTTCAGTTCTGCTCTGATCTTAGTTATTTCTTGTCTTCTGCTAGCTTTTGAATGTGTTTGCTCTTGCTTTTCTAGTTCTTTTAATTGTGATGTTAGGGTGTCAATTTTACATCTTTCCTGCTTTCTCTTGTGGGCATTTAGTTCTATAAATTTCCCTCTACACACTGCTTTGAATGTGTCCCAGAGATTCGTGTATTTTGTGTCTTTGTTCTTGTTCGTTTCAAAGAACATCTTTATTTCTGCCTTCATTTCGTTGTGCACCCAGTAGTCATTCAAGACTAGGTTGTTCAGTTTCCATGTAGTTGAGTGGTTTTCAGTGAGTTTCTTAATCCTGAGTTCTAGTTTGATTGCACTGTGGTCTGAGAGACAGTTTGTTATAATTTCTGTTCTTTTACATTTGCTGAGGAGAGCTTTACTTCTAACTATGTGGTCAATTTTGGAATAGGTGTGGTGCAGTGCTGAAAAGAATGTATATTCTGTTGATTTGGGGTGGAGAGTTCTGTAGATGTCTATTAGGTCTGCTTGGTGCAGAGCTGAGTTCAGTTCCTGGATATTTTTGTCTTATTGATCTGTGTAACGTTTACAGTGGGGTGTTAAATTCTTCCATTATTATTGTGTCGGAGTCTAAGTGTCTTTTTAGGTCTCTAAGGACTTGTTTTATGATTCTGGGTGCTCCTGTATTGGGTGCATATATATTTAGGATAGTTAGCTCTTCTTGTTGAATTGATCCCTTTACCATTATGTAATGGCCTTCTTTGTCTCTTCTGGTCTTTGTTGGTTTAAAGTCTGTTTTATCAGAGACTAGGATTGCAACCCCTGCCTTTTTTTGTTTTCCATTTGCTTGGTAGGTCTTCCTCCATCCCTTTATTTTGAGGCTATGTGTGTCTCTGCACGTGAGGTGGGTTTCCTGAATATAGCACACTGATGGGTCTTGACTCTTTATCCAGTTTGCCAGTCTGTGTCTTTTAAATGGAGCATTTAGCCCATTTACATTTAAGGTTAATATTGTTATGTGTGAATTTGATCCTGTCATTGTGATGTTAGCTGGTTATTTTGCTCGTTAGTTGATGCAGTTTCTTCCTAGCCTCGATGGTCTTTACAATTTGGCGTGTGTCTTTATTTTTTTAAATATAATAAATGATACTTTAATTATTTCTGCCTGCTTCCTTTCCTTTCTCTTAATATTTCCACTTAACAAATCAATCAGAAATCAATTTCTCTTATTTCTTTTGTAACATTTCTCAAATCTTTCTGTTACAGTTTGTTTTCTTTGGCTACCAATCACATCTAGGCCTTTACTTCTTGTTGCTTAGATTATTGCTTTATTCTCTGAAATAGTTTCTTTCTCACCAACACTGTTCCCATACAGGTCATATTCTGAATGGTCACTAGATTAATCTTTGAAATGTGTAGTTTTCATTGTCTTCCTTTGCAAATGCAATTACTCCTGTATACTAATTTATAATAGCAATTTGCTCCTTTACGTAAAGACTCACTTCCTTTTCCTAGTGTACATGGTGCTCCACCATTGTCTGCCATTCTCCATTCCAACCTCATCTTCCCTTTAATCTTTCCTGTATTCTGTACTACAACCGGAATAATTTAGCAGTCATAACATTTCATCTTGTGATCCATTGTCCATCCCTACCCCTCCAATTTTTATTGGCTTAATTTTATCAAAATGTAAGGTCCAACACAAGTTCTACCTCCTTGAAGAGAAAACTTTGGTGAGACTCTCCTGCAATCCTGTAATGCTTTTGCATCACCTCTGAACTTTCATAGCACTAATATCTATAAAACTTTGTGGCCATTTAGGGTTGCATGTGTTTGCATGTGTATATATTTATGTTTGTATATTATATATGTACACATACATGTACATACAGCACTCTCTCTCACACACACACACACACACTCACACGGGGGAGGGGGATACTTAGGTTTGAGGTCAGGGTTCCTGGATTTTCATCCCAGTTTTTGTAGTTTACAAGCCATTTAATCTTGGATGAATTACCTAACCTTCTGGAACTTCAGTTTTTTAGTCTATAAAATGGGATAACAAAGAGTACCTACCTGTATTAGTTTTCTATGGCAGTCACAACAAGATACCAAAAACTTGGTGGCTTAAAACAACAAAAAGTTTTTTTCTCACAGTTCCAGGTAATATAAGTCTGAAATCAAGGCTTCAGCAGGCCGTGCTCTCTCTGAAGGCTCTGTGAGATGATCCTTCCTTGCCTCTTCCTAACTACTGATGGACTTCATGTTTTTTGGCTTGTAGATATATCACTCTAATCTATGTCTCTGTCTTCACATGGCATTCTCCCTGTGAGTCTGTTGCTGTTTTCTCTCTAC
This sequence comes from Symphalangus syndactylus, assembly GCF_028878055.3. Classification (NCBI taxonomy): domain Eukaryota; kingdom Metazoa; phylum Chordata; class Mammalia; order Primates; family Hylobatidae; genus Symphalangus; species Symphalangus syndactylus. The sequence goes on from NC_072436.2 coordinate 87,662,462, forward strand.
GGACATCAGTCATAAGATTAGGGCCCATCCTAATCCAGTGTGACCTCATATTCTGTAATTACATCTGCAAAGACCATATTTCTAAATAAGGTCACATTCTGAGGTTCATGGTGGGCATGAGTTTTTTTTGGGAACACTATTAGACTCATTATACTACCTCAGAGTTTTTAAAAAGGATTTAATGAGATAATTCATGTAAAGTGTTTAATGAAGCACTTTGATAAGTGATAAGTGCATACAAATATTAGATACTGATATCATCATCACTACTTCTGTTATTTGACGAATTTTCTTGATGTCTTCAAGGGATCTTGTATATGACTTTAAGGGTTTAGCCATTTGGTCAGGCTTGTTCAAAATTTTTTAAAAATCAGAAGCTCAGATATTTTATAATGAGGAGACTATCCTCTGTACAAGACAATAGATATCACGATTTTGGGAACTTCTGCTTTGTCATGAAGTAGTTACTTATGTCAAAAATGACTTGCAGAGAGTATTTCGGAATTCTCTTGCTTGATTTTTAATATTTAATATTTCTTTTTATTTTTAATTAGTATGAATACATCATAGTTGATTAAAAACTAACCAATTTAACTCCTTTGGAAGCCCTTGACTGAGCACATATAAATATATATGTATATGAGGCGTATAGAAAACGCAAAGTTGCAGAAGAGTGACTGGGATACTCTTAGTATGGATGAGACTAGAAAAAAGGTTAAAGAAAAGGATAAGATACCACTGAAGGAAAACACTGTATTGTTTAGAGATGTGAGTAAGCTTAATTATTCAATTTTTATGCTTTGTCCTTCCTTATCAAGGAGAATAACTTTAAAATGGACAAGTGTAGAACAGACAAACATAATTAAAACGAAATGAAAGCTCAAGACAGATAACTGGGCACCTTGATCTTTTAAATGAAGTCACTTCCTCAGATCCAAATACATACTTCTTGGAGGGATGTTTTATGAAGGTGAAGGGGCAGAGGTGGGAAAATAACCACTTGCTAATTTTAAAGAATTGCACAATTTGGAAGAGGTGCTACAAAGAAGAAGTCCTTGCAGAATTCCTCGTGTAATAAATGATATCTACTCCACCATTTTTAAATGGTTATCAAATTGGCCCTATAAAGTTGATACCCCTTTCAATCAAATTTAGAGAAGATTATTAACTGACTGTGGCATTTACCAAGACTAACTCAGGCCAAAGTTAAGTCATTTCCTTCTTAGAAGTGGAATAATCTAGGTATTTAAATATCAGTAGAACATTTGAAAAATTTTCTTATGATGTTCTCAATAACATGTATAGTACTGTGGGAATGACAAGATCACATTTGGTAAATTTATAGCTGGCAGCACAATTTCATCCAACGAATTTTAAATACAAATAAAACCCAAGAAAGAAAACAGTAAGTGAGACAGTGGTCTCACGTTTTACAGTTATCATGATACGGACTTCTGGTCAAGATGGCAATATGAGTTAATGCTGTAATGCATCTTGTGCTTCAAACACATAGGTAAACTGTGACAAGAGAAAATAATACAATGCATTACCGGACTAAAACAAAACAAAGCAAAAATGTTAATTAACAACAACAACAAAAAGAATCTCCACTGATTGAAACAGAAGATGTTACAGGAAAGGGGTCCTGATCCAGACCCCAAGAGAGGGTTCTTGGATCTCATGCAAGAAAGGATTCAGAGTGAGTCCATAAAGTGAAAGCAAGTTAGTTAAAAAAGTAGAGGAATAGAAGAATGGCTACTCCATAGACAGAGCAGCCCTGAGGGCGGCTGGTTGCCCATTTTTATGGTTATTTCTTGATGATATGCTAAACAAGGGATGGATTATTTATGCCTCCCCTTTTTAGACCATATAGGGTAACTTTGTGACGTTGCCATGGCATTTGTAAACTGTCTTGGTGCTGGTGGGAATGTAGCAGTGAAGATGACTAGAGGTCATTCTTGTTGCCATCTTGGTTTTGGTGGGTTTTAGCCTGCTTCTTTACTGCAACCTGTTTTGTCAGTGAGGTCTTTATGATCTGTGTCTTGTTCTGACCTTCTATCTCATCCTATAAGTTAGAATGCCTAACCATCTGGGAATGCAGCCCAGTAGGTCTCAGCCTTATTTTACCCAGCTCTATTCAAAATGGAGTTGCTCTGGTTCACACACCTCTGACCAAGAGAAATAGAAAATGATAAATGTAGCTGTACCACACAGCTTCCGGCTTGGGACCTCAAGCAGAAAGTTGTGGGTTTTTGGCCCTCGAGAAAGGGGACTAAAAATGCTCCATGGGGATGAGGCCCTGAAGAAGACTTCAGGGCCTTGTTTAAAAGCAGGGTCTGTGAGGAGGCTTATGAAAGCAGGCTGGGAGATGGCAAACAAACAAGCAAAAAACTTCCACTCTATGGGGATTGGATGTGTCTAAGTTAGTTCAGGCTGCTATACCAAAATACCATAGACTGGGTGGCTTATAAACAACAGAAATGTATTTCTCACAGTTTTGGAGGCTGGAAGTCTGAGATTACGGTGCCAGAATGGTTGGGTTCTAGTGAGAGCCCTCTTCTGGGTTGCAGACTGCTGACTTCTCCATGTTTCTTCACATAGCAGAAAGAGAGCTCTAATAAGGGCGTGAATCCCATTCAAGCCAAGGACTTTACCTCCTGATGCCATCCCATTGAGGTTAGAATTTCAGTAAATAAATTTTGGAGAGGCATGAATATTCAGTCCATAACAGGTTGTAAGCAAGCAGCTGAACTAAACAAAAGGAAGATCCCACACAGTTTCCCAACTGGCGCTAAACTAAGCTGTGTCCTGGCGGCTCACTAACTGTATGTGCAATTTTAACATCACAATGGGAAGGAGCCCCAAAATTTTGTTAGAAGACCTGAGGGTCCTGGGGGTTTGAAAAGTGGTAACTTCAAATCCTCTCAATATAGACGGGGAACTCAGAAAAAGATAGAAAGAGAAAATAACATTAAAAAATTCAAAACAAGATATTCAAGATGTGCAAGCCCAAATTCCAAAATACATGAATAAATGTAGTGCTCTAAAAGCTTATCAACACTCAGAGGAATTTCATTCCCAAAGGCACTCTTCTTATAGAATGGTAGCACAATGGATTTAAAATAAGTTTATTTAGAATACTTCACGAATATTTTCATTAAAAAGCATGACATTATAAAATAGAAAAATAAAAATCAAGGACAGATGCTTATGTAAAAGAGAACATTAAAAAAATGAAAAAACATGACATTGAAATATTTTTAAATGCAACAAATTAAATAAACTATACAAGGTGAGGGAGTTTGCAAACCAGAGGCAATGCTGAGAAATTCACTCAGATGAGCCCACAGAGAGGCAAAGCATACAAGTGAGTAGTTAGAAGACACAGAAGACAGACTAAAAAGCTTTAGAGGAGAATGGCAAGTGCTTGTGAAACATCAATATTTCAGGCGAAAATCTGCAAATTTCCAGACCAAAATCCATGAGTCCTGAGACTGTCAGAATGAATAAAATAAATCTACAACTTGACAGATTATTGTGAAACTATAGAATGTTAATAACAAAAAGAAACTCTTGAAAGAACCCAGAAAGACAAGATACATTTACTTCAAATGAATGCCACTTACATAGACAGCTGACTTCTTCTCAACACCAGTAGTTACTAGAAAAAGCAGAGCAGTGGCTTCAAAGTGCTGCAGTAAGTTGGAGTTCATCCTAGAATTTTATTTACAGCTATACTGTCATTCAGGAATTATTTTCAGACCTATAACAATTGAGAGTTCAAACTTTTATTAAAACTACTTTAGGAGAAAAATGTCGTTAGCTCAACAATTCATACATAAAGTCTGTATTGATTATAAAATAACCTTTCAAAAAATAAGAATAAAATATTGGAAAGGAATTAAAGGAGAAAAGAGAATAACTTCACTGAGTAGTTAAACTGTTCTTGGATCTGTGACATGTTTAGGATGAGGTGAACATTTAGAATCATCTTTGCTTTGTTATAACAATTTGTACTTAAGTATGAGTGCTAAAAATTTGAGGACAATTACTACCTCACATCTGTTAGTATGGCTAGTATTAAAAAAAATGCTGGTGAGGATTTGGAGAAATTGGAACTCTTTTATACTGTCATTGGGAAGGTAAAATGGTGCAACTGCTATGGAAAACAGTATGGTGGTTCCTTAAATAATTACATTGAATGACCATATGATCCAGCAATTTCACTTCTGGGTATATACCTCAAAGAATCAACAGCAGAGTTGCAAGGTATTTGTATACCTATATTCATAGCAGTATTATTTACAATAGCTAAAAGGTGGAAACAACCCAGGTGTCCATCAACAGATGAATGGATGAGCAAAATGTGAGATGTACGTAACAATGGAACATTGTTCTGCCTTTAAAAGGAAGAAAATTCAGACACATGCTGCAAATGGATGAACCAACGTTGGGGAGATTATGCTAAGTGAAATAAACCAGTCACAAAAAGATAATACTGTATGATCCCACTTATGTAAGGTACCTACAGTAATCAAATTTATAAAGACAGAAAATAGAATGATAGTTGACAGGGGCTAAGGTGAGGTGAATAGAAAGTTATTGTTTAATGGTCATAGAGTTTCAGTTTTGCGAGATGAAAAGAATTCTAGAAATGGGTGGTAGTGGTGGTTGTATAATTATATGAATGTACTTAATATCACTGAATTGTACACCAAAAATAGTTCAAGATGATAAAGTTTATGTTATATGTACTTTACCACAATAAAAATTTGAAAAAAATAAGATAATTACTGAAAGAATAGATATATAATCCGTAGCATGCTACCAACAAAGGGATAATATGATGCATTTATGAATTCCAGTAGAGGAAATAAAAAGGGCAAATAAAAACAAGCAAAAAGAAAGGTTGATAAACATAAGATAAGTTAGGATGTTATTACAGAAGTCAGTGAGGCAAATATCAGCACATTAAAACACAGAGATTATCAGATATGATTTCAAAATATCCTACTGTACAATACTAACGAAAGACCTAAAACAAAACCACACAGAAAGTTTGAAGCTAAAGGAATGGGGGGGGAAGAATAGATCAAGAAGTACAAGTTAAAATAAAGCTATTGTGTCAAAACTAATATCAGACAAAATAAAATTTAAGGCAAAAATCATGTACAGGAATAAAAAAGGATGCTACATCTTAATAAAAACATTTACCAAGAATATAAAACAATTGTTTTTCAACAATTATTTGTTTAATGTCTTTTAGATGCTGAGTATCACTCTGAACACTGGGGAGGAAAAGTGAACAAAGAGCCAAAAATTCCTGCCCTCATGGACAGAAGTGCAAGGTAAATTTGAAAAATCAACAATCAGAGTGGGATAATTTATTATGCTTTTATGAAATTCAGAGGTAAACCATTAAAAAAATTAGAAGGATTGAGAAGGCTTGAACAAGAAAACCCAAGCTTAATCTAAAATATATTTAAACTTCTGTAACCCATATGTACAGAATATGTATTCTTTCCGTGTGTCTGCAGAACAAAGAGGTAAATAACTGGAAATAAATCCAAGAAAAGTATTCAAAGTTTTCATTGAAACAAATATGAAATGTTATTGAAGGTTTTACAACATGATTAAGTGGAATACAAAGGTGTAACATTGTCCTGTACAGGGTCACATAATGTGAATTTTCACTTAATCTGTAAATTTAACGCGATTTCTGTCTAAACCTCAGTAGGAATTTTGCTGGACAAACCAATCCTGAAATGTGCATTGAAGAGCAAAAAGCCAAGTATGATTAATGCAATTTTGAAAGAGAGGAACATGATAACGGTTCTTTCCTACCAGACATCAAAGCTAATTATAAAATAAAGCAATTATACAGTGGGAAAAAAGTGTGGTTTTATTTCAAGAATTAAATAGAATAATGGAACATAATAGAGAATCCTCAAATGAACCACTAAAATATGAAAATACGACAAATGACAGGGGTAACATTATAAATCAACAGAGAAAGACTGAAGTATTTAATAAATGATCCAGGGACAAAGCTTAGCTTTGTGGATAAAAAATAATATATGGTTTCTATCCCGTATACACAAGGCTATGTCCCAAGAAGATTAAAAACATAAAAGTGAAAACCATAATTTTATGTTTTAGAAGAAAGCAAAGATAATTTTTTGAACCCACAGCGGGGAAAAATTATTTATACTAGACACAGTAGGCACAAACAATAAAGGATAATATTCATAAATTCAACTACATTAGCACTAAAAATGTCTATGTGACTATAAATAAAGTAATAAGACAAAATTTGAGGAGGTTTTAATGATTTGTGTCAGAATATACAAAGTAAAAATTAAAAAAGTGAAATAGACTAGAAACTCAAGAGGAAAAAAAAAGACAAATCGTATAAACAGGCAGCTCACAGACAAACAGCATTGAAATGCCAAGGGCCATAAGCAAAGGCACTCAGCCTTGTTGGTAATTAGGGAAATGCAAATAAAACCACAATGAAATATAATTCCCACCAGATTGCCAAAAAGTCTAAAGTATTATACTAAGTGTTGTCAAGAAAGTGAAGCAATGGGGGCCTAATATACACCACTGGAATGTATATAAATTGATTCAATCCCTTTGGTGTGCTAATTGTTGAAGATGCCACTTTCCTACAGCCAGGTAACTTCGCGTCTTGGTTTATACTGCAGAGAAACTTTCCTATGTGTCCCAAGTATACAGTTCTCATTGCAGCATGCTTTTGGTTGTTGTTATTCAGTGGTTAAAATGAATTAACTGGAGACATATGTATCAACGCAGACACGCTTTGGAAGTTAAGGAGAGTAAAGCAAGTTGCAGAGAGTGAGATATATATATGTATATATATAACACATGTATGGAGAAAAAGAAAATAATGTATAGGAAATTTAAAAGCTATTAACTATTACTCTATTGTTTATAGGTGTTATGAGTAAAATTATAACATGCAGAGAAATGATTCAGAGTAAACTAAATATGGTGGTTACTTCTGGGGAGAGAGGGAAGGAGATAGGATTTGGGAAGGTCACACAAAATGATTCAACAGTATTTGTGAAGATTTTCCTTGTTGTTTTGCCCTGACATGCTTTGTTTTAATATTTATAATAAACACAGAAAACATGAAAATTATTAATGTTTGTTGGTACACGAATATTTATTTTTATTATTTTAGGCTTTTTTGTATGTTTAAAATATTTCACAATGAAAATATATTGTAAATTTATAACATGGACCTAAAATACAATGGGGGACAAAGCCGTTTCACACTAAATTTCATAAGTAGACTCAAGAGACTAGATGATATAAGAATTTATGTAAAAAAAGTGTCATGGAATTTAGCTAACTACAAAAGTCTTGAGACCAAAACTTAAATAAATGCAGTCAACTCAGCTGAAGGTAGATTTGGGAGTCAAAAAAGAAAGAATGCACTTGTCCAAATTGAATGGGCTAATGGCAGGAAGTGACTTCCTTGTTCTTGGAGGTGTTCAGGCAGACCCAGTAGACCACAGTCAGTTTGGGGGAGGTAGAGTGTTACTGTGAGGGTAAGAATGGGTGAGATGAGTACTAAGGGCTTTTCTAAGAATTACTAATAAAAACTATCAAACTTATTTTTGTTCATTAAACAGGTGCTTCTTACAGTGTTTTGAGGTCATCTGTATCCACATGAAGAGTCATTATCCTGTGACTGTGCAAAAGTCACAGGATATATTTCTATTTTAGGTGAGCTCAAGTTTGGATCAGGCTTTGTAGCCACCAAAATCTATTCTTTCCTTTCTGAGCAGGCTTTTGGTTTAGAAAAATATCCAGTAGAATCATTACTATTTATTCAATAACATTTAACAAGCCCTTACTTAATGCCATGCTTTATATTACTGTTCTGCTACTCTCCAAGCGTTGTCTGAGTCGCCTTCTTAGATAAGAAATAGTGTTTAAAAATTCATACATATTCAGTTGTAATGAATTAATACTGTTCTGCAATCACTGAAGTCAAATTATTTAATCATATTTTAAATATCAGCCATATCAATATTATGGCACTGTTTTATAGATAGAAGTATAAAACCTAAACTTGCTTGTAACATAACCTGCAATTTATTTTCCTATTTGTGCTAGCAACGGAGAAGCTGACCTTGGCCTGAATCTTTAGAGATTACTTGAAAGGAGTGTTCATCTTAAAGCAAGAAATAAAGGCATGGTCTGCTAAGGTCACCCTAAAAATCCATTAAAAATGTATTAAAGATGAGTTAGTAGTAGGCAGATGGTAAATGGAAGTATCCAAATAGAAAATAGAACATTGTGGTGCAGCAAGAAGCATAGGTGTGTAGACAGGAAAAATCAATGGAAGTAACTAAAAAAGGCAATAAATCTCTCTTAAGGAATATCGTCATGTTTTCTGAACCTGCATCTATAGCCTACATTAAGCTTTTTATCTGATAGTGAAAAGTTCTTTGCAGTTTCGTATCTAGTAATAAACCAAGAGTTTTTTCTTCAGTTGAATGGTGGGATGAAGAATTCTAAAAAAAAAAAAAAAAAAAAAAAGGCATCTACTGAAGTCTTGTGTAATTATCCTGATACTGTCTTTGCTGCAGCAAAATCAAGAAACTTTATAATTGCTTTCTAGCTTTTATGAGAATTGATATAATGATGTGACCCAATTGGTTATTTCCCCTTTAAGTTCCACGTTTCAGAAGAAATGTCTACTCTACAGCTAATATCCCTAGATCAGAGATGTTTAATTAGGTAGGTATTAGCTTGAAGCAAAGCCTGTTTGAATCAAAACATGTAACAATGGCAGTAAGGTCAAGTGGTGGGAGTGATGTGGATGTCATATATACTAAGCAGTGACCTTTACATAAAAAAAACAAGTAATTTCTGCAGTGTTTGAGAATTTAGTCTTTACACTCAAAAGGTCCAAAAAGAGACCTGCTCATTTTGCTTGATGGCATTGGTGGGCATTTTTTGTTCCAGCCAGGAATTCAGAACCCAGTTTCTTCTAGAAACCATTTCAGAATTTGTGTCTAAATGAGAAGTTAGAATCTTCATGAGCGTGCTGTCCATAGTTTTTGGACATTAAGCACTACATTTTTGTTGTTGTTGCTGTTGTTACAGGGCATTATGTTTGTTAAGTGAAGTAAGCCAGACACAGAAAGAGAAATACTGCATGTTCTCAGTCTTACGTGGAATCTAAAAATGTTGCTCTCTTTATAGAAGTAGTGAATACAACAGGTTAATGAAAACTAGGCAGTGGAATAGGAGGGTGGAGAGAGGTTTGTCAGTCAGTGCAAATTTACAATTAAGAAGAAAGAATAAGTTCTGGTGTCCTATTGCAGAGTAGGGTGACAATTGCAAAAAATAAAGTAGTGTATATCTCAAAATAGGTAGAAGAAAGGATTTTCAGTGTTCCCACCACAAAGAAGGGATAAATGTTTGAGGTGACAGATATGCTAATTATCCTGATTTGATCAATACACATTATGCATGTATCAAAACATCACGTTGTGCCTCATAAATATGTATAATTATTATTTGTCAAAGATAAAAATAATAAAAGAACTCACCACTTTAGAGACATACTTCAGATTTAAAATTTCCAGTGACTCAAAGGTGTTTCTAAATTACTTTGGATCACATAAACTTGGTGGCTTTGAAATTAATGGAGTGAAACATCCAAATAGTTCCACGAAATTGGCAGTGCTTCAGAAAGAAGAATGGAAATATCCCTGTGGAAAAGACACTGCTTAGACAGTTGTAACACAGTGGATTATGACGGGACAATGCATATGTTTTCCTTATGTATGAAGGCGGAAGAGAGCACGTGTTTTGTGTTTTTGTTTGTTTGTTTTTGCTATAAGCCAAACTTGCAGTGCATATTGGCAACTCTTAGTTACGTAGACCTAACTAGATTAATGATGCTGTTAGTTTCCTAGTTTAAAAATAACCTACCTATTTTTCCTTCAATATTATTGTGAATTCAAGATGCATCAGCCTTACATGTTATGCATTGTCTGGGCAAATGTAGCTATCATCCTTAACTGAGACTTGACATTGAAATGTAACAAATTCTACATTCAATAGAATGTAGAAGTTATTTTAGAGAAGCAATTGTTATTAAAAGGAACTTTCTATTCTGCCAATTTATGACAAAATTGATAAAAGTTATATGATTTTATGTTTTGGCATGTAATTTTCAAGAGACCTTTTTATAGTTGATCTTAATATCCTTAAAGGAAGATAGATTTTTGGGTTATCTTATGATTTTTAATACATCCTTCATGACTTCCTTTTTAGAGAGAAAAATTGCCAATTTTGGGGGCCTTCATATTTAAGGGAAAAACGAAATACATACTTTGTTTCAATTCTTCAACAGTCCAGGGAAGTAAAATAAATGATAGAGTGGTGTAGAATTGAATTTCTAGCACCAAAATTGAATTCTGTAGAAATTTAATGTCTTCCACTTCAGAGGACAGGCAGATTCCACCTTAGTATATAAAGTGCTTCATTTATGTGTTTTTAAAACATTTGTTTTCCACTGTAGGAGGAGGGAGGTTCAGGGGTGACAGCAAGGGATAGATCTGATTTGACTTTATTCCCAGCAGGCAAAGAGTGGAATTCTGTGCCTTGGTAAAACTTTTTTTAGGGAAAACTGGGAAGGGGCTTGATGGGTTCTGTAGTAGTTTAATATTACAGAAGTCTGCCTGCAACAGATTAGTAATTTTTGTCCTAATTGGTATTTTTTTTTTGAATTACATTTCTGTGTGTGCATACTAATAGACTTTACTATTCCCTTTGTTGGATATGGAAAGAGGAATTAACTCCATGAAAGCTTTTCTTCCTCTTTGCTTTAAAGAGAAAATCTGTCCCTCCCTCTCTCCCCACCCACACCCTTACACACACACACCACACACTCACACTCTCTCTCACTACTACAACTACTACAACAACAAGTACTACTACAGGAGTGCTTATAATGAAAATACAGTTTCCTGCCCATGCCTCTTCATCTCTGCTCCCATAGCTCCACAGTCAATAACTTCTGGCTATTTCTGGTTCCTTCTTGTGGTTACTTTCACCTGGTTAATAAATGTTTATGTGGCTGTTTCTGGGTTGAGACATTAAGCTTCCTACTCTACTCTGCTAAAGATTTAGCTCAACCATATGCTCTTTCACCCCCTCTCCTTTTTCCTCCTGGTGTAGTTATAAAATGTATTAGTTTCGCTGTTGGTTACTTTTCTACCTTCAATGCTATAATTAAACCTCTATATCTTGTTTCACCAATTACAGAAAATATTTCTCATCCTATGTGTGTTGATTTTCTATAATAATACGTGGCTTATTACCTAAAGTCTAAAGGGAAGATTCAAAACCATTTATTTCACAAACTTCTCTACTAATGTCTGTGTAATATGTCAGCCTTTTAAATGCACTGATTTTCAGATGGTGCTCTGTGGATTACTAGGAACGTCTTCAGGAGTTTCACAAAAAATAAATATTTTTTCCCTTAATTCAACTGATCATCCTGAGGCAGCTCTTTTGTCTGGGGTATATATCCGGGGTTCGTCATCTCGCACCAGGAAAATTTAGGATATGGACACACACAAGGAGTTTAGGAGCTGAGGTTTAATAAGCAGAAGAAAGAGAAAGAAAAACAGGTCTCTCTTTATTGAGAGAGAGGGGACTTTGGAGAGGAAAGACCGGCTGGTGGTGGAGGCCCCGGATTTTATAGTCCAGCTAGAGGAGGCAGTGTCTGATTTACACTGGGCTCACAGATTGGTTTGATCAGGTGTGATGTTTACATAGTCTGCAGGAAAGGCTGGTAGCGCCACCCTAATCTTATTATGCAAATGAACTCTCCGTTTGGCAGGCCCCATCTTGTCTGCTCCTTGCTACACAGGTGGCATACAGAGAGGGGAAGATAGAACCGCCATTTTGAACATGATTGGCACAACTGCTGGCATCTATGTCTGCAGCTCAATTTTACAGGCTGCTCTTTGTTAGAAAGGAAAATGATTTGGGGCTGCTTTTCATTACAAGGAAAACCTTACTGAGGACTTCTGTACCCTCACTATCTGCCTAAGTAATTTCTTTTTAACTCTTGTATCAATTCGTTTTTTTTTTTCTCTCTCTCATACATTGGATTTTTATTTAAAAATGAGATTGGTTTCTAGGGATTTGGGTTCCATTCCAGCTCTTCCAGTAACTTGCTTTGTTACTTTGAGTAGGTCATTTGTGCTCTGTGGACATTAATTTCAACAATGGCAGCAGTAGCAGCAGCAAATTACAAGAAAATAGGATTTTGTTTGCTAGGGCAACCATAAGAAAGTACTACAGTTTGGGTGGCTTAAACAATATAAATCTGTTTTATCATAATTCTTGCCGCTAGTAGTGTTGGTTAGCAAGGTGTTAGCAGGGCTGGTTTCTTCCTAGGGCTCTCTCCTTGGCTTGCAGATGGTCATCTTCCCTGTGTCTTCACATGGTCTTTCTTCTGTGTATTTCTGTATCCTAATCTCCTCTTCTTATAGGGACAACAGTCATATTGGATTAGGGTCTACTCTAATGACCTTATTTTAACTTCATTACCTAACAAAGATCCTGTCTCCAAATACAGTCACATTCTGAGGTAATGGGGGTAAGACTTCAACATTTAAGTCTTGGGGAAGGATGGGACAATTCAGCCCATGAGAAAATTGGTAATGTCAACTTACGTTGAGCTAAAAAATTCAATGAATACTGCTAACCAAGAAACAGGGACTTGTTCACATTTGTTTAATATTTATATGTTACTTCTCTTGAGTTGCATTTCTTTAAGCTAGAAATAATCATGAGAAGTCAAGCATTCTTATACTACAGAACTCAGTCAGAATGACCACAGCATTTTGGAAGGTGTCCATAGATGTTTGAGAATGAACTGTTTGAATTTTGTGTGTGTGTGTAATATTAAGCTGGATTTTCAATATTCTACATTTGCCAAAATTGGCTTATAATTAGGTGTCTTAGGTTAAAGCTCCAGTTATTGAACAAGTCATTGCTTTTTCCAAGTCTCAGATTTAGAGTAACACTTACTGCTGGTAGGTTGTGAGAATCCAATGAGGTAATATATGTTAAAATACTTTGTCAAATGTAAAGTATTATATAAATTAAAATGTTGTCTTTAATAACAGTAGGAAAATATTTTGTCTTGGAAACATAAATTCTACCTTTTGTGTTAAGTACATATCAGAGCACCTTGAACAGAAAACTTACGGATCATCTAACTTAGTACATTTGTTTTTATATGTGGAAATTAAAGCTGAGAAATTTTAAAAGACATGCTCCTAATCATCTGGAAGAACTGCGTTGGAATTGTTGGCTATAGTGAACTTTCCAGTAAAGAATTAAGCAGCTTCTTACGTAGGATTTTTGAATTTCATAAAAATTCATAGTAATGAATAATGGGAATGCATTTATACATTCATTTGCATAAATATACTTTTCACTTTATGTCACTTCTATGATGATTATATTTCTCTTTGAAGATATTTAGTTCTGATCACCAAATGAACTATGTTGGACTACATGGGCCAATTATATTTTTATCTTGTGTTTTATTTCTATATCTATTTTCTGTCTTTGTTTAGGAATTTTTCATTGTAATAATTCTGTCACATCAGGATTTTGAAAATGCAGAAAAGCAAAATAGTTCATAATTTTTTTTGATTACATGTGGGCTTATATTGCACATTATACCTTTAAACTGGAAATTAACTTCTGATTATTTTATTATATGTCAGTTTGGTTTTAAGCTCTTCATCTTGCATTCAGATGTATTCTGAAATGAATAATTATGAGCCAGTGACCTGGTCCAACTTTTTCCCCATGATTTGTCTCTTTGGGGCTCCCGTGTTTGTTTTGGCATAATAGAATGGATGGGAGAAAAGGTCTGTTTTCAACTGAAAGTGGCAGGAATAAAGACTCAGTCTTTGAAGGTATATTTGTTTTTTTGTTTTTAAGATTAATTTTTGGCCTTGTAGATAAGATAATAAGATTTAGAAGACAATCACTCGTCTTTCACTGTCTCCTATTTATCTATTGGGCATTTCTGCGTCTAACTCTTTCTCTGGCTAGGATGTTCACCATTAATTGCAAATCTTCATTCATGGATAGCACAAAAGGCCATATCTAATATTGGATGGTACAATCAAAAGATGAACAAGGAACATTTGAAAACCCACTCCTTGTTTGTCCAATGTGAAATAAAGCATTGCAGTCAACAGCTGGGAGGGGCAATAGGCTATAATTTCTTACTAAGTGTAATGTGTAAATATAAACAAGTGATTAAAAACTATGTATACCTCACCAGATATAGACCTTAAGTATCATTGCAAATTATTCTTTGTCCTAGCTACAGAAAGGCAACTTTTAACATCTCAACACTATAGAACTAATTACTTTCTGGTTACACTGTGGAAATATAACACCAGCTCTTTATTTAATAGATTTTTAGGCAGGGATGTCTTGGTATAACTGCATGCCCAGTGTGAAGAAGAGGGCAGGTAGGTGTAGTATATCTTTTCTGTTCTTTTCATTTTCAACTTCTTGTGTATTTATTTTAAAAATCTTGTTTTGCATCTTGTTTTTTATAAAAAATAGTTTTCATCGGATAATTTTAAGTGGGATGTTTAGTTTCTCAACATTTAATATAATGCATTTGTCTTTAATGCCACCATCTTTCTATTTATTTTTTATTTGTCCCAAGGATTCTTGTTCTTTTCTTCCTTCTTTCTTTATGGTTAAATAACTAATTCTGAGAACTGATTTTATCTGTATGCCTTTCAACTATACTCTTTATAATGTTAAGCGGTCACTCTAGTGATAACAGTATCACACATAAGTTGTCACAATTGACTTTGAATACTGTAACACTTTATGTATACTGTAGTACCATGAAAACAGTATAATTCCATCCTTCCAATCACATCGCTTGTGCTATTATTATATATTTTACCTCTACATGTTAATATGTAAAAATACAGTGTTATTATTTTTGCTTCACACAATTCTCTTTCAGTAAATAAAGTCTTCTTTATATTTTCTAACATATTCATCATTCCCAGTGTTCATCATTATTTTTTGTTTACCCATGTTACCATCTTGTATTATTTCTGTTCGGTCTGAAGTACATCCTTTAGGTTTTCTTATACTCTAGATGTATTGGGTTTGTCCTGATAACAAAGTCTAACAAAGCTTTTCTTTATATGAAAATGGCTTTATTTTGCTTTCATTTTTGAAAAAAAAATGTTGTGTGTGTTATTTTAGGTTGAAGCTCTTTTTTCTGCCAGCAATTTAAAGATACTATTCCATGATCATCTGGCCTCAATTATTTCAGATGAGAAGTCAATCAAAATGTATTTTTCCCCTGATTATAATGTTTCTTTCTTCTCAGTCTGCTTTAAAAAGTTATCTCTTATTTCGGAGTTGCTTATTGTATGCTTAGGTAAGATTAATTCTTGTTTTATTGCTGAGTACTATGAGTGATATTTATTGTACGGATGTACCACAATTGTTTGTCCATTTTCTGTTGTTGAACATTTGACTTGTTTCTAGTTTTTGAATATTATAAAAAAAGCACCTATGAACATTCTTGTACAAATCTTTTTATGGACATATATTTTCATTTGTCTTGAGAAAAACCCTATGAGTGAAATTGTTGGGCCATAGCATAAGTGCATATTAAATTTTACAAGAAACTGCCAAAGTGTCTATAATATTTTATGCTGGGGCTATTTTTCAGCCCTCTTACTACTTATATATTTAAAACCCTCTGATGACTTCATATCTCACTCAGAGTAAAAGGCAAAGTTATTACAATGGATTACAAGTTCTTATACAATATGCCATCTGCTCATGTTTCTTCTTTGACCTCATGACTATCAAATTTTCCTTTCGTCTCCCTCTGTTCCAGACACATTAGCTTCCTTTGATTTTGGAAAACACAAGTCTTGCTCCACTCAAGGCAATAAACTTAATGAAGCACTTTTGCTCCAAATTCTAAGCTCCCTCCCTCACTTTAGGGCTTTGATCAAATATTTTGTTCTTGAAGCTTTTCCTGACATTGTAATTAAAACTGTACCCCTTCCTAGCATTCTTTCCCACTTCCCACAGTGTCATTCTTTCCCACTTCCCACAGTGTCATTCTTTCCCACTTCCCACAGTGTCATTCTTTCCCATCTCTTACATTTTCTTTGTTACAACATATCACTTATCAGTAAGAAATATTTTGTTTATTAGTTTGCTTGTTGTCAATCTTCAGCTGTTAAAATGTAAGTTCTGGGAGGGCAGGAATTTTTGTTTATTTTGTTTACTTTTTTATCCATAGCCATAGTAGATAATAAGTATTTGTTGAATAAATGATTAAATGTCTTACGGTTTCCATTCTTGTTGTTGAGAAATCTGTCAGTTTGGTTGTTTTTATTTCATGGCTAGAAATACTTTCTCTCTTACTAATTTAAAAATATTCTCATGGAGTTTCCATAGTTTCACAGCAACATATCTACATGCATATTTACTTTTATGTATTCTGCCTAGTATAGATTATACTTTCTTACCTTTGGATTCATTTCTTTCATTACCTCTGGAAAATTTATAGCCAATATTGCTTTAAATGTAGCTTCTCTTCTGTTCTAGCTCTCGTCTCTTTTGGAACTCTGAGTATCCTCTTTCCCTTTATTAATTTTCTTCATAGCACCCATAATCATCTGACCTACAACCTACTTCCTACCTGCTTTGTATTTTTTTTCCTCTACTTTTTTCCCTAAGGGTCTAGAAAGTGCCTAATACATAAGAGACACTTAATGAATGTTCGTTGAATGTTTATAGGACAGATGAATTAATAAACGTTAGCTCCTCTCTGTCTTCCATATTGTCTTACATCTCTTTCAAATTTTTTATCTGCTTTTCTCTCTGTGCTGCTTTTGGAATAATGCCTTTGGTGAATTCATGAATGTTCTTTCAGTTTTGCCTATTCTGAGATTTAATCTATCCATTAAATATTTTTATTTCAATAATACATTTTGTTTCATTTCTACAATGTCTATTTAGTTGTTCTTTCAGGTTTTTCTAACCACTTTTGATGGTATCTTTTTGCTTGCTCACTTAAAAAATGCAATTATTTTATCTTTAAATATCTCATACATAGGTATTTTATAATCTCTAGCTGATAATTATAACACCTCAAGTTCTTGGATAGCTGTGACTGTTGCCTATACTTCTGTTGATTCACACTTATGTTGGTTTGTGTTATTGTATGTTGGGTGATTTTTATTGTGAATAGCTATAATAGTCGCGTGAATGTAATAGTCATGTGAATATTTGTGAATAGCTATAATAGTTATGATATCTAAGTTATATATGTATGATATCTAAGTTATATATATAGTTATGATATTCAAGTTTTATGTATATATCCTATAACTCTATATTGTGCAAGGTTTCTTCAGAGAGGATTTGCGGTTGTTTCAGCTTGACAGCAGGGAATGTTACAAATCTTTATCCCTCTTCCAGGGTTCTTGGCTTAATCCACGAATCTGGCATTCAGTGCTCCCTTTTTCCTCCTATACCAAGGCTCAGTGTTTTCCTTGCAGTACTGAAGGTGGCACTTGTCTTTCGAGCAATTTAGACTGTCACATTTGCTTACCACTTTTTGCTCTGGTTTTATTCTCTTTTTTTGCCTTTGCCTTTGCCTCCTTGATATATCCTTTATCTCCTCCAAGCTTAATAATGCAAAAGCTTTGTAGATTAGTATGTTTATGTCAGTATCTATCTGTATCTATATCTATGTCTATGTGTATTTGTATCTTTTTTTTTCCTATGAACTTTCTTCTATCTAGAAAAAATGGCTTCATGTGTTTTTTTTCCACTTTTCACTTAGAAAAACAAAATATTGTTAAAATAATAAATATGGAAGTATCAACTTTGCAAGTCGGTCAGTTATTTGCATCATTAACAGCAGTTAATACCCGTGGGTTTATTATATTAGGCCATAATATCCATTTATATATCCACAGAATATTCTTTAACTGGTAAATCAGAATTGATTTTTTTGTTAAACTACTTTTCAGGGAAATGTTTTAAATATTTAAACAATGATTATCATCATTTCCCCTTGAAAACCACTCAAGATTTACTATCTGGTTTCTTGCTACTTGTTGGTATGGAAACATGATTCTGTAACTTGATGACAGTAGCCATGGCGAGGTATTTTCTTCAGATGTTTTAATTTTTCTGTTATTCAAAAATCTATACTAAATTAACAGCACTCAACAACCTGGTGCAAATTCTATACTTTGGAAAAACTTTGTGATAAATTCTTGTAAAGCAGGAGTAGGTGTTAATGAAGCAGGATATTTCCCTGACCCCTTCATGGGACTCATGACAGGGGTGCCCCCACTTACTCAGCCCTCATGGGATGGGGAGCACACAGGTGAGTGTGTGCAGGAGACAGGATGAGTGCTTCTGGGCACTGGCAAGAACAGAACTCTGTGCGGCTCCACAGCAGTGTCTAAGCGGTACCAGCGACCTCTTGAGCCCTAGACATATTATGTTACAGTGCTCTTTTAGTTTTGCTGTCTGTGAATGGCTTAAGTGTTAAACAGCTCAAACATCTGCACCTGTGGCTCCCAAGCTCTTGTTTGGCACCCAGAATCAGGTCATAGGAATGAATTGAAGGGTGGTGAATATGGAGGATTTTATTGCCAATGAAAGTGGCTTTCCGCTGGAATAGGAACTGTAAAAGGAATGGAGTGGGAAGGTGATCTTCCCCTGTAGTCTGGCCATCCCTGGCCAGGATCTTCTCCAAAGTCCCACCATCCAGCCATCCCTCTGAAGTCAAGCTGCTTCTCTCTTACGTCTGGCTGCTGCTTTTCTTCTCTCCTTCCCTGCTGCTCCTCTGCCAGTGGAGCCTGGGATTTCCCTGGGTACAGGATGGGGGGCAAGGTGGGCCAGGGTGGTTTTGGAAAAGGCAACATTGGAGTGGGAAAATGAGGATGTGAAGTTCTCACTTTGGGCCCCAGTTCCAGACTTGAGGGTGGAGCCCTCCGGGGAACCACCCTCATCTACCCAGTATTTCTCTGCCTCCTGTCCGTATCATTAAGATGTATAGAACAAGTCAATGCATTTTTTTTTATGAAGAAGAGTGTCTCAGTTGGAAATACAGGCTTTAATAGTTGCTGCTGGTGTAACAGTCTCAGGTTTTATGGCAATTTCACAAAAGGCATTTGTATAGTTTGGTAAAATCAGTTTTAGTTGATTTGATCTCTCTTCCATTATCTAAGAAATTCACTGACATTTAATTTTATTTTTATTAAATAAGAGTTAGCAATTATTTAAGATACAGTAGTATGTATCTTTAGAAATAATTTAAGCTTCACTCATAAAAACTTTGCACTTAAGAGTTCTTCCTGCTAGAATTCAAATCTTTCTTTTTTTCTATATTATATGTGCAGAACAAGATGTTTAGCAGTGACAAGTTTAGAGATGGGACAGAGTAGAAGAGCAGAAAGGGAGGGACTGCAAAATATCACACTGAGGAAAGAAGAGGCTGCATTCTGAAACATCTGGTTAAAAAGAAAAAAAAAAAAAAAAACATCTGGGGACTCCATCCAATCCTCTCTGTACTCAAAATCATCCAGTTGAAATGGGAAAATGAATGACAGAATATTTCTCTATTTTTAGACAAATAGGCTATGTGTTTAAGTGAACATCTTAATATTTATTTAAATCTGATGAATTATGCTGTCATCAAAACCTGTGTCTTTCAAGTGACACATTTTTTTTTCTTTTACTTGTATTTACTTTTAAATTATGGACATTTTATTTTCTGGCTTAGTACTTTCATTCCGCAATGTAATACCTAATTTCATCCCTCAGCATACAATGTAAAATCACAGATTGTGCCTTTGTTTATGGCTGCTCTTGGTATTATCTAGGAGGAACAAGTTTTGAATCTTATTTCTGTTGTTTGTGCATGGGGAGCAAATCCCCCAAAGAAACTAATCAAGAGGATGAGAAAAGAAATGTAGATTATGTTCACTGAAGTAGTCAGTGATGAAAAGCATCTATTCTCTTTCTATGGCTCAAAAGTAAACAACACTTTTAGTTTGTAGAAAATGTAAAACAAATTGGAGGAGGCCTGGGACCTTTAGCCTACTATAAGGAGGCTCTTTTGTCTCTTGAATTCCGATAGCAGAGCCATTGTTTATATAAAAGCAACTGAAATTCTCAGTTCATGGTTCCAAATCCCTAATTGCAATCCATTTCTGAACTCTTGAAAACTGTAACACTCTCTTCCTCTATTCATTGTTACTTTTCCCTTCCTTCCCTCCATGTATCTTTGTTTTTGTTTGTTTGTTTGTTTGTTTTTTTCCAATGCAGCCAGTGACTTGGAGGTTATGGTCAAAGGCAGAGAAATAGCAGAGAATGGAATGGAGAAACTCTTTCAGATTCTTTTTCCTTCTTAACTTAAGCCTAAATTTTAATTCAATTCTGAGTGGCCTCTGGTAAAAATTGGGTCAGTAATGACTTAAAAGCTATTTATTGGGATCTTCCCTGAAATAAGGGAACGTTACAAACATACAATGAAGCTGAGAAGAAGAGGGGAAGCGGATTTTCCAGAAGTTGGGAGATTTGCCTCATAGTCTTAAATTGTATTGAGAAAATGCATTTGTTTTCCCTCATTATATAAGAAAAGCACTACCAAAGAAATTATACATTATTAGCCTCAGCTTCCAGGGCAGATTTTCTTGCAGATAGTATTTCTATAGTATTTTAAGCTTTTAAGCATTAAAGCTATGTAAGTATCTAGCAACTAAGCGATCTTTTTTTTGTGTTTTTTTTTTTTTTTTTTTGAGATAGAGTCTTGCTCTGTTGCCCAGGCTGGAGTGCAGTGGCATGATATCAGCTCACTGCAACCTCTGCCTCCCAGGTTCAAGTGATTTCTGGCTAGTTTTTATATTATATTTATATATATTTTATATATATTATAATTTATATTTTTAGTAGGGATGGGGTTTCAGCATGTTGGCCAGGCTGTTCTTGAGCTCCTGACCTCGAGTGATCTGCCCACCTCGGCCTCCCGAAGTCCTAGAATTATAGGTGTGAGCCACCGTGCCTAGCCAAAAAGATCATTTTCTTTGGAGTAAGAACTGGGCTCAAATTCTAGCTCAGTGACCCCAGAAGCACAGACAATAAAAGCAAAAGTAAACAAATGGAATTATATCAAGCTAAAAACCTTCTGCATAGCAAATAACACAATTAGGAGAGTAAAGAGACAACCCACTGATTGAGAGAAAATATTTGCAAACCATACAACTGATAAGGGGTTCAAATCTAAAATATATAAGGAATGCAAACAACCCAATAGCAAGAAATAACCCAGTCAAAAAATGGGTAATGGGCACCTCTCAAAAGAAGACATACAGATGACCAACAGATATATTTAAAAATGCTCATCAACACTGATCATAAGGGAAATGCAAATTGAAACCCCAATGACAAATCACCTTGTACCTGTTAGAAGGGCTTTATCAAAAAGACAAAAAATAACAAGTACTGGCAAGGATGTGGAGAAAAGGGAAATCTTGTGCCCTGTTGGTGGGAATGTTAATTAATACAGCCATTATGAAAAACAGTATGGCGGTTCCTCAGAAAACTAAAAATAGAATTGCCATATGATCTAGGAATCCTTCTACTGTGTATATATCCAAAGGATATGAAATCAGTATGTCAAAGAAACATACTGCACTCTCATGTTCATTACAGTATATTCACAATAGCCAAGCTGTGGAAGCAAACTATGTGTCCATCATCAGAAAAATGGACAAAGAAAATGTGGTATAAATACACAATGGAATATGCAATGGAATACTAGTCACCGTTTACAAAGGAGAAAATCTTGTCATTTGTGACAACATGAATAAACCTGGAGGATATTATTCTAGGTGAAATAAGCCAGGCACTTAAGACAAATACCACATGATCTCACTTATATGTGGAATCTAAAAAAGTGGAATTCATAGAAGTAGCTAGTAGAATGATGGTTACCAGAGGCTGAGGGAGGGGGTGGATGGGAAAAGGGAAGCGTTGATCAAAGAGTACAAAGTTTTAACTCGACAGGAGAAATAAGCTTTAGTGATTGGTTGCACAGGATGGTGACTATAGTAAGGGCTAGTACATTGCCTTTTTTTTTTTTTTTTTTTTTTTTTTTTGAGACAGAGTCTTGCTATGTTGCCAGGCTAGAGTGTAGTGGTGCTATCTCGGCTCACTGCAACCTCTGTCTCCCGGGTTCAAGCAATTCCTCTGCCTCAGCTTCCCAAGTAGCTGGGACTACAGGTGTACGCCACCATGCCCAGCTAATTTTTGTACTTTTGGTAGAGACAGGATTTCACCATGTTGGCCAGGATGGTCTCGATTTCTTGACCTCGTGATCCAACCCCCTCGGCCTCCCAAAGTGCTGGGATTACAGGTGTGAGCCACCGTGCCCCGACTTGCCTATTTCAAAAATGTTAAAATGAGTGAATCTTAAATGTTTTCAACATGAAAAAAATGTTAACTATGTGAGGTGATGGATTTGTTAATTAGCCTGATTTAATCATTCCACATTGTAAATATATATCAAAATGTCACACTTTACCCCATAAATATATACATTTATTATTAATTACAAATAAAAATTTTTAAAAATCCAGCTCTGCTTCTATTAGGGCCAGTTAATGTTCATCTTTGTACCTTAGTTGGTCGTCTTTAAAATCAGTTGTAAATTCCAAATTTATAACGTCTTTGTGGATGTTACATGAGAAAAAGCAATTATAACACATAATACAGTTTAGTATATTAGTTTTATTGTTATTAATAAGACCCTGGTAAGGAGTAAGGTATGCTATCAAATAAGAAGAAGGAGCAAATTCTTGGAGTGCAATCTCTTATAAAGGCCATATTTAGGAAGGGAACATTTTGTTTTGTTTTAGCTAGGAGAATGTAATTATGTGTGTTCCTCTCATTGGAAAGATTGAATGGAAGTATGCCTGTTAGTCTGCTTAGGTCTCAGTAAGCTTAAATATACTCTGTGTCTGTGTATACAGTGTCCAATGTCTGGCCGAAAGATGAAAGAATTCAGTTAAAGAACTAGGTATTTACAAAGCTTAGATGCTGGGATAATCACATAGTGGACTCTTTGACTAACTTTTCCATTTTCATCTGGAGATGCTGATCATGCCTGAAATCCTATCCACACAAAGGTATGATAAAGCATTCATAATTTTGTTAATAAATTATCTATGTTTCTAAATCTTTGGGTTTACCCAATTTCTTAATGGGAGAGCACAGATGTTATTTCTTTCAATGTAACTGAGGTTTAGTTGAAAGAAATAACAACTGTGCATTTGCCCCAAGGTTTTTGGTGATATACTTGATGGGCATTTAACTTCTGAGTGTTCTTTTTAGTATCAAAAGCTTTGTGAATTGCCTTTTCATGTGCTTTCAAAAATTCAAACTAAAATATGTAGTTTCTTGACTCATTGGTTGACAGTGTTCATCTTTTCTAAAAATCTCTCAGACTTGCTGGAAGTTCAGGATAACTCAAATTAACTGTATCCATTGAAAATTCCCTCTAGAGATATAATTTCTCCAACAGAAATGACACATCTTATGCCATCAATAAATCAGAAGTGGAAAGAACCAACTATATTATTACATCCATTCAAGTAGCAAGAGAGAAATGTACCTGGCAGTACATTATTTTGGTATATAATTTATCTCATACCAACATTTGGAAAAACTTCAAGTGCTCCTGCTAAATTGTCATCTGTCACGGTGACTTTTTTTATTTTTATTTTTAGGATTTCTCTAAAGTGAGGAGCGTGAATGTATAAATTAGTCAATCAGATTGATACATGCAGAGTGAAATGGAAGGAGTACTGAGGCAGAGACAACAGAGCTGAAAGGAGAAAGCCATGTTTTAGATCCTACAGCCTGTATTCAGCTCCGTACTGCCATTTAGTAGCTGTTTGAACATAAAGTGCTGAACACGTAATAGGCACTCAATTCATTAACTAGATAACTAAGTTACTCCTGATACTTAGTTATCTGGTATTTCAGTGAAATTGATCAAAACCTTTTTTTATACCTTATATCTATAAAAAGGTATATCATACATATACTCACTGTATATGTAAGCACTCAATTCATGTTATTCCTGATACTTAGTTATCTAGTATTTCAGTGAAATTGATCAAAACCTTCTTTTTATACCCTATATCTATAAAAAGGTATGTCGTACATATACCCACTGTATACATGTGATATGTACACATATAATTTAGTTTAAGGTATAGCAGTTGATAGCAGGGTAATTTATTGGAAGTGTTGTTAAAATTAACTTCTAAATAACTTATAGTAGTATTAACATATTATCTTTTTATGAACTTTAATAATCCTTCCAAAATATGCATAAGTGCTGACTCCTGATTCTTTTTATGTTTTTTTTTTTTGTAGGTATGCTTTTTTCTTTTTATCTAGCTGATACAGATTTCTGAGAGCAAAAACTATTATTCTACTTTTTTCTTTTTAATATCATCCACAACACCTCTGGCACAATACGGAAAACACATAGTACTTACAGCTGTTGGGTAAAAGCACTTTAATGTAAGAAACGAGTCTAATATAAAACTTTAAAAATATCTGGGGAGCACCATAATCCGTTAGTTGACCTGAACACTTTCTTTTGTTAACCTATTTTCTATCTTTGAGCTACGAATCTATTCCCCACCCCAACCCTTGTGCCAGAATGAATTTCAGATTGCTTTATAATCATCACGTTCCCCTGTAGCTGAGCCTAGAACTTAAGGCACCTACTCATTCCAAACTAGGCTTTCGCAAGACTCCTTCCACTTTGGTTTCAGAGGAATCCTCTCACGCTCTGCAAGAAGATACACAGGCCATTTTCAAGTCAGATATCTCAGAAGGAAAGTCACTAATCTCTCCTTCCATCCTCCCACTTCCCATTAAAGACAATTTTATTTTGCTGGCTTCATGTGCCTTTCTTACTAGCCACCTGTCATTTTTAGGGTTTTCTGGTTTCCACGTGCTTTGTTAGGTTCTTGAAAATGAATGAAATATGCTGACTGCCTTTAAGTCACCAATAGCCTCTTTGGCTTATTCCTTCCTCCAAGCTTTTGCTTATGTTGTGTGCCCTCTTTTGAATGACTTCTTTTTCTCTTGTTAGTTTTCTGGCTTACAATATCTGTCTCCAAACACAGCTTTGAGAAATCATGATCTCGCTTTGAGATATTATTGATTTCTCTCCACCCACAACTTTGAGATATCATTGATCTCAGGTAGTCACTGTATACCATATGTGTATATCCAAAAGTATATATCTGGCTTCATATTTGTATTGAGTTTCAGAATCATGGATGCAACTTCCTATTCCTACTTCTATCTTCATGCATCTCAAAATTAAATTGTCCAAAGATAGACCATTGATGCTATCTCCTTCAAACTTGCTCTTCCATAGGTCTCCCCATCTTAGTAAATAGCTTTTTCTTTTCCGTTGTCTAGGTGAAAATCCTTGGAGTCTATCTTCACTTTTATTGTTGTATCAGTTATTAAATCTTGTGTTTACTTTCAGACCACTGGTACCACCCTAATCTGAACCACTGCTGTGTTAATTTTATTGTTGCATCACAAATTAAACTTGTAGCTTAAAACCACATACATGTATTATCTCACAGTTTTGTAGGTCAGAAGTCTGAGCATAGCTTTACTAGATTGTCTGTTTCACAATTTCACTCCTTTGGGCTCCAGAACAGGAATTGGCTTTGGCAGTAGCAGTGTTTTCTGAGGTTGGACAGGGGAAGGATTTTCTTTAAAGTACACTTAGGTTGTTCAGTTACTGATGAAGGCTGTCCTCAGCAATTGAGGCCTCCTGTTGATTCTCGCCACAAGGGCTCTTATGACATGGCTATTTCCTGCAAGGCAGCTCACTTCTTCAAGACCACTGAGGGGCCATGTCCCCAAGGGCTCTGCTAGCAAGACGAATCTTATATATATGGTAATATAATTACAGTAGTGATCTCGTATCACCTTTGCCATACAGTTTAGACTCACTATGGGGTAACATCTTTTCTCACCTTTGTGATGTTTTCTTGGTTAGAAGCAAATCCCAGGGTTTTACACTCAAGGGGAGGAGAGTAAACAAAACTGTCAACACCAGGAGTCAAGGATCATTGAGAGTCATTTTGGGGATTGTCTGCCACAATTGTCATCTCTTGCTCGGATTTTTGAAATAGTCTCCTGACTTTTATTTCTGCTTCTTTCTTCTTCTACCCTCATTCAACAGCTAGAATGATCTTTTAAAAAAAATTAAGCCACGTAACATCCTGAGCTGAAAACCTTCAATGGCTTTTCATTTAAATCACAGTAAAAGCCCTTGTCTTTACAAGGTCATACAAGATCTGAACTTTTACCCCTCTGATCTTATCTTCAGAGGGAACTGGCTATTCACTGTCTGGAGTGTTCTTTCTTAGTTATCCATATGTATGACTCCCTTACCTCTTTCAAGTCTTTGCTTAAACATTACCTTCTCAGTGAGGGCTTACTAGAACCCCTACTCTCCATTTAGAATTCTGACCTCTTCCTCCTCTCCCTCACTCAGCTATTCCTTTTCTTGCTTTATTTTTCTCCTTAGCAACTGTCACCATTTAACAGCATATATAACTTTATTTTAAATTTTTCTTTTGCCCACTGCTCCCACTTGAACATAAAATTCACAGAGCATGGCTCTATGAGAGCTATTTTATTCCGTTATATCTCTAGCACCTAGGTAATATCTTTCACATGGTAGACATACAATAAATACATGTTGAATAAATGAATGAATACATCTCAGGCTTCAATTCCTTGATATAGACTTCTTGTTACTCAAACCTGTGGAACTATTTCACATCATGAAAATTCTATTGAATCCAGCCCTGTTCCAATTTTCCTTTTATCTTACAACTACATTTATATAGATAGATAGATATACATATATATGTATAGTTGTATTTCTTTAATCATTTGGGGACTCTTAAGAGTAACAATAGCTCTGACTTTAGGATGGATTATGTTGGCTTTCAGTAATTATTTGTTGATTGATTGTAGATACTCCTACCTTAAGGACTGGTTGAGTGATATTTTATGCAAATACATAAACATCTTTGTAGAAGAATATTTGGTTATCACTTAAAAAAACTGAACTACCTCACATAAAAAGAATATCATAAAGTACTGAATTAAACTACCTCAATCTTGGCTTCAGGTTGTTTACTTAGGACTCCAGTGGGCCCTGTTGGCTGATCAAGAGTTTTTGCTACTATATGGCAGTTAAGGAATCAAATAATGGCTCTAGGTTTGCTCTTAAAAATCTTAGAACAATACATGATGGAAGCTTTGATGTGTCTTTTGCAGAAAAAATGTTCTTTATTTTTTAAATTTCTTCATTTAAATGTAATTGTTTTACAATAAACTTCACATATTTAGTGTAGAATTTTACCATTTTTGGCATATATATACATCCATGAAATCTTTACTACAATCAAGATGGTAAACATATCCATAACCCCCGCAAAGTTCCCATGAGTCCCTTGGTAATCCCTCCCTTCAGCCCCTCTTCAATGTCCCTCTGTCCCCTGGCTTCTCAGCAACCACTGATCTGCTTTCTGTTACTATAGATTAGCTTGCATTATTTGGGGGCTTTTATAAATAGATTCACAAAGTATATACTCTTCTGTCTGGCTTCATTCACTTGGCAAAATTATTTTGAGATTCATCCATGTGGTTGTGTTCATCTACCCCGTTTGATTACTATGTGATACTTCATTGTACTGCTACCCCACAGTTTGTTTTTTCCATTCATTTTGTTACAGTAGGTAGCTAATCAGGCATGAGTGGGGCAGGAGAGGGCTCCCTCTGACCCACCAAGAATGTCAGGAGACCATCAGGTTATAGTCTGGCAGTTTTCGCACTAAAATGATAATTGGTTGCAGCTGGAGCCGGGGAGTCCCAGGCAATTTTGCAAACCCTTGAAGTCGGTCATTGACAGCTTCCAATAAAATCTCAGGAATTTGGTGAGTGGGCATGAGCACGCACTTTAAGAAACAAAATGGTGGCGTATGACCCTCCACTGGAAAAGGGAAAAAATGCCTCAGATGAGCATGGGTGCAATTCCAGTAAACACACTGCACCTGCTCACCTACCAAGCACAAGGAAGGCACTACGCATGCAGGTGGTCCACCCTAATGGAATAATGAAGGGAATGGGGCACAAGAGGCTGGAAGTAGTCAGCATATTACATCCTAGGATCAAGGTTAAATGGGGCACTTGACCTCCAGAGTGCCCACTCGGATTTCTTCCAAGTGTACTTTTCTTTCTTTCCTGCTCTAAAGCTTTTTAAGAAATTTCCATTCCTGCTCTGAAACTTGCTTCAGTCTCTTTTTCTACCTTACAGCCCTCAGTCAATTTATTTTTTTTTTCAGAGGCAAAAATTGAGGTTGCTGCACACCTGTATGGATTCTCCATCAGTAACTCGGATATTTGCCACCTCTAACTTGTTGATGCACATTTGGGTTGTTTCCAGGTTTTTGGCTTTTGAAAAATCTTACATTTATTTATGTAGTTGTGTCCAAATCTTTCTGTAGACAAAAATCAAACTGTTTTCCAAAGTGATTGTACCATTGTATATTCCTACCAATGTATGAGAATTCTGGATACTCCACATCTTCTTTGACACTTGATATCGTCAGTCTTTTAAAATTTAGACATTATAAAAGGTGTAAAGTGGTAGCTCATTATGATTTTAATTTATATTTTCCTAATTACTAATGATGTTGAACATCTTATTATGTACCTTTTTGACAACTTTATATCTTCTTTGGTGAAATGTTTTTTCAAATATTTTACACATTTTTTTAAATTGAGATTTTTTTATCCTACTGAATTTTGAGAGTTGTTTGTATATTCTGGATACAGTAAGATATATGTTTTGCAAATATTTCTTCCAGTATGAAACTATCTTTTTCTTTTCTTAACAGTGTCTTTTGAGGAGCGGAAGTTTTCATTTTGATGAGGTCCAATTTATCAATTAATTTTTGTTTTTGAATTAAATTTTTGGTATTTTATCAGCACAGTATTTTTCATTTTAATGTCACTTGGCAAATTAAGAATATTTGATTTCTTTAAGATATACTTTAACATAAAATATACAAATCAACAATTAAACTATAGCCCAGTTAGTTTTTATGTGCCTTTGACTTCTGAGTAAATCTTACTCAGCTTGATTAATATATTGTGTTTCGAATTTTAAGCAGCTTATCTTTCATACTCCTAGGTATTTCCCTAGGCCAGGGTTTCTCAACCTTGGCACATTTAGGGCCAGTTAACTCTTTGTCATGGGGGCTGTCTTGTGCATTGTAGGATATTTAGAAGCATCCTTGGCCTCTCTCCACTGGAGTCCAGTAGAATCTTCCAATTATGCTGATCAAAAATGTCTGCAGACATTGCCAAATGACCCCTGTAGGACAACCTGGTTAGAAACCACTCTTTTAGTCTACTGCACTGGTGGACCTGATTCTGGTTCTGACTGCCCTAGGCTGCCTGCTTTGATGCTTAGAGCATATGATAAAGCCAGAAAAACAATGTTCTTACTTTCTTTGTTTGACAACCAATGATATCAAGAGATAGATAGATGCCCCCTCCTACTTCCCCAGCACATGTCTATATAAATGGACCTCCAAACTACACATGAAATTATTTCTCCAATTGGATTCCTTTTCCATTCCCTACTTTAGTAAGTTTGAATGCAGGAAATACATGTGAGTCATTTTCTTGTGGTGGACCCAAAGAATGTTTAGGTATCCCATTACTCATAATGCTGAAGATGGCAGTTTTCTACCTGACAAAAGTTACCTACTTCTCTTGCTTTCCATTAGCAAATACATTTTATTTTATACTAATTTGGGTGTGACTTTTTCTAATTGTTTGCTTCAGACAAAGTATATTGACTGTCATTGAAACTGACTCCTAAATGTCAGCATTTAAAAATATGTATTTTTAAATTAAACAGAAATAATACAGAAAATTTAGAGGGCAAGTGGAGGCAGGAAAATACTTATCTAATAATCACCATCATAGCTATCCCTTATTGTTATTCCTTTAAGTTCATGATATCCAATGCAAATAATTTTTTAAGTGTCTACTTTCTATTTCAGACTATTCATATGTTTTAGGACATAACAGTATTTTAAAGGTTTTTTTTTTTCTTCCTTACTGGAGTTCCCTTGGAGAATATTGGGAGTCTCTTCTCATGTGATAAAGAGTATCTCTAACATTCTACTAGTTTCAGAAAGCAGTTGAACTCCCTGTGTTACCTCATACAAATATAGGATATGAATTTCATTATTTTTCCTTTGGGAATGCAGATTTACAAGCAGTACAGGGTAGATTTTGCAAATAAGACAAATGCCAAAGGTGGAAGGAAATCTCTTGAAAGGAGTCTGCATGAAATTGATAACTAAGACTGAACATCCCCTTCTGACTAATAAGCGCTATTAAATGAGTGTTAGTGCAGTTAAAGAAGCTCAAAAGGAAGAGATGTTGGATGAAACTCAACTTATTTTCAAAATTTGCCCTAGATATTTTGATTTCAATATTACCAGAGCTACTGTGTGCAGTAGTGACTCAAATAGTGGTAGTCAGGCCCTTCTGAAATTACAAATTTGGTGACTAACCATTTATTTTCAGGTCCGGGAAGCAAGTGAATGGTGCTATTAAGTTTTTAGGTCACCAACAGGCATCACATTATTTTACCGGCTGAACCAATTGTAATTCACCCAAATTACAAGGCAAGTTGCTGGAAGAAGTCATTTTATTGCAACATCATGCTGGATGTGGGATGGCATTTTTCGTTTCAGACTGAGAAGTTAGAAGAATGGTGATTAAATGCTGAGAGTCAGGAGAATGTGGTCTGATTCCACAAATGCAGACTTCAGAATGAAGGTTTCTATTATCACCCCTTTCACTGACCAGGTTTTCTTTTCTCCCTTGGGGCAGAAGGGTATTATTTATTTTTTTTTTTTCTATTTTCTTTTTTTCCGTATTCAATGTACCAAGGAATGGAAATTATTTGGCCTTAATTTTTTCCCTTTCTTTTTGTCTCTTTATTACCCCTTCTCCCTTTCTGTACTTCTCTCTGCA
This sequence comes from Symphalangus syndactylus, assembly GCF_028878055.3. Classification (NCBI taxonomy): domain Eukaryota; kingdom Metazoa; phylum Chordata; class Mammalia; order Primates; family Hylobatidae; genus Symphalangus; species Symphalangus syndactylus. The sequence goes on from NC_072436.2 coordinate 87,693,755, forward strand.
CAGTTGTTCTTCTTTTCCTTAGACTTTCCTGACATGGTTTCCTTCATTGTCACATTTGCAGTTTGTGATAAAGATGGTAGGAATGCAAGATTCTGCTACTGTTTTGAGGAATTAGCCACCTGTATCCCACAAGTACCAGCGACTGTTTCTCTGGTTAGTTGCTCTGCACTGTTCTTTCAAACTGAATTTCCTAATTGCCAGAGCTAGTTCTGGTTAGGACCCAGAAATCCCATATCACAAATGTGAAATCATTAGTCACATGCTGCCTTGAAAAGCCAGAACCAAATGTTTCTGGCTTTCTGCATGTTAATTCTCAATTCTTAGGAAACAGAGATACACTTTATTTTTTGAATAACTGGGTTGAATGGCTCAGTATAGCATGTTTAATTCACCAAACATTCGTTTACTTGGTGTAAGCCAGTATGCTAATTTATTTCAGTGGACTTGTATAGAATAAAAAATGAAAAGGTGCCTGTTTGTCTGACTAAATGAAGGCAATGTAGTGTAGCTTGTAGAGGTCTGGACTCTTCTAAGCTTTGTGACCCTAAGCGTTTGATTGAATCTCCCCAGGGCTCATTTTTCTCATAGATGATAGAAATAAGAGCTGCTACATTGCAGGTTAAGATTAAATGAGATGATACATATAAGACAGACTGTATATTCTGTGCACAGTTCTATAATCAAGACTGTGTCTATTTTTGGTACTGTCATTTGTCATTATAGTACATTATTTAATATTTTAATGCCTCTGGTTATTCATCTGTAAAATAGGGGTTGTTTTCAAAAATGAATGAGACAGTTTATGTTAAACGCTTAGATTTCTGGCACATGTGTGATCATAAAGGTTATTGCATTAATAGTGTGACTTAAAAAAACTTTGTAGTATAAATATAACACATATAAAGAAAAATTACATAAATTGATATCTGTAATAAGTGCTCTTTTTACATATGGGTTCTTTGCTTAACATTACATTTATAAGATTCAGCTATGTTTTTACATATAACTACTGTTTTTTTCCTTCTCATTACTGTTAAAGTGTTCTATTGAATACATGTAATATAATTAAATTAATCAACTGTGGATGAACATTTGAACTGAGTGAAGCTTTTGGCTGTGAATAATGAATCTTCTATGCGTATCCTTTTATCTATCTCTCGGTGCTTGTGAATGAATTTTAGGTGAGTTTATACATAGGAATGGAATTGCTAGGTCATAGAGGATGTCTTCAGCTTCAGTGGATAACACGAAGCTTTATGAGAGTACCCATTTCTCCTCATCCTTGCTAGCACTTACACTGTCAGTCTTTTTAATTAGATATTTCTGGTGGGTGTATAGTGATGTATAATTATAGTTTTAATTTGCATTTCTCTGATGAATAATGAAGACAATCAATTTTTAATTTGACTGTTGGCCATTTCGATATATTCTACTGTGTGGTGTCTATATTCTACCTTTGCACTTTTAAAATTAACTCTATGAATTGCAAATACCATTTCTATTATATGACTTGTTATTCAACTCCCTTGATACATTGTGAGAAAAATAATTTAATGTTAACATAGCCAAGAATATCTGTCTTCACCTTTAATAGCAAGTGCTTCTTGTTTTCTGTTAAAAATCGAAACAGAAATGTTTCCTTTCACTGTAAACTTAATATCCTCTACTCTTCCAAAAGCTTTATCATTTTGGTCTCAAATCCACCTGACATTGGTTTTTTTTTTGTATGGTAGAATGGAGGAGTAAAGTTACATTTTCTTCTCACAGGGATATCCACTTGTCCTAGTATCATTTATTGAAAAGGCCACCCTTTCCCATGGCTCCACAATGTCACTTTTGGTATCAATGAAGAGTTCATGTGTGTATGTGTTTGTTTCTAGGATTTTTCTTTTTTCATTGGTTTGTTTTCTCTTATTCTGTCAACCCATACTGTTTAGTAATTGCTACTTTAAAACAAGTACAGCAGGAGCATTGCTTGCACCCAGGAGACGGAGGTTGCAGTGAGCTGAGATTGTGCTACTGGACTGCAGCCTGGGTGACAGAGTGAGACTCTGTCTCAAAAAAGAGAAAAAAGTAAAGAATCCAAATAAGCCCTTTTTCTTTATAAACTAACTAGAAAAATGGCATATAGGAGGCAGGACTAACTTGCAGCTCTTAATCAGACAGACAGAACAGTGTGTAGAGACTAATATCATCAACTTTTGCTTCAAGAACCGCTGTATGAACATACCAGGAAAACCAAAAGAATTCACAGACCGTTTGAAAGAAGCGACTTGCTTCTGCAAATTCCGTGAGACAGCTGAAAAACTGTGAGTGCCTGAAGTGTGAGAGGGGAAATGTCCACCTCCAAACACACATCCTCACTGGGGAACCTGAACATCTAGGTCATGGGAGAAGGATTTAAACTTACCTTAGAGCTGAAACAAATTTAGAGAGCTGAGTGAAATATAAAAGTAGAAGAAACAGTGGGAAGAGCCCTATAGGCATTTCTGGTCCCCAGGGAAGCCAAGGCAAGCCGTTTCTGACTGTATTTCACAGGGGTCCTTGGGGAGGGCAGCCAGTGGATTTGAGGAAGGGCCACAGGGAGAAGGAGACTTCTAGTGGAACTTTGTAATAATTTCAACTGAGCCCGAATTTTCCTGGGCAGAATCTGGGGGAGTTGGGTGAGGCATGTCACTGCCAGCCTTCCCCACTTCTCTGGCAAACTATGCAAAACAGCATAGGCAGCCATGCTACCCCTTGCAACATAACTCCATTGGCCTGAGAACCAACCTCCCAATCCCTCACAGTGGCCCCAGCAAGCCCCGCCCAAGGAGAGTCTGAGCTCAGACATGCTTAACCCTGTCCCCACCTGATGGTCTTTCTCTACCCACCCTGGTAGCTGAAGACAGAAAACATAAACTTGTGGGAGCTCTATGGCCCCACCCTTCACCTGAGAAACCTGAATACTTATCCAGGTGACCTTTCGGCAAACTGGTATCCCTCCTTATTACCGCAGCTGATTCTCTCTTGAAAGTGCCACCGCCTGGCTGGAGGCCAACCAACTAAAGCCATTACAGCAACTCACAACAGAACAACCCTGCTCCAAGAAGGAAGAAAACAACAGCTAATACCACTGCCTGTAACATCCTGGCTGACCAGAAGTCCTGAATCTGTCCATGTGACAACTTCACTTCTAGCATAAACCAGCATTTGAGAAAACCAGTGCACTAAAGAAAACTACAACCAAGGACTCTAAGAGAGTCCACTTCACTACCCTGCTACCTCCACCGGAACAGGTGTTTGTACCCATGGCTGAGAGACCTGAAGACAGATCACATCACAGGACTCTGCAGATACTTTCCATTGTAAGCCCAGAGTCTGGTAGCTCTGCTAGAGGGCTAGACACAGAAGAGCAATAAAAATCACTGCAGTCCTGCTCTCAGGAAGCCCTATCGCTAGGGGAAGGGGAAAAGCACCACATCAAGGGATTCCCCCATGGGACAAAGCAATCTGAATGGCAGCTCTTGAGTCCCGTATCTTTCCTCTGGCATAATTTACTCAAATGAGAAGGAACCAGAAAAACAGTTCTGGTAATATGACAAATTCTATAACACCCCCAAAATATCACACTAGCTCACTAGCAATGGATCCAAACCAACAAGAAATCTCTGAATTGCCAGGGAAAGTATTCAGAGGATCAATTATTAAACTACTCAAGGAGGCACCAAGGAAAGGTGAAAACCAACTTGAAATTTAAAAAATAATACAGGATATGGACAAAAAAAAAATCTCCAGAGAAATAGATATCATAACTAAAAAACAACCAGAACTTCTGGAAAAGAAAGGCACACTTAGAGGAATGCAAAATACAGTGGAAAATTTCAACAATAGAATTGATCAAGTAGAAGAAAGAGCTTTAGAGCTCAAAAATAAAGCTTTCAAATTAACCCAGTCTGACAAAAAGAAAAAATAATTGTAAAAAATGAGCAGTGCCTCCAAGAAGTTTGCAATTATGTTAAATGACCAAACCTAAGAATAATTGGTGTTCCTGAGGAATAAGATATACCTAAAAGCCTGGAAATCTTATTTGAGAGAATAATTGAGGAAAACCTCCCTGGCCTTTCTAGAGATCTAGATGTCCAAATACAAGAAGCTCAAAGAACACCCAGGTGATGCTCATCACACAAATATCACCTAGGCATATAGTCATCAGGCCATCTAAGGTCAAGACTAAAGAATCTTAAGAGCTGTGAGGCAAAAGGATCAGATAGCCTATAAGGAAAATCTATTAGAGTAACACCAGCAGAAACCCTACAGTCTAGCAGGGATTGGGGTCCTATCTTTAGCCTCCTAGAATAAAACAATTATCAGCCAAGAATTTTGTATCCAGTGAAACTAAGCTTCATAAATGAAGATACAGTCTTTTTAAGACTTGAAACAAATCCTCGAAATACAACAAAATAGAACCTCCTTAAAACTTAAACTTCACAGGACCTATAACACAATGAAACAAAACAAAACAAGGTATCCAGGCAACAAATAGCACAATGAATAAAATAGTACCTCACATCTCAATATTAACATTGAATGTAAATGGCCTAAATGCTCTACTTAAAAATGCGAATGGCAGAATGGATAAGAATTTATCAATGAAGTATCTGCTGTCTTCAAGAGACTCACCTGACATGTAGGGACTCATATAAACTTAAGGTAAAGGAGTGGAAGATATACGCCTTGCAAATGAACACCAAAAGCAAGCTGGAATAGCTATTTTTACATCAGACAAACAGATTTCAAAGAACAGTTAAAAATGACAAAGAGAGACATTATGTAAAGATAAAAATACTAGTTCAACAGGAAAATATCACAATCCTAAATACGTATGCATGTAACACTGGAGCTCCCAAATTTATAAAACAATTACTACTAGACCTAAGAAATGAGATAGACAGAAACACAATAATAGTGGGGTACTTCAATACTTCAGTGACAGCACTACACAGGTCATCAAGCCAGAAAGTCAACAAAGAATCAATGAACTTAAACTATACCCAAGAGTAAATGGACTTAACGGATATTTAAAGAACATTCTACCCAACAATTGCAGGAGATATATTCTATTCATCAGCATATGGAACATTCTCCAAATCTCAATAAACTTAAGGAAATCAAAATTATATCAAGGATTCTCTCAGTCAGTACACAGTGGAATAAAATTGGAAATCAACTCTGAAAGGAACTCTCAAAACGTCCAAATACATGGAAAATAAATAACTTGCCCCTGAATGATTTTTGGGTCAACAATGAAATGAGGTTAAAAATTTAAAAAATTATTTGAACAATCATAGTGACCACACCTATCAAAACCACTGGGATACAGCAAAAGCAGTGCTAAGAGGAAAGTTCATAACATTAAATGTCTACATCGAAAAGTCTGAAAGAGCACAAATAGACAATCTGTGGTCAAACCTCAAGGAACTGGAGGAAACAAGAACAAAACAAACCCAAACCCAGCAGAGGAAAAGAAATAATCAAGATCAGAGCAGAACTAAATGAAATAGAAACAAAACAATACAAAAGATAAATGAAACAAAAAGCAGGTTCTTTGAAAAGATAAACAAAATTGATAGACCATTAGCGACATTAACCAAGAAAAGAGAGAACATCCAAATAAGCTCAGTTAGAAATGAAATGGGAGATACTACAACTGATACTATATAAATGCAAAAGATCACTCAAGGCTACTATGAACACCTTTATATATACAAACTAGAAAACCTAGAGATGGATAAATTCCCGGAAATATACAACCCTCCTAGATTAAACCAGGAGGAAATAGAAACTCTGAACAGACCAGTAACAAGTAGCGAGATTGAAATGGCAATACAAAACAATTGCCAACAACAAAAAAAAGATCCAGGACCAGATGGATTCACAGCTGAATTCTATCAGACATTGAAAGAGGAATTGGTACGGATCCTACTGAGACTATTCCAAAAGATAAAGAGAGAATCCTCCCTAAATCATTCTATGAAGCCAGTATCACCCTAATACCTAAACCAGGAAAGGACACAACAAAAAAAAAAAACTGCAGACCAATATCCCTGATGAACACAGATGCAAAAATCCTCAACAAAATACTAGCTAACTGAATCCAACAGCATATCAAAAATATAATCCATCATGATCAAATGGGTTTTATACCAGGGATGCAGGGATAGTTTAACATCTGCAAGTCAATAAATGTGGTACACAACATAAACAGAAGTAAAAAAAAAAATCACACAATCATCTCAACAGATGCAGGAAAAGCATTTGACAAAATCCAGCATTGCTTTATGATTAAAACCCTCAGCAAAATCAGCACAAGAATTACATACCTTAAGGTAATAAAAGCCATCTATGACAAACCCATAGCCAACATACACTGAATGAAGGAAAGTTGAAAGCATTTCCCCTGAGAGTCCTAGCCAGAGCAATCAGACAGGAGAAAGAAATAAAGGGCATCCAAACTGGTAAAGAGGAAGTCCAACTGCTGCTGTTTGTCAGTGATATGATCATATACATAGAAAATCCTAAAGACTCATCCATAAAGTTCCTAGAACTGATAAATGAATTCAGTAAACTTTCAGGACACAAAGTTAACGCACACAAATCAGTAGCACTGCTGTACACCAACAGCAGCCAAGCTGAGGAACAAATTAAGAACTCAACCCCTTTTACAATAGGTGCAAACAAACAAACAAAAAAACCGAGACTATACCTAACCAAGGACGTGAAAGACTTCTACAAGGAAAACTACAAAATATTACTGAAAGAAATTATAGACGACACAAATGGTAACACATCCAATGCTTAGGGATGGGTAGAATAAATATTGTGAAAATGACCACACTGTCAAAAGCAATCTACAAATTCAATGTAATGCCCATCAAAATAGCACTGTCATTCTTCACAGAATGATAAAAAGCAGTCCTAAAAAAAGAGCCGACATAGCCAAAGCAAGACTAAGCCAAAAGAACAAATCCAGAGGCATCACATTACCTGACTTCAAATTACATTAAAAGGCCATAGTCATCAAAACAGCATGATACTGGTATAAAAATAGGCACATAGACAAATGGAATAGAATAGAGAACCCAGAAATAAAGCCAAATACTTACAGCCAACTAATCTCTGACAAAGCAAACAAAAATATAAAGCGAGGAAAGGACATCCTATTTCAACAAATGGTGCTGGGATAATTGGCAAGCCGCATGTAGAAGAATGAAACTGGATTCTCATGTCTCACCTTAAAATCAACTCAAGACAGATCAAAGACTTAAATCTAAGACCTGAAGACTTAAAAGTTCTGGAAGATAACATCAGAGAAACCCTTCTAGACACTGGGTTAGGCAAAGACTTCATGACTGAGAACCTAAAAGCAAATGCAACAAAAACAAAAATAGATGGGATTTAATTAAGCTAAAAAGCTTCTGTACAGCAAAAGATACCATCAGCAGAGTAAACATACAACCCACAGAGTGGGAGAAAATCTTCACAATCTATACATGTGACAAACGACTAATATCCAGAATCTACAAGAAACACAAACGAATCAGCAAGAAAAAAAGCAATCCCGTCAAAAAATGGGCTAAGGGCATGAATAGATAATTCTCAAAAGAAGATATGCCAGGGACCAACAAACATATGAAAAAATGCTCCACATCACTAATGATCAGGGAAATGCAAATCAAAACCACAATGCAATACCACCTTACTCCTGCAAGAATGGCCATAATAAAAAAATAACAGATGTTTGCATGGATGTGGTGAAAAGGGAACACTTTTACACTGCTAGTGGGAATGTAACCTAGTTCAGCCACTATGGAAAACAGTAAGGAGATTCCTTAAAGAACTAAAAGTAGATCTATCATTTGATCCAGCCATCCCACTATTGGGTATCCACACAGAGGAAACAGTCATTATATAAAAAAAGATACTTGCACACATGTGTTTATATCAGCACAATTTGCAATTGCAAAAATATGGAACCAGCCCAAATGCCCATCAATGAATGAGTGGATAAAGAAATTGTGGTATAATACAATGGAACATTACTCAGGAATAAAAAAGGAATGAAATAATAGCATTTGCAGAAACGTGGATGGAATTGGAGACCAATATTCCAAGTGAAGTGACTTAGGAATGGAAAACCAAACATCATATGCTCTCACTCATAAGTGGGAGCTAAGTTATGAGGGTGCAAAGGCATAAGAATGATACAGTGGACTCTGGGGACTTGGCAGAATGGGTGGGAGCGGGCTGAGAGATAAAAGACTACACACTGATTACAGTGTACCCTGATTGGGTGATGGGTGCACCAAAATCTCAGAAATCACCACTAGTGAACTTATCCATGTCATGAAACACAACCTGTTCCCCAAAAACTATTGAAATAAAATAAAAAAATAACAAAATAAGTAAAGCAGGTCGTCACTCCATAGTCATTTTAAGATTTTTGTTGTCACTGGTTCTCAAAGCCTATGAGGTACCCAAGACCCAATCAGGGGGCCCTTGATATCATCTTTTCCAACTACATATATATGTGAGGCTGGATTTTCTTTATATACTTGAACCAAATTGCACATGCAACAGATTTAATTCAGTCTTTTATTAAACCAGATTTTGAAGAAATTGGCGAAAATGCAAACAGGGCCGCTGTTATTATATTTTTGATTTGAATAGTATTATTTCATATGTTAAAATATGCTATTTTGTTGTAATGTATTCATTATGATTATTTTAAGATCAATTTATTACAAATATCTTTGAACTGTTTCCCATTTTAATGCATAATATAATAGATACATTTTACCCATGTAAATTAACACTCTTTGAGATCATAGATAATTTTTGAGAGCAGAAACCAAATAGTCTTGGCTGTTCTTGATCTTTTGCATTTTTATATTAATTATAGAAACAGCTTGTCCAGTTCCCTAAAACCAGAAACACAAATCTGTTGCAGTTCTCATTGTGACTGCTTTTAGTTTGTAGACCAATTAGGAGAGATTTATTTTTTAAACGTTAAGTTTTCTGGTCAATTAAAATGTTGTATCTCTCAATTTATTAAGCTTTCTTAACATTTTTCTCAATCTTTCACAGTGTTTTGGTCACATATTTTATGCATTTTAAATCCGTATTTTCATGTATTTTAAATAAAATCCTTATTTTCATGTATTTTAAATAAAATCCATATTTTTATGTATTTTAAATAAAATCTTTTTATTTTCTGCTTTTTGTTGCTGGTACATAGAAATACAGGTTAATTTTGTATGGTAACAATAAATAGCACTTTGCTAAACTCACTTATTAGGTCTAATTATTTTTCTGATTTTTCTTTTGGATTTTCTACTTATAATTCAAGACCTCTGCTAGCAGTGGCAGTTTATTTATTCATTTCCAATTCTTATGCTTTTATTTCTTGCATATTTTTCTTGCTAGAACAACATGGAATACAAGTAATCATATCAGGTATACTTGTCTTGGACCTGATTTCAAAGTAAAGTTTTCAACTTTTACCACTAACTGAAAACAACTCTAAATATTACAAATTTTCTGTAATTAGTCTTCCTTACATTAAGAAGTTTTCTTCCTATTAATATTAATAGTTTGTTAAGAGTTCGTAATCATGAATAAATGTTGAATTATATCAAATGTTTTTCTGGTCTGTTGAGATGATTATAAGATTTTTTTCTTAATGTAGCGTACCATAGTGACTGCTTTTTAAAAAAAATGTTTAATATATTATTCCTGAAGTAAACTTCATTGTCATATATATATACACACATATATACACATATATACACATATATACATATATACACATATATATACATATATACACATATATACATATATACACACATATATACATATATACACATACATATATATACACATATGTGTGTGTGTGTGCATATATATATATATATATTTGAGATGGAGTTTCGCTCTTGTTGCCCAGGCTGGAGTGCAATGGTGCGATCTCGGCTCACTGCAACTTCCGCCTCCCAGGTTCAAGTTATTCTGCTGCCTCAGTCTCCCGAGTAACTGGGATTACAGGCATGCACCACCACACCCAGCTTATTTTGTATTTTTAGTAGCGATGGGGTTTCTCCATGTTGGTCAGGCTGGTCTTGAACTCCTGACCTCAGGTGATCCACCCTCCTTGGCCTCCCAAAGTGTTGGGATTACAGGCGTAAGCCACTGTGCCTGGCCCTTTTTTTAAATATATATTTCTAAATCAGTTTGTGAACATTAGGATTTTTGTATCTAGGTTTATAAATGGAATTGGTCTGTAAGTTTTCTTTCTCAAAGTACCCTTAAGGTATCTTGACATCCAGTTGAGCTAATAACCTTAAATGTTTGATAGAGTTCACCCTTGAGGGTACTGGGGCCAGTTCTCCTTGTGGTAATATTTTAAATTATGGATTTTTTTTTTGTTTTACAGTTATAAGGCTATTTACATCTTGGTAAATTTATTGGCATGTTTTCCATAACGTAGAGCTTTATATATGTTGCATAACGTATATGTAATGTGTATAGGATCTTTGGTGGTATTACCTTTTATCTTTATTTTCCAGATTATTCTACTTAGGGGTTTATCAATTTTATTATCTTTTCAAAGAACCAGGTTCTGGCTTGGACATTTCTTTCTTGTACATTGGTTTCTATTTCATTGACTTTTGTTCTTATTCTTACTATTTCGTTTTATCTGCTTTTAGTTTACCTTTATCTCTTTTCTAACATCTTGAGCTAGATTCAGAGCTTATTAACTTTTTAGTCCTATCCTTTCTCTTATATATATGTGTGTATGTGTAAACATTTTAGATGTATACATTTAGGCCAGCTTTATTTATAAAAATTTAGTTTGGGAAATATAAATTTGACTTTGTATAGTATTATAGTTCCAATCCTGGAAATTTTTCAGAGTTCAAACATTGAAAGTGGCTCAAGTAGTGAAAATAGTATTCAACTGGTGAAACTAGTCCAAGTAGTAAAGAACGGCATTTCTTTTTTGCCTTCTAGAATTATCCAAGTTCTAATCTTATATTACAACAAATATATGGCCCTTTTGGCGTTGAGCAAACTACAGGTAGCAAGAAAGTGAGTTGAATTTGCAAATTGAAATATAGGGTGTTTTGGTCTTTCTCCTTCACTTTTTAATTTATTTCCAGATGGACTACTAGAAAGTGCAATTAAAAATTATACATGTTGCAAAAAATGTTGAATCCCTGGATTTCTGTGGGGGTGTTTAGGCAAGTCATATTAGTAAGATATGAATTAAACTGCCAGGGTATTTTATTAAATAATCAGACATGGCAAGTACTCACTGAAAAATGCTTGAACAAGTGGTGCCAGGTTGATGTCCACTGGCAGCAGCATAAATTGTCCGACTTCCTTATCTTTGTTTCTGCAGCTCCTTTCTCTTATCAAAGAGAGAGAAAAAGCCTATGCATTTTGCAAATAGAAGATGGTCAGAGGGTGAAACAAAATTAGTATGTATGTCTGTAATTGCTCAATCATTTCCCCAAAAAATCACTGCAAATGACTCTCTTTTTCTTTGCAGGGATAATTGTGCACCTGTTTTTCAAGACACAAAAGCTGGTTTTGCCTTTGTGCATAAAATGTGATTTGGAGAATTTGGGGATCATGCAACCACATATTTACATAATCAAATGGCAAACTGCAACTTATTTTAAGCTCATAGATTCTTTGTTCTTCCTTACCCAACAATCATGTAAACAATGCTAAAAGCACTGGTGTCAGTCTGACATTTGGAGAGTTAGGTTTGATTTGTATGACACTATATCAAGGACACACGGCAGACTGATAGATACAAATGATTCTAGAACATTCTACTGAAAATATCTCCTATTTTCTGGTACATGCCAAAGCCATTTTTAGAATTTTTCATCTATGCACCTTGTGCACATTACAATTTGTGTTCCCTGGGGGCAGGGGAAGAAGTATAAGGTTTTTTGTTGATGATCCAAGAAATGTGAATAAAGTTGTTGGCAGATGGTTCGCACATTTCATTCTGAAATATCTTATAGTGACAAATAACAAGTGTATATAATTAGCTCTATGCAGATGGCGTGCCAAGTGTTGATATTCATCTCTGCAAACTTTTTACAAAGACACTATTTTAAGAGTCAAGATTTAAAGGCAGCCCGTAAGCCCTCTAAAGAGGAATAAACAGAGTTTTATCATAAAGGACCATGGCTATCCAGTAAACCTTTTCTAGGCCGAGTTTCCCATCCCGAAACCATGTTGTATCCCAAGGGGAAGGAACCCTAAAGTGAATTGTGTCTGTAGCTACTGATCAGATTGATCTGTTTAGGTTGTTTTGATTGGATTGACAGAAGGCATGCACCAGTGAGTTCAGAGGTGTGTGTTCACTAAAGTAAACCATGCTGCCCTTCTTTCTCTTCCTCCATCAAGCCACACCTTTGCATCTGCCTTTCTCTCTATCAGGAATGCTCTGCTCTCATTTCATGGCTGGAGCCTCTCATCAGTCAGCTTTTAACCTAATTTGTCACCTCCTCAGAAGGGCTTTCCCTGACCACCTACACACTACTTGTTCCTTCTCACTTGCCAGTTCTTCTAATTTTATTCTGCTTCATTTTTCTTATAGTTCTTATTACTACCTTTGAGATAAGTGATAAGTAAGGACCTGGATCTTAGGGTTCACTGTTTTATCCCCAGCCTCAATCACAGTGCATGGCATGTGAGGGTTAAAGGACTTTTGTGAATGGCTCATGAACTACTCACTAGTTATAGTTATTCAAATGTTTAATACTTTCTTTGTATTTATCAAGTATTAGAACATACACAGCCAAAATGAGCACATTGAGCTAATATTATCTTTGCTGTAAAGATTTTATTAGTTTGTTTCCTGATATTTGCTTTCATCTAGTTTGATGGGTACATATGGTAGACAGAGAAATGTGGACACAGATCAGGACTGAATATAAATAGCAGAATTTTATGTGCTTGTTTTTTCTTTCATAGTTTACCAATAAATAGGAATCATGCCACATTTATATATTATTTATATATTGTCTACTGTGAGGTAATGTGCCTAACATATATTTTCTGTTATTAATTGAGGAGAGCAAAGATCACCTGGTGATCATCAAACAGGCCAGACAGAGACAAAACTCCTTATCTGAGGAATTTATAAGTAATTAGATTTCCTTATTATCTAAAGTTAGCATCTGGTTCCAGGCCTCTTTCCAAAAAGAAACTTATAAGTAACTAGAATTTCAGTACATCTCCGGAATGCATGCATGCCCAAACTCATTGTACAACCCTTGTTGACATTAAGGCACTAAAATGTCTACAAATATAATCCTTTATCATGATCTACGTGGCTAATATGGTCCAAAGTACCATTAAGCTCCCACTTTAAGGTCCATAAATGTTCCTAAGGAAAACCTGCCACAGCACACACTCCTCTCTTGCTGAGGTATGCTGCACTCTTCTGCAGCATACTTTCTATCTAATAAGACTTACCTTTTCAAACCTATACTGTCATCAATAAATTCTTCTTACCAACCTGCAAGTCAATCCCTTTCCAATGCTGGGGCCCTCATACCTCGCCTGGCATTAATGCTGTACTGAATATACGAAAGGGAAAGTGTTACCTTACTGGTGAGAGTGAATGCCTAGATTTTCACTTTGTTTCCTTCATACATTTAATATTATAATTTAAAAAACATTCAGTGTCTGGGGTCAAAAATGTGTGTATAAGAAAATATTTATAATACAGGTTTCTGAGATTTGGTGGAGCTAATGAAGAGAATTTACTTGAAAGAAATAGAGGTAGATGTTAGTCTTCTTTTGCAGGATAAATTTTGGATGATTCTTTCAAAGAATAGCATCATTGAGTTTTCATTTTGGTAATACCATATTTTCTGATAAATTGATGTATGTTTCATGGTGTGAATCACTGCTTACAATGATTTTTTTCCCATCTCCTTTCAGTGAAATTTTGAGATGTTTCCTGTTTCTTTAAAATAATTTGAGCGTTTGTCTTGATTCATCATCTTTTTCCAGATCTCAAATATTTGTGCCTCTGGTTTTAAGCAGGAATAGCTGAAATTTTTTTTTTTTTTTTTTTTTTTTGAGACGGAGTCTCGCTCTTTCACCCAGGCTGGAGTGCAGTGGCGCGATCTCGGCTCACTGCAGGCTCTGCCCCCCGGGGTTCACGCCATTCTCCTGCCTCAGCCTGCCGCGTAGCTGGGACTACAGGCGCCTGCCACCTCGCCCGGCTAATTTTTTGTATTTTTAGTAGAGACGGGGTTTCACCGTGTTAGCCAGGATGGTCTCGATCTCCTGACCTTGTGATCCGCCCGCCTCGGCCTCCCAAAGTGCTGGGATTACAGGCGTGAGCCACCGCGCCCGGCCTAGCTGAAAATTTTGAGAACTCACTCGGTGAAACATAAACAACGGGTTTAAAGTATGAAAATGGAACATTACCTTCTTCCCCCGTGTCTCTTTAATTGTTAAATTTAAATACTTTAGACTGAATATCCATAAAATGTAATGATTGCCTCAGCTGGGATTCTGTTATCTTCCAATTTCTTCATATATTTTTAAAAAATGCAACTGTCTTGTTTTTAAAGATGCTGCAGTTTCTACATGTTTTTTCTATTCTCTAAGCTTTTAGTGTACAGAGAAATCCTTATAATGGCCCTGTTTTGAACTTTCATTGCAAAAAGTTGGCCACATTAGTCACCAAATCTCTAAACTCTTAATTCCAGTGGGCCCCAATCTGCTGTGAATGGAAATCAGCTGATCCTAATTGCTCCCTATTGGGAGGGCTTCCTGGAAAGCAATTTTCTACCTGTAACACTTCGGAAGCCATAGGAAGCCCAGCAAGAGCAGATGGATCTGAAGTCTAGTAAACTGGAGTTACACGTCAGTTTCCATCTCACAGGACACTTTGGGGTGATGAGTGGTCTAGGCTGTGTATTCTCCCATGGTAAACAATGCACATCTACATGCTGGACTAGAACTTAGCATAAATGTTTTTGCTTTAATTAACAAAAATATGAAAGAAAACATAACTACTAATTACCTTTTCTACCTTTATAGATACTCAATTCAATTCATTTAATCCTTATTTCTGTCATAATTCCAGGCCCTCCAGGGCCATTGTGTCCTCTAAAGTTCCTAAGCCAATCACGACCAGGATAAAATGAATAAAAATAGTCTGCTGCCTTCTTCTCTCATTGATGAGCACTCATGTTTTCTTCCATAGTTTATTTTTCAAATAAAGTAAAATATTTATTATGAATTTCTAGTCTAGTGGGTATGTATGTGTTCTTTGCCGTGGTAGATTGCACATTTCATCATTTCATCTGATCTTGAGTAACCAGCAGACAAGCCTAAATTCAGAGGTATTCTTCAAAAACAACTGACCTGTACCCTTGGAAATTATCAGTAACATGAAAGACCAAGAAAGGCAGAGAATGTTACAGATAAAGGAAACTAAACAGATAGGACAACTGAATAATCCAGGATTGTCTTTTGCTTATGGGTACAAATGGAGCAATCAGAGAGCTCTGAAAAAGGCGTATAGATTGGTGGCGCTATCGTATCAAAGTTACTTTCTGCACCTGTAATCCCAGCTACTCCACAAGCTGAGGCAGGAGAATTGCTTGAACCCGGGAGGCAGGGGTTGCAGTGAGCCGAGATACTGCCAATGCACTTAAGCCTGGGTGACAGACCAAGACGCCGTCTCAAAAAAAAAAAAAAAAAAGTTACTTTCCTGACTTTGATAATTATGTTATGATCATGTAAAAGGACATCTTTGTTGTTAGAAAACTTGCATGGAAGTACTTAGAGAAGCAAATGGAGAAAATTTCTGCAACTTATTCTCAAATAGTTCAGAAAACATACGTGGAGGAAGAGAGAGAGAGGAAAGAAAGTAAATATGGAAAAATGTTGAAAATAATGGTAAAGGGTACAAGGATACTTTCTATTTTGTAACTTTTATGCTTAAACTGTTGCAAAATAAAAAGTTAAAAACTTGGCCCTCCAGCTGGGCATGGTGGCTTATGCCTGTAATCCCAGCACTTTGGGAGGCCGAGGCATGTGGATCACCTGAGGTCAGGAGTTCGAGACCAGCCTGGCCTACATGGCGAAACCCTGTCTCTACTAAAAGTACAAAAATTAGCCGGGCATGGTGGCGGGCGCCTGTAATCCCAGCTACTCGGGAGGCTGAGGCAGGATAATTTAGGGAACCCAGGAGGCGGAGGTTACAGTGAGCTAAGATCGCGCCACTGCACTCCAGCCTGTGTGACAAAGCAAGGTCTCAAATAACACCAACAACAAACAAAAAGCTTGGCCCTCCTTGTTGAATCCTTCTTAGAGAGGGCTGACTCCTCTGGTGGGTGTTGTGCCTGACCTCTTCTCCAGGAATGGCCTCCCAACTGTGCCACTTCTTTCAAACCCAAGTTAATTTCTGTAATTTTATGTACAGTGCTTGGTATTCCAGAGATTCTATTATTTGTTTATTATTTTTCTACATTTATACTTTTATATTTTTATTTAAAAGGTTATATTATTTTCAAAATATATTTTGTTTGCCCTGTCAATGATCCCAAAACACTCAAGGTAACTTGCCATTAGGATAGACAACAGAAGCTTTAAGAGGTAAATTACACTTACTTTGTTTCTATGATGTGTCAGGCATTATAATGAACATATTCTGTAGAAAATTTATTAATTATAACAATGCTGTGAAATATTTTAAGTATTACTGTGAGAAAAGAGGCTCAGAGAGATAGTTATGAGATTTTCCCAAGTTCATACAGCTAGTGACTGGTGGGGGCAGAATTTGAACCCAGGCCTTTCTAGTTTTAAGTTTATTCATTTTTCACTGCTATGCTACTCTGCACATATCACATACCTTTATACAAATTAAAGACCAAGATCTATGTAGTGAAGATGCGATGATATAAAAAATAATATTATGACAACATTGTAGATGAGCAATATAATTTCAAAAATAACATGATGAACCCTGCCTTATATTGATGCAAAAAGGAAGGGTAAGAGCTTGTCAGGGGAGATAAATGACACACTGGCACAAAATTCTAAGAGTTTTCAGGAGCCTTGTGTTTCTACCTCTGCATTCCAAGACTTAGAAAGCATGCTGGTCTTCAAGTGCTTCCTGACTTCATAAAATATGACTAACAAATATTCTTAAAGATTTTATTAAAGTCACTGAAGAAGATGCACTTCTGGGGCATGTACTGGTCTCTCTTGTCTCTGGACAATAATGATCTAGAAATTGGTATGACCTCTAAAGGAGAAGATATCAAATAATCCTGGATAAACCAAACCTAAATACCACTTTCAAGGATGCCAAGGAAGAACTATAATAAAGGCAAGAAATGGGAATCCAGCCATTGCTTCTTTGAGGCTCTGCAGTTCATACATGTAAGAAGTTTTTCTGACTCCTCTGAAGCTGAACCTGTTTTCCATCCACATGCGTGGTTTTATGAGTCGATTTGTCATAACTGTATTTGCTCAACACGTATTTATTGATTTCGTATCTGCCAGGCACTGTTTTAAGTGCTGAGGTTACATAAGTGAGTAAGACAGTCACGCATTTTTAGGGTTTATATTCCAAGGAATGATAAAGACAAAAAACGAACAAAATAAATAAATTATTCAAGAATGTAATGTCGTATTTTGTAAGTGCTGTGAAGGATTTATGCTTGGCATATAAAGCTCAGCGATGTGAGGAGACTATGAGTAGATAGGAAAGTCCTGTGTGAATAGGTGACACTTATTGTAAGATTTGATTGGCTATAGAAACCTTCTATATGAGAAGTGAAAGAGTCAATTCCATCAAGCGGAATGATAGGTGCAGAAGCCCTTAGACAAGTAAAGGTTTGATGTTTTCCAGAAATAGAGAAAAGCCAGTGAGGCAGGATTGTGTTGCATGAGGAAGAAGATGTAGGAAATAGTGTCAACAAATTAGGAACAACCATGATAGGTTATGATCAATGGTTTGGATTTTGTTCTAAACATGGTGGATAGTCACTAGAGGGTCTTTTTGTTTTGTTTGCTTTTTTTGAGACGGAGTCTCGCTCTGTCACCCAGGCTGGAGTGCAGTGGTGCGATCTTGGCTCACTGCAACGTTCACCTCCCAGGTTCATGTGATTCTCCTGCCTCAGCCTCCCAAGTAGCTGGGACTACAGGCATGTGCCACCACACCCAGCTAATTTTTGTAATTTTAGTAGAGACGGTTTCGCCATGTTGCCCAGGCTGGTCTCGAACTCCTGACCTCAGGTGATCCACCCGCCTTGGCCTCCCAAAATGCTGGGATTACAGGCATGAACCACTGTGCCTGCCCACTAGAGGGTCTTAAGCTGGGATGTTAGATGGTGTGTGTGTGTTAAGTTCAGGGGTATATGCACAGGTTTGTTATACAGGTAAACTTGTGTCACGGGTTTGATGTACAGATTATTTTGTCACCCAGGTATTAAGCCTGGTACCCATTAGTTATTTTTCCTGATCCTCTCCCTCTTCCCTCCCTCCACCCTCCAATAGGCCCCAGTGTGTGTTGTCCCCCTCTATGTGTCCCTATGTTCTCATCGTTTAGCTCCCACTTATAAGTGAGGCCATGGGGGGTTTGGTTTTCTGTTTCTGGATTAGTTTGCTGAGGATAATGGCCTCTAGCTCCATCGGTGTTCCTGCAAAGGATATGGATTGTTCTTTTTTTTTTTTTTTTTGGCTGTGTAGTATTCCATGGTGTATATGTTCCACATTTTTCTTTATCCAGTCTACCACTGACTGTCTTTTAAGTTGATTCCCTGTCTTTGCTACTGTAAATAGTGCTGCAATGAACACATGTGTGCATGATGTGTCTTTATAACAGAACGATTTATATTCCACATACACCCAGTAGTGGAATTGCTGGGTCAAATCGTATTTCTGTTTTTAAGTCTTTGAGGAATCACCATACTGTCTTCCACAATGGTTGAACAAATTCACGCTTTCACCGTCTGTGTATAAGCATTCATTTTTCTCTGCCACCTTGCCAGCATCTGTTATTTTTTGACTTTTTAGTAGTAGCCATCCTGACTGGTATGAGATGATATCTCATTGTGGCTTTGATGTGCATTTCTCTAATGATCAGTGATGTTGAGTTGTTTTTTTTTTTTTATGCTTTTTGGCCGCATATGTCTTCTATTGAAAGTGTCTGTTCATTTCTTTTGCCCACTTTTTAATGGGATTGTTTTTTTTTTCTTGTAAATTTGCTTAAGTTCCTTATAGATGGTGGACCTTTTCAGACGCATAGTTTGCAAACATTTTCTCCCATTCTATGGGTTGTCTGTTTATTCTGTTGATAGTTTCCTTTGCTGTGCAGAAGCTCTTTCGTTTAACTAGACCCCATTTGTCCATTTTTGCTTTTGTTGCAATTGCTTTTGGTGTCTTCATCACGAAATCTTTGCCTTTTCATATGTCCAAAATGGTATCACCTGGGTCGTATTCCAGGGTTCTTTATTGTTTTGGGTTTTACATGTAAGTCTTTAACCCATCTTGAGTTAATTTTTTAAATATGGTGTAAGGAAGAGGTGTAGTTTCAATCTTCTGTATATGGCTAACCAGTTATCCCAGCACCATTTATTGAATAGGGAATCCTTCCCCCATTTTTTTTTTTTTTGCCAGGTTTGTCAAAGATCAGATAGCTATAGGTGTGCAGTCTTATTTTTGGGTTCTCTGTTCTCTTCCATTGCTCTTTGTGTCTGTTTTTGCATATATGGTGTATATTTTAAAGTGACATTTTTGGCTGCTTGTTGGGAAGTGGATTATAGAAAGGCAGGAATAGAAAAACTGAGAGGATTTGGTAGGCTGTGATAATAATCAGGGCAAATTATAGGGAACTACCTGTGCAGTGGAAAGAGGGGGTAGATTTGGGATACATTTGGGGACTGTAGTAGTCAGGCAGAACAGACTAACTGATAGATTAGAAGTGAATGAGAAAATTAAGAGTGATCTGAATTTTGGGGTTAAATAATTTGGTAGATGCTTGTGTCATTATGGAAGAAAATAATTTTAGTAATGAAATTACTTCATTAATATGACTATCCTGTAAATATAGGTACTAAAAATGGCCTTATTAATGTTTTAGGTTGTTTTTTCTCTACTCCAGTTGGACGTTTTTAATGGCAAACTGAAGCATCAAATGATTTTTTTTTTCTTCTAGCATCTATTTTTCTTCAAAAAGTCAGGATGCCAGACTTTTCTACTCTTTATATGTAAATATGTGAATAATATAAGAAAGGCTTACAATTTTATATTTTGAGGTTTAATTGACAAAACATTGAAGACAATATTAAGAACTAATTTTAGAGCTTTCTAAGTACGTAGTCTAATCACAGACAAATGGTGAACCATAGATGGACAAATATTACTGAATATCCAACACACAGTACTATGTCTGGGATGTAATTATCATTCAATAATTGTTTTAAAAACAATTATATAAATTAAGCACTGAAATGCTTCCCAAGACATGTGCTATGAGATCTGGGTAGCCTCATGATATGGTCTGTGATTAACTTTTATATTATATTTATATTTATTACATTTATTTTATTATAGCAGAGTGACCAGAAAGGAGAAAATCTATTCCCTAGAAACTAGGTTGAGGGTCAGGGTTCTTAAAACCCAGTGAAATATTTCATCCTCTCAGTGTAGGAGCAGATAAAGGCACCATTTCTTTCTTAGGTGCTCACAACAACAGTTTTATTAGAACTGTGCTAGATCCTACATGGTTCTACTTGAGACTATTTCAAAGACCTTGGCTTAGCAGGATTACAGAGGATGCTCAGAGCAACAGGTGTCCTCAAGGGGCCCCTTCTGCTCAAACTCTCTATTTTGGGCCAGACCAGTTACTTTGAACAACAATCTGAGTTCCAACAGTTCCACTGAGCTCTTTTTGCCGAATTTACTTTTTGCTGAATTTATCCCAGGATTTGTAACCAAACAGGGCTTTTTGTAGTGTTATACCAAAATTTTGGTAAAATTAAGCCTCATCTTTGTATAGTTATTTTTACAAATATATTATTTTGTATTATAAATAATTAGGCTTTGCATAAGGTTATTAGACCTTTTGGCTTAAAAGTATATCATTTGATAATTTATTTTTATTTTTTATTTTTTATTTTTTTTGCCATTAAGCTTTTTATTCTCCTGCTGCTTCTTTTGCTTTTGCCATTGTCTATATAGTACAGTCCAGTTTTATTTTTATTTTTTGCTTTTTCTTGGACTTTCTTTTTTGTTGAATATATAAGGGATACTTGTATAGGACATGAGTGAGTGGAGGAATAAGCCACAATTCTAATACAGTCCAGCTCTGAGGGCCAGTGATTGCAGGTTTGTTAGAGTGGTCACCAATTCATGAAAAGTTAAGTGGTCAGACTTTGCCCTGGGTGCCCTATTAATCTTTCATGAGAACCCTCCTGTTTTAGTCAGTTTGTAAAAGAAGAAGCCTCCTTTGTTTCTGCATTCTGGCATTATCGCATCATATGGCCCCTTCCTAGTCTCTGCTTGGTTTGAGAACCTGAGACATTGCTTGCAAGCTCATGTTATTGACCACAAGTAGTGGCGCTTATTTTTTGTCTGTTTTTTCTTTGTCTATGTCAAAGCCATAGCCTTCTTATGGGAAGAAATCCTTGCTTCCTCGAATTACTATATATTATCAGCAGTCTGTTATGCCTGATCAGCATAGCTCTCTCTTATTATAAAAATCAATAAATTCATCTTTACCTTTCTATTTCAGATATTGGGTGGTGGTCTCATAATCCTTTGATAATTCTGAGTTTGTCAGTATCTGGGAATAAAGACAAAGGTAAAATTATTGTTTAATAGAGTAAGGCATATCTCTGTTGGTCAGAAAGTCTTCCCCCAAAAAGAAACGTACTAATTTTATGTAAGGTTTCGAGAAGCATGGAGTTCAGGGATTGGTGGATTTTCAGAAGTATAAGTGGTTTTATCACATCTGTATATGGTGTGGTCACTGTTGTTGATTATTTGGCGTTGAGTAGTGTGTTTGTTGGAATGAGTACATTTCTGATTGTCAGACATTCAAAAACAAAAGGCTGCAATTGGTCGTTTGGCTTGTAAAAGTGTATTCACAGAGGCTGATTTTCAGTGATGGATGAATGAGTTTAAAACTGGTTCTTGTAGCTCCATGTTAACATAGCTGCAGAGCAGTCATTTTCTAGGAGGATGGGAACCTCTCATTTTCAGCACCATGATTTAATTCTCATTCAGCCAAAGCTTCATTAGAGACTATCAAAAGAAGAGTTCTTTAATCTCTGCATTTTGACATATTGGATCAAATAATTCTTTGTTGTGTGTGTTTGTGGCTAGGAGGTTGTTCAGTGCATTATAGGATGATTAGCAACATTCCTGACCTTTACTTAACAGATACCAATGACACCACCTTCCTCTTGTCTTCATAACCAAAAATATCTCCAGACTTTGCCAAATGTCCCCCGAAGATGGGGATGGAGAGAGATCAGCCATAGTTAAAAGAAACAAACAACCATGGTGTAGGACATAAGTGTCTCTAGTAAAGACTAAACTTAAGAAGAGGACAATTATAGGATAAATATGAGGGGAAAAACCTTAAAATAATAAAGAGGAAAAGTATGAAGTACAAAATAACCAAGAGTATGTAAAGGATTGTATGACATAGGAGAATCTTATTCCACTGGTTTTGGGAGGAAGCTGTCTACTTCTTGTCCTCAGCAGCTTATGCTAAGAATCATAAGTTAGCAGTAAATTTCCACCGTGTATTTGCTCCTGGAGGCTCTCTGAAACCCCTATTTATCTAAAGGTAGTAACTTTCCACTTCTGCTATAGGTACTTTTCATTTTTTTTCCACAGAGATTAGTGAGTGATAAAGACAATGCTTCTGAGTAGGTGGCAAAGCTTTGCATGATTCAAAATTATAAATAAGTGTTCCAGTAACATATGTCCTAGATTACTAGGTAAATACCTTAGAATGTTCTAGATAGGGAACACAAAATCTAATAGTATTTTTGTTTTGGTTTGGTTTTGCCTCTGTGGATGTTGTGGCTTTTGTTAGATTCTTCATTCAGCAAATCTATAAAATAAATAATAGATAGATAGATATAGATATACACACACATATAAGGAGTCTTCCTCTGTCACCTAGGCTGGAGTACAGTGGCTCAATCTCAGCTCAATGCAATATCTGCCTCCGGGGTTCAAGTGATTTTCCTGCCTCAGCCTCCTGAGTAGCTGGGACTACAGGTGTGCACCACCATGCCTGGCTAATTTTTGTATTTTTAGTAGAGTTAGGGTTTCACCATGTTGACCAGGCTGGTCTGGAACTCCTGACCTCAGGTGATCCACCCCCTTTGGCTTCCCAAAATGCTGGGATTACAGGTGTGAGTCACTGTGCCCGGTCCTATAGATACGTATTTATAAACAACAGATAGAGGCAATTATATAAAACTCATTTAAAGATTCCCAAAGGATTCTTATGGGATGAGTCTAATTCATGTTGCACCTTTATAAGTTTCCAGATTAATTTAGTTCAGATGAACCATGCATTGGTCATATTTTCTGCTACTGAAACAAAATTTTTCCATTAGTATTTAATATTCTGGCCCATTTACCCCTAACATGGTGAATTATTTTGTTAAAGATGAAGACATTCATTTGAGTTTTATCTGGTACTATCAGGTATTCTGGTTTTGTCAGGTCTTCTGTTTCTGTAATTCTACTCTTCCCATTCCTGCCCACTTCCCACCCTCTGCAACCAGAATCTGGGGAATGGACAGATTTTGTGTATCTGTGATGGAGTTCTTGAATTTCTCCATGGAATTATTGTTATTAATAGTAGTAGTAGTAGTTTTTATATGAGGTCCTTGTATATAGACTGCTATGCAATGTGACCCCTCAAAAATTCAGGTGTTGCCAGTGTGATGGTATTAACGTGTAGGCCCCTTAAGAGGTGATTAGCCCATGAGGGCTCCTCTCTTGTTAATGAGGTTAAGTACCTTATATAACAAGCTTCATGCGACATTGGTCCTCTTTCCCTTTTGCCTTCTGCCATATGAGGATGCACCAAAAAGGCTCTTCAGTGGACACTGAATGCTTGTGCCCTGATCTTGGACTTCTCAGCCTGTGAAACTGTGAGAAAATAAATTTCTGTTTTTAATGAATTACCAGGTCTGTGGGATTCTGTTATAGCGGCACAAATGAACTAAGACATGAACTTATGTTGAAGCAGTGTTTTAGCTT
Organism: Symphalangus syndactylus; assembly: GCF_028878055.3. Lineage (NCBI taxonomy): Eukaryota > Metazoa > Chordata > Mammalia > Primates > Hylobatidae > Symphalangus > Symphalangus syndactylus. The sequence continues at coordinate 87,718,088 of NC_072436.2, forward strand.
GATCATCAGCTTAAGTATTTCCATAGCACTATATTTCTGAAGCATTTCTATGTTATTTTAAAATGATTTCTATAATATCTGTTAAAGAGTTGGAATACTTGTGATGGTTAATTTCATGTGGCAAACTTGGACAGGTCATGATACTCAGATATTCAATTAAACATGTCTGGATTTTCTTGGGAAGGTGTATTTTTTTTACATGGGATTAACATTTAAATCAGTGGACTTTGAGTAAAGAAGAGGCAATTCTGCCAGCAGACTGCTTTTGGATTTGAGCTGTAACATCAGCTCTTACTGGATCTTCAGCCTGCTGGCCTACCCTGCAAATTTTGGACTTATCAGTCTCCACAATCTTGTGAGCCAATTTATTAAAATTAGTCTCTCTTGATTCTACAGCACAGTTATACGCCACATAATGACATCTCAATCAATGACAAATCACAAATACGATGGTGGTCCCATAAGATTATAATGTAGCTGAAAAATTCCTGTTGCCTAGTGATATCATAGCTATCATAACACTGTAGCACAATGCATTACTCACATATATTTGGTGATTCTGGTATAAACTAACCTAATGCACTGCCAGTTGTATAAAAGTCTGCCCTATACAGGTATACCATTTTTATCTTTTATACCATATTTCTTACTGTACCTTTTCTGCATTTATATAGGTTTAGAAGCACAAACACTTACCATTGTGTTACAGTTGCCTACAGTATTCAGTACAATAACATGCTGTACAGGTTTGTAGTCTAGGAGCAATAGGCTATACCTTGTAGCCTAGGTGTGTAGTAGGCTATACCGTCTAGGTTTGTGTAAGTACACTCTATGATGTCCACACATGATGAAATCACCTAACAACACATCCCTCAGAATGTATCCCTTTTGTTCAGTGACAGATGACTACGTATCTGTTATTGTGGCAAAAGGCTCTTAACTGGACACTGAATGCTTGTGCCCTAATCTTGGACTTCTCAGCCTATAGAAGCATCAGTATTTACAACAGCATTCGGTTTAGACATCAAGTAAATTACAAATTTCTTGTTAGCCTTTTGGGGTACTGGAGGAAATCAACAAACCTTTTTTTTCCCCTATAGCATTTAAAATTAGTAAATTATCCTAGAAACATTCCAGCTATTTGTGTGTGTGTGTGTGTGTGTGTGTGTGTGTGTGTATAAAACTCTTTTACTTTAGCAGTTCAATATACCCTAGAAAGGACATCAGTTTAGTCATTTGTACAATTTGGTTTCTGAAAAGAACTAGATCCTAAAAGACAGACTATACTACTTATTGTGTATCAAGCCTTTTATTCTCCCTTTGTTTCTAATATAACACTTATTAATAAATAATATCATCAGGATTTGATACTAGAGTGCTCAGAAGTTTTGTTCTGGACGTGAACACTTATTGTGTTATAAAAACATAATTATGAAATTCTTTTTCATTGGGTAAGTTTACTAGAGTTGCTGGATTAAGGGTGTTGTCCCAGTGGATGGTAATACGAAAACGAAAAGGTAGCAATATTTCATAATTAGTTAATTGACAAGTAGAAAAATATTGAGTGGTTTTCTTTAGCAAAAGGGATTCACTGCCTTTAACATCAGATTCCAAATTGATCCTAATTCAAGATAAAGTCTAGATGCTTTGACTAATTTAGTCAAGGAATGTAATTACTTTGAGGCAAGGAGATGTATCTTGCCTACTGAATTAAGGCATAGGCTTTAAATATACAGTCAATTTTTAAAATGTGTTATGTTGTTAAGGTAATATGTCTAGGCTATGAACTAAGTTTCATGTTAATACAAACAGAACTGAAATCAGTAAAGGTTGAATGTTGAATCCAAAGTCACATATATGACAAGGGGAGGAGTTAGAAATTCTACCTGGGTCTTCAGTGTCTTTGCTCTATGGCGGGGATGACAAACACAAATGCTTATAAGGGCCAAGCTGGAGGCTGCATGAAAAAGTATCTCTCTCTGTGTATTCACTTTTCTCTTAACTCTGTAATAAAAAATCACCATGCATGTGATGATAAATGGTAACATATATAGCTTAGAATCAAAGACAGAAAAGTTATATAAAAGCATGAAAGATTAAATTTACCTGAGATCTTGACAGATTAAACAGCTGCTAACATTTGGTTAAGATTCTCTCAGCCCTTTCTCCATGTTCTCACATATACATATACACATTAAAATATACATAAGGGGAGTTGTGTTATCTTGGATAGTTTCTCATATAATAAGTATGTATGTATCTAATCATTCTATAATATCTGAACACTTTTTCATTGTATATTTGTACCTTAAGTGGTAAGTCATCTATTAATGGACACACAAGTTTGCAATTTTTTTATACTGAAATAAATTGCACTGCCACATTCCCATTTATCTATGCTTTTTATAGCTATTATTGCAGAGCCAAAGTTTCTATGCATTGAAGTTTAGATTTGGATTGCAAAAATGACCTCCATAATTTCCTAAATAATTGTTCTGAATTACACTCTTAAAAAAAATTAAATTGACAAACTCATGCCATGGATGATTAAGGAAAGCTTGAATTACTCAGAGCCATTTTTATTTTTAAGAAAGAAACTTGAAGAACAGAATGAATTGGTTCAAGGAAAGAAATATTAAAGATTCGATTTGTAGGTATCCTTCTAAAGTCCAACAACAGAAACCTCAAGATATGCCACACAGCTAGTAAACTGATACATTTATGTGGGCTGAGAAACATAGTGTTAATGCAAAATTGAGTGGTAGTTAATCATTTCTTTTTTAACTTGCATGCTTTCCTCAGAGAATTTGTTAGGACCTTTGATTGCTGGCTCTTATTTTGATTACTGGGATAATAAGAGGGCATGTATGAAATGATTCAGGCACTCAGAATACATAGAACTCTTTTTGAAACAATAATTTACGTATTTAATCTTTCAATTTTACCTTCATTTAATGCTTATATGAAGGACATCTCCTGATTAGCCCCTGGGAGAAATCTGAAAAATGAACCATCATTATGAGGTAAATAAAAATAAAGGAGAACATGAAGAGAGAGCTGTTTTGCATGGGCATGGGACAAAAGAGCAGAAGAGATTTGGGTAGGGAAAAAGAACACTTGGTTGTTTTAGTGGAAGGAAGGTACACACTTATTCCAGGAAATAGAATGAAAAATTGGAATTTGACTTTCTGATCACTGTAATTACCAGTAATGGCCAATTGTAATTATTATAATTTAGAAAAATGAAGGAATCTGGCTGGCACTCAGGCATTTAATTACCATGTTATGACCATATCATTTGGGAAGCTTTCATTTGCATTCATGGAGATGAATAATTTCTTTTTGATTTAATGAGAAGAAAGCAAACTTCCTCTGCTTCATTTTATATCTTACAATCTGCTGGAGAAATGTCTCATTCATATTCCTTTTATGCAAATGATATGCATTATGATCACAGAGGTATAGCAACTTTTTCTCCCTTCTGTTGTAATTTCTCTTCTTTTGAGAGAAGCATTTGGTCCTCAATGGCCTACACCTTACCACTAAATAGCAAGCTCTAGCTGCTAAGCACTCTCTAAAGTGGAACAACTTGTTGGATAAAACATAATAGTATTTCTGTTTTGCATTACAGATTATACTGTTCTGCTGATAAGAGCTTTCACATTTTTTATGTCACAGCTTCCTTGTGGGTCAGAGGCCGGGCACGGTGGCGCACACCTGTAATCCCAGCACTTTGGGAGGCTGAGGCAGGCAAATCATGAGGTCAGGAGTTCGAGACCATCCTAACACGGTGAAACCCCGTCTCTACTAAAAAAAAATAAAATTAGCCGGGTGTGGTGGCAGGCGCCTGTAGTCCCAGCTACAGGCAGGAGAATGGCGTGAACCTGGGAGGCAGGGGTTGCTGTGAGCTGAGATTGTGCCACTGCACTCCAGCCTGGGCGACAGAGTGAGACTCCATCTCAAAAAAAAAAAAAAAAAAAGAAATGTGAGTCAGAGAATTAAAAACTTTTCTCTTTTAATTTTCTCTTTTTTTCCTTTTCCAGTCTTCATTTATATGACATAAGAGAAAGGTCTAAATTTAATTTCCTAGAGATTATTCATGATGCCAGTGCCACTTATTAAAAGAAAATCATTCTTCTTGAAATTATAATATCATTTTTATCGTATGCTAATTTCTCCTATCCATTTGGATATGTGCGTGTATGTGTGTGTATACATAAATATATGTACACATGTATATCCTTTATGGACTCCTTTCACTCTTATTTAAACATCACAGTATTTTGATCACAACAAATTTATTGTCAGTTTAAATATTACATAAGGCAGATCTTTCTCCAACACATTGATACAAATAATATGAACGAATCTCTAAAAATTAGTCTAAAATATAAAAATTCAATAGATGAATGGATAGCAGATATACACTGATAATTTACAGAAGAATTGCCACGACCTCAGTAACAGTTAATAAATTTTGAATTATAATCCAATATAATTTTTTATAATAGACTATATTATAATCCAATAGATTTTTACGTATTAATGAATGAAAAAGTAAGCATTAAAAAACAAATGATCTCTTTTATAAGATTATGCATATTTTATGAGTATAGAATAAGCTGTGGAAGGTTATACATTATGCCTTGGAAAAAAATGGGGTCATATTAATGAAGCAGAAATAAAAATGGAGATGAGATTATTAACTTAAAATATTTTTAACTTTAAAAAATATGTAGTTTGCAATTTAAAAATTGAGTGTGATGAAAATTAGCAAAAGTACAATTAGCGAACATCTAGAAAATTATAAAACGTTAACAGAAATTCAGAAGAATAAAGAAATGTTCTCGTTACATGTTGTAATTTGGAGTCTTCAAAATCGGACGCTGAAATAAAGATTTGTGTTCAAGTAGTTTATTTGCGAAGCGATACTAAAAAGTTGTTATGGGAGTAGGAAAGTAAAACAGGGTAGAAGGCAGTCAGTTAGGGTATGTTACTACGCCTTTGGCCACTGCATGATATCCTGGTCAAGGGCCAAAAGAGCTGAGGTATTTATGTTCCAACTCTGGTCGTATGGACATTGATTCCAGAGGAAGGAATTAGCTAGTCTTTTGAAATGTAGTTCACATCAGAGTATTCCATCGCTTTAAATAGAGTCCCATCCACAATTTTTAAACGTTAGTTTTAATCTCTCTCTCTCTCTGTGTGTGTGTGTGTATGTGTGTGTGTTTTCTGTTACTGAAGTGAAATTTAACTGATATTCCACAGGTGAAATAAAGGGCCTATAAGAAGAGAGACTTCATTTATTATATACCTTTATGCCTTTTCCTTTAACCCTCTTGCTGTCGTATTTCATATACATACATTTATAGGTTTACATCAGCTCCTACTTTCAAAAGACTTTTTTGAGTATTTGATTATTTTGTTACTAGGCACAATATCTGTAACACTGTGAGGCTTTAAACACATTTCACCATTTTAATATTTTCTTTTTAATATTCTCAAAATGAGCCAAGCACATTTGAAAGCTAAAAAATCTTTCTCAGGTATAAGTGGTTATCTGTTGCCTACTTTTTGTAATTGAATTACAGATTGATTAATGTTTAGGAGTAAGTCTACTCTTGGTTAAATTCTCATTTAAATGTTGGTGGCTTTGTTGTTGAATGAATGAAGGAAATGTTTGAATTGATCTGTTTGATCAAGCTCTCTGGGCATTTGCCACATTCTTTGCTGGTCATTGATTTGACACCCAGCTGATTTCACAATGACTGAGCAACAGGGTGATTTTTCTCTTCCTTCTGTCTCTTCTACAGTCAATTTTCTTTAGAGCCTGTTCATTATTTTTTTCATTTATTTTTTTCATTGTAATATAGTACAAGGTTGTTTTTATAACACTGTGTCCAATGGGTTATTATTTCCTAAGATTTGTAGAACCAGTGAAGTACGTTTGTGTGTGTGTGTATTTTGTTTTGTTTTAGAGACAGGGTCTCCCTCTGTCACCAGGGTTCATGTGCAGTGGTATGATCATAGCTCACTGCAGCCTTGAACTCCTGGGCTTAAGTGATCCTTCCCCCTCAGCCTCCTGAGTAGCTAGGATTATAGGCATGCATGACCATGCGCTTGACTAATTTTCAAATTTTTTGTAGAAGTGGGGTCTTGCTATGTTGCCCGGGCTGGTCTTGAACTCCTGGCCTCAGGTGATTCTACCACCTCTGCCTTCCAAAACACTGAAATTACAGGCATGAGCCACAGAACCCAGCCTGATGCATTTGTGAAAGTCACCACAACTGGTGCAAAATTATGGCAAATGGGTATGGTTAATAAGAGGGTAGGATTCAAAGATAATTTTTTATATCTAGGAAAAGGCTAGAGAAAAGCTATGTATGCGAGAAATACTGGTAGTCTTATTAGATAAAAATAATTAAGACTTCCCTCTATAGGACAAGAAGTATCAAACCCAACAAATCTCTTAGGTATTACAAATTGTAAATATGATTTCTGAAAATGGATTTAGGAATGATAACATGTTTAGAAAAAGAACTGAAATGCAAATAGTAATAATGGATTATGTGACTTATATCCACAGCTAGTAACCTTTGATTTTAAGAGACATAAAATTAAACTTCATTTTAATTCCTTATATATTCATACTTCCACCAATTGTAAACTTTGGTGACCTAGTTTTGTCACATAACTCATTTCCCCAGGAAAACAAAAACAAACCTATGTCAGCTGAAGTGGACTTCACCTTCCCAGTATTCACTTTAATCCACATCAGTATTTTAAGAAGGTTGGTGGCCAAACAGTTATCCTGCTGTGTAGAGTTCTGTAAACAGCCAGACCAGGCCCTCTACCTGGAGGAGTTTGTAGTTACTCTTTATTGTGATAGAAATCCAGCTCAGCCTTACTTAAGCAGTAAAGGGCATTTATCTGCCCTAAAAAATGGAAAGTCCAGAGAACGATAAAGCTTCAAGCTCAGATGGATTTAGAAATATAAATGAGGTCATGGGGTTGTTAATTGAAGTCCTTTCTCTCCTCTGCCCTTTCCTCTCCTTCCCTCTCTTCTCCTCCCCTCCCTTCTCCATCTCTCTTCTCCTTCTCTCTCTTTCAACCCTTTTTTCCTCTGTGTTGGCCTCGTCCTCTTCTGCTGAAGCCAGTTATATAGCCCTTGATTCATATCTGGTCAGTCGAACACACTATGGCAATCTAGTGGCCTAAAAGTAAACAAAAAACTATTTTATAATTTTTCATGATTCTGTGAGGCAGAAATTCAGACAGGACACAGAGGGGTGGTTCATCTCTTAGCCACTTAGTGACTATAGGAGCTTGAAAAGTCCAGGATGATTTCTTCACTTACATGTTTGATGTCTAGTTAAAATGGGAGAAACATCTGTAATGATGCTAAAATAATCATGGTGGGTTTTAGGTTTCATTGTTTTGACACAAATTTTAATAAGGAAGCTATAATAGGATGTTAAGTATTAAATTCTATTCCTATATATATGTATCCTTTTCAGTTATTCTAAATGACTTTGTGCAAAACACTACTTACTTTTCTTTTTGAAACTTTAATGTATACATGAAAATAATCATGTGGCTTAATTGAGAAGTGTGGTATCCATGACAACAGAAATTCAATTATTAAATCATTTTTGCAATACTTGTAAGTAAGGTAAGACACTACTGTGTCTTGGTGGGTAAATGAAAAGTTTGATTTTTAAATAGAAATTAATTTTGTTTTGTTAGTAATTTAAAATGCTTATACTTGTAAGTGAAATTTGCCAAAATTTTTCTTTTTCTACTTTTATTTTGTTTGAGGATGGTATTAGGCATGGTATCTTCACAAAATTAATTAAACATACTTGCATCATTTTATCCTAGGTAAAAATGTGATATAGTCCTTTGAAACCTTGGAGAAGAATTACAATAAAACCATCTAGACCAGTAGCCATTTTTTTTTTTTTTTTTTTGCTATGAGTCATTTATTTGAGATCATTTACCAAAAGGCACTTACTGAGGACCAATTTTTGAGGCAATGTAATAATGTCATCTTATTTTTACATGAGCTAGTTCTTATACAGCCATCAATTCTGAATCTTGTTTAGTTTGATATTAAGTAATATACACAATTTATATTGTTCATGTACGAAATTTGTCTATTTTTCCATAGCTTTTTCTGATTTCCTCATTAGGATTTCAAATATCTTTTGGAAAATACTCAAAGCCAAAAGGTGGTCAGAATTTCACATTCTTAAATTGACTTTTTATTTTATTTTTTTTGAGACAGAGTCTCGCTCTGTCACCCAGGCTGGAGTGTAATGGCACAAACTCAGCTCACTTCAACCTCCACCTCCAGAGTTCAAGCAATTCTCCTGCCTCAGCCTCCCGAGTACCTGGGATTACAGGCATGAGCCACCACGCCCAGCTAATTTTTTGTATTTTAGTAGAGATGGGGTTTCGCCATGTTGGCCAGGCTGGTCTTGAACTCCTGACCTCAGGTGATCCACCCGCTTTGGCCTTGGGATTACAAGCGTGAGCCACTGTGCCCGACCGACTTTTAATACAGTGATATTAATTCATTTGATGTTCTCCTCCTGTGTCGTCTAAATCAATATCAAAATCTAAATCATCATCACTTTCTTCATTTCTTGTGCAGCTTCTTCTATGGTTGGAACTTAGATTATTTTCAGTATGTTCTATTTTTTCTGTTTCTTTATTCAATGGAATAACAATGTCTTCTTTCTTTCCACATTTTGCGCAAACTTCAAGTTCACAGGCACATGGTCTACACATTATGTGATAAGAGTACAAGTCCCGCTTTCTTCGAAATGATGTAGCCATTTTTTGATGTAACATTTTAATAATGTTATTTCTTCTTCTATGATTGTGAGTTTAGTTTTTCTACTGCTAGATTCAATTTTTGTAATTTATAATTTTTGCAGAATAATTATTCATTTTATTGAGGTATAAATTTACCATCACAGATTTTGTGTTGTACAATCTGTGATTTTACAAAAATGTTGTAAAGTCTTTCTACCTGTCTTTATCTATTGAACTTTTAGCCAGCTTTGTACCCCGGGAGGATGTAAACAAAAAATAAAACTCTAAGCCCCCTGACCATCTGAATGGACCCCTTCTCTTGGCAAAGGCATTCTAAGGCTAACCTGAGGGACTGGTTTAGTCCATGATGTGGGGTAGGGGGTGGAGGTGCCTCATTATACCCTCCTCCCTTTTGGAATTAGTGATGAAACAGACTCTAAATCTGGTGAGAAACATTAGCAATGAATTCTCTGAAGTCTGATACCTGGAGGCTTCATCTGCATGATAAAACTTTGGTCTCCACAACCCCTTATTATCATAAGGCAAACATTCCTTTCTGTTAATTCCAGATCTTTAAATAATAACTTTTTCAACCAGTTGCCAATCAGAAAAATTTTAAATCTACCTATAACCTGGAAGCCCCACCTGCACCCCATCCCTATTTCAAGTTGTCTGCCTTTCCAGAGTGAATCTTATAATAAATCTGTAACCAATGTGGGCACATGTTCTCATGGTCTCCAAGGGCTGTGACATGGGCCATTGTCACTTGTATTTGGCTCAGAATAAACGTCTTCAAATATTTTATGGAGTTTGACTCTTCTTTGACAAGGATGACCTATGTGGACTACGTCATTGAGACCCCTTACCCTCTGTCTTCCTCTTGGGTTCAGTTAATGGGGATGCCCATCAGGATGTTGGAGGACAGAGAGAGGCTGGTTACTTATTACCTTTGCTCCTTTGCTTCAGTTTAATTCAAGGTGTCACTGAATGTTTCCTTTTACTCAACATTCTCCTTGAGTATTGCGCCAGACTTTGTGATTTCCCTATACCTTGCACATACCTTTTACTAAACCCTTCTTGAATTATCTTAGTTTGTATGTGCTGTTACCTGCTGATATAGAATTGAAGATAAAGTCTTTTGATGTTTTATATCCCTTTTTGTCTTTATGGTGGTTAATCTTAGGTATCATCTTGAATGGGACATGGAATGCCCAGATATTCGGTCAAATGTTACTCAGGGCATGTCTGTGAGAGTGATCCAGGGTGAGATTAACACTGGAATCAGAAGACTGTGTAAAGCAGATTGTCTTTAATGTGGATAGGCTTATCCAATCAATTGAATACCTGCGTAGAATAAAAAGTCTGAGTTAGAGGGAACTCCTCCTTCCTGATTGCTTGAGCTGGGGCTCCTTTTCTTTTCTTTCCTTTTGTTTCTTTTTTTGTGCCTTCAGACTTGAACTAAAAAATTGGCTCTTCTTAGGTCTTAACTTTGCCAGCTTTTGGTCTGGAACTCTACCATCAGCTCTCCTGGGTCTTCAGCTTGCTTACTATAGAGCTTAGAACTTCTCAGTCTCCATAATCACAGAAGATTATTTCTTGTAATAAATCTCTTTGATGTAACAGCTACCTGAACATGTGGAAGCAGCTTTGGAAGTGGGTAATTAGTAGAGTCTGGAATATTTTTGAGGTGTGTGCTAGATGTATGGATGTTAAGTGAGATTCAGTGAGACTCAGAAATATGAAATATAACTGGAGGAAAGGTGATTCTTGTTATGAAGTGGTGAAACCACCTTTGCAAAGATTATGACAGTGAGAGAAGTCTAGCATGGCTGACTCCATCTTGTTTCTAGCCTCACAGGCTGGTTGTCTTCTCCCATTCCTGGGGATAGGCCAAGCTAACCATGGGGGAAATTTTGTTTGTAGTTTACCTTTGAAACAAAAATGATAATTGTCTCTCCCTATAACTGACCCTCTCCTTCTTTGTGGATAAAATCCCCTTTGTAAGTCTAATAAAAGGCCACAAGATTAGAATTACGGAAGGGGCCTTAATTCTGCTAAAATGTAGGTGTAGCTTGCCTTTCTACAATCATTTACTGCAATGAAAGTCACAAGATTTGTAACTTCCCAATTGCTCCTATAGATAACATTACTATTGTAGAACCTAGGATTGGTCTTTTGAGATTTGTTTTTCAGACTTTTGCATTCTGGTGACTGGCTGACTCTACCTGGAACTGTGACTCATGACTCAACTGAGAGACTAAGTGCATGAGGACTGTTTTCCACACCTCTATGATTTCATTTCCAACCAATCAACAGCATCCATTCCCTAGCCCCCTGCCTGTCATATTATCTATAAAATCACTAGCCTCTGAGTTCTTGGGACAGCTGATTTGAATAATAAACTCCTGTCTTCTGCTTGGCTCTCCCTGCATTAATTAAACTGTTTCTCTCCTGTAATACCACTATCTTAGTGAATTAGTGTGATGCTTAATACTGAGTGTCAACTTGATTGGATTGAGGGATACAAAGTATTAATCCTGGGTGTGTCTACATGGGTGTTGCCAAAAGAGATTAAAATTTGAGTCAGTGGGCTAAGGAAGGTAGATCCACCCTTAATCTGGTGGGCACAATCTAATCAGCTTCCAGCAAATATAAAGCAGGCAGAAAAATGTGAAGAAGCGAGATGGGCCTAGCCTCCCAGCCTACGTCTTTCTCCTGTGCTGGATGTTTCCTGCCCTTGAACATCAGACTCTAATCAGTTTTGGGACTCGAACTGGCTCTCCTTGCTCCTCAGCTTGCAGACAGCCTATTGTGGGACCTTGTGATCATGTAAGTTAATCCTTAATAAACTCAGCTTTATGCATATACATATATATGTGTATATATATATATATACATCTTGTTAGTTCTGTCCCTCTAAAAGAACCCTGACTAATACAATTGGTCTTATCTGTGCAGACAGCAAGAGCCCATTAGGCAATTACAGTTGTAACATAATAGGCTTAACTCTGTTCTAGTGTTTATGGAAGGTAGAACTTCCAAGTATTAGAAATGGATATTTAGTTGAGAAGATTTCTAAGCCTGGTGTTGAAGAAGTGACTTGGTTCCTCCTTACTGCTTATAATAAAGTGAGAAAAGAAAAGGAAGAATTACAAAAGACATTGTTAAGAAAAAGGAACCACAACTTGAAGATTTAGAAAATTCTCAGTCTATCTATATTGTAACAAATGAGAAAGCATGTTCTGAAGGCAGCACAGTAGTGTTGCTAGACTATTACTTGATAAAAGAGTTTATGTGATTATATGAGCAGAAACACTGCCAGTATGAACTGAATAAGAAAAGAGACAAAATGAAGAAAGGTTGTCAGACTTCTTGGATTTGACAGGATGGCATGATAGAGCTATTTGTGAATGTGTACTACAAGAAGAGGAAAAAATGACCTCAAAGTTGATTCATAGATCATCAGACCCACTGTTTCAATTTCAAAGTCCTCCACCCGAAATCTTGAAGGCAGGACTGCCCTACAGAGCCTTAGGTAGGTGTAAGGCTGCCCAGAGGCTTGGCGGGAGGACCTGGCCTGGCAGAGCCGTGAGGGTAGGATCCCCAACCCACAGCTGTGGGGTGATGCTGTTGCCCTAGGGTGCCTGGAGAGCAGAGTACTAAACCAAAGAGGGTTACTTTTGAGTCTTAAGATTTTTTTTTTTTTGAGACAAATCTCACTCTGTTGCCCAGGCTGGAGTGCAATGGTGTGGCCTCGGCTCACTGCAACCTCCACCTCCCAGGATCAAGCGATTCTTCTTCCTCAGCCTCCCGAGTAGCTGGGAATACAGGCACACGCTACCACACCCTGCTAAATTTTTAATTTTTAGTAGAGATGGGGTTTTGCCATATTGGTCAGGCTGCTGTGGAACTCCTGACCTCAGGTCAGATCCACCCGCCTCGGCCTCCCAAAGTGCTGGGATTATAGGCATGAGCCGACACACCCAGCCTTGAGTCTTAAGAGTTAATGAAATTTGCCTTACTAGGTTTTGGACTTGCTTGAGACCCTTCACTCCTTACTTCCTCCTGGTTTCTTCCTTTTGAAATGGGAATGTATATTGTAAGCCTATCCCACCATTGCATTTTGGAAGCACATAACTTGTGTGGTTTCACAGGTTCATAACTGGAGTGGAATTTTGCCTCATGATGAATTGTACCTAGAGTCACTCATATCTAATATAGATTATATTTAGCTTAGATTCCAGACTTTAGACTTGATGCTAGAATTATTTAAGATTTTTGGAGCTATTGGGTTAGAATGAATGTACTTTGCATGTGAGAAGGCCATTAATTTGGGGGAGCAGGGGTGGCATGCTATAGGCTGAATTGTATCCCTCCAAAATTCTTATGTTGAAGCCCCAACCTGATGTGACTATATTTAAAAATAGGGCTTTCAAAACAAACTTATACAAAAGCTCAATATCACTGCTCATTAGAGAAATGCAAATCAAAACCACAATGAGATGCTATCTCACACCGTCAGAATGTCATTTATTAAAAAGCCAATAAACATCAGATGCTGGCAAGGTTGTGGAGAAACAGGAACGCTTTTACACTGTTGGTGGGAATGTAAATTAGTTTAACCATTGTGGAAGACAATGTGGCAATTCCTCAAAGATTTAGAACCAGAAATACCATTTGATCCAGCAATCCCATTACTGGGTATATACCCAAAGGAATACAAATCATTCTATTGTAAAGATACATGTACACATATGTTCACTGCAGCACTGTTTACAATAGCAAAGACATGGAATCAACCCAGATGCCCATCAATGACAGAATGGATAAAGAAAATGTGGTATGGATACACAATGGAATACTCTGCAGCCATAAAAAGGAATGAGATCATGTCCTTTGCAGGGACAAGGATGGAGCTGGAAGCCATTATTGTCAGCAAAGCAATGCAGGAATAGAAAACCAAACACCACATGTTCTCACTCATAAGTTGGTAGTTGAACGATGAGAACACATGGACACAGGGAGGGGAAAAATACACACTGGGGTCTGTTGGGGGTAGCTGGGATGCTGATGGAGAGAGAACATCAGGGAAAATAGCTAATGCATGCTGGGCTTAATACCTAGGTGATGGGTTGATAGGTGTAGCAAACCACCATGGCACACGTTTACCTATGTAACAAACCTGCACATCCTGCATGTGTACCCTGGAACTTAAAATTAAAAAATAAATAAATAAAAATAGGGCTTTTAAAAGGTAATTTAGGCTAAATGAGGAAATAAGGGTGGAGTCCTATACCAATGGGATTGGCGGCCTTACGAGAAGAGAGAAAGAGATCTCTTTATCTCCATAGACACATATCTAGCACAGGTGATGTGAGCACACAACACAAAGGCACCTGTCTGCAAGCTAGAAAGAGAGTGCTCACCAGAACTCGACCTTGTTTCCACTCCCCTCCCTCTCCTTCCTCTCCCCTTCCTTCTCCTCCACTTCCTTCCCCTCCCCCTCCCATCCTTCCCCCCTCCCCTCCCCTGCCCTCCCCTCCCCTCCCCTTTCCTGGTTGTTTAATAATACTTTGAATTGAACATCTTGTTTATTTTCTGCCTCCTTCTGGCACTCAAATTTGGCAAAGATAAAAAATGTTATTGTGATACTACTCTTATTTGCTTACAACTTGGGCTGCAACTTATAAATTTTAACAATTTGTAATATTTGTGTTGATACAGTCATTGTTTAGGAGAAGAGATCCTTCTGAATCCCTCTGGCTTTGTCTGACTTCTGTTTCTGTCATCAAATCTTCTTGTCTGTCCTGCCTCCTTCCTTCACTTCTATGGATTTTTGTGATTACATTGGGCCTACACAGATAATTTGAGATAATATCCCTGTCTCAACATCCTTAATTTAATCACATCTGCAAAGTCACTTTTAATATGTAAAAACATATTCATAGACTTCAGGGATTAGGATATGGATATCTTTGAGAGGCTACTATTCTGCTTACAATACCAGTTGTTTCAGAACTCTTTTTTGTAAACCGTTCATGAATGAGATTGTATAACTACATTGCTACAGTCATTAACTTTTCATCATATGTGAAATGTAAATATGCTGATCTGACATTATCATCTATTTCTCAAATCTCAGAAAAGTATTCAGTAAAGGGAATTTTAGAATCACTGTGTGACTACTTAATAGCTTTGGCATTTGGATGACTCAGTTATGTTTCAATACTGGAGTCTTTAGGTTTTGGTATATTACTTTGGAATTTTTATTTTTGAAAATGTGCCAAAAAGAAATATGTTTCTAATAAAAATGATTACTAATTTGCTAATGAAAAAGGAAAATTATAAACTGTAGATTTTAGCAAAGGTAGAAGTATTAATTAATTAACCGTGTCTGCCATCTCCCAAAGAATAATAATATAAATGTCTTTGTTTCAATGACTTAAGTGTGCCTGACTGTTTTTGGAGCTGGTAAGGAAATATATGACACAGTGTTTGTTAAAGATACTGATGAGCCACATTTTATATGTATTGTTTTCCTAATGTTGACCCCAAGAATAACTAATATATGAATAATGTATATAATTGGTACACTTTATTTATTTTTAAAGATATACATTGGCCTCAAAGGGCTGTTGGCTGAAAGTGCTTAATATTGATCTTTATTTTCTTCATAGTTTGTCAAAACAGAAGTTTCTGGTCGTTCTCTTTTAAAACATTTTTTTATTCACTCATTGACAGGGAAAATATTTATGTATCCTAGCACTGAATACCTTACTAGCTGAACGTCTGGCACTGTTAAAAAAAAAATGAGTTCTGAAGGCTCTGTTTTTATCACACAAAAGCTCTGTTTTTATCTCAGATAGGTCTGGCCAAAACAACAGCAGCATAAGTGTCTTGTGAGTATTCAGTCATTTTTTGAGAACTAGATTCACCACTGCAAATCTTCTAAAGGTCAAAGGCATGAAAAGATACGGAGGTAAAACCAAAACAAAACAAAAAACTTAAGTTACGTACTGATCTTCATGGCCTTCCAGTTTAGTTACACAGAGATTAGAATCAAAATGTGACCTAAAAGGAGGGGTCCAGAAGAAAGCACAGCTTCTTATTTTTAATAGAGTGTAATTAGGAGAATACCGTAGATTTTAATGGCAAGGATTTTACATGACTTCAAATGGCCAAATTGGAGGGGTCTAAGTCAATAATTATTTTTATTGTTAAATATTAAATTTGGAGAAGTAAGCACTATGCTGAGCCAAAAAATAAAGATCTATGGAGGCTGTAGGATGGGGACACCTTTTCCAGAAGGTAGAGTAGTGCATGAGGTTGATACTATCAACTTCAAAAGTATGAACCTTTGGCATAATTTCCACTCAGTCGAAATAAAAGTGAAAAATAGGCAGAAGATATAGAGGAAGAGAAATAGGAAAACTCAGAAGAGGGGGATGATCTTGAGCCACTTAGAAGCCTCTTAATTTATATAATTTTTAAAAAGTTTGATGTTAGTTACTGATCCTGCTTATTTTGCAAAGAGTATATTGTTAGGTGAGGATGAATATGCTCTTTTTAGAAAGCCTAAAGCTATTTCAGTGTTGCAAATTTGAAGGATTTCAGTGATAAAAATTTAAGTATGGACAGAGAAATATTTATAACATGTGGAGATTAAAATGGATAAACACATAACAAACATTAGTGTATGAATACTCAATTTGATAAACCGAGGGTTAACAGAAATCTTTAAAGGCCTGATTCCTCCCTCAACAATCTGGTCCTCCTTTCTCCCCTCATAAGTAACTATGGCCTCAATTGTCTTTATAGAATCCTTTTGCTCATCTTTATAATTTTACTCAATGTTTAGTTTTACGTGCTTTGTTTTTTAAAAAATTTAGAACATTTAATAGACAAAGGTTGTATGTATTCAAGATGTACAACCTGATGATCTGATATATGTATACATTGTGTAATGATTATCACAATCAAATTAATGAACAAATCTGTAACTACCCACCCTTTACATATGATCCCCATAATTTATTCATCTTATAACTGAAAGTTTGCACTCATTGATGAACATCTCTCCATTTCGAAACCACACCTCCCAGTCCCTGGCAACTACTGGTCTACTCTGTTTCTATGAGTTTATCTTAATGCCACATACAAGTGTGTATTCTCCTGAAGATTGCTTTTTTAAAATAATTAATAGATTTCCAAGGCTCATGCATGTGCGTTTCTATAGGCTGTGCAATGGCATAGTAGAGTATTCCAGTCTATGAATAGGCAGCCATTTATTAAGCCAAGATTCTGTTCATGGATATTTGGGTTGTTTCCATTATTTTTTCTTATATTATAAAACAACATTGCTATAAATATTTTTGGATGTGCCTTCTGGTATGCAGAGGAAAGAGTTTTCTTTTGTGTTCCTGAGCAGGAGTAAGATTTCTGTTAACACTTTTCAATTATCTGGATATGCCAAATTGTTTTCTATAGTGGTTTTCCTGCCACTAGCAGTCTACAAAGATTCTTAATTCATATCCTTATGAACATGGTATTGTCGAATAATTTAGTTTTTATTCATCAAGTGGATATCGAATATTATCTCTTTGGAGACTTGAATGTGTATTTTCCTGATTGCTAATGAGATATAGTATTTTTTGTATGCTTATTGTTCATTTGTTTTTTATGTGTTGGATCTTTTCATATTTTTCTATTTACTTTCTATTTTGGTTCCTATCTTTTTCTTATTAATCTATAGAAGTGCTTTATATGCTTTTTTTTTAACTTGGTAGTGCTTCCTCTACGATTTTTATATCCCAAATAAGCCAAATATGTCTTTTTTGGACTTCAGGGGACCTTTTTTATTTCAATAGTTTTTGGGGTACAGGTGGTTTTTGGTTACATGGATGAGTTCTTTAGTGGTAATTTCTAGGATTTTGATGTACCCATTGCCCAAGCAGGGTACACGGTACCCATTATGTAGTCTTTTATCCCTCACTTTCCTCCTACCCTTCCCACCACCAAATCCCCAAAGTTCATTTTATCATTCTTACGCCTTTGCATCCTCATAGCTTTGCTCCCACTTACAAGTGAGAACATATGATATTTGGTTTTCCATTCCTTAGTTACTCCACTTAGAATAATGGCCTGCTGCTCCAACCAAGTTGCTGCAAATGACATTATTTCATTCTTTTTTATGGCTGAGTAGTATTCCATGCTGTATATATACCACATTTTCTTTATCCTCTTGTTGGTTGATGGGTACTTAGCTTGGTCTCATATTTTTGCAGTTGCAAATTGTGCTGCTGTAAATATGCATGTGCAAATGTCTTTTTCATATAATGACTTTTCCTCTGGGTAGATACCCAGTAGTGGGATTGCTGTATCAGATGGCAGTTCTGCATTTAGTTCTATAAGGAATCTCCATACTATTTTCCATAGTGGTTGGACTAGTTTCCATTCCCACCAGTAGTGCAAAAGTGTTCCCTTTTCACCACATCAAAGCCAACATCTATTTTTTGACTTCTATATCAAAAATTTTGGCTAGTCTTGCAGGATTAAGGTGGTATCTCATTGAGGTTTTATTTGCATTTCCCTGATAATTAGTAATGTTGGGCATTCTTTCATATGTTTTTTGGCCGTTTGCATATCCTCTTTTGACTATTGTATATTCACATCCTTTGCACACTTTTTGATGGGATTATTTGTTCTTCTCTTGCTGATTTGAGTTCCTTGTAGATTCTGGATATTAATCCTTTATCAGATGCATAGTTTGTGAATATTTTCTCCCACTATACTAAACATTTGTCAGTTACATATGTTGTGTGCGTATGTATATGTATATAGTGTGTCAGTTACATATGTTGTGTGTGTGTGTGTATACACACACACACGCACACACACAACATATACCATAATGTAAAATGTGTATATATATTTTACATTTTACTTTATGGTATATATTGATAAACTAAAATTCTTAATTTTGAGTAGTCAAGTTTATTAATCTGTTTGTTAATCCTTTCCTTGTTATGTTTCTTGTATCTTTATTCTCAAGCCTCTGAGATATGTTCTGTGATAGTTTCATGTGTCAACTTTGCTAGTCTCTAGAACATGGTGACTTAATCAAACGGTAATCTAGGTGCAGCTGTGAAGGTATTTTGTAGATATGGTTAGCATCTACAAACAGTTGACTTTAACTAAAGGAAGTCACCCTTGACATTGTGGATGGGTGTTTCTGATTTTTTTTTTCGAGAACCCTGGATGATACATGTGCTTAGATTATAAGAAATGTTTATAGTTTAAGCCCTCACATTTAGATCTTTTAGCAACCTGGTTTTGATTTTTGTTGCATAATCAGGCAGAGATAATATTCTCAGTATTATTTATTCTACTTTTAGCCTCTCCCTCATTCACTAATATATATCAGCTGTGTCTTAAACCAAGTTTCCATGTATATATATGAGTGTGCAACTGGATTATCCATTCTGTGCCATTGCTCTTGTCATCTTTTCCTGAAATATTACCTAACTATTTGTGTTAATATAGCTTTAGGAAAAAAACCTTGATATATAGTATGACAATAAAAATTGTAAATTGCCAAAAAATTTTGTTGTTGAGATATTGTTCACATTAAATGATACACATCAATTTAGGAAAAACTGATAATAACATACTGTAACATTTTATTAATAAATATTTACAGTCTCACTATTTACTTAGGAATTTAGAAGTATGTATCTGTGGTGTTTTAAATTTTTCCTTCATTATCTTACATGTTTTCTGTGATCTTTTATTATTTCTGCCTGCTACTATAAATGGTATCTTTTTGTAAATCACATATTCTATCCATTGTGTCAATATACACTTAACTTTGTATTTAAATATTTTATATCTGGCAAACTCCCTAAACTCTGTTATTATTCTTTTGGTTTTTTGTATATTTCATTATAACTGTGAATAAAACTATATTACTTTCTAGTCATTCTACTTTTTATTTTCTATATTTCTTACTGTGTTGAATCGGAGGACAATTGAATACAGCTGATCATTTTCCTAATTAAAAGAGAATAACGTATCACTATTAAAAATTATGTATCTTGTCGGTTTTATTAAGCTATTGATTCTTAGACTAAGGAATTTTTTGTATTTAAAAGCCGATCAAAATTTTGCCTACTTTATTAAATTTTTAACCGATGTATAATAACCATACATGTTTATATGGTACATATTTATAGGGTACAATATGAAGTTTCAATATATGTATATGTTATGTAATAATCAAATCAGGGTAATTAGCAAATTCACGTCAAACAGCAATCATTTCATTGTGATGAGAATATTCAAAATTCTTTCTTGTAGCTATTGTAAAATATACAGTACATTATTGTTAACTATAGTCACCCTAGTGTGCAATAGAAGACCAGAACTTATTCCTCCTATCCAACTATAACTTTGTACCCATTGACCAACCTTCTTTACTCATTCCCTCCCCACTACCCCAGCCTTTGGTAATCACTGTTCTACTCTCTGTTTCTATGAGATCAATTTTTAGATTCCACATATGAGTGAAACCATGCAGTATATGTCATTCTGTATTTGGCTTATTTCACTTAACATAATGTCATCCAGGTTCATGTATATTGTCACAAATGACAGAATTTCTTTCCTTTTAAAGGTTGTATCGTATTCCATTGGATAGACATACTACATTTCCTTTATCCATTGATCTGATGAAACACACCTAGGATGTTTTCATATCTCAGCTGTTGTGAATACTGCTACAATAACTATGAGATTGCATTTATCTCTTCAACATACTAATTTCATTTACTTTGTACATATACCCAGTAGTGGGATTGCTGGATCATATAGTAGCTCTATTTTTAATATTTTGAGAAACCTCCAAACTGTTTTAACTGATGTGAGGTGATATCTCATTGTGTGTTTTTTGTTTTTGTTTTGTTTTGTTTTGTTTTGAGATGGAATTTCACTCTTGTTGCTCAGGCTGGAGTGCAGTGGCACAATCTCAGCTCACTGCAACCTCCGTTCTCCTGGGTTTAAGTGATTCTCCTGCCTCAGCCTCCCAAGTAGCTGGGATTACAGGCATGCACCACCACACCTAGCTAATTTTGTATTTTTAGCACAGATGGGGTTTCACTATGTTGGTCAGGCTGGTCTTGAATTCTCGACCTCAGGTGATCCGCCTGCCTCAGCCTCCCAAAGTGTTGGGAGTGTAGGCATGAGCCATCGCGCCTGGCTTCATTGTGATTTTGATTTGCAGTCCCCTGATGATTTGTGATGCTGGACATTTTTTCATATACCCGTTGACTATTTGTATGTATTTTATTGAGAAATTTCTGTACAAGTCTTTTGTTCTACTTTCACAATTAAATTATTATTATTATTATTACTACTGAGCTATTTGAGTTCCTTGTATAATCTGGATATTAGCCACCTGTCAGATGTATAGTTTGCAAATGTTTTCTCCCGATCTGTAAGTTGCCTCTTCATTCTGTTATTTCCTTAGCTACGCAGAGCATTTTAGTTTGATGCAATCTTGCTATTTTTGCTTTGGTTATCTGTGCTTTTGAGGTCTTATCCTGAAAATGCTTGTCCAGACCAATGTCATGAAGCATTTCCCTCTAGTAATTTCATGATTTCAAGTCTCACATTTAAGTCTTCATGTTGAGTTAATTTTTATATTGTGAGAGTTTAGGAGTCTAGTTTTATTCTTCCCCATGTGGGTGTTCAATTTTCTCAGCACCATGTATTGAAGAGACTGTCCTTTCCCCAGTGTTTGTTCTTGACAGCTTTGTCAAAAATCAATTAGGCTTAGATGCATGAATTTATTTCTGAGCTCTTTGTTCTGTTCCATTTGTCTACATGTCTGTTTTTATGACTGTACCAAACTATTTTGGTTACTGTAGCTCTGTACTATGTTTTGAAGTCAGGCAGTGTGATACCTCTGGCTTTGTTCTTTTTGCTCAAGATTGCTTTGGCTATTCAAGGTCTTTTATGATTTCATACAAACTTTAGGATTTTTTGTATTTCTATGAAGAATGTAATTGGTATTTTGATAAGGATTACATTGAATCTATAGATTGCTTTGTGTAGAATGAGCATTTAGCAATATTAATTATTCTGGTCCCTGAACATGGGATATCTTTCCATTCGAGTCCTCTTCAGTTTCTTTCATAACTGTTTCATAGTTTCAGTGTCAAGATTCTTCACTTCCTTGGTTTAATGTGTTCCTAAGTATCTTACTTTTTTTAGCTGTTGTAAATGAGATGCTTTTTTTGATTCCTTTCTCAGATAGTTAGCTATTAGTGCATAGAAACACTACTAATTTTGTATGTTGATTTTGTATCCTGCAAACTTACTGAATACATTTATTAGTTCTTACAGTTTTTGGTGGAGTCTTTAGGGTTTTCTTTATATAAAATCATGTCATCTGCAAACAGGGATTTTGATTTCCTTATTTCCTATTTGGATAGCTTTTTTTGTTTGTTTTGTCTTGAGATGGAGGTTCGCTCTTGTTGCCCAGGCTGGAGTGCAATGGCACAATCTTGGCTCACCACAAGCTCCGTCTCTTGGGTTCAAGCGATTCTCCTGCCTCAGCCTCCAGAGTAGCTAGGATTACAGGCATGCACCACCACGCCTGGCTAATTTTGTATGCCTCCTGAGCAGCTGAGACTACAGGTGCGTGCCACCATGCCCAGCTAATTTTTATATTTTTAGTAGAGATGGGATTTCACCATGTTGACCAGGATGGTCTCAATCTCTTGACCTCATGATCTGCCCACCTTGGCCTCCCAAAGTGCTAGGATTACAGGCGTGAGCCACCACAACTGCTCGACATTATTCTTTATGTGTTTGGTAGAATTCAGCAGTGAAGCCATCAGGTCCTGGGCTTTCTTTGATGGGAAAATTTTTATTACTACTTCAACCTCATTATTCATTATTGGTCTGTTCAGATTTTCTATTTCTTCATAAATCAGCCTGGTTAGGCTCTGTGTATCCAGGAATTTATCCATTTCTTCTAAGTTTTACAATTTGTTGGCATATAGTTTTTCATAATATTCTTTTAGGATCCTTTGTCATATCAGTTATAATGTCTCATTTTTCATCTTGATTTTTCTTATTGAGTCTTCTGTCTTTTCTTGATAAAGGTTTTTTGGTTTTGTTAAGCATTTTACAAAATAAACTGTTTTGTTGATCTTTTGTAACTTTTTCGTCTCCATTTGTTTATTTCTGTATTGTTTTTCATTTTTTTTCTAGTAATTTTGGGCTTAGTTTTTCTTTTTTCCATTTCCTTGAGGTGCAATGTATCTTATCTACTTTATATCCTTTTTTATTCTTTCCTGATGTGGGCATTTATTGCTATAAACTTCCCTCTTGGTTCTTCTTTTGTTGTATTCCGTAGGCTTGGTATGTTGTGTGGAATAAATTTGGAAGCCTTCCCTCCTCTTCAATTTTCAGAATAATTTGAGAAGAATAGATATTAGTTCTTCCTGATGTATTTGGTAGAATTCGGCATTTCTATTTGCCTCCAGAAATTTTAAAGTTTATTTTAAAATTTCTTCATTGACCTATTTGTTGTTCAGGAACTTGCTGCTTAATTTTTATGTATTTGTATAGTTTCCAAAGTTCCTCCTCATTTCTTGTTTTATACCATTATCATTGGAAATAATACTTGATCTTGTTTTTATTTTTAAAAATTTATTTAAGCTTGTTTTGTGGGTTACCATATGGTGTATTGTGGAGAATGTTCCATGTGCATAAGAGAAGAAAGTATATTCTGCTGCTGTTGAATGGAAAGTGCTATATACGCCTGTTAGGTCCATTTTGTCTAATGTAAAGTTCAATTCCAGTATTTCCTTGTTAATTTTCTGTGGTTGATCTGTCCATTGTTGAAAATGGCTAATTGAAGTTACCTACTATTATTGTATTGCTATCTATTTCTCCTCTCATGTTCGTTAATATTTGCTTTTTATATTTAGGAGCTTGTCGGGGGTTGGGGGACGGCTGTGACTGCTTTCAGTGGCAAAGGTACTATTTTCCCAGGAGGCAGGGCACTGCTTCAGCTCAGGCACAGTGGGAGCAAGGTGGAGGAGCAACTGGGTTGATGTAACAGCTCCATGGCTGCTTGGCCTTGTGGGCTAGAGTGTAGCAGCAGCTCAACTGGAGGATGGCAGGATACCCAGCAGGGGTGGTTCAGCAGTGGCTAAGTCTCAGGGACGGAAGGATGTCATAAGTACACACCTCCAGAGCAGAACATACTCCAGCAGTAGTTTCACTTCCAAGAAGGCATAGTACAGTAGCTGATGTGCCACAGTGGGTGGGACATAGTGACAGCTCCTTCTCTGGGGGAAGCACAGCTGTGTGGACTCTAGTCAGCTTTCTCACCTAGGCATAGTTCCTTTGAGGACTGCAGGAATCCTCCATGGTGAGGACTGTAGGTATCCAAGGGGTTGATCAAGTCTGCTGGGGTCCTCTTACTTGCCTGTTCTTCACCGAAGTCTCTTCTGGCTCTGAGGTAGGGGTTAGGGTGGTGGTGACCCAGTTTTTTCTCTAATTCCCATATGTGTCCATCCTGGGTTTTCGTGCTCTATAGGGTTTGTTCTGCTCCTTTGATGTACTTCAACACTCTCCTTTAGTTATTTTCATCAAACGTTAGTTGTTTATTTACTGTTTTGGCTGTTTTTATTGGGAAGGGGGGCAGTGAGTGCTCAGGGCTTCTAGTCAACCATCTTGCTAATATCATTCCCCTGGGGATAAATTTTGAAGTTTATTTAGTGCCTTTTCTGCACCTATTGAGATATTCATTTGATTTTTCTCTTATTTTTAACAGATTTAAAATTACCTTAATTACTATTCCTAGGCAAGACTGATTTGGCCATCATGTATTATAGCTTTATATAGCACTAGATTTAGTTTTCCATTAATCTACATAAGATTTCTATATCTATATTTATGAGTGTGATTGACGTGTAGTTTCCTAATTTTGTAATTTAATATCTTGATGTTAATATTGAAGTTATGGTATAGGAAAGCAGACCTGTGCTGCTGAAACCCTGCACATTTACAAGAAAGACATGTCTTCAGGACTAGCTCTTGACCTATACCTGAGAGATGAACAATGAGCCCTTGAAATATTCTGCCTGATAAGGGTGTTTTGTACATCTCAGGCTTTGGGCCACTTGGTACCAGTTCGATTAGAGTTTATGATAACCATATGATTTATGATGAATACCTGTTTTTGATCTAGGGGTTGCTGGAGTCTGTGTATCTAAGTTAAGTCATGCAAGTGCTACATGACTGCCTGAGAGGCCCTAATGAAAACCCTGGATGCCAAGGCATGTTTGGGCTTTCCTGATTGGCAAAACTTTGCATACGTTTTTATGCACTGCTGCCAGGAGAATTAGGTGCATCCAAGATATTCTACTCAAAGTGGACATCTGGAAGCTTTGCACCTGGTTTCTCCTAGAATTCACCCCATGTTCCTTTTCCTTTTGATGATATTACTTTGTATCCTTTTGTTGTAATAAACTGTAGACAAAAGTATAACAACTTTTCCGAGTCTTTCTAGCTAATAATTAAGGCTGAGGATGGCCTTAGAGATCCCTAACAACGTTGGTTTCAGAACTCGAATTCACTGGAATAACACTCACTCACTGAAACATGTGAAAGCACTGTTCGGAAAATGGGAGGATGAAGGGATAGGGAATGACAAACCTTTGATGCCTGGATGACTACCAAGTCATCCTTTGGACAGCAGCTGTACTGCGATCAGTTAGTGTTGGTAAAAGTTACCACTGGAATTTAGAAATGATAGATCTATCTACTGAGGAGTTCGCCCAGTGGATACATAAAGAATGCAAAATAATGAAAACAAGCTAAATATGCAATCTCTTGATTATTTTTATCCATAATAGCTAAAATGAAAGCAAAGGAGAGTGTGGGATGGGCCCTGGCATTGGGCCAAGCTCAGATTTTGGCCTGCCTGAGCTATGATCATTAGCGTCAGAGCTGTCACTAGTGGGAAAATTTATGTTATTAAAACTAGATAATACCTTTATGACCTATGGTTACCAAGAAACTACTGAAACCATGGTGCATATTATAAAAGAGCTCTCTCATTTTGTGGATTAATAAAATAACTTTATGAAGAACCTTTATTAAAGTGAATTATGGGAATAACTAACTTTGAAGCAGTCTCCTTGGTTTTGAGTGCTGCAAAATGATGGAGCATGTTTGATTGATGAAGGACACACAGCTTGCTATTAAACAATCAAGAATGGCTGTATATTATGCAAACACACAACAGGATCTTTTCCTGAAGGGACAGCTAGCCTAGTGGATGAGATATAAGACATCAGAGTTTGTTTATTCCGAGAAGGGGAATTGCTCTTTCCTTCCCTTAGATGACAAACAGATAACCCTAGGGGTAGTGCCTGATATGTTACATATGCAAGGAATGCTGGATTGGTTTTATGATGATTGAGGTGTTCATCCTCTTAATATTCCTCTAAAGCAATTTCTGGTAAATTCTGTGATTAATAACACCCCTTTACATGAGTACTCTATGTGGACTGCTGCAAAGTTAAACAAAGGTTCAAGAAGCCATATCCTCTTATGGGACATAAAGATGTTGAGGAAATTAGAATAATTCACAAGAGAATGGGAAAAGTAAAAAGAAATAGTTGAGGGATTTGTCTCAGCAGGTTAGAAGTCTTGAAATAGTTATAAAGAATGTGATGAATAAAATGGACATTGATGTGACATTAATGAATAAAGGTCTTTGGAGATTTGGTGGATGGATAAAAGTCACTCCTACTCTCCCAGCATTGAAGGACCCTAAATAAATCTCTATTTACTCTAGTTTGGAGTAACTTAAAAAGCCAGAAGGCAAAAATAATAATAATAAATCTGACCTTAAATTACCAGGAGTGATGGTCTGGCAAATTATTAAGGATTGATGAATGAGTCAGGGTCTTTTGGTTTGACCCCTGGCTGGGACTCAAGACTGAATACGTATGTGTGGATAAATTGGTCAGGAGGTGGAAAAAAATATTTCAGAAGCTCCTTGACATGGAAATCCAATGAACTGTGATTTTAAAACCTGTTGGTGACATTCTAATGAGGGCTACAACTATAATGAGAGAATATAGAGATGCATTGTTTGATGGAATTAGGGTAAAAGTTTGGATGAAAACTGAAATATTTGAACAGGGTATATCTGAAATGGCTGTGTCTCCTTGACCTGAACATATTATTAGGATGGATATTTTGTCTAACAGGAGAACACTTTTTCTACCTAATACTGTAAAACAAAATGCTTGTAAGCCTGTCCTTCAAGTAGTATTAATTGGACATGCTAAATTGGAATTTATAGAATATCCCACACAAGCTGTTAATTTGAAATGGTACCAGATACCTGGCAGACAAAAGACAGTGCAACATTAATTAATTAAATATTGATTAATTAAGGTTAGAGATATGGAAAGAAGTTCGAGTACTGGAGAGATATTTCATATTAATGGATTGAAGGAATTAATGTTGTGAAAATGTTCCTACTACCCAAAGCAATCTACAGATTCAATATAATACCTATCAAAATTTCAATTACTTAGAAACAAATCCTAAAATTTCTATAGAACTACAAATGACTGAAAATAACCAAAGCAATTTTGATCAAGAACAGAGCTGAACACATTACACATTTTGATTTTAAAACATATAACAAAGCTATAATGATCAAAACAGTACGGTACTAACATAAAAACAGATATATAGCTCACTGGAACAGCGTAGAGAACTCAGAAATAAAGTCACACATGTATGGTCAACTTATTTTTGGCAAAAGCGTCAACACATAATGGGGAAAGAATAGTCTCTTCAACAAATGGTTTTAGGAAAACTGAAAATCTACATGCAAAAGAATGAAATTGGTCCCTGATTCTACACCATATACAGAAGTCAACTAAAAATGAATTAGACTCAACATAAGACCTGACACCATAAACTCTTAGAAGAAAACATAGAGTAAAGGCTTCTAGATACTGGCTTTGACAATGATTTCTTAGATAAGACAGCAAAGCACAGGCAACAAAAGCAAAAATTAGACAAATGGGATTGCATCACGCTAAAAAGTTTCTGTACAGCAGAGGAAACACAAAATGAAGGCAATTTAAAACATTTGCAAATCATATAGCTAATAAAGGGTTAATATCCAAAATATATAAGGAAGTCCTACAACTCTAGCAAAAAGCAACTAAAACAAAACCATGATTTAAAAATAGGCAAAAGAGTAGAATTGATATTTCTCAAAGAAAGACAGAAAGATGCCCAACAGGTATATGAAAAAAATGTTCAACATCTTTAATATTTAGGGAAATGGAAATTAAAACCACAATGAGATAGCATCTCACACCTGTTAGTATGGCTTCACACACACAAACACAAAAGATAAATACTGGCAAGGATGTGGAAACAAGGGGACCGTTGTTTACTGTTGCTGAGAATATAAATTGGTATAGCCACTAAGAAAACAGTTTGGAAGTGCCTCGAAAACTACATATAGAACTCCAACATTATCCAGTAATCCCACTTCTGGTTACATATCCAAAATTTAAAATCTGTCCTCTCATGTTTATTAAGAAATTATTCATAGTAACCAGTGAAGCAACCAAAATGTCCATAGATGAATGAATGCATTAAGAGAATGTGATATATACATAATGATGTAATATTATTCACCTTAAAAAGGAAGAAAAATCCTGCTATTTGCAACAATATGTATGCACCTTGAGGACATTATATTAAATGAAATAAGCCAGACACAGAAGGTCAAAAATCACATGATACCACTTATATAATAAATCTGCAGTAGCAAACTAAGTTGCCAGGAGCTGGGCCACTTGGTGAACAGGGAGGTATTAGTCAAAGGGTAGAAATTTTCAGTTATATAGGAAAAAAAAAAAGTCCTAGAGATCTATTGTACATTATATTACCTGTAGTTAGAAACGCTGTATTATCCTCTTAAAATTTTGCTGAGAAAATAGATTTCATGTTAAGTGTTCTTATTACCAAATAATAGTATAATAAAAGACACAATTAGGGAGTGGGAGGAAACCTTAGGAATGGATGGATAAGTTTATGGTCTAGACTGTGGTGATAGTTTCAGGAGTGTATATTTGTCTACAAATACATCAAGTTGTGTACATTATTTAAAGCTTTTTGTATGTCAAAAAATTTTAAAAAAGAAGATGGAGTACTGGTATGATCACATTATCTGTACAGTTGCCCTTTGTCTTTACTCGAATGTTAATAAAGTTATTAACTTTCTTTTGAAATTTTGTGTTTTTCATGTACAATCATTTTCCTTCTGCCTGTCATTTGTGTAATTTAGAATTTCCTTTAGTAATACATCTCCTGTGATTAAATTTTTTAAAACATTTGAGATAAAATATTTTGACTCTTTTATTTATTCTTAAAAGAGATACAATTTGCCGGATTTGTAATTCTGGATTGCGAGTTATTTTCTGAGAACACACTGAACTACTATTCAACTGTATTTTTATTTTTGATTTTTACTATTGAGGATTAGCTGTCAGTCTATTGCTTTGAAGGTAATTTATCATTTTCTCTGATGGCTTTTAATATTTTCAATGTCTTTGGTTTCTCGCAATTTCTTTATAATGTGCCTTAGTTACAGATATTTTTTAAGCATTCTGTCTGAGACATTGGAGTTTTTGATCTGAGGTTTTATGTCTTTTATTTATTCTGGGAAATTATCAGTTTTTTAAAATATTACTTCTCCCTCATTCTCTCTATTATTCTCTTCTGTTATCCTTTCTCACTCTATTCTTCATGTCGCTTAACCTTTATTTCATATTTTCTGTTTCTTTGCCTCTTTGTTTTGTATTCCCAGTAACTTGCTCAGATAATTTTTTCAAGTTCTTTAATTTTTTTTAGTTTTTCTGTAACCTAGAATTTAACCTATCTGTAGGCTTTAAAATCTATTATGTAGTTATATTTCTAATGTTTCTTTATAATTCATTTAAAATTACCTTTATATTTTTCATAGTTTCAAACATTTATTTTGTATATTAAAACATGTTAACTATGCTTATTTTATTATCTAAAAATTGTAAAATCATACGTCCTTTTGAGTCTGATATTTCCATTTGTTATTTCTGCTGGCTCTTACCCATAGTGCTTTTGTCATTTTGATTGTGAGCTCATGTTCCTTGAAAATATACCTGTGGTTATTCCTTGAAACCTGGGCTATATTGTGTTTCTCTACATAGGGTTTATGTTTGCCTCTCAAAAGGTCTGAACATACTAGCAAATAAAGACAATTTTAAAATTCATTTTTTACCTTCAAGTTTTACATATACCACAGTGTGGATTTAGGCCACAAACCTTCAAACCCATACGAGAGTTTGCTTGTAGTTACAAAATTTTATGGGAGAACTTACTCTTCTACCAATTGCCAAGTTTGAGGTTAACATTCTGTTAAAGGGCAGATTTAGGTATAATTCATCTTTACATTGTGAATGTAGTCCTAGAACTAGGATTTTGTAGGGGGTTCCCATTAGATTGTCAGCATTGGACAGAATCTAGGTTTCCCTGTTGGCCCTCATTCTTCTTCAAAACATACACATCAAAACAAAAGCCAAGTTCGCTGGGATTTTGGCATATGCCACATGGTGAAAATCAACATCAGAGCTGGTTTTATCTGTTAGATTCCAACTGTCACTCGATTTTTAGTGTCTGATCATTGCTTATTTTCTCACTAGTTCACTTATTTTTTTCTTTAAATCCAGAATTTTTAGTATTTAAAATTATTATTATGAGGATTGCTGTATATTTAGTGAAAGGAATTATGTAATAGCATAATTTTTATAAAATTTGGTGTAATTCTGATTGTAGAGAGACATAAAGATTAAACTATCATATGGAAGTTTTATTATAATTTTGATAAATTTTATTCTAAACACACACACACACGCGCATACCCGGTGTATAACATTGATTAACATATAAAGATCCTTTTGTCCTCTTACCAAGCTTTCTTCAGAAACTTCATTTTTTTTATTATAGTTTAAGTTGTAGTGTACATGTGCACAACGTGCAGATTTGTTACATATGTATACATGTGCCATGTTGGTGTGCTGCACCCATTAACTCGTCATTTACATTAGGTGTATCTCCTAATGCTATCCCTCCCCCCTCCCCCCACCCCACGACAGGCCCCAGTGTGTGGTGTTCCCATTCCTGTGTCCAAGTGTTCTCATTCTTCAATTCCCATCTGTGAGTGAGAACATGCAGTGTTTGGTTTTCCGTCCTTTCGATAGTTTGCTGAGAATTATGGTTTCCAGCTTCATCCTTGTGCCTACAAAGGACATAACTCATCCTTTTTAATGGCTGCATAGTATTCCATGGTGTATATGTGCCACATTTTATTTTTCTTTTATTATACTTTAAGTTTTAGGGTACACGTGCACAACGTGCAGGTTAGTTACATATGTATACATGTGCCATGTTGGTGTGCTGCACCCATTAACTCGTCATTTAACATTAGGCATATCTCCTACTGCTATCCCTCCCCCCTCCCCCCACCCCACAACAGTCCCCAGTGTGTGATGTTCCCCTTCCTGTGTCCATGTGTTCTCATTGTTCAATTCCCACCTATGAGTGAGAACATGCGGTGTTTGGCTTTTTGTCCTTGCAATAGTTTGCTGAGAATGATGATTTCCAGTTTCATCCATGTCCCTACAAAGGACATGAACTGATCATTTTTTATGGCTGCATAGTACTCCATGGTGTGTATGTGCCACATTTTCTTAATCCAGTCTATCATTGTTGGACATTTGGCTAGGTTCCAAGTCTTTGCTATTGTGAATAGTGCTGCAATAAACATAAGTGTGCATGTGTCTTTACAGCAGCATGATTTATAATCCTTTGGGTATATACCCAGTAATGGGATGGCTGGGTCAAATGGTATTTCTAGTTGTAGATCCCTGAGGAATCACCACACTGACTTCCACAATGGTTGAACTAGTTTACAATCCCACCAACAGTGTAAAAGTGTTCCTATTTCTCCACATCCTCTCCAGCACCTCTTGTTTCCTGACTTTTTAATGATCGCCGTTCTAACTGGGGTGAGTTGGTATGTCATTGGTGCCACATTTTCTTAATCCAGTCTATCATTGTTGGACATTTGGCTTGGTTCCAAGTCTTTGCTATTGTGAATAGTGCTTCAGTAAACATACATGTGCATGTGTCTTTATAGCAGTATGATTTATAATCCTTTGGGTATATACCCAGTAATGGGATGGCTGGGTCAAATGGTATTTCTAGTTCTAGATCCTTGAGGAATCACCACACTGCCTTCCACAATGGTTGAACTAGTTTCAGGTCCCACCAACAATGTAAAAGTGTTCCTATTTCTCCACATCCTCTCCAGCACCTGTTGTTTCCTGACTTTTTAATGATCGCCATTCTAACTGATGTGAGATGGTATCTCATTGTGGTTTTGATTTGCATTTCTCTGATGGCCAGTGATGATGAGCATTTTTTCATGTATCTTTTGGCTGCATAAATGTCTTCTTTTGAGAAGTGTCTGTTCATATCCTTTGCCCACTTTTTCATAGGGTTGCTTGTTTTTTTCTTGTAAATTTGTTTGAGTTCTTTGTAGATTCTGGATATTAGCCCTTTGTCAGATGAGTAGATTGCAAAAATTTTCTCCCATTCTGTTCGCTCTGATGGTAGTTTCTTTTGCTGTGCAGAAGCTCTTTAGTTTAATTAGATCCCATTTGTCAATTTTGGCTTTTGTTGCCATTGCTTTTTGTGTTTTAGACATGAAGTCCTTTCCCATGCCTATGTCCTGAATGGTATTGCCTAGGTTTTCTTCCAGGGTTTTTATGGTTTTAGGTCTAACATTTAAGTCTTTAATCCATCTTGAATTAATTTTTGTATAAGGTGTAAGGAAGGGATCCAGTTTCAGCTTTATACATGTGGCTAGCCAGTTTTCCCAGCACCATTTATGAAATAGGGAATCCTTTCCCCATTGCTTGTCTTTGTCAGGTTTGTCAAAGATCAGATAGTTGTAGATATGTGACATTATTTCTGAGGGCTCTGTTCTGTTCCATTGATCTATATCTCTGTTTTGGTACCAGTACCATGCTGTTTTGGTTACTCTAGCCTTGTAGTATAGTTTGAAGTCAGGTAGGTTGATGCCTCCAGCTTTGTTCTTTTGGCTTGGGATTGACTTGGCGATGTGGGCTCTTTTTTGGTTCCATATGAACTTGAAAGTAGTTTTTTCCAATTCTATGAAGAAAGTCATTGGTAGCTTGATGGGGATGGCATTGAATCTATAAATTACCTTGGGCAGTATGGCCATTTTAACGATATTGATTCTACCTATCCATGAGCATGGAATTCTTTACAGCTTCTTAACTTTCTTTTTACAGAAGTAATACATATTGAGTTAGAAAACTTAGAAAATATGGATAATGAAAGAAAGAGAGTTAAAAATTACTACCACCTGTTTATAGCAGCTGTTATCATTTGATTTGATGACAAATATAAATTTATATTATACATGCTTTCTCATAGCCTGCTTTTCTTCACTTAACAATGCATTGGAGATGCTTTTCCCAATTATTACATGTACTTCCAAAATATTTTAAAAGACTTACAGTGTTCCATTTTATGTTAAAAAGATATTTTTAAAAACTAGTCCTTCATCTTTTAGACTTATGCCTTATAAAATTGTTATTTGTAAAATATATACACTTCCTTTATATGCATTGAATAAAATTGAACTTAAGAACATTATTTTCTGTAAACAGGGACAGTTTGACTTCCTCTTTTCCTAATTGAATACCCTTTATTTCCTTCCCCTGCCTGATTGCCCTGGCCAGAACTTCCAACACTATGTTGAATAGGAGTGGTGAGAGAGGGCATCCCTGTCTTGTGCCGGTTTTCAAAAGGAATGCTTCCAGTTTTAGCCCATTCACTATGATATTAGCTGTGGGTTTGTCATGGATGGCTCTTATTATTTTGAGATACGTCCCATCAATACCTAATTTATTGAGAGTTTTTAGCATGAAGGGTTGTTGAATTTTGTCAAAGGCCTTTTGTGCATCTATTGAGATAATCACGTGGTTTTTGTCTTTGGTTCTGTTTATATGCTGGATTACATTTATTGATTTAGTATGTTGAACCAGCCCTGCATCCCAAGGATGAAGCCCACTTGATCATGGTGGATAAGCTTTTTGATGTGCTGCTGGATTCGGTTTGCCAGTATTTTATTGAGGATTTTTGCATCAATGTTCATCAAGGATATTGGTCTAAAATTCTCTTTTTTGGTTGTGTCTCTGCCTGGCTTTGGTATCAGGATGATGCTGGCCTCATAAAATGACATGATTGTATATCTAGAAAACCCCATTGTCTCACCCCAAAATCTCCTCAAGCTGATAAGCAACTTCAGCAAAGTCTCAGGATACAAAATCAATGTACAAAAATCACAAGCATTCTTATACACCAATAACAGACAAACAGAGAGCCAAATCATGAGTGAACTCCCATTCACAATTGCTTCAAAGAGAATAAAATACCTAGGAATCCAACTTACAAAGGACATGAAGGACCTCTTCAAGAACTACAAACCACTGCTCAATGAAATAAAAGAGGATACAAACAAATGAAGAACATTCCATGCTCATGGGTAGGAAGAATCAATATTGTGAAAATGGCCATACTGCCCAAGGTAATTTATAGATTCAATGCCATCCCCATCAAGCTACCAATGACTTTCTTCACAGAATTGGAAAAAACTACTTTAAAGTTCGTATGGAACCAAAAAAGAGCCCGCATCGCCAAGTCAATCCTAAGCCAAAAGAACAAAGCTGGAGGCATCAACCTACCTGACCTCAAACTATACTACAAGGCTACAGTAACCAAAACAGCATGGTACTGGTACCACAACAGAGACATAGATCAATGGAACAGGACAGAGCCCTCAGAAATAACACCGCATATCTACAACTATCTGATCTTTGACAAACCTGACAAAAACAAGCAATGGGGAAAGGATTCCCTATTTCATAAATGGTGCTGGGAAAACTGGCTAGCTATATGTAGAAAGCTGAAACTGGATCCCTTCTTTACACCTTATATAAAAATTAATTCAAGATGGATTAAAGGCTTACATGTTAGACCTAAAACCATAAAAACCCTGGAAGAAAACCTAGGCATTACCATTCAGGGCATAGGCATGGGAAAGGACTTTATATCTAAAACAACAAAAGCCAAAATTGACAAATGGGATCTAATTAAACTAAAGAGCTTCTGCACAGCAAAAGAAACTACCATAAGAGTCAACAGGCAACCTACAAAGTGGGAGAACATTTTCACAACCTACTCATCTGACAAAGGGCTAATATCCAGAATCTACAATGAACTCAAACAAATTTACAAGAAAAAAACAACCCCATCAAAAAGTGGGCGAAGGACATGAACAGACACTTCTCAAAAGAAGACATTTATGCAGCCAAAAAACAGATGAAAAAATGCTCATCATCACTGGCCATGAGAGAAATGCAAATCAAAACCACAATGAGATACCATGTCACACCAGTTAGAATGGCGATCATTAAAAAGTCAGGAAACAACAGGTGCTGGAGAGGATGTGGAGAAATAGGAACACTTTTACACTGTTGGTGGGACTGTAAACTAGTTCAACCATTGTGGAAGTCAGTGTGGCGATTCCTCAGGGATCTAGAACTAGAAATACCATTTGACCCAGCCATCCCATTACTGGGTATATACCCAAAGGACTATAAATCATGCTGCTATAAAGATACATGCACACATATGTTTATTGCGGCACTATTCACAATAGCAAAGAGTTGGAACCAACCCAAATGTCCAACAACGATAGACTGGATTAAGAAAATGTGGCACCTATATACCATGGAATACTATGCAGCCATAAAGAATGAGTTCATGTCCTTCGTAGGGACATGGATGAAATTGGAAAACATCATTCTCAGCAAACTGTCGCAAGGACAAAAAACCAAACACCGCATGTTCTTACTCATAGGTGGGAATTGAACAATGAGAACACATGGACACAGGAAGGGGAACATCACACTCCGGGGACTGTTGTGGGGTGAGAGGAGCCAGGGGAGGGATAGCATTAGGAGATATACCTAATGCTAAATGACGAGTTAATGGGTGCAGCACACCAACATGGCACATGTATACATATGTAACAAACCTGCACATTGTGCACATGTACCCTAAAACTTAAAGTATAATAATAATAAAAGAAATAAAAAAAAAAAAAAGAAAAAGAACATTATTTTCTTTTTGTTATTTCATATAATGCAGTAATAACAGTCCTTGCATACAAATATGTATCCACATCATAGATTATTTCCTTTATATAGATTTCTGCAAGTAGAGTTGTGAAAACCTCACATAGGAATGTTCTTAAATATCTTTGATTATTACAAACTGGTGTCTGGAAAATTTATACGAGTACCATTACTCACCAGCACTTTTTGACTATTTCAAACACTTGGAGTTTTATATTTTTCTTTCACTAATTATTAACTAAAAAAACTTTGATTTTTTTATGTTAAAATATTTGTAAAGAGGTATTTCATTGTTTATGTTGTAATTTCTTTAATTATTAGGATATTTTCCATATACTGATAATGGTGTTTATATTTCTTCTGTCGCTAATTCTTTAGTGAAATTAGCCATGTTTCTACTTGGTTCCAATGCTTTTCACCTTATTTTGAGAATCTCCATTAAGTTTAACTTTCATTATATCTGTGAAATGTTTTTTTTTTTGCTCTTTATTATTTGATGTTTAAAGGATATTTGGGCATCCAAAAACTTCAGTCTTTACATACTTTTTAAAAATTTTGTGTTAATGTCATTTCTTGTATTGCATTTGACTGAGAAGGTCATCCCTACCTCATATTGTCGGAATTTTTTGTTAAAAAATAATTTATATATATATAAAACATATATAAAACACATATATATATGTGTTTTAACGCCCGATATAAAATGTGGGCCTGACTTTACATTTTTACACATCAGTTAGCCATATAACCAGCCCAAATATGCTTGTATCATTAAAGTTAATTGGAATCAGGAGATCTGCCTTTTATTTTAGTATTTCACAAAGCTAAAATCACGTATAGAAAGTGTTTTCTTCTACCTCTAACTTTGTATCCATTCATGCTTCAGTACAAGATGGCTGCTCATCTTATTTTATATGCTTGCAACATTAAACAAAACACTACACAGATTTTATTTCTTCCTACATATTGGCAAACTTTCCCTTTTCTGTACTCTCATTTCTTCCTGGCCAGTTTTGCCAATTATAATATAGATTGCTTGTGGATGGATGTGTTTAAAGGATATTTATATCTGTGCACAGCTAATTCTAGTCACTGATCTAATGTCAAAATAAAGTAATCAGCATATATCCTGTCCCTTGCCTCTCTTCACAAGTTTCAGATTCTGTTGCAGGGAGCAAAAATAGAGCCCCTTTTTCTTCTGCAGTGACAATCAAAGTGAGATAACGGAGTGTTCAATTAGCTGAGCTAATGGAGCATCTCCCCCAGTTAAACAGCAGGACGGTTTTGAAGCCTTCATGCTTCCTGCTCAATTTCATTCTCTCTGATAACATTTTTAACTGCCTGAAGAATTCTCTTTATTTAAAGGCATTCTTTCTATACCTTATTAGTGGGGCAATATTTCAGCTAAATCCCATAGATGTCAACTTTGTTGGCACATAGAGGAACATTTAAGTGTTATGCATAGCATATTTCTCCAGTCCATCTTCACCTCTTCTGTCTTTGAATCTATTCAAAGTTAGGGCAGATAGCCTGCCAACTGTAGGAGAAATTCGTGCTACAGTCCTTCCCATAGCCTGCTCCAGACCTGCTGTCTTCCTGGAGAGGAAGATTTCAAAAGTCAGAGAAGGAAGTTGAATTGTCACTTTCCTTGAAATATGTAGTGTTGACAGTGAGGGAATACGGAAGAATGCTGGGTTTGCATTTGGAAGTTTGGAGTCTGAGAAGAGGCTCTGCCATTTAACTAACTGTAAAAGTTAACTCTCAACCTCAGTTTCCTCACTTTTTCCCACATTGATAGTGTACGAATAAAATGAGATAACTAGTGAAAGTGTTTTGTAAACCCAAAGGATTGTACAAAATATAAAGATGTGTTATTTCCCTTATTCCTCAGAGAATGCAAGCAATGAGAGAAGGAGAGTTTATTTGTAGATCTTTTCTGGGAAGGCTTGTGGATAAAGAGTGTTAGGAGGATGAGAGAAACAGAACAAGGTAAGAATTACAGATGGCTGGTCATCCTGGAGTCTAAGCCTCGATACAGGTCCTGCAGAACCTGGTCACAACATTTAGAACTTCATTTTGTTTGAAATAAGTACCATGAAAAGATGTTTATTTTCTTGCTGAGTGAATGAGTCCTGAAATTCAAGTCTTTAGGAATAAGTTCATATATCAATCCGTTTTCCCATCCATCTATTCATCTATTTATTCATCCAGATGTTTAATATGCATTTTGTGGTGATTCTGCATAATTTACTATGTTAAGCTCTATGATTGCAAACATGAAAAAGATAAGGTTTCTGCTTTGGAGAAACTCAAAATCCAGAAGAGGAGATGTATAGCAATTACAGATGTGGGTGTTCTCTTTTTCTTAAATAAGCAAAATCTCAAAAGAAGGCCAGATAAATAAAACTAAACGTGGTCTCTAGAGGCACTCTAGAAACCTGGGTAAAAATTTAAAGGCTATTCAGTACTATATTGAGAGGCCCTTGACCATGCCCTGTTGTTTCTCTTATCAGGCTGTTTAGTTTTATTCTAATGTGGCTAGCATGTAATTCCTGTTTTAAAACTTTCAGATATATTTTAACTTTTTTCTATAAAGTCAAAACCAGTCCACTATCTGAAATAATTGTGCTTAAGCATCTTTTTTTTTCTTTCTTTTTTTTTTGGGGGGGGACATAGTTTCGCTCTTGTTGCCCAGCTGGAGTGCAGTGGTGCCATCTTGGCTCACTGCAACCTCTGCCTCCTGGGTTCAAGCAATTTTCCTGCCTGAGCCTACTGAGTAGCTGGGATTACAGGTGTCCACCACCACACCTGGCTAATTTTTGTATTTTTAGTAGAGACAGGGTATAACCATGTTAGCCACAGTGGTCTTGGACTGCTGACCTCAGGTGATCCACCCTCCTTGACCTCCCAAAATGCTGGGATTACAGGTGTGAGCCACTGCACCCGGCCACTTGAGCATCTTTTAGTAAATAGGCCCAGTTCCCAGACTCAGCAAGAGTCTGGTGAAATAAGAGTAAAGCGGGACCTTCCAAAATATATGGATAGAGGGCAGGCTAATGATTTAGTTTCCATTAGAAACATTTCCTTTGAGAATATGTTCTACATTTATTTAATAGGGTTGAAGGAAAATCAGGTAAGGCATATTTTGATGTTTTGTCGTGGTCTGTTACTTTCTATTCTAGGGAGGGGAGTTGATCATTTTATATTTGAGTAGTCATACTAAAATTCATGTGTAGAGATCTAAGTTAATTGGCAATAAGTTTTAGATTTCCTGATGTGATATTTTAATAATCTTTGTAGTTTGGTAGCTTCTCACCTGGCTTGCCCTTAATGTGGCTCAGAAATGAGCTATGTATATTCTTATCTTTTATACTTTACCTGTCCTAAGAGTAAAACTGTCATGCATTAGGGCACAATCAGATTTCAGTCTTATCAGTCTTATATCTCTTCCACTCACTCATCCTTACGAAATGTTTACTAAGCCACTATAAAGTACAGTGGACTACACTTAAATTAGGCTTCTCTTCCTTTTTCTTCCCTCCCTTCCCCTCGCCTCCCCTCTCCTCCTCTTCCCTTCTCTTCTCTCCCCTTCCCTTCTGTTCCCTTCCCTCCTGTAATGATAAATTTTTATCAGTATTTGGAAACTATATAAGAAAGTAAAAATTTCTGAAAAAGGTAAAGATTATATTTTAATGTATTTCTTTCTACTTGCTATGTAAGTATATATCCATAGGTAAGTGTGTATGCATACCTTCTAAAAAATATGATTTTCTACTGTTTTGTAACCTTTTTTGTTTGTTTAAAATACAAGCATCTTTTTAAGAAATATTTTCTGCAACATAATTTCTTGTCTGTATTCCAGTGCATGACTTTACTAAGGCTAATTTACCAATCCTGTGGTTATTTCTAAATTTACATTATAAACTTTTCTGAGACCTCATTTAATTAAGACTTTACATATATAAATAATTTTCTTTTTTTTTTTTTTTGAAACGGAGTATCCCTCTGTCAGGCTGGAGTGCAGTGGTGTGATTTTGGCTCACTGAAAGCTCCACCATCTGGGTTCACACCATTCTTCTGCCTCAGCCTCCCGAGTAGCTGGGACTACAGGCCCCCTCCACCATGCCTGGCTAATGCTTTTTGTGTTTTTAGTATAGAGACAGGGTTTCACCATGTTGGCCAGGATGGTCTCGATCTCCTGACCTCTTGATCCGCCCACCTCTGCCTCCGAAAGTGCTGGGATTACAGGTGTGAGCCACCGTGCCTGGCCTATATAAATAATTTTATTTGAATATGCATTCCTATAAATGGAATAACTAGAACAAAGAATATTCATATATGAGGCCTATATTGGGAATACAGATCTCCAGATTCTCCATAAATGCACAAATTTATACTTCTTGCACATGTGTGCCTGCATCACAGTATCAAACACCTATTTACAAAACGTGATGACTCATGGTGCGTCTTATCTATTTTTAAACAAAACAACATAATGTTCATTATAGAACAAAAAAATTAACTCACTTTTGCTAAAAATAAGTGTAACTTCTCTTTAATAAATATCAGTGGTCTAAAAAGGCAATCTAGTTGAAGATAAGTATTAATTATAATTTCTTCAATAAGGTGATTTGATATGAAATGACAAATATGAACAAAAATTATTAATGTCACAATTTCGTTGATAGGAAAACTGACTATCAAAGAAGTTAAAAGTTTTGCAGAACATTGCATAACTTTTTGGGAGTGGAGCCAGTAAGAATTCAGGAGGCTTGTGCTCTTTCTGCTACATGCATACCTTTTTCCATTCCAAATAGTAGCTTATTTAATGCTCTACCTAATTCACTGATTTTATTTTGTTCATATATGCTTATGAAAGTGTAGATTGAGCAGGTGATTTGGACAATCTTACCCTCTTAAGTTTGGTACAATCCCTATGATACCTGTTCTCTAAGATATATCAATTCTTTTTATGACTAGGGACTTCTTTTGATTTATGTGTACTTCTGTAAAACTGAACAAGGGCATATCTTTATGTATTCATTCAACAAATGTATCTTGAGTGTCTCCTCTGTGCCATGTGCTATGTTCTGCTATGGATAGAGAGTGAAAGTCAGATCTCAAGAAACTCATAGACTACATGTGAAAATACTGATACAGGTAATTACAATAAACTGGGATAGCTGCTCAGACAGAGACACACGCTTGACTCTGGAAATACCAAGAAATATCTAACCTGCAACACACATTTGTCTGAAATACGAGAAACCTGATATTCAAGTTGAGTATTGATGGAGGCATGAACAAAAGCTATGTTCTGAAGCTTTAGTGTTGTGCTAATCGCATAATTCATCACTTAATTACCTTCTGTTTCCAATACACTATTGTGAGGTGGCTATATGGATAGTGGTTGAGTATGGTTTCTGAAATCAATTTTTTGTTGTTGTTGTTCTAAAACCTGCTTTCCTCCTGGCTTGGGCAAATTTCTTATCTTTTTAAAGCCCTGTATTCTTTAGTTTTAAAATGTAAATAATGGTTGCACCCGCCTCAAAGGGCTATCTTGGGGATTAACTGAAACAATCTATACAAAGTATGTTTTAACATGTTTTCTGTCATGTAGTCAATAAACGATATATGCTATTATTATCATTTCTCTCATATACTGTAAATTAATTTTATTGTAGACATGATACAGCTTTTTCATAGTAAAAGAGCCACTGGGATGAAGGCTCAGAAGTGCATTGATTCTCATTCTTGATTTGTTCACTTAATCTTCTTGGGACACCCATTTCTTTCTGAAAATTGGAGATAGGCCTGGAGAATGAGATTGAGCTACATGGTCTCATGGGTCCCATTGACATCTGCCTCATTTGTCTTCCCTATAGGCCCTAGCATTCTGCACTGCTGTAACAATTGGGGATATTCTAAGAAATTAATCAGGCAAGAAAAGCAGGGTAGTGTAGCTGATAGTGTGTTAGAAACAGTTCAAGTCTAGAACGTGGAGGTCTTTAGATTGACAGTAAGTATAATATTCGCCAAAAGCTCTGACAAGCCTGAAAAAGAGTTAATGGGACTTTAGGCTGGCACATAGACCATGCTGTCTTCTGTTTGCTCAGAGCCCATGTGGAGGCTGAGTCTAGTTTTGGGTAAGGAATTATGCCAAGTTCAGTGTTGGCAAGGGTGAGATGGCCAGAGGGGAGGAATGGAGCATGGGAATGGTGAAGATTCTGGGAATCATTGTGTGAAGAAAGTGGAGCTTGTGAATTTAGGAAAAGACAAATTCAAGGAGTAGAGGGCTGGAAGAACAGCGAGTATTCTCTAACATTTGAACACTTTGGCAAAGGGTTTAGATATACTCAGAGTGGTCCTCAGGCAGAGAACTATAGCTAGTGGTGGAGGTTCCAGGGAGAAATATTTTAGTGCAAGTCAGCCATATAATTCTATACAATTAGAGCTCTATTTTTTTAACTTATTTATTTAAATTATTTTTCTTTTTAAAAAATTGGTTGATATACTTTAAGTTCTGGGATACATGTGGAGAACATGCAGGTTTGTTACATAGGTGTACATGGGCCATGGTGGTTTCCTGCACCCATCAACCCATCATCTGCATTAGGTATTTCTCCTAATGCTATCCTTCCATTTGTCCCCCACCCCGCTGCAGGCCCCAGTGTGTGATGTTTGCCTCCCTGTGCCCATGTGTTCTCATTGTTCAGCTCCCACTTATGAGTGAAAACATGAAGGGTTTGGTTTTCTATTCCTGTGTTAGTTTGCTGAGAATGATGGTTTCCAGCTTCATACATGTCCCTGCAAAGCACATGAACTCATCCTTTTTTATGGCTGCATAGTATTCCGTGGTGTACATGTGCCACATTTTCTTTATCCAGTCTGTCATTGGTGGGCATTTCGGTTGGTTCCAAGTCTTTGCTATTGTGAATAGTGCTGCAATAAACATACGTGTGTATGTGTCTTTATAGGAGAATGAATTATAATCCTTTGTGTATATACCTGGTAATGGGATTGCTGGGTCAAATGGTATTTCTAGTTCCAGATCCTTCAGGAATCGCCACACTGTCTTCCACGATGGTTGAACTAGTTACACTCTCACCAACAGTGTAAAAGTGTTCCTATTTCTCCACATCCTCTGCAGCATCTGTTGTTTCCTGACTTTTCAATGACTGGATTCTAACTGGTGTGAGATGGTATCTCGTTGTGGTTTTGATTTGCATTTCTCTAATGACCAGTGATGATGAGCTTTTTTTCATATGTTTGTTGGCCACATAAATGTCTTCTTTTGAAAAGTGTCTGTTCATATCCTTTGCCCACTTTCTGATGAGGTTGTTTGTGTTTTTCTTGTAAATTTGTTTAAGTTCCGTGTAGATTCTGGTTATTAGTCCTTTGTCAGATGGACAGATTGCAAAACTTTTCTCCCATTCTGCAGGTGCCTGTTCAATCTGATGATAGTTTCCTTTGGTGAGCAGAAGCTCTTTAGTTTAACTAGATCTCATTTGTCAATTTTGGCTTTTGTTGCCATTGCTTTTGGTGTTTCATTCATGAAGTCTTTGCCCATGCCTATATCAAAAAAAAAAAAAAAAAAAAGAAGAAGAAAGAACACAATTTAGGGGTGTCAAAGTAAGTATCAGTATTATTTTTATATTTATAAACTCAATGTTTTTACATTGAAAGAAGACCTAAATAGTTTTGTCATCTGTTTCTCATTCATTTCTAATGTTTAAATATAATAAAGTCTAATTGAAAACATGTAAGAAGAAGTTTCCTCACATTGGAATTGCTCATCTGGGAAAAGATAATATTAACTCTGCTGTGATAAAATTGATCTAAGACTGACTTTTAATTCTTTGAAAATTATCTGTAAAGTCCTAGATAAAATTTGTCTGAAGAGAATATTATGCAAAGATAAAACTATCTTTCATAAATGAAACTTCTCACTAGAAGTATAAGAGTTTAGGAAGCCAAGATCCTGCTTTAATAATTTTTAAAAAATTACTTAGTTTGTCTCCTGTAGCCTTGTTGACATAAGCACAGTGAATAACTACTTGGGTTTTGGTGACTGGTCTAAGTGTAAAAGATTAGGAGCAAAGAGCATTCATTACAGAAATCTCTAATCAAAGAATGACTTCTGCTATGTCACTTGGAATGGAGCCACTGCTTCTGTATCCTCTCTTAAGATGGAGAGAAAGAGATGGTACTAGAATCATAAGAGTGTCTTTATGATTATCATTCTTCAATCTGCATACGGTCAAAACAAAATTTAGAAGAATTAGAACATTTAATAGGGCCTGGGGCTTCACGGCTCTGGTTATCGGCTATTGT
The DNA here is from genome assembly GCF_028878055.3 of Symphalangus syndactylus. Classification (NCBI taxonomy): domain Eukaryota; kingdom Metazoa; phylum Chordata; class Mammalia; order Primates; family Hylobatidae; genus Symphalangus; species Symphalangus syndactylus. Next base: position 87,762,631 of record NC_072436.2, read on the forward strand.
TCCCCGACATTCTCTTTTCCTGACTTCTTTCCCTTGGGAAGATTCTCAAAATTGGTTTCAGCCATACTGTGGCTTTGTGCTACTTTTAAGTCAGTTAAATATTACCAGAAAATATAAAAAACACATAGGAAACAGCTGTAATTGCAAATTTTTCACATTTATAAAAATGTTTGTTTCTACGTGGAGGAAGAGAAATGCGATGAAGTATGTATCATCAATTTAATAGGTAAAATCAATAGGTAGATATTATGTCCTGTTAATGGTTGTGGGGGAAAACAGTCACCCTCAGTTATTTGCTTCTGGGAGTGTAATTTGGTATATACGTCTGTGTACAGGAGTATAAATTAGTATAAACATCGATTTGGCAATATCCATCAAAAATAAAAATGGGGACTTTTGACCATTAATTAGTTCTACTTGATCTTATCTGACATCTTGAACAAGTGTGAAATAATGTATGTAGAAGAACATTCACTGTAAAATCATTTGTAATAGTAAACAACAAAATACCATGAATTGGTTGTTAAAAATAAAATTTCTAAGATGTCAACAAAGTGAATTTTAGATACAAAAAAATTGGTGGATAAGATTGTTCATACTTATTGTGTACAATATATTTTGGGTATACATACATTATAGGTTGACTAAACCTAGCTAATTAACGTATGCATTCTCTCACATAATTATAATTTTAGTGGTGAGAACACTTAACATCCACTGTCAACATCTTTCAAGAATACATTATATTCTTATTAACCACAGTCACCATGTTGTACAATAGATTTCTTGAATGTATTCCTTCTGTCTAACTGAAATTTTGTATCCTTTGACCAACATCTCTCCAACTCTCTCCCCTCCCACCACCCCAGTTCCTGGTAACTACCATTCCACTCTCTAGTTCTATGAGATCAACTTTTTAATATTTCACTCATGAGTGAGATTATGTGGTATTTGTCTTTCTGTGCCTGGCTTATTTCACTTAACATGATGCTCTTTTAAAAGGCTTTCTGGTGGTGTAATAAGTAGTCTGCACTGGGAGCGCTTTCAGTAAAGATTAGGTATCTCTCAAACCTGCTCCATGCAAAGAATAAGTAGGCTTCCTCATAAAAATAAAGACTTCCGGACTCTCCACTACAGTTCTGATTAAGTAGATCAGAGAAATGTCTTAGGTATAAGTAATTTTTATCCTGTGTATTATGAAATTTCTATGAGCAAGAAAGTTTGAGAAAGACTTTGCTGTTTGTCTGCAATAAGACAGTTCTTCAGTTTGATGAGAGTAGTGTTTATATGATGTTGAAGACTCATTTTAAATTTCTGGTAGATTCTTAATATATTTAGCGATCAACTTTTATTGTAATCATTGTAGCAAAAATATTTTAAGCAACATATTAATTTGATACACAGCACATAATATACCCATGTGGAAAATGTGTTTTATCCTGAGAAAATAATTTTAGAAAGTTGAGAAATACTTTAGCCCGCAATATTCAGGCTTGAAAAAAAGGCACATATTTTCATACTTTAAAATGCGATTTTCCTGTATGGCATCTCACACCAGCATTTATTCTGGAGAAATAATAAAAATGAGGAGGATTCATATGCTGGCCATTAGGTAGAACAAAGGAAGCTTATGAGGTAGGGGAAGTGACAGTAGGTAACTTGGAAGACAATGTAACAAAATGCCTCTGCAATGCTGTCATGGCTTTTCTGACTCTTACTCTCTGGGATCACACGTGTGAGGAAACTCAGGCAGCCTATTCAGAGAACCACAGGACAAAGAACTACAGTCACTCACTACAAGTCAGTGACACACTGAAGGCTTCCAAGAACTTCAGACTGGATCCTTCTTCCCTTTCAGACACAAACTCATGAAAGACCTTGAGCCAGAAGCAACCAGCTAAGCCCTTTCAAAATTCCTGACTAGGGAAATTCTGAGATAAAAAATGTTTTGTTTTTTTGTTTAGATACTAAGTTTTGAGGTAACTTGTTATACAACAATAGGTAACTAATACAGTCATTTACCCTCATGGTCATTTTATGTACCTCTCAGGTAGTCTTTTGGGCCCAACTTTTCTCCCCAACTTAATTATTGTATCTTTTAAAATAAATGTTTACTTCTATTTTGTTTTCTGATATAATTAATTGTATATATGGGGTTAGTAAAAATGCTCTTGTTATTTAATGTAATTTAGCTGAAAATACCCCAAATACATTCCAATGAATTCCAGTTTACCTTGTCTGTATATAACTCAGTTACATATTATACATTGAGAGATGATTCGAAAGAAATCTTGAGATTCTTGTGAAATGGCTTTTTTTCCCCACATACTACCAGGAGAATATTTTTGCTGCATTTAAGATATCTTATGCTTGGCAAGAGTATCCCAAAAGTGATGCTATGCCCTTCTCAGTGTATTATATCAAGGATTACATGAAATCCATATTTCTCATTGTTGATAATGCCAACTTTGATGTCTTAGTTGAGGTGGGGTCTTTAGGTTTTGTTAATCTATATTGGGAATACAGATCTCCCATCTCTTAATATATTGTTTTTTATTATGCAATTTATAAATACTTTGAGATTACGACAATGTAGTATTTCTAATCATATATTTGCCCATGAATCACAGTTTACAATAATTATTACTGTGGTGTTTGCCAAATGGTGATTTTCTATTGTCATTCCTTCTACAGTTATTAATTGGAATTCTACTATAAAAAAGAGTGTTGCTTTTTCCCTTTAGCTTATTTATTCAATTATTTATAAAGGAATTCTTTGGTACTAGTTTTGTAACTTTCTTGAAAATATGAAACTGTTTCAGAGTAAAAAGTTAGAAAATAAAAATCTTAAAATCTTTTAATTTTCAAATGAAGAATGCATAAAGGGATTTTGTAACAATGTAGAGTAAGCCCATTTTATAAATTCAGATATTTTCAAATATTATGTACATCACTTAAATATCATCAAAATTATTAATTTTATCAATCCTGACAATATAATCTCTATTAGAAGACAATCATTGCATATAGAAGTTGTAGCCAAATATCTTGATGGTACACATTGCCCTCAATTATTAGGATTCATCCTTGTAAATTTTCTTTCAATGTGTGCATTTCCCACTTGTATTTCCAAATGGTAAATAATGAAAAAATTCCTTTCAAAAAAAATGTTCAAGAAGGACTGTTGCTGAGTCTCTAATTTTATCCCAGTGTTTCCAGTGCTAGAATAAACACAAAAATAGAGAAATGGCCAAACTGGTAACTTTTTTTAAAGTTCATATTTTGAAGTCTCTAATTTTCTTATTCTAGATTCATATGCTATCAAGAAAATCAAAATTTATTGAGTTTGTATCATACAGCTGACTCTATTTTAGGTATTTGCTCATATTGTAGACAATATTAATTGACACTGATGGCATTTTCACCTTTATAAGATTAAAGCTACTTAAATATCATTTAGGTTCAGGGGTACATATGCAGGTTTGTTACTTGGATATATTGTGTGATGCTGAGGTTTGGGCTTTGACTGCACACATCACCTGAGTAGCGAACATAGTACCCAAGAGGTAGATTTTTTTTTAGCCGTTTCCCCATTTCCGCCTTCCCTCCTCCCTTTTGGAGTCCCTAGTTCCTATTGTTCCCATCTTTATGTCCATGTGTACCCAATGTTTAGTTCCTATTTATAAATGAGAACATGCAGTATTTGATTTTCTATTTCTGAGTTGTTCACTTAGAATATAATGGCCTCCAGCTGCATCCATGTTGCTGCAAAGGACAGGATTTCATTCCTTTTATGGCTGCATAGTATTCCATGTGTATGTGTGCCACATTTTCTTAAAAACAATGTTCGTGATGAATATTATTAATATTATTTACATTTTATATATGAGAATGTGGAATCAGAGGAGTTAGTTATCTTTTCTGTATCTCCAGCTAGAATTAAGAGAATCCGTTTGTAAACCCTGTGGTTTTTCCTTTTTCCTAAAATATCTGTGTCTTTTTATGTCTACAAAGAACATGCTTAACTAAATTATGCCATATTTATTGAAATCCTCATAATTCTCATCTGTATCTTGTCTCTTTGTTTTCTAATACCTTTTATTTTACTAAGTTCTTTGATCCCTTTTCAGATTCGTTTTATTATTAGTTACTTGCTCAAAGTGGAATTTGGAACAGGTAAGTTTTCTCTAAATTTAGTTTTGATGGGGATGTTTTGCAGGAATGGTAATAGAAAGGAAATGGAGATCTTCATTCCTGTGTTTATGGTTGCCTAATGTTATTAAAGGCTGACTATGTTTAATAGAAGTATAGCTTCTATTCTTGCAATATATTGCAAAAAGTGTTTCTTTTTGCGGGGGGTGGTGGCAGGGAGTGGTAAGTAATACGTAGGAGGAAAAAGTACGCTGAACCTACTTTATTTTAGCAGTAATATTAGTAGCTCTCTCTGCTTTCAATTGACCGGCTTTGATCAGCTAAGAAGTGCCCAAGGTAATTTTCCACGACTTTGTCTTGGGAAGGAAGTCTCAGAAAGCTTCTTCAGTCAGTTTGGATGCTTGAATAGTGATGAAGTAGCAGTGCTGGTTGTTTAGGAAGAAAAAAAAAAGAAATGGGAATATATTATTATATTAGTTTGTTCTCACACTGCTATAAAGTACTACCACAGACTGAGTAATTTATAAAGAAAAGAGTTTTAATTGGCTCATGATTCTGCAGGCTGTACAGGAAGCATGGCTGGGGAAGCCTCAGGAAACTTACAATCATGGTGGAAGTCGAAGGGGAAGCAGGCACATCTTACATGACCACAGCAGGAGGACGAGCGAGAAGAGAGAGGTGCTACACACATTTAGACAATGAGATCTCATGAAAACTCACTATCATGAGAACAGCAAGGGGGAAATCTGCCCCCATAATCCAATCAGCTCCCACAAGGCCCCTCCTTCAGCATTGGGGATTACAATTTGACATGACATTTGGGCGGGGACACAAATTCAAACCATATCAATTACTAAAGACATTTATATTGAGGTGTTACAAGGGATTTTTATAAGTGACAAGGGACACAGTTGGAAGGTACTTGGAGAAGATAGAAGATGGGTAAATATTTGAGATAATTACACATTTCGATGCATAAACCTGTAGGTGAGTGACGGGTCCAATCCATCAAATTATTACTCATGATGAAGCAGAGAAAGGGCCGTCTGAAAAACCTAAAGAAACTGTCTGTATGGCAGTCTTATTTAGATGACACTTTATTGACAGTGTATTTTCATGTCATTATGGTTAATGAACAGGAATAGTCTGTAAGTAAGGAAAATACAAATTTCCAGAGCCTGGTCAAGACTGTCAAGAAAAAAGGACATCTTCATGGTAACGATATAATCACTCCAAGTCTCTCATGTAATTGATTCATGGTTCATTCTTTTCCTTTGTTCTGTTGCCTGTGCTGTGTCTGCTCTTCTCATTGATCTTTGAAAATATGTATATTCAGATAAGAGATACGATCTGTGCTTCTTAGAGAAGAAAATTCATATTGTACTCTCCCCTTTTAAAAAAAGATGCTTGCTAAAAGATTAAAGATACAATACAAATTGCAAATACATTTGTGCAGCTATAAACAAAATTTTCTATTAAAGATGATGCTTTTCTTTTTAAAATATGGGTGATTATCCAGGGCTTGTTTTTCACAGTCATAAACTATGCCTTATTTAGAAGTTGACAGGATTATGAAGGCAAGGACAAAATATTTTAAATTATCTTTAGTACTTTGTACACAGTAGTCCAATAAATTTTTATTGACACTGATTAATGCCTTTGTCTGGAGCCAGTGAATTAATATGCAGCACCTTCAGCAATTAAAGAATTGCTAAATTAGATTTTTAGCAAAAAAATTTGGTGAGGTAATGAATATGTTAATTAGCTTGATTAAATCTTTCTATAATGTGTACATAGATCAAATTATCACATTGTACCCTCATAAATATACATAATTATTACTTTTCAATTAAAAATAAATAAATTTAAAAAATAAAGATATAGTGGCTTAGATGTTAAGAGTTATTCATAACATGCTGGCAAATAGCCTGGTGTCCCAGTCTTTATTCTGTTTCTATCTGAATCATGCTGTATTCTCTTAAAACTGTAGTATTCTGATGACACTGTTTATTTCCCATGTAGATCCCAGCAAACCTTTTAGAGCTGAATGAACAAAGACATGAATCAGCACATTAAGCATATTCTAGGCTGTGAGCCTGAAAGAAATGGACATTCTAGGTTATAAATCTTAATTGGATAAAATAGCAGTCTGCCAACACTCTTAATTTTGAAAAATGTGCAATAACAGAGGGTGTTACAAGTGCATGATAAGTAAGCCACTCTGAGGACATCCTCTGAGAAAAACATCACTTAAAAATTCAGAGTTATAACTTGGAGTAATTAGAGAGAAAGGCACTGGTTTTCAAAAGGGTCCTTAAAATAGGCACCTTACCTTTCCCTGTAATTCATTGGATTTGGAATGTCTATTCTATCTAATAATTCAGAGAATATTTATGGAATGATCTCTACACATTAGGAGCCAGGTGACACACAAAGATGACTATGACACATCTTGCCTTTTTGATGGAGCACATTATCTCAAAGAAATGTATCTAATTAAAATGCTTATTATTGTTATGATATATACTCATCAATGTACACTTCAAGGAAATGTAGGAAAGACATGAGGATAAAATTCTTAAAAAACTAAACATATTCTTACCATATGATCCAGCAATTGCATTCTCTGATATTTTTCCAAGTAAGCTGAAAACTTAGGTCAACACAAAAACATGCACATGGACGTTTATAGCAGCTTTACCCATAATCGTCAAAACTTGAAAACAACCAAAATGTTCTTCAGTAGGTAAATGGATGAATACACTGTGGTTCATCCAGACAATTAAGGATTATTCAGTGCTAAAAGGAAATGAGCTATGGAAAGACATAAAGAAACATTATATGCATATTACTAAGTGAAAGAAGCTAATCTGAAAGGGTTACATACTTATGATTCCACATATATGCTATTCTGGAAAAGTCAAAACTGTGAATATAGTAAAAAGATCAGTATTTGCCAGGAGGGAAGAGGGGAAGGAGAGATGAATAGGTTAGGAACATATAAGATTTTTGGGGCAAGGAAAATACTTTGGTATTATAATGGTGGATACATGTCATTGTATATCTCCCCAAACCCATAGAATGTACAAAACCAAAAGGGGACGCTATTGCAAACTGTAGACTTTGGGTGATAATGATTTCTCCACATTGGTTCATCGATGATAACAAAAATATTACTCTGGTGTGGAATACTGATAGCGGGGAGGCTGTGCATGTTTGGGGCAGGGGATATGTGAAAACTATACATTTTTGTCAGTTTTGCTGTGAACCTAAAACTGCTCTAAAAAGTTCAGCCTATTAAAAATGACTAGACATTTAAAAGAAAATCTGGTAAAGACCCAAATGCATTTGTATTTCTACACTGAGAATACTTACCCAATACCAAGTTTTATGTACACCCCTTCACTCCCTGACCAAAAAAAAAAAAAAAAAAAATTTCTCCAAGTTCTTCTACTCAACCCCTGGCATGTTTAGGAGATTTGTCTACTGCATTCCAATGTTTTCTATATATAATTTATATACATATTGAAATCATGTTATTTGTATATGTTTAGCCTATAATAGCTCAAGGGGACATATGAAGGATGATTAGAGCAGATAAAAGATTACATGAAAGAAGAATGATGGGTATAAAAGAAGGGTTGGGCATCAGATTTAGACAGTGAAAGTCAACTTTTCTTTGGGAAATGAGGAAGAAGGAAAGTGAAATTCAATTTAAGAGTTCTTTCTAATCTGAAATATGTTGTTGGAAAGTTAAGTTAGAGCTTGTATTAATTTCCTAGGGTTGCCATAACAAATTACTGTAAACTTGAAAGGCATCAACCAATAGAAAGTTATTGTCTCACTGTCCCGTGTGCTAGAAATCTGAAATCAAAGTGTCAGCAAGGGCCATGTGTTCTGTGAAGATTCTGAAGAATAATCCTTTCTTTGCCTTTTTTAGGCTTCTAGCTGTACTGTGGCTTGTAGATGCATCACTCCAATCTCTGCCTTCTAAATGACAAGGAGTTCTCCCTATTTTCTGTGTCTAAGTTTTCCTCTTCTTATAAGGACAGCATTCCTTGGGTTAGGCCAATACTAATCCAATATGACCTCATCTTAACTTGATTACACCTGCAAAGACTCTATTCTCAAATAAGATCACATTCACAGGAACCTGTTGTTAGAGCCTGAAATTGTGTTTTTGGAGGGCATAATTCAACGCCAAACAGAGCCAGGTTATAGAGAACTTTGAATCCCATGTTAAAATACCAACTATTTTTCATACTAAGGGCAGTGGATAGACAGGAAAGATTTTAAGCGAGTGAATAGCATAATTTAAAAATTTCTTCAGAAAATTCATGTTATAGTGGAGATAATCAGCAAAGGAGAGAGGAAAGATAATTAGAAGATCTCTAAAAACTTTATTGTCTTATTTTTACTGTGAATTCACAGCAATTTTTTTCTTAATATTAAGTTTATGACTAAATACTTATAACTGTATAGTGTCTGAAATTGGTGGCATTACTAAACAAAAAAATAGTGTTAAAGCAATAGGAATAGGTATTTTAATGTCAGATCTGGATTCATTTCTTTCCTTGATCTTCTAATGGATAATAAAGACAAGAAAAATTTAATTCAAGAGCAAACTGACTAATGAATTTTCTGGAGGAAGCCAATAGTGATACAGTACTATTTCTGTCACATCATTTCAAGAATAAATACTATCAACATGACTCATCATTGTTGATGTTAATCTTACCACCTGGCTAAGGTAGTGTTTACTAGATTTATCCACTGCAAAGTTGCCCTTCCCTTCACCCACTTCCACACTGTATTCTTTGAAAGGAAGTCACTATACTCAGCCCACAACTGAATGAGAAATAATGTTTCAGTTCCTTGAGGATAGATGGAGTATCTACATAAATTATTTGGAGTTTCTCTGCATGGGAAATGTATCTATTCTCCTCCATACATTTATGTATTCAATTATTTATTTTTATCCGTATGGATTCATGCATTTATTTTATAATTTATATTATAATATTAATATAATACATCAGTTTTGTTGTTGCTCAAATTGTTCCAGATTCAGTCATTGAGAGTTCTTTCAGCTGACTTTTGTATGTCCTTTGGCCTACTCCTTTATTTTATGTTTTAAAAACATTTCTTATTTCTTAGCGCTATAAATACTCAAGACAAATCTTGTATATTCCCTGCCTCAGTTCTAGTATCTGCCATTTCTTCAAGAAGCCCTCGTTTGTTGTACTAAAGTATGATATTAGAAACCAAGATCTTGGTGTTAGCTGTGCTTATTGCTATTGGAATATCATTACTTCTAGGCCTTCTTAGCTGACGGAACTAGAAAATACATGTGTACATACTAAATCGTATATATATATATGTACACACACATATATCTGTAAATATTTCTCTCTATATATACATTTGTACCCATATTAAGTTAAGCATGAGTTAAGCTGAAGTCTTCAACTCTAATACATTACCACACGGGTTACTCTAGGTTTCTGCCCCTGCTTGTCTGTGGCCTCCCAGCCTGTCAGTGAGAAACTGGGGTCCCGTTATTTACTAAATTGTTCAATGACAGTATATCTGTATAATCATTCCAGAAATGTTTACTCATACTCCTATGGGAAAGAACTTTATCAATTAGAGTACTATTCTTATGATTAGTTCCTTTTGCCTTTATTTTTGAAGACTGCATTTATTTCTAAAGTTACTTAATTCCTCTTTCTTTTATCCTTTTTGAAGTTATTTCATACAGCTGTAATATGATTAGATGTTTTTTCATAGTCTGCATTCCTTTTTAGTTTTCCTGACCTCCTAATTTTTTAATGGGCATATAATCTAGAGTTATAAAAATAATTTTAAAAAGGCATGCATGAAGGTTTACTGTAATATAAATGTCTATGGGTTTGAAAACTGCATAGACTCATGTATCTAGCGTTACAATATCATATAGATTAGTCTCATTGCGCTAAAGAAATCCCCTTCTCTCCAAATCCCTACCATAACTGATCTGCTTAGTATCTCTATTATTTTTCCTTTTCCAGAATGTCATCTAAATGGAACTGTATAATACATAGCCTTTTAAAATCACTTTTTAAAATTAAACTATATGCATTTATGATTCATCCACATTTTTTCATAGCTTGATACCTCATTCCTTATTATTATAGAATAGTACTCCATTATATAAATGTACCACAATTTGGCTACCCATTCACCTGCTGAAAGATACCTCAGTTGAATAAGACAAGCATTTTAATCCAATTGCAAACTTTATATGTTTTGGCTGAAAATTGGCCTAAAGTTACTTAACATTCTTCAACCACTAATTAATTCTCTTTCTTCTTTGTACTTGCCAGTAATTTAACTTTTGTTTTTGAGTTTAGTTTTCTGTTTCAATTGAAACGTTTCTGTATTAACTTTTTTCTGAGTATTTTAATGGATTTGTTATACACAACTAAAATTGTTTTTAAATATATTTTTTCAAAGTGCAAGTCCATTGTGTTACTTTCATAAAAATGCCTGTAGTGATAATGCAAATAAATATTAAAATAGGCTATGATTCTCAAACATCTTTTTGACTTATTTTGTCTAGAGGTATTTTCTAAATTCAAGGCACTAATCTCACCCAACTTCTTCAACTTTTTCAAATTAGCAAAGCTGTAAGAAGCCCATATCTAAAATCATACTAAATAGTGAAAAGTTGAAAGCTTTTCCACTAATATTAGGAATAAAACAAGGATGCCCCCTGTTGCCATTTCTGCACAACCTAATAGTGGAAGTCCTAGCAACAACAATTAGGCAAGAAAGAGACATAAAAGGTGTCCATATAAAAGGAAGAAGTGAAATTGTGTTTGGTCATGACAGGATCTTATATACAGAAAACCCCAAAGACTCCACGAAAAAATTTTTAGAACTAATACATTCAGTAACATGGCAGGTTACAGTAAACATATAAAAGTCAGAAGTGTTTTACACACTAACAACAAAATATCGAAAAGTAATTAAAATAATTCTACTTACAATAGCATCAAAAATTAAATTAAATAAAATAAAACACTTAGGAGTAAATTTAACCAAGGAGGTAGAAGATTTGTATATTGAAAATTATAAAACTTTAATGAAAGAAATTGAAGAAGATACAAATAGATGTTTGTGAGTTGAAAGAATGAATGTTGTTTAAATGTCTGTACTACCCAAAGTGATCTACAGATTCAATGTAATTTCTTTTTTTTTTTTTTTTGAGATGGGGTCTCGCTCTGTCGCCCAGGCTGGAGTGCAGTGGCGCAATCTCGGCTCACTGCAAGCTCCGCCTTCCGGGTTCACGCCATTCTCCTGCCTCAGCCTCTCCGAGTAGCTGGGACTACAGGCGCCCGCCACCACGCCCGGCTAATTTTTTTGTATATTTAGTAGAGATGGGGTTTCACCGTGGTCTCGATCTCCTGACCTCGTGATCCGCCCGCCTCGGCCTCCCAAAGTGCTGGGATTACAAGCGTGAGCCACTGCGCCCGGCCGATTCAATGTAATTTCTATCAGAATTCTAACGTCATTTTTTTTTTTACTGGAATAGAAAAAAAAAAATTCCTAAAATTTTATAGAACCAGAAAAGACCCCTAAAAACTCAAACAATCTTATCAAAAAGAACAAAAGTGGAGGCATCCCACTTCTTGATTCCAAAATATCATATAAAGTTTTTATAATCAAAACACTATGGTTCCAGCATACAAACAAAGATATTGACCAATGAGACCAAATAGAATGCCAAGAAATAAACTCAAGTATTTAAGATTAATTGACTCTTGACAAAAGTGTCAAGAGTATACAACAGGAAAAGAACAGTCTCTTCAGTAAATGATGTTGGGAAAACTTGATATCCATATGCAAAAGAATGAAATTGGACCGTTATCTCACATCTTATGCAAACAGTCAACTCAAAATGGATAAAAGACTTAAGATGTGAAACTGTAAACTTACCAGAAGAAAACATAGTGAAAAACTCAACTAAATTTGTCTGGGCAGTCATTTTGTGGATAAAACTGTGAAAGCAGAGACAACAAAAGCAATAATAAACAAATGGGATTGCATCAAACTAAAAAGCTCCTGCATAGCAAAAGAAACAACAGAGTGAAGAGACAACATGTGGATTGGGAGAAAATATTTGCAAACAATACATTCTATAAGAGACTACAATTAGCTCCCTGTATGTATCTATTTTGCATAAAATATATAAAGGAACTCAACTCAGTAGCGAGAAAATAACCCAATTAAAAACAAGCAAAGGATCTGAACAGACATTTTGCAAAAGATGAGCTATGAATGATTAATAGATATATGAAAAAATGCCATCTCTAATCATCAGGGAAAATGCAAATTAAAAGCACGATGAGATATTACCTCATGACTGTTAGAACGGCTAGTATCAAAAAGATAATGATAGCAAGTGTTGGTGAGGATGTAGAGAAAAGGGAACCTTTGCTGTTGAGTATATAAATTGGTACAGACATTGTAGAAGATAGTACAGAATTTATTCAAAAACATTAAAAATAGATTTACTGTATGATCTAGCAATCTAATTTCTGGGTACATATCAAAAAGAATTGAAATTGGTTTGTCAAAGAAATGTCTGTACTCATGTTCTTTGCAACATTATTCACAGTAGCCAAGATATGGAAGCAAACTAAGTGTCTATCAACAGATGCATGAATAAAGAAAATGTAGAATATTTACACAGTGGAATACTGTACAGCCTTTAAAAACCAAGAAATTATGTCATTTGTGACAATATGGATTGGAGTGGGGGACACTACGCTAAGTGAGATAAGCCAGGCACAGAAAGACAAGTACTGTATTATCTCACTTTTATGTGCAATCTATCAACATTGATGTTATAGAAACAGAGAGTAGAAAGGTGGTTTCCTAAGGCTGGCGGGTAGGGAAGACATGGGGAAAGGAAAGATGTTGATCGGAAGGTACAAAATTTCAGTCAGACTAGAGAAATAAGTTTTAGTAATCTGTTGCACTGCATGGTGACCATAGTTAATATATTGTACATTTCAAAATTGCTAAAATAGATATTTAACATTCTTTCCACAAACAAATGACAAATTAGTGAGGTGATGGATCGTTAATTAGCTTGATTGAATCTTTCTATCAGGTATATGTAGATCACATTGTATCCCATACATAAACACAATTATTATTTGTCAATTAAAAATAAAAACCTTAAAACCTGTTTCTGCCACCTAATTTCAGGACAAAAACGTTACTCAATTTCAAACTTTCAAATGTTGGGTTTGCCAGAGATAATTTGAATTTAAAATGTTATTACTGAGTATAGTAAGTCCTTACTTTATGTACTATAAGTCTATAAATTCTTGAAAACTGTGACTTTAAGTGAAATGATATGTATCAAAACCAGTGTTTTTTCCTCATCAACATTGTGACAAAAGGACTTGAAAGGAATGACACTATTTAAGGCCAGGCATGGTGGCTCATGCCTATAATCCCAGCACTTTGGGAGGCTGAGGTGGGTGGATCACCTGAGGTCAGGAGTTCAAGACCAGCCTGGCCAACATGGTGAAACCCCGTCTCTACTAGAAAATACAAAAATCAGCTGGACATGGTGGCGGGCACCTGTAATCCCAGCTACTTGGGAGGCTGAGGCAGTAGAATCACTTGAACCCAGGGTGTGGAGGTTGCAGTGAGCCCAGATGGCGCCATTGCACTCCAGCCTGGGTGACAGAGCGAGACTCCATCTCAAAAAAAAAAAAAAAAAAAAAAAAGAAAAAAGAAAAAAAAAGACCCTATTTAAGGACTATTTATGGGGAGGGAGAGAGCATTAGGACAAATACCTAATGCATGAGGAGCTTAAAACCTAGATGATGGGTTGATAGGTACAGCAAACCACCATGACACATATATACCTATGTAACAAACCTGCACGTTCTGCACGTGTATCCCAGAACTTAAAGTAAAATAAAAATAAAAAAGACCCATTCATCTGCTGTCTTCAAGAGACCTACCTGACATGTAACAATACCCATAGGCTCAAAGTAAAGGATTGGAGAAATGAAAAACCAAAAAGAGCAGAGTTCTATTCTTAGATGAAACAGATGTTAAACCAACACAGTAAAAAAGGACAAACAAGAGCATTATGTAATAATAAAGGGTTTAATTCAGCAAGAAGACTTAACTGTCCTAAATATATATTCATCCAACAAAGGAGCACCCAGATTCACGAAACAAGTACTTCTAGATGTACTGAAGACATAGATACCCAGACAGTAATACTGAGGGACTTTAACACCCCATGAACAGTGTTAGGTCATGGAGGCAGAAAACTAACAAAGATAATCTAGACTTAAATTTGACACTTGGCCAGTTGGACCTGATAGACATCTCCAGAATACTCCATGTATCAACCAGAAAATATTCTTCTCCTCTTTACATGAAATATACTGTGAGTGGACATATGTTCAGCCATAAAGCCTGTCACAATAACTTTTAGAAAATTGAAATAATACCAGTCGTACTCTTGTACCACTGTTGAATAATAGAAATAATTCACTGTGGAATAAATACTGAAATAGAAATAGAAATCAGTAAAAAAGAAGATCTCTCAAACTACACAATCACATGGAAATTAATCACTTGCTCCTAGATGACTTTTGGGAAAACAATGAAATTAAGACAGAAAAAAAATTTGCAAAGAAATCAAAACAGAGACATCTCTGGGATGCAGCAAAAACAATGTTAAGAGGAAAGTTTATAGCATTAAATGCCTACGTCAAAAAGTTATAAAGATCTCAAATTAACAATCTAACATCACACCTAGGGCAACTAGAAAAAACTAAAAGCAAGAACAAACTAACCCCAAAACTAGCAGAAGAAAAGAAAGAAAGAAAATCAGAGAATAACTGAAATGAAATTGAGAACCAAAAATGTATACAAAGAATCAGTGAAACCAAAAGTTTGTTTTTTTTAAAGGATAAGCAAGATCGATAGACAGCTAGCTAGATTTACAAAGAAAAAAGAAGATCTAAATAAGCACAATCAGAAATAATAAAAGTGACGTTACAACTAATCCCACAGAAATATCTCACAGACTATTATGAATACCTCTATACACACAAACTAGAAAATCTAGAGGAAATGGGTATATTCCTGGAAACACAACTTCCCGAGATTGAGTCAGGAAGAAACTAAAACCCTGAACAGACCAATATCATGTTCTGAAATTGAATCATCAATACAAAACCTGTCGATCAAAAAAAAGCCCTGGGCCAGATGGATTCACAGCCAAATTCTACCAGAGGTATAAGGTAGAATTGGTACCAATTTGATACTAAGGAGGAAGGACTCCTCCCTAACTCATTCTGTGAAACCAGCATCACCCTGATACCCAAACATGGCAAAGTCATCCAAATAGGAAAAGAAGATGACAAACTATCTCTCTTTGCTAATGATATGATTCTATACCTAGCAATTCTAATGACTGCCAAAAGCTCCTGGAACTGATAAAGGACATCATTAAAGCTTAAGGATGCAAAAATCAATGTACAAAAATCAGTAACATTTCTATACAACAATAACATTCAAGCTGACAGCCAAATCAAGAACACAATCCCATGTACAATGGCCAGAAAAAGAATTAAATACCTAGGAATAGATCTAATCAAGGAGGTGAAAGATCTCTACAAGGTTAGCTACAAAATACTGCTGAAAAAAATCAGAGATGAGAAGCAAATGTAAAAACATTTCATGCTCATGGATCGAAGGGATTAATGTCTTTAAAATGGCCATACTGCTCAAGGCGATGTATAGGTTTAATGCTGTTTTTATCAGACTACTAATGTCATTTTCCAAAGTTAGAAAACACTTAAATTCATATGTAACCAAAACACAGCCTGAATAGTGAAAGCAATCCGAAGCAAAAAGAACAAAGCCAGAGGCTTCACACATTATTCAATTTCAAAATATACTATAAGGCTGGAGTAACCAAAACAGCATCGTACTGGTACAAAACAGACATGTGGACCAATAGAACAGAATAGAGAACCCATAAATAAAGTTGCATGTCTACAGCCGTCTGATCTTCAAGGCTGACAAAAATAAGCAATGGGGAAAGAACTCCCTAGTCATTAAATAGTCCTGGGATAACCAGCTAGCTATATCCAGAAAAATGAAACTGGACCCCTAGCTTTCACCATATACAAAAATTAAGATGGATCCGATTTAAATATAAGACCTCAAACTATAAGAATCCTAGAAGAAAGCTTAGGAAACCCCATTCTGGACATCAGCCTTGAGAAAGAACTTATGACTAAGTTCTCAAAAGCAATTGCAACGAAAACAAAATTTGACAAGTGGGACCTAATTAAACCAAGCAGCCTCTGCACAGCAGAAGAATCTGTCAACAGAGTAAACAGGTAACCTACAGAGTGGGAGGAAATATTCACAAACTATGCATCCAGCAAATGTCTAATATCCAGAATTTATAAGGAACTTAATTCAACACTTATAAACCAAGTAACTGCATAAAAAGTGGGCAAAAGATATGAACAGACACTTCTCAAAAGATGACATACAAGCAGCCGATGAACATCTGAAAACATGCTCAACATCACTAATCATCACAAACCAAGAATCAAAGCCACAATGAGATACCATCTCACACTAGTCAGAATGGATCTTTTTAAAAACTCAAGAAACAACATACAAGTCTGCAGAGAAAAGGGAATGTTTATACGCTGTTGATTGAAATGTAAATTTGTTCAGCCACTGTGAAAGGCAGTGTGTGTGTGTGTATACTATTTAGATACTAAAAAACTGTTAAATATTAGAAACTGTTAAACTTTTTACCAAAGTGACTGTGCAGTTTTGCATTCCTGCCAGCAGTGTATGAGAACTCCACTTACTTTACATCCTCATCAATACACAGTATCGTCAGACTTTAATTTTAATTTTAGTTATTTTAATAAGTGTGCAGTAGTATCTCCTTGTGGTTTTAATTTCCATTTACGTGATGACTAATGATGCTGAGCATCTTTTTGTATATCTTAGTTTAATAAATTTTTGTCCTGCTTTGGAAATTTGAGCCTATCCTAGCATCACAAAAGTTTTCTGCCATATTTTTTTCTAGTTTAACCTATAGTCTTAGGACTATGATGCACATCAAGCTATTCTTAGTGTGAGATATAATGTAAGAATCAAGGTTTGCTTTTTTCAAAGTGGATATATAATTTTTCCATTACTAAATGTTAATATTCTTTCCCCATTGAATAACCTTACACCTTTGTTCAAAATCAATTATCATATGTGTATGAATGTATTTTTGAACTCCATTCCATTCCTCTCTGGACATTGCTATGCCAATACTACATTGTCTTGATTATTATAGCTTCATAGTAAGCCTTGAAATCAAGTATAGTCAGCTCTCCATATCTTTGGGCTCCAAAGCTTTGGATTCACCAAGTGTGGATCAAAAATACTTCAAAAAAATTGTGTACATTGAACATGTGCTGACTTTTTTCTTACTATTTTCTAAACAATACAGTATAACAACTATTTACATAGCATTTACATTGTGTTAGGTATTATAAGTAATCTAGAGATGATTTAAAATATATGGGAAGATGTACATACGTTATATGCAATTACTGTGCCATTTTACAAGAAGTACTTGAGCATCTGCTGATTTTGGTATTCATGGGAGGTCCTAGAACCAATTTCCCGTGGATACCAAGAGGCAACTGTAGCATGAGTTCCCTAATTTTGTCCTATTTTTTGATAATTATTTTAGTTATTCTAGATCTTTTCATTTCCACACAAATATTAGAATCAACATATAAATTTCTTGTTAAAAAGTCTCCTGGGATTTTTTTAGGAGTGGGAGGGATTGTATTAAGTCTATAAATCAATTTGGGAAAAAATTCAATTTTAATAATATTGGTTCTTCAATTTGTTGGAGATTATATATCTCTATTTATGTTTTCTTTAATATATTTTAGCCACGCTTTACAATTTTCAATGTACCCATACTTTAAAAACCTGCTGTATATCAAATGCATTTCTAAGATAACTATATCAGTTATAGTTTTTTAGTTGTCAAACAATGAAATAATTATATTTTCTGTCTTTTAAGTAGCAAACTTACTGTGAAGTCCTGAGTCAGAGGGGCTGAATATACCAAATTTTTTCTGGGTATCACTGCTGATGAGGTTCCACTTTGAAGAGGATGTGGTATTTGAACTCATAAATGTTGGATTAATATTTATTTAATGTACACTCACTGAGTGCCTCGTATACATTAAGCATTATTTTAGATGCTGAAGTTATAGCAGTAAACTAAAACAAAATTCTTCTTTTTATGGAGTCTGAGTTTCGAACTTTTATAAGGGTGGTAAATCGTTGATATGTAAAGTTGATTATATAGCCGGGTAATAATGATTTAAAGCAAAAGGGGTGTGCGAGATCAAATCATTAAAATGTGAAACAAAAGGATACTCTGAATATCATATTTATTAATGGAGAAGAGACTTTAAAATAATGTCATATAAATATTATAAGCTTTATATAGTTATGTATTAACATTTTTCAAAATCTGAAATAGAGAGGATGGATGACTCTAAAACATCAATTATTTCTTAATAGTAGTCTTGAGGGAAAACATTGTTAGTATATTAATTTAAAACCTATCCAGCAGTATTAGTCATTAAAATGTTCATGATTATACAGACCTGACGTTTAAACATGTGGAATAGATGTACTGGAAACTATAAAGTGATTCACCCAGGGTTCAGCCTTAGATTTTAAAAGTATGTCATAATTCAACTAATATTATTTTGTTAGAGTTATGTCTAATTTATCCTGAACCACTAAACATGTAATTAGTGAGAGTGAGAGTGTTTCTGGCTATGGTGGTTTGTAATAAAATGTGCTAGAAAATGTAAAACTGAATAGCATATTTGACATTAGAACTAGGGAAAAGCAGCAGAATACTGGTTTCAACATACTATCCTTAATATCAGAAATTTTCAGGAAGGAAACCCTAATGTTGCTAAAATTATCTACCTAAAATTAGTTCTCCATTCATAATTTTCAATATAGATTTAATATTTTATAAGTGATGCTTTGAAATTCATTTAGGAATATGAACTATTTTTAATGAATATGTGTTACTTAGTATATGTAATTTGCTAATTCTATTACATAAATTATTTCATCTAATCCTATTAGTAACCTTATAAGGTAGGTACTACCATCACTCCATTTCGTAGATAGGAAACTAAAGTTTAGGGAGGCTAATATATATTCATGGTTTCACAGCTAGTGAGAGAGAGGGAGAGAGAGGAGAACGAGAAAGAGAGAGAGCACACGTGCACGCTAGTATTTGGACTCAGGCACAATTAGCTTTAAAGCTCCTGTTTTTCAACACTGCACAACTCTAGTCAACAATTACTCTGTTGCATAGTGAATTAACAATAGTAGAGGTTATGGAATTTGTTCCTTTAAAAATTAATGTCTCAGAAATAAGCCCTAAAATATATATCTTTACCAGTAGCTTTGCTTAAGGAGTTGAAGGAAATAATATAGAATGTCACACAGAATGTAGTTGGCTGGTTATCTTAACTTCTTCTCTTAAAGAGCCAGGAATTACTTTAATGTTGTTATCCATTTAGAAGGGAATACTTCTGAGTATCTCTTATGGAACTGAGTTTTAATATTTTTGGTTAATTTATAAAATACAGAACTATAAGTTCAAGTTAGTTGTAAAAACACAAGGATAAAATGAAGCTGAGAAATCTCTGTATAGTTGTTGCTACTATACTTGCAGAAAAATAATGCTATCAGTGCTTTGCATGAGAAAAATAAAATTAAGAATATATAAATATACTGCTTTAATGAAGTTAAATGATAAACACAACATTAAAACACAATAAAAGTAAAGACACATAATTAAAAGCTTGAGGTCAAATTAATAGGAAATTTAGAAGAAATTTTATGTAGCCTTAAAATAATACCATGTAGGCTGAGCACGGTGGCTCACGCCTGTAATCCCAGCACTTTGGGAGGCCAAGGCAAGCAGATCATGAGGTCAGGAGTTTAAGACCAGCCTGGCCAACATGGTGAAATTCCGTCACTACTAAAAATACAAAAATTAGCGGGGTGTGGTGACAGGAACTTGTAATTCCAGCTACTCGGGAGGCTGAGGCAGGAGAATCGCTTAAAACCGAAAGGCGGAGGTTGCAGTGAGCCGAGATCATGCCATTGCACTCCAGCCTGGGCAACAAGAGCAAAACTCCATCTCTAATAATAATAATAATAATGTGGAAAGGTTTATTAATATAAAAAGCAAAAATATTGGTTTGAAAATTATTACATCTGGGAATAATGAAAGTGTTTGTTTCTGTTTTGCTGAGAATACAAAAAATGAAATTAAATGAATATGAAGAATGAAAGTGCTTGTTGCCATTTTGTTAAATAGAAATGTTTTTAAATTTGAGGGAAAAGATTGATGAAAAATGGGGAAATGTGCCAAATTTTAGATTCAATGTAATCAGGGAAGAATCTTATGAATACTTTTATTGCTCAAACAAGATTTATATAGGGCTGGGAATAGACTAGTGCAGATCCATCAAGAGTACATTATCAGTAGAGGATACTTTTGAACACGGCATAGAAGATTAGGAAAGGACACGCAGAAAGTTAAAGAAGATATTCAGCTGAATAACAGGAGAGGAGATTTATATGGTAACTTCCATATAAAGTGGAAGTAGTGACTTTGAAGTGCCTTTAAAAACAGAAAGATAGCAAGTCAATTGTTTTTCATATACATTTAAAGTAACAGAATCAAAAGCCTGGGATTAGGAAATAGTGGAGGAGTGAGCTACAGTTCCATGTACACAGGGGGGATGAATGCAAAGGGAGGTAGGTGCAGATTTATGCATAATGCAGCATCAATGCTCCATGCTAGACTGCTGAACTACACTTGCTAATTAACTAGACGTGGAGTTTTAGAGGCCAAGGTAAACATGGATATTTTGTATATCTGTGTCCTGGATCACAGAAAACCAACACAGTTGCAGCAAGATAGAAGACTAAATCAGTTTCTTGGAGCTCATGGAAGAAATTAGTTCAACCATTTTCTTCCAGTTGTGATGAGTCCGACATTTGGCTTAGAAAGACACTTAAGCTGTATCCACTTACTTTTGATACTGAGATCTCATCCAGGCAAAATATCTGTCTGGAAGGCAGCAGTATAGCTGGCATTAGTTTGGACTTCTCAGTAGCAGTGAGGGAGCCCATTTGTAGGTCAGAGTCCATGGTGATTTTATGATGAAATAATTTAATCAGAACAATTCAAAAATCATTTCAAAGCTGAAGTGTAGTAAGTAGAGATTTAGGTTTACAGACTGAAGAAATAGAAGCTTCTTTTGTAAAACAAATTATTTTATTCTGGTAAGAGCACAACCTGCGATCTACCTTCTTAACAAATTCGAAGTGTACAATATATTATTGTTTAAGTATAATCTCATACAGCAGATCTCTTGCTTAACTGAAACTTTACACTTCTTGATCAGTAGGTCCCTATTCCCCTTCCACCTGTGCTCCAGCAACCACTCTTTGATTCTCTGAATTTGAATATTTTAGATACCTCCTTTGTCTTTCTATGACTGGCTTATTTCACTTAGGATAATATCATCAAGGTTCATGCATGTCATCACATACTGCAGTTTTTCCTTGTTTTTAAGGCTGAATAATATTCCATTGCATGTATGTACCACATTTTCTTTATTCATCTGTCAAAGGACATTTAGGTTGTTTTTATGTCTTGGCTATTGTGAATAGTGCTTCAGTGACCATGGGAGTGCTAATATCTCTTTGAGATTCTGATTTGAATTTTATTGGATACTTAGAATTGAGATTGCTGGAAACTTCTTTTCTAAAGTTCAATGACTATCTTGAGCACTCTTTCTCAGAGCCCTTTGCCAATTCCTGTGTAGTGCAAAACTCCAGCAGGTAAACCCCACATGTAGACATTGTTATGAAAAGTGTCTCCCAGAGCTGCACAATACCCTGTCATTCAGTCAGGATGAAAACAAAACAACAAACCAAAACAAATCTCAGCCATTCTAACTCTACACCCCTTTCCCTCTAAGGCTGTCTCTAAATGCTAGGGAATTTTTTGTGTTTTTTTTTTTTTTTTTTTTTTTTTGGAGATGGAGTCTCGCTCTGTCACTGAGGCTGGAATGCAGTGGCGTGATCTCGGCTCACTGCAACCTCCACCTCCCGGGTTCAAGCAATTCTGCCTCAGCCTTCTGAGTAGCTGAGACTACAGGTGCACACTGCCATGCCTGGCTCATCTTTTTTGTTTTAATAGAGACGGGGTTTCACCATTTTGCCCAGGCTGGTCTCGAACTCCTGAGCTCAGGCAATCGACTTGCCTTGGCCTCCCAAAGTGCTGGGATTACAGGCGTGAGCCACTGCGCCTGGCTGGACTTATCTGATTTTTTAATGTAGTTTGCTCATGCTCACATCTCTGAAATATTATCTGATGGTTCTTTGCTCAATGATCCTTGCACGTCTGGCATGTGATAAATACTGTGAGGGAAGCTGTGTAAGACCCCCTGCTGGAGGCAGGAATGGAATTAGAGCCCATAATTGTTGATAAACTTTTCTCATATTAGGCCTCTCAAGGTTTTTTTCCTAAAGGTTGTACCTTTACATGACTAGTCACATTTTTAAAAATTTATTTATTTATTTATTTTTGGACACTGGCAGTAGCATTTGGCAGCACCTGCTGGTAAATTAAGTGGAAGTTGACAGTGTGACACCTGAAGTACTCATCTTTTATGTTAATCTTTTCCTGGCTCAATAATGTTATAATTTTATAAAATTGTGCTATAATCTAGTGTTAACTCTGAGCTGAAGCTTAATTTAGAAATAACTGATTTTGAGCTCCTATATTGTTTAAAACCATAATTATTATTTAGTAGTATTGCATTTCTGTGTTTTTCTGTTAATCTATATTCCTAACTGTCTACCTACTTACCTATTTCTATGCAATTAAAATTTCTACTTGAATTTACTTTTTTCTGTTTTATAACCTAAGAACAATATTTAAGGGTAACAATTTCCTCTTCTGTAACTTGCTGGTAAGTAACTATCACCTTGGGCAAGTCATTTAATCTTTCTGGGTCTCATTTCCTTATCTAAAAAATGATGTTGAAGCAAATAATTTCTAAAAATTCTCTTAAAATGTATGATTCTGAGAATTTATGATTCTAAGGTATCAAAAGCCACCATCCATTAATATGTTATACTTGGACATAGACAATTATTAGTACACAGAAAATTGCTCAGTTACCGGCCCCAAAGAACTTGTATTCCACTGGGAAGGGTATGGTCATCATGCTTTAAAGCATTGTAGTAGCTACATTATTATGTGGGAACAGAAAAAGTGACTAAATCAAGTATCTCTTGCTCAGCAGCCCAAATCAGAACTCCAATAAATGACAGCAAAGTTGAAATAGCCAGCTTGGTTTAGGGGTAGTATCTCTATTCCATTGCTAAATAAAAAGCAACAACAAAATTAAAATGAAAACTGTACAATTTATAAAGAAGAATGTAAGGAATCTTAGGAAATGATTTTGTAGAAATAGGAGAGGAACTAAGTCTTACAGGGGCCTATGTCAGTGCTAAGGAATATGTTGAAACAACTAAAAGCTGGGAGTCATTGAAATGTTTTAGTGAAGAGCGTGACCTAGATCCAAGTTTTAGGCTGACTGTACTGGTGGTGGTGAGGATGCTTCTGAGAAGGCAAGAGCAGTCACAGCAAAGGGAGGAGACAGGTTTCGTCTGTGGCAGTAGATAGAGAGGATAGAGAGGGAGGATCATGAGGAGATCTAACTGTGAGCAGCTGGAAAGAGGATGTCTGGGACTCCATGGGGGAAAAGCAAGCAAGACATTCTGAAATTCTTTAGGTCTGATTTCCTCATCTCCTCAACCAGATCATACCCCACTTGAGATGGGGGCCATGATGTCTATTTCTTTTTTATCTTCTATTAACTTCTAGTAGATGCTGGCTTCATAGTTAGTGCTTAGTAAACATTTTTCATTTATTTTGACCAAGTACACCAAAATAAGACAGTCCATTTTGTGTTGCCATAAAAGAATATCTGAGACTAGGTAATTTATAAAGGAAAGAGGCTTATGTAGCCCATGATTTGAAGGCTGAGAAGCTCAAGGGCCTGTCCCCAGCTTCTGGTGAGCTCTTTCATGCTGCTCATATGATGGAGAAGGTCAAAGGGGAATTGGAGGTATAGGAAGAGACGGAAACCTGAGGGATGTCCTGGCTTTATAACACCCCACTGTCTCGAAAACGAATCCAGTTTCACAAAAGTGAGAACTCACTGCCATGAAAACAGCACCAAGCCATGTATCAGGGATGCACCCTATAACCCAAACACCTCCCACCAGGCTCCATGTCCCAACACCACCACAAGCAGGGATCAAATTTCAACATGAGTTTTGGTGGGGACAAATAAACCACAGAAGCAATATTCTGACCTGCTGATGTTTTGTATGACTGGGTTCTGCCAATGTATTCTGGAGGGTTCCTGACACAGTGTCAGCAATTACTGGGGGCTTTGTGAAATCCAGCCCTCTTTATTATAATATCAATAAAACTGACTTGATAATAGCTATTGATGTCAATAAAGTTTAAATGTTTTACCACAGTCATTATGTCATTGGGATGCTAATTGACATTAATACTAGACCCAATTTATGACTAATTTTTTATTGCTATTTTACGGACTCCACATAGGCAAGGAAAGGCCTGTTCTCCACAAAGGCAAAAAAAAAAAAAATGCTGCACATACTTTTCTGTTCCCTCTATATCAGTATGAAAAATAATAGTTACATCTATTCACGGTTTTTCAAAGTTGACATTTCACTGTAAATGTATGAAACTGTGACAGAAATTTTTATATACATAGTGTCTCTGATCCACTGACATAGACCAATGCAATGGTTCCCAAACTCGCAGGCCCATTAAAGTAGTAAAGTTCATGAAATATTCTCATTAGTTCAGAAAGCCTAATAAATAGGATTGATATATTTACTAAAAATAATGCAACAGTGTCTGTTGAACCATATTTCTTGTTTGGGCTAAAATTATGCATCAGCTCAATATGGTGGCATTCTTTATCTCATGTTTATTTTTGATGAACAGTTTATACACACACACACACACACACACACACACTCACACAAATAGAACACTGTTATTTACTATATGCCATTTGGTAATCAAATCCTTTAAAACATGAAATCCAAGGCACAAAAATAGTAAAAAGAATCCTTGGAAGTAAACAAAAATTAGAATTTCATACACACATAGCATAATTCAGTCTCTATGAATTCATGCCTAATCAGAAAATAAGAAGATGCAGAATATTTGTCAATAAATACTTTGTAAGCGTCGCTATGTTCATGCACTGTTTTGGAGCTCATGATACATCAGCAGAATGGAAGAAAATCCTTCTAGTGGTGCTTACATTCTAGTGAGAATGATATACAATACTGACAAAGGCAATTTATTGGATTGTGCTGGATTTGGGAGTTGAGAAATATTGATGATCTGAGGAGGAGGCGGTATCTCAATGATCATATTTAAAAAGGCTATAGAAATTGGAGCACATTAGAGATTCTATGTGGGTGTCATGGGTGCCAGGCTTCCTTTAGTAATTTTCTGCAAAGCCAGTTTCCTTTTCTATCAATTTATATTTTTTGACATGAAGACTCTTTGCAAGGCAGGGCGCTTCTCATTTTCAAAGAACTATATCATTTCTCTGGTGAATGAGGTTATTTTGTGGGTGGCCTATTTTATGTCTCTTCTCTTCCACGTAAATGTAAGTGTAATTGTACTGTGTGCTATTTATTGATTAGTTGTACTGTGAAAGGGACAGAAAAGATTACATACTGATAACCTGTGTGGGGGTTTATTCATTAAGCTATAGGCTCTTGATTCTTTTAGGAACAAGTATCAAGCAAAAGTTTCTTTGGAAATTTTGTCTCTGGAATCTACTCCTTTCAAAGAAAACAAAGACATAATCTGTAGGCAATTTATGGCTCCTTCATAAAAGCACTGCAGCATCTAAACTCCCATAGCATCTGGCAGCTGGCTGCATTTTATTTTATTTGGATGAGTAACAATATATTTTAAAACTTAATACCATTTAAATGCTTATAAAGGTGCTGGAATATTTGTTAGAGAATGGTCACAGTATTATATATTTTTAAAAATCAGGGTTATATTGAAAGATTATCTTGATAATGCCATCTAAAAAATGCATTTTTGTAGAGAAATTTGACCAGCATGATTCAGATTGCATGTCTACATGAAATAAATTTATCATCCTCTTATTAAATTATCCTTACTCGTTACCTCCATAGACATAACTTTAAAGCAAATGGGGCTAATTGCATGCGTAGGGCATTAATATTTAATCGCCCTAGTATTTCATTATCTAAGGATGTTTATGTAACCTTTTGTGCTTTTAGAATTTCTCTCAGAAAACCACTAATATAAAGAGGAAGCATTACAAAGTATTATACGTTATTAACACTTGAGTTTGGACATGATCAAAAATAGACTGAAACTGTAGCTCTGTGATGTTCCATTGTTCATTAGTGTGCATGTAGTTAATTTTGAGTGCTTTTTACATGCAAATGTTTCAAGCATGTAATAGATTCAATAATTTTCAACAGACTGTGGAAGCATGGTTTAATTATAAAACAATTTAATTCAAAAACCGAAATGGCTGAAAGAGATAGGAGATGTCTTAGCCTACTTAGCTTAGTGAGTAATTTATGTCATAGGTGGAGCAAAATGTATTCTTTATTTTCCCAGAGGGCTGGGGTTATGAAACTGCTCTGGCTAGGCTTCTCTCCCACCAGTGGTTTTAGGAGACCAGATTATACTTTTAGGGTTCTTTGTAGGAAGGCTGAGGAAAGAGCCAAAGCAACGATGGAATGCCTTGAGACATGTGATCCGATGCCTTTTCTGTAACATCTGAGTCTTTAGTAAACTTCATTAAAGTGACAAGACACTTGACTTACAATTTTTTTTGGAGACAACTGTTACTGAAAGCAGATGGCAAGAGCAGAGACAATGAAAGATTGGCAAAGTAACGATGCGTGAATAGAAAGTAGAAGCCCCAGGTTTTGATAGTAGAGTTTGGATCAAGTTCAAGAGTAGTTGGCTTCACTTTCCAGGGCTTCTGTTATATTGAGCAGCAACCACTTTTATTCTTCCTACCTATGGCTCTCTTCTCACCTCTGTAACTTAAGTTTATCATTTATTTTCAATTCTCATCAGTTATTCTGCTTTCATAAAAGTGAGACTTCCAGCAGATAACCAAAATTAAATTTCTTGTTGCTATTCTGTGATGAGTCTGTGCTGATTTCTCATTTAACAAAACTGAGCACATCTCTTCTATTTCAGCATTTTGTAGCACATTCGTTAATAATTACTCTAATAATAAACTTCACATTTTGCCATCATTCTACTTTGACTTAGTCACAAGTGTAACATTCTGCCTTTTTACCAACAATGCAGCCATAAAAAAGAGCATCAACATGAGATAACTTATCCACATACACACCAATGAACATCTTCGCTAGGTGAGTTTCTCCCTCTAATATGAAAAAAGTGAAAAGAAAGAAAAGCCTAAGCATGTAATTAATGTCAATTTTGCATATCTTATCTATAATTCAATTTTTTAAAATCTGTTATTGTGTGCAAAGTTAAGAGAGTAGATTTGTAGCACTTTTAAGAATTATGTCCAACGGCTTTGGGTTTAGAAGACAGTAGCATAATAAGAAACTTTCCAGGTTCTGTTTAATCTCAGGGCCTACAAATCTAGCCAGGCATATTTAGCTCACTTTTCTGGATCGCTATAGACAGGCACACAATAGAGGAGCAAGAATGGTTCTGGTGTCCATCAGTACCTAGTACACCACACTCTCAGAAAGTCCGTACCTATTTTCCTCATTTTTTTTAAGAGGGTAATTTCTCTTTCCATTTAAAGTCTCTTCAGTCAGCATTTATTCTTGCAAGAAATACCATCTTTAATGATTCTGTGATCAATTCCTGTTTCTGCCTATAGTGTGATATGAGTAGTAATTTCTCTCACTAACAAGTTGTCTTTGTTAACTAGGGTTTCAATGACAAATTACCGTAGAATGGGTGGCTTAAACAACAGACATTTATTTCTCACAGTTTTGGAGACTGGGAAGCCCAAGATCAACGCATCGGCAGATTCAGTCTGTTGAGCGCTGTCTTCCTGGTTTATAGACAGCCACCTTCTTGATGTATCTTCACATGGTGGAGAGAAAGAGCCTCTCATCTCTTTATGTTCTTATAAGGGTGCTAATCCCATCATGGGTAACTCCATCCTCTTGACCTCATCTGAACTTAATTACCCTCCACAGGCTCCATCTCACAATAACAAAACAAGTTTTATCTTCATAGGGTACTCTGCTACATTTAATACTGCCATTTAATCACATTGAATGTGTCTAATTAAATGGATATAAAGAGATAAAAGACAGATTGAGTTAAAGAGACCAGTGCTTTCAGATTGTGTGGTACTTGGCTAAAATTAAATTCTGGTTTCATCTTTGGCTACACAGCCGTTTTTGGGTTTTCTGGGCTGCTTCTCCTTTGTTATCTTGAATAATAGAGGTCCCCAATCTTGAGTTTAAAAAAGGATACTTTTTAATGCCTAAGGGCTTTGAGGCCAGATACATTTGTTTTGGCGAGAAACATTTCTGGGAGGATCTGGGAGGAATGTGGCAGCAAAGGGCAAATACTAGTTTGGGGCATAGCCAGCTCAGAAAAAGGGAAGGAGCAGAGACGAGGAAATCCTGGAGCATGGGAGGAATCCAGAGGCCAAATTCCTAAACTGGATATCAGCAGGAACCAAAGAAAGCAGTAATGAACCCAATTACTTTAGGAGTCTTGCATCTCCCTGCTATCTCTCTCCTTCCCTTTTTTCCTTTCTCTCTCTCTTCCAGCCATCTCTTATAGACCTACTTCCAATATTTATTGAGCAATGATTTGATACTGAACTTTAAGTCATGGGGATACAAGGTGACACTGACCTTGAGGAATGAACTGATATCTGTGACAAAAATCATGAGGGGTGAGTACAGAATGCTTGAAAGGCATGTCAAAAAGGGCACACCTCAAGATTAGGAGCTAGTAAAACCTTCTGAGACAGAGGGACAGAACATGGTTTTAGGGTGGTTTTAAGTGGTTCGTAAAACAGTCAGTATAACTAGAATCTGGAGTAATTAGTTATATGTGTCAGGGAGTGGCGGAGGAGGAGCAGTGCAATGAAGGGGTACATTACAAGGTATGGCTTAGAGACCCAAAGTTGGAGAAATAATTAGGGACCAGTCATAAAGCTCTTTTAAAATATAATAATTTGGACATTATCTTGAGGACATTAGGGACCTGCTGAAGAGTTTTAATCAAGAAATGACATGATTAGATTTGGGTTTTCAAAAGATCACTTTGGCTATCACATAGAGAAAGGATCAGGAGGAAATGAAATTTATCTATTATTTATTAAGGTATTGAAATTCGTTGGAAAGCATTTTCACAGATAAGCCATCTCTTCATTTACTCAACAAATTTAAAAGAGAGATTTAAACCTTTTGTTTTATGACTTAGAAAAGCCATATTTAAAACAAATAAAAATGAAAGAAAAAAGCAGCCATGTTTGTGCATGTATGATGCTTGCTTTTCAGATTTGAAAAGTAGTTTTCTAACATTTTTTTCCCCAAAAGTCTCCAGGCACATGTACTTTCTATCACTAAGACAACATTTTTATTCTGTATAGTTTTTTTTAAAGAAAAGAAACAGTAACAAAAAACAAAAAACACCCACTGAAAAAGCCATTAAGGATAACCTACATGGCCCTTTGTTCAATGTTGTCTGAAATGAAAATGTGTCCTTATGAAGGCTTGTGAAAGTTATTTGCCAAGGTTTGAGCGATACCTCTCATTTTAGAGCCATCCTTAGTTGGTGAAGACCAAACACCAGTCTGTCTGACACTGAACTCTGAGCCATAGCATAGAGCTCTCCAACTGATAATGGTGATTTGGTCTTTATCATTGGGCCATTACTTCTTGCTTCAAGGTGTTTATGAACAGTAGAGTGGTAAGAGCAACCACAAGGGATTGACATTATGAGTTTTCAATTTGGAACTTTTCTCTTCCCAAGACAAGTCACAGAGATGGCATTTGGCTCTGCTTCCTCAGGGAATTTTTCACAGCACAGAATTATCACACAGTTTAACACAGCTGGCAGTCTGGGCTCAAGAGGAAACAGAAAAAGATTGGAGAGGATAAACAGCAGGTAGGTCGAACATAGGCCAAGAAAGGGACGTGGAGAATAAAGAATCTCATTATAAGTTTAGAGATATTTTAAATATCTAGAGGTTTCTTTTCACACTCAGACAAATTCTGTTAAAAATGCAAAGTAGTATTTGATTATTAATCTTCCTATGACCACGTTTAATGGGGGCTTCTGAAAGCTTTTCTAACTTATTACTTCTTTTCATTTTTACATTTTTTTGGAGATTAATAGTATAATTTATGACTGTCATTTGGCAGCTGAGGAAACTGAGGTGCAGGAATATCAAGTAGCTTACCAAAGGTCAAATAATTAACAACAGGGCATGGATAAGACTCCAGTTCTATTTTCTAATCCTAGCCTCTTTTTACTTAGTGGTGGTCAAAGCATATTTGGATATATTCATTAAGTTCTGCAAAGAATAAAAACAAAGAATCAGTCCATAATGTCTGTGGTTTGATTATTTGAGCATCACTCCAAATCACCTTTCTGAAGAGTGAGCAAATATTAGTAAAGGTGAAGAAAATAATAGAATAAGAAAAGATTTGATTGAAGAGTTTTATTATCAGCATCTTTTCTTGATTTTTCTCTTTTTTCTGCCTACACACGAGTTCCCTGTCACCACTCCTATTTATTTCTTTGCTTTAAGAAGTGAAGAGAGAAGATTGAAAATAATAGACTTGGAAATCTCAGAAACATTTATTTATTTTTTATTTTTGTGGGTACATAGTAGGTGTATATATTTATGGGTTACATGACATATTTTGATACAACATGCAATGCGTAATTATCATATCATGAAAAATGGGGTATCCATCCCCTCAAGCATTTATCCTTTGTGTTATAAACAATTCAATTATGTTGTTTTAGTTAGCTTAAAATGTGCAATTAAGTTATTTTGACTACAGTCACCCTGTTGTGCTATCAAGTACGAGGTAACATTCATTCTTTCTAACTATTTTATATACTCATTAACCGTACCCATCTCCCCCCAACCCTCCACTACCTTTCCAAGCCTCTGATAACCATCCTTCTACTCTCTACCTCCATGTGTTCAATTGTTTTGAGTTTTACATCCTACAGATAACTGAGAATATGTGATGTCTGTCTTTCTGTGCCTAGCTTACTTCACTTAACTTAATGACCTCCAGTTCCATCCACATTGTTGCAAATGACAGGATATAATTATTTTTTATGGCTGAATGGTACTCCATTGTGTGTAAGTAGCATATTTTCCTTATCCATTTATCTGTTGATAAACACTTAGGTTCCTTCTGAATCTTGGCTATTGTGAACAGTGCTGCAATAAACATGGGAATGCAGACATCTCTTTGTTATACTGATTTCCCTTCTTTTTGGTATATACCCAGCAGTGGAAGTGCTGTATCATATGGTAGCTCTATTTTTTTTTTTTTGAGACAGAGTCTTGCTCAGTCGCCCAGGCTGGAGTGCAGTGGTATGATCTCGGCTCACTGCAACCTCTGCCTCCTAGGCCCAGGCCATTCTGCCTCAGCCT
This sequence comes from Symphalangus syndactylus, assembly GCF_028878055.3. NCBI lineage: Eukaryota > Metazoa > Chordata > Mammalia > Primates > Hylobatidae > Symphalangus > Symphalangus syndactylus. The sequence continues at coordinate 87,794,736 of NC_072436.2, forward strand.
CCCAAGTAGCTAGGTTTACAGATGCCTGCCACCACGCCTGGCTAATTTTTGTATTTTTAGTAGAAATGGGGTTTCACCATGTTGGCGAGGCTGGTCTTGAACTCCTGACCTCAAGTGATCTGCCCGCTGCGGCCTCCCAAAGTGCTGAGATTACAGGCGTGAGCCACTGTACCCCACTGGTAGCTCTATTTTTAGTTTTCAAGAAGCCTCCAAACTGTTCTCCATAGTGGTTGTACTAATTTACATTCTCATCAATAGTGCATGAGGATTCCCTTTTCTTCACTTCCTTGTCAGCATTTGCTATTGCCTGTCTTTTGGATAAAAGCCATTTTCCTGTGGTGAGATGGTATCTCTTGTAGTTGTCATTTGCATTTCTCTGATGATCAACATGTTGAACACTTTTTCATAAAAATGCCTGTTTGCCATTTGTATGTTTCCTTTTGAGAAATGTGTATTCAAATATTTGCCCATTTTTTTGACTGAATTATTAGATTTTTCCTATAGAGTTGTTTGAACTTTTTACATATTTTGGTTATCAATCCCCTGTCAGATAGTTAGTTTGCAAATATGTTCTCCAATTCTGTGGTTGTCGGCTTACTTAGTTGACTGTTTCCTTAGCTGAGTAGAAATTTTTAATTTGATGGGATCCTATTTGCCCTTTTTTGCTTTGGTTGCCTGTGCTTGAGTATTACTCAAGAAATTTTTGCCCAAACTAATGTCCTGGAGAGTTTCCCTGATGTTTTCTTTAGTAGTGAGAAATTTATTTAGACTAAATATGAGAGTATCAATATGTTCACAGCATCGTGGTAGACGCTAAAGAGGGGAAACAGAGTTAGGTTTACTGGAGTGCTTGCATCAGTGAATTTCATTGAGTTCCCATAGTACATATGGGAACTACTGGGAGGATTCAAGGAAAAAAGTAAAACCATCAGACAAAATTCTCTCATTACAGAAGGTTGCCATCTAAGTAGGGAAACACACTGTATACATTTGAAATAGCTAAGTAACAGCATAGGATAATATGTGATAGGTGTAAAAATGAGTGAGTTTGGTTACATTTCATTTTGCTAAAAGTATTTTAAAAATACCTTCAAACTATGAAGCAAAAAGGGAATTAGAAGGACATCAGAGTATCCTTGCCCAAGGCAGGATATGCAACTAAACATCGTAAGAGACTGAAAAACTATTAGAAAACTAGTCAGCAGCTGCCTTGAAATCTCATCTCTGCTCTCTTCTGCACACCTGCTTTCTTCTTTTCTTTTTCTATAGGTCAGGATTTTATTGCTTCATCGTGCACTTATCTAAAAATGGCATTTTTGTGATTCTCCACTTTAGACATTTTAAATTTAAGTAATCAAGTCCGAGTGATTAGCTGTCTCTGAGTCCTGATTCCAGTTATTAGGACAGAGATCCTGACTGGTTCATCACGGGACAAATTTTTACTATCTGATCCAGTTATCTGTGGCTGGATGGCAGAGTCACATATACAAAGTAAGTGCTGCTATAAACATCTAGGGGAAGGGGGAAGTTTAAAAAAAAAACAAAACAAAACTCTCAATCCTAGCAGGATATTTGAAACATTGTTTGTTGGAGAAACTAGTAAAGACATTCAGAAAAAGAAAAAAGTTATGAACCAAGATAAGTTGCTGGAAAGCCATGGGAAACTGGTGGAGCATGAACAATACATAACATCTGGATAGATGCAAGAGGATGGAGACAAGCGATAGTTATAGATAGAACAAGAGAAATGGCATGAAGGTGGAGATGAGTCAGGTATGTTCAGTGAGTAATGGGCAGTTGGGTCTTCCTGGAGTTGAGTTCATGTTGTAGAGTTTTGAGAAAATCATCAAATGCTGTTTATGCGTGGGCCCATTGGGGTGGATTTCTGGTTTCTTTTTATGTTTGTAGATGTAGCATTAGAAGTTGTCAGCATTAAAGAGCTAGCTTCTCTCAACTAACTCATGAGAAGAGATGAGCTTATTCAGGGACATATTTTTAAAATGCGTAGGGAAGAGGACTAATGATAAAACACTGATGATCATCTATGCTTTAGGTATAGGAAATGGAAGAGAACCCTGAGGAAAAGCCTGAAAGGAATGGCTGCAGGGATGGAAGGCAATGGTGTCATAGAGTGCAAATGAGAAGAGAATTTCCAGCAGAGAGTAGTCAACAGGTCAGTCCCAGAATTAAAATAAAATAAGGCTGGATAAGTATTTATTGGATTTAACAATTAGGAGGTGACTAGAGACTTTACATAGAAATATGTGGATAACCTGTGGAGAACACAAATACATAGGTCAATGTGCAAATGGTAAGACATGGACAGTGGAGAAATTGACCACCCCATTCAGAAGATATCCGTGAGAAGGAGGTGCGTGGAGAGAAACCACTGGCAACTGGACATGGAGGCAAAGAACTGGGGAAAGGTTTAATAGAGGGGAGAACATTGAGCATGTTTGTTAACTGAAGAGAAAAAAATAATGGGGGAAATTTATAAAAGGATTTGAGTGTTTGGAATTTTTGGGGGTGTATTTTGGCAGAAACAGTTAAAGACTGAGAAGAGTTTATTTGATTTGAAAATTAAAACCATAAAGAGATATTCCAAATTGCTTGTTGGTTTCTCACTTTTGTTTACACGATGATATTAAATCCACCAAACCAAGGTGTAAGTTCAGCCGTCCAAATATCGTTAAGCCACTCTTCAGAAATGAGGAATTGGAGCCACAGAAATTAAATAGTTCGCTGGATGTTACACAGTTATTACGGTACAAGAATTCAAAGTCAGGTTCCAAAACTTTATTTCTGGTGCTCATTTGGTTTCATCAAGATTTCCAATATTTGCATATCTACAGTTACAATGGATAACTATAGTTATAATGAGAGTACAGGGCTGATTTCAAGGTTTCAGGTGAGTGGTAAAGTAGAAATTACATGTATAGACCATGTTTTGGGAAGCTTAAAAGTAAAAGAAAAGCAAACTTGAGAACACAGTAGGGATGTGGCACTTTTTATGGCTTCCCACCTTGTGATGATAGTGTCATAAGAAGTACCAGTAGTGATGCCAGCGTCATAAGGAGAAGTACCAGTGGTGACGCCAGCGTCATAAGGAGAAGTACCAGTGGTGACGCCAGCGTCATAAGGAGAAGTGCCAGTGGTGACGCCAGCGTCATAAGGAGAAATGCCAGTGGTGACGCCAGTGTCATAAGGAGAAGTACCAGTGGTGATGACAGCGTCATATGGAGAAGTACCAGTGGTGATGACAGTGTCATAAGGAGAAGTACCAGTGGTGACGCCAGCGTCATATGGAGAAGTACCAGTGGTGATGACAGTGTCATAGGGAGAAGTACCAGTGGTGGAGTTCCTGGGGATGAGGAAGAAGAAAATGGTCAAGTGCAAAGTTCTGATAAAGACAGCATAGGTGGAGGGGTCAGCTTCAGAAAAGAATAGCCATAGGTCCACCTTGGTGAGAAATGATGACAAAGAGGTGAGTGAAATGGTGACATTGTGAGACAAATTGGTTAACTACTCTGTCCCTGTTTTCTCCTTTGACAATAAATAAGAATACTCAAGACACAAGGCTGTCATGAGAATAACATTAGAAACTATACATAGGTATAATTGCCTAGATCACAGTAGGGATTGAATTTTTGGTGGCTGTAACTGTCATTATAAATGCTAATAGACTAGAGACAGTGGTACTCACCTAGCATTCCATCAGCTTGCTGACATTTTTATATCCCTTGCAGGGAGCTGGGTCCACATGACTCATTTTGGACAATGGGCTGTGAGGGAAAGTGATGTAAATTCCTTCTGGAACAAAATTGTAAAGATCTAGTGTGTGACTTTCCAGCTGTCTTTTCCTCTGACTGGCAAAAATGGAACATTCCAGATGGTAGAGACATTGTCAGCCTGCATAGAGTACAGTTCCCCTTTAAGTGCCTCTCTGACTAGCATTAGTCATATACTGTGATGAAAAACACACACTTTTCTTATGTTTCAGGGTTAATTTGCTGAGTCTGCATTACCTGGCCTATCCTCTTACTACTACCACTAGGCTAATGGCAATTTCACATCTCATACATCTTGCTTCTAAGAATACATGTTAAACTAGAGCTTATCTATAAATATTCCTATTGAACATTGAGAATTCACTGTAAAGTTCATTGTACTTACATTCGCTTCAAGGCAATTCATAAACTATTATTTGAGCACCAGGTGCACTTTACTGAGAGCTTAGAACACAAGTGTAATAATAATAACAATAGCAAACATTTTTTGAACAATCCTTTGTCCGGATGTAGTTTAGCATCACAAACAGATTATGAGTTGAGTTCTACAATTAGCTTCGTTTTACAAATGAGGGAACTGAGGCTCGGGGAGGAGAGGTTAATTACTTTACTAAAAACATAGAGCTAATGAGGGGTAAAGCCAGAATTCTAAATAAGATGCTAGAATTCCTACTTTCAATCAGTATATTATACTTTTCCCCTACTCAGTTATATCTATCCTGGAGAGTTTTACAGTCTCTGGAAAGAATTCTAAAATTGTAGGCCATGGGTTGGGTGCATCAGAGTTAGCTGAGAAACTTATACAAAAATAGATATTCTTGAGTACTTCCAGACTTGCTGTATAAGAAGCTCTGTGCACAGAAATTTACAATAAAGGCTGATTCCGACAAAGGATGATAGGTATTTCTGTTTATCAACCAGAGATAGCATGCTGTGGAATTCACTTGGTTCCAGAAACTTTAAAACATATGGTTCTCGGCCGAGCGCGGTGGCTCACGCCTGTAATCCCAGCACTTTAGGAGGCTGAGGCGGGCAGATCACCTGAGGTCAGGAGTTCAAGACCAGCCTGGCCAACATGGTGAAATCCCATCTCTACTAAAAATATAAAAACTAGCCCGGCATGTTGGTGGATGCCTGTAATCCCGGCTACTCCAGAGGCTGAGGCAGAGAATTGCTTGAACCTGGGAGGCGGAGTTTGCAGTGAGCCGACACAGTGCCACTGCACTCCAGCCTTGGCAACAGAGTGAGACTGTGTCTCAAAAACAACAACAACAACAACAACAAACATATGGTTCTCTACACGTTAAAAACAATTGTGAATATTTTTCACTATTTCAATTATTTATCTATGTTGAGACTTTACCATGATTTCTATATCACCTTATCTAAAATTTTCATGAGTCACAATCATATAACATGGGACTGAATTGTATCTTATTTCCAGTTTATTTACTTTAGCAGATGATTATTCTCTCTGCATTGCTCAACCTGTTTGAGGAGGGTCTCAGGACATGTTGAAAATGGCTCTACTTTTCTTGTGCATGGCCAGCAATTCCTTGCAGCTTGACATCTTGCTCTGAGCCAAATGACCACTGTTGTTATGGAATCTAATGGTGGCCTTGCCATTGGTAGTCAGCTTGCTACTCGGTTACCTTCTCCCCTACACTCCTTTTAGTACTCATTAATGGGAACTTAGAATCTAGTGTTATTCTTGATCCTGAAATACATTTATTATCAGTATCTGGGCAATATGGAAACATAAATTTTGGACAACCCTTAGATAAAGATTAAGTTATTCCAGCAAACATAAATTTGTGAAAGTTTAAGTTTCTTTTTCTGACTACCTCTCCCCTCCATCACATGCCTAGATGAGAAGCTCTGCTCATCTCTGGGATAACAGTTTTTTCTGGATTAGCCCAGAAAGGAAAACACACACACACATGCACCGCCACCCCCCACCCCGCCCCACCACCATCGCCATCACCATCACCATCACCATCACCACCACCATCACCATCACCACCAACAACCACCATCTGACACCTCGATTTTGAGTTATATTTGGCTCATTAAAAAAAAAAAAGAAAGCACAGGAAAGCAAGCAACATCCGTATAATCATTTGCCACTATGCCATTGGGCATAACATGCTCTTTGAGCTCAGATTCCCTGAGCATCTGATTGAGGGATCACTGGCAACTATGAGATCTGAACGTTTAAGTGAGGTAGCTGTAACAGGTTCTTTTTGCTCAGCTTTCATTTCACACATGTTAAGAAATATTTTCAGGGACTGTAACCTATAGAAAGCTATTGACACTCCTGGCTGTACTCAAGATAGCTAAATGTAAAATGAAAAGTTATTTTAAGCATCTGTGTAATACTTTGAAATACACACAGGATTTTTTTCTGCTTGCTTTGCATAATTTCTGCACTCAGCAATACTATCAAAGAAAAAATGAGCTCTTTTCTTTCAGCTATTATATGCCTGGTTTGTTAAATAAGATCCCCTAGCCTCATTAGATCAAGAAAGAAGACTCTGACCTCTTGTGGAGTCTAGGGGGAGCATTTTATTGCAAGAACCATATGGCCCAAAGTACATAGGAATATATATTTTCTGATCACAGCAGCTAGGAGTGGCTCCTTCATACTCTGACTCTGACCTTCAACATCATTATCATGTGTTTGCTATCGTCTTAAAACTCTTAAATATTGCCCTGTTGTATGATGTGTAATTTATTCAGTATGTTTATTTAATGCATAGTGTATGTCAGGCATTTATTATGTGCCTAACATTACAGAGTTAAACAAAACCCAGTGACTGCCTTTAAGGAGTATAGCCTTCTAAGGAATTGCATAAAAGTAAATACATAATTACGATATAATGTGAAATAGCATTAGCAGAGATTTGTACATAGTGTTTTTAAATCTCAGATGTATTTGTACATACCTTTTCTTCCTAATTAATTTGTAAAATTTCAGAATACATTTACTTTTTAATTTATTCACTGTATCCATATCCATAATAACTTGAATTTGTTTGAATGGTCTTCAGTGTTTGTTTATTTTGTTTCACTTTTGATTTTATTTTTTAATGCTTCCTAACTGGAGGAGTATAACCTCTAGAATTCCTTAAATATTATTTTCATTGAAATTAAAACAAACACAGAAGATAAACTACATCAGAAGTTTATATGTCAGTGAAGTATCTCAAAATGAACATGACCATGTAACCACACCCTAGAGTGATGTGCTGGAGACGGCTTGCATTAATTTTTGAGAGTTAATTGTTAAATATTCTGGTTGTTCAACTGCTTGAAATTGAGCATGGCAGGAATATTCAAATATCAGGTCCTTTGCTTCCAGGAAGCAAGTTGCTAGACATTTATTATCATAGATTAATCTCTGCAGATTAATAAAGAGAGCATCACCAGCTTCCCTGAAGCCATGCCTGTGCCTATTTCCAATTACTAATCACTCCATCTTCAAGTTAACCACTAACTTTACTTCTTATACTGAAGGTTAATTTTTCTATTTTGGAATCATACAGCAAGAGAAAAGAAGAGATTCATTGGTGTCTGAAAACTTAAGCAATTTTGGCAACTCTCTTTAAATAAAAACAGAATTATAAATACAAAATTAGCTACAGAGCCTTAGACGAAATCTGAGCAAGTTAAGGGAACTTTATTATCGTCATAGTAAATCCAGCTGCATTAGAGTATGCATTCTTTTTTTGTCTGACTTCTTTCACTTAGCTCTGTAAGAGATCCGTCTATGCTTTTGCACGTGGCAGACAGCATTAGTATGGGCATTTTGTTGTTCCAGTTTACCATTATGTGCTTTATTCTACTGCTGAATGATATTGTTTTTAATTTGAGGCTCCCACCAGTACTCTTTCTTTAATGGTGCATCACATGACTTTCGGTGTGCAAATGTTGCACTGTGTTAGGAGTATACCTGTGAGTGAAATCATGGCATCACAGCCTGTTCATACGTTCAGCTTTAGTGGAAATTGCCAAATAGTTTTCCTGAGTGGTGGTACAAATACACAGTCCCAAAAGCAGTGTATGGGAGCATTCTTGACAAACAAGGTGAGAATTAAATTTTGGCCGTTTTAGGGTTTGTGTGATGACCCATTAGCTTTAGATTATTTTCAAATGAGTTTTGGCCCTTTGGATATTTTCTTCTGTGCAATTGTTTTGTGCATTGAAAAAAATTAAATTATGTATTTTTAATGATTTATAAGAGTTCTTTTTGTATTATGAATATAAGTTCTTTGAGGGGTATACCCAATGCAAATATTTTCTCTATTCATTACTTTGGGTTTTTTCTCTTAAAGTTTTTTTTTTTAAAACAATGCAAAGTTCTTAATTTTGTAGAAATGAAATTAAACATTTTAATAGCTAGTGCATTATGCATTCTGTTCTGAAAAATTTATCTACCCAAGATCATTAAAGATATTCCCCATGTTATTTTCTAAAAGCTTTATTGTTTTACCTTTCAATTACTGAAAAACACCTATCACTATTATGGAAGATTTTTCTATGTCTCTTTTCGTTCTGTCAAGTTTTGCTTTATATAATTTGAACCCATCATTAATTGGAGATAAATTTAGACTTATATTCCTGGTGAACTGATGTATTCCTTCATCTTCAGTGATGTGTCTTGCCTCAAAAACTGTCTATTTGTATGCTTACAATAATTTCCTTTTATTTAGTATTCTCATTGTAAACTTTTCCCTTCCTTATACTTTCAATCTATTTGAATCCTTATGTTTAAGGTGTATCTATTGTGTCTACTGTTGTTTTTTTTTAATCCAGTCTGACAAGTTTTGTCATTTAATAAGAGTATTTAATTCATTTACATTTAATAAAGCTACTTATGTATCTGGACTTAAATCTACTACCTTCTAATTTGATTTATATTTCTCCAATATGACCTGTGTTCCTTTTTCTATGGTTTCTTGTTGTATAGATTATTTAAAATAGTTTATGTTTTCCCCTATTGCTTGCTAGTTATGCATGTGTTTGTTTTTCCTTTGTATGCTGAGATTGCATAGAATTGGAATTATTTGTTGTTATGTGTATGATAGAATTCACCAATGAAGCATCTGTCCCGGAAGGTTTGGTGGTGGTGGTGTGTGTGGAAGTTAATATGAATTTGATTTCTTTAGCTATTATACTACTATTTCTCCTTTAGTTAGTTTTGGTCATTTTTTGTGCCGTTCAAAAGTTGACTACTTCATTTAAGTTTTTGACTTTATTGCCTTAACATTTTCATAATATTATCATTTTAATGCATTTAGGATTGTTTGTGATTTTCTCTCTTCCATTCTTAACATAGGTAGTTTTTGCCTTTCTGTTTCCTTGAATAGTGTAGCTTGAGGTTAATCTTTTTTATGTGCGAGTTTTTGGTTTTACTGTTGTTCTCCATTGTTTTTCTCTTCTCTATTTCATTGATTTCTGCTCTGTTCATTCCTCCGACTTACTTTGAGTTTAGTTTGCTTTTTTCTCGCTTTTAAGGTAGAACTTCAGATGATCAATCTTAGGTCTTTATTATTTTGAAGTTATAATTCTTTTAAATTTATTGAGAATTGTTTTATGCACCAGCGCAGGCCTGTCTTGGAGAGTGTTTCATGTGCACTTAGAAAAATAATGTGTATTTTCCAAATGAGTTGAGTATACTAAAATCTTAATTAGATTCATACTTATTTTGTTCCTACTCATTCTATGAATTACTGAGGAAGGAGTCTTGAAATTTCTAGCTCTAATGGTTGGATTTGTTATATCTCTATATGTCTGTTTTTGTTTCTTGGATTTTAAAGCTCTAATTTTAGGTACATAAACACTTACATATTTTTATTTCTTCTTGAAGAGCTGGCTCTTTTAAATAGTTAATGATAATAGCTATTATCATTATTCATGGTAGTTATGTTCCAAAATGTCACTGAGAACATTGAATTAGTGAATACTGATCCTAGGGAAAATATGTACATACGTACATAGATTATATCTTAAATCCTACTAGAATGCATCTTCGTAGATTCTATTTGATTTGATTTACAAAAGAGAAAATTAGATTCAGAAGTGTTAAGTAAGTAGCTTGCCTGAGGCTGTCTCACTAACAGGTTGCCAGAGTGGGGATTTACATATTAACTGTCCTCAGAGCCAAAGTTTCTTACGCTACACTGCACTGCCTCACACAGTCTCCATCTTCTGGTCATCTCTGTATGAGAGCTTAAAGCAAGAAGGCAGAGTATTGCCTTGCTCAGCTTGTTAGGAACATGAATGTTGGAAGACTAAAATTTTTTGCTGCTTTGTGCAGGTCCATGGATAAGTAAGAAGACATTTATGCAGCCAAAAAACACATGAAAAAATGCTCATCATCACTGGCCATCAGAGAAATGTAAATCAAAACCACAATGAGATACCATCTCACACCAGTTAGAATGGCCATCATTAAAAATCAGGAAACAACAGGTGCTGGAGAGAATGTGGAGAAATAGGAACACTTTTACACTGTTGGTGGGACTGTAAACTAGTTCAACCATTGTGGAAGTCAGTGTGGCCATTCCTTAGGGATCTAGAACTAGAAATACCATTTGACCCAGCCATCCCATTACTGGCTATATACCCAAAGGACTATAAATCATGCTGCTATAGAGACACATGCACACGTATGTTTATTGCAGCACTATTCACGATAGCAAAGACTTGGAACCAACCCAAATGTCCAACAACGACAGACTGGATTAAGAAAATGTGGCACATATACACCATGGAATACTATGCAGCCATAAAAAATGATGAGTTCATGTCCTTTGTAGGGACATGGATGAAGCTGGAAACCATCATTCTTAGCAAACTATCGAAAGGACAAAAAACCAAACACCACATGTTCTCACTCATAGGTGGGAATTGAACAATGAGAACACATGGACACAGGAAGGGGAACATCACACAGTGGGGACTGTTGTGGGGTGAGGGGGGGTAGGGATAGCATTAGGAGATATACCTAATGCTAAATGATGAGTTACTGAGTGCAGCACACCAACATGGCACATGTGTACATATGTAACTAACCTGCATGTTGTGCACATGTACCCTAAAACTTAAAGTATAATAATAATAAAATTTTTTTAAAAAGTTTGAGGGCCGGGTATGGTGGCTCATGCCTGTAATCCCAGCACTTTGGGAGGCCAAGGCGGGCAGATCACCTGAGGTCAGGAGTTTGAGACCAGCCTGACCAACATGAAGAAACCCTATCTCTACTAAAAATACAAAAAATTAGTCAGGCGTGGTGGCGGGCATCTGTAGTCCCAGCTACTCAGGAGGCTGGGGCAGGAGAATTGCTTGAACTCAGGAGGCGGAGGTTGCAGTGAGCCGAGATCGCACCACTACACTCCAGCCTGGGCAACAAGGGTGAAACTCCGTCTCAAAAAAAAAAAAAAAATTAGAAATATTGATATTGGGGTTACGAATAAATTTTAGTGAGTAGACAAATTTAAAAATATGGAATTCATAAATAATGAGGATCAAGGATACTTCCTTATTCCTGGTAAGTTATATTCTTTGTTCTGAAGTCCATTTTACTGACATTGAAATAGCCACTTTTCTTATGATTATCATGTTTGCGTGGTTCATCTTTTTGCATCTTTTCACATGTAATTTATCTGTCTGTATGTTTGTAAGGAGTTGCTTTTAGATAGCATACAGTTGGGTCTTAATTTTTGATAAAGTCTGATAACTGTATCCCATTAATGTTTTACCCATTTATGTTTAATGTAAGTACCGTTATAGATTAAGTCTACCATGTGGCTACTTGTTTCCTATTTGTTGAATCTGTACTTTATTCATTCCTTTTTTGCTGTTTTCCTTTTCTTTGCAGTAAGTGATTTTTAGTATTACATTTTATTTTCACTTGTTTCCTATTGCTATACCTCTTTGTTTTATTTCTTTTGCTTTAGCTCTTGGGCAGAGAATCTTGTGGTTCTTAGAGCCATGTTAAGGAATCTGTGAGGTCAAAGCTGTTTTCACAATAATACTACGTTATTTGCAGTTTTGCATCTGTTTATGTCATAAACGTACAATGAGGGTTTCAAGACACCATTATGTCATGTTATGTTAAAACAGATTAAAGGTGAATGCAGATATGGGAATCTAGCTGTCTTGTCTTAGGCCAACATTAAGGAAATTTGTGAAATATAAAATAATGACAATTTAAGCCTTTTCTGCTACATATAGTAATTTCTCATTATATGATATTTGTGTGTTATCATATATTGAATTTTGCTATGGTCTTAATGTTTGTGTTCCTCCAAAATTTATATGTTGAAATCCTAATTCTAAAACTGATGGTATTAGGAGTTGGGGCCGTTGGGGGGTGATTGGTCATGAGGGCAGAGGCCTCATGAATAGGCTTAGTGCCCTTTTAAAAGAGGCCCAAAAGAAACCCCTCACCCTTTCTACCTTCTAAGGACACAGCTAGGAAGTGCTGTCTATGAACTAGAAAGCAGTTCCTCATCAGACAGTGAATCTACTAATGCCTTGGTTTTAGACTTACCAGCTTCCAGAGCTGTGAAAAATAAAATTATATTGTTTATAAGCTACTCAGTTTACAGTTTTTTGTTATGGCATCCCAAACAAAGAATATATTAACACTTTTAAAAACTTATTTAAAAATTAGTTTATAATATGATAAATACTAATAGATAGAACCCATGTAAACAAGCTCTTTAGAATCCTCAATAATTTTAGACTAAAGGCTTTCTAATGGAAAACCACTGCTCTAAGTTGTATGATAGGCACCTTTAGTATTACTACTTAGTCTACCTGCAAATAACATTATTCCGCATTGCGTATAGTATAAGAGCCTTGAAACAGTACACTTTCGTTTTTTCCATCTATTTTTTGTGCCATTATTATTATTATACATTTTATTTCTGTATATGTAGAATGTTTTATCTTTAAATATTATTTTACAGTATCCTACACATTTACCACTTTGAGTAATCTTTGTTTCTCTGGGAAGATACAAAAATTTCCTTCAGGTGTCATTTTTCCTTTTCTGCCCGAAGAATTTCCTTTAACATTTCCTGGAGTGTGGCCTGCTGTCAATGAATTCTCCCCAGACAGAGAAATCTTTATGAGTCATAAAGATCAGTTAGTTTTGATGAGCGACAGAATTAGAGCAGACATACAAATTAGGAGAGAGATATTTTAGAGCCAGAGTTGGCAAGATTTAGCAACTCATTGAATGGATGCGGAATTGAGTGTAACATGCTAACATGTCACATACATTTCGTAGCCAGTGAAATAAGAATAAGAGTGAATACTGAGAAAGTATATTCAAAAGCATTATTATAATTTGCAGATCGTAAGATTGTCTATTTGGAAAACCCAGCACAGAATCCACCAAAAAATCACAAAACTTGTTAAGTGAGTTAATGTAAGTATATAAATATAATAGCTTTCCTATATACAAGAAATAACCTGTTAGAATATACAATGGTAAACAACATCAGAAGCAAGAAATAACCTGTTAGAATATGTAATAATAAATAGCAGCAACAACAAAAACAATTACAAAAATGCTTGATCAAAATACAACAAGCACCTAAAATACCTGGGGTAAGAAGCAAGCTAATAAGAAATGTAGAGAGTCACTGAGAGGACAACTGTAAAGGACTTGAAAGAAAAATTAATAATTAGATATACTTTGAAATATGAGGTTTAATATTTTAAATTTGTCCATGATCAGCAAATCTAGATTGAATCAATTCATAATAAAAAATAAAAGTGGATCAATTTGGTGACTAGATAAAATGATCCTAAAGCTTATTTTGAATGAATGAGAGCACAATATGAACAATACATTTTTTTAAATGATAAGGATACTTGTCCTATCAAATATTGACAAATAATTTAAAGTCATAATAATACCAGCACCAGAAGGAATAGATATATTAGTGAAATAAAATAAAAATCATGGCCATATTTAAGTGTATATTGGGATTTATTTTATGATGAATATGGACCAAATTGGTGGGAAAATAACAGATGATAGTATTGAACAAAAAAGTTGCAATTTAAAAAAAATAAAATTAGATCTCTACTTCATAACATATGTTAAAATAAATTTCAGCTCTTGAATCATTTTTACTAAATTTCTTGGCATCTTTGGATACAGATTGAATGCTATTCTTATCAAGTTACCAACATCATTCTTCACAGAATTAGAAAAAACTATTTTAAAATTTATATGGAACCAAAAAAGAACCTGAGTAGCCAAAGCAATCCTAATCAAAAAGAACAAAGCTGAAGGAATCACACTACCCAATTGCAAGCCATACTATGAAACCACAGTACCCAAACAGCTTGATACTGGTGCAAAAACAGACACATAGACCAATGGAATAGAATAGAAAACTGAGAAATAAAGCCACACACCTACAACCATCTGATCTTCGACAAAGCCGATAAAAACAAGTAATGGGGAAAGGATTCTCTATTCAATGAATGGTGCTGGGACAACGGTCTAGTCATATGCAGAAGATTGAAGCTAGACTCCTATGTTTCACCATATACAAAAATTAACCAAAATGAATTAAAGATTTAAAAGTAAGACCTCAAACTATAAAAATCATAGAAGGCAACCCAGGAAATACACTTCTTGACATGGGCCGTGGCAAATAATTTTTTTGCTACGTCTTCAAAAACAATTGCAACAAAAACAAAAGTAAACAAGTGGGATCTAATTAAACTAAAGAGCTTCTGTACAGTAAAATAGACTATCAACAGAGCGAACAGACAACCTACAGACTGGGAGACTATATTTGTAAACTATGCATCTGACAAAGGCCTAATATCCAGAACCTATAGGGAACTTAAAGAAATTAACTAGCAAAAAAAATCCAAATAACCTCATTAAAAAAATGGGCAAAGGATGTGAACAGACAGTTCTCAAAAGAAGACATACAAGTGGCCAACAAACATATAAAAAAAGTTCATTATCACTAATCATCAAGGAAATGCAAATCAAAACCACAGTGAGATACCGTCTCACACCAGTCAAAATGGCTACTGAAAAGTAAAAAAAAAACAACAGATGCTGGTGAGGTTGTGGAGAAAAAGCAATACTTATATACTCTTGATGGGAATGTAAATTAGTCCAGCCACTGTGGAAAGCAGTCTGGAGATTTCTCAAAGAACTTAAAACAGAGCTACTGTTTGACCCAGCAATCCCTTTACCCAAATGAAAATAAATCATTCTGCCAAAAAGACACGTGCACTTGTATGTTTATTGCTGTGCTATTCAAATAGCAAAGACATAGAATCAACTCAGGTGCCCACCAATGATAGATTGGATAAAGAAAATGTGGTACATGTATACCATGGAACACTATGCAGCCATAAAAAAGAGTGAAATTATTTCCTTTGCAGCACCGTGGATGGGGCTGAAAGCCATAATCTTAAGCAAATTAATACATGCACAGAAAACCAAATACTGCATGTTATCAGTTAAAAGTGGGAGCTAAGCACTGAGCACACGTTGACATAAATATGGAAACAGTAGACACAGTGGACTACAAGAGGGTGGAAGGGGAAGAGGCTGGGTTAAAAAAAACACCTATCAGATACTATGCTTACTACTTGGGTGATGGGATCTACACCCCAAATCTCAGCATCCTGCAATATTCCCATGTAACAGATCTGCACATGTACCCCATTATCTAAAATAAAATTTGAAAAGAAAAAATTCTAGACAGATTAGAGATTTGAATGTAAAAATAAAACCAATACATTACTAGAAAAAAATATAAGTAGATATCTGTATCATCTTGAGTTGGAGGATTTTCTGACATAACAAAGAGAAGCATGAAGAAAATGAGTTATTTGGGCTCTTTTAAATTGTGCGAATCTAAAACCAAATACCATAAAACTGTATTTATGAATTTAAAATGAAATCGACAACTCATAAAAGCTTATAATAGACAAGGTGTAAATATAATTAATATATGAACGCAGTTTAAAAATATGGGAAAATGTGTATATGCTAATTTAAAAATGGACAAAGTGTGTATCCTGGTAATTTGTAAAATGACAAATATGATGGACAAAGAGACAGATGGCAAGATTTTTAACCTCAGAAGTCATGGAAGAAGATGTTAGAGGTAAAGATTAGGCCACTTGAAAGAGCACTCAGGATAGGTCAGACAAGGGAAAATAAAAACAGAAAAGAACAATGAAAATGTCAAAGATAAGATGTGTGATAAGTTGTATTTCTTTTTATTATAAACAGTTCATCCTCCTGGGTGACATATGTTAATACTTTCCTCCACAGTGGAATCAGTTTGGCCATGTGATTTTCTTTGGCCAAAGAAGTTTTACAAACTACTTTATTCTTTGTCAGATTTTTTTTTTCTCTTGGCTACTGTGATGGAGACTATAACAAATGAAGACTGCTTAGTTCACGTGGATCCAGAGTGAAAACTTCATGCAGCAGACCCATAGTCAAACTGTGTTGGAAACGTAACCTGGATGAGACAAATACCTTTGTTGTTATAAGTCACTGAAACAATGGTGTGATTTGTTACTTTGTTATATCCTAGTGTGTCCTGACTGATACATCTGGCCTACTTTATGTTTCTGACTTCTTGTTGGCAAATTGATCAACCAGGTAGAGCAAAGATTGTAAAGAGAAAATATAACCTGTCAAAGAATGTGTACAAGAAAGAGAAGGTTTAGTAGGAGAGAAATGTTAACAGATTAGCTGGTTGTGAGTGGGAAGATTTAGGCAGTCAGGGATGAGAAATAAATGCAGCGAAGAGGAAAAAGGTAGTAGAGAGTTGTCAAATGCCTCAATTACAAATTTGTATTGGGTTGAGGACTTGACTGGAATGACAGTGTTTCCTCTTGGAAACTACTGCTGTCTGGTTTTATGTTAGTTATATAATTGTTAAGTGTTACAAACTCTCTTGGTTTCTCCACCCTTCTTCCCCTTTTATCCTCAAGATTTATATTGATTCCAAGTCAATAACAACAAGAAAAACAAACATTTTGGAGTTCCCTCAGTTTGGAGTTCTTAATTGGTTTATTTTAATTCATTATTTTGGATCTGATATATTGGTCTTTCTACTTCTTTATTTTTTCATCCATTCATTCACATCATGGTATACATAAAGATAATACTTATACAGCAGTTACAGGTAAATAGAGGAGGCTGTTCATACTGAGACATTACCTAACTGGGCCGGCCAGACTGTTCCCTGAACAGAGGATCCATGCCTTGGCATACCTGTAACTCACTGAAGGGACCATTGTTGGAAAGCTCTGCGATAAGTATAGTGAGCCTGAAATAAGCAGTTGTACAAATGATTTAGCAGAAAGCTTATTCTGGCTAAATTACGCTCCCTCTAGCTTATTTATTTGATTCTTATCAAGAAGAAGTGCAATGAGATGCACATTATTCATATCATCTACTTTTTTTTTTTTTTTTTCTGATAGGGTCCCACTCTGTAGCCCAGGCTGGAGTATGGTAGCAGGATCGTGGCTTACTAAAACCTCCACTTTCTGGGTTCAAGTGATTCTCCCACAGTCTACCAAGTAGCTGGAACTATAGGCATATGCCAGCACACCTGGCCAATGTTTGTATTTTTAGTAGAGACAGGGTTTCTCCATGTTGGCCAGGCTGGCCTCAAATCCCTGAGCTCAAGTAATCCACCTGCCTCAGCCTCCTAAAGTGCTGGGATTACAGGCATGAGCCCCCATGCCCGGCCATATTCATCTATTCCTTAAATGTAATCCATTAAAAGTGATGGTAATAAAGTTGTTAAGATATGTCTTCTTTTTTGTTGTTTGTTTTTTATATTTTTATATTTTTATTATTATTATTATACTTTAAGTTTTAGGGTACATGTACACAATGTGCAGGTTCGGTACATATGTATCCATGGGCCATGTTGGTGTGCTGCATCCATTAACTCGTCATTTAGCATTAGGTATATCTCCTAATGCTGTCCCTCCCCCTTCCCCCCACCCCACACCAGTCCCCAGAGTGTGATGTTCCCCTTCCTGTGTCCATGAGTTCTCATTGTTCAATTCCCACCTATGAGTGAGAACATGCGGTGTTTGGTTTTTTGTCCTTGCGTTAGTTTACTGAGAATGATGGTTTCCAATTTCATCCATGTCCCTATAAAGGACATGAACTCATCATTTTTTATGGCTGCATAGTATTCCATGGTGTATGTGTGCCCCATTTTCTTAATCCAGTCTATCCTTGTTGGATATTTGGGTTGGTCCAAGTCTTTGCTATCGTGAATAGTGCCGCAATAAGCATAGGTGTGCATGTGTCTTTATAGCAGCATGATTTACAGTCCTTTGGGTATATACCCAGTAATGGGATGGCTGGGTCAAATAGTATTTCTAGTTCTAGATCCCTGAGGAATTGCCACACTGACTTCCACAATGGTTGAACTAGTTTCCAGTCCCACCAACAGTGTAAAAGTGTTTTATCAGAGACTAGGATTGCAACCCCTGCCTTTTTTTGTTTTCCATTTGCTTGGTAGATCTTCCTCCATCCCTTTATTTTGAGTCTATATGTGTCTCTGCATGTGAGATGTGTTTCCTGAATACAGCACACTGATGGGTCTTGACTCCTTATCCAATTTGCCAGTCTGTGTCTTTTAATTGGAGCATTTAGCCCATTTACATTTAAAGTTAATATTGTTATGTGTGAATTTGATCCTGTCATTATGATGTTAGCTGGTTCTTTTGCTCGTTAGTTGATGCAGTTTCTTCCTAGCCTCGATGGTCTTTACAATTTGGCATGTTTTTGCAGTGGCCGGTACCAGTTGTTCGTTTCCATGTTTAGTGCTTCCTTCAGGAGCTCTTTTAGGGCAGGCCTGGTGGTGACAAAATCTCTCAGCATTTGCTTGTCTGTAAAGTATTTTATTTCTCCTTCACTTATGAAGCTTAGTTTGGCTGGATATGAAATTCTGGGTTGAAAATTCTTTTCTTTAAGAATGTTGAATATCAGCCTCCACTCTCTTCTGGCTTGTAGAGTTTCTGGCGAGAGATCAGCTCTTAGTCTGATGAGCTTCCCTTTGTGGGTAACCCGACCTTTCTCTCTGTCCGCTCTTAACATTTTTTCCTTCATTTCAACTTTGGTGGATCTGACAATTATGTGTCTTGGGGTTGCTCTTCTCGAAGAGTATTTTTGTGGCGTTCTCTGTATTTCCTGAATCTGAATGTTGGCCTGCCTTGCTAGATTGGGGAAGTTCTCCTGGATAATATCTTGCAGAGTGTTTTCCAACTTGGTTCCATTCTCCCCGTCACTTTCAGGTACACCAATCAGACATAGGTTTGGTCTTTTCACATAGTCCCATATTTCTTGGAGGCTTTGTTCGTTTCTTTTTATTCTTTTTTCTCTAAACTTCCCTTCTTGCTTCATTTCATTCATTTCATCTTCCATCACTGATACCCTTTCTTCCAGTTGATCGCATCAGCTACTGAGGCTTCTGTATTCTTCACACAGTTCTTGAAACTTGGCTTTCAGCTCCATCCGCTCCTTTAAGCACTTCTCTGCATTGGTCATTTTAGTTATCCATTCGTCTAATTTTTTTTCAAAGTTTTTAACTTCTTTGCCATTGGTTTGAATTTTCTCCTGTAGCTCGGAGTAGGTTGATCGTCTGAAGCCTTCTTCTCTCAACTCGTCAAAGTCATTCTCTGTCCAGCTTTGTTCCATTGCTGGTGAGGAACTGCATCCCTTTGGAGGAGGAGAGGCACTCTGCTTTTTAGAGTTTCCAGTTTTTCTGCTCTGTTTTCTCCCCATCTTTGTAGTTTTTTCTACTTTTGGTCTTTGATGATGGTGATGTACAGATGGGTTTTTGGTGTGGGTGTCCTTTCTGTTTGTTAGTTTTCCTTCTAACAGACAGGACCCTCAGCTGCAGGTCTGTTGGAGTTTGCTAGAGGTCCTCTCCAGACCCTGTTTGCCTGGGTGTCAGCAGTGGTGGCTGCAGAACAGTGGATTTTCCTGAACCGATATTCAGCTGTCTGATCGTTCCTCTGGAAGTTTTGTCTCAGAGGAGTACCTGGCCGAGAGAGGTGTTAGTCTGTCCCTACTGGGGGTGCCTCCCAGTTAGGCTGCCCGGGGGTCAGAGACCCGCTTTAGGAGGCAGTCTGCCCGTTCTCAGATCTCCAGCTGCATGCTGGGAGAGCCACTACTCTCTTCAAAGCTGTCAGACAGGGACATTTAAGTCTGCAGAGGTTGCTGCTGACTTTTTGTTTGTCTGTGCCCTGCCCCCAGAGGTGGAGCCTACAGAGGCAGGCAGGCCTCCTTGAGCTGTGGTGGGCTCCACCCAGTTCGAGCTTCCAGGCTGCTTTGTTTACCTAAGCAAGCCTGGGCATTGGCCAGCACCTCTCCCCCAGCCTCGCTGCTGCCTTGCAGTTTGATCTCAGACTGCTGTGCTAGCAATCAGCGAGACTCCGTGGGCATAGGACCCTCCGAGCCAGGTGCAGGACACAGTCTCCTGGTGTGCCGTTTTCCAGGCCCATTGGAAAAGTGCAGTATTAGGGTGGGACTGACCCGATTTTCCAGGTGCCATCTGTCACCCCTTTCTTTGACTAGGAAAGGGAACTCCCTGACCCCTTGAGCTTCCTGAGTGAGACAATGCCTCGCCCTGCTTCAGCTGGGCTCGTGCAACGCTAAACCGACTGTCCTGCTCCCACTGATTGGCACTCCCTAGTGAGATGAACCTGGTACCTCAGTTGTAAATGCAGAAATTACCCGTCTTCTGCGTCGCTCATGCTGGGAGCTGTAGACCGGAGCTGTTCCTATTCGGCCATCTTGGCTCCACCCCTAAGATATGTCTTCTATTTCAGGAATGGACCTGCACTGGCCTCCTATCTCAGGATATTAACTTGGATTTACACAGTACGCTTGCTCAAACATTCCAATAGTTACTTGTAGAGGCTTGCTTTATCCTAGCGTGTTCTAATTATCACATTTCTATAATATAAATATTCCTGGACTCAAGTGTAATTTCTCTTTCCTGAGATAAACTCACTTTCTACTCCTGGTCATATCTATTTCTCCAGTTCTCTTACTCACATTAGTATGTGTCATTTTGCTCAATTGTATTCTGTGTTTTCCTTTAAAATATACTTGTCAAGTATGCTATAAAAATAATTCACGGTAAATTGATATTTTATGTGCCCCTCTCTTAAACATTGAGAGATTATTTCTGTACTTTCCTGATACAAATTTATTATATTTACTAATTATCATTATCTAAATTATTTACATTTAAATAAATATAAATTATTTAATAAAATATAAATTATTTATATGGGAAAAGAAATGGGATGGAGCAAGAGCATGCTAAATTATCAGTGATCCCATTCTATTTCTGTTCCAATTATATCAATCATAAAACTTGTAAGACCCCTAAACTAGAGTTTTACCAGTAGAATCCTAATAACTTTTTTTTGACATGCCAGCTGTTCATTTTCCAGGGGCGTCTGAAGAATGGAATGATGGCCACAGAGAATGCAGGAAACAGAGAAGCTATGTGTTAGTTTAAAGCTGTTTGTATCATAAATAGGACTAGAATGCAGGTGCCCACAGTAGTACCCTACTGCTGGACCTAATAAAGTGCACTGGCTTAGCAGTTGTACAGCTCAGAGTTGCTAATTTTGTTGAATATTTCAGGCTTATGGTGTGAAACTGAGACACAAACTTGTTTGCCTCTTAGAATGGCAAATGCACATGCTTCTTTGGATTGCATTAAGTGTGGTGACACAGGATATGTGCGCATCACGATTAACGACAGTGGCATAGCAGGTTTGAGATATCCTGAATGTGAGTACTAACTGCTTTTCTTTCTTACTATTTAATCTTATTTTTTTCTCTTAACTGCCTTGTGTAACCTTTGCTGGATCCTCTCTCTCTTTTGACTTCCTTAATAACAGTGAAGCTAACAGTGCAGACTTTAGTCCTTATTTTTTCCTTCTCTTCATTTTGAAGTTCAGTATCAGTTACATTTGATAACACCTACATTTATGTCCCTAGATCAAAGTTTTCTACTGAGATCCAATATTGTATCTTTAATCCCCAACATCTCAAGTTCAACTCGTGCTAGATGAGTTCATAATTGCATCTTTAATGTACAACTAATTGTACCATCATTCACAGGAACACTGAAACTCAACAGCCAGGGTATCATCACATTGCTTCTTTTTCCTTTGCTCCCTCTAGCTTATTTATTTAATTCTTCTTAGTTGTATTTCTTGAATATTTCTTGCTTGTGTCCCCTCCTCTTCATCCCCATCTGAACTGGCCCTTATCACCTCTCACATGGACTGTTATAATAACTCCTTGGCTCAAGCCTTCCCCCACTCCAGTGTATCCTTATAATGTCTTATCCTCTACACAAAGGATCATGATTCTAAAACACAAATCAGATTCCATCACTTCCCAAGTTTCTCCACTGTCCGGTCCTCAGCATTTGTATTTGTGTGCACACAGGACCTCTGTGACCTGGCATCTCTACTTATCCTGCTGAATCTTCACCTGTATCACGCAGTGCCCCTGGAAGTGAGTACACTCTACTGCTTCACACTTCTTGGCCATGCATATGCTTCTCATATGAAGTAGCCCTTCACTCCTTTTCCACTGGCCAAACCCCAATTTTCTATTCAGAAATCAGCCCAAACACCCATTGTGCAAATTCCTGGTTTTTCTTGTGGTTGTAGGTTTGGGCTATCACAGTATTTTTCTTCCTCAAGCCTCATTTTAACTATTACCATAGGCAGTTTTAAGTTTGCTTACTGGTCAAATTTTACAATAGACTGTATGCCTCTTTCAGTAAAGAACCATGCCCCAGACTCAGTTCAGTGCCTGGCACATAGTAGATAATCAACAAGCAAGTGTTATATGAATGAGTAAAGAGATGCATAAATTTGTGGTTTTAAAATAATTCAGTACCTCTCCTCTTTCTGCTGCACTAGGAGCAATAGTTTGGAGGTGTCTAGGTGATGTATTTATTTTGTTTGCCTATGGGATTAACAAAGTTATGGCACTTCATAGCTGGTGTTGTGGCACAGGTACTGGTGAGGGCCAAGAACTGGCTATGCTAGATTTCTTTCACTTATTTGTACTTTTATGGAATTGAAATGTATTTTTCTATTCTGGTTAGTGCCTTGCATGTCCAGATAAGAGACAAAAGTGATTGGTATTAAAAAGTATTGTTTGATGAGATTTTAAAAGCATCTTTGGGTCATGGGTCATAGTTGTGGTTTTTAAATATAAATATAAATACAAAATCTGTACTTTCTGAGTATCTGTACAAAGTTTGTATGGTAACCTATGTCTAAGATGGCCTGAAAAATGTAGCTGATTTTAAGCAATTGAGACTTTACAGATCATGCAATGTTGTATTTTTTTCAGTCTCTGGGAGGCAGAACTATAATAGACTCTTGGGGACAAAAAGGGGGCTTGTTTTTTTAAACAAAACATGATGTTATACTAAGAGCAAAACTATTGTTTTTGACAAGGCATGTAAGAATTCAGTTAGATCTGACTCAAATGAAACGAAATAAGCTAGTTTTGATTCAAAAGCTGCGGACGTTGCCTAGTTGTGAAATGAAGGGTCCGTGAGGTTGTAGTCATGGCAACCAGTGTGGAGGGAGCTGAGCTTTGAGTGCCATTGTCCTCCATCGCTGTCAAATTATAGATTCCCTATTTGGAGGGATGATGTCGGCAAGTTAGTAACAGGAAAGCACCAACTGAACCATTTCCCACCAACAAACCTGTATTTTGTGTAATGAACTAATGGTTATGACTGTTAAGGTAATCTCCTACAAGGTTACAAATTGTAATTATTTCCAATAAAAAACCTGAAGCTTGCTGGGTGCGGTGGCTCATGCTTGTAATCCCAGCACTTTGGGAGGCTGAGGTGGGCAGATCATAAGGTCAGGAGTTCGAGACCAGCCTAGCCAACACAGTGAAACTGTGTCTCTAGTAAAAATACAAAAATTAGCTGGGCGTGGTGGCAGATGCCTGTAATCCCAGCTACTCCGGAGGCTGAGTCAGGAGAATTGCTTGAACCTGGTAGGCAGAGGTTGCAGTGAGCGGAGATTGCACCACTGCGCTCCAGCCTGGGTGACAGAGCTAGACTCCATCTCAAAAAGGCCAGGTGCGATGGCTCACGCCTGTAATCCCAGCACTTTGGGAGGCCTAGGCAAGCAGATCACGAGGTCAGGAGATCAAGATCATCCTGGCTAACACGGTGAAACCCTGTCTCTACTAAAAATACAACAAATTAGCCAGGCGTGGTGGCGCGTGCCTGTAGTTCCAGATACTTGGGAGGCTGAGGCAGGAGAATGGTGTGAACCTGGGAGGCAGAGCTTGCAGTGAGCCGAGATTGCACTACCACTGCACTGCAGCCTGGGTGACAGAGTGAGACTCCATCTCAAGAAAAAAACAAACAAAAAAAACCTCTGAAGCTTTTGGTTTTAGTTTTCCTGCTCTTTAAAAATAGATCTTGCAAAAGTTATTCTTAATTCATTGCCTTTCCACATGGGCCTCTGTGTTGGGAAGCAGTTAGTTCTGGTTGTATCATAGTGTCCTGTCATTTTCCTGTCTATCCCTGCCTTGGTTACTCTCTTAATAGCCCCATACAGTAAGCTGCCAGCATCTGAGAAAGAACTGATGGCACAATTTTCTCAACGTAGGAATGAGACTGAGGGGACACACAGTCGCTTTGAGGAGGTTTGCCTGAAGTTCTTTTCAATAAAGATTAGATCCACTGCCCTTGACAGGCTCCACAGAGCTGGCAGTGGTTTCTGAAGCAGAATCTTGGTTCTAGCTTTTCTAAAAGCTTCCTTTTACTTTTCTTTTCTTCATTCCCTCTTCACCATCATCAGTGTGTACACAGGAAACTCTTGTGGATTTGTTAACATCACTTAATGACGGTTAGGGTAGAAAAGAATGTTGGAAATATTAGAAAATGGAATAATAGTCACATAATTTCTGGGCTCTTAATGTAAAACTTTGTGCTATACATTTTATATGCTATTAGTTCTTTTAATTATCAGTAATCCAGTGAAGCAGATACTATCATCTCTATATTGCAAATGAGAAAATTGAGTCTCTGGAAAGTTTCGCAACTTGTCCCAAGGGCAGCGATTAGCATGTGTCAGAACTAGGACTTCAGCTTTTCTGGATCCAAAGCCTGGAGGAGTTGATTTTTCTTTTGAGCAAAATTAATTTATTTCATGGCAGCTCTACCATTCTGGAGGCTGGAAGTCCAAGATCAGGGTGCCAGCATAATCAGGCTCTGGTAAGGGCCCTCAGCTCACAGATGGCACGTTCTTACTGTCCTTATACAATAAAGAGAGTGATCTCACTCTTCCTCTTTTTGTAAAGGCATTAATCCCCTCATGGGGGCTTCATCAAAGGCCACATCTCCAAATACCATCACATCAGGGTTTAGGTCCTCAGCATATTAATTTCATAACACGAAGCTGGTGACTAGCCCAAGGCAAGAACTTTGTAGTACCAGTGCAGTTCCTCTATAGAGTCCTGTATGCTAGGCTTGCTGAGTGTGGGCTTCCAAAGATGCACAAAAGAATATTCCATATGGTTATAGAGAGTGGTCTCAAAAGAGTCAGGCAGTTTTAAAAGTTTTAAAAAATATATAATATATTGAGTTTTAATATGAAATAATATGAAAACATACAATGAAAAAATCAACATCTTTCCCCTACCAGATCCCTAGTTTGACAGCTCACAGACTAGTAATCTTACTACATTTTGTGTATCCATCCAAAAATAGTCTATACATTTGTGAGAATGCCTTTTCTTTTGAGGACAATTTGATCATATCTATGACAAATTTGCTATTCATGTGCATTTTGACCCAGTAATTGTATGTATGGATACATTAGCACAAGGGACTAAAGAGCTATGTAGAGGGACATTTAATACCTGATGCATGCCATTTATCCTATTTATTTGTCCTGTTTTCACTGAAATCAAAACAAACAAGCCTGGGTTTCTTAACCTCTCTATTGCCTCTCAACACCAGGTATTTAGGGAGTTAGGCTGTCAGATTGACCTTAACATGGTGCTTGCCTTCTGAATAATTCTTTTAGGCTTTCTATTTATTATAGGCCAACTTCATTAATTGAGTCAGTAAAATTTATTGAAGACTTCATATGTGCCATGCAGCATTTGAGGCACTTGAAATATCTGTGAATTAAATAGGTTAGAACTCGGCTCCTAAAATTTAGTGAAAGACAAAAGTCAAGCAAAAAAGCAAACAAATAAATAAGATTATTATAGGTAGTTATTCATGTTCTGAAGGGAAAAAACCCAGTGATGGAAGGTGTCTTTAAGTATATATTTAAGAAGATAAGGTGATTAGGGAATAACTACCTATGAGGGAAACATTTGCTCTATGACTTGAATGATGGGAAGGGGGCACCCCATCATGAATTAGGCTAGGACATTATGTAGCAAAAGTTCTGAGAGAGGAACTTACTTAGCGTGTTTTAGGAATTGAAAGGTCAGAATAAATGAGGCAAAGGATAAATGAAAAAACGGCACAAGATAAAATTGAAGAAGTGAGCAAGGGTCAGATCATGTGGGATAATGCAGACCTGATACAAAGATTAGATTTTATCCTAAAGGCAAAAAGGAAATTTTAGAAGGTATTAAGCAGAGTAGTGGCATGATCTGATTTATGACATTAAAACAATTCCACTTATTGTAGAGAATGGATTATAAAGAAAGGACAAGAATGGGAACAGGGAGATCTGTAAGCAAATTATTAGTGTAGCCTGGATTAGAAATAATGGTAGCTTGGATTGGGCTGTTGGCAGTGGCACTAAGGAGAACTGCACAGATGCAAGTTACGTTTTGAGGGCACTGTCGGTAGGGCTTACTGATATATTGGATGTGCAAGTATGAAGGGCCGGGAGGATTAAAGACAACCATGGTTAAGGGCAACTCTGCAGGTCATTATGTTAAGTGAAATAACCAGGTACAGAACAACAAACATCACACATTCGACATCTGTGGGAACTAAAAATTAAAACATTTGAACTCATGGAGACAGAGAGTGGAAGGGTGGTTATGGAAAGGCTGGGAAGGGTAGTGGGGTGTGGGGGCTGGTGGTTGGGAGGTAAGTGGAGATGATTAATGGTACAAAAAATTAATTAGAATGAATAAAAACTGGTATTCACTAGCATAACAGGTGACTCTAGTAAAAAATAATTTAGTACATTTAAAAATAACTAAAAGAGTATAATTAGATTGTTTGAAACACAGAAGATAAATGCTTGAGGAGATGGATATTCCATTTTTACCCCAACATGATAATTACACATGGCATGACTGTATCAAAATACCTCATATAGCCCATAAAAATATATACACCTACTGTGCACCCACACGTATTTTTTACATATTTAAAAAAGAAAAACACAGGACAACTTTGAAGCTTCAGCTTGAGTGGCCAGGTGAATGAATGTGATATTTACTGAGATGCAGACAGGTGAATGAGAGAAGCAAATTGTGTACCAGTGACTAATTGGGTGCTGTTTACACAGTAACATTTAACAAATATTTATCATATTGACATGTAGAAAAGTCTCTGTACTTAGCTAGTTTCTCTAAAACTCCAGGTGAAAGCATCCACTGAGCAAAGCTTACTGACTAGAATCCTATTGCCCTGTCTTTTGAGAATGTCAATTCTGCCTCATTCATCACTAAATAGACATAATCACTTGTTCTCTAAATTGTAAAATTGCCTCCAGATAATTCACCAGCCTTCTGTAAAACCCTTATTAACCCACTGCAAGAAATACTCAGTTCCTAAGTGAAAACAGTATTTGTGTATCAGCCAGAGCTGGAGAGGCCCATTGTCACTTTATGAAAATTAGCTTTCAGTCAGGGTATGGTGGCTCATGCCTGTAATCGCAGCACTTTGGGAGGCCAAGGCAGGCGCATCACGAGGTCAGCAGATGAAGACCATCCTGGCTAACATAGTGAAAACCCATCTCTACTAAAAATACAAAAAATTAGCTGAGCATGGTGACGAGTGCCTGTAGTCCCAGCTACTCCGAAGGCTGAGGCAGGAGAATGGCATGAACCTGGGAGGTGAAGCTTGCAGTGAGCCGAGATCACAAGATCGCAGCACTGCACTCCAGCCTGGGCAACAGAGCTAGGCTCCATCTCAAAAAAAAAAAAAAAAAAAGAAAATTAGCTTTCTTTTTCCTTGTGGTAAATTGCAGATTCTTGCAAATAATGTAAAATGTGACATGTTCCATGTGATAAGGAAGATAGCTGTGATCATCCAGATTGTCCAACAAGACAGACTTATTTTTTCACTCATATTTTAATTGCTGTAATGTCAGCCTCAGAGCTCATTAAGGTTTTTAAGGCACCATATCCTGGGTATAAAATATTTTTATTGAGAAAATGAATTTTCTCTTTCCTTGAGACTAGCTCTCTAATTAAAAGCACATACCATTAGTGCAAGTATATCACATTAAACATACACCATGATGAATTGATAATTCATCTCAATCTCAAATCATAATCATTTTATTACTTTTCTGCAAGAAAGAAGCCTCCAGTAAAAGGACAAGAAGCACAAAGACGTTTCTAGAAATTGGACTTTTCTCAGCTGACTGAGGTTGCCTTTGACAGCCTTGGTTTCCTAGTGGTTTATTATCATTTGGTTTTTGTTTTTTGTTCCTTTTGCAGCCAGTTGGCTGGCATTTGAACCTTCTGCCTTCAACCTGCCATTCTACCAAGACTGTTATATAACTGTTTATATTATATATAAAAATACATAATATTGTTTAAATATTATTTTGTAATAATCGAAAACCTTTTTATCATCTTTGAAGGAGCTGCAAGAAAAGTTACATGTGTCATCATTAAAATATCCTCCATTTATTCTAGACATTATGGTGATTAAATGAAGAGTGTGGTCTGTATCTTACTGCAGACACTGAATAACACCAGCAGAGAATGATCATCTGTTGTTGTCACAGAATCAGCAGTTTTAGGCAGCGTATAATACATTAGCTTTCAAATTTTCTTCATTAGAAACTCTCCAAGTTTAATTTACTCAACTGTATGGAGGTTAAAGATCTGCTAGTAAAGCACTCATCATTAACAGCGATTATTCATTGTCACTCTTGAGTAAGCAAATTCCACTTTTGGAGATTATCTCCGCTAAGAAGAATTAATGGGAGCTGAGGAAGCAGGGTAGGAAGCTCCGGGCCACAACTCTAAGGCTTCTTAAAAATGGAGAGAGATTACACACTGCATTGTTATTGGCTGTAGTCACCCTACTGCACAATGGAATACCAAAACTTATTCTTCCCTTCTCATGGTAACTTTGTACCCATTGACTAACCTCTCCCAGTACCCCCTTCCCTCTTGCCCTCTTCAAGCCTCTGGTAATCATTATTCTACTCTCACGTTCTACCATCTGACATTATAATATATATACATGTCTTGAAACGTTAGATTGCATCCCATAAATATGTAAAATTATTATGCATTGATAAATATTAAAAATTAAATTTTTAAAAATGGAGAGGAACCTAAGCACCACAGTCACATGAGCAGAGTTGGTTTCTTGTCAGAGTAGGGAGGCAAAGGGCACAGGCCATAAGGAAGGCAGAGGTGACCAAGGCAGTCACATGGCCTCTCAGCTTGACTAAACTCTAGACAGGGTTATTCCTTACTTTAGATACCTGATCTCCCTTTTCTTAGAACACTTACTTGAGAAAATTTACAACTGTAAATTCTACCCTTTTATACATTTTCTACAACTCAGGAATGTCTTTCTCGAAAGCCTCGAGTCAGCCGGGCATGGTGGCTCATGCCTGTAATCCCAGCATTTTCAGAGACTGAGGCAGGCAGATAACTTGAGGTTAGGAGTTCGAGACCAGCCTAGCCAACATGATGAAACCCTGTCTCTACTAAAAATACAAAAAATTAGCCAGGCGTGGTGGATCCCAGCTACTCAGGAGGCTGAGATGAGAGAATCACTCGAACCCCAGAGGCAGAGGTCCCGTGAGCCAAGATTATGCCACTGCACTCCAGCCTGGGTTACAGAGCGAGACTCCATCTCAAAAAAAAAAAAAAAAAAAAAAAAAAAAAAAAAAAAAAAAAGGAAAAGAAACAGAAAAGTGTCTGGGAGCCTTCCCTTTAGCAGGCCATCATCAAGACAGAGCCCCTCTCTCCCAGTCTGTGTGAGGACAGGGGCTTAACTTTGGTAAGTATCAATCAATAAATACAGATAGCCGAGTCACATTGAGCTATATCCTGTACCTTTTGGAAATTGTTATTTGGAAAATCGGGCAAGTGGTCTTGAGCATTTGCCTTCTTAAAAGTTTTAGTCTTAAGTAGATTATGACTCTAAGATATTCCTCTCCATTATTTTAAGGAGTTCAGAGAAATCAGTGATGCTTTCAAAGTGGACCGTTCAAAGAAGATCTTACTGCTTCCTTCAGAATCACTTGGATAACTAATAAAATATAGACTTCTGGACCATTCCAGAAAGTTTAAAATTAAACTCTCTAGGCATCAGGCCTCAGAATGTCTCTCTTAAATAAGCCCCTCACTTCTTTCTTTTACACACTAAAATCTGAGTACAGCTGCTCTATAGTAAGCAAATATTTATAAAAAGAATAGAATATGAATAAACTTATGAAAAAGATACATTTTGAAAAACAGAGGAATTTTAATTTTTAAAATGTTAAAAGCATAGAGGTGGAGATTTTCAAAATGTATTGAGATAGAAAAGAAATCTTAAATCATTGGATTTATCTTGCTGCCTGTATTCAGTTTTTCCCAAAAAGAACTTAATCAATTGACAATATGTTGTCCTCTTAACATTTTCTGTTGAAGAAAATTCCAGAACTTTTTTCACTTATCCATCGGAATGTACAGTGATTATGTTTTGCAATCTTTCTTTGTAAATCGTTTTGGTGTGCTTACCACAACTGAAAATTATTTTTTCTTACTCTAGCCATTGGCATTGTGGGAGAGTAGTTATAGTCACAGGAAAACAGAGAAAAACTCTTCTTTTTTACATTTAGTTTTTCAAGGAAAAAATTATATTTTAAAAAGTCAGTTTTTCTTTTTTTTTTTTTTTTTTTTTTTTAAGATCCTGTAATTTGTAGAACAAGAAAAGTGGTGTCCTAAATCAGGCTCTCGATGGCCCACTGACTCAGCCAAGTGATTTGGTTTACTTTTGGAGGGCCCTCAGTCAAAGAAATGTATTCTTTTTCTTGATCCTCTTATCCTTGTGACTAATAACTTCTATTCTTTTTAACATCTATGCTGAAGGACGGCTCTGTCAGGAACTATTTACATTTGAGAGTATAAATTTATAACATCGCTTTGTTTCTTTCAGAAGTCTTCAGGTTGGAAAATTTTCCATTGTGGAGTAAAACATTTTCCACCATTAAATGAAGAAGATAAAGTCATTCTAGTAGCTAGAAGGCTTTTCTGGTGCTCCGAAAATTTACCCTTCTCTTCCTTTCATGCCACTTTCTTTAAAACAAACCCCTCCCTAAGAAAAACTATACATCCCAGGTCTTTCTCCCTGGGGAAAAGAGAGTGGCTTCTCTTAATAATCAATATGGAAAATCATGAATTGAAAGAAGAAAACCAAGTAAGGTATGTGTAAACAAACAGCCTTCCAGCTTGAAACCGTTTTCAGTCTTAGTTTCCACAATTTTTTTTCCTTTTCCTATTCATTGTGCAGCAACAGTATTGGATTTGAAAGTGGATTTTCCCTGCCACGGCTTCCTGCTTTCGTGGGCAAGAGAAACCTGGCGTGGAACTTGAATCCTTGAATTTGCTCTGACCTGAACTTGTGCCACAGTTGAAATGTGCAATGCATTGACTTCAGGATGGAGAAATAGGAGAAGGTGAGGCTGCTAGGGACAGCTTGTAAACACACACACACACACACACACACACACACACACACACACACACATTCTTGTAATTAGCAATCACTGGAGGAATACAGTAAATTATATGCAGGCTAAATTACTTTTTTGTTTTTATGTTCTTCTTGTCCCAGTGTGGAAAGCCCCTCTGTGTGAGAAGCTGTACTGTAGCCCTTGGTACAATTAAATGCTCAGCCTGGGACAAAAGCTTAAAGAGCTCCTCTCAAACAGAGCTTTTTGTTTTTTAGAAATGGATAAGCAGGAGCTTGGCAAGACACTTAGTTTTTAAGAAACACTGTGCCCTAAAACACTTAGCATGTGAGGCCTCTAGCACCCAGGAAATTATCTTGTACATACTGAGAGTAATGAACTTTGGAGGTTTTATCTGCTCTAATTACAAATTGCTTCTCTTCCTCTCTTCCTTCTCCTCCTCTTCCTCTCTTCCTTCTCCTCCTCTTCCGTCTCTTCCTTCTACTTATTCTTCATCTTCCATAAGGCTAAGGATCATGAAGTTTTGCTGCACGACAAAGTAAAATGGCATACCTGAATGTGTGAGGGAACTCTGGATGGCTATAGAATACAGGGATAGGGACAATCCTATCTTAAAGTATAGAATGCAGGTATAGGGATAGATAAATACTGATGAAGTGCAGAACAGGAGCTGTGGGGAGATGATTAGAGTAAAAGAGGAGACACTGGCTCTGCACACATATGGAAACAAAGGTGGAATAAGAATTTTGCATCTGGGAAGGCCCTGAGCTGTGCAGATGCAAAGGTCCTTCAGTGGTGGCCTTCATACCTGGCAGAGCTATTATTATTTTTCCATGTTGGTTGAACAAGTGCTATGTGTCAAGTGTTGTGCTAGATCTAGAGGCTGCTGAGGAGAATAGGTCGTGGCACTATCTGCAAGGTTATGAAGTTATACATGTAGAAAATGAAAATTGCATTCAAATAGGATCCTAACCAATAAGGAAGTACAGAGTATTATGGGGCACAGAGGGAAATGTGAGAAATTTAAGAGGAACCAGAAAGTGCTCCATGGAAAAGAGGACATTTTAGCTGGGACTTTAAGAGGGAGGCAAATTATCCAGGCCCCAAAAGAATAATAATAAAAAAGTGGAGAAATGGCTTGTCTGCTTGAGGAAACAGCATGCCCAAAAGCGTGTCATGAAACAAAATGTTTCGTTTAAATAATATTGAAAACTTCCTTTATGAGGAGAAAATAAAGTAGAGATGAGTTGAGGGAAGGGTGGAGAAGAAGATGAGGGTAACCAGTAGTTATCCAGGAAGGCAAGAGAAGTCTGAAGTTTTGCACTACATTAGCATATGCAGAACTCATGGATTGGGATCTGGATGTATGGCCAGAAGGCCAAAAAGTAACACCAACTGTGTGGAAGCTGTGAGGTGAACTTAATTCTGAAGCACAGCTTTGAACCAGCAAGTGCTTCTTAGACGTTGCGTTAGGTAGAAACTGACCCCAAGGTGTCAAAGAGCAGCTTCCTAGACATGCCTTCTTAGAAAAGAAGCTGTAAATACGGGACTTAGCCAAATTCACTGCAATTTATTTAGTCTTTATGTGCAAAGTAGTATACCATGTGAAACTAACGTGATGCACTGCTTGCCCCAAGAAGCTTTTAGTGTATCAAGGAAGAAAGACATGTACTTCAATTATTGTAGGAGACTGTAGCATGCTCTGCCTTAGCAGGGAAGGAGAATGAGCCAACTAAGAGGCTATACAAGGCAATGTGCCAAATATTTACATAGAATTCTCTGGCTAAGTAGAGATTTTTGTCCATTTTGGAAATGAAAAACATGCTCGAAAGGCTATGAAACTTTCTCAAGGAAGTTCATTTAACAAGTGTGAGAGCCAAAATGAGCTCAGGTCTACCTGACGCTGAAACTTGCCTTCGTATCCAAACGTGGGCTGCTTTAAATCAAGCAGAATATAAACATTTGGCTTCCAAAGAATAATAGAAAGTTCTCAAAGCATCTCTGTCCTCAGCGCTTTTGATCACCCCTCACCATCTTTCCACTCTTCAGTATTTATCACCACTCCCATCACATCCCTAAAAGCTTCCCGCCCTGCTCAGTCAGGAATGTTGTCTTCCTTTCCTAATGCCTGCGGTAGCTGCCCACATTCTAGGTGTCCAAACTGACCTGTGCTACCTCTAGCGTCTCCTTCTCAAGCACATCTTCCATGAGGCAACAGATATCCCAAGGTCTAGCTTCAATGAGTTTCACAAGTAAAAAAGTTACTACAAATGAAAATTACATCAATTAATATAGCAGTGGGTAAAGATATTAGCATGAAAGCAGCAAAGAGTGTCACACCTGTAGAGGCCTGCAGGTGGGAGTAAGAGATGATGCAGAAGTGACCTGAGTTGATTACTGGCCAACTCAGCGGTGCCAGGCCCCATAAGAGCTCCCTTCCTGGGGAAATAGAAGAATTATATAGATCTTGATATTAACATCTGATTCTAGATAAAGTGAATGGGATTTCTCTGAATTTTTTTAGCTTTTATTTTAGGTTTGGGGGTACATGTGAAGGGGTACAGGTGTCATGAGGGTTTGTTGTACATGTTATTTCATCAATCAGGTATTAAACCCGGTATCCGATAGTTATCTTTTCTGCTCCTTGCCCTTCTCCTACCCATCCCCCTCAAGTAGACCCCAGTGTCGTTGTTCTCTTCTTTGTGTTCCTAAGTTCTTATCATTTAGCTCTCACTTATAAGTGAGAACATGTGGTATTTGGTTTTCTTTTTCTGTATTAGTTTGCTAGGGATAATAGCCTCCAGTTCCCCCCATGATCCCGCAAAAGATAAGATCTCATTTTTTATGGCTGCATAGTATTCCATGGTGTATATTTACCACATTTTCTTTATCTAATCTGTCATTGATGGACATTTAGGTTGATTCCATGTCTTTGCTATTGTAAATAGTGCTACAGTGAACATATCAATGCATGTGTCTTTATGGTAGAATGATTTATATTCCTCTGGGTATATACCCAGTAATGAGATTGCTAGATCAAATGGTCGTTCTACCTTTAGCTCTTTGAAGAATCTCCATACTGCTTTTCACAGTGGTTGAACTAGTTTACACTCCCATTAGCAGTGTATACGTGTTTCCTTTTCTCTGCAAGCTCACCAGCACCTGTTATTTTTTGACTTTTTAATAATGGCCATTATGACTGATGTGAGATAGTTTCTGATTGTGATTTGCATTTAGCTAATCATCAGTGATAATGAGCTTTTTTTCATATGCGTATTGACTGCATGTATATCTTTTGAGAAGTGTGTGTTCATGTCCTTGCTCACTTTTCAAACTATACTACAAGGCTACAGTAACCAAAACAACATGGTACTCGTACAAAAACAGGCACATAGACTAATGGAACAGAATAGAGAACCCAGAAATAAGGCTGCACACCTGTGATCATCTGATCTTTGACAAAGCTGATGAAAGCAAGCAATGGGGAAAAGACTCCCTGTTCAAAAACTGGTGCTGGCTAACTGGCTAGTGATATGCAGAAGACTGAAACTGGACCCCTTCCTTACACCATACACAAAAATCAACTCAAGATGGATTAAAAACTTAAATGTAAAACCCAAAACTATGAAAACCCTGGAAGACAATCTAGGCAATACCATCCTGGACATAGGAAAGAGCAAAGATTTCATGACAAAACACCAACAGCAATTGCAACAAAAGCAAAAATTGACAAGTAGGATCTAATTAAAATAAGGAGCTTCTCAACAGCGAGAGAAACTATCAACAGAGTAAACAGACAACCTACAGAATGGAAGAAAATATTTCCAAACTATGAAAGTAACAAAGGTCTAAAGTCCAGTATCTATAAGGAACTTAAACAAATTTACAAGAGAAAAACAACCCAGTTAAAAAGTGAGATTTTCCTGAATTAACTCAGGTTTAGTTTCTTCTGCCCTGTAGAATAGAAACTTAAAACAGAAGTAACTTGTTATAAAATAACGAAGCGTTACATTTCTTGCATGTTTGACTTTATAAGTTGTAAGTTGTACCCACTACATATATCTATATTCTGTCTCTCCATCTAGACTCCAAAGTCTCTGAGGGAAGGGACTACTTTTCATATTCTTTTATATGTCCCAGAGTTCCTGGCAGAGTACCTTAATTATACCAGCCTCAGTGGGCATTCCTTGTGGAATTTTTCTTTCTTTCTTTTTTTAATGGAAAGAGATACTTGTTGCAGCTCACAGCCAGTGAAAAGTGTAAAGAAAATGGATCGTAACCACAAACCTGAGCAGTTGTTGCAAGAATTAAAACATCTTAACAAAGAGT
Organism: Symphalangus syndactylus; assembly: GCF_028878055.3. NCBI lineage: Eukaryota > Metazoa > Chordata > Mammalia > Primates > Hylobatidae > Symphalangus > Symphalangus syndactylus. The sequence goes on from NC_072436.2 coordinate 87,830,825, forward strand.
AGGAAGAGTTTCCATTTTAGCTTTAAAGATGTCCTGAAACATAGTTTCCAATATTGCTGCAAGATATTGCCTCTAACATTGAGAGGCAAGAGTATCTCTAAATCTCTTAGTATTTCTGCCTACTTGAGGGTATTTTCCTGGTTGCCTAAACTACAGTCAACTCAAGACTAAGCTATGTGTGAGTATTCATGGCATGTGGGACCAAAGAGCTTCCTGAGATAGATTCATCCTGGGAGAAGCAATTGGAAAAGTATGTGAAAGAGGTCTAAAGGCTCCTTTTATTGATAGGTCGCAGGTATTTAATGTATTTCACTCAAACCCCCATTACATATGGATGGTTGGTGATTTCCCACAGTTAGTGTAACATTGTCTTATTCTGTAATGAACGTTCATGTGATCCACAATTAAAAAATCTGGATGAAGCCCTAAGAAACTGCAATATAATGAAAAATATTACTTATGTTCCCTTTTCTTTAGTTTGAAAAATGCTCTGATAATCTTTCTAGAAGGAAGGGAATGCCAGTTGCAGAGATTCATGTAAAGAAAGATTATCTGGCTATCTGCCCACGCTCTTAACTGGTGACATTATCTCAAGCAGTCTACCATGGTCCTGTTTCTGGCTTTTAGGAATTTGATTAAGAAAACTGATTTACTCTTCATAAACTGATGAGACAACAGTGTAACAATCCAAATGCCAAATTTTAAGTTTACTAATTAAACTATGCATTATCTTCTGATGTGGACATACATTTTTCTCATCAAAAAGTTATAGGAAAATCAAAGTTTCTTGTTGATAAAAGTTGTTACTGAATTAATTACATGACTAATAAATGTAACATCTTAATAGTATTAAGATAATACAGCATGCATTCATTAAACAATTATTGTACACGTTGGTGTGAACTAACATGTTAAACACTTTGCTGCATCTTGAAGAGTAGCATGGAATCAAAAGGTCAAAAGTCAAAAGTCACTGTCTCATAAGCTTACAGTCAACTTGGAAAGGTGGCCAGAAAACAGCTATGATACATTTGATAAATGCTCTCAATGAGGCATGAAATTGTTCAATTTTGGATATACTTTGGAGAGATTTTATTCAAGATGGGGGTTAAATGGGGGAAATTATGAGGGCTCCTACAGTAGGCAACACCTCAGTTACATCATGAACCATGAACCATAAGCATAAGTACTTGAAGGAGGAAGGAAGGTAATGAAGATAGAAAGGAGGAGTCAGGCAGAAACAATACCTTAGGCAAAGACCAGGATCAAAGGATACCTTGGGATTTGCAGATGGTAAGTAGTTCAACTCAACTAGAGAACAGTCTAAGTCTAATTCTGAGTGTACTGGGTGCAGAAAGATGGGATGGAGTCCGATTACAAAAAACACAGTGCACTCATCTCCAAATTATGGAATATTTGTGGAAGAAAAGAAGAATTAAGAAGCAAAAAGGACAGCTTTCTCTTTCAGACCCATTCTTTTGCTTTGGCCTTTGGTCATGATATGTTATGTATTTTTAAAACATTGATCATTTAAAATTTCTACTTTTTTAGTTAGAATGTTAACTTTTTTTCTTGCAATGTTTCTACTTCAACTGTTTATATTTCTTGACATAAAGTTATTGATAATAGCCTTTTATTCACTGAAGTTATATTCTCTTTTTCATTATAGTGTTGCTATTATGCCTTCTTTTATACTTTTTCATAATTAATCTTGCCAGATAGTTACCAGTTTTATTAGTCTTTCATTTCGTTGCTCCTGTCTATTGTAGACTTTTCTATTTCATTAATTTTTGCTCTTTATTCTTTCATTCCTCAATGGAATAATATTCCATCTTAGAAATTGATAAAATTCTCCTTCGGAACAACATGAATGAATCTAGAGGGCATGCTGAGTGAAACAGGCTAGATAGAGAAAGACAAATACCACACGATCTCACTTAGATAAGAAATTTTAAAAATGAACTAATTTCTTCAGTTTTTACATTTACTGTTTTCTTAGTTCTTAAGTTGGATGCTTAGCTATTAACTTTCAACTTTTTAGTGTTCTATTATAAACATTTTAGTCTATAATTGTTAAAACTGTCCTAAAACCTACTTCAGCTATATTCTATGCAATATTTTCACATTTTATTCCATTAAAAGTTTTAAAATTTCTATTATAAATTTCTTCTTAAGTTCATTTATTGATTAGATGTATTCTTGATTTTTTTTTTTGGTGGGGGGTTTGTTGCTTTGAAACCTCATTACATTATATCTATCTGTGAGTAGTTTTAAAATTTATTCCTCTTATCATACTTGAGTTTAAATTTTGTTTTTTAAACAAATAAGTTTTAGAAACATCATCTCAGTTCCTTCCAAAACTTTGATTAGATGTTTATAACTTTTTATTCCATCCTCTGTGTCTTTTAATCTCCCATATTTTTCATCTTCTTGTCTTTCTCTTCTGAATACTGGATAATTTCTTTAGATAAGTCTTCCAGTTTTTTAACATTCTCTGAATTTTTCTTCATTTTTATTTATTTATTTTTATTTTATTTATTTTTTTTTGAGACAGAGTCTCGCTCTGTCGCCCAGGCTGGAGTGCAGTGGCGCAATCTCGGCTCACTGCCAGCTCCGCCTCCGGGGTTCACGCCATTCTCCTGCCTCAGCCTCTCCGAGTAGCTGGGACTACAGGCACCCGCCACCACGCCCGGCTAATTTTTTGTATTTTTAGTAGAGACGGGGTTTCACCGTGTTAGCCAGGATGGTCTCGATCTCCTGATCTCGTGATCTGCCCGCCTCGGCCTCCCAAAGTGCTGGGATTAAAGGCTTGAGCCACCGCGCCCGGCCTTTTCTTCATTTTTATGTCTCTATGTTCATTGATGTACATTTTCAATTACAACTTTTATCTTGAGATATTCTTTTTGGTTCTTTTCAAACCTTTTGGCAATCTTACATACTCTTACTGCTCACTCTTATTTTCTGGTCCCTATTTTATTTCTTGGAACATATTAAACATACTAATTATTTTGTAAAATATCTGATATCTGAGTCTTTATAGTTTTATTTGTGCTGGCTTTTTTTTTTCCTCATGGTGTCTTATTTCCTTTTGACTTTTGTGATTATTCACTTTGTTTATATTCCTGGAAAATTTATCATTTGAAATCCTTTGATATGTGGGTCAAAAGTTGGTCCTCTAGAATGTATTTTCTACTGCTTTCCACAAGCACCTGAGGGTATTAAGCACTTAGGATTAGTCTGAGCTAAATTATGGAATTGAAGGTTTTTGCTACCTACTGTAACGAGAGTCAGCTGTAGACATGCATTTTCAGGGGAAATATATTTTGTAACCCAGTGCTAAGATTTTATACAGGCAATTTTCCATGCTTCCACCTTGAAAGGGGGACGCAGGTTTATTTCTGATCATCTTTACATTGAGGAGTATTTGGGATACCAGTTGAATGTGGGGATCTTTTGTTTAGACTATTTTGGCAAATTCGTAAGCTATGTCACTTTTTCCACTAGCATCTTTCCAACCCCATCCATTGAAAATAAAAGCTCAAAATCAACAAAAATTGGCTAAGGGCTCTAAGGCAAAAGTAAGCATCAGTGCTGTGTTTATTTACTTGGGTTCTGTTTTCACTAAGATTTTGGCCTCAGACGAGTCTTTTTATCAACTTTGACCAATAAATGTACTTTAAAGAATGCTTTAAAGATATTTTATCTAAGACATTTGAAGTTCTCAGGGTGAACATTGTCAGAATGTCTAGCCATAAATATCCATTAGTGGAACACACCTTTTAAATTGTAGGTAGCTGATGGATTTTTTTTGGTTTGATAAATTTGGCATCATCAGATTTCCCATTTTCTTTCATGCATTAACATATGATTAAGATGTTATTCATCAGAAAGAATATAACAGCTACCTCCTTTCCCTTCCATGTAGTTGCTGACTATTGAAATATCAAACTGATTTGGGAGGCCGAGTTGGATGGATCACCTGAGGTCAGGAGTTCGAGACCAGCCTGACCAATAGGGTGAAACCTCGTCTCTACTAAACAAATACAAAAATTACCCGGGCATGGTGGCATGCACTTGTTGTCCCAGCTACTCGGGAGGCTGAGACAAGAGAATTAATTGAACCCAGGAGGCGGAGGTTGCAGTGAGCTGAGATTTTGCCACTGCACTCTAGCCTGGGTGACAGAACGAGACTCCATCACAAAAAGAAAAAAAAAAAGAAAGAAAGAAAAAAGAAATACCAAACTGAGACTAGAAATAAGCAAGAGAAGCAGCATTACAACAGGTATGGAAGTTAGCTTATACTGAAAGCGGGCAAGAAATAAAACTGACATGGAGCTATTGATGATTGTGTAACAAAAAGTATCTAATTAAGCTGAAGTTATTATCCTTCAGATATTCTAATACTACTTTTCTGCTAGATAAAAATGTTCTTGGTATTCAGCTTTAATCAAAGATTAAAAAAAAAACCCTAAAATAAAGGAGAGTTGGTCAGGTCTTGTTCTAGCAATCTGTCATCTGTGTAGACATTACATGTGTAGTGTAATTTGGGATGGGGAGCAGTGGAAAGAACTGTAGATAATTTTTATTGTATAGATCAACCAATATGCCACAGTCTCCTGCTGGAAAATTAAAGGCACTCAACTTAGACATTTGAACCTGTGGAATTCCATAGAAAGCATTCAAAGCACGATTATGCCATTATTGCTGACATCGTAGAGGCCCAACAAAACTAACAGAAAAAAGAACTATACCTCTTTAGAATAACAAATTAAATATGTATAAAATATCTTCCACCCTACCTTTACTCCTCCACAAATCTGGCTCAGGGGATATTTGGAAATACAGATTTGACAAGTGAAACATAAATAACCTATTTAGTTTCTTGGTAGCTGAATATATTTTTGTTGTTAACCTGGAGAGATGGCAAAAAAGGAAAGCAACTATTTAAGTATCCTGTGGGTACCCTGCTCAGGAAAATGACAAAACAAAATAAATGACCATTTTCATATTGCTCCCTAGTGCAGACAGAAAGGAATGGTGTTATTTTTTTATTTTTTATTTTTTTGAGATGGAGTCTCGCTCTGTCGCCCAGGCTGGAGTGCAGTGGCGCAATCTTGGCTCACTGCAAGCTCCGCCTCCCAGGTTCACGCCATTCTCCTGCCTCAGCCTCTCTGAGTAGCTGGGACTACAGGCGCCCACCACCACGCCCGGCTAATTTTTTTTTTTTTTGTATTTTTAGTAGAGACGGGGTTTCACCGTGGTCTCGATCTCCTGATCTCGTGATCCGCCCGCCTCGGCCTCCCAAAGTGCTGGGATTACAAGCGTGAGCCACCGCGCCCAGCCTCAATGGTGTTATTTCTTGAGTCTGACATAAATACTGGATTTCCCGATTGCTGGAGTATGTGTGATTGTTTCAGATATTATGTTTTTATTCCAATGATTTTAGGGAAATTAAAGGAAAATGACTACAAGATGTACAAAATCAATATTTCAAATAAGTGACTTAGGTTAAAAAAAAGATATACAATATATGGGGGAATTAAAATTGTAATAATCATAGATTTTTAAAAAGTAGTATCACATAGGACTTTCAAATGTACTCAATTTTTCTTCTTTTTAAAATAGCAAATATCTGAATCAGTTATATTGTTAATAGCTAATAACATGACATTTCATTACGTTACATTTCCCCGTAAAATAGAATATATTTGCAGACAGCAATAATAGAAAATATAATAGTCAATGTATTTTAAGGTGATTTGCTTTCTATAGAAATTCAATGACATGAATTACATTGTAGCAAAGTTTATGTTTTCCTTCTTTGGAGGATTTTGAATTTGGCTGTTGCTAAGATATTAAAGATTTCAATAATGATAGGAGTTATTAAGCTCAAAGAAAATGCTAGGTCTACTATTTTCAGAAGAAAATTTTTGTTTTCTGGTTTATTTGATTTGCCTACACAAATGTTGGCAAAATCTAATTCATCAGTGCATAACTCATATGATTCACACACAAAATATAACTTGAAGCCAAATGACAAAGGGTAGAAGAGAACACTAAACAGAGAGTCTAAAAACTTGATTTTTGTTTGTGGTTCTGCAACTAACTAGCTGTGCAGTCTCCGCATTTTCAGAATTTCTCTGGAGCTGAACTTTTTAATCTATGAATTGAAGAGACTGGATCAAAGGCCTAACTTAGTCTAAAGTTTATAAAGATTAAGAAGTGTATTATTAGCTGGGTGATTTAGGTGCAGAAGACAGAAACACAACTCAATGTGTTTTTTTTGTTGTTGTTTTTGTTGTTTTTTGTTTTGTTTTGTTTTGTTTTGTTTTTTTACTGTAAAGGGAATTTACTGCTTAACTTGGCTGAAGATCTGGAGGTAGACCAGCTCCAGGAGTGGTTGGGTCCAAGGGTTTGACTGATGACCTCAATCCTCAACTTTTCTTTGTCCATCTCTTGCCTTGATAATGCTTTCCTTTGCTTCTTTTTCAGATCAGCTGGTCTCATTCAGTAATTATGAATTATTTATTTATAATTCCAGACTTACTTATTCTGCATTTAACAGTGCCAGAGAAAGATAACATCTCCTTTCTAATAGTTCCCACAAAACCCTTTACCTCACTTGGGTCATGTGCCTATCCCTGTTCTGTGGACATAGATACAGAATTCTCTAATTGGTCATTCATGGGTTATGTCTCTATCCTTAAAAGTTGAAAGGAGGGGGCTGGTGCAGTAACTAAAGCCTATAATCCCAGCACTTTGGGAGGCTGAAGCAGGCAGATCATTTGAGATCAGAAGTTAGAGACCACCCTGGCCAAGGGGGCGAAACCCCATCTGTACTAAAATACAAAAATTAGCCAGATGTGGTAGTGTACATCTGTAATCCCAGCTACTTGGGAGGCTGAGGCAGGAGAATCACATGAACCTGGGAGGCCGAGGTTGAAGTGAGCGAAGATTGTGCCACTGCACTCTAGCTGGGGCAATAGAACGCGACCGTGTCTCAAAAAAGGAAAAAGAAAGGAGGGAAATTCCCCTCCTCTCCAAACCACATGAACAGATGAACAGGTTGGTAAGGATCCCAGAAAAGAAAAGTAAATTAAGTTTTTGCTATCTGAAATGATGCAAACAAAAACAAAAACAAAACATACACACACACACACACACACACAGAGCGAGAGAGACAGAGAGAACATACTGGGCCGGCAAAACTAACAAATACTCAGCACAGGAATCTTCCCTGTTTAATAGAAAAGTTACTCATATGAATTTCTTTTGATTTTCTTGATATTTAAAATGTATTTGCAATGTTTTCATAAAAAACATCATTTAAAAACCAGCAAATAAGTATAGAAGAAATGACATACCTAAAAACCAGCATTTTGCAACCTTCAATGTCATAATTTATTCAAAGAGAATTGTCAGCTTAAGCTAAAAGAAATTTAACAAGCAAATATCATGTGAAATTTTTACTGGATCTTGGATTTAAAAAAAACTCCTTAAAATCCCTTTTGGGATAACAGGGTGAAATTTAATATGGACTATGCATTAATTATATTAGTAAATTTTGTTTGATAATAATATTGTGGGCACATGTCTCTAGTCTTAGGATATCTATGCTAAAGCATTTGAGGGCGGTGGTGGTATCTGCAGTTTACTTGGAATGTTTCAGCAAAATAATAAACACACATATATTCATGTGTGTATATGTACACATATTTGTGTCTATATCTGTATCTTTCCATTGAAGAGATAAAAAAAACCTAACTAGTATCTTATTAAACAACAATTTGGAATTGATTATGTAATTTCCTCAATGTCCTCAATAAATGCATGAATCAACCTTTGGGATGCTATTATTAATCACACCACTCCAACCTTTATATCCTTTTCCATTCCTCCACTCTGTGTTTTTCCCTCATCCAGAGAAAAATAAATGGTGCTGAGACATCACTGTTCAAATGTGAAGACTTCCCGTTGTCAGTTCCTACCCTTATCTTAGCTGTGCCAGTTACTGTTAATAAATAGCCAGTTATTTGCAGCTTCTGTTCCTCTCTTCTGGAACCAATGAATGGTGGTAGTTTTGTACCCCTACTATCAGTGAAATTTGGAGTTATCCCCTTTGCTGTTCTGTAATAATAAAAGTTATAATTTTGGGGACATTTACTATCTGGCAGCATAATGTTAAAGGATGTCATGCTCCCAGGAAACCTGTGATTAAATAAAATTGTTACCCCTGTTGCTACCCTAGATAAACCATCACCTTCTCTTGCTTGAATTACTACTGTAAGCTTCAACAGCTTCCAATACTGTTCCCATGTAAATCCTTTCCACAGCAGCTAGAAGGACATCCCCATAGATCAGGACAGGAATTTTTGCCTATAGTTACAAAATCTTCAGCTTAGATGAATTCCTGGTATATTGATGGTTCTAAATGAATATTGCATGATGGAATGGGTGTCACTTATTTCCTGAGAATATTTTACTGGCTTATCTTTTTACTTAATATGCAAAGCCCTTACCATGGCTCACAGGGCCTTCCATGGACTTTCCCATGACTACTTTTCTTATCTACTATAGCACATTCTTCTTTATTCATACTAGCCTTCTATCCGCAGGCATGCTAAGTTTAGCCCTGCCTCCAGGCTTTTTGCCCTTTTTGTTTGTTTTTTCCTCATCCTGGAATCTTCTGCCTCTAGATCCTTCCTTGGTTTGCTCTATCTTTTCATGCACATCTCAAGTCAAATGTTACTTCCTTAGGGAGGTTTTCCTAGACTGCCATCCAATTTTAATTAATCCCTTTAGCCAGGCACTGTTGATCACATCACCTCAATGTTTCTTCACAGGCCTAAGCATTATCTAAACTTACCTTTTCCATTCATTAGTTTATTTTCTGTTTTCCACTACTAGAATGCAATCTTCACATGTCTAAGGACTTTATAAAATAAAAATTTACCACAGAATTTGCAGCTCTTAGGGCAGTTCTAGTAGGTAGGTCTGCGATGAATGCTTTTATTTTGAATGAATGAGGAAAAGGAGGCTTAAAGAAGTTAATAGCATATATATTTCTAATGATATCAAGCTAAATATATATGTTCATGCATTTCTGAACTTGTAAATATTCATTTTGTATATGAACAGGGTCTTATGTTCCATTCAAGGACAAAATTGGGGACATTCTTCTCTTGGTATTTGATGTAGTTTGGATATTTGTCCCTTCCAAATCTCATGTTAAAATTTGATCCCAGTGTTGGGGGTGGGACCTACTGGGAGGAGTTTGGGTCATGTGGGCAGACCCTTCATGGAGTGACAGCTGATTGTTAGAGTCTGGCACCTCCCTTCTCTCTCTCTTTCCTCCTTTCTTGCCATGTAATATCAATTCCCCTTCCCCTTCTGCTGTGAGAGGAAGCTTCCTGAAGCCCTCACCAGAAGCAGAGTCTGCAGAACTGTGAGCCTCTTTTCTTTATAAATTACTCAACCTTAGGTATTCCTTTCAAACAGATTAGACAGTATTTTACTCACTTTTCTCTGATTCTCTATTGGAATACACTATACACCCAGTTATAGATTCGGGTAGAAAAATGGTACAGTAAAATATTCTTAGCTCTTGTCCGTTGAACTACCATGTTTTAAAATTTTTTCTAATCTTTCAGAACAACCTATCTATACCGTCTTGTATTTTGTCTTGGAAGCAATGAGAACATGGAAAGAGGAACTGAGAAAATTTACTCAGAGTAATAGATAACTCCCAACAAACCTCTTTGTAGAGATGAACCGAGCAATTCCCACAAAAATTCTGTCAGTTACATGTGCTTGGATTATTTTTTCTGTTAATTCAGATACCTGAAATTGTATCAATGTGCTTTGAAACAAAGGACATTTCAGTTATTTTTCTCACACAAATAAAGTAGAATATCTTTATTTGATGATATATATGTTAAAAGTCCTCACATTTGTATATAATTTTAAGTATTACAAAGTACTTTTACCTATATTTTCTTGTATTGATTTTTAAAACAATCCAAGGAGGTAAGCATGTCATAAAATATTCTTCTTTAGCAAATGAGGACATTTAGGCACAGGGTGGTAGGAAAGCCACATTAGGAACCACATCTATGTAACAGCAGACAACAAACTAGAAGAGTCGGAGCCGGAAATTAAGTCTTTTGATTTCTCATCCAGGACTGTTATTCTTGTCAGACAAGATACAGATAATAGTATCAATAGATAAATGTTAGAAAAGTAGTATAGCAAATAAAAATATTCTGAAACTAAAAGAACAAAAAACCCTGGAACTTTTAGAAGTTGTGTGGTATCAATATTTTGAATGGGATGAAAAAGGAATGAATTGTCATTGTTTTAAACATCAAAAATGAACAATGGAAATAGTGAAATTAGTCATTTTAAAAGAAGCCATTAAGAAAGAATGCTTATCAGAGTAAAGGCTTATATTAAATCTCATCTTCAACATTTATGAAAACCATACCCTTCTTGAACATCAGCTAAAGTACTTTTATTTCTTGCTTGGCTGAAACTGTAATTTAGACTTACGTGATAATTGAGATTGAATAGAAGCAAATTTTATCCAGTTTGAATCTTCCTTCAAATGACATGTGTGGATATAACCTTATAAACTTAGGTAATTATGTATACAATTTTTATTTTATAATGTTAAACTTTTTGATGAAGATAATGCTTATAAAAATGAATTTATAACTCATGGTTTCATTAGAAAACAGTTGGTACTCTCAAATTAGAATTATTCAGAAGGGTTTATTTTCAATGGTGTGAGGAAGATACAGGGTAGCCTTCCCCCAGCCCCTTTATGGAGTTCTTTGTTAGTGGACCCAAACCTGAAGCCAGGAGACAAGGTCAACCTCCAAGGGCAAAGGCAGGATATAGAAAGGCGGAAATAGATCTGGAGGTGAAAATGAATGTGTTCAGCAGAGTGATCTCATGAGAGCACATGGCGATGGTAAAAACATTGAGTGTTCTCTGTCTTGTCCATCCCTGTACTTAGTACTGTACGTTCATTGACTCAGTCCTCACAGGAACCCTATGAAGTATCATTCTCTCCATTTCACAAGTGAAGAAACCGAAACTCAGAGATTACTTGCAATACAGTATAGTACGTATCTTAAAGATGTATTTGTGGTTATCCTTCTCCTTGGGAACAGACAGCCCATAAGGAAAGAGGAAAATAATACAGGAATAATTTTCCACAGAATCTTATGTTTATTTCTTTTGGAAAAAAATCAAAGAATACTGATCTATTTATAGTTAGGTGTGTATTTTGATTTGAAATATGTAATAAAGTAGAGATAACTTTAGCTAGCTAGATCTAACAAGAATTTTTTTGATGTCAGACTTTGCCAAATATAGTCTCATTAGATAAAATTAAGAAGGTAAGCCAAAAGTGATTAGTCTTTCACTCCACTCTCAATCTTCTGATTAAACCTTAGAGAAAATAAGCCAAGGAGATATAACCGTTAGATACAGCAATTGGAGAAACTACACCAGAAATAAGTTAACCCCACTCCTGATATTTGAGACCCCGCCACACAACCCTATTATGCTGTCTGTCTTAGGATAGTAAAGGGAAGAGCCACATAGTGAACCTATCCCCCGGGTGGGTTGGGAAGACATCCAGCCTGGCCACGACCATGGGTGTGACGGTGGATGGGGAAATGGGGAAGTGTTTTCATTTTCTTCTTTGCTTGCAATTTTCAACAAAAACGCTTTTCCCACCTATTTTGTAAGTGACTGGTGTAAACATGGCTCAAATGGACTCTCATTGTAGGGCTGGAGATCTTGGTAAGTTAGCACAGAAACTTTCCTGTGGTAATTTCCCAGGGCCATGAGATGACACTGAAAATGGATCTTGTAACCAGATGTGCTTTCAAAGTCCACCTTCCTACTGCTTTGCCCCATTACCTCTCTTGACCTTTCCTCTTTATCTACATAATGGGCACAAAGTACTTGGAAAGAAAAGATAAAATTGACACATTGGTAGTTTGCATAAATTAATATATGGTTACCCCCTTTGTTTTCATATTCTACCACATTCCAACAGGACACATAAAATGTATACCCCAAACTGCTCAAGAGGCACAGAATTTCATGACCTATTTAGAAAGATGTGATGTAAAACAATTTTTACTTGACAGGTAGCATTAAAGCATATCTTAAGAGACTTTATTAGAACCCTCTTTAAAGTCTCCATGAGTTGCTAATATAAATGTAGTCATATCAGATGTATCAGAAAATATGACCGATGAAGACAGACCCAAGTCCCTCTAGTCTGATTCTCAAGGATTGTAAAGATTCTTGATTCAAAGCTGACAAAATTATGCGAACTTTTTCTATACCCGTTGTAGTCCAGCTTCTGTTTCTGTATGTTTTACTTTACCTTTCTACAAAATGGGCATTCTTTAAGGATTTTTTGAAGATTGATGAAGTAATTTCTAAAAAATGCTTTTAAATCCCCAGATGCTTGCAATAAACTCATTGTAGGTATTTTTCTGTCGTTTATTTTACCAGCTGAAATTTGCAGGCCATATTGCCACATAAATATTTGTTCTAGTTCAGTGCTTGAGAGGTGGAACAGTGTTTCCTGCAGGCCATTTTATTGATAGAACACTTTGGTTGAACTCTGTGGGGAAATACAGCCTGGGAAAGAAATGATTTCATTGCTGGAATTAGACTTTGGGGATCTGCACCACTGGACCTATTAGATGTTACCAGACAACATGGCCAACTTCTCCTCGTTAAAAAAAGAGTCTGGACTCTAGCAATACCCATAAAATCTTATCGTTTTGTCTGTCTTTATTTTTGAGACTTAAAGTGCTGCATATGCTATTGACTGTGCTTTGAATTCTTAAAGAGTTTAATATTGACAATGCTGTCCTAAGCCATTTCTATAGACGGTGTCTGTTTCTTATTTAGTATGTACTCAACAAATCTGCCTGAATTAAAAGCAAATCACAACTCACTGATGAATGGAAAACAGATAGCTGATACTCTGTTTTCCTCACTGCTTATAGCTTGTGTCACGAAGCATTACCTGTAGAATGAGCTTTATTTTTGCCTTTGTTTTCCTTCACATTTTAGTAACTGAGCCTGTGATTATGGATCAGAGTTTGAAAAAAGTTTGTGATTTGTTCTGAAAAAGATTGCATGAAGTGAATCAGTGCTTTCCTGGCTGAAAACATCTGTTAGGAGGCACAAATTTAGCTTCTCATTGTTGGTTTCCTGAGTATCAGACAGAGTTTATTATTTAACTGATGACTGGGAAAAATGGGCTCCAGCAACAATCTGGCCACAAACTGAAGAAGTTTTTTATATTTGTTCTTTAAGTACCTTGAATGGAAGGATTTTGGAATAAAAAATTGACCATTAGCCCTTGCTGGGTAAGAGTATTTGTAAAAATATGTATACCCACACACACACACATACATATATACACACACACACACACACATATATACACACACACACATACACACAGATAGGTATGTGTGTATGTATTCCTACATCCCTGTATTTCTATACTATAGAAACATGTATTATAGAAATAGGCTGGGCATGGTGGCTCACGCCTGTAATCCAAGCACTTTGGGAGGCCGACATGGGTGGATCACCAGAGGTCACAAGTTCAAGATCATCCTAACCAACATGGCGAAACCCCATCTCTCCTAAAAATACAAAAATTAACCGGGCGTGGTGGCAGGTGCCTGTAATCCCAGCTTACCTCAGGAGGTTGAGAATCACTTGAACTCGGGTGGCAGAGGTTACAGTGAGCCGGTATCATGGCACTGCACTCCAGCCTGGGCGACACAGTGAGACTCTATCTAAAAAAATATATATATATATCTCCATATTATAGAAATACAGTTTTTAAAAAATAGATGATTTTAAGTTAGCAAAGATAAAGGAAAAAGAAGGAATTGCTTTAGGAGTTTTAGGGGAGAGAGAGAGAGGTGACAGAATGAGAAACTGATTATGTTGAGATCAAATTACAGTTAATAAATATGCCAATACATCAGAAAAAACAGCAGTAGACTATGAAATTCTAATTTCTTCACCAGTCGTTTTCATTCCGTGATTCGACTTTATTTTTTAATAACAGCTATTTTGAAACAGCCTCTGTGCTATTCTGAAATAAATTCTCTTCGTAATATAATAAATTTCAACAAAAGTAAAAAGATACCCCTAAATGTAATAGAATTAAAAATGAAAGGAAAGTAACTTAAACTAAAAATAATAACCAGCACATTATTTATTTCTTTGATATTTAAATATTCAGTTGGATCACATTAGAAGATATCTTGAAACAGCCAGCCGCTTGTACCTGTAATTAACCTTAGAATCACTGAATGCCACAGCGGCACATGCATGCTGACAGATTCCTTGTACAGACAGCTACAATACCATGAGCCACATCACACTCAAAGACACAGTTTTTCCAAAGGAGAAACTCTTGATACATTCGTGAAGATAGCAAGGTAGAATTTTTCTCTTGATTTACAATGAGTTACGGTCCTGTAAAATGCAGTGTGTATTGAAACTTTGCAAAAGATGTTTTATGCCTATGCAATATAGCGTTAGATCCTGGACTTCGATAATTATAAGCAGGTTTTTCACTTACGACTGTTTAGGGCATTCAAAAGCGATGTGGGGTGATTTAGTGTTCTTCCTTGTATGAGATTTTATGGTGAATTTCAGAAAGGTAAGTTTCTCTAGCTCTTGTCAATTAAATGCCAGTAGAATCTCATCTTACCCTAAAAACTTTGTGAACAAAAACATTCTCCAAGGAATTCAGCAAGTGCACTCTAGGGGGCAGCAGGGCCATTGTTGAGGCCGTCGCAATGCACTATGTAGACTGCCTAAAGGTCTCATCTAAGACTGATGTGATCTATATGCGAATCTTGTGTTTTTATATTTTGGGCATCTGATAGGGTGGTTAGCTAGAAGTCCAGTTACGTTATTATGTGCTTAGCCAAGGAGCATCTTCTCTAAAGCTTTCTGTATTTAAAGTAGCATCTCACAGAGGTTAGTTGCTCAGAGGCAAAGGTGAATGATGGAAGAAATGTAATGCTGATTTCATTCCATTACTTTCAAGATTAGAATGCAGTGACCAATAAAGATATTCTAGAATAGAAAAATGTTTGTTTTTCTGTCTAAGATGCTTCTGTGACACTTCAAAAATTCATACCAATGATCTCTTCTTTATGCTTGCCACAATGAAACTAGGCTATTTTTTTCCTTAAGCCACAATGAAAAGGGAGAGAATGACAGGTATTTTTCTTTAATTACTTAGATTTTGGGTCTTTTTTTATTTTGTCCTAAACATTGACCACCAAGTAGGTTCAATTTGAATTAAAATTCTGAAAACTAATCAAGCTGGGTATTCATCCTTGTCATCTTTTTTGATCATGATATACCATTCACATTTTCTTATGACTAGATTTATTTAATATTAAAATATTTATCAAGTCACAAAATTTTTAATTTAGGATTTGTCAAGAAACATTCTTTTACATTGTGCATGGCTATGTGTTTTAACGTTTCTTTGAGAATTTCAACTTCACATCTTTAGTGAGAAAAGGCACTATAAACAGTAAGAAAGCTAATTTCAACAATGAGAAGTGGTCTGAATATCTGAAAACAAGTCAAGGACATACAGACTAGAGATTTTATCCTAGCTGCCTAAAGTCCTTGATGTGGATTAAGTGTTTAAAGGATAAGATAGAAGAAAATTTTCTCAACCTGGGGAAAGTGTTGAAATAAATGTTTTCTGCTCAAATATCATATCTCTTCATGCCAATGACAGGTCATTTTCACAGGTGGAAAATTGTCATTCTCCTTTTTTTCCAATACAATATCTCTTTGAAAAATAGTTTTTAGTTTGAAAAATGGATATTTTTCTGCAGTAAGAATAAGACTTCCCAACTGATACAAGCAACTTACCTCAAGGTTAGGTTGAATTTGGGAAAAGTGTACATTTGCAGTGGTTAATAAAAAGTGGATCTTTCTTTTTTAAAATAAAATAAAATAAAATGGCCAGGTGTGGTGGCTCACTCCTGTAATCTCAGCATTTTGGGAGGTCGAGGTGGGAGGATTGCTTGAGCCCAGGAGTTTGAGACCAGCCTAGGCAATAGGCCAAGACCCCGTCTCTACAAAAAAATTTAAAAAAAAATAGCTGGGTGTGGTAGTGTGCACCTGTGGTCTCAATTACTCTTGAGGCTGAGGTGGCAGGATTGCATGACCCCAGGAGTTTGAGGCTGCGGTGAGCCGTGATCGTGCCACTGCACTCCAGCCTGGGTGACAGAGTGAAAACCTGTCTTAAAAACAAACAAAAAGTCACATAGCTATTGTGTAAAACCAATTTAAATAATTAAACTTACAAATGATAAAAATGAATGAATAAATAATAAAATGAATAAATAAGTCAGTTATCCTTGAGAAAAAGATAAGTTTAGACTAAAAAGGAAATAGAGAACCAATATCCCCAATTCTTGATTTGAACAATGGGCTACATTCTATGCTAACTCCTAAATCTATCCAAGTTTCCTTTCTTCCATAATCTTTTAAAAATATCAGCTACAAGAAACAAAGTGATATTAAGCTTCTAACAGCTTATTATTTTCTTATGAATGATCAAGGTACAGATTTCTCAATGATAATAATGGGAATGAGTGGAGAAGGCAAAAACAAATGAGTTATCTTTCAATTAAAAAACATTTGCCAACTATGGAGTTTTAAAAGTATGCCTACAAGTCCTTTGTTAATTGTCCCTTCAAGAAATGGAGTGTCCCTTGAGTACAGGCTGGAGTTAATGATGCTTCTAATGAATAGAATAAAGCAAAAGTTATGAAGTACAGAGATGGATGTGCAGAAAAAACTGCATTGCAGAAAAATATAAATCAGAATTTGTGATATACAGAAAAGCATAGTGGTTTCTATCTTTATTGTTCTTTATGTCGGATCACTTTGGGGAAAACCAACTGCCTGGCAGTGAGATTACTCAAGCAGCCCTATGAAGTTCATACAGTCAGGAACTGAGACCTCCTATCAACCAGTTATCTTAGAAGCAAATCATTCAGCCCCAGGCAAGTCTTTAGATGATTGCCATCCTAGCTGAGATCGGACCCCAAACTCATGAGAGACCCTGAACCAAACTGTTGGACTAGTCCTCTCCCAAATTCCTGAGCCCTTAAAAGCCATTAGATAATAAGTGCTTGTTGTTTTAAGACACCAATTTTAAAGTAATTCTTTTTACACAGCAATAAATAACTAACACATCAATGTTGTACCCTTCATAGTCATTTAGAGCATTTTCCATTCCAACATATTGCAAATTCAAATAATTCAATAGCTTCTTAACATCTCAACTAAGATATCTATGGAGGTGTATTAGTCTGTTCTCTCATTGCTATAAAGAAATACCTGGGACAGAGAAATACCTGAAATGGATAATTTATAAAGAAAAGAAGTCTAATTGGCTCACATTTCTGCAGGCTGTATAGGGAGCATAGTGACTTCTGGGAAGGCCTCACCTCAGGAGACTTTCAATTATAGCAGAAGGCTAAGGGGAAGCAGATATTCTTACATGGCTGGAGAAGGAGGAAGAGAGAGAGAGAGAGGAGGTGCCACACACTTCTGAATAAACGGATCTCATGAGAACTCACTCACTATTATGACCAAGGGTGATGGTGCTAAACTATTCATGAGAACTCTGCCCCCATGATCCAGTCACCTCCCACCAGGGCCCACCTTCAACATGGAGGATTACAATTCGACGTGATTTGGTGGGGACGTGGATCCAAATCATATCAAGAAGTAAGACTATAGTACGATTAGTTTTTCTGTTTAGAGATCTTCCAGGTTTTCAGTTGATGTAGGACTCTTACTATATGTTATGAGAATTAAAATTCTAAGCCCCTCAAACAATTAAACAAACACCCTTTTGGCCAAAGGGACCCCAGAGAAACCTTAAAAACTGAGTTCCCAACCAGCATTAATGTTAAAATAGAGACCGTAAGACCGACAGAATTGACTCTTTTTGGCAATAAGATTCTAAATGATAAATAAGACCTAATGCCATGCCAGGCAAGGGTTAAGTCATGCACCCCTACACTTAAAGAATAAACTATGTTTTAATTGCCACAGGGTTTTTTTGTTGTTTTTTTTTCTAGCAGCTGAACAAGCACTGCCCTTGAGATAAGTAATGTTGAGGCATTGTAGCTCATCCACCATCAAACACTGACTAACAGCTTCCCTGGTCCACAAGCCATAACTGTAGCTTTGACTGGACAAGAGGCTGATTTCTGTAACTTTTTCCTGACAACAGACCATGACCGTGGACTGCTTCTGGCCAATTTACAGAGGCTGTGTACTGTTTTCATGTCCCTGCTTTGCCGTTTTACATGTAGAACCTAATTGTAATGCCTTTTTACATGTAGAACCTAATTGTAATGCATTTAAATGTTAAGTCCCCACCCTAAAGTGAACATGGGACACATGTAACATTCACGTTTGCTTACCATGCATGTGCATGACCCCCCCACCCTACTTCATGGACATTCATAGCTCTTCCAATAACCTGTTGAATATGTATGTTTAGCCAACCCGTTCATTGTAAAGCTCCTGCCGCAACCCATCCTCCTCCAACGTGCCTGTTTCTGGGCTCTACCAAAAGTTATGCTTCTCAGCCTGTCAGGAAAGCCACCTTGTACTCTGTAATCCTTTATAAGAATTTAATAAAGTCTCCAAATTTATAGATCTCAGGATTATAGATCTCAGATCTACATTAATCAATTTTCCTGTTACTCAGTTATGCTCCCCAATAAACAGAAAAATACAAATGAAAATGTGGTGAATGCTTTGCTACAGTTCATGATTCTTTCAGGTTTATCCATAGGTTTCTGTGATTGCTTTATGTACATAAAAGCTATTACAGACATAATAGTTTTATCATCCTTCTTATAATCTAATAACAGTTGATGAGGTGCCAGGGTGATAATTGGAAGTAAACTCCATGGATACGTGTAGCATCTCTAGAACCAGGGTGTTTGGGTTCAAATTCTGGCTCCGCTACTTGCCAGCCCTGTGACCTTGGACAAGATATTGTCATCTCTGTGTCACAATTTCTTCCTCTATGAAACAGGGATAATAATAGTCTATTCTTCATATGGCTTTCAGCTGATTGGCTTAACATCTTAAAATCAACGTAACTATTGCATTAACAGAATGAAGGAGAAAATTATATAATTTATCTTAATATATGCAGAAAAAGCACTTGATAAAAAATAAAAAATTCTTAACAAACTAGAAATAGAAGGGAAGAGAACATCTTTAACTTGTAAAAAGGGCATTTGTAAAACATTTTTAAAAATGTTATATATTCTTACTGTTGAAAGCTTTCTCACTGAGTTTGGAGACATCTTTTTAAAAATAAATTTAGTTTTCTCACATTGTGTTGTTGGTATCTAGAAATGTAATGAATTTTTATATTGGTTGATTATAAAGCAGCTTTCTTCAATTCACTTACTAATTCTACTAATTTATCTGTATTTTATATGTTGACCTGGATGATACGGTGTTTTGATAGAGGGAAAAATAAGGTGATGGAATGCACAATGACTCTTAAATGCTTGCTTTAGAAGAGGCATACATCGCTTCTGCTTACATTTTATTGGCCAAAACAAGTTAAGAACCAAGCCTGATATCCGTGAAGCAGGGAAGTATAATTATCCCAGAAAGAGAGGCAGATAATATTTGGAATTATACAATCTATTGCGCAGATTTTTATGTTATGACATTTGTAAACAAGGCAGAGCATCTTATCTGAAAGTGAACTATTCATGCTAAAATTACACTGGGAATGGAGAACTTACTAGTGAGTGTGATAATTTAGATGAGATTCTATTTGATCTTTATCTTTTCAATCTCAAGCAAAAGTTCACTTGTTAACCAGAAACTTCTTTGACAATTTAGGCCTTTGTGTCCAAGATATTCTGAATATGGAAAATTATGTGTGTTTATGGAATGAGCTACAATGATATGAATGGTTGTATAATGTTTTACAGTTTACTGAGATGCTTTTTATGTTTATTGAAAACAGCAATGAAACAGAGTTGGAAATTTTAGTTGCCTGTTATTCAGTTATGTTCCTCCATAAACAGAAAAGTACAAATGAAAATGTGGTCAATGCTTTGCTCATTTTCCCATCCTTAGAGTCTAACACAATATCTGACACAAAGAGGAACCCATTTATTGAATGAAATAAGATTTGATTACTTGTTCAAGGTCATGGTGCTAACAATGTTCCCTTATACCACTGCTAGCCTAATAGCACCTGCCTGTAGGTGGGTAGGGAAACTAGAAAAACAGGGAAGAATAATGTAAATATGTTTGTATTTTCTCTGAAACTGACCAACCTTTCTACTTTGCACATGCTGGCATGTAATTAGATGAAGAAGATAAAGCATGGGTCACTAGGAAGGCAACTGCTAAAAAGTCGCTGCTCATAAGATACCGTCAAAGTGTCCATCTGTTCCATATTTAGATACACATTTTTCAAAATTAATGTATTTAGACTCATTTAAGTGAGGAACATATGTTCAGAAAGGTATTAGAAAGTGCTTCTGAAGGCTGAGGAAACCTAAGATCTAAGAGACTATTGATAGCTAACACTTCTTTATTCTAGAAACATTTATTTAAGCTAGCAGAACAGTTCTCAGGGGGAAAGGTCTCCAGTGTTGTCTAAAGGGGTTAACTTAATCTGCATAATTTCATTTTCTATGGCCTGTAAACATGGGCAGTATTTTTTTTCATCATCAGTAAGTGGATACTAGAATTTAAATTATTTTCCTAAGTCAGACTGATGTTCTACTTTCAAAACAGCTTTATCACCACTAAGCAAACTAAAACGCTTTTTCAGTGGGCTCCTCTATCACGCTTTAAATTTCTTTAATTTCCCCCACTGTTATTTTCTATGTTAGTTCTCTATGACCAGTAAGTCAATACTGCTTATGGAGATTTAGGAGCTCTGAGTGATAGAATCACAACTAATATGCTCAGTCTTTATCTTCCTGGATAACAATTTAGATATAATATAGAATAACATAGGAACATAGGAACTGATTAAATACAAATGAACCAATTATAAATCACTAAGTTAGTGCCTTTTTTTTGTTTGTGTGTGTGGTGTTGTTGTTGTTGTTGTTGGTTTTAGATGGACTCTTGCCCTCTCGCCCAGGCTGGAGTGCAGTGGCGCAAGCTCTGCTCACTGCAAACTCCTCCTCCCGGGTTCATGCCATTGTCCTGCCTCAGCCTCCCAAGTAGCTGGGACCACAGGCGCCTGCCACCACGCCTGACTAATATTTTGTATTTTTAGTGGAGACAGGGTTTCACTGTATTAGCGAGGATGGTCTCCATCTCCTGACCTCGTGACCTGCTCGTCTCGGCCTCCCAAAGTGCTGGGATTAGAGGTGTGAGCCACCACGCCTGGCCTAGTGTCTGTTTTTGAATACAGCTATGGGTCATCCTATTGTGGGAAACACAAAGAATTGAATCCATAGCCTTTGTTTGCTGGAAAATATAACTATAAGAAACATGAAATGGTAGCTATATTAAAACATAAAATTTAATACAAAAATTAAAATACATCATATTGTGAAATATGTATAATTTTTTTTTGTATAATAATATATATAAAAGGTATACTACGTATAGTATATATTATAAACATAACAAAATCTATAATCTTATTGCTAAGTGATTAAGTAGTGTAAATTATAGAAGAGGCAGAACTCTGAGCTGCAATAAACTAGAAATTCCATGAAGGAGGAAAATACTTCAGATGTTCCTTGAAGGAAGAATTAAGGCCCAGTAATTAGTAAGGTAGAGAGATGAATACTATGTATATAACTGAATCTTGAGGGAATAGAGAGTAATTCCAAAGCAGATTGGAGTTTAATTATATTTTTGAAGAAAAAGAGGGGAACATATAAAAGCAGTAAGAGAAAAAATGTATTAAGAACGCAGAAAACAGTGTGTTAGTCCGTGTCTCTTCAATGTTTTCTTGAGAAAGAATTGGGGTTAAAGCTTTCTGAAACGTCGTCATCCTAGAGTAGAGATCATCATTCTAAAAAGTGAGTATAAATCAAAAAGAGAGAAACCAACAAGAAGATGAGGTTATAGGCAATGGGGCCAGGGAAACTCCTTGTCTCTTGTACTTTCCCTTTCTACTTGCTCACTTTATTTTTTTTATTTTTTATTTTTTTTTTTTTGAGACGGGCTTTCGCTCTGTCGCCCAGGCTGGAGTGCAGTGGCACGATCTGGGCTCACTGCAAGCTCCGCCTCCCGGGTTCACGCCATTCTCCTGCCTCAGCCTCTCTGAGTAGCTGGGACTACAGGCACCCGCCACCACGCCCGGCTAATTTTTTGTATTTTTAGTAGAGACGGGGTTTCACCGTGGTCTCGATCTCCTGACCTCGTGATCCGCCCGCCTCGGCCTCCCAAAGTGCTGGGATTACAGGCATGAGCCACCGCGCCCGGCCCCATGCTTTTTAAGCAGCAGTCATTTAGCTTAATCAGACACTATATTGGACAAGTTCAAAAAAACTTATTTGCTCCTATATTGATTTTAATAGTTGCGGCCTTAAAAGAAAGCAGAATGGACCCTGAACATGCCTTCAGAGGTGCAATAGACCTGTACTGATGCTGGAGATGGCCCCTGCCCTCCTCTCCTGCAGTTTCTGCCAAGGTCTTTGTTTCTTTTTATTTTCTCAGACTGTATAAGCTCCCATATATCCAATTGTTCCTGCCTTCCTTTAATAATTTTCCTCACTATTAGGAATATACTCAGTTTTCACGTACCTCTTCAAGAGCATATTCATCATGAAATAATTTACTTAAAACAGAACTTTCAGTCTGTTTCTGCCCAATACTGCTCAGCTCAGATTACCAGTATTTTGAAGATCTGTGTGGTGTCAGACTACCCATCTTCTTAAGGGCTGTGAATGTTTAGGATCCTCAGTAATGGAGTGGGTGTTTTTAGATTCATAATTTCTTCATATAGATTTTGTCTGACTTAGGCAAAATGACTAATACTTCTCTTGGCGTCCCCTGGTCATTTTTATATCATTTACAAATAATTTCTGAACCTAAATCCACAGACAACAGCAAATATCTACTTAATGTAAATCACTAATGTGCCTTTTACCATCAGAGAGCAGATCACCAGTCCAGTGACTCATTAGAAAAGAACGGTTTTCTACCATTTATCTCCTCTCTACTAATGTTTTACCTGGTCTAAAAATACTTGAAATTGGTTGACAGAGAAGTCACAAAAATGACAACTTGTTTCTCACTGAAAATGAAAGTACAGAATCTTATTGCAAGTAAGGAGTATGGTATACATACACTGACCTAGACACAGTTTCAATGATTAATCTAGATGTATTCATTGAGGAGACTAGAGGGCGGTGATTATAGTGATTGATTCACTCTATTCACTGTGCTAGAAACAGAGAAGAATAAATGAATTCTTTATTATATAAATACATAGTTTATACTCATTATATAATAAATAATTTATTATATATCATATAATTCTTTATTATATAAACCTTTATAAGCCTTTATAATGGTTTTTGTCCTTTGGGAGTCCAAGTTTCATGGAGAATAAGCACATACATGGGTACATAACATGTAATAAAGTAAGTACAGTATCAGAAGCATGTGACATACTTAGAACAGTGCTGAGATCTCAGTAACAACTCAGTACACAGCAGTGTGGCCATTAGAACTCTTCATTCACTATAAAACATTGTCATGGAGGGGAATGTAATTAAATCAGTTGGGTTATGTTAAGGAATATTTCTCATCATTTATTATTACGTTAAAGTTTCATTATAACTGTATAGTATAATTAGCTTTGGTTTTTATAATTGGACAAACAGAGATTAAGGGCAGTTGATTAAATTTTCTCAGATCACGTGGCAGTCAGGATCATAGCACAGGTTTGGATCCAGAACTGTCCAAAGTCCAGGACTGTCCTCTTTCCACCATGCTTCTTTCCTCTTCATTAGCACCTAGGCCTTGTGGAGCTTGCAAACATATATATTGCTCATTCTTTCTTCGTTTTTTTTTTTTGAGATGGAGTCTCGCTTTGTTGCCCAGGCTGGAGTGCAGTGGCACGATCTCGGCTCACTGCAAGCTCTGCCTCCTGGGTTCACGCCACTCGCCATTCTCCTGCCTCAGCCTCCCGAGTAGCTAGGACTACAGGCGCCCGCCACCATGTCTGGCTAATTTTTTGTATTTTTAGTAGAGATGGGGTTTCACCGCGTTAGCCAGGATGGTCTCGATCTCCTGACCTCGTGATCCGCCCGCCTTGGCCTCCCAAAGTGCTGGGATTACAGGCATGAGCCACCGCGCCCGGCCACTTATTCTTTATTCTTACAGAATATATAAACCTGTATGAGACCTCCCCTAAAAAAAAATACACAGAGTATAACAATTAAAAAATTCTATCAGTCAAGAGCAGATAACTTTGACAGTTTCAAGCAAGTTCATTGTTAGAATTTCTTGAAGAAAGTTGTGGTTAGAGTCGATCTCTACACCACTTCTGGTAGCACATTTGGACAAGATTGCAAGCTTCAGTGAGTACCAAGGATGGCTTTGGAGAGAAAAATAATTATGGCAACTGCCATATCTCCTTTGGGTATGAAAGTATTCCAAAAGAAGAAAAACTGGACTAGTCTGGTTTCAGAATCTGTGTTGATAAGTTCAATAATGGATGCTATGCTGCATTTTGTAGAAGGGGTATTTCAATTTTTTTCTAAATCACAAGTTTGATTTTGCTTCAAAATGTTTTGTGTTCATACATAGATCCTAATTATCTATATAGAAAGTATTGCTAAAATTGTGTGATATTTTTAATCACTGAAAATATTCAGCTACATATCTTTAATAAGGACTAGTTTATTTTTGCAAAGATAGATAAAAAGAGCATAACAAGTTCTATGTATTTTTCAGGGAAGAAAGCCTTGCTCCTATGGAAAATAATGTAAGAAGATCTCACAGGCTTGTGTTTTTAGACAAACCAATAGTAAATGACTCTCTCACTCTTGAATGACCTAAGTTAGAAAGATGTAGTAAAGTACTTTAAAGTGTTTATGACTAATTAATTACTTTAATAGTCAACAATCAAGGCATAATTATAGATTATATACTAGGTATAATACAGTTTGCTCCTTTACTCTGTGGAGAATGCAAAAAATAAGAAAGAAAATATAACGTTTCTGTCTTTGAAGGAGCTTAAAATCAATAAAAACATTGAAAATAAGATACTGGTTGATTGTTTAAAAATTAACCATAGGCTGGGCACAAAACTAGAGGGATACGGTGGTGCACAGGATGAATAGAATGCCTTCTCTCATGAAGATTCCATTCTCTTTGGGGAGTCAGACAATAAATACCTAAATCAATAAATAAACCAGGTTATTTCAGGTAATGAGAGACACTACAAAGAAAATAAAACATGTCAGAGAAGGTCTCTCAGCAGAGGTGAATTTTTGCCAGCTGTGTAAAACATCTGTGGGCAGTGCGTTCTCATAGGGACAAGCAGCAAATGTGACCATCAGGAAGCAGGAGCAAACATGGGGTATTCAAGAAGTATTAAAGTAGAAGTGTGTGCTGGAGCTCTGCCCTCAGAGCCTGCCTTTATCAGATGTGGACCCTTTCACCTTGCACTTCCCAGCCTACAGAATTGTAAGACATACATTTTTTTATCTTTATGTATTACCCACCCTGTGGTATTCTGTTATAGCAACATGAAGTGGACTTAGAAAGATGGGGTCAAAGAGGTGTGCAGGGCCATTTCATGGGGGGCTTGTGAGTTCTGGTAAGAAATCTAGATTTTAACCCAGTTGCTGTGGTAAACCAATAGAAGTTTTTTTAGTGATATGCAATATGACGTACATAAATAATCATAGTCTACACATAATATGTGGCTATCCATCCAAAATGTACAATACAAAAGCTGGACAATTATGTTTTTCCTTAGGAAATTAGGGATAATTTAATGGAGAAGTTTGTCTTTGAGCTGAGTCTTGAAGTATGCATAAAACTTCATGTGAGAATGGTGTGAACAAAGCTCTCAGTCAAGAAATCATAAGATGTTGACAACTACCTCACAGATACATTTGCTACCTAAGAAGAGAAAATACTTTAGCACAAAGAAATGATTGTTACATGAGAGATTGTGGGCACCATCAGCTGGATGAAATGTTTGGGTGACTAGAGTTTGAGTGGGATGAGAGTGCTAGATGTCACCCTTCAAGCTCCATTTATGGCAGCTGTTTACTCTGACACTGGAAGCTGACCCCCTTGTTGTGCTTTGATGTCCTGAGGGACAACATGATGCAGTAAATGTCAGGATAAAGGTGTTATGTTTCAGGAATCTGCCGAGGTCACAGGGAAAGGTTGGTACATTGTCAATGTAGAGGAAATTCTCACTAGTGAATATGAATGGGCCGACCTCTGTTGCCTTTTGTGTGTCTGTTTCAGTGATTATGCAACAATGCTGTCTGCATAGAGAAAGGTGACTCTGGTGCTTGAGAAAATGAATCAAAAGGCCAATTGTTGGTTTTGGGTTTATGATAATTACTAAAAAATAATTGAGTCCAATTTGAGTAGTCTGGAAAGGGATGGTGTGTCTTATGCCACGAATGCATATTGTAGCATGTAGTCCTAGAATTATACAGCAGTCTTGATTATGATAGGGGATATTTTCATTGTGCTGTTTTCATATTTTGAAAGACTTTGTCAGACACATAAGTCTGCCTGGCAATGCTTATTACTGGTTGAATTGCCTAAAAGGAGGGGTCAGCAAAATTTTTCTGTAAAGGGTCACTTAGGTAGTAAATGTTTTAGGCTTTGGGGGCCAACACCAAAATCAAGGATATTACAAAGGCACTTAAATAACAAGAATGGAAAATCCACATTTTTTTGGCTGATAAATTAAAAATATATTAATAATTAAGTATTATTTTTACTATATACATCTACTAATGAAAATAATGAAATTTCTTCTTTGGGAGATAGGGTTTCACTTAATTGGGATTCAAAATTAGTGCTGCTCCTCATCAAATTAATTATAAATGTTCATGTATAAAAATAATTCTTAGCTTATAGGCTGTACTATAAGCAGACAAGGGAGCTGATTTTACCCATGGGGCACAGTAGACTGACTCCTGCCTTAAAGAGTATCTTAATTGGTAACATGAATCCTTTTTCAAATTAATAATCACAATACTAATAAATCATCATCTTCATATAGTATATCCTTTTTAGATGTTCAAATACTGTAGATAAGTGATTAATGACACGTACTTTGGAATCAGACCAATCTGGGTACAATGCTTGGCCTCACTCCCTTCTGACAGTATGACTTCAGGAAGGTCACCTTAATTTCCCTCGGGCTTGATTTTCTCATCTGAAACATACATAATACTAGTATCCCTTCAAGGCCATTTTAAAGATTATTTGAGATAGTATTAACATGATGCCTATTACGTAGTGGGCAATAAATAGTAGCTATTAATATTTTTATGTGATTTCTCCAATAATTCGTTTTAGGTATATAAAAGAGAAATTATTATTTGCCCTATTACTATTATTTTTTATTAGACAAATTGAGGCAGAGATCAAGGAACTTACCCATCGTTATGACACTCCAGCTTTATTATTTTTATAATAATAAATACAATAAATATTTTATATTTATTAATGATAAGTCAGTTCTGTTATCATTAATGCACTTAGTAGTTATTTATTAAGTAGTCATATGTGTGTTAGGCAGAATTCTAAGATGGCCTCAAGAGACCTGTTCCTTGTGTATATGCCCCCTATAATGCCCTCTGCTTGAGTTTGGGCTCTGGTGGATCTGTGAATATCAGGGATAGTAACTCACTTGATTAGGGTACATTATATGGCAAAAGTGGCAGGGATAGTCATTCTCCATGATAATGTTATTAATACATAACACTCCATAATAGCTGACTGGGAGGGGACTCTCCTGCTGGCTTGGAAGAAATAAACATACATCTTGTGAGAGTGCCAAGTGTATACAACTTGAGGGCAGCCGCTAGGAGCTAAGAGCAACTCCTAGCAGACAGCCAGCAAGGAAACAAGCACCCAGGTCCCCAAATGCTACAAATGCAAATGATTGAATTCTGCCAAAAATCTGAATGAACTTGGGAAAGGACTGCAAGTTCCACATCATAATGCAACCTAGCCAACAACTTGATTTCAGTCTTGTAAGAATCGAGCAGAGAAGCCAGCTAGGCTGCGTCTGCATTTCTGCCTTGCTGAAACTCTGAGATAATAAATGTGTGTTTTTTGAAGCAGCTAAATTTGTAATAATTTTCTACATAGCAAATAAAAATCTTATACAGTGTACCAGTTAGTTGGCTAGGTGTTACGAATAAAACTTTGAAGAAAACAGTTTTTATTATTGTCTTGTTGGATTTATGGCTTAAAGAAAAAAGGGGACATTTTAATGCAGTATGTTTCTATGATAGAAGCAGAAAGAAGTTGTCAGAAGAAGATAGAAAGAAGAAGAAGGAAGATAGATAGAAGAAAGAAGGTAGGCCGGGTGCGGTGGCTCACGCCTGTGATCCCAGCACTTTGGAAGGCCAAGGTGGATGAATCACTTGGGGTCAGGAGTTCGAGACCAGCCTGGCCAACATGGTGAAACCCCGTCTCTACTAAAAATACAAAAAATTAGCCAGATGTGGTGATGTGTGCCTGTAATCCCAGTTACTCGAGAGGCTGAGGCAGAATTGCCTGAACACAGGAGGTGGAGGTTGCCTTGACCCGAGATCGTGCCACTACAGCACTACAGCCTGGATGACAGAGAGAGACTTTATATAAAAAAAAAATTTAAAAAAAGTCATCTGTCTTGGAGGAGCGGGGAGACTTCTCTTGAGATAAGCTAGAAAAGGAAAATTTAGTAGGTTCAGAAAAGAGACTTGAAGGGCCCGTGTAGTGGGAGGGGGAAGGAGTATTCCAACCTGGTAAGTAGCGAGTACAAAGGTTCTGGGGTTGGGCAAGAGCACAGTGTATTCAGTGAATTCCAAATCACTTGCTGGCTAGAGGGAGTGTGATGAGAGATGAGGCTACAATGGGGGAAGTTCGTGAAGGGCCTCAAATAGCATGTCATATTTAGGACTTTCCACTGAAGGAAGTGGAGAACCAGGGAATGGTTCAAAGCAGAAGGGTGACAACTTTAGAGATGGCATTTTTGCACTCTGCATTTAACGACAGGTAAAGTCAGAGAGACTTGTTCAGGGAGAGAACCGCAATCAGGATGACAGATTATGGCAGCTGGGACTAGGACTATAGCAGATAGCATGGAATAAAAGTGTTCAGGGCCTCCTACACTTCTTCAACACGGGTATTGCATTGCCTTAGCTTTTGACATGACAGATGTGATGGTTTGTAAGGGCACAGCTAGAAATGTAGAAACTCACTCACCTACCAAACCCTTTTTAAAAGTAGGTTATATGACCAGAATGTCTAGGCTGTGGGAACAAGGATTCAATCAAGTGTCCTCCTTATCGTCTCCAATGGAAGAAAAAAATCTATGACTTTCTATTGTTTTGCAGTGGTTATTGTTTTTTAGAAGAAAGTGCTTCAGAAGAGTGGTCACTCACAGCTATTTATTGATCCTTCTGGGGATTGAGAAATGATAAAATGCTCTGACCTTTTTAGCCTTATTGCATTCCTCTGGCATTTTTATTAAAAAGCAATTAGTGACTTTGCTTTCTCCAGTAATAGCAGTTCCAAATTCAGAACAAGCTCCCTAATTAGAGGATCATAAGCCAGGATGGAAAAGCAAATGGTCACCTGACAAGCCAGAATAAGATAAATGCTGATGCTTTATGCAGAGGCCACTAGACACTGGCTAAGAAGGGTCATTGAAAGAGAGCTTGAAATTAATCCTGGCCTGCAAAATGGTGTGGATGTCATAATGAATCTATTGTTTGTTAATAATTCTTAAGAGCTAAGGTGCACAATAATTTGTTTATGGTAACAAAGGAGCTGGAAAACTTATATGATAAGTTGATTGATGAAAAATAATACCATGGATTTGATTATCTTGTCATGGAGAGAGATGTGGTGTGGACACTATCAGCTTTGGTTGCACTGAAGGTACAATACAGATACTTATTCTTATCCCCTAAATAGGATTTAGAGTGATTCTCTATAGCTCTGAATAGGGGAGTTGTTGCAGCCTTGTGCTTCTTGTACAGCTATTTTGGTAAATGACAGAGGCAAAGCCTCCAACAAGCTATCCAAAATAAGAGGAGGCTTGACAGCCAAGGAAGGCTTTGATCATGTGATAAACTAGTCAATGGGAAGAAATCTCTGAGGTTAGAGAGCTAGATTCCTATCAATTATGTTGCACTATAAATCAGGAGAATTGGGGAAAGAGTGAAAGGTTGCCTTTCAGCTTCCTGCCAGACGGAGTTCTAGGAGAAAACTTCAGTTGCATTTCAGAACTCTGTCTGTGTCACAGATGAACTCTTAGCTGACGTATGTTAATGTAGATCGAAGTAATATGAAAGTGCTGACATGTTTCCTCAATCTTCTATATAAAACAGTCTGTGGTGGGGAGACATTTCTGATATCGACTGAACAAAGTGAAAAAAGATACTCAGCTACAAACTTTCTCCTTTTAAAGTCAGTTTAAAACCCATGACCACACTTTTAAACATATTTTATTGAATGCTCCTCACGTTGGTATCATCCTCTAATGAAGGATGACTGTGATAGACCTGAAATTCTAGAAACGTGGTCTCTCTCACAGGGGACTGTCTTCTTAACTAAGTCCCTGTGAAATGAAAAGCTTAGCCAAGGGTAAGCAAAGTGGCCCTTTAGGGGATCCAGAAAAAGTGGTGGCACAAAGTCCTTTTTTTTCTCACTCTTTCTGGATGGGTGGATTCATCAAGCCCAAGCATCAAAGTCTAGGATATCTCTCAGGGATGATTCATCTTATGGAATTTCCAGCACCCAGATCAATCTAGGTAAATGCTCTATGAGCATTTTCTTTCTTTTTTTTTTTTCATTTCTTTCTTTCTTTCCTTGCTTCCGTCCTTCCTTCCTATTTTTTTTTTTTTTTTTTTTTTAGACAGAGTTTTGCTCTTGTCACCCAACTGGAGTGTAATGGCTCTATCTCAGCTCACTGCAACCTCCGCCTCCCAGATTCAAGCTATTGTCCTGCTTCAGCCTCCCCAATAGCTGGGATTACCAGTGCCCATCACCATACCCAGATGATTTTTGTATTTTTAGTAGAGATGGGCTTTTGCCATGTTGGCTAGGCTGTTCTCGAACTTCTGACCTCAGGTGATCCATCCACCTTGGCCTCCCAAAGTGCTGGGATTGCAGGCATGAGTCACCATGCCCGACCACATTTTAAATAAGGACTGCTAAACTGCTACAAAATGAGCCCCTGGTTTTTGGAGATGGAGCACATTCCCTGAGGCACATGACCATCACTAGATTCACACATATCAGGGAGACTACAAAGGGGTCCATTCTAAGAAGCAGTAGAAAACATTTAGTCCCTGATCTTTGTGACCTTTTTAAATGTCAAGTTCCCCACCCACCGCATCCTGAACCTTTGGCAATATGGTTTTTTTTTTAATTAGATCCAAATAGGCATCACATAAAGTTAATGAAGTGGTGGTAAGATTCATATAAAGAAGAGACAGAATCTTCTAAAATGTTTCATCTGCTCTCAACTAACCACAGAATGAAATATTACTTGACATTTCATCTCAGTGAGCATATCATAAAATCCATTCTTAATGGTACTGTATTGGTCTCCTAGAACCATAGGTAATTGGATGTTCTTTGATAAGTAGAAGAAGGTGATTAAAGATATGAAGCTTTAGATTGGTTAGAAATGCATTGGGTTAGAAATTACACAAATATGTTTTCATTTTTCTCCCATGATGTGTTCCCCAGATGCAGTCAGTGGCTGGCATTGATTCAGTCAATGTCTGAGAAAAGACACAAGACCAACAGCTTTGTGATTCTCTTGACCTTTCCTTTCTCAGCATAACTGCTTGTATTAATTGCTAAGGTTGCCGTAAGAAAATACCCAGATTGTGTGGTTTAAGCAACAGAAGTTTATTTTTTTCATATTTCTGGAGGCTAGAAGTCTAAGATCAAGGTTTCAGGAGGGCTGGTTTATTCTAAGATCTCTCTCCTTGGCTTATAGAAGTCAGTCTTGTTGCTGTGTCATCACATGGCCTTCCCTCTGTGTAAGTCTGTGTCCTAATCTCCTCTTTTCATAAAGACACCAGCCATATTTATTAGGGTTCACCTTAATGGTCTCATTTTATTTTAATTATCTTCTTAAAGACCCTGTCTCTAAAGACAGTCATATTCTGAAATACTGGGGGGCTAGAACTTCAACAGATAAATTTTAGAGGAGTTATAATTCAGCCCATAACACTTCTGAACCTTGAAAACACATGATCATGTTCAAGGATGAATGAGAGATAACTCAGTTCTCCCTGTTAAAAAACCTCACTCATTCTTTCTAATTTTTTTTTTTTTTTTTTTTTTTTTTTTTTTTTGTGAGATGGAGTTTTGCTCTTTTGTCCAGGCTGGAGTGCAGTGGCATGATCTTGGCTCACTGCAACCTCTACCCTCTGGGTTCAAGCAATTCTCCTGCCTCAGTCTCTCCAGTAGCTGGGATTACAGGCGCCCATCATCATGCCTGGCTAATTTTTGTATTTTTGGTAGAGACCAGGTTTCGCCATGTTTTCCAGGCTGTTCTTGAACGCCTGACCTCAGGTAGTCCACCCACTTCGGCCTCCCAAAATGCTGGGATTAGAGGCGTGAGCCACCACTCCTGGCCAATCCTCAACTCACCCCAATTCCAGATTCCCTTCCTAGCCTCTGGTAACCATCCTTCTATTCTTTGTGTCCATGAGTTCAGTTATTTTGACTTTTAGATCCCTAAAATAAGTGAGAACGTGTGGTGTTTGTTTGTCTTTCTGTGCCTGGCTTATTTCACTTAACACGATGATCTCCAGTTCTTGTACTCAAAGGATAAATGTTTGAGGGGATGGATACCCCATTCTCCATGGTGTACTTATTTCACATTGAATGCCTGTATCAAAACATCTCATATACCCTATAAATATATACACCTATTATATACCCACAATAATTTAAAAAATAATAATTTAAAATGTCAATTAAAAAAAGCCCCACTTGCCAACAGGCTCCTTGATCAGAACTGAGACACACGATCTTCCTTAGATACAAATAAAACCAAAAGGGAAGTAAATAGGTTTGTTGTGATTAGTTTAGCTCAACCACCATCTATTGCCTGGGATTGGACACCTCATTTGCCTGAACAAAATCTCGTTTTGTTAGCAAGCAAGAAGGTGGAAGGATGAATTTTTGTACGTAAATTAGAAAATTTGCTTCAGAGATGAAAAGAAACAGCGACATGGGAAAGCAGGAAGGTTTCACTTTACAAACCTATTTAAGCTTAGTCGAGGGTCAGGGGAGCAGGTAGGGCCAAAATTAGACACCACTGTAAAGAGTCACTGTTTTTTCTGCTATTTTCCTTCCCTCTCTACTCTGTCTCCCCTCCCGCCAGGCCTTACAAGGTGCCCCAGGCCAGCAGATTTTTTGCATGGCCTTTGGTCAAAGCTTGCTCTCAGAAGAGCATCTGTTATCAGTGTGGACTCCCTGTGGTATCCATTGTGAATAAATTTAAGTCATAGAAATTCGTTTCTGAAGGAGATTTCCATTTTAAGCTTTACTTTATAATGAAAGGCTTTGCTCACAAATCAAGGGATTTCAAGCACTGCTGCACACATGAGTTAGCTTGAGGGTCAGAACAGCCATTCCAGTGCCTTAGATATCATACTGATTTGGTGGCCGACTTTACTGATGTTTACCTACCTACTCTGCTTATTGAGAAGGCTGGTGCTGAATCTTGGCTCAAACTAGGCAACCCTAGAAGATTGGATCATTGTATTAATTTTCTGTTGCTGTGTAACAAATTACCACAAATTTAGCGCTTGAAGCAGCACCCATCTATTATTTCACAGTTCTACAGGGGAGAAGTGTGATGCGAGCTTGTCTGGGTTCTCTGCTCCTGGTCTCAGGAGGCTGAAACAAAGATGTCCGGGAGGACATGCTCTTGTGTAGAAGCTCTGGGAAAGAATCTGCTTCCAATTTTACTGGTTGTAGGCAGAATTCTTTTTTTTTTTTTTCTTTGCCTGAAGAACTGAGGTCTCCATTTTCTTGCTGTCTCTTGCCCTGGATTTGCTTCTAGATCCTGGAGACTACTCTCTGGTCCTTGCCATATGTCCCCTCTGTCTTCAAGCCAGTTTGAGTCTCCCTTGTGCTTCAATCTCTGACTCCTACTTCTGCTACCAGCCAGAGAAAATGCTCCGCTCTTAAAGGAATCTTGTTATTAAATGAGCCTAGATAATTTCCCTAATTTAAGGCCTATTAATTAACCTGAATGACATCTGAAAAATCCCTTTTGCCATGTAATGTAACAAAACCAGAGGGGTAACACCAGGAGGCAGATGTCCCAAGGAACATTGTAGCCTTCTGCTTGTCACAGTTATCTCTGGCTGAGGGAATGCTTTTGAAGATTTGTCTGCCTTATTTATTTATTTTTTGAAGTTGGACAAGCACGAAGGCATAGGAGGTAAAACAGCACCATACACAGATATGATCAAGTTAGTGGGTTAGTTCAGGGATGAACTTTTGAGGTAGTCAGGGCATGTGGAAAGGACAGAGGGGAGTTAGAAGAGAACTTTAAGCTCTGTGAAAATAGGATTGAAACAATGTTTGTTTTTAGATTCCCAATGTGTAATCTAGTAAAATTATAGAGTAAGCAACTCATGGGGTATTTTTTAAATAAAAGAATGATTAGACTGTCTATTAGTCAACTTTGGTTAACAATCATCCTGCTCCCATCTTATTCACTTATAATAACAAACATTTTATTTCTAATTATCCTGATCTTGGTATTTGTTTTCTCCTGAAGAATCTTAGTAAAAGAGATCAAGTTGATGTACTCAATTATGTTAAAGCCTCTTTGAGATGGACAATCACCTGGTCAATCCCATATCAAATGGATGGGGAAGTTTGGTCCACCTTCTGAGAGGCACTGCAACCTCACATGACAAAGATAAGGCTGTATAATCTGAATACAGGTAAAGGGCAGCATAGATGTGAACAATGATGCAATCCATCAGAGACTATCTTTCCAGAATTTATTGCCTAATAATTGTTCCTGCTCCTATATTAGCAGTCTCTCTGAGGTTTGGCACTAGAGGGAGAATATTTAGGAGAGGAATATTGAAGTTTTTCACTCTATCATTCTGAGCTTCCTCTTCTGCATTCTTTTACACTCCTTTGTGGACAAGCATAGAAGCACAGTAGGCATTAAGCAAACTTCAGTGAGGGCATTTGAATGACACATTTGCCCAACCTCATTGCGACTCCTGGAGGTCCTTCATCCTGGGGTTTTGCTTTAAAAAATATTTATTTTCTTTATTTTCAAGAAACCTCCAGATACTATTACATCGTCAACAAATTTTACATCCAAGACTTGTCACTAATTTCTCACTGTTTAAATATATTTCAAACCTAACCTGATTGGAATAATGATATTAATTTTGCCTCAAAGATTATAAGTATTGTTTTGTAAAGACAATGTACATGTGACCCAATTTATCTTTCTTTAAAGAAGCATATATCTTTCTTCTTCTTGCATTTAGGCAACATTAGTCCTAAATTATAGCAACATATAGTGAAAAAATATGGTTCTCTTACTTTTAATGCATGTTCATTCTTCAAACTTAGAGGAAAAGTTGTTGTGGAAATAACATTTTAGTCAATAGATTACTAACATATTATATGCCTTGTACCTTGGTTTATGTGATGTATGGAGAATTACTTAGCTACTAGTCTTCAGTGGGAGCCAAATGAATAATGAGAATTGGTCGTTCATCTTATTTTCAAGGATTTTCAACACTGTCTGTGTCCTTGGGGCCACTTTTGCAAATGTTACATTTTACTGTTTCGTGATCCAAAGTGACAGGAGGCTTTTTTTTTTGTAAGTCTAAGATTTAAAACAGGATTGAGGGTTGTCTGAACTATGCAACCATAAAGACAGGCAGGAAGAAACATAACCATTTGTTTGTGCTTCTTTTCAAACATGACACTAGAAAAATGGCTGTCATTTCCATCCACGTGAAGTTTTCAAAACACCTTGGACAGCTGCCGCCATTCTGTTACCCGAGAAAAGGCTGTGTGCCAGACTCATGCCTCAATTTTACCCTTGGTCCTCGATCTTGGTGAACCACTTGCTGCCATATAAAGAAAAGTAAAAATTCTTATCATTGTCCTATTTTTTTGGTGTGCACCAATAGGTTTTTCTGTTAGCTGGTAATACTGAAAGCCTCTTCAAATCCTTGTTAAATAAATGAACAAAAACTTAATGGGGTAGATGGGGGAACATTCACATGGATGAATATCAGCACGGTTGTTAAGCTTGTGGCTCTTCTGGTTGTCAGTCTTGCCCTGATGGTGTCCCAGTTACCTCCAGAATGAAAGAAAAATGATCCCTTGATGGCTCCTGTCCTAAGTT
The DNA here is from genome assembly GCF_028878055.3 of Symphalangus syndactylus. NCBI lineage: Eukaryota > Metazoa > Chordata > Mammalia > Primates > Hylobatidae > Symphalangus > Symphalangus syndactylus. Next base: position 87,867,537 of record NC_072436.2, read on the forward strand.
TTCCTGCCTGTAGGGCTCAGAAATGTGACTTTTTCTATTCTTATAAAGATTGAACTGAAAGGTAAAGGGGAACTGAGTTGTACAGGGACATTGTGTAGCAGAAACTGGCTACTGGTTTACTAAACCTTACTATAGTTCTTTCTAAGTGCATGAATCACATTTTCCAGCCTTCCTTATAATTAGGCATAGATCCTTAGTTCCAAAATATGGAATATTAACAGCAATGAAATGTGTCACTCTCCAGGAGTATGCCATCAAGCTTTTCTATTAGCGATCCTCCACTAGTTGGATGAAGAAAACCGTGATGATCTTGGGAACAATGTGGTAAGGAAGGCAGAGGTGCAGAATGGAGGGAGGCTGAGTACCTGAATTACCACTTGAACAAGTATCCTCTGCTGATCAAGACTCCTATTTGGGGCTTTGAAAGAATAAACTTACATTACCTTTGAACCATTATGTGTTTTTGGCTTTGTATGTTATTGCATGTGTTATTTCTTTAACTAACGCATATATAATTGTATTGTGTCCTAAAATTCTAGGGTAAAAAGATGATCTGTTAGGTGAAGTCCTAGAAAATGTAAGAATTGATACCCTTGGTAAATGTTGAAATTCAGGAGTTATTTCATATATGCAATACTTATGATGAGGAGAATGAGACATGAAGAAACATGAGGGATTGTTATTAGGTGTTGGTAGGTACCTAAATCTGAACTCTAACCAGAGGCCATGAGGGATTCTTCATTGCTGCCCTCTGGAGGTTTAGAGATTCTTAATCAGTGGAGGCACTTAACCAGTCCTCAAGGTGACTGCAAACCTGACCAACCTTGCTTTTGGTGTTATTTTTGCTGAGCTGTGCGAAGATTCCTGACCCACAGAGACTGTGAGAATGGTCTCTTGATGGCTCGTGTCCTAAGTTTTCCTGCCTGTAGGGCTCAGAAATGTGACTTTTTCTGTTTTATATTGTTGTTTTAAGCAACTAATTTTGGGATAATTTGTTACAAAGCAATAGAAAACTACATCATGCTGGATCTACTAAAGCTGACTGTATATACCCTATCACCCAAGCACTGCACATATAGCCATCAGAAATGCATGCATATATGTTCACAAAAGATGTGTTCAAGAATGTTCACAGCAGTACCATTCATAATAGCCCATACTGGAAGATTCCCCACTGTTCACTACATTAAATGTTTACCAAATGTATTGGGTAAGTAAATTTTGATATGTCACAGAATTTAAAAAAATGTATAATATTAAGAATGGTAAGTATGCAAATAAGCACAACAATATAGATATATTTTGCAGAGGAGCTGGGTACAAGAGAACCTACTCTAATTTATATGAAGTATTTTTTTTCTAATCAGTATAATGTCAATACAATGGTTGCCTTCTGGGGAAATGAAGATTGGTAGGGGCCATAGGGGGAATTGTGTTATAGGTAAATTCTGTTTCTTGAAATGAATGCTATTCATGAGTTTACTCTCTGAAAATTAATCAAGCGATACACTTTGATATATTTACATTTCTGCATGTATATTACGTATTGATTAAAAGCTTTGTAAATGTTTAAAAGTATGCATGACTGATATAAATTTATGTTCATGATATTGTTGCGCAAATATATAAAGCTGTGTGTAATTTTTTATGTTAGTGTTGTGTATTGTTTCAGAAGCTTGGAGATACCTACATGGTCACTAAAGTGATTGTTTAAATAAATTCCAGGGCATTCATCAAATGGCTTGCTACAAAGCTATTAGGAAAAATATGGAGATTTATGCTATTGATATAGAAAGCTGCTCACAATATATTTCTCAGTGAGAATAGATGATTGAACATACATGCAAGGCACTAGCAGAACCACAGAGGGTTAGGCAAATAGAAAGATAATTACTAAACTATTAATAATGATTTGCTTGGGTGGTAACTTCATGGCTGACTTTTCTCCTTTTTGTTTATCTGTGTTTTTTAACATATCAGTGGGTTTGATTTGATTGTGTTTTTGTATTAATTTGATTTTAATATCTTAGAAAGTGGAAGTCATGCTTTTTCTTCAACAACTTATTCCATACATACTTAATTTATTTAACATAGACCTTGTACAAAGTCAGAACACAATAAATATTCACTCACTCCCTGACTGAATAAAAAAAATGAGATTATCTGTCATTTGTACCCATATATTTTAACATATGACTTAGAAAAGGGCATTTCTGTCTTCTAAGAAGTTGTGTAAATAGAGACAACAGATAATGGTATGCATTTGTGTGTGTGTTTTGCAAGGGAGAGTTATATATTAGAGCCTTGTTTAAAAGCATTGTGGACATTAATTTAAATGAGAGACAGAGATGCAATTGAGAAGAGACAATAAAGGTAATGTGCCTAGTTGGTTAATAGTCTGTGGACATTTTTTTTGTCTTTTGAACATTGTGTTAGTTTGGTTAGACATTTTATCTGACATGCAAGCTCCTTGTCTGATTTTGTGAAGGTCACATAAATCCTGGCTCATCCACAGTGAGGAAACAACCTGCCAGGGCCTTCACAGCTCAGGCAGGTGGCTGGTGACAGGATGCCTAGTGATCTGAATCCTAGGGTTGCAATTGGTTGCTGATTCTGCATGCAAGGCTTGAGATCTGGATTTTGTATTTCCTGTCTGGGAATGACTTTACAAAAATAAGGAACAATGACAAAGCCATATATTTTTCAGTAGTTCTTTCTTTTTCTACCTTCTTTTTTTCTTTTTGCCTTTCATATGTGTGTACATGTATGTGGTAGTATATCCTAGACTACACATCAGTAATTCTTATTTATTTTGTTGCAAAACAACATTGACAACTATCCATCTAAATGTAGTAACATCAACTCAGTTGTCTCAGTGGAAACGAAATGTTCACAAATGCCAAAATGTAAATGGAGATGAGGGAGGATTACGAGAAAGAAGAAAACAGTAAGAATTACTTTTTTTTTTGAGACTGAATCTCACTCTTTTATCCAGGCTGGAGTGCAGTGATGCAATCTCGACTCACTGCAACCTCTACCTCCCAGGTTCAAGTGATTCTCCTGCCTCAGCCTCCTGAGGAGCTGGGATTACAGGTGCCCGCTACCACATCCAGCTATTTTTGTATTTTTAGTAGAGATGGGATTTCACCATGTTGGCCAGGCTGGTCTCAAACTCCTGACCTCAAGTGATGTGCCCACTTCGGCCTTCCAAAGTGCTGGAATTACAGGCGTGAGCCACTGCGACAGGACAAGAATTAATTTTTTTCAAGATTTTAGAACGAGTACTCTCTATTAGAAAACTAGCAATTATTTTGATATTTTGCTCAAATTAATTTATGTAATACATATGCAATTAATAGCAGTTTGGGCATAGGAGCTAGATGGATTTGATTGACTAACAAAATATAGATATGAAAAGCCAAGAAATAAATAATTACTATCTAGATTATAGATTACTTTCTCATTTCCTATCCTCTCCTAGTCTTTTGGACATTGATATGGTTTGGCTATGTCCCCACCCAAATCTCATCTTTAATTTTAGTTCCCATAATCCCCACATGTTGTGGGAGGAATCAGTGGGGAGGTAAGTGAATCATGGGAGCAGTTACTGCCATGCTGCTGTTCTCATGACAGTGAGTGATTTCTCATGAGGTCTGATGGTTTTATAAGAGGTTTTTCATTCTTTATCTTGGTTCTTATCCTTCCTGCTACCATGTGAAGAAGGATATGTTTGCTTTCCTTTCTGCCATGATTGTAAGTTTCCTGAGCCCCACTCCCCGCCAGGCATGTGGAACTGTGAGTCAATTAAAACTATTTTCTTTATAAATTACTCAGTTTTGGGTATGTCTTTATTAGAAGTGTGAGAACACATTAATATGTTAAATTGGTACCAGCAAAGTGGGGTGCTGCTGTAAGCGTATCGGAAAATGTGGAAGCAACTTTGGAACTGGGTAATAGGCAGAAGTTGGAATAGTTTGGAGGGCTCAGAAGAGGATAGAAAAATATGGGAAAGTTTGGAACTTCCTAGAGACTTGGAGGGCTCAGAAGACAGGAAGATGTGGGAAAGTTTGGAATTTCCTAGAGGCTTGTTGAATGGCTTTGACCAAAATGCTGATAGTGATGTAGACAATAAAGTCGAGGTTGACATGATCTCAGGTGGAGATTAGGAACCTGTTGGAAACTCGGGCAAAGGTGACTCTTGGTATGGTTTAGAAAAGAGACTGGCAGCATTTTGCCCCTGCCCTAGAGATTTGTGGAACTTTGGACTGAGTAGAGATAATTTAGGGCATCTGGCAGAAGAAATTTCTAAGCAGCAAAGTGTTCGAGAGGTGACCTGGGTACTGTTAAAAACATTCAGTTTTATGTATTCACAAATATGTCATTTGGAATTGAAACTTATCTTTAAAAGGGAATCAGAGCATAAAAGTTCAGAAAAATTACAGCCTGATGATGCAATAGAAAAGAAAAATCCATTTTCTGAGGAGAAATTGAAGCTGACTACAGAAATTTGTATAAGTAAGCAGCAGCCAAATGTTAGTAGCCAAGACAATGGGAAAAATGTTCCAGGACATGTCAGAGGTCTTCACAGCAGCCCTTTCCATCACAAGCCAGGAAGCCTAGGAGGAAAAAGTGGTTTCCTGGGCTGGGCCCAGGGCGTTGCTTCTTTGTGCATTCTTGGGACTTGGGGCCCTGCATCCTGGCTGTGGCTAAAAGGAGCCAAGGTAGAGCTTGGGCCATTGCTTCAGAGGGTGCAAGCCCCAAGCCTTGGTGGCTTACAAGGGTGTTGGGCCTGTAAGTGCACAGAGATCAAGAATTGAGGTTTGGGAATCTCTGTCTAGATTTCAGAGGATGCATGGAACTGCCTGGATGTCCAGGCAAAAATTTGCTTTGGGGGTGGAGCCCTCATGGATACCTCTGTTAGGGCAGTGTGGAAGGGAAATGTGGGGTGGGAGCCTCCACACAGAGTCTCCACTGGAGCACTGCCTAATGGAGCTGTGAGAAGAGGGCCACCATCTTCCAGACCCCAGAATGATAGATGCACTGACAGCTTGCACCATGCACCTGGAAAAGCCACAGACACTCAATGCTAGCCCATGAAAGCAGCCGGGAGGGCAGCTGTACCCTGCAAAGCCACAGATGGAGCTGCCCAAGGCCATGGGAGTCCACCTTTTGCATCAGCATGACCTGGATTTGGGGCATGGAGTTAAAAAAACACTATTTTGGAAATTTAAGATTTAATGACTATCCTGTTGGAGTTTGGACTTGCGTGGGGCCTGCAGCCCCTTCATTTTTGCCAGTTTCTCCCATTTGGAAGAGGTCTATTTACCCAATGCCTGTACCCCCATTATATCTAAGAAGTAACTAACTTGCTTTTGATTTTACAGTCTCATAGACAAAAGGGACTTGCCTTGTCTCAGATGAGACTTCTGAGTTAATGCTGAAATGAGTTAAGACGTTGGAGGACTGTTGGAACAGTATGATGGTGTTTTGAAATGTGGGGACATGAAATTTGGGAGAGGCCGGGGTGGAATGATATGGGTTGACTGTGTCCCCACCCAAATCTCATCTTGAATTGTAGTTTCCATAATCCCCACATATTGTGGGAGGGACCCAGTGGGAGGTAATTGAATCATGGGGGTAGTTACCCATGCTGCTGTTCTTAGGAGATCTGATGGTTTTATAAGGGTCTTTTTCTCGGCACATCTCCTTCCTGCTACCATGTGAAGAAGGATGTGTTTGCTTCCTCTTCCACCATGATTGTAAGTTTTCTGAGGCCTCCCCAGCCATGCAGACCTGTGAGTCAATTAAATCTCTTTTCTTTATAAGTTACTCAGTCTCGGATATGTCTTTATTAGCAGTGTGAGAACAGACTAATACACACATTTATCATGTAACTACATGGATATAGTCAAAATAAAGAGAATGAAGCTCAATTGGGATTCATTACTGCCACCTATTTTAGAAAGTTAAGTGAAGGATATTGCAAAGCAGTTGACTTAATTGGGGAATTATCCATAGATTTCTAATTTAGATTTTTTTTCTTTTAACTTTCTGCTATTCATAGTCCCGTTTACCATAGAAGTTGTTTAAAAATCATTGTATGAAAAAGCTGACAATATTTCGACAAGTTACTTACCATTTTTTATTTCAAGCGATATAGCTTAGAGCAGAAAAGAAAAAGTGAGGTGTGAATTTGTCCTGATGGAAAAGAGTCTTAGAAAAGAAAGTGAAAAGGCCAGCATTGTGACTCATGCCTGTAATCCCAGCAATTTGGGAGGCCAAGGTGGGAGGATCACTTGAGGCCAGTGGGGCAATTTGAGGCTGCAGTGAGCCATGATCATGCCACTGCACTGATGGAAGTACATGTGTTGAATCCAGTAGTGGCTAGGTTTGGCAGTGCTCACTGCAAGGTTAGTTGAGAGGCACGGCTAGGCACTAATACTAACTAATGCCAGGGTGGAGCGTATTCAAATGAGCACACTTGCAGAATTCTGAGGTATATGCCATTGGTTATTCTAATGGGTTATTAAACCTCTAATTATGATTCAGAAAACAACCAACCCACAAGATAAAGAAACACTATGTCTTACTGGGGAGTGGAGTTTTGATACAAAAATCCAGGCACAGATGGTTAATTGACAGGTCTTAGATTACCAATTACAAACTTATGGTTTAGGAAAAGGACTGAAGTAGCCATGGTGGTCCTGGTGTTATCTAATGTCCCTTGACAGATGTAAGATAAGGTTTTGGATTACAAGTGGTTAAAATTTTAGCCCTTTTCTCTTTTCATTTCATGAGCTTTCTTGGACAGAAGAGATTCTTTATCACTGGGTCATCTTTCTGGACTTTTCCTGAGTCCTGCAGAATCTCTGTCCTGAAAAATAGGGAAATAGAAAGAAAGAGGTTAAATTGATCTACATAATAAAAGCTGAGATGGGAGACAGAGAAAGGGGAGAAGTAGGTACCTTTGAAGCCTGAGTCTGAGAGAGAGGTTATAATAGTAGTTTGAAGAATGTTGGAATGAAAGAGATAATTTGGGGCATTGTCATGCCTGTAAGAGATACTGAAAATGAAAGAGAGGTAGAAGAATGTTTCAGGTGTTTGGAGATTAAAAGAGTAATTAGATGGATTTGAACCTGCAGACTAGGAGATTGTCAGGGTCAAAATATATAGAAATTAAAGAAGAGGGGAGTTAAATGAATAGTAAGTAGTGAAACAGATTATACCACCACGAATATGTGAAACTTTTGGAATTAGCTTAAACCAAGCAAACAAACATGGAATACTCAACACAGAGAAAGGGTTAGGGTTAGGGTTAGGGTTAGAAAGAAAAGAAAAAATTAAACAAGGCAAGAAACATGCAAATGTAGTTTTGAATTCTATATCTGTGCTTATCGTCATGTAAAATTAGGATACTATGTTTAACTTCTGGGACCATCAATTTTCTCACTAGTTAAGTGGAAAAATTGCAATAGCATATGAAAACAAGCACACCAGCACAGTGCCTGAAATATATTGGTTAAAACAAAAAGAAGAAAAAGAAAAAGCTGGAAGCCTGTCCATATGTAAGGATTTTGAGATAATCAATCAAATATTCTTTCATAGGGTTGTCAACCTTTATTCTGGTTTGCCCAGAAGGAAAATGTCTTTTATAATCTGTACCTAATAAGTAATTATTAAGCAGCCTAAGAGGTTTTAACATTGAGACATTTCTGAAATGATGTAGAGTAATTGTTTGCTAAAAAAAAAAAAAAAAATGATCTTCACTGCACAGCAGCACCCCTTTAAAGCCACTGGGTTACTAAACCATTGAAAGAACAAGGTTTAGTAACTGCAGTTTGGCTAATATAAGATAAATTGCCTGATTCTTTGGCAAGTATTTTTAGCCATATTTCTAGTCCATGTACCTATTTTACCTATATGTTCTATTCTGAATTAATTCATGACTTTAAGTTTTAGAACTCTTAATTTCAGGAATCATAGAAAAGATGATGTTGGACCATATTTTAGCAGATGAGAAAGGAATAGTAAGAACCCATTGGCAGAACTAACTTGCAGCTTGAATGTAAACTCCGTAAGATCAGAGCTCTTTTTTTTTTTTTTCTTGCTTTTCTCTCCTGATATATTTTCTTTTTCTTTCTTTTTTTTTTTTTTTTGAGACCAAGTCTCGCTCTGTCGCCCAGGCTGGAGTGCAGTGGTGCAATCTCGGCTCACTGCAAGCTCCGCCTCCCAGGTTCACGCCATTCTCCTGCCTCAGCCTCTCCGAGTAGCTGGGACTACAGGTGCCCACCACCACGCCCGGCTAATTTTTTGTATTTTTTTTTTTAGTAGAGACGGGATTTCACCGTGGTCTCGATCTCCTGAGCTCGTGATCTGCCTGCCTCGGCCTCCCAAAGTGCCTGATACATTTTCAAGACCTCAAACAAGACATAGCCACAAATGGGTTCTTGATAAATATTTGTTAAGAGAATTAATGAATAAATGGATTAATCATTAAATTACCATAGCTATTAACCAACTAGGTTGTCCAGTAGTCCATGTTTTTTTTAAATTTAGCTCTTTATAGAGCAGCATTATCATATAGAAATACAATGTGAGCCATATATATAATTTTAAATTTTCTAGTAACGGTATTTAAAAAAGTAAAAATAAATTAGTAAGATGATTTTAATAATATATTTAATTTATACCAATATATCACAAATATTATAATTTCAACAAGTAATCAGTATATTTAGTTATGAGACATTTTACATTCTTTTACAATATTGCATTTTATATCCCTTGTGTATTTTACATTTCCAATACATTCAGATGAGCTGCATTTTAAGTACTCAGAATGTTATCAGCACATTGAACAGTGAACTTATAAAGCAGTCAAAATATGTTTTAAAAGAGGTAAAATTAAAATAATGTCTTAGATTTAAAGTAAGGCAAGTAATCTATAGGAAAACGCACTGATTTTGAGTTAGACAGAACTAGTTTAGAATCCCATTTACTAGTGTGACTTTGAGCAAGAGGATCTCAATAGGTCTGTTTTCTCACATGTAAAATAGAAGTAATCATCAGACCTTGCTGAATTGTTATCTTAGAAATAGTGTTTGTGAAAGCCCTCCTGCAGGATCTGACAGGTAGTAGCTGCTCAATAAAGATTATGAATGGTTGTCATTATCGTATTATAATTATTTAAAATATACTCTATGCTTTTCGCTGTTTATGATTTTAAAAATGAGCTTATGGCTGGGCGCGGTGGCTCACGCTTGTAATCCCAGCACTTTGGGAGGCCGAGGAGGGCGGATCACGAGGTCAGGAGACCGAGACCACGGTGAAACCCCGTCTCTACTAAAAATACAAAAAATTGGCCGGGCGTGCTGGCGGGCACCTGTAGTCCCAGCTACTCGGGAGGCTGAGGCTGCAGAATGGCGTGAACCTGGGAGGCGGAGCTTGCAGTGAACCGAGATGGCGTCACTGCACTCCAGCCTGGGTGACAGAGAGACTCCGTCTCAAAAAACAAAACAAAACAAAACAAAGAGCTTATATTTCCATTTTAAAGGCAAACAAGGAAGGCATGAACCCCATTATTGGATTACATATGTGATATTAGCACATGAATTTTTTTTTTTAGTCATTTCTAAGCATATATCACAGGAAAAAACTTATGTATGTCTCAACAGGTCCTCATTTTCCCAGTACATCATTGACATGGGGCTGTCTCCACTACTGGGGAGCCCATGAGTTTTCTACTCTGCTGGGGCAATTCTCAGCTGGCATTTTGCCTCTATGACTGCTCTGATACCCTCATTTCAGAGAAAGAATTTTGGATTTAGTATGACAAAGACAGTACAAATATCCTACCTATATGAGGAAAAAATAGACATTTTTGAACATATAGCCATCTAGAAATATATCACCCACTAGTCATGCTGAAAATTAAATTACTTATAAACGTACTGTAGCAAACAGAAGACTGTGATAGTTTGTGAAAAAATAAGATATAAGAAATAATAAACACTGAGCTATGAAATTAAGTTCAATTGTTAGGGATTTAACAATAGAGATAATTATTTAATAATAATTCAAAGCTAGAAAATTGAGAAGTTAAAAGAAAATTGAGAGGAGGATAAAATAATTAAATGTCTGCTAATAGTCTTGTTACAAATGTAAAAGGGCTGTATGCTCACATTACTTTTTAATACTTTTTAAAATTATTATTATACTTTAAGTTTTAGGGTACATGTGCACAATGTGCAGGTTTGTTACGTGTGTATACATGTGCCATGTTGGTGTGCTGCACCCATTAACTCGTCATTTAGCATTAGGTATATCTCCTAATGCTATCCCTCCCCCCTCCCCCCACCCCACAACAGTCCCCAGAGTGTGATGTTCCCCTTCCTGTGTCCATGTGTTCTCATTGTTCAATTCCCACCTATGAGTGAGAACATGGGTGTTTGGTTTTTTGTCCTTGCAATAGTTTACTGAGAATGATGGTTTCCAGTTTCATCCATGTCCCTACAAAGGACATGAACTGATCATTTTTTATGGCTGCATAGTATTCCATGGTGTATATGTGCCACATTTTCTTAATCCAGTCTATCGTTGTTGAACATTTGGGTTGGTTCCAAGTCTTTGCTATTGTGAATAGTGCCGCAACAAACATACGTGTGCATATGTCTTTATAGCAGCATGATTTATAGTCCTTTGGGTATATACCCAGTAATGGGATGGCTGGGTCAAATGGTATTTCTAGTTCTAGATCCCTGAGGAATGGCCACACTGACTTCCCCAATGGTTGAACTAGTTTCCAGTCCCACCAACAGTGTAAAAGTGTTCCTATTTCTCCACATCCTCTCCAGCACCTGTTGTTTCCTGACATTTTAATGATGGCCATTCTAACTGGTGAGCGATGGTATCTCATTGTGGTTTTCATTTGCATTTCTCTGATGGCCAGTGATGATGAGCATTTTTTCATGTGTTTTTTGGCTGCATAAATGTGTTCTTTTGAGAAGTGTCTGTTCATATCCTTCGCCCACTTTTTGATGGGGTTGTTTGTTTTTTTCTTGTAAATTTGTTTGAGTTCATTGTAGATTCTGGATATTAGCCCTTCGTCAGATAAGTAGGTTGCAAAAATTTTCTCCTATTTTGTAGTTGCCTGTTCACTCTGATGGTAGTTTCTTTTGCTGTGCAGAAGCTCTTTAGTTTAATTAGATCCCATTTGTCAATTTTGGCTTTTGTTGCCATTGCTTTTGGTGTTTTAGGCATGAAGTCCTCGCCCATGCCTATGTGCTGAATGGTATTGCCTAGGTTTTCTAGGGTTTTTATGGTTTTAGGTCTAACATGTACGTCTTTAATCCATCTTGAATTAATTTTTATATAAGGTGTAAGGAAGGGATCCAGTTTCAGCTTTCTACATATGACTAGCCAGTTTTCCCAGCACCATTTATTAAATAGGGAATCCTTTCCCCATTGCTTGTTTTTGTCAAGTTTGTCAAAGATCAGATGGTTGTAGATATGTGGCATTATTTCTGATGGCTCTGTTCTGTTCTATTGATCTATATCTCTGTTTTGGTACCAATACCATGCTGTTTTGATTACTGTAGCCTTGTAGTATAGCTTGAAGTCAGGTAGCGTGATGCCTCCAGCTTTGTTCTTTTGCCTTAGGATTGACTTGGCAATGCGGGCTCTTTTTTGGTTCCATATGAACTTTAAAGTAGTTTTTTCCAATTCTGTGAAGAAAGTCATTGGTAGCTTGATGGGGATGGCATTGAATCTATAAATTACCTTGGGCAGTATGGCCATTTTCACGATATTGATTCTTCCTACCCATGAGCATGGAATGTTCTTCCATTTGTTTGTATCCTCTTTTATTTCATTGAGCAGTGGTTTGTAGTTCTCCTTGAAGAGGTCCTTCATATCCCTTGTAAGTTGGATTCCTAGATATTTTATTCTCTTTGAAGCAGTTGTGAATGGGAGTTCACTCATGATTTGGCTCTCTGTTTGACTGTTATTGGTGTATAAGAATGCTTGTGATTTTTGTACATTGATTTTGTATCCTGAGACTTTGCTGAAGTTGCTTATCAGCTTGAGGAGATTTTGGGCTGAGACGATGGGGTTTTCTAGGTATACAATCATGTCATCTGCAAACAGGGATAATTTGACTTCCTCTTTTCCTAATTGAATACCCTTTATTTCCTTCTCCTGTCTGATTGCCCTGGCCAGAACTTCCAACACTATGTTGAATAGGAGTGGTGAGAGAGGGCATCCCTGTCTTGTGCCAGGTTTCAAAGGGAATGCTTCCAGTTTTTGCCCATTCAGTATGATATTGGCTGTGGGTTTGTCATAGATAGCTCTTATTATTTTGAGATACGTCTCACCAATACCTAATTTATTGAGAGTTTTTAGCATGAAGGGTTGTTGGATTTTGTCAAAGGCCTTTTCTGCATCTATTGAGATAATCATGTGGTTTTTGTCTTTGGTTCTGTTTATATGCTGGATTACATTTATTGATTTGCGTATGTTGAACCTGCCTTGTATCCCGGGGATGAAGCCCACTTGATCTTGGTGGATAAGCTTTTTGATGGGCTGCTGGATTCGGTTTGCCAGTATTTTATTGAGGATTTTTGCATCAATGTTCATCAAGGATATTGGTCTAAAATTCTCTCTTTTTTTTATGTCTCCACCAGGCTTTGGTATCAGGATGCTGCTGGCCTCACATTATTTTTTAATATTAATATGAAACTACATTTTCATATGTTTGCTATAAATTTGAGTATAATCATTAGTAGAATTGAAATAAAGTAGAAATATCTAATGTAGTACAAGATAAAAAGCAAATAATATATGATGAACGTGCGTAATAGTAAAGAAAAAAGAAACAAAATGTGCCCTGCATATGGCTAGCCAGTTGTCCCAGCACCATTTTTTGAATGGGGAATCCTTTCCTCATTGCTTGTTTTTGTCAGGTTTGTTGAAGGTCAGATAATTGTAGGTGTGTGGTCTTATTTCTGGGTTCTCTGTTCTGTTCTATTGGTCTATATGTCTGTTTTAAGATGGATTAACAACAAATGTAAAACCCCAAACTATACAAATCCTGGAAGACAACCTAGGCAATACCATTAAGGATATAGACACCGGCAAAGATACCATGATGAAGATGCCAAAAGCTATTGCAGCAAAAGCAAAAATTGGCAAATGGGATCTAATTAAACTAAAAAGCTTCTGCACAACAGAAGAAACTGTCAACGGAGTAAATAGACAACCTACAGAATGGGAGAAAAATTTTGCAAACTATACATCTGACAAAGGTCTATTATCCAGCCTCTATAAGGAACTGAAACAAATTTACAAGAAAAAAAAAAAAAACAACCTCATTAAAAAGTGGGCAAAGACATGAACAGACACGTCTGAAAAGAACACATATTTATGGCCAGCAATCATGAAAAAAAGTTCAAATTCACCAATAATTAGAGAAATGCAAATAGAAACCACAATGAGATACCATCTAACACCAGTCAGAATGGCTGTTATTAAAAAGTCAAAAAATAACAGATGCTGGTGAGGTAGTGGAGACAAAGGAATGCTTTTACACTGTTGGTGGGAGTGTAAATTAGTTCAGTCATTGTGGAAGACAGTGTGGTAGTTCCTCAAAGACCTAAAGACAGAAATTCCATTTGACCCAGCAATCCCATTAATGGATATATACCCAAAGGAATATAAATTTTTCAATTATAAAGACACATGCACACGTATGTTCATTGCAGCACTATTCACAATAGAAAAGACATGAAATCAACCTAAATGCCCATCAATAATAGACTGGACAAAGAAAATGTGTTACATATACACATGAAATACTATGCAGCCATAAAAAATAATGAGATCATTTTCTTTGCAGGGACACAGATGGAGCTGGAGGCCATTATCCGTAGCAAACTAACACAGGAACAGAAAACCAAATACCACATATTCTCACTTATAAGTGGGAGCTGAATGATGAGAACACATGGACACATAGAGGGGAACAACACACCCTGGGGACTTTTGGAAGGCAGAGAGTTGGAGGAGAGAGAGGATCAGGAAAAACAATTAATGAATACTAGGCTTAATACCTGAGTGACGAAATAATTTGTATATCAAACCCCCATGACACAAGTTTACTTATGTAACAAACTTGCACTTGTATCCCTGAACTTAAAAGTTAAAACAACCTCCCCCAAAACAAACAAAAAACTGCAAACAACAGCAACAACAACAGCAATAAAAGAAACAAAATATGAAGACATTGAAAAATAAGATGGCTGTGCTAGAATCTAACCAAAATCTGGGCCTATCTTTTTGTGCTGTTAGCTGTAGTCATGTGACTTTTAGCCATGAGGGCATGAGAAACAGTGGTATGTGTCATTTCCAGGACTGATCTCTAAAGTTCCCTCATGGCAACTCCTGGATACTTTTTGTTTCCTCAGACTGGGTGAAGATGACTATCATGAACTTGGACTTGATTCACTGAAGGTGGCCTCTATTCATGTGAGTCCTTCAATGATTGTATGGAGCAGCCTTCTGCTCCTTGCTACTCTGTACCACTCTAGACTATTACATAATGTCTTAGTTCATTTGTACTGCTATAACAAAATACCACAATTAGTTAATTTATAAATGCTAGAAACTTAGTTTTTCACAATTATGGAAGCTGGTAAGTCCAAGATCAAGGCACTGACACTGGTGTCTGGGGAGTTCCATTCTCTGCTTCTAAGATGGTGTCTTGTTGCTACATCCTCCAGAAGGGAGGAATGCTCTATCGCCACATGGTGGAAGATGGAAGAGCAGAAAGGGGAAAACTCTCAAAAGGCTATTTTATAAGGGATGAATCCTTTCTTAAGGGAAGAGCCCTCATCATTTAATTACTTGCCCAAAGTCTCCACCTCTTACTGTCACTACAGTGGGGATTAAGTTTCAACATGAATTTTGGAGGGGACACACATTCTAACCATTAGCGCAAGATGCATAAACTTCTAGTATATTTACATCATTATATGTCTTTTGTCTCTATTTTATATACAGCTATGTTTAATTCACTAATATGGCTGAAATAAAACCAATGTAATAGTGATAGCAATAAATATGAATAGATTACATTCTTGAAATAAGCCAGATTTAGGAAAATATACTGTTGCTTAATGTGATTAAGTCAGGGGATCAGATCACATCTTGAAGGTATATTTATATGTGAGAGAGGCAAGTGCGTTTTCTCTGAAGGACATAGACACCTCCATGATTAATTATCTTGTAGCAGGAAAAAATATAGGACTAGACTCATGAAGGCGAGAACTTTTCCCTTTTTCTTCTTTCCTTTTGAATTGGCATTGGATTGTATTTCCTGTGTATATCATCCATTCTTCTTAACTGCTTTCAAAGCAATCATGTCTGTGTTTTTGAGTAGAATTTTGAAAATATCTCTAGATTCCTAGTACTGTCCTTTTTTCTTCAGCTGAGTCAATCTTACCACTTATCCTTCGGATTCATTATTATTCTCTTTTATGGAATACCATCTTTAATCTCCGGTAACTTTACTTTTCTTTCATAACAGCCTGCTCTTGTTTTACATATGTTCCTGAGGACACTAATTGTAATTATTTTAAAATGTTTGTGTTTTCCTACCTGTATTCTCTTTTTTGAAAGTTAGTTTTGGTCTTGTTTTCATTCCAATGTGTTTCTTTGATGCTGTTGTCTTAAGTGTTTCATGGAAAATCTTAGTCCTCTGTTTACAGTGCAAGGTTCTTGTAAGAGTGGTATGTTTTTCTGGAATATGTTTTTATTCATCACCAGTGAATATTCTCTGTTTCCCTAGCAGAAAATTCAAATTCTGATAGAATTTTGAGCTTATGTGGAAGTACAGGATGGGAACATGTGATCAGCCTGTCTTTCTCTTTGAGTATGAGATAATTAGCTTTCTCAATTTGAGACACCCCTTAGCTCCAGGGGATACTTACGTTGTGAGTATCCAATAGCAGATTCACTATTAGTCCCTAAACCATTCTTGTGAATTTAGCTGCATGGAGAACATCAGAGCCTGCAGCACTGAAAGTAGGGAATTGTTGCAGCTGTTCTACAGATTGTTAATCAGTTATCTCACTGACCATCCAATAGTGGCTTCCATCCTCTGCTGCATCTGACTGGGATAATTCCAAGTTTCTGTTTTTAGTGGTCCTGTTTTTTATTATTTTTTGTAGCATTTGCCCTTTCCTTTTATCTTTTTCTCCAGCTTCATTGAAGTATGAATGACAAATAAAAATTGTATATATTTAAGTTGTACAATGTGATAATTAGATATACATAATATAAATATACATTGTGAAGTATTCATCACAAGCTAGTTATCATATCCATCATCTCACATAGTTACGCGTTGTGTGTGATGAGAACAATCAAGGCCTACTCTCTTAGCAAATGCCAAGTATACGATATATATATATATATATATATATATATATATATATATATTTTTTTTTTTTTTTTTTTTTTTTGACGGAGTCTCGCTCTGTCGCCCAGGCTGGAGTGCAGTGGCGCAATCTCGGCTCACTGCAAACTCCGCCTCCCGGGTTCACGCCATTCTCCTGCCTCAGCCTCTCCGAGTAGCTGGGACTACAGGCGCCCGCGACCACGCCCGGCTAATTTTTTTTGTATTTTTTAGTAGAGACGGGGTTTCACCATGGTCTCGATCTCCTGACCTCATGATCCGCCCGCCTCGGCCTCCCAAAGTGCTGGGATTACAAGCGTGAGCCACCGCGCCCGGCCGTATACGATATATTATTAACTATAGTCACCACACTGTACATTAAGCCTCCAGAAATTGAAAGTTTCTATCCTTTGACCAACAACTTCCCATTTCCCCCACTCATGTAGCCCTGGTAACCACCATTCTACTCTATTTTCACAAGTTCAGCTTTTTTAGATTCCACATATAATTGCGGGCATACCTATTGTGGGTTCGGTTCCAGACCACTACAACAAAGCAAATATCACGATAAAGTGATTTTAGTTTTCCCTTGCATATAAAAGCTGTATTTACACTATATTTTAGTTTATTTATTTTAGTATATTTTAGTTTAGTTTATTTTGCAATAGCATTATGTCTAAAAAATGTGCATACCTTAATTTAAAAAACTTTATTGCTACAAAACGCTAAGGAGCACCAGTACCTTCCGTGAGTCATAATCTTTTTGCTCGTGGAGGCTGTTGCCTCAATGTTGATGGCTGCTGATTGATCAGAGTGGTAGTTGCTGAGCGTTGGGGTGGCTGTGGCTATTTTTAAAATAAGACAACGTAAAGTTTATTACCTCAATTGACTATTCCTTTTAAGAAATACTTATTTGTAGCCTGTAAAACTGTTTGATAGCATTTCATACACAGTAGAACTTCTTTCAAAAATGGAGTCAATCCTCTCAAACTGCTGATTACCAATTAATTTTATGTAATATTCTAACCCCTTGTTGTCATTTCAACAATTTTCACAGCATCTTCTCCACGAGTAGTTTCCATCTCAAGAAACCACTTTCTTTGCTCATCCATAAGAAGTAACTCATCATCCATTAAAGTTTTATCATGAGATTGTATCAATTCTGTCATATCTTCAGTCTCTACTTCTAATTCTAGGTCTATTTATAATTCTACTGCAGACGTGGTAGAAAGAGAATGATAATGGTTTATTAATTAACTCATTAATAAGGGTTGGAATAACTTCTTCCAAACTCCATTAATGTTGCTATTTTGACCTCCCATGTATCACAAATGTTTTTAATGTAATTTAGAGTGGTGATTCCTTTTCAGAAGGTTTTCAATTTCCTTTCCCAGATCCATTAGAGGAATCACTACCTATGGCAGCTATAACCTTAATAAATGTTTTTCTGAAATAACACAACTTGAAAGTCAACATTACTCCTTGATCCATGAGCTACAGCAGAATGGATATTGAGTTAATACATATGAAAATAACAGTAATCTTCATCAGAGCTATGGGGCGACTAGGTGCATTGTCAATGAGCAGTCATGTTCTGAGCAATATGCCTCAGCAGTGGGCTTACAATATTCAGTAAACCATGCTGTATACAAATGTTCTGTCATCCAGACTTTGTTGTTCCTTTTATAGAGCACATGCAGAGTAGATTTAGCATCATTCTTAAGGGCCCTGGAATTTTCAGAATGGTCAGTGTGCATTGGTTTCCATTTAAAGTCACCAGCTGCATCAGCCCCAGCATGGCCTGTCCTTTGAAGATTTGAAGCCAGGCATTGACTGCTTTTCTCTAGCTGAGTCTTAGATGGTTATCTTCTTCCAATAGAAGGCTGTTTTATCTACATTGAAAATATGTTGTTTCTTTCATCAGTGATCTTAGGTAGATATTTTAGATAACCTGCTGCAGCTTCAACATTAGTACTTGCTGCTTCACCTTGCACTTTTATACTGTAGAGATAGCTATTTTCCATAAATCTCATGAACCAACCTCTGCTAGCTTGAAACTTTTCTTCCACTGCTTCCTCACCTCTCTCAGGCTTCATAGAATTGAAGAAAGTTAGGGCCTTGCTCTCAATTAGGCTTTGGCTTAATACAGTGTTATGACTGTATATGGTTTTCTATCCAGACCATTAAAACTTTCTCCAATATTATCAATAAGGTTGTTTTATATTCGTATTACTTATATGTTCACTGGAGTTTCTTTTAATTTCCTTTGAAACTTTTTATTTTTTTTTTGCATTCACCACTTGGATGATTGTTGCACAGAAGAGGCCTAGCTTTTGGCCTATCTCAGCTTTTGGCATGCCTTTCTCACTAAGCTTAATCCTTTCTAGTTTTTTATTTAAAGGAAGGAACATACAACTCTTCCTTTAACTTGAACACTTAGAGACCATTGTACGGCTATTAATTGGCCTAATTTCAATATTATTGTGACTCAGGGAGGGAGGCCCAAGAACAGAGAGAGAGAGATGGAGGAACTGTTGGTCTGTAGAGAAGTCAGAACACACACAAGATTTATCAGCTACATGCAGTGTGTTATATGGGCACTGTTAGTAGCTTCTCCAAAGAGTTACAATAGTAAAACCAAAGATCACTGATCACAATCACTGTAACAGATATTATAATAATAATGAAAAAGTTTGGCATATTGTGAGAATTACAAAAATGTGACACAGAGATGTGAAGTGAGCACATGCTGTTGGAAAAATGGCACCATAGACTTGCTCCATGTAGAGTTGCCACAAACTTTCAACTTGTAAAAAATTCAATATTTGTGAAGCACAGTTGTGTGGAAAAACACAAACTGATTTTCCTCTGCTGTCATACCACATCAATCAACACTGAAGATTTCTGTGACCCAGTGTGTAGGTTTCTTTCCATATGCACCAAGCAATCAATTCTGCAGTAGACACCAACTGAGTGTCCTGTAATTCAATTCAGTTCTGACACTACCTGGAGATGGTGTCTGATCCCACAACTTGAGCACTCCATCCCCAAACCTGATCCCTACTCCTGATACCAATTGCAAGCCCCAGGTTGTTTGACCTGTGCTTCTGGCTGACTGCCTATAAATTAGGGATCCCACAGCTCACTCCTTGGGTTTAATTTGTGAGAGTGACTCAGAGAACTCGGGGAAACCTGCTTACCAATTTATTGTAAAGATATTACAAAGGATACAGAAGAAGGCATGCACAGGCATGTGGGAAGAGGTTCCCTCCAGGAACTGCAGATGTTCAGCTACCCAGAAGCTCTTCCATATTTCGTCCTCTTCAGCCTTTTCTGGAAACTTCATTGTATAGGCATGAAGCATGGCCAACTGTGTAGACATGTGACAAAACAAAAAGAGTATGATCTAATACTAATAGACTGAGTGGAGAAACCCAGCAAAATCTTTCTGTCCATATTTTTCTTGTCCTCTCTCTGCAGCATTCCTTCCTCCAGGGTATAGGGCAGGACTCCTTAAATTAGAGTCTTATGACCTACAAATCGGACTAGGTAGGTCAGAGAATTTCTTTATTGCCAGCTCGAAGAAGAAAAAGGTAGGGAAGTTGCCTGCTTTGGGGAGAAAAAGGAGCAAATGAAAGAAGGATAGGAGAAGGTCAGAGAGAGAGAGAGAAAGAGAAAGAGAGAGATTCTATTTTCTGAGACCTTCTGAAGCCTTAAGGGTCCCAACATTTTAACAAGAACTAAAAGAGTTATGGAGTTATGAGCCAGGAACCGTAGACAAATATCAGAGCAACAAAATGAAGTACAAATAAAACAATGTCTGTATGTAATATTATGTAGTATTTGTCTTTCTGTCTCTGACTTTTTTCACTTAGCATAATTGTCCTCTGTCCTCCATCATTTTATGTTGAGGATTATCATCTCTGTTGGAGTCAACTGTTGATAAAATTTCCCTCCCTTCATATTATCATGAAGTTCTCAACATTTCTCTTCTACTCATGGCATTGTTCTTTGTTTTTGTATAGATTTATATTGTATATCTTCTATTATATTAGTGTGATTGGGGAAAGATGAAAGATAAACATATATGATCATTTGGTCTTCCATTTCCACCGTAGCATTCAGATATTTGTGGCATTTTGTCAAATGTTAGTTTTTCAACTTCAAAATACTTACATCCTTTTCTCTTACAATTATATAGGAGGCAGTAAATGACACCTATGCCAGTACTATTTTTTAATCTTTGAAAAGAGTCATATTGATTTAACTATTTGACAAATACTGCTTGGGCTATGCTTACTTGTTTACTGCTGAATTAACATAGGGTTGAAAGTGATTGACAGATATATTTCTAATTCTGAAGTCATATTTACTCAAATGATACCAACCTGAATTGCTTTCGAGATGCTCTTCTCATTAGGTTCCCTGAGATTGTTGTCATGAGGTGTAAAATTCTCTCAAGGTTTCTTCTCTTTTATTAAAGGTGAAGTTGGTAAATCTGGCATTTAAAAATAGCATATCAGTCTTCCACATTTTCCTAATTTTTTATTTTGTTTTAACCAATTTTAATAATTGGTCATCATACTAGTGTGCTTTTATTCATGTAATTGCAATTATCTCTAAACTGATGAGAAAACTACTGGTTTTAGAAACTAAATATTTTTTCCTAATTCACCGGGGTAAATAATTAGCAAATCCAGAATTCAAAATCCAAATTTCTTGTTTCCTTTCCTATGTTATGCTGTGCTAAACAGGGTTTGTTTGTTTTTTTTTTCTTTTTCCCAAAGTGATTTGGTCAGCTACTAGCATCACTTCTGAGAATGTTTTTCTGGTCTGTGAGTTTCTAAGCTAAGTAGAGAATTAAATCTTTGATATTTAGAGGTATATGCCTCACTGTGAAATCCTAAGGACTGTGGATATATTTTTCCAAACATTAACTTTGTAAATTTTTGAATTGACCAGTAAACATATCACACAACATGGTACCTCCTATAATAAAATCAGCTATATGAGTGGAGAGGGAAATAATTATCTACCAGGTAAACTGATGACTTGCAGTCATAAATGTGAAAAATAGCTACAGATAGTTTCTGAAAATTTGATTGAAAATAAATTCCTGTGTGTACAGGTATGTGTATGCATGATTTCAATGTAGGACAAATTCGTATGGTTGAATTATAACAATTGGGAATCCTGAGTTTGTGTTGCTTTTACATTGCCTGGCTTATATCACTGTGTTTCAACTTTCTGTAATTATTGAATAGTAAAATGTTTATTGCAATATGCCATAGTAAAAACTTATTTACATTCTTAACATATGGGTTTACTTCACATTGTGACAGGAGAAAGAGAAGACATAAAGATGTATTATTTACCCATGCCACTTTTAACCAGAAAGCAAAATAATTGAAGAGGTGAAAAAAATATCTCATGGAGTACAAGTAGATCATCTGATGCTTTTACTTAAGTAAAAACGATAGGTACCTGTTTCATAAATATAATTAAAATGGATATATGGTAAAGTATGCATGACTCTCTCTTCGAAGTAAGCATATGGATCATATTAAACAAAAAAGGATCATTATAGGTAAATGAATTATCTGTAGTCAAAAATATTATCTTCTCCCTGTTTCATACATTGTCATAGCAACGATTGACTTCATATGGCCTCACTCAGCTACTCAGCAACCAAAGAGAAAAAAAATGTTCTGTTTCCTGTAATCTGCTGCTAGAGGTGATATCTTTAGATGATGTGGTGATAAGAGATGATGCTTAAACCTACCAAATTTTCTTTTGTGATTGCAGCAAAATTAATAATTATCTACTAGATGCAGGGCAGTTGTCATTTTGAGGTTTGGGTCGTAATATCTATAGGTGAGGAACAGAAGTGTTTTAAGAATGTTCAGTGATTGTTGGTAAAAGTGGAGACAGGATAACCTTTCAATAGTTATTTGTCCAAACATTTTTTGTGTGTATCTTAGAAATGAGCAAAGACTTACATAATATGAAATTTCTGAACAAATATTTTAAGAATGGCTATAACTCAATTCCACTTTTCTGTATCCTTCTATTTTACAACATTCTTCAGTCTTTCATTATATTGAGCTAGTTCTTTTTATGTGAAATGAATTTATAAATTTTTTTTGCTAAAATAAGGGGAAAAAAAGTGTATTTATTTCCAACTGAGAGTTTTGAGTATCTGGTATTGGTGTTCTCCTAAATACCATAGTAATGGAATAGCAAACATTTGCTGGCCGTAGATTTATATACTTTTCTATGTGGACTGTGTGGAAAAGATACAAGTTATGTTGAATAAAATCACAAATAAGATTTTATTTTTGTATGGGCTTGTGCAGACTAAAAAAGAACAACAAATAAGCCATTAAAGAATTAAAATGTCACTCAGTTCTAATTTCAGTTTCAGTTTTAGTTTCTAATTTCTGATTAAAATAGGTTCAGATGTCTGGTTTTTCAAGTGAATTTCACTAAGTAGGCCACACAGCCATTATCAGCAGGGCCTGAAGGTGGTCCGTGCCCAGGAAAAGATAAGGAAAAGCCATCTTT
Organism: Symphalangus syndactylus; assembly: GCF_028878055.3. NCBI lineage: Eukaryota > Metazoa > Chordata > Mammalia > Primates > Hylobatidae > Symphalangus > Symphalangus syndactylus. The sequence continues at coordinate 87,890,551 of NC_072436.2, forward strand.
TCTGTTTTGTTTTTTTAATTTCCCATTTCACTATTATAGCTATATTTCTCATTTTATCTAGAAAATAACCACTTATGAATATGAATATCTTTTTCTGTAGGGAATAATACTGAATAGAAACAGAAATCTGAGAGTAACATACAGATGACATCTATGTGATGTGTGCACCACCAGTAACTTGTCCTCTGCCCATGGTCGTCCTAATACATATACAGTGGTACTGTACCTCTAACTCCAGGTTTCACCTAACAATTTAACAGAGCAGTACTGGCAGCCACTTCTGAGATTTTCCTACAAAACCATTATATTTTATTTTCATTTTATTTAATTTAATAGAAAATAGCTGGGAAGGGGAGTTAAACACTTTAAAAATCTGAAATGTGGTCAACCCTTCCTTTCCCTACTGTCTTGGTTCTATTTTCAGTCTTTCACCTCATTCAGGTGATTTCATTTATCATTTAAAGATTATCTTAAAGACAAAGATTTAGCCACTTCACTGTTTTCTGTTTCAGCTGTGTCACCTCTCAGTTCTGCATTTCAAGAATACTGAATCAGGTTTGTAGAATATCAAATGCCTGGAGCTCTTTGGAAGAATGACCCTATGTTAATACAAAGTGTTGCTTTGCATTAACTTTTAAAAAATGACTCAGTCCCTTTGAGTCTTAGTTTCTCCTCTATAAGTTTGAAATGTTGGAAGTCACAGTATTGATCGTGGCTTAAGTGCTGGTCCAGAATTTATCAAACTAGTTGTAAAATGAGTTAGAAGTGAGGCTGAGAGCAGGGCCAAAACAAGGCTGAGACAAAACATTCTTCCTTTAACTTCTCTGTGTTGTCCCAGAGAGTGTGTTCTCATTATTTTGTCTACTGTTTTGTAGCTTTGGACATTCCACCAATGATGAAATTCAGACAGGTAATTGCAACATTCCTCATCATCTTCTTTTTTTTTTTTTTTTATTATACTTTAGGGTTTTAGGGTACATGTGCACAACGTGCAGGTTTGTTACATATGTATCCATGTGCCATGTTGATTTCCTGCACCCATTAACTCGTCATTTAGCATTAGGTATATCTCCTAATGCTGTCCCTCCCCCCTCCCCCCACCCCACAACAGTCCCCGGAGTGTGATGTTCCCCTTCCTGTGTCCATGAGTTCTCATTGTTCAATTCCCACCTATGAGAGAGAACATGCGGTGTTTGGTTTTTTGTCCTTGCGATAGTTTACTGAGAATGATGTTTTCCAGTTTCATCCATGTCCCTACAAAGGACACGAGCTCATCATTTTTTATGGCTGCATAGTATTCCATGGTGTATATGTGCCACATTTTCTTAATCCAGTCTATCGTTGTTGGACATTTGGGTTGGTTCCAACTCTTTGCTATTGTGAATAGTACTGCAATAAACATACGTGTGCATGTGTCTTTATAGCAGCATGATTTATAGTCCTTTGGGTATATACCCAGTAATGGGATGGCTGCGTCAAATGGTATTTCTAGTTCGAGATCCCTGAGGAATCGCCACACTGACTTCCACAATGGTTGAACTAGTTTCCAGTCCCACCAACAGTGTAAAAGTGTTCCTATTTCTCCACATCCTCTCCAGCACCTGTTGTTTCCTGATTTTTTTAATGATGGCCATTCTAACTGGTGTGAGATGCTATCTCACTGTGGTTTTGATTTGCATTTCTTTGATGGCCAGTGATGATGAGCATTTCTTCATGTGTTTTTTGCTGCATAAATGTCTTCTTTTGAGAAGTGTCTGTTCATGTCCTTTGCCCACTTTTTGATGGAGTTGTTTGTTTTTTTCTTGTAAATTTGTTTGAGTTCATTGTAGATTCTGGATATTAGCCCTTTGTCAGATGAGTAGGTTGCAAAAATTTTCTCCCATTCTGTAGGTTGCCTGTTCACTCTGATGGTAGTTTCTTTTGCTGTGCAGAAGCTCTTTAGTTTAATGAGATCCCATTTGTCAATTTTGCCTTTTGTTGCCATTGCTTTTGGTGTTTTAGACATGAAGTCCTTGCCCACACCTATGTCCTGAATGGTATTGCCTAGGTTTTCTTGTAGGATTTTAATGGTTTTAGGTCTAACATATAAGTCTTTAATCCATCTTGAATTAATTTTTGTATAAGGTGTAAGGAAGGGATCCAGTTTCAGCTTTCTACATATGGCTAGCCAGTTTTCCCAGCACCATTTATTAAATAGGGAATCCTTTCCCCATTTCTTGTTTTTGTCAGGTTTGTCAAAGATTAGATAGTTGTAGATATGCGGCATCATTTCTGAGGGCTCTGTTCTGTTCCATTGATCTATGTCTCTGTTGTGGTACCAGTACCATGCTGTTTTGGTTACTGTAGCCTTGTAGTATAGTTTGAAGTCAGGTAGCGTGATGCCTCCAGCTTTGTTCTTTTGGCTTAGGATTGACTTGGCGATGCGGGCTCTTTTTTGGTTCCATATGAACTTTAAAGTAGTTTTTTCCAATTCTGTGAAGAAAGTCATTGGTAGCTTGATGGGGGTGGCATTGAATCTATAAATTACCTTGGGCAGTATGGCCATTTTCACGATATTGATTCTTCCAACCCATGAGCATGGAATGTTCTTCCATTTGTTTGTATCCTCTTTTATTTCATTGAGCAGTGGTTTGTAGTTCTTCTTGAAGAGGTCCTTCATATCCCTTGTAAGTTGGATTCCTAGGTATTTTATTCTCTTTGAAGCAATTGTGAATGGGAGTTCACTCATGATTTGGCTCTCTGTTTGCCTGTTATTGGTGTACAAGAATGCTTGTGATTTTTGTACATTAATTTTGTATCCTGAGACTTTGCTGAAGTTGCTAATGAGCTTAAGGAGATTTTGGGCTGAGACAATGGGGTTTTCTAGATATACAATCATGTCATCTGCAAACAGGGACAATTTGACTTCCTCTTTTCCTAATTGAATACCCTTTATTTCCTTCTCCTGCCTGATTGCTCTGGCCAGAACTTCCAGCACTATGTTGAATAGGAGCGGTGAGAGAGGGCATCCCTGTCTTGTGCCAGTTTTCAGAGGGAATGCTTCCAGTTTTTGCCCATTCAGTATGATATTGGCTGTGGGTCTGTCGTAGATAGCTTTTATTATTTTGAGATACGTCCCATCAATACCTAATTTATTGAGAGTTTTTAGCATGAAGGGTTGTTGAATTTTGTCAAAGGCCTTTTCTGCATCTATTGAGATAATCATGTGGTTTTTGTCTTTGGTTCTGTTTATATGCTGGATTACATTTATTGATTTGCATATGTTGAACCAGCCTTGTATCCCAGGGATGAAGCCCACTTGATTATGGTGGATAAGCTTTTTGATGTGCTGCTGGATTCGGTTTGCCAGTATTTTATTGAGGATATTTGCATCAATGTTCATCAAGGATATTGGTCTGAAATTCTCTTTTTTGGTTATGTCTCTGCCAGGCTTTGGTATCAGGATGATGCTGGCTTCGTAAAATGTGTTAGGGAGGATTCCCTCTTTTTCTATCAATTGGAATAGTTTCAGAAGGAATGGTACCAGTTCCTCCTTGTACCTCTGGTAGAATTCAGCTGTGAATCCATCAGGTCCTGGACTCTTTTTGGTTGGTAAGCTATTGATTATTGCCACAATTTCAGAACCTGTTATTGGTCTATTCAGAGATTCAACTTCTTCCTGGTTTAGTCTTGGGAGGGTGTATTTGTCGAGGAATTTATCCATTTCTTCTAGATTTTCTAGTTTATTTGCATAGAGGTGTTTGTAGTATTCTCTGATGGTAGATTGTATTTCTGTGGGATCGGTGGTGATATCCCCTTTTTCGTTTTTTATTGCATCTATTTGATTCTTCTCTCTTTTCTTCTTTATTAGTCTTGCTAGCGGTCTATCAATTTTGTTGATCTTTTCAAAAAACCAGCTCCTGGATTCATTAATTTTTTGAAGGGTTTTTTGTGTCTCTATTTCCTTCACTTCTGCTCTGATTTTAGTTATTTCTAGCCTTCTGCTAGTTTTTGAATGTGTTTGCTCTTGCTTTTCTAGTTCTTTTAATTGTGATGTTAGGGTGTCAATTTTGGATCTTTCCTGCTTTCTCTTGTGGGCATTTAGTGCTATAAATTTCCCTCTACACACTACTTTGAATGTGTCCCAGAGATTCTGGTATGTTGTGTCTTTGTTCTCGTTGGTTTCAAAGAACATCTTTATGTCTGCCTTCATTTCATTATGTACCCAATAGTCATTCAGGAGCAGGTTGTTCAGTTTCCATGTAGTTGAGCGATTTTGAGTGAGTTTCTTAATCCTGAGTTCTAGTTTGATTGCACTGTGGTCTGAGAGACAGTTTGTTATAATTTCTGTTCTTTTACATTTGCTGAGGAGAGCTTTACTTCCAACTATGTGGTCAATTTTGGAATAGGTGTGGTGTGGTGCTGAAAAAAATGTATATTCTGTTGACTTGGGGTGGGGAGTTCTGTAGATGTCTATTAGGTCCACTTTATGTAGAGCTGAGTTCAATTCCTGGATATCCTTGTTAACTTTCTGTCTGGTTGATCTGTCTAATGTTGACAGTGGGGTGTTAAAATCTCCCATTATTATTGTGTGGGAGTTTAAGTCCCTTTGTAGGTCACTGAGGACTTGCTTTATGAATCTGGGTGCTGCTGTGTTGGGTGCATATATATTTAGGATAGTTAGCTCTTCTTGTTGAATTGATCCCTTTACCATTATGTAATGGCCTTCTTTGTCTCTTTTGATCTTTGTTGGTTTAAAGTCTATTTTATCAGAGACTAGGATTGCAACCCCTGCCTTTTTTTGTTTTCCAGTTGCTTGATAGAACTTCCTCCATCCCTTTATTTTGAGCCTATGTGTGTCTCTGCACGTGAGATGGGTTTCCTGAATACAGCACACTGATGGGTCCTGACTCCTTATCCAGTTTGCCAGCCTGTGTCTTTTGATTGGAGCATTTAGCCCATTTACATTTAACGTTAATATTGTTATGTGTGAATCTGATCCTGTCATTATGATGTTAGTTGGTTATTTTGCTCGTTAGTTGCTATAGTTTCTTCCTAGCCTCGATGGTCTTTACAATTTGACGTGTTTTTGCAGTGGCTGGTACCGGTTGTTCCTTTCCATGTTTAGTGCTTCCTTCAGGAGCTCTTTTAGGGCAGGCCTGGTGGTGACAAAATCACTCAGCGTTTGCTTGTCTGTAAAGTATTTTATTTCTCCTTCACTTATGAAGCTTAGTTTGGCGGGATAGGAAATTCTGGGTTGAAAATTCTTTTCTTTAAGAATGTTGAATATCGGCCCCCACTCTCTTCTGGCTTGTAGAGTTTCTGCTGAGAGATCAGCTGTTAGTCTGATGGGCTTCCCTTTGTGGGTAACCGGACCTTTCTCTCTGGCTGCCCTTAACATTTTTTCCTTCATTTCAACTTTGGTGAATCTGACAATAATGTGTCTTGGAGTTGCCCTTCTTGAGGAGTATCTTTGTGGCGTTCTCTGTATTTCCTGAATCTGAATGCTGGCCTGCCTTGCTAGATTGGGGAAGTTCTCCTGGATAATATCTTGCAGAGTGTTTTCCAACTTGGTTCCATTCTCCCCATCATTTTCAGGTACACCAATCAGACGTAGGTTTGGTCTTTTCACATAGTCCCAAATTTCTTGGAGGCTTTGTTCATTTCTTTTTATTCTTTTTTCTCTAAAATTCCCTTCTCTCTTCATTTCATTCATTTCATCTTCCATCAGCAATACCCTTTCTTCCAGTTGATCGCATCTGCTACTGAGGCTTCTGCAATCTTCGCGTAGTTCTCGAAACTTGGCTTTCAGCTCCATCATCTCCTTTAAGCCCTTCTCTCCATTGGTTATTCTAGTTATCCATTCTTCTAATTTTTTTTCAAAGTTTTTAACTTCTTTGCTATTGTTTTGAATTTCCTCTCGTAGCTCAGAGTAGTTTGATCGTCTGAAGCCTTCTTCTCTCAACTTGTCAAAGTCATCCTCCATCCCGCTTTGTTCCATTGCTGGTGCGGAACTGCATTCCTTTGGAGGAGGAGAGGTGCTCTGTTTTTTAGAGTTTCCAGTTTTTGTGCTCTGTTTTTTCCCCATCTTTGTGGTTTTGTCTACTTTTTGTCTTTGATGATGGTGATGTACAGATGGGTTTTTGGTGTGGATGTCCTTTCTGTTTGTTAGTTTTCCTTCTACCAGACAGGACCCTCAGCTGCAGGTCTGTTGGAGTTTACTAGAGGTCCACTCCAGACCCTGTTTGGCTGGGTGTCAGCAGCGGTGGCTGCAGAACAGCGGATTTTCGTGAGACCACAAATTCAGCTGTCTGATAGTTCCTCTGAAAGTTTTGTCTCAGAGGAGTACCTGGCTGAGTGAGGTGTCAGTCTGTCCCTACTGGGGGGTGCCTCCCAGTTAGGCTGCTCGAGGGTGAGGGAACCACTTTAGGAGGCAGTCTGTGGGTTCTCAGATCTCCAGCTGCGTGCTGGGAGAACCACTACTCTCTTCAAAGCTGTCAGTCAGACAGGGACATTTAAGTCTGTGGAGGTTCTTGCTGTATTTTTGTTTGTCTGTGCCCTGCCCCCAGAGTTGGAGCCTACAGAGGCAGGCAGGCCTCCTTGAGCTGTGGTGGGCTCCAACCAGTTCGAGCTTCCTGGCTGCTTTGTTTACCTAAGCAAGCCTGGGCAATGGCGGGCGTCCCTCCCCCAGCCTCGCTGCCGCCTTGCAGCGTGATCTCAGACTGCTGTGCTAGCAATCAGCGAGACTCCGTGGGCATAGGACCCTCCGAGCCAGGTGCGGGACACAATCTCCTAGTGTGCCGTTTTCCAGGCCCGTTGGAAAAGCGCAGTATTAGGATGGGACTGACCCGATATTTCAGGTGCTGTCTGTTTCCCCTTTCTTTGACTAGGAAAGGGAACTCCCTGACCCCTTGCGCTTCCCGAGTGAGGCAATGCCTCGCCCTGCTTTGGCTCGCACACAGTGCGCTTCACCGACTGTCCTGCACCCACTGTTAGGCACTCCCTAGTGAGATGAAACCGGTACCTCAAGCAGAAATGCAGAAATCACCCGTCTTCTGTGTCGCTGGGGCTGGGAGCTGGAGACCGGAGCTGTTCCTATTCGGCCATCTTCTTTTCTTTTCTTTCTTTCCTTCTCTTTTTTTTTTTTTTTATTTGATAAAGTCTCGCTGTGTCACCCAGGCTGGAGTGCAGTGGCACGACCTCAGCTCACTGCAACCTCTGCCTCCAGGGTTCAAGTGATTCTCCTGCCTCAGCCTCCCAAGTAGCTGGGACTACAGGTGTGTGCCACTATGCCCGGCTAATTTTTTGTATTTTTAGTAGAGACAGGGTTTCACTATGTTAGCCAGGATGATCTTGATCTCCTGACCTCGTGATCTGCCCACCTCGGCCTCCCAAAGCTCTGGGATTACCTCCTCATCATCTTCTAAAGATTAAATGTCTCCTCGCTTGTGTTCTTTTCATTTTATTTGGCATTATATTTTATTGCATTTAGATAATCAGCAGAACTTGTTGCCTGTCTCTTCTTTATGAGATGGGAAAGAGTATCTCTTTTATGTTGCTATTATTGTGTTAAATATAATAGCATATATTTAAAACATGGAAAGGCATAAATAGCGAATAGTAAGTGCTAGTTTCCTCCCTGTTCTCCAGCCCCCAAATATGGAAAATATTTCTTTGCAGTAAGTTGATCTATGCTTACTGCATTAGTTAACTATTGTTGTGTTACAAAGCATTCCAAACTCCTTCAATAATTAACATTTTAAACATTGCTCATGAAGATAGAGCCATATTGCTCTGCTAATCTTGGCTAGGTTTGGCTCATCTCACAGGGGCCTGATCATGTCATGAACAATTAGCCAGCTAAGGGAGACTATGCTTAGAGTGGTTTTTAATATCTCCCATCCCTTCAGCAGCCCAGATCCCTTCAGTGGGGTATCTAAGAGCAAACAGTCTCAACTGTGGAAGATGACAAGGAAAAATGAGCATATACTTTTTGAGCTTGGATATTGCTAATATCTCAGTGGTTAAAGTGTCACATGACTGAACCCAAAATCAGAGCATGGAGGGACTGTATAGTTACAGGAAAAAAAGCATGAATAATTAGGGCCATTGGTACAATTGACTTATTACCTCTACAAAGTTTCTTGCAGACCCTTGTAATTAGTCAAGGTTTAGTCAGAGAAGCAGAATACCTACAGCTCATCAAGCAGTATTGAATGATTTACTTTAAGAGTTAAACCTTATGCAATTGTGGGACTGACCTATTAGAGTAGGCTGTGTACCCTCTGTCTTGTGTTGATTCTGAAGCTGTTTTGGTCATCCAGAGTGCTATTCCAAAAGAAAACCAGGATGTGGAAAGTCAATAACTAGAGCTCATGACAACAATTGGGACCTATGTCTGTCTGTCACCATCTCTAACCTTGGTGCAGTGATTGGTTACCTGGAGGGAAAGGTTATGTCCTTCACTGTAAGTTACACATATCCTTAACCCAATAATAAAATAAACTGAAGGGGAGGATTAGGTAGGAGCTTCAGGAATTACTGCCCTAGTTCATTGCTGAGCTGCTACAGTGCCTGATGCTCTGTATCAAGCTTTTAGGTATAATATGTATGACTATTTCTTCACTTCTGTCTTCTAAATTGCATACAAATGTCTCCTGTGGTGAAAACTAATCTAGAGCTATACAAGGAGGAGAATTCTGAGAAATGTGTTTTGAGCTTGGTCTCCTCTGCTGTTTTGTTAAAATCTCTTTTTGTCTCATATCACTTTATATTGATTATGCTGAACTGGTCTTTTTAAAGGGTCTCACATTCAACTCCTCTCCCTAAAAGAGTTAAGATTCCTTGCTATTCATTCAGTATGGCAGAAGGGATGTAAAAAAAATCCAGTTATAGGATAGCATCTCAATATTTGGCATTTTTTAGCTTATTTCCCATCTCATAATTTGTGATAAAATACCTCTGTGATCTCCACTTTGCTTCAGATAAGAAACAGTTTATAACATGCTTTGCCATCCTCCATAATAAAAGATGCTTTCATAAATGCAAAGATTGAGAATGAAAATTTAATTTGTAAAATAATGACGTAACTCTAAGTAACCAAGGAGACAGATAAACCAACCAAGTATATTAGGAATCTGTTGTCATTTAAGAGAAGAAATTACTGCAATGCCTGATTAATTAAGTTACCTAATTAATAAAAATTTTAGTGAACCTCATTGACTTCAGTGTGAATTCCCACAATTGGATATGTAGAGCTAATTATCAAAGGGGAAATCATAGACTTTCTACCTTAAAGCAACCAATGATCTAATGGTATTTATTACTGTTTATTATTAAATATTTTACTATAGAAATAACCATGACTAGCCAGTTCAGAAAAAAAGATCAGACCTCTATATGTGTGTGTGTGTGTATATATATATATGTATGATTTCTATCTATACTTTAATGAAAATTTTTGGCTTGAGAAAGTGAAATTTCTACTGTTAATTTGTACAGGGAAATCAAAATCATGATATGAGCAGATAATACTGAGAAAAAAGTGCAAATAGAATTGTTAATGAAGGTGAGATTTATGAAAAGTTAATTTTAAAGGTAATATCTTATTTATGGATAGTTGCTATGGGGTAGTACAGAAAGAAAGAACTTGATTTCTTATTTTTCATCATGATACATGCTACATGATGATACAGCAGGATAGAATATGGATGGCTATTTTGTTGCTGTTTATCATTTCCAATTGTGGTAAAAACTCATTAAATTTAGTTAACTACCTTAACCATTTTTAAGTGTGTAATTCAGTCGTGTTAACTGTATTCACTGTGTCATACAACAGATGTCTAGGCTTTTTTATCTTGCAAAACTGAAAATCTAAATGTATTGAACACTTCCCCATTTCCCCTCCAGCCTCTAGCAACTATCATTCTTTCTTTTTCTATGACTGTGACTACTTCAGATAGTTCATACGAGTAGAGTCTAACAGTATTTGTCTTTTTCTGACTGGCTTATGTCACTTAACGTAATGTCCTCTAGATTCATCCATGTTGTAGCATGTAATAGAATTTCCCTTTTTTAAGGCTGAATAATATTCAGTAGGATATATACCACTGAATGTTATTGATTTCTTTATCTGTTCTTTCTTTATCTGTTCATCTATTGATGAATGTTTGGGTTGCTTCCACTTCTTGGCTATTGTGAATAATGCTGAAATGACCATGGATGTGCATCCTGCTTTTATTTTTTGGATATATAACAAGAAGTGGGATTGATGAGTCATTTGGTAGTTCTATTTCTAACAATTTTTAAGGAGAACTTCATAGTATTTTCTGTATGGCTTAATTATTTTACATTTTCACCAACAGTGCACACATGTTCTGATTTTTCCACATTCTCACCATCATTTGCTATTTTCTGGGGTTTCCATTATTTGTTTTGTCTTTATGATAGCGAGCATCATAATGGTGTGAAGTGATATCTCACTGTGGTTTTGATTTGCATTTCTCTAATGATTAATGATGTTGAGCATCTTTTCATTTGCTTGTTTGGCCATTTGTGTACCCTTTTGGGAGAAATGTCTATTGAAGTCCTTTTTCTATTTTTAAAAATCAGGTCATTTGTTTTGCTGCTGTTGTTGTAGATTTGTAGAAATTCTTAGGTATTCTAAATATAGCCCCCTTGATATGGTTTTGCTGTGTCCCCACCCAAATCTCATCTTGAATTATAACTCCCACAATTCCCACGTGTCCTGGGAGGCACCCAGGGGGAGGTAATTTAATTATGGGGGTGGGTCTTCCCTGCTCTGTTCTTGTAGCAGTGAATGAGTCTCATGAGATCTGATGGTTTTAAAAATGAGAGTTTCCCTGAACAAACTCTCTTTTTTCTTGCTGCCATCCATGTAAGACACAGCTTGCTCTTCTTTGCCTTCTGCCATGATTGTGAGGCTTTCCCAGCCATGTGGTATTGTAAGGCCATTAAACCCTTTTTCTTGTATAAATTACCCAGTCTCAGGTGTGTCTTTATCAACAGCATGAAAATAAACTAATACAGTAAATTGGTACCAGGAGTGGGGTGTTGCTGAAAAGATACCCCAAAATGTGGAAGTGACTTTGGAACTCGGTAACAGGCAGAGGCTGGAACAGTTTTGAGGGCTCAGAAGAAGATAGGAAAATGTGGGAATGTTTGCAACTTCCTAGAGACTTGTTGAATGGCTTCAGCAAGAATGCTGATGATATGAACAATAAAGTCCAGGCTGAGGTGGTCTCAGATGGAGATGAGGAACTTGGGAACTGCAGCAGAGGTGATTTTTGTTGTGTTTTAGCAAAGAGACTGGTGGCATTTTTCCCCTGCCCTAGAGATTTGTGGAACTTTGGACTTGAAAGAAATGATTTAGGGTATATGTGTGTATATATACATCTATGTATGTGTATATGTGTGTATATTTTCATATGTGTATATACACATATATGTATGTATATATAAGTGTATATACATATATGTGTGTATACATGTGTATATATACATACATGTATGTATATATGTGTGTATATATACATATATATGTGTGTATACATACATATATAGTTTAGATGCTTCTCAACTTATGATGGAGTTGTGTCCTGACAAAACCATCATAAGTTGAAATATCAGGAGTAAAAAATGCAGCCCAGAGAGACTTTGGAGAAGAATCACTTATGCTTACTATCTGAAACTTGTGGTCACATATCATCACACTTGCACCATCATAAAGCTGCAAAAAAATCACAAGTCATACCACTGTAAGTCAGGGACTGTCTGTACCTGCACATAAACATTAAATCATATAAAGTAGGGGATTTATGTAACCAATGAAAACCAAGAGGAGTTCAAAATAGGTTAGAGTATTTGGGAAAGACATCAAGGAAATGGGATTTGAGTGGGTCATGAAAGAAAGAAAAGAACCCGAAAATATAGTGGCCTAAAACAATTACTATATTCCTGTGATTCTAAAGATCAGGTATTTGGGTGGGGCTTAATAGGAATTGCTCATCTTTGCTCCACATGGTGTCACCTTAAATGACTTCACTGGGGACCAGGGCATCCAGGATGGCCTCACTCACATGTCTGGTGCCTCATTTCATATAACCAAGAATGCACTTGGCTTCTCTTTCTGGCTTGCCAAATAGGCTCAATCATGTCTGGGGATGTAGTTATTTTCCATGTGGTCTCCTTCGTCTTATTTTCCAGGGGTCTTTATCTGTGACTATATAACCTAAACTTCTTTATATGGCAGCTGCCATTCTAGAGGACAAAAACAGGAGCTGTAGGGTCTTCCATTTCCAAGAACCAGAAATAGAGATAATTAATGTAAATTGCCTAAAACCATGTCTCACACGCATCAGACACCCAAACTGTAGTAGGTCTTTTTTTTTTTTTTACTTCAATAGGTGGGATTCAGACAGTATGTTAGCATCGTGGAAATTCAGCAAGTGGAGGTGACACAGAATACAGCACGTAGGTAATAGCTAATATACAGCTGCTAGACAGATTATGGTCAGCATCAAGGAGGACAGAATGAAAGTGGTGAGAAACCTTAAGGAGAGTTGCTTATCAGACTGAGATATTATATTTTTTCGCCTTTGTGTGGAAAGGAAAAGATGTCCACTTATTTGCTATTGAAAAGTGGAATCAGCACAGGAATATAATCAAGTGTTTCCTCGAGCTGAGATACCTAAGTACTCACATTGAGATTTTTAAGTTAGTCTAAAGTCTTGATTGATTTCAGAGTCTGAATCAATCAGACTCAAAATGCGGTCTTAAAACCAAGACACACCTCGAGAATTTATAAAATAAAGATTCATTGACGTCAATCCAGATGTGCCTTCATGTCCTTGTTTACTCTCTGTGCCTTAGAATCTGCTGTGGTTTAACATCAGCTTAGTAAAATAGATGTATGGATTATACTGTCAGGTTTTGATTAAACTACCTTTCCCAAAATATGTCTGTGCAAAGAAACCCTTGGGGAAGACGGAAGGGAAGAAAAATATCATACAAGTAAACAGAAGGGAAATGGCAGAGATGGTACTTCTACTCCTAGTATAAGAGCCCTTTCAAGCCAAGGAGGAATAAATGAGATGTTAATATAATCAAGCATGATATAGTCTGTCAGACTGCATGATCACAATGTGCTCACCAGCTGTAAGGACAAGAAACCATGTGCTATTAATATACAAAAATCAAATACATATTTATCTCATTCTTTAAAATTTCTATTTTTCTTTGCTCTTTTTACTTTTTGTAATGGAATATTAAGTAGTAAATGTATATAATTTATATGTAAATATAAATAGATGAGTTGTAAGATTAGAGCTAATCAAAACTGAAGCACAAAACTGAAGAACTAGGCATGTCATTACCTATCTGGCTATTAAAATATTCACATGAAAAGTTAAACATAGCATCATATATTTGGATAGTATCTCAATGCCCAAAATGTGCATATGTGGAAATATCCTAGTATAGTTGTGCTATTTAAAACGCTACTATAGGCTTGTACATTTTATGCCATGGTCCTAAGGGAGACAAAGAACTATCCTCTGAGTTTTTGATCTAACAAGCAAACCATATCTTAATTTGATTTTGAGAAAGTTTGCACTGACTCTTCTGTCACAACAGCCAAGTGCACAGTCTGCTAAGTAAGTGATCTGTACATTTATAATTCTTTACTGAATAATTATGAATAAAAGTAATTTTGCTGTTTGAAACAGAATTGGATGTGATAGTTCCAGTATAACTTTTAATAACACTGTCTATATAAAGTGTGCATTGTTAACATAAAAAATCTAATGTACTTTTATTGGAATTTTTATTGAATTAACATTACGGACTTTAAACGAATGCCCTAATTAGGTAGACTATCTAATGGGAATATTGTGTAAATTAAAATCAAGAAAAATGTTCAGTAGGCTTACTAATCCTCCAGAGAAATTTGGAATGCTCCTGCCATACTTTTATGAAAATTTTAGTGTTTCCTGATCTATTTAAACCAAATTTGTTGCTTTCTTATTGAATACTCTCTACTATTTATTTTCTCTTGAGTAAAGTGACATAACCTATAGAGATGATAGAGATATAAAAGGGATCCTGGAGAGGTAATGACTGTGAAATGAAATGTTTGTTATTCTCTAAACTTGTTGTAATTTCTTTGCAAACAACCACAAAGATTTGAATAACTTTGTGTCTTGAATGATGTCCACTGTGGAGTATGTAGATGTACAATGCATGTGTGACAAATTTAATTGGCAATTTTACTTCTGATAGAATAAACTAGTGTGTTTGAAAGTTTCTTAATATGGATATGGACATGTATACAATTATCTCAACTTTCTTTGGCTCTACACAGTGATAAATCAGTCAGCAAGCAGCAGAACAGCAGAGTGTAACAGGATGATGAGCAATTAGGGAATTATATTATTTGAGGAATGGTTACTGGAGGGAATGAGACTGTTTATTTTATAGAAATAAGAAATCATGGGAAATTTTTATTTATCTTCAAAAATTAGAACAATTTTCCTGTAAGGGAGTAGTCTTTGTTCTTCCAGTAGTCAAAGTCTGATTTAAATACATTTCAGGAACACAAGTTTTAGCACAGTATAAGGAAAAGCTTTCTCACAATTAGCATGTAGCTGTGCTTTTTCACACAATTCAAGGGGTTACCACATTAATATAGTAAAATTGTCCCTGAAAATTTAGTACTTAAGCAGAGAGAATGATCATCTACTTATGTCTTAAACTATTTGCAGTTCCATAGCAAAATACTGTAAGCCAGATGACATAAACAACAGAAAAGCTCTGGAGGCTGAAAAGTTCAAGGTCAAAGTGCAAGCAGATTTGGTATCTGGCGAGAGACTGTTTCCTGGTTCATGGATAGAGCCTTTTTGCTGTGTTCTCACAGAGTGGAAGGCAGTAGCAGGTGGCCACTTCTCTGGGATCTCGTTTACAAAGGTACTACAGTAAGTCCTCACTTAGCATCATCCATAGGTCCTTGGAAACTGCATCTTTAAGCAAAATGACATATAATGAAACCAGTTTCCCATAGGCTAATTAATATAAAAAAGAGCTAAGTTCCTATAGCCTATTCCTGGTTACAAAACATCACCCAGCTTCAAAATAAAGATGAAAATACTTCTAATATTAAGTATTGAAATAAATGTGAGCTAGACATACATTTAAGAAGGTTAGTGAAAAGAAGTAAGATGATTATCTACCCACTTCTTTTACCTGATGACGTAATGTGCCTTTGGCCTGTGGTAGAAAGCCAGAGTACCTGGAGAAAACCCGTTGTTCTCATCAATGTTATAACAAAATAATGTCGAGTGAATGGACGTTATTCAAGGATCTGCTGTAATTCCATTCATCAAGGCAGAGCCCTAATAACCTAATCACCTCTCAAAGGCTGCACCTCTTAATACTATCACATTGGTGATGTGGTTTCAATGCATTAATTTTGGGAGGACATAAGTGTTTAGACTAAAACAGCTTTGGTTCAGATAGGACTCGTGAACTGTGGGGGAAATTAGATTTGGCAACGTCTAAAGTCTGTTTTAGGCTTAGAATCTGTTCTTTTACACATCTTTGCAGGATTTTCATGGCTTTAGGGAAAGCAAATCTCTGCAAGTGCAGTTTATTCTTCAATTGGAGTTGGTAGGTGCAGTTATAATGTGTATACTCTTTTGCTATATTCTAGTCAAGTTGCATTTTCACTTCTGTGTATGTCAATTGGATGGAATATCCCTATATTAGTTAACTCATTTGGGTGCAATGAAGAGAGGCATTCTTGGATCCCTGAAGAAATGAGAATTTATTGGGAGAAAGAAGTCTTGTTTATGTAGCAAGCATTTGTGTAAACCTAAAAGTTCCTCCACAATCTCAGGGAGCTAAGATGTTGAGAAATATTAGGAGAAAGCTGTTCTTGTAATATGAGTATCTGGTTGATGTCTCATTCCCAGAACCTTTCTGATTTCAGTCTGTGCTCTCTCTTTGAGGTCATGGCTACTCTCTCTGATTCAGATTCTCTCTGTGTCCTTTGACTGTCAATATCACTGCTTTATATCTGTTTCAAATTCGAACTCATCCAGAGAGAGGATCTGAATGACCAAGTTAGTCGTCCTTTACTCCTTCCACCAGAGAGCTTTTTCAACAGACCACCATAAAGAACTGGCCAACCTATGGTACAGATAGACTAACTTTGGACCGAAAAATGATGCAGACCAGTTAGCCACTGTCATGGTAGCTGTGTCCTCTAGTACCAGCACAGCAACTGATTGAGACTTATCTCTTGGAGAGAAGCTTCAGAAATGGAAAGCATGCTGAGGCTGGGGTTGCCAAGAATAATCTGTATCCTATATTGAAGTATTTGCATTTAAGTCTCATCTGTCTGCTGATATTATGCTCAGATATGAAGAGTAAGAGGGCTACTTTGTGATTATCTCCTCTTGACATCTAACAAGTAATCATGCAGGTATCACGCATATTCACCACATAGGTTTAGAATGAATATACGGTTATTTAAATTATAAGCCCTAGAAGGTTTGATCAAATCAGGTAAACATGATTTTGAATGCCTCCTTTGTGTAAAGCAAAAAGTAGATTAGATTTTCTGTATTCTTACTATATTTCCACATTAAAATTCAGATTCAACTTTTGTTAACTGAATATTAACTACAATATTGAAATATTTGGTTTGTACTTTCTATTCTAGAAAGAAAATGGCTTACAAAACCACATAAAATATTACAAATAACATACAATTAAAGTGAGAGAGAGGAAAATATGGATTGGTGCAAAGCGGAACAGGATTGAAAATGAAAAAGGGATGAAGATACAAAGTGTAGAATCATAAAGATATTTCTAAATGTGCTAGGAAACCATGCCAGTCAAACTACTCTTAGCTATGTGATCTAAACAAAAGAGGTACGAGTCTAAAGTAAATATTCTCATAATTTAGAGCAGAGCTCTCAAAACTAGATCACATAATGATCTTCTCAACAACATCCTTCCATTAGATGCAATGTGAGTTTCACCTCTTCCTTTTCCCACTCTAGGTAATTTTATATACATTATCTTTACAGTGGCACTTTATTCATTTAACAGATATTTTTTCAGCATATATTATGTTTATGCCACTGCTCTAGATTCTGGGAGTGTAGATTATTCCATAAATAGCTAGTTAAATAAGCTAGATAAGATAATTGTTCAGAAGGAATTAGATTCTGGTGGAAAGAAACAATCAATAAACAAGCAAACAAACATGTTAACAAGACCATTTTAGGTTATGGTAAGTTTTATAAAGAAGAAAATACAAAGTAACATGTTAGGTAATTCCTGGGGTTGAAGAAAGCTAAAGTTGATTACAGATTGAGGAGTATGGGAAGGCATATGGAGGAGGTGATAGTTGAGCTGCGAAAAAGCCAGACTTGGAAACACTCCAAGAGCGCTCCAAGCAGGAAGAATACTATGTGCCACGACCCTAGAATAAGAGTGAAATTCCAGGAACTGAAAGTAATACCAGGAACAGGTTGAATGCTTCAACCTGTGCGGTTGAAGCATAGTTAAGTGATAAGTTCAGAGAGGTAAGTCAGAGTAAGGTCAGATAGTAAGTCAGAGCAAGGAAAGTCAGTTTAAATGTAATGCAAAACGATTGGATGATTTGCACAGGGAAGAGAATGGATCTCATTTGTATTTTTGAAAAATTCATACTGGCGGCTATATAGAAGGTGGAAACTGCAGGAAAGGAACAGACATGGCAAATACAGAAGCAGTGAGACTAGTTAAGAAGCTATCATGGGAATCCACACAAAATATAATGGTGCTGTAGAGACTAGATGAGAGTGGAAAAAGAGGCCGAGTCAATGAATTTGGGCTATATATGGAAGTACAATGAACAAGTTTACATAGTTCTCATTTTATGCATGAGAAAACTAAGGTTCCAAGAAGCTAAATAAAAGTATCACAAAAACATAAAGCAAGAGTTTAAACATAGGTTTTCTGATTTGAAGACTGTTAGATCATTATTTTAGATAAATAATTTTTTAACAGTAAAGTTCTCCTAAATACTGTATTATCTTTGATGCCTCCATTGAAAAACATTTCTGTTGGCATAAATATGTCTTCATTCAGTTGAATTTATTTCTAATACTTTATTTTTAAAAGGGAAAATAAATACCTTTGTGAAAATTGACCATATTGTATTACCAAAAAGTGACATCAAGAAAGTAATATCTTAGCTCTATAAGTTACTTCACTCTTAAGAAGACTGCAGAATTAGACATGGTATCAATATTGCTGAATCCTAGTATGGCTCTTTTAAATAGCAATCTGCTGGTGACTCCTGCTATTAAAATATTAGATAATTTTTACAGCAGTACAGCATTATTTTGCCTGGACTTCTCAAAATTCAGCCACAGGTTACCCAGAAATATACCTTGGAAAATCACGTGTACTTTTCTCTAAAACTGAGTTTGTAATATTTTTATGCATATCCAAATGTTTTAAAGATAACTTTACTAGCAAGTAGTTCTTTTACTTCAAGAAGATCATAACAAAATAATATTTGGAACATACATCAATTCTACCACATAAGAACAATGGGAAAATATACAAAGGAAGTGAGGTTCTTTCACATTTGGTGGCATGACTTCTATCGCTTGGGGCTTTGTGAAATATCTATCTAAAGCAATGTGGATTTAAGGAAGGATGTCAGGTGGAGATTTGTCCAGTTTTGCTCTTTGATTGAATGTTTCCATTGTATTTACAAAATAATATAGAAATAGTTTAGAAATAGGGATGACAGATTGAACTAATATATACACTTTTAAATTATTCCTTAATTCCATAGTTTTGAAGCAACTACAGCCCAATGATGTTATTATGGTAAACAACATTCTACCTTACACTGACTTCGGAATAATTTGCAGATAATTTAGACTTAGCTTTGCAAAATCATTTTTTACAGCTTTATTATTTCTTACTTCTGAAACAAATCTTTTTGACTTTCTTATTCCATTAATGGCAATCAGATTTCTCTCAGATTCTTAGGCTTAAAATCAGGGTGGCATTTTTCCTTTTTAAATTTTTATTTTTGGTCATTCATGGTTATATCTGATACAGATTAAGTCTCATAGATTCTGCTTTTCCATTTGTTAAATTACGTTTCTACCACTCTGCCTGCTTCTGTTCACTTTCCTGAAGTTCTAACATAGGTTCGTATTCCTTCTTACATGTAATATTCTCACAGCTTTCTAATTTTAAAAAAAGATAAAAACATAATCAGCCCTTCCAAATTAGGGATAACATTTGAGCCCCCCTCCAAATCAGGAAAAGAATTTCGCTAAATTCAAGACCAATGGAAGGGCAATGGCAACAATTAGTAGGCTCTGCTACAGTTGTACTGAGTAAACGTGTCTTTGTCCATCAAAATAAGGTCTGTAACAGACTGGAAATTCAGCCATCATCCTTCTGTTCCCTGAAGCTTCTTTTTAACACAGCCAAAATAGCCTTTCTCTATGATTATAATCATTTGGATATCATACTTCTAGAAAAAAAAACAGTATCAGAAAATTGGAAGTAGGGACTGATCTTAGTCTCCATCTGCTGATCTGTGACTATCCTCTCAAGTTAAGATCTGCCATAACTAAGATAGGAAGAACATTGGTAGAAGGATATTCTCAAGATTTTAGTTTTAATAGATTGGGTCCATTGAGACTATTAAGAAGCCATTCATCTGGAAGAGGAAAAGATCCCATACTGATCTAGCAAAGCCACACTAGGTATTGGGAAATTTTTTAAGACACATTCTAATACCCATAAACTTACCATCTTACTGTAGAAAATGCTAATGCTAATGCATTAGCATCACTCAGGACAGATCATATGGGCATGTACTATAGGCTCTTACCAAAGAGAAAGTTCCAGCTCTTCCCACTCCTCCACTTTGTACCAAATGGTTACCTAGTTTTAGTATATTTATGAAAGCATGGCCTTGTTGCTTACCTGGTGGCTCATGATATTACCTTCGCCTCATTACCCAAAAATCCCCTGTATAGCACTTCTCTACAAGTAGTTTTTGTTGTAAATCGCAACCTGGAACACCTGGGCATGATACAGTGCTGGCATGTCTACACGAACCTCAGCAGGTGCATGAAAGTCAGGGGAGCAATTCTTAACCTTTCCTATTCTCCTTAATTTTTTAACAATTCTTGTATATAAGGGAGTAGGCATATTAAATTCTATTGTAGGACTGAAAGTAAACAAAATGAATTATAATACAAGATAGAGGGGAAACTTTAAAAATTCTATCACTAGGGAAAGCACAACATATTTTAAACACAGCATGAAAGCATGCCCTGTATAGACATATTCAGTCATTAGTGTGTGTCCTCCGGTCTCTGAGGACTTCCTTCTTCAAACTTTTTCAGGGTTAGTCTTTACCACCTCCTAATATCTTGCTCTTAAGGCTTGACGCCATCTACTATTTCAAATGCAATGTCTAAGACAAAATAACACCTAGCAACTCATTTTGTAAAATTAGCATTTGGTTTAGCAAAAATATATAGAAAATGGAGGAGGAGCACCTGTGGAATTTCAGGGAGGCTTTGATAGTCCAAGTCCATTGAGATTCACTACTAGTATAAAGTACAGATATGCTGTTTGGCATGTAATGAATGTTCATCAGCTAATGAACGTCTGAAACACAAACCTCACTTATGACTGCATGTGTGCATGCTGCCACACACACAGATATACACGCAGCAACATAGCAACATACCTGGTGTGTGTGCCCACACACACACACACTCTCTCTCTCTCTCCAAAGAACAAATCTTAGTTTAAAGAAAATCACAGTGTTTGGATAAATATTAAAAATCATTCTCTAAATTTAACAAAATGTGCCTATACCCTTGCAAAAGTGATAACACCTTACATTATTGTGCCTCCTAGTCAATATCTGCCTTTATACTATATCCAGAGGTCCATGGGTGCTTATGAAATGGGGATCTTTAACAATCCTGTTTTAAATGACAGCATTTTCTGCCTTTGGTAGGTATACTCTGGTTACACAGATAAGCAGTTGAAATTTTGAAATAATGCTTTTTACATCTAGTGATCAAAATACATCCTTAGGTGCAGGGTGTCCAGATTATCCTCTGTAAGTGAAAGAAAGATGATGTGAGAGTTTACTATCCTCACATTCATGTGGTAATGTAGGGGTCCAATCACAAGATCTATAAACCTACCTTCTCAAAAATGTGTAAACAAAGTTGAACCAATAAAATCAATAAAAATAATATTACAGAATATATGAATAAAAACATGCAATATTCATCTTTCTGTGCCTGGTTTATTTCATTTAATATAATGTCCTACAATCTCAAAAAGATGATCTCATAGAAGTAGAGAGTAGAATAGTGGTTGCTAAAGGCCAAAGAGGGTAGGGGAATGGGGAGGATAGGGAGAAATTCGTTGACAGATACGAAATTATAGCTACACAGGAAGAATAAACTCTAGACAGAAAGAATATAGCACTGTGGGGTGACTATAGTAGCAATAATTTATTGTATATTTTTGAGTATCTGTAGGGTTAGCGTTTTGAATGTCCCAAGCACAAATAAATAATAAATGTTTGAGGTGATGAAGAGACTAACTTACCCTGATTTGATCATACACATCGTATACAGGTACTAAAATATTCTGCACCCCATAAATATGTACAATTATTATGTGCCAATTAAAAATTAAAGCAAATACACAAACAACAAGTATACAACAAAAGAAAATAGCACTAGCTTGAAGAGTTATAAAGGAAACAAAGGCCTTAGAGTACAAGCACTGAACTCTGAAAACACAGAAATCAGAAGACTTATTTAGACACTTTTATGGAACTCTGATCAGAAAACAGAAGGCATGGAGGTTAAAATAAGGCATAAATAACCATAAGGAAAGAAGATATTGAAGAAAATGCTTACAATAGAATGAAATGAAAAGTGATAGGCAAAATCGAAAAGAAGGTAGAATAATGAGTAGTATTGTATATTATTCTACTTCCTTGTTCTACTTGCCACACTTTCAGAAATAAACTAAAACCAGGTAACCATTGGGTACAAAGTAGAGGAGTGGGAAGAGTTGGAACTTTCTGTCTGGTGAAAGCCTGTGGTACATGCCCTGATTCTCTGTCCTGAGCAATGGCAATGCATTAGCGTTAGCATTTTCTATGGTAAGATGGTGAGTTTATGGGTATTAGAATGTACCTTGAATAATTTCCCAAAACCTAGTGTGACTTTGATAGCCCAATATGGAATCTTCTCCTATTCACTAATAATGAGAAATATTCTGAATATCACATTTTAATGAGCACTGGAGATAACCATAATACAAATTAGCTATCATTCTTAACCATTTATCAACACAATTCAGGTGGAATTTCTTCCTATATTTGATAATCATTTAAAACAATGACCAGAGATATTCTGTCTCACCCCCCAAAAGTCTAAACTATTTACACAATAGGATCATAAAAATGAAAAATTGTGTCTATTTTGTCATAAAATGGATAAATCCAATAATGCCCTTTCATGAAGTAAAATTGCATAAACATATATATATTGAACATTTTTTTTACCAAGGAATATGAATATAGTTTTATGCATCTTTATGCCATAGTTTTCTGATCTATTAAAACATTTATAATAATTTAATTAGTTTATATATAAAGCATTTAGAATAGTGGCTGCACAAGTTGAGTATTCAGTAAGTAATATAAATTAATACAAATTATAATATTGGAACAATCCAAGTGATTTCAGATTGAAGATGTTATCAGTAAGCCTTTTTAAATATTCTCCTTCACCAGTGAATGCTTCTTTGCTAATTACGTATACGTTAATAGATCTAATACAACACATTTAACAAATTTGTTAAAAAATGCAGGAAATAAAAAATATGGCAATATATACCAAAATGTTACCTGATATTATTGTGTAGATGGAGATTTGGGATACTTTTTATACTGTTAAATTTCTGCATTTTTCTGAATGTTGTACAATAAGCATGCTATACATTAACTTTACTTTCAGAAACTATATCTTATTTGTAATTACCAGTATATGCCTCTTAATTCTCTAATAATGTAAAAACAATTGTATAACAAGAAACTACAGAAAAATCACTAATATAACTATGCAGTGAGTATTTGGGTATGTTTCTTGCTACTTCTTTTCCAGGTTTTCTCATAATAGTATGTCATATTTTTAAAATAAAGTATTTAAATATACTATATAGGCCAGTATGAAATATCTCTTCCATTCAATCTTTCTTACTTTCTCCAACTTAAAATTCTCTGTCCGTCTTTTACACTCTGATAATTACTTCCACTTCTGTTGGTTATTCATGATTTTCTATCTTTCTTTTTTTTATTTTATTTTATTATTATACTTTAGGTTTTAGGGTACATGTGCACAATGTGCAGTTTTGTTACATATGTATCCATGTGCCATGTTGGTTTGCTGCACCCATTAACTCATCATTTAGCATTAGCTATATCCCCTAATGCTGTCCCTACCCGCTCACCCCACCCCACAACAGTCCCCGGAGTGTGATGTTCCCCTTCCTGTGTCCATGAGTTCTCATCGTTCAATTCCCATCTATGAGTGAGAACATGCGGTGTTTGGTTTTTTGTCCTTGCGATAGTTTACTGAGAATGATGTTTTCCAGTTTCATCCATGTCCCTACAAAGGACATGAACTGATCATTTTTTATGGCTGCATAGTATTCCATGGTGTATATGTGCCACATTTTCTTAATCCAGTCTATCGTTGTTGGACATTTGGGTTGGTTCCAAGTCTTTGCTATTGTGAATAGTGCCACAATAAACATACGTGTGCATGTGTCTTTATAGCAGCATGATTTATAGTCCTTTGGGTATATACCCAGTAATGGGATGGCTGGGTCAAATGGTATTTCTAGTTGTAGATCCCTGAGGAATCGCCACACTGACTTGCACAATGGTTGAACTAGTTTACAGTCCCACCAACAGTGTAAAAGTGTTCCTATTTCTCCACATCCTCTCCAGCACCCGTTGTTTCCTGACTTTTTAATGATGGCCATTCTAACTGGTGTGAGATGGTATCTCATTGTGGTTTTGATTTGCATTTCTCTGATGGCCAGTGATGATGAGCATTTTTTCATGTGTTTTTTGGCTGCATAAATGTCTTCTTTTGAGAAGTGTCTGTTCATGTCCTTCGCCCAATTTTTGATGGGGTTGTTTGTTTTTTTCTTGTAAATTTCTTTGAGTTCATTGTAGATTCTGGATATTAGCCCTTTGTCAGATGAGTAGGTTGCAAAAATTTTCTCCCATTCTGTAGGTTGCCCGTTCACTCTGATGGTAGTTTCTTTTGCTGTGCAGAAGCTCTTTAGTTTAATTAGATCCCATTTGTCGATTTTGGCTTTTGTTGCCATTGCTTTTGGTGTTTTAGACATGAAGTCCTTGCCCACGCCTGTGTCCTGAATGGTATTGCCTAGGTTTTCTTCTAGGGTTTTTATGGTTTTAGGTCTAACATGTAAGTCTTTAATCATCTTGAATTAATTTTTGTATAAGGTGTAAGGAAGGGATCCAGTTTCAGCTTTCTACATATGGCTAGCCAGTTTTCCCAGCACCATTTATTAAATAGGGAATCCTTTCCCCTTTACTTGTTTTTGTCAGGTTTGTCAAAGATCAGATAGTTGTGGATATGCGGCATTATTTCTGAGGGCTCTGTCCTGTTCCATTGATCTATGTCTCTGTTGTGGTACCAGTACCATGCTGTTTTGGTTACTGTAGCCTTGTAGTATAGTTTGAAGTCAGGTAGCGTGATGCCTCCAGCTTTGTTGTTTTGGCTTAGGATTGACTTGGCGATGCGGGCTCTTTTTTGGTTCCATATGAACTTTAAAGTAGTTTTTTCCAGTTCCCTGAAGAAAGTCATTGGTAGCTTGATGGGGATGGCATTGAATCTATAAATTACCTTGGGCAGTATGGCCATTTTCATGATATTGATTCTTCCAACCCATGAGCATGGAATGTTCTTCCATTTGGTTGTATCCTCTTTTATTTCATTGAGCAGTGGTTTGTAGTTCTCCTTGAAGAGGTCCTTCACATCCCTTGTAAGTTGGATTCCTAGGTATTTTATTCTCTTTGAAGCAATTGTGAATGGGAGTTCACTCATGATTTGGCTCTCTGTTTGACTGTGATTGGTGTACAAGAATGCTTGTGATTTTTGTACATTGATTTTATATCCGGAGACTTTGCTGAAGTTGCTTATCAGCTTGAGGAGATTTTGGGCTGAGACGATGGGGTTTTCTAGATATATAATCATGTCATCTGCAAACAGGGATAATTTGACTTCCTCTTTTCCTAATTGAATACCCTTTATTTCCTTCTCCTGCCTGATTGCTCTGGCCAGAACTTCCAACAGTATGTTGAATAGGAGTGGTGAGAGAAGGCATCTCTGTCTTGCGCCAGTTTTCAAAGGGAATGCTTCCAGTTTTTGCCCATTCAATATGATATTGGCTGTGGGTTTGTCATAGATAGCTCTTATTATTTTGAGATACGTCCCATCAATACCTAATTTATTGAGAGTTTTTAGCATGAAGGGTTTTTGAATTTTGTCAAAGGCCTTTTCTGCATCTATTGAGATAATCATGTGTTTTTTGTCTTTGGTTCTGTTTATATGCTGGATTACATTTATTGATTTGCGTATGTTGAACCAGCCTTGCATCCCAGGGATGAAGCCCACTTGATCATGGTGGATAAGCTTTTTGATGTGCTGCTGGATTCGGTTTGCCAGTATTTTATTGAGGATTTTTGCATCAATGTTCATCAAGGATATTGGTCTGAAATTCTCTTTTTTGGTTATGCCTCTGCCAGGTTTTGGTATCAGGATGATGCTGGCCTCGTAAAACGTGTTAGGGAGGATTCCCTCTTTTTCTATCAATTGGAATAGTTTCAGAAGGAATGGTACCAGTTCCTCCTTGTACCTCTGGTAGAATTCGGCTGTGAATCAGGTCCTGGAGTCTTTTTGGTTGGTAAGCTATTGATTATTGCCACCATTTCAGAGCCTGTTGTTAGTCTATTCAGAGATTCAACTTCTTCCTGGTTTGGTCTTGGGAGGGTGTATTTGTCGAGGAATTTATCCCTTTCTTTGAGATCTTCTAGTTTATTTGCATAGAGGTGTTTGTAGTATTCTCTGATGGTAGATTGTATTTCTACAATCGGTAGTGATGTCCCCTTTTTCATTTTTTATTGCATCTATTTGATTCTTCTCTCTTTTCCTCTTTATTAGTCTTGCTAGCGGTCTATCAGTTTTGTTGATCTTTTCAAAAAACCAGCTCCTGGATTCATTAATTTTTTGAAGGGTTTTTTGTGTCTCTATTTCCTTCAGTTCTGCTCTGATTTTAGTTATTTCTTGCCTTCTGCTAGCTTTTGAATGTGTTTGCTCTTGCTTTTCTAGTTCTTTTAATTGTGATGTTAGGGTGTCAATTTTGGATCTTTCCTGCTTTCTCTTGTGGGCATTTAGTGCTATAAATTTCCCTCTACACACTGCTTTGAACGTGTCCCAGAGATTCTGGTATGTTGTGTCTTTGTTCTCATGGGTTTCAAAGAACATCTTTATTTCTGCCTTCATTTCGTTATGTACCCAGTAGTCATTCAGGAGCAGGTTGTTCAGTGTCCATGTAGTTGAGTGGTTTTGAATGAGTTTCTTAATCCTGAGTTCTAGTTTGATTGCACTGTGGTCTGAGAGACAGTTTGTTATAATTTCTGTTCGTTTACATTTGCTGAGGAGAGCTTTACTTCCAACTATGTGGTCAGTTTTGGAATAGGTGTGGTGTGGTGCTGAAAAAAATGTATATTCTGTTGATTTGGGGTGGAGAGTTCTGTAGATGTCTATTAGGTCCTCTTTGTGCAGAGCTGAGTTCAATTCCTGGATATCCTTGTTAACTTTCTGTCTGGTTGATCTGTCTAATGTTGACAGTGGGGTGTTAAAATCTCCCATTATTATTGTGTGGGAGTTTAAGTCCCTTTGTAGGTCACTCAGGACTTGCTTTATGAATCTGGGTGCTCCTATATTGGGTGCATATATATTTAGGATAGTTAGCTCTTCTTGTTGAACTGATCCCTTTACCATTATGTAATGGCCTTCTTTGTCTCTTTTGATCTTTATTTGTTTAAAGTCTATTTTATCAGAGACTAGGATTGCAACCCCTGCCTTTTTTTGTTTTCATTTGCTTGATAGATCTTCCTCCATCCCTTTATTTTGAGTCTATGTGTGTCTCTGCACGTGAGATGGGTTTCCTGAATACAGCCCGCTGATGGGTCTTGACTCCTTATCCAGTTTGCCAGTCTGTGTCTTTTAATTGGAGCATTTAGCCCATTTACATTTAACATTAATATTGTTATGTGTGAATTTGATCCTGTCATTATGATGTTAGTTGGTTATTTTGCTCATTAGTTGATGCAGTTTCTTCCTAGCCTCGATGGTCTTTACAATTTGGCATGATTTTGCAGTGGCTGGTACCGGTTGTTCCTTTCCATGTTCAGTGCTTCCTTCAGGAGCTCTTTTAGGGCAGGCCTGGTGGTGAGAAAATCACTCAGCATTTGCTTGTCTGTAAAGTATTTTATTTCTCCTTCACTTATGAAGCTTAGTTTGGCTGGATATGAAATTCTGGGTTGAAAATTCTTTTCTTTAAGAATGTTGAATATCGGCCCCCACTGTCTTCTGGCTTGTAGAGTTTCTGCCGAGAGATCAGCTGTTAGTCTGATGGGCTTCCCTTTGTGGGTAACCCGACCTTTCTCTCTGGCCGCCCTTAACATTTTTTCCTTCATTTCAACTTTGGTGAATCTGACAATTATGTGTCTTGGAGTTGCTCTTCTCAAGGAGTATCTTTGTGGCGTTCTCTGTATTTCCTGAATCTGAATGTTGGCCTGCCTTGCTAGATTGGGGAAGTTCTCCTGGACAATATCTTGCAGAGTGTTTTCCAACTTGGTTCCATTCTCCCCGTCATTTTCAGGTACACCAATCAGACGTAGGTTTGGTCTTTTCACATAGTCCCGTATTTCTTGGAGGCTTTGTTTGTTTCTTTTTATTCTTTTTTCTCTGAACTTCCATTCTCACTTCATTTCATTCATTTCATCTTCCATCACTGATACCCTTTCATCCAGTTGATTGCCTCGGCTATCGAGGCTTCTGCAATCTTCGTGTAGTTCTCAAAACTTGGCTTTCATCTCCATCAGCTCCTTTAAGCCCTTCTCTGCATTGTTTATTTTAGTTATCCATTTGTCTAATTTTTTTTCAAAGTTTTTAACTTCTTTGCCCTTGTTTTGAATTTGCTCCCGTAGCTCGGAGTAGTTTGATCATCTGAAGCCTTCTTCTCTCAGCTCGTCAAAGTCATTCTCTGTCCAGCTTTGTTCCGTTGCTGGTGAGGAACTGCATTCCTTTGGAGGAGAGGTACTCTGCTTTTTAGAGTTTCCAGGTTTTCTGCTCTGTTTTTTCCCCATCTTTGTGGTTTTATCTAATTTTGGTCTTTGGTGATGGTGACGTACAGATGGGTTTTTGGTGTGGATGTCCTTTCTGTTTGTTAGTTTTCCTTCTAACAGACAGGACCCTCAGCTGCAGGTCTGTTGGAGTTTGCTAGAGGTCCACTCCAGACCCTGTTTGGCTGGGTGTCAGCAGTGGTGGCTGCAGAACAGCGGATTTTCGTGAGACCACAAATTCAGCTGTCTGATAGTTCCTCTCGAAGTTTTGTCTCAGAGGAGTACCTGACTGAGTGAGGTGTCAGTCTGTCCCTACTGGGGGATGCCTCCCAGTTAGGCTACTCGGGGGTTAGGGACCCACTTTAGGAGGCAGTCTGTCCGTTCTCAGATCTCCAGCTGCATGCTGGGAGAACCACTACTCTCTTCAAAGCTGTCAGACAGGGACATTTAAGTCTGCAGAGGTTCCTGCTGAATTTTTGTTTGTCTGTGCCCTGCCCCCAGAGGTGGAGCCTACAGAGGCAGGCAGGCCTCCGTGAGCTGTGTGGGCTCCACCCAGTTGGAGCTTCCTGGCTGCTTTGTTTACCTAATCAAGCCTGGGCAATGGCGGGCGTCCCTCCCCCAGCCTCGCTGCTGCCTTGCAGTTTGATCTCAGACTGCTGTGCTAGCAATCAGCGAGACTCCGTGGGCATAGGACCCTCTGAGCCAGGTGCGGGACACAATCTCCTAGTGTGCCGTTTTCCAAGCCTGTTGGAAAAGCGCAGTATTAGTGTGGGACTGACCAGATTTTCCAGGTGCTGTCTGTTACCCCTTTCTTTGACTAGGAAAGGGAATTCCCTGACCCCTTGCGCTTCCCGAGTGAGGCAATGCCTCGCCCTGCTTCGGCTCATGCACAATGCACAGCACCGACTGTCCTGCACCCACTGTTTGGCACTCCCTAGTGAGATGAACCCGGTACCTCAAACGGAAATGCAGAAATCACCTGTCTTCTGTGTCGCTCACGCTGGGAGCTGTAGACCGGAGCTGTTCCTATTTGGCCATCTTGGCTCCACCTGTGATTTTCTATCTTTCATTATATTTATTTGTGTAACTTTTGTGTTAGAATGTCATTTCAATGGATTGTATGCAATTCCATATTATTCTTAATTCAAACGGGCATAACTAGGATGGATTCAACATATTATTCTGTACTAAGAACATTATTCTTGTACTAAAAACTTTGTGACATTTATGTTAGCTAAAAGTACCATTATTTTTAACCTCCTATGAGTATCCATGATGACATACGTTTTTCACAGAGGGAATCTAAAAAGTTTCATAATAGTATGAAATTTCCTCAGAAATGAAATGTTAAGCAATACAGAACATCTACTGAATTAATATAAACACTGACTTAGTGATAAGGAGATCTATGTTTTATTTCTTGTTTTAACCTCTAAAGAGTTTAGCTTTTTTCTGAAGCACTGGTGATCATTTTTGGGGAAGTAAGGTTTCAGATTGGAGCAATGATCTATAAGTTTTCCATGCATCAAATTACAGTATATTCTCTCTCTGTTTTGTGGGGGGATGTAGTCTAATTTCTTTCACTCCATGTTGTTGCGTGTTTCAGTAGTTTACTACTTTATATTGCTGAGTCAATTTCATTGTATGAGTCTACTAAATTTGTCCATTCCACTTATTAATGGACATTTATGTTGTTTCCACCTTCAAGTATTGAAAATACAGCTGCCAAAAACTTTCATGTACATACAGTTTCATTCTTTTGGGTAAATACCTAAAAGTATCATGGCTGGATCATTAGATAGGTATATATTTAATTTATTAAGAACTTACCCAATGGGTTTTAAAGTGGCTGTACAATTTTACGTTTTCACTAGCAGTGTATAGCACTGATAGATCTTTCACATCCACATAAACCTTCTTTGGTCAATATTTAGAGTTAGCCATACTAATAGGTGTGTTGCACTATCTCACTATGGTTTTAATTTATATCTCCTGAATAATTAATATTGTTGAGCATCTTATGTGCTTTTTGCTATTTATCTTTTTTACTGAAATGTGTACTCAAATATTTTGCTCAGTTGAAAAATGATTTATTTTCTTGTTATCAGATTTTGAGAGTGATTTAGATACTTTGAATATGAATCCTTTGTCGGATATGTGATTTGTAAAAATTTTCTTCTCCCTTTCTAAGGATTGTCACTTCATTCTTTCAATAGTTTCTTTCAGAGATTCTTTTATTTAAGTTTTATAAAGTCAAATTTATCATTTTTTATTTTATGTATTATGTTATACGTAAGAAATATTTTTCTAACCCAAGGTCACAAATATTTATGCCTATGTTTTCTTGAAATTTCAAACAATAATTGTAGATTTGTCTTTTTTTCCTTGCAGTTCTATCAGATTTTGCTTAAAAAATTTTGGACCTTTGTTACTAGGTACATAAACATCTGATGTAGGTATATTAAGTTGTGCCTTTTTTTTTTTGAAAAAATCAAATCTGATAGTCTCTGCCTTTTAATTGGAATTTTAAATCTATTACATTTAATGTTATTATTTAGAATTAAAATTTATCTTGCAATTAATATTTTTTTTATTTGTTCTCTGCTTACATTTTCTCCTTTTTTTGCCTTCTTTGAATTAAATACTTATAAGATTTTGATTATTCCTTCTTATCTCCTCTAATGGCTTTTTAGCTTCAATCAATTATTTTGTTATTTTTGATTATTGCTTTTATGTTTACAGTGTACACATGTAATAATATAGTCTACCTTAAAGTGACACACAAATTCACATGTCATATAAGAACCTTGTAATAATATACTTCCCGTTCTCCCCTCTGGGCCTGTATGTTATTATTATACATTTTATTTCTGCAGGTAGTATAAAGTCCACACTACATTGTTATTATTTTGTTTAAACAATCTGTTATCCTTTAAAGAGATTTCAATAATGAGAAAAAATCATGTGCATTTGCCTACCCAGTTACCATTTCCAATACTCTATTCTCGGTGCAGACCCAAAGTTCCATCTGGTATGATTTTTCTTTCATCTTAAGGGTTTCTTGTAAGATTTCTTCAACCTTATGCTGATAAATTCTTTTACCTTTTGTATTTCTAAAAAAGTCTTCTTTCAGCTTAATTTCAAAAAGTAGTTTTGTTGGGTGTATAATTCTAGGTTGCTGAGTTTTTTTCTGTCAGTGCTTTAAGATGTTACTGTACTGTATTCTCATTTGAATTGTTTCTGTTG
Organism: Symphalangus syndactylus; assembly: GCF_028878055.3. Classification (NCBI taxonomy): domain Eukaryota; kingdom Metazoa; phylum Chordata; class Mammalia; order Primates; family Hylobatidae; genus Symphalangus; species Symphalangus syndactylus. The sequence goes on from NC_072436.2 coordinate 87,922,313, forward strand.
ATAAACATATGGTCAATGCTAATGTTTAACAAGCTTCTTGGATCTGTGGGCTTATGATTTTCATAAATTTTGAAATTTTATTTTTTCAAGTATTTTTCATTTCCTATTCCCTCTATTATCTTCATCAAGGACTACAATTACACATACATTACACTACTTCAATTTGTTTCACAGCTCTCTAGTGTTGTCTTTAAGTCTTCCTTCTCTCTGTTTTATTTTCGTAAGTTTTTATTGCTGTCTTTTCAAATACATTATTCTAATGTCTGATATTTATCTCAACCAGTGTATCTTTCAACTAGACATTTTATTTTTCATCTCTGGAAGTTAAATTTTGTTTTGTTTTTATATTATTCTTGCCTCTATAAAACATTTCTATCCTTTTCTCCAGTTTTTTTGAATATAAAGAATATAGTTATAATAGTTTTCATATCCTTGTCTACTAATTGTACAATATTTATGAGTTCCATATTGGTTTCATTTGATGAATTTTTCTCCTCATTGTTGGTCATAGTTTTCTAATCCTTTGAATATCTAATAATTTTTATGTGACACCAAAATCTTAATTTTATATTTTTGGGTGCTGAATATTTTTGTATTCCTGTGAATAGTCTATATCTTTTTTCTGATATGTGGCTAAGTTACTTGGAAACAGTTTTATCATTTCATGATGAAACAAAAGGATAAGCAGTAAGGATAAAACCAAATAAACGAGCAAAAACGAGATTGAAGATAAATATGGTCTCTGTTGCTCCACCATTATTGAAAGTGAAGTTCCATCATAAAATTTTAATGCTTTTTCCCATTTATTCTTTTTTTTGATTTTCAGTTTTTTTATTGTACTTTAAGTTCTGGGATACATACACAGAATGTACAGGTTTGTTACATAGGTGTACGCATGCTATGGTGGTTTGCTGCATCCATCGACCTGTCATCTACATTAGGTATTTCTCCTAATGCGATCCCTCCCCTACCCCCCACCCCCAACAGGCCCTGGTGTGTGATGTTCCCCTCCCTGTGTCCATGTCTTCTCTTTGTTCAACTCCCACTTATGAATGAGAACCTGTGGTGTTTAGTTTCCTGTTCCTGTGTTAGTTTGCTGAGAATGATGGTTTCCAGTTTCATCCATGTCTCTGCAAAGGACATGAACTCATCCTTTTTTATAGCTGCATAGTATTCCATGGTGCATATGTGCCACATTTTCTTTATCCGGTCTATCATTGGTGGGCATTTGGGTTGGTTCCAAGTCTTTGCTATGGTGAATAGTGCCTCAGTAAACATACATGTTCATGTGTCTTTATAGTAGAATGATTTATAATCCTTTGGGTATATACTCAGTAATGAGATTATTGGGTCAAATGGTATCTCTGGTTCTAGATCCTTGAGGAATCACCACACCATCTTCCACAGTGGTTGAATTAATTTACACTCCCACCAACAGTGTAAAAGCATTCCTATTTCTCCACATCCTCTCTAGCATCTGTTGTTTCCTGACTTTTTGATGATCGCTCTTCTAACTGGCATGACATGGTATCTCATTGTAGTTTTGATTTGCATTTCTCTAATGACCATGATGATGAGCTTTTTTTCATATGTTTGTTGGCTGCATAAATGTCCTCTTTTGAGAAGTGTCTGTTTATATCCTTTGTCCACTTTTTGATGGGGTTGTTTTTTGGACACAAACAAATGGAAAAACGTTCCATGCTCACGGATAGGAACAATCAATATCATGAAAAAGACCATGCTGCCCAAAGTGATTTATAGATTCAGTGCTATCCCCATCAAGCTAACATTGACTTTCTTCACAGAATTGAAAAAACTACTTTAAATTTCATATGGAACCAAAAAAGAGTCAATAGAGCCAAGACAATTCTAAGCAAAAAGAACAAAGCTGGAGGCATTATGCTACCTGGCTTCAAACTATACTACAAGGCTGCAGTAACCAAAACAGTATGATTCTGGTACCAAAGCAGATAATGCAGACCATTGGAACAGAACAGAGGCCTCAGAAATAATGCCACACATCTACAACCGTCTGATCTTTGACAAACCTGACAAAAACAAGCAATGGGGAAAGGATTCTCTAATAAATGGTGTTGGGAAAACTGGCTAGTCATATGCAAAAAACTGAAACTGGACACCTTCCATATACCTTATTTAAAAATTAACTCAAGATGGATTAAAGACTTAAGTGTAAGACCTAAGACCATAAAAATGCTAGAAGAAAACCTAGGCAATAGCATTCAGGACATAGGCATGGGTGAAGACTTCACGACTGAAACACCAAAAGCAATGGCAACAAAAGCCAAAATTGACAAATCAGATCTAATTAAACTAAAGAGATTCTTCGCAGCAAAATGAACTATCATCAGAGTGAAAAGGCAACCTACAGAATGGGAGAAAATCTTTGCAATCTATCCACCTGGCAAAGGGCTAATGTCCAAAATATAGATGGAACACAAGCAAATTTATAAGAAAAAAAACAACTCCAGTTATTCTTAGTAATGATTGTTTTATAAATGCTTGTTAATCATCAAAATACATAAATACTTCAGTGGTTCTAAAGGTCACCTTTAAGTCACTTTCATCAAAATACAAGTTTAAACCGGGAGTAACAAGTGCTACTAATCTTCTACATTTTATGTTTCCACTTATTTGTTTTGTTTCCTTCGTATTGCTTATTCTTGTGTTTCATTTTTCTAAACTTTTCACTTCACATTAATTAATTTGTTTTTCCCAGAGAATTTTTAGTTCTAATTCTGCAAGAGTTAGTTACGTGGGATGTCAAATGTTAAGAAAGAAAGAGAGAAAGAAAAAAGAAAGAAAGAGAACTGTAAGGAGATAAAGAGAGAAGAAAGGGGAAGTAGAAGGAGGCTGGATATTTTTAAACTACAATGTGTAAGACATTTTCAGGGAGACAAAGACAAACGGGACAAATTATTCTCAAGTTGTGACAATGTAGCTGTGGAGACAATGCAGATATGACTATTTTAATAATATTTTACGGTAAACCTTTAAAAGATAATAATAATGTAATCCAAAGTAGTACATGAAAAGTATCTAAAGGAGCACAACATTACATAAATCCTAACAGTTAACAAATAGTATGATCACTGAACACTTATTAGTCTGGAATTTCTTGGAGGAGACTTGAGCTTTATTTCAATGGGCTCATTAGTTAGAAGACAGGGAAGACAGGGAAGTACACTCTGGCCAGAGGTTATCTCTGTGAGGTAAGTTGGTAGTCAAAAACCACCAGGCCTGTTTGTTGATGAGGGAGCAGACTAACCCAGATGGACTCCCTAGTTTATATTGAGAAATAGGAGGAAACAAAACAGACATGAGAGTTTAGGGGTCTGACAACATGGGAACTTAAATGCTAGACTCATAATGACTTAGTTTTGAAGGTTGATGGCATGATTAATTGCATAGGGCAGGAATATAACTTCATGACCAGATAAATCATGTTTAGGAAATGTTTAGAGGAAGAAGCACAGTATATTTAGGTTAGTGGATATTTGGCATCTGTGATGTTCACAATTAATTAATTCATTCATTCATCTGTTCGACATGATCTCAAGCATGTGCTGGTTTCTGAAGATACATTGATTAGTAAGACAACAAATGATATCTAACATACACTTGAAAATTGAAATGATAACTGATTTAAAGGAAGCAAAAAGGGAACTTCACTAGAGAGCAATATGACCAAAGAGGATACATTTTCGGGTACAGTGATCCAAGAAAGAGAAGTCCAAGTGGTGATATTTAAAAATGAGACTTGAAGAAAAAGAATCAGGCATGAAAAGAACACAGGCAGATCTAACAATGCCTATGAAAAATGAAGGGAGTTTGGCAAGTTTGGTGAGCTTTTGTGTGCAGTGTGGAGATGAGGTTAAAGAGCAAAAGCAGAAGGGCAGATCATGCAGTACATTTTATAATCCTTGGAAATAGGCTGGATTAAATTTTAAATGCAATGGGGAGTGATTCAAAGGTTTTGTGCAGGGCAAGGCAGTAACATGATCTGGATTATAAAAGGCCAAGGCATGTGGAAAGCCTTGCTAAGGAGTCCTCACTGTCCAAATAACATCAATAACCTAGTCCTGTTGAAGAGATATTTTTATCTTTTTCACATGGGGTTTTATAAAAAATCATCTTGGCATGGAATTAGTTTAGTCTTAAAGTCTGGAATGGAGCTGAAGCTATAGTTGGATGTTAAATTGCCCCAGCTGTGGAGTTCCACAGGCCAGAAATCCAGGCATATTGTGAGATTAGCCCATGAAGAGCAGGGAAGTGTCAGGATTCAAGTACTAAGTTAGTTCGTTCCAGCAGCTGTGAGCTAGACAGACAGAAGCAGGGACAGACTAGAAGCAGAGACGTTTTAGAATAGGCACCATGACACCAACCTATTTCCTAATACATTAGAAAATAAAATTGCACAAAGTTAAGCTTCTAGCGTGTATCCATTTTTAAATGTATTAAAAAATTACATTAGATCTTACTGGAGAATCAATTTGAAGGGGATAAGAAACATAAAAGACTACCCTCAGCTGGCAGAACATGGATCCCTTAGAGCTTTCCTAGGGTTTAGAGTCCTATCTCATTTGAAATGTCTGTCTTGAGAAAAATCTCTTATTATGACTCCAGAAAATTAATCTTCCTAATGTCAAACCTATTGTTATAATTTGTTATATGAAGTTTGATGCAGCTGTCTCCCACTCATAAACACAAACCTTTAATCATCTTTTATTCTTAGCACATTTGTTTCTTAGAACATGTATTGCCAAACCATTTTCAACAGCATATATATAACATTAAAAAATATTTTCTAAAATAGTGTGGCATTAGCGTATTTATCTTTATGAATTGTCACAATTGGTGGAAGGAGTGCAATTCTTTGTGTAGATCAGATGTGTTTCTCTGGGTACCTGCCATCTGTATCCAGGTGAGTAATTGTTTCAAATGGAGATCAAAGGCAGCCTTAAAGGGAAAATTGAGTTACAGGAGAATAGCTATTCCGATAAAGATTTAAAGCTGCAAAAGGCATACAGTGGTGACTGGGGGAGGCATATGAGCTCAGGATATCTGTGAACCTTGGGGACCAACATCTGGAAGAACTGCTATCTTCTTTCCTGATTGGTCTCCAAGATACTGTTCTGTTGAGTTACAGTAGGTATTAGCAGGTGCCATTTGCTTAATTCATAGACTGAATTAAAATCCTGTGGTAAGCCAAATAGTGGAGAATTTGTGAAACTTCATGTTAGTAAAAATTGTGGTATTTCAAATAAAGGCTGAAAAGCTTGATGTTTTAAATAACATTTTAGATGACTGATTCTTCAACATGTTGTGTGTATAACAGGGAAAATAGTTTTCACTTTAATAAATTAAGAGAATTGTGGGAGTGGAAGTATAGAGAATAGGTAGAAAAAGCTAGCTTTTAAAGAACTTTTATTTTAGGTTTTGGGGTATATATGCAAGGTTTTATATAGGTGAACTTGTGTCACGGGGGTTTGGTGCACAGATTATTTCATCACCCAGGTATTAAGGATAGTGTCTAACAGGTACTTTTTTTTTTTCTGATCTCTCCATCCTCCCAATCCCCCACCCCCAAGGAGGCCACAGTGTCCATTGTTGCCCTCTTTTTGTCCATGTGTCCTCACAGTGTAGTTCCGACTTATAAGTAAGAACATGTGGTATTTGGTCTTCTGTTCCTTCATTAGTTTGTTTAGGATAATGGCCTCTAGCTCCACCCATGTCCCTGCAAAGGACATGATCTCATTCTTTTTTATGGCTGCATAGTATTCCATGGTGTATGTGTACCACATATTCTTTATCCAGTCTATCAGTGATGGATATTTAGTCTGATTCAATGTCTTTGCTATTGTGAATTGTGCTGCAATTAACATATGCATGCATGTTTCTTTTTGGTAGAATGATTTGTTTTTCTTTAGTATATACCCAATAATGGGATTGCTTGGTCAAATAGTAGTTCTGTTTTTTAGTTATTTGAGGAACTGCATACCGCTTTCCAGAATGGCTGAACTAATTTACACTGCCACCAACAGTGTATAAGCGTTCTCTTTTCTCCATAACCCCACCAGCATCTGTTATTTTTTTGACTTTTTAGTGATAGCCATTCTGACTCGTGTGAGATGATATCTTACTGTGGTTTTGATTTGAATTTCTGTAATGATTAGTGATGCTGAGCATTTTTTATATGCTTGTTGGCTGCATGTGTGTCTTCTTTAGAAAAGTACCTGTTCATGTCCTTTGACCACTTTTTAATGAGGTTGTTTTATTTTTTCTTGTAAATTTGCTTAAATTCCTTATAAACTCTGGATACTAGACCTTTGTTGGGTGCATAGTTTGCAAATATTTTTTACCCATTCTGTAGGTTCTTTACTCTCTTGATAGTTTCTGTTGCGGTGCAAAAGCTGTTTAGTTTAATTGGATCCCGTTTGTCAATTTTTGCTTTTGTTGCAATTGCGTTTGGCATCTTCATCATGACATCTTTGTCAGGTACAGAATGGTATTCCCTAGGTTATCTTTCAAAGTTTTGGTAGTTTTAGGTTTTACATTTAAATCATGAAATTCATCTTGAGTTTATTTTTGTGTATGGTATAAGGAAGGGGTCCAGTTTCAGTCTTCTGCATATGGCTAGTCTGTTATCCCAGCATGATTTATTGAATAGGTAGTCCTTTCACCATTGCTTGTTTTTGTCAGCTTTGTCAAAGATCAGTTTGTTGTTGGTATGTGGGATTACTTCTTGGCTACCTATTCTGGTCTGTTGGTTTATGCATCTGTTTTAGTACCAGTACCATACTGTTTTGGTTACTGTAGCCCTGCAGCGTAGTTTCAAGTTGAGTAACATGATCCTGCCAGCTTTGTTCTTTTTTTTTTTTTTTTTGAGACGGAGTCTCGCTCTGTCGCCCAGGCTGGAGTGCAGTGGCGCAATCTCGGCTCACTGCAAGCTCCGCCTCCTGGGTTCACGCCATTCTCCTGCCTCAGCCTCTCCGAGTAGCTGGGACTACAGGCGCCCGCCACCACGCCCGGCTAATTTTTTTTTTTTTTGTATTTTTAGTAGAGACGGGGTTTCACCGTGGTCTCGATCTCCTGACCTAATGATCCGCCCGCCTCGGCCTCCCAAAGTGCTGGGATTACAAGCGTGAGCCACCGCGCCCGGCAGCTTTGTTCTTTTTGCTTAGTGTTGCCTTGATTTCTCAGGATCATTTTTGGTTCCATATTTTAATTTTTCTTCCGTTTTTGGTAGTTTGATAGGAATAGCATTGAATCTGTAAATTGCTTTGGGCAGTACGGCCATTTTAACAATATTGATTTTTCTTAATCATGAGCATGGAATGTTTTTCCATTTATTTATGTCTTCTCTGATTTCCTTAAGCAGCGTTTTATAACTTTCATTGTGGAGATCTTTTACCTCCCTTGTTAATTGTATTCCTAGGTATTTCATTCTTTTTGTGGCAATTATGAATGGAATTGCATTCCTGATTTTGGTTTCAGCTTGGTTGTTTTTGGCATACAGGAATCCTACTGGTTTTTGTACATCAATTTTGTATCCTGAAACTTTGCTGAAGTTGTGTGTATCAGTTAAAGGAGCTTCCGGGTAGAGGCTATGGGGTTTTCTAGATATAGAATCATGTTGTCTGCAAACAGGGATACTTTGATTTCTTCTCTTTTTATTTGGATGCCTTTTATTTCTTTCTCTTTCCTGATTGTTCTGGTCAGGACTTCCAATACTATGTTGAACAGGAGTGGTGAGAGAAGGCATCCTTGTCTTGTGCCAGTTTTCAAAGAGAATGCTTTCAGCTTTTGTCTGTTTAGTATGATGCTGGCCATGGGTTTGTCATAGATAGCTCTTATTGATTTGAGGTATGTTCCTTCAATACCTGGCTTATTGAACATTTTTAACATGAAGGGATATTTAATTTTATCAAAAGCCTTTTCTGCATCTATTGAGATGATCATGTGTTTTTTGTTTTTAGTTCTGTTTGTGTGATGAATCACATTTATTGATTTGTGTATGTTGAACCAACCTTGCATGCCAGGGATAAAGCCTACTTTATTGTGGTGGATTAGCTTTTTGATGTGCTGCTAGATTTGCTTTGCCAGTATTTTGCTAAGGATTATTTCATTGATGTTCATCAAGGATATTGGCCTGCCATTTTTTACTGTTGTTGCATCTCTGTGAGGTTTTAGTATCAGGATAATGCTGGCCTCATAGAATGAGTTGGAAAGGAGTGCCCCCTCCTTAATTTTTTGAAATAGTTTTGATAGGAATGGTATTCATTCTTCATTACATATCTAGTATAATTCAGCTGTGAATCCATCTGGTCTTGGGCTTTTTTGTTGGTAAGCTAAAAAAGCTAGCTTTTTAAAACTTCATTATGTCACAGATTATCAACTAGCTTGCTTCAAGATGGCCCCATTAATACTGGTTGTCAATAAATGTTAAAGCCACATAGTCTCCCTTGGAATATCACAGACTGGCCAGAGAGGGGAATCTGTCATCCAGATGCCCATGATAGGACTCTTTATCTTTCCAACCCTCCTTCATAGCTAGTTATAAATCACATTTTCATAATTTCAGTTGGACTCCTGCTGTGGTTGGTAGTGTTCAGATTTGTTCTCATGAGATCCTTATCTTGCTTTTCTTACTGTCAATATCATTTCATTAAAATGGTACCAATATATGATATATTAGCACCCAAGTCCAAGATAATCCTACATTGTAATACCACTAAGACTGATTTGTTTGTTTTATAATTCCTGTGCTACATGGACTGTGGTCGCCAAGGCAAAGCATGACAGATACCATAAATAATATCTGCTGCTCAGCATACCTATTTATTTGTAATTTTTTGTTATGGGAATTTTTTAACATATGCAGAAGTAGATAAAATAGTATAATAAATCCAATATACTCATCAGTCAGCTTGAACTAGGTTAATACATAAATAACATTGTTTCTATTTCTGCTTTGCATTTATTGTTGTGGCTCCCTATTTTTAGTATTTTGCATCTTTAACGTATACTACTAGCTGATTCATAGTCAAAAATATTTTTCCTCCATTATATTCAATTAGTGAGAAAATTGCTTATTGAAAGCTTATGGTTTGATATATGCACTTTCACTGCTAAAATTAAGAAAATGAAAGATTCTCCTCCTACAAGTTACTAGGTAAACATCTTTCTTTCTTTCCATCATTCACTTACTCTATTACTAATTTATTTGATCACTCAGTTTTTTTTTTTTATTTTTTTTATTTTTTTATTTATGAGCTTCTTGTATATTGAATATTCAAAGACAAAAATAAATCTTAAAGCAGTTTGCAGTTCATAGGGGAGACAACTATTTATTGGAGTATTTTCTGGGGAAAGGATAATTAATATTTAGCTGCAAAGCCAAGGTTATGACTTTCATTTCTTGGCTCTGCATTTGCTGGAACATTGTCGTTTGTGACTTTTCCATTTCTAACAAATGGTTGATATGGTTCACATTTAAATCTTTTTTTATGACAACAATACAATTTATGACTATAATGCAAGTCTTTGATTTTTACTAATAAAACTCCAATCTTACAACAGTAAGCACAATATAATCAACATAATTAGCATTAAAAAAGCATTTTTAATAGACAATTATGTTGAATGAATAAATTAATTAATTGATAAGTCAGTATGACACAGGATTTTTCTTGGTCATTTTGCCAGCCAGAGACCTCTGGCTGGTGATGCCCCTGCCTGGGCCTTGCTTGGGCACATTACCTGCTGCAGGAGGTGCCCCACCCACTTGGCTCACCCAGGCTGAGTCTGGCTTGTGCACTGGCCCAGCCTCCAATTGGGCCAGGTGTGCCCCAACTCACCTGTGTTATAGTTACTACCTGTGTTTGGCAGTTCCTGAGCTCTTGTCCCACATCCAAGAAGAATGAGGCTGTGCTGAAAAATGGAGAGTGAGGAGGGTAGATAAGAACTTTATTGGGTGATGGAACAGCTCTCAGCAGAAAAGGGACATAGGAGCAGACTTTCACCTCCACAGTAGGGTGGTTTCTCCTCTCACTGTGGCCAAGTCTGGGACTTTTACGGGCTCAGAGCTGGAGAGTGCCTGCTGATTGGTTTGTGAGTATGCAAAGAAAGGCTAAAGCAAAGGCACCACTCAAAGGCAGGCACAACAGTGTATAAAACCAGTTAGTAAAGAGCAGATAGAGCAAAATAGGTGAAGGATGGGGATCAGTCAGAGGAAAGAATGCCAAATGAGAAGAGTGGTTCTCAGTCTGGTTTGTGGATTTACCTGGGACTGGTAGCTAGGCTTTAAAGTGTCTTCAGCTTGAAGGTGGGGTTTTGTTGGGGACCTGCCCCTATCTGCCTAGACATTTGTTTGCCTCCTGCATGTTTGCCTCCTGCCATTATCAATTATAGAGTAGGACAGTAAAATAATTATAAATGTTTAGATTTTCATTTGAAATACATGTCAGTAGTAGAATTACATGGAGATATGATCTATCCAATGGGGAAATTCTTAGAATCAGAACACTGGGAATTCTTAGAATTAGAGCTGATATCAATCATTTGTTCAAATCCTGTCTTTCTAAAGATGAAAATTTAAAAAAAAAAGGCCCAATGACAAGTCTTCTTGTATTTCACACAAGATAGATATTGTATTCACACAATCTTTTTACGTGATTTCTTGACAAGTGTTCCTTCTTTATACAACACTAAAAAAATCTTGTAATTTGATTTAGTTATAAGTGATGAAACAAATGACTATAACTGAAAAAAACATATTCCTGCATATAGGCTTTCTGCAGTTATATCCACTTATACCACATGATCTGAATAAACGTTTCCACAGAATGGAATTCTAAAACATTTTTATCTTGCTGTTCTGTGTACAAATAGTTCTGTTTATAGGACTGGCTCAATTATTATTAATCCCTAAATTTTACACCTTTGATGACATAATGTCATCTTATTCTTAGCTGCAGCACTGGAGTCACAGTAATTGACCTAATAAGAGAAATAAAAGTAGTTATAATTTCAAGGATCATTTAGGTATCATTAAATGACAAAGGGTCAAGATGTAATTTCCTCCCTTGGCAGGGTTAACAATAATGGAGCTGCAGTACCTTTGGCACTGGGAGACAGTTAACACAACAAAGACGGCCATTATATCTTCATCTAAATTTTAGCCTTAAAGACATTGTAGTAGACCTTCCTCTTTAATGGCTTGTTCACACATTCCATTCACAACTAATTTCTTTGTCCCTTGCCTTTGTCCCCTGAGAAGGGGCCACAGAACATTCAGCACCACAGATGCCGTATAAGGTCATTTCTTCTTGGAAGTCTCTGAGTGGATATCAATTTGTGAATAGCACCCCCAAAATTATGTCTGTTTTATGTTCCTTAATTTTTCCACGCAGGCCTAAAACTCAGCCAGCAGCAATTATGCCAGGCCTAAAAAATGCAGCCTGCAGGGGTCAACACCACTGTGATATAGAACAGAGCAGAAGGAGAGCAAGAAATAGATCTCAGAACAAACAAGCCACAGAGAAGTACATGTGGTGCTACCTGAATGCCTACAAATCGAAATGAAGGGAGTACTTAGGAAAGAAAACCTGCTCAGATCAGTGGGGTATTCAGACTGCTGAGGACCTCATCAGAAGATTCTCTAATAACACATGTCATGAAACCCAGCATTAATTTTTGTATTTTTGTATTTTACAGGTGTTTATTGGAGCTCTTTTCCTAGAACTGATAATTGGATTCATGGTATTCTGGAGAACAAGGTATTTATGTGATTTAATGATAGAGAATAGTCCTCTGGCATAATTTCTTGGTAAACCTGTGATGATTTCCAAAAGTTCCTCTAGTTATTTCTGTGAAATCCCTTTCCTGAGTGGCATTTGGAAAGTCATTTTTGGAATAAATGAATATCATGCTGAACATTTGCAAAGTTGTAAATGGGAAACACCATGGCTGCTGCTCAATGTGACCCCTTCCTTTGTGCATGAGGGAGTTGAGGATCAAGGAGGTGAAATTGTTTGTGTAAGGTTACCATAAAGTCTTGAGAACCTATATAGGGTTGTGAAATAAACACATTCCAAATCCTAGGCTCTGTCCCCTACTTCGTAAGCATGGGAAAATTCTCTAATCATTTGAATTTCAATTTCTTCATTTATATGAGAATAGTAATGGGACCTACATCACAGAGTTCTCAAAAGAACTAATTGAGATAATGTATATTAAGGATCAGTGATTTGTTTTTTCTAAAGGGCCAGATAAGTAAGTATTTAGGCTTTGTTGGTCATATAGTCTCTGTTAGAACTACTGCCTGTGTGCCATTGTAGAGGAAGACAACCATAGATAATACATAAACAAATGACTGTGCCTGTGTTCCACTAAAACTTTATTTACAAGAAGTGGACAGCCTGTGGGCCATAGTTGTCTTCCCCTGATCAATATCATTTGATACAATTATGACCGAGAGTAATGATTTAATAAATTTTATCAGACATTATTCTCATTGTTATCATCATTTCTATTATCATATTTAGTCAATGAATGGAGAAAATAATTTCTATGTTTAGTTTTTTAAAAATTAAACTTTTGTTGGTATCCCTGGGGTTATCTCCTGAGATTTCTTTACCACCACTTACAAGAGAACTTCGTCATGTCCTGGCTGTTCCTCTCTTGGGCACCGTGAGGCATTCTGGGGAAGGCAGATGATCTCCTTCTGAGGATGAAATGCCCTATAAAAGATCTGGAGTCTCCATGAATCCCTAATAAAGAGTTTAACACTTCAGCTCCTGCTGAAGATCAGAGGTGGTGAATGTGTAAAATGAAACTGTTGTTTGGTTCCCTCATGCAAGCAATACCATAAGGTTGTGCAGCCAGTACAGAGAAATGCCAACCCAGATCTGTCAGTGAGGAGACAGAAAAGCGGTGCAGAAGTGTGTGGGCAGAATTAACGCAGAGATTTTACTCTCCTGAGACTCAAATATAGGGCAGACTAAAAACGTGTGGGCAATGGCAAAATGTGTTAGAGCAATGTCTGAATTATCCTGTAGGACAAATAAAATTTTCTACAGCGTCTATTTCATGACACAGCATTTCTGATGTACAACTATTACAATAAAACATTAATAGGATATATAAAGAAGAGATGAAAGTCTAGCTCTAGCATGAAGAATCTAGGTCATACATGGTGATCCTAGAAAAGTAAAAATCCCAGCATGCAGTAAAGCCATTCTTGGTGGGGGATCTGCAATGAATGACCCCTTTTGGGTTCCATGGTTTGACTTGCTCCTCTGAGTTCTTACAACGATTAAAATTACTGATAAAACTCTAAAAATAATAATAAGATCCATAATAATGTCCAGAAAATAATTACAATATTAACATCAGCATTGAGTCAGTCTGTGACAGTCAGCTACCATGCTTCAACAAAGGGACTTTAAAGAGGGCCATGAGGAAACAATCTCCCTCTGAAATTCAGCACTTCAAAACTGTGAGGTAATTAAGGGGCACAGAATCATAAAATAAAGTTGTTTTGAGAATAAAACATTAATTTTTGATGCAGGTCAAAACTTCTTGGAGCAATGAGTAAAGGCTTTGCTTGCTACACAGTGTCAGGTAAGACTATGTTGTTCATATTTAATGGGTCTTTTATAAAGCTTAGGCTCTTTCTGCTCATTAAGAAATATACTGGAGAGGGGTTCAAGATGGCTGACTAGACGCAACTAGTATGTGCCTTATCGACAGGGAGGAACCCGAATAGCAAGTAGATACTCAAATTTTAAATAGATCATCTCAGAGAGAATACCAGGATTCCAGAAAGAAGTGCTGGGAAGCAATCAAAATGAGAAAAAGGATTTGAGGCAGCCTGCTTGTCCAAGATCAGCTGGAAAGTGGGAGAAGCTCCTAGACTCAGGGAAAGGGTATGAGAAAGACCCCCAGGGCTCACACTCCTGCCACAGTATTTCACAATCCTAGCTGTGGGAGAACTCCTCTACCCAGGTTGGCCTTAAAACTAACATAGGGAGCTACCTAGAGATTGCACAGAGGCATTGCTCCAGAGAGGGAACACATGTGGAATCCCATAAGCTTCTGAGTATTGAGCACCTGCAGTTGGTACCATTCTGATAGCCATACCCACAAGGGACCAAGCCTTTGGACAAAGGACTGTGTCCTTCCCTGAGGCCACCACTACTGCCGCTGCCACCACTGAGCCTAGAAGGGAGAGGGAAGGCTAAGCACCTTCCCATGCTCTGAGGACAAATCCCACTGCCACTGCTGCAGGCAGCTGTGCGACTGAGGAACAAGGAATCTGCATATCCTCCCTATGCTGCTTTCACTGAGAGTGGCCTTATCCTCCCTGCTGGCAGGCCCACAGTTCAGCTGCCACTGCCCACACCTGAGCATTCTGCCAGTGAACTGGGGAGCACTCCAATTCTGCCTGTAAAAACCAGCACCTAAACACAATGATGGGGGCCTAAGACCTAGTATGCTGGCCTAGTCTTACCCTTTCAGTAATTGAACATGCTGTCCATGGGTCTGAAAATTGCCCAGCCTAATTCATTACCATTAGCACCAGAAAATTGCTTCTGAGGTTTGAGGTTGGGCTGATATCACCATAGCTGGCACCTACTTGCACATGCCACCAGCGGGACAGGGTCCTGGGCTTCCCAACATGTTGTAGCCACTGCCAACACCAAAATAAATCACTTGGATTCCAGTGGGTTGGGAATTCCACCACTGCCACTGCCGTCACCCACATCACATCAGCTGGCTAGAGGCCCAAGAACCTGCCCATATATTCAGCCTGCTCTTGCTTGTGGGGAAGCTCAAAAACCAGACCTCCTGGGTCCACCAACACTGGTGCCAGCATAAGCCATCCATGGACCCAAAGACAGGCATGCTCAAGTCACCATTACCACCACTGGGGCCTGAATACTGGCCCATCTGGCACCCTAGTCCCCCCAAAACTGCACCACAGCCTCCACTAATAACCAAACCCTGAGCCACTGAAGGAATCACAGATACCACTGATGCAGTTTACAGCGGAAAAAATCATACAGAAAACACACAAATGTGTGCACCCAAAATCAAAGTCAAAGCATCATATCCAATCAATAGCATATATACACCTTCAGGAAAAAAAGTCCTCCCCTGTGAAAACAATCTTATAAATTGGAAGAAGCGATCGTTACACCAGATGTACAGGTATCAGTGTAAGGACAAAGGGAACATAAAAAGCAAGGCAACTTGACACCTGAAAGGAACTCATAATTCTCCAGCAAAAGATACCAATCAAAAATAAATTGTTAAAATCTCAGATAAAGAATTCAAAATACTGATTTTAAAGATGCAAGAGAATTCTGAAAAACCATAGAGATAAATTAAAATATATATAATT
The DNA here is from genome assembly GCF_028878055.3 of Symphalangus syndactylus. Lineage (NCBI taxonomy): Eukaryota > Metazoa > Chordata > Mammalia > Primates > Hylobatidae > Symphalangus > Symphalangus syndactylus. The sequence goes on from NC_072436.2 coordinate 87,937,740, forward strand.
CAGGATTTGAATGAGAAATTTACCAAAAAGGTGGATATAACAAAGAACCAAACAGAAATTCTAAAACTGAAGAATTTGTTAAATCAAATATTAAATACAATGGAAAGCTTTAATAGACTAGATCTAGCAGAAAAAATAATTTCAGAATAAGAAAACTCTTTGTGACATTTGGAACAACATAAAGTTAAATCAAATATACAATACAATGGAAAGCTTTAATAGACTAGATCAAGCAGAAAAAAATATTTTCAGAATAAGAAAAGTCTTCGTGACATTTGCAACGTATAAAATGACTAAATATTGGTATTTCCAAGGGTGAAGAAAGAACATAAAGGTTAGAAAACGTATTTAATGAAATATTAGATGACAACTTCCCAAGTCTAGCTGGAGACCTAGGATTCTGGATACAGAATGCCCAAAGATCTCCAAACAGATATAATGCTAAATGGTCTTCTTGATGACACATTATAGTCAAACTGTCTAAAGTTAAGGCAAAAGAAAGGATACCAAAACCAAGAAAAGAAAAGTGTCTAGTCACCTATAAAGGAACCCCAAAAGACTAACAGTAGATTTCTCAGCAGCAACTTTACAGGCAAGCAGAGAATGTGAGAATGTATTCAGAGTGCTAAAACAACAACAACAACAACAACAAAACAACAACAAAACCTCAACCAAGGATACTACGTTCAGCAGAGTTCTTCTTCATGAATGAAAATAAAGCCTTATCCAGACAAGCAAAAATTTAAGGTAATTGATCACTGCTATTCTGGTCCTACAGGAAATGCTCAAGGGAGTCTTAAACTTGGAAGTGAAAGGATGACAACTACCATCATAAAAATACATGAAACTAGAAAACTCACTGGTAAACCAAACACACAAATGGGGAAGAGGAAGTGACACGCAAATGGTGTCACTACGGTATAACATCAAACCACAAAGACAAACAATAAGAGAAAATAAATGGAAGAGAAACATGCAAAACAACCAAAAAACAATTAACAATATAACAGTAACAAAAGCTCGCATATCAATAATAATCTTGAATGTAAATTGATTAAATACTATTATATCTAAAGAGATAGACTTCAATACAATAATAGTTGGTTACTTCAACACTCACTTTTAGCATTAGACAGATCAACTAGATAGAAAGTTAACAAAGGTGTATTGGATTTACACTGAACTCTAGATCAAATGGACCTTACAGATTTTAAGGAATATTTTATCCAATAACTGCAGAATATACATTTTTCCCATCAATACATGAAACATTCTCCTGTATAGACTATATGTCAGGCCACAAAACAAGCCTCAACAAATTTTTGAAAATTGAAATCATTTCAAGTATCTTCTCAAATGACAATGGAATAAAACTAGAGATCAACCCCAAGAGACACTTTGGAAGCTACACAAATATGTGAAAATTAAAAATCATGCTCCTTAACAACCCTTGGGTCAATAAAGAAATTATGATGGCAATCAAAATTTTCTTAAATGAAAACAGAAATACAACATACTAAAACTTGTGAAATACTGCAAAAGCAGTACTGAGAGGAACGTTTATACCAATAAATGCCTACATCAAAAAAGGCAGTAAGATTTCAAATAAATAACCAATGATATGACCTTAAGGAACTGGAAAAGCAAGAACAAACCCCTTATTAACCAGAAGAAAAGAAATAAAGATCAGAGCAAAAGTAAACAAAACACAGACTGAAAAACAATACATAGGATCAATGAAAAAGTTGGTACTTAAAAAAAATAAACAAAATTGATAACCTGCTACCTAGACTAACCAAGTAGAAAAGAGAGAAGACTCAAATACAATCAAAATTTAAAAAGGAAACATTACAACTGGTACAACAGATGTACAAAGGCTCATCAGAGAATATTATAAATGGCTGTGTACTCACAAACTGGAAAACCTAGAAGAAATGGAGAAATTCCTGAAAGCATACAACCTACCAAGATTAAATTAGAAATAAATAGGCCAGGCGCGGTGGCTCACGCTTGTAATCCCAGCACTTTGGGAGTCCGAGGCGGGCGGATCACGAGGTCAGGAGATCCAGACCATGGTGAAACCCCGTCTCTACTAAAAATACAAAAAATTAGCCGGGCGTGGTGGCGGGCGCCTGTAGTCCCAGCTACTCAGAGAGGCTGAGGCAGGAGAATGGCGTGAACCCGGGAGGTGGAGCTTGCAGTGAGCCGAGATTGCACCACTGCACTCCAGCCTGGGCGACAGAGACAGACTCCGTCTCAAAAAAAAAAAAAAAAAAAAAAAGAAATAAATAGAAAGTCTACAAAAAACTGTAACAAGTAGCAAGATTAAATCAGTAATAAAAAGTTCTCCAATACAGAAAAGCCTAGTATAGGATGGACTCAAAGCCAAATTCTACCAAACATAAAAGAACTAGTACCAATTCTCCTCAAACTATTCTAAAAAATTGATGAAGGGGGAACCCTCACTAACTCATTCTATGAGGCCAGCATTACCCTGATACAAAAGCCCGACAAGGACACAACAGAAAACTAAACTATATGCCAATATCTCTGATGAACATAGACACAAAAATCCTCCACAAAACATAACAATCTGAATCCAGCAGCATATCAAAATGGTCATATAACATGACCAAGTGGAATTTATCTCAGGGATGCAAGAATAATTAACATATGCAAATCAGTAAATATGATATATCACATAAACAGAATGGAAGACAGAAACCATATAATTATCTCAAAAGACACAGGAAAAGCATTTGATGAAATTCAGCATCTCTTCAGGATAAATGTTGTCAACGAACAGGCATAGAGAAGAAAACTTACCTCAAAATAATGAAAGCCATGTGTGACAAACCCACAGCTAACATCACATTGACTCGGGTAAAGCTGAAAGCCTTTCCAGTAAGATCTGGGGCAAAACAAGGATGCGTGCTTTCACCATGCCTATTCAATATAGTACTGGAAGTCCTAGTTGGAGCAAGAGAAAGAAAGAAAAGGCAACCAAGCTAGAAAAGAAAAAGTCACATTGTCCCTCTTTGCTGATGTTATAATCTTACATTTAGAAAACCCTAAATACTCTACCAATAAATTCCTAGATTTGATAAATTCACTAAAGTTGCAGAATACAAAATCAACATCCATAAATCAGTAGCATTTTTATATACCAATAAGCCAGTTTAGAAATAAATCAATATGGTAATCCCATTTTAAATACCCACAAAAAATAAATAAATGCCTTGGAATTAATTTAACAAAGGAGCTGAAAGATCTCTGCAAAGGAAGCTACAAAACATTGATGAAAGAAATTGAAGAGGAAACAAACAAATGGAAGACATCCCATGCTCAGCGATCAGAAGAGTTAGTATCAATAAGATGACCATACTGACCAAAGCAATCTACAGATTTAATGCAATCTCTGTGAAAATACCAATGCCATTTATCACAGAAATAGAAAAAAAAATTCTGAAATTCTCATGGAACCAAAAATAAGCTGAATAGTCATAGCAATCTTGAGTTGGGCATTTATGTAAAGGAAAATAAATCTATATATCAAAGGGATACCTGCATTTATACATTTATCATAGCACTTATTCACAATAGCAAAGGTATAGAATCAGCCTAAGTGTCCATCAACAGATGATGAATGGAGAAAGAAAATGTGTGTGTGTGTGTGTGTATACGTATTTACATATATATGTATATAATGTGTATACATATATGTGTGTGTATATATGAATATATGTCATATATTCATATATACACACACGTATAAATACACACACACACAATAAAATACTCTTCAGTCATAAAAAAGAATGACATCCTGTCATTTGCAAGAATGTGGAAGGAACTTGAGGTCATAATCTTAAGTGAAATTAGCCAGTCACAGAAAGACAGATGCCACATGTTCTCATTCATATGTGAGTGCTAAAAATCTGATCTTATGGAGGTAGAGAATAGAATGATAGATATCAAAGCCTGGGAAGGGTGTGTGAATGGGAAGGGAGGATACAGAGAGGTTAGTTAGTGGGATTTAAACTTCCTTTTAGCTGACTGATCTGATCTACTTTACTACATTTATGTCATGAAATGAGTTTCTCAATACAATCTGGTACCTGTAGTAGAAAACTTGGCAAATTTTTGTAAAGGGACGGATAGTAAATGTTTCAGGAGTTGCAAGCCATACAGTCTCTGTCATAACTACTCAACTCTGCCATTAGGGAAGAAAGCAGCTGTAAACAATATGTAAATGAATGGATATACACCATGTTGCAATAAAACTTTATTTACAGAAACAAACTTTGGGTAGATTTTGCCTTCAAGATGTAGTTTGCTTTCACCTGCTATAGTTGTTACAAATGTTTTATCTTATGAGAACTCAAGTAGTATCTGTTGTGTAGGTGCCAGTTAGTCATATAAGGGAACTTTTGTACTAAATATAGTAACTTCTAAAACAAGGGCAGACTTTACCAATGCACCAATGAAGGGGATGGTCTCGTCAACCCTCAACATACTGTCCCACTTTGATATGCCGTGTTTCCTTTATGTATGAGGCTGTATTAGAGGAAGGTATTTCCACAGTATAATGTTCCCTGGGAAGGTAACTTATGCTCAGGGAAGTGGGAAAATCAATTTATACAGGAAGTAAACACTTTAATACTCTCCAAACACATTACTTTTGGGGTTTCTTTTTCTTTTGCAATGACATCATCAACTCTCATTAATCCAATTAAAAACAACATTTTTATAGATAATCAGTGACTGGTGTATATTAGGTTCTTAGTAAATATTTGTTGAATAAATGAATGATGATCACCCCAGCCTTTGGGACATTTGTGTGTTTCTCCACACTAACAAATTGCTTTCTAGGTCACCTCAGGGTAACTGATGGCAGTCCCATGTATTCTTTGTTAGACATATGCATTTTGATAGGCACAGTAGCAAAATCTCCTAGAACAAAAACAGGCTGGGCACATTTAAAACAAATGCTGCAAACTCGTTTTGACACTTCTTTTCTGGTATGGTAGTTATCATTCTTTCCATTCTTTAGGTTTAAGTGTCCACAGCATTTTCACTTTACGAAAACCAGTCCTTCTTTTGCAATAATGCCTGTGACATATGTCAGTTCAAATAAATGAATATTTCCGTTTCCAGTTGCCCATTCACCCTTGTGTCCATTCAGCACAGGCAGTGGGGCTGCCCAGGTGCCAGATGTTCTGCTAGATACTGAAGAGTCAAAGACAAAAAACTCATGCTATTTATTTAGTTAGGCAGTAGACATTGAAATAGATCATTATATACTGCTTTAATACACTTTTGAAAAGTAGCTTATGATTTTAAAAGACTGAACAATTAACCCTGGTGGAGCCTTTGCTCAGTTCAATTCAAAGAGCAATTTAGTTTCAATAATTAATAACAATAAGAAAAAAAACATTTTAAAGGAAATATCATGTAGAAAGGCCCAGAGGCTTAAGCAAATGAGATTCATTCAGGAAAGAATAACTGGGGGTCTGCCTGAAGATTACCTGCTTAGTAGTGGCAGAAAAATGAGGGTTTTAATATAGCCAATGAAGATTTAGTATAGGCTGGGTGAGGTGGCTCACTCCTGTAATCCTAGCACTTTGGAAGGCCAAGGCCGGCGGATCACTTCAGGTCAGGAATTCGAGATTAGTTTGCCCAGCCTGGTGAAACCCTGTTTCTACTAAAAATACAAAAAGTAGCCAGAAATCACTTGAACCTGGGAGGCAGAGGTTGCAGTGAGCTGAGGTCGTGCCACTGCACTCTAGCCTGGGCAACAGAGCAAGACTCCATCTCAAAAAAAAAAAAAAAGATTTAGTATATACCATGCTAAGGAGCTGAAAATCATTCTAATAGGCAAAGGAGAGTCATTAAATTATTTCAAGGATAGCAAGTATGTGAGCATATTTATAGTTCAAAAACATTACCTTGGAATAATTGGGAGAGTAGATTTAGAAGGGTAGAGAATGGAGGCAGGAAGACCAGTAAAGACTGTAATAATCCAGAAGAATTATGAGACCTATATTAAGGCAGTATAGAAGGGAGGCTATGGAAACTTATATTAAGGCAGTGCCCATGGAAATAAATGGGGAGAGAAAAAGATGAAGGTTGTTTTGAAGTGGACCCCCAGAAGATTCAGTGACTGATCAGATGACATAAGATAGCAGAGAATGACGAACTACTGATGATTCCCAATGTTGGTCATGAGGTATTTTTCTCAAGAGGTGGGTTTTAAGAAAGATGACAGGCTCGTTTTTGGCGAAGTTGAGTTTGAAGATGTGGTTACGCATTCAGGTGAGAGCACTGTGCAGTGACTTATTTGGCAGTTAAAGAAGTTACCACATATCATTTTTGATGTTTTTTATTTGATTTTTCATTTAACTCTTCACAACTTTACAAGATAAAGTTAAATCCATTTTCAATTAAGATAATTGAGATTCAGAGAAATTTAAGTAACTTGCCCAATGTTACAGTGGGAGTTAGTGGCGGACTCAAGATTTTAAACTGTATCTCCCTGATTTCATTGTATCTTATTCATTCTGCCGTACTGACTCAGCTTTTGGTGGAAATGAACAGTTTCTGTGTTAATATATTGGCTGACTTATCTGATAGGCCATGCATTTTATATCATTGTGTTTTCTGTACAAAAAGCATTAAGTAACTGCAAGTCTTTTTTCTTATTTTTCATGGCATTGCCTGCTGACTACACATAACATTTGATGTAATATAAATGTGCAGAAGGTAGGAATCGTTTAAAGGAGGAGAAAGTGAAAAACTTAAACAGATAATGGAGAGATAAATCAATGTAAGCTTTTCTCACATTTTTATCTTCAAAATTATAACAATACAAATGAAATAATCCTGTCCTCATGCAGAAGCTGGAGGGTAAGAGGACACTGTGTATGTACTCTTTCCAATCCTCCCTGGTTATACATTCAACCATTAGCTGAATCTTTGTGAATCCAATGGGAGAAGGTATTTGGAGTCTCCCTAAAGTTTTTTGTTTGTTTATTATTCTTTGCAGGCTTAAGGGGACGTATTGTGAAAACAGGCAGGGTAGGGAAACACTGACAGCACGCAGCATGAAATATGCAGCATGCTGCCTACGCTGTGGGCATCAGGGACATTGCCAGTTACAGGGCAGTTAGAAACACATTTTTCTCTCTCCTTTTGAATTTAGACTGTTCTATTTCTGAGAACTGATGATTGTCTGGGATGGTTTGGTATACATGTGTTTATGCATCAGAAATGTGTTCCAACAATTACTTACTGGGTGCTTAGAGAAAAAGTAAATTTATATTGATAAGAAGTCCTCAAAGGGGCTGGGTTTAGCACACCTAAATTTATGCTGCACTATTCAGATGGTGCCTCAGCTTCAGAAGCACTTCCTCTCTGCTCCATCCTCACTTGAGAATTTTGTAGTATATTAAATAAGTCAGATTTGGGAAATTGCACAAATGGCTGCCACTCTGTTTACTGAGTGCTGATGGGAGATGAGAGACCCTGGAGAGAGTGTAACTCCTGTGAGTAGATGTGTGGAATCTGGCACTATAGAGAGTTCAAGGTGCTCTCAGGGTGGGTGTAGAAAGTGGAAAGTCCAGAATTTCTGTGTGGTAGGGTCTCATTATGGCAACATGGTTGGAAGAGGAGCCTATGGGACCTTTCTTAAAGTTGTATCTGCATTGCATATATGATAGTTAAGCTATTTACATTAATATTGGGTGTATATTTAGAATAACTTGATAAGAGGAGTTGTTGGAGACTGACCCCACTCTCACACATATGTGTTGTACACATGCCCACACAGAGCCACCACTAAGTGCCACACAGTGTGGTCTTAAGGTCAGAGGAGCAAGGTTAGGACCTTGGGTGCATCTCTGAAAGAAATTATTCAGTCCTTTCTTCTGGACTACAAAGAAGGTCATATGTGGTGTTTCTTTTTAAATTCTTTAATTTATACTTTGCTCTTTGAACGTTTTTCCAAACCCATGATGAAACTAGTACTTTTCCCTTTAAAAACAAAAAACAAAAAAAAAACTTTTTGATTAAAGAACCTAGTTTGTTATGCTTAAAATTACCAAGAATTTTTTGTTTCTTTGTCATGGACACAATTTCTCTTCTGTATGCCACTAGTTACATTTCTAAATTCTGAGCGGTCTCAGTTAGGTCTGTATGTATGTACATGTCCAAGTAAAGCTGGAAAACGTTAGTCTTGATACAGCTGTGTCTTAGTATGAGAAAGAGAAGACTGAAGAATAAAAACTAAAGAACAAGAATGAGTCTCTTTTTGGTGGCTAAGTAGAATCTGCCTAAAACCATTGTCATAAAAGCAGTTAAAGGCAATAAATTGTTAAAAGGGACATATCACTGATTCATTCCTAAAAAGCATGAACAAAAAGTTTTTGTTCTGTTCCAGCTATATCTTCTCTAAGTGCTAACACTGTTTCAGTGAAAAAATCTAGCCATATGATTAAAAAAATATGTTATTTGCAATGCTTAACCTGCAGATATGTAATGTGACCACTGTTTTGTGTTGACGATATTGCTTTATACAGTTCTTGTATTTGAAAGGAATTGATCCTTTTAAAGAAACATGGTGTATATTGTTCTTACAGGACTAATTTCAATGGTGTAAATAATAAATATCTTTTCTTAAAAAAAAGAAAGTTTTTCCAATATGTTAGTAAAATCTGGTATTTCATGTTAGATTTTTATGGTAGTGGTGTAGGTAGTGGTAAGGGAAAGTGTTATAATGGAAAACTATAAAGTGGGGTGATTATATACTTTTTTTTTTCCAAGCAGGGTTGCTTTCTGTAAAAGCGACCCTGCTTGTAAAAGTGGTGCAATTAATACATATGGCAGGGCAATTTGCAAAAACCAAATAGTCTTAGGCAAACCAGTATGTATGGTCTTCCTGAAAATGAGGTCTGCCTGTTGGGGGGTGCATTCCAGAGCAGAAGCCTTTGTCTTGAGTTAATATTGCATGGAAAGCTGCTGAGTCTGTGAGTTCTGGGCTGTTATTTGGTAGAGAGCAATGGCAGTAATGTGGGATCCTCTGGTAGTCAGTTCCAGCCACTCCTCTACCCTTGCCCCTTATCTTTCCGTAGTATCCCCGAAGAAGTCATCTCTACATGGATTATAAAGGAAGACATGTAGTGAAAACGTTGAAATAAGTAACCAGGGCAGTACATTAAGTCATAAAAAAAATTTATGTAGAAACCTTCATTTCGCTGTGCACAGAGGCTCAAAGGAGAATGAAGGAAAATCATTTCTTCCATAGATTTCTTTTATTGCTTGCTCCCTAGAGAGAGAGAATGAGCTGTGGTTTTCAAGAAGTTGGAAATTTAGTAGAGAAGTTGGTACACCATGTACAAAGCTCCCCCTCTCCTTTCTTCATAGGTGCCTGGGGTATTGGAGCATCTGGCAGGGATGGGCCCTGACATCTGCTGACCCTGTTTGAGTATCGTCACCCTTCACTTGCTATTCTGAAGGAAAATACGTGTAACTTTCTCTTTAGAAAAGATACTTCCACTTAATATTTTTGGAGGTGGAAGCTGTCTCAGAAAGATAATATTATTTTGTTTCATTGAATTTATATTCCAGAAATGGCTATGAAACTATCATTTATATGATGATGCCACCATGATTTTATGGACTGAGGCCATTATACTGATTCAGTGTTCCAGTCATCTTGATAATAGATCCTAATTATTACACTTTTCTAGTACCTAAAAACTATTGCAAACCAGAATGAAAACTCTTTGAAGGACAAGACTATTATATTTCTATTTTTATCGCAACTCTGAATTTTGAAGAAAAAAATAAATTAGAGCTGTTAATTATGCAAATCTCACAGAACCTTGTGGCTGAAAGATGGACTATAGAGGCAAGACTGTTGTTAGCAATTTAAGGTTTATCGTTGTGAGACATGTAGTAGAATCTATTGGGAGAACAATTACTGGCTGCCAAAATCAGAGATTAAGAAGTGATTAGATTTCTTTCTTCTTTGACAACTGAGGCCGAGATTCAGCCTCCTATTTGCCCTTAAGGGAGCATTCACCCACTGGACCTTACTTACTGTTTCTCCAATAATAGTGCTTCTGGTGAGAGTTTCAAAGACAAGAACATGTGGAATGGACTGTTAACTCCCCTGGCACTTGCTAACGAGGGAGAAGACACCTGCGTTTCTAATTCTGGCTTCTCAGCAAGGAGAGAGGGCAGACTTCCAGTTCTGATCAGAATCTCCTCCCGAAGCAAGAAGAGTGGTTTCTTACTTAGACTGTTACCCACTTTCTTTTCTGTATTTTCCCTCCTGCTTCCTTCTATAATATTGTTTGCTTTCTTTGCATTCTACCTTCAATTCATCTATTTCTTGTCCTTGCTTGATCTACCCATCTTGATTGTTATTCTTGCCGCTGCTGTTGTTTTGTTGTTTCTAAGAAATTCTCATTTTATTATTTTTATTTTCCCTTGTGCCTCAAGTACTTCACAGTCAAATTTCTTTATAAAGTGATGGGAATAGTCAGGATTGGAATATAACTTGTCAAAAATAGAACTTCCAGTGTTTGGTGCAGCCAGGCATTACATAGTCACAGGACCATTCTTCAAGACCCACTGACTTTCTCTCACTCTGTCGTTGTCTGTACCCACATCCACATCTCCAGCAACATCCACACTCACAATCACATCCACATCCTCATAGCTACATCCACATACAGAGTCACATCCACATTCACAGTGATATCCACCCCCTCTTCCACATATACACTCATATCCACAGTCACATCCACAGCCTCATCCACATCCACAGCCACATCCACTTTCACAGCTACATTCACACACACAGTCACATTCATATCCTTGTCTCTGTCTACATCCTCAGCAACATGCACATCCACAGCCACAGCCACATCTTCATTCATGTCCACAGTCTCCACATCCACATCTATATCCTCTTTCACATCCACAGCAACATTCACATCCACAGCCACATCAACATCCCCATCCACATCCAGTCACATCCATATCCACATCCACATCTATAGCTACATCCACAGCCACATTCACATCCACAGCCACGTCCTCATCCACATCCATAGCCACATCCACATCCAAGTCCTCATCCACATCCAACATTTTCATCCACATTTGCAGTCACATCCACATCCTCATCCTTGTCCACAGCTACATCCACAGCCACATCGACATGCTCATTCACATTCACAGTCGCACCCACATCCACATCCACAGCTACATCCACACCCACATTCACAGCCACACTAACACTTCACATCCACATCCAAAGCCACATCCACATCCACAGCTACATCCACACCCGCATTCACAGCCACACTAATATTCACATCCACATCCAAAGCCACATCCACATCCACCGACCATTTTTCTTTTATTACATTTATTGTCAGCTTTAAGTTCATATCCCTACTAGGCTGGTTTAATCAGTTACTATATATATGGCTCAGTCTCTTTTAGAGAAGTCCTTCGTCCTTTGGAATCCTTCCACTCACTGGTTATTCTCCAACATAGTGACAACAGCCTTCCCACCACGTTAGAATCACTTGCCTGCAAAGCTTTTAAAATTCTGATATATAGTCTTTATAAAAACTAACAACTTAGTTTTTCTAAAGCTCTCTGAGTGTCTGCAAAATGCAGCCAAGGTGAAGAACCTTGTACCTAGAAAGACTTTACAGCTAGCAGCTGCTTGGGCTACTCAATATGTTTCTAAACACAGTGGGGCCTATTAAGACTGCAGAGCCATGCCTCATACCAATAATCAGGGATCAACTCTATCTTCATTCCCTGTGATTTGCAGTAATATAAGGAGCACTAAGGCAATACAAAAAAGTTAATGTGAAGTTACCATATGCCAATTACATTGTCACGTGTTCATGTAGAGAGTATCATCCCATTTACAGATAAAGAAATTCGTTACTTCTCTAAGAAGTAACATGCCTGAAGTCATAGAGGTAATACATGGCAGAGCTTACTATTCTGCTGATGCTAAAACTTCTGCTCTTATATCAATGCACTGAATTGATTCCCTGTATTTGATGCTTAGAATAAAGTCGGTCTGCATGACTAGCTTGGGGAATAATAAGTAAGTTATTATAGCTCCATGGTCCATTTGCTTTCTTCACTGCATGTCTCCTACCCCTTTGCATTTCCCTAGTTCAAGGTTTGGCCACAAATAGTCCTGTTGCTCTTTACGTCCCACACACACAGATGTTGCCACAGTATTTGATCCTTACACATGACCCTTAATAGTTTACTCAGCTTTCATGAGTCAGTCCTCATTCCTTTGGAAGAGTCATTGGATACTGGACCTACTTGCTGATGTTGTCTCATACTGTCACAGAGTCTTTGTTACTGCCCTTGTGCAAATGTACACATTCATTCAAGCCTTTCACACTGATTCTCAAAACCATCTCCCCAGAGAGCAAGCAATTGGCAATTTCTTCTGCTTCAAGAATGCGTGATTCTCTCCTTCCTCCTTATTCTATGTCATTAGCCCAAATGAAACAATTTTAGAATCTGCATTAGGAACTCTTAAGATTGAGTTGGTCTGTTTATGAGAGAGAATATTTCAAGGCAGAATTTACCCTGCTTCAAATAAAATGGACTTGCAAGAAAAGCCTTCATCAAGTCATTTATTCTAAGCCTCTCTGATCTCATGACATTTTAATGCAAGCTATAACAATATTTTCTTCAAACTCTTTATAGTTAATGTTGTTTAAATTATTTTCTATTATATAGTTTATGGAAATATATTCTTCTATATAAAAACGAGAGTAATTTTTAGCAGCATACTGCATTTAATATGTTAGATTTAATAAACAAAGTCACATTTGTATGTGGGACATTTTCTCAGAACATAAGTATGGCAGGATGGTTATGAGAAGCTCAGTTCCTTGATGTATGTATCAGCTTAAGAGCTTGTCACCTACCTTGACTCATTAATTCTAGTACTTTGTGCAAGTGAAACTTCCTGTTGTCTGCAAAACACTGTAAGGCATTTAACACATGACAAGCCTTTAGATCACATTGCTTCTATGACTGTGCATTCTGAATGCAAATATATCTCTGCAGTAGTGGCTTGCATCAGAATATTAAAATAGGCAATGCATTCTGCACTATCACGTCAGGCTGTATCTAGGATACATGTGCTTGAGGCTCGTAATCTCAACTCTCAATTTCTGCGAAGTTTTTAGTAGATTTACTGGATCCTAAAATGAAATTTGGAAAGATGACTTCAAACCCAAGGTCAGATTGCTTTTTAGCCAATAAATGACAAGTGAACTGGCATTTTGCAAAAACATTCTTTAGATAATGGGTTCTCTCTGCCCTGCTAACTGTTCTGGTTAGATCATTAGACTTTGTGGTTAAGGTCAGATTCAAGGGAAAGAATTTATATGGTATTTCCTGAAACTGGTCTAAATTGTATGTAATGCTAATACATAGTAATTACCCAATGCACTTCTAATGTGCATCTATTGGTGGAGTGACTGTGAAATTTTAAATTAAGGGTAATTTTGTGAGGTTAACTTGGGAACAAATTTATGAGCACTCAAAGTCTATTTTGTTTAAATTCCAAAGGCTGCTTATATAATTTGTTATGGGCTTATTATTTATAAACCTTGCTTAATGCCTTGTCATCTCAGAAAGACCAGGCAGTATATCTCTTCCCAAGGCTCACCTCTTACTACCTTGTCCAGTATGACAAATTTATTTCTGATGTATTTTCTTTCAATTTATTCCTACTAGATCCCCTCCATACAACCCAAAATTCCTCCTTTCACCTCCTTCTGATGTTTCTGCTAACTCTAAATGACATTTTAGCTGATACTAATTTAGGTTAATTGACCGTGGAAACAAATCGTTTAAAACCAACAAATGTTTAAGAATAATTGTGATTTTTTTCTCTTAATATTTATGGAAAATAGATTAATGTTTGACAAAATTATAAGCTATTTGCAGAGTCATATTTGCATGTATGAAAAAATTCATATGAAAATTCAAGCATATAATTGAATATAATAAAATGCCACTTAGTTACCTGTGACACAGAATATACCCAATGTTTTATAGTGATTGTTCCCTCTTCTCAAATACCCATCAGAACATCCAAGCATCCTTTGAATGGGTAAGCCTATTGACAAGGCTTTGGCAGAAGAGTTTTGATTAAATCAGGATAGTGCATGATATTAGACCTCTGAAGTAGACATATGCAATGGTCTAGAGTCCTATGATGTCTTTTAATTTCTCACAAGGGATCCTTTCTCCAGCATTGTGTACATTCTCTGGTTGAAGAATTCTCTACTGGTTGAGGTCATTTTTTTCCCTACATGACAGTGTTTGGAATATAAACTGTAGACATTGTTTCACATTACCTGACCTCACCGATGTCCCAGATGTTTACAATTCCCTTGGACATGACGTATTTTAACAGGGTGTATCTTCTGACCAGGGACTGAAAATTTTTGAACAGATCCAAAGGACATGTAAATATAATGTCCAGTCTTTTTCAAGAAAGGACAGTTGGCAAATGAATACAACTGAATTGAATATATATATGAATATATGTATGAATATATATATGAATATATATGTGTGTGCGTATATGTGTATATATATATATATAATTGTCCTAGTTTTCTAATTGTATCTCAGACCAGTTAAAATTGACCAGGGATTGGCATTTTTCTAATCATGTACCCTTGGAAAAGTCTGTTATATTACATGCCCAGGAATTTAACTCACTACAAGTCAAGAGTCATCACAAATTTTACCTGATTTCTATTTTATTTAAGTGCATAAATATGTCCAGTCATTCATTTATAAAGATTACTGTGACAGCAGCTTATAGCTTGGAAGAAATGGGCAGAGAAGGAGAAACCTAGAAGCAGAGAAAAGACTTTGGGGTACTAAGTAATGATCCATTGAAGACTGAAAAGACCTGAATAAATCAAGGGTAGTGTAGCAGAGGATACATCATCAAGAGACATTTTTTCAAGAGAAATCCGTATGGCTGGGTATCAGACTGGATTTTGTATGTAAAAGAAATAGAAAAGTCAAAGATGACTACAGCATTTCCAGTTGGGTCACTAGGAGTTAGGCCATGCCACAGGAAAAAGAGGCACAGGAGAAAGAGCTTCGAAGTGGATTTCAGTTTACAATCATAATTTGCATACTTCGAGTGTCAGATAGATCTTTGTGTCTCTAGAGTGGCTGGACCCTGTCTCTTCTTTGGGACTCGATTCTGCCCTGGTAGAACTGGAACAGTTTTCTTCCCTATCAGGAAATTACACCACTGCCTCCTCATAGAGTCAAACTGAAAACATAGAACTGTTTCTTTATTTCTCTTTTCTTTTATGTTCACAACGAAATCAATTACAAACTCCTGCCATTTCTATCTCTAAAAACATTTTGAGTTTGTACTTCTCTCTACTTTTACCCCTATTATCTTGGATGGTACAACCATCTTTTGGATCAATGCAATAGCTTCCTAACAATTGCCTCCCTGTTTCTTCTCTGAATCCTTTCTTTTTTCAAGCAAAACTCAAAGTGCTGTTTTGACATAGAGATCAGATTATATCACACCTCTGCTGAAACGCTTTAGCAGATTCCCATTTCAGGCAGAATAATATTCAGACCATTTATCATAGCCTGCACAATTTTTCAAAAAATAATTTTCTCTCTTTCCTTTGCCCTTATCCGGTACCTTTCCACCTCATTCACTCCTCCTCAACCACATTACCTCCTTTCCAGCTCTTTGCTGTGTCTCAGCCACACTGCAAGTTTATTCCTGCCTTGGGATCTTTGTTCCTGCTATTACCTCTGCCTTCTACATCCATATGGCCATATGGCTGGCTCCTTGGTATCCATTAGTTCTTAGTCACGTTTGAACTTATCAGAGTGGTCTTTCATGGCCTGTCAAATTAAGCCATCCTTTTTCATCTTCACATTATCCTTTTTAATGTTTTCCAATTTATCTTTTAAATGCGTTGTATATATATGTGTGTGTGTGTATATGTGTGTGTATAATCTTTGTGTGTATAAGTGACTTAGGATCTCTTTCTGCAGTCTAGAATATTAAGTTCTATAATAGCAGTCATCTTGCTTCTTTGTTTGCTGTTATATCCAAACACATTGAACAGTGTGTGGCATAGAGTCAGCACTCTATAAATATTTGCTCAGTGAATGTGTGATGTAATGCATGAGTTAGGACAAATCTAACCAAAAGGAAAGGATGCTGAGAAAGAATTCACAGGCTATTCTAAACTAACTTCAGATGCCTTTATTGATTTCTAACCATGGTGAGGAGTCCTTCTGAGCCTGGATAGTACAAGAAGCTACAGGAGATAACAACAACCAGCTACTTGTCAGAAAGAGGGTAGGGACAGACCCAGACAAATGTTTTTCCTGGACAGCGTATTAAACCCATTTTATTCTCTGCCCAAATATCATCCACCTTGCACACTGACATCCATATCAAAGAAACTCAAAGCCTCATTTACCCATTTAAGCAGAATGAATTGTGCTTACCTGGGTCCCCACCTGGCCATCCTGCTGTATGCCTCCGTGGCTCTTATCTTTTCCTCGTAGTCTTCCATAGCTACTCTATCCAGGACTCTCAAATCTTTCAGAACTTTGTCATTTGCTCTACCATGACTCAAACTAGACAATTTTAAAACGTTGCAAATTGATGTCATCAAAGGTTTAACAGTTTCACTTTCAGCTGGACCCTTGTGCTGCTTTTAATTTTCTTTTACTCCACCTTAGTCTGTGTTCTTATGTCCACATATGGATTTTTAGGAGCAGGTTTAGCATTTCTATGTGGAAGAGCAAAAGGTTGGTAATCTGATTGGAAGGAGAGCCTAGAAGACTTACCCTTGAATTTACATTTGCATAATAGCATTTTGTTTGCATTTAGTTTATCAGTAAAATAACAGAAGACTGAAGAGACTTTCAGTGATGCTTACGTTAAGATTGAGAGACATTTCACAGTCCATGTTCATATCTATTATTCATTTCTATCATTATTATTACTTAAATTTGGGGGTGGTTCCCTAGATACCATGAAAGGCTAAGCTTTATTCTGCCCAAGCTGTCTCTTGGCTGCCCTATCCTAAATTTTCCAAATCTTTATGATTTTCCTGGGTTCTCATTCTCCAGTAGTGAACTCTTCTCTTTGGAGCAAACAATAAAGATATCAGGCACAGAGACATAAATGCTCAAATTCCATTTCTTCTTCTTCTAAACTTATCTGTGTCTTTATAATGTATTTCTTACCACTTGTTTCAAAAGAAGAAATACCACGGCTCTCCAAGACGCATCTCCCCACATGGGGTTTGATCCTGTTCCTTATCTCCTTTGTGATCTTTTCCCGTCAATCATACCAACTTTCTTATATTTTCAATATTTCTCCTTATATTACTTTCTTCTTCTCAGTCTTACAAATATGAACAAATTATAAATATTGCACAGAAGATCCCCTGTTGCCATTTCCTTAGCATAATGTACTTTTCAATCCATCATAATCTTTAGAGAAATTATTATTGCAAAGATCATTAATAACTTCCACCCTAACTATGCTTGAACTTTTTGTATAAAATGACTATTGACTCAATCCCATATTCTTAAAATTCTCTCTTATTTGACTTATATACTATTATTCATTTGTTCATTAATTTATTCCTATATTCATCCCTTGTTATAAACCAGGAACTGTTGCCAGGTCCTGGTGACATAGTAATAAACTAGATGACATTTTTAGAACTTAGACATAAAAAAATAAAAAATTAGCAATGTGATACCTGCTTTTATTAATGTATTTACAGAGTACTGTGTGGGCAGAGAGGAAGGAGAGGCTGACCCTGTGTGTTAGTCACGGGAGGAGGTTCTAGAAAATACTCCCCAAGTAAGCCCTCTGAGTTGAGTCCTTGAAGAAGAATACCAGTTTTCAAGGATATACAGGGGTGAGAATAAGATAATTGGAATAAGAGAGTTCCTTCCGTTTAGAGAAGCAGCTCACACTGAGGCACAGAGATGCGAGAGCACACTGGCTTCAGGGGCTGCTAACTGGAGATACTTCCATTATGGAACTAGGAGAGCAAGGGCCATATCACAGAGCACTATGTATGGCATGCTAGACCCCTTAGACTAGAGCAAGTGGAAGCTATAGGGACACTGAGTGCCAGGATCAGATTTGCACCTTAGGTGTATCACTCTGCCTATGGGATGGAAGTTTGAATGTAGTTAGGGGAAAGAAGGAAGAAAGCAAATAGCTAGTATGAAGACAAGGAAACTAGCTGAAAAAGGCAACCTGGAAACTAAAATGTACGACAATGGTTTAGTGGTTTTATGATGGGAATAAATTGGTCTGGAATGATTCCAAAAGAACAGGAGTAAGAAAGGTCTATAATTGGTTGTAAGTAGCCGCAGATTCCCTTTCAAGGTTCTACTCTGAATTTTCCCTTTCTATATAGTTTCTTTGATTACTGTTCCAATAAAGATCTTGCTCTATTTTATATTTGGCTTATGTTTCCTTTAAGTGTTCTTATATCTCTACCCCAAGGAGAATTCTCATCTTCTAGCTTAAAGTTAATTACCTCTAGGGAGGCTCCTATGATTATATATCCCCTTGTATATCTATATTTATATCTATATTCACTTATGTGTATATGTATTTCTATACCTATCACAGCACTCAACACTTTCAGAATAGCCTATGGTGAGTGTATCTCTCTGTGTTCTAGCTATATTATGAGTTTTTTGCTTTTGTTCATTTGGCAAAGACTGTTTTGCAAAACCTCTAGGATTATGCCTGGAACACAGTAGTGCCTTAATAA
Organism: Symphalangus syndactylus; assembly: GCF_028878055.3. NCBI lineage: Eukaryota > Metazoa > Chordata > Mammalia > Primates > Hylobatidae > Symphalangus > Symphalangus syndactylus. The sequence goes on from NC_072436.2 coordinate 87,956,630, forward strand.
ATTTTTTCTGAGTTGAATCTCAGCTATCTTGACTAGTATGATATTGTTTTGATGAGTGTTTTAGAGAAAAATAAAAAGTAGGACCTTGAAAATAATTGAAATAATGAAAAGACAAGGGAGAATTTTATTCAGGTTACAATTGTATAGTTAATATTGGAAATTATTGGGAAACTAGATGGGAGATGCTTCAGCCAACCATAATTTGGCTAGCCTTCTAAAGAATTCGTACTCCTCTTACCGCAGGGCTGGTGACATTACTCTGTCTGTAAATGGCAGAGTAAGTCACAGAGGGATTGAGAATTGCATATTGGCTATCATAAAAGCCTTAGAAGGAAATCTATAATTAGTAGCATTGATGCCTCAGAATCACGTAACGTAAAAACTTAGGATGATTTATGGGCTAACAACTGGACGTTAATAATCTCTGGAGCTTTCTGAAGCACACATTTAATCAGATCTTCTCCTTTCAGTAAGATGATAAACATGAAGTCAGAATAGTTAGACAAATGACTGAGAGGCCCAGGAAATCATTACACTGCCGTTAAAAATCAATCAGCCCTTGCTTGTCCTTCATGAGTGTGTTGAGTACAGACGACAGACTTTGTACCTCTGTATACTCCTGTATGGCCCTGTCACTAACATGTTGTTATCACTCTTAATCTGGATAGCAATATTTTCTTTAGTTTATTTAAGGAAAAGATAGGAATTGAATACCAATATATTTTAAATTAAATGTTTAACAACAAGAACAAAAATATCCCAACTGTTATAATTACTTATCTAAACAATTCATTAGTGGTAATGCCTTTAAAATTTCAAACAAGATATCAAACTTCAGAAATGGGATGCTGAACCAACATTTAAATTCCATCCCTAGTGCCTAAGCACTTTATGCTTAGTCGTGTTAGCTGTCACTGCATATTAGAGCATACAGTGACCTTATTCCTATACTTGATTGCTCCTTGAACAGAAACATGTTTCCTGAGATAAATAATTGTCATCTTTATAAATATGTCTGGCACATGTGATAATGAAATGAACACAGACAGGTATCAGTGATTACATTTTGTTTTAATGGCTTTCTGAGAAACTTGCGACATTTTGTTAAAATACAGCAAAACCAAGGAAAACATTAACTATAAATACATCTGAGTAGGTGGAGTTACTGGTATTTACAGAAATAGAGCTACCTGAGAACATCTACTTTCTAAAGTTCTTCTTGGTTTTACATACAGAGACAGTGATTGCAATAGTTTCTTCTTTAGAGTAAATGACTTCACAAATGGAGACCAAGTGTCATATGTTGGCTGGAAAAACAAATTTACACACATGGTTTTCATTGTGAGGCACTTGTCAAGGTATCCAAGTGAGGTATATGAAGACATCCCTAGAAACTCTTAGATTATTATAAAGTTTTTACAGATACATGGGCCAGGGATGGTCAATGGCTCAGAAAGCTTCCAGGAAGGAAGGAATTGGGTACTGATAACACATACCAGCAGTCCATAATCACAATTCTCCTACCATAGGTTCCTTTCAAGAAACTTTTGCCAGCTAGCTAGCAAATGTACTCATCTCCTTTCCTTCATATGCCAAAGACTAGCAATTGATTCATTTCAATTTTAATTAATTTTTAAAATGTTAATAGCTTTAGGAGTATAAGTCATTTTTGGTTACATAGGTGAATTGTATAGTAGGGAAATCTGAGCTTTTAGTGTACCTGTCACCTGAATAGTGCACATTGTACCTAATAGGTAATTTTTCATGCTTTATCCTCCTCTCACCCTCTCTTCACTTACGATAATGGTTTTCAATTCCATCCAAGGTGCTGCAAAAGACATTATTTTGTTCTTTTTTATAGCTGGGTAGTATTCCATGGTATGTGTGATATGTTACACATATATCACATTTTGTTTGTCCATTCATTGATTGATGAGCACTTATATTGATTCCATATCTTCGCGATTATGAATTGTGCTGTGATAAACATGTATATGCAGGTGTCTTTTTTTTTTTAATATAATGACTTCTTTTCCTTTGCGTAGATACCCAGTAGTGGGATTGCTGGATTGAGTGGCAGATCTCAGCAATTGCTTTCTAATGAATTCTTTTGCCTTCAAGACTTACTTGCATTTTTTATTTTAACAATGTTTTATAGTCAAATATTACATTGGGGAATAAAAATGCTTAACATAAATTTTCTTGAGCTTGCTTATCCTAGAGAATCAGTTAATACACATGAGTGGGAAAGTGTAGTATAAACAGCTTTTACATATTCTGTTTTCTACCTGAAAACAAAAACAAACAAGAAAAATGCCAATATTTTACTAGGGAAGGAAAGAGTGGTATCATAGTATTGACTTAATTTTGCATAACTTGAGAACTTGGACATTAAAAGAAATTCTATTATTCTAACCCTTTAGATGGGAGAAGATGGAGGTTCTCCCACTAAATCAGAACTATTAAGAACTAAATCGGAACTATTAAGAAAAGAACTTATTAACTGGAGCAACATGCATATTCATACAGAAAAATCTTTTTCTATTCTTCTACCTCTTTCACCCAAATTGAAATAGATGAAATAAACCTCTAGAGAAAAGTAGGAATTTTTTTTAAACACTGTTGAAATCAAGTTTGTTTATTTTTAGAGTGTAACACTACACATCAGTTTAAGCTGGACATAAATACCTCTTAAAGAAAGTTGTAAGCTCTTTTCAAGTCCAACTAGTTTTTTTTTCTTATGCTTCTTCAGATGTAATTTCTAAAAATTAAAAAATTAACTTGCGGCAGATACAACTCAACAAAATATGTGTTCCTCTCTGAAGGTAATTTGTTTTATTGGAATCCATGAATCTGTTTACAGCAATAAGGATATCATTGGATCAAGATACTTTACCTGGGCACCTGTGAAGAAGGTGCTTCTGAGAAATGTAGTTTGGGGCCACTTCGAGTTAGTGGGTCCAGTTTAAGTAGTGAGGTAGCTGGATGGTTTATATATGGGGCACCCAGTCTTTGCTACTCCTTTTAGGATTTCTCTGGTCTCTAGAAAACCAATGAATGTGTTCTACAATGTCTTTTTTCTTCTCATGACTCATGCATGACGCTTAAAATATCAATTCTAGACCTGATAAACCTATAGCAGACATCAGAATAGATTGAGAAGATTATAGCCTTGGATTTAAAACACGCACTTTATTCACAATAAGGGTTAGGAACTCTCAATGCTTTAAATTGTCTTTCCAGATGCTGACTGAGAAGCAGATAATTCATACGGGACATTGGAATTTGAACAGACTAGACTTCTCTAGAATAAATGAAACCTGTCAATCTGCAAAAACTATGTGGGGAACTTGCTGAGATTTTCAGTGTGATTGGATAGTAGTATTTTGTTGTTGTTTTTGTTTTTGTTTCGCTTTTTGAGACAGGGCCTTGCTCTGTCAGCCAGGCTGGAATGCAGTGGCTGTATCTCAGCTCACAGCAGTCTCAAACTCCTGGCCCCAAGTGATCCTCTCAACTTAGCCTCCAAAGTAGCTGAAACTACAGGGTTTCACCACCATAGCCAGCTAATTTTTTAAAATTTTTATAGAGATAGGGTCTCACTATGTTGCCCAGGCTGGTCTTGACCTCTGAGTTCAAGAGATCCCCCTACCTTGGCTTCCCAAAGTGCTGGGATTACAGGTGTGAGCCAGTGCCCTTGACCTTAGTGTAATAATTTGAATTTATTGATTGGTGATTTGGTTCAGTTTCTAGATGGATGAAGATTCAGTATATAATAAAATATCCACAATCTTTTCTAAGATTTAAGAGAAAAGGAAAATGATTAAAACTAGTTAAGACAGCTAATATGTGCATTTTTGGTGGGAATAGGAATATAGTATGTATTTTTTAACAGTGAGCACAATTATTCTGGAGGAGAGTCTAATATTTTAACATGTTTTTGAAATTGTATTAGTCCATTCTTGTGCTGCTATAGAGAAATACACGAGACTGGGCACAGTGGCTCATGCCTGTAATCCCAGCACTTTGGGAGGCCGAGGCAGGTGGATCATGAGGGTAGGAGTTCTAGACCAGCCTGGCCAATATGGTGAAACACCATTTCTACTAAAAATACAAAAATTAGCTGGGTGTGGTGGCACGCGCATGTAGTCCCAGCTACTCAGAGGCTGAGGCAGGAGAATCACGTGAAAGGTTGGAGTGAGCCAAGATTGTGCCACTGCGCTCCAGCCTGGGCAACAGAGTGACACTCCGTCAAAAAAAGAAAAAAGAGAAAAGAAAAGAAAGAAAGACCTGAGACTGGGTTATTGGGTTATTTATAAAGGAAAGAGGTTTAATTGGTTCCCAATTCTGCAGGCTGTACAGGAAGCAGGCTGTACAGGAAGGCTTCTGCTTCTGGGGAGGCCTCAGGAAGCTTCCAATATAGGTGGAAGGCAAAGGTGTGGGTAAGGTGTCTCACATGGCCGGAGCAAGAGAGAGAGTGAAGGAGCAGGTGCTACACACTTTTAAACAATCACATCTTGTGAGAACTCACTCACAATCATGAGAACAGCACCAAAAGGATGGTGCTTCCCCATTCATGAGAAAACCACCCCCATGATTCATCCACCTCCTACTAGACACCACCTTCAACACTGGGGACTACAATTTGGCATGAAATTTGGGGGGAACACAGATCTAAAGCATATCAGAAGTGAACATGTGACATGTTTTCTCGGCCCTCCAGTACTTACTGAGCAGCTTCCCTATGTGTGGGGAATCTCCCACTGTGAGTTTTGTCTGTCTGGGGTGAAAACCAGAGGTTTGTTTTTCCATTCTTTTCTTAAATTTAGACATAATAATAATATAACCTTGGCAGCACCAATTAGACCTTATTGGAGATTTCGATTTAGAGAAGAATGATATAAGAAGATAATGCTGACTCACACCTGTAATCCCAGCACTTTGGGAGGCCGAGGTGGGCAGATCAAGAGATCTAGAACATCCTGGCCAACATGGTGAAACCCCGTCTCTACTAAAAATACAAAAATTAGCTGGGCATAGTGGCATGTGCCTGTATTCCCAGCTACACGGGAGGGTGAGGCAGGAGAATCACTTGAACCCGGGAGGCAGAGGTTGCAGTGAGCCCAGATCACGCCACTGCACTCCAGCCTGTCAACAGAGCGAGACTCCATCTCAGAAAAAAAAAAAAGAAGAAAAAAAAAAGGAGGAAGACACAAATCACTAAAATCTGGAATTAAAAAAGAGTCATTATCACTAACCCTTCCAAAATTAAAAATATTAAAGAGGAACTGTGAACAACTGTATACCCACAGATTGCATAACTTACATTAAATGGATATGTTTCTACAAAGATGCAAATTACCAAAGTGACTACAAAAGTAAACAAATGTTAAAATAAATGCATAACAAACACCGTAATCTAATGAAATATTTTCCAACAAAGAAAAGTCAAGTCAAGCACAGACCTCAAGCCAGGTGCCATGGCTCACACCTATAATCTCAGCACTTTGGGAGGCCAAAGAGGGTGGATTGCTTGAGGCCAGGAGTTCGATACCAGTGTGACCAACATGGTGAAACTTTGTCTCTACTAAAAATTCAAAAATTAGCCAGGTGTGGTGTCACGCACCTGTAATCCCAGCTACTCAGGAGGCTGAGGCAGGAGAATCGCTTGAGCCCAGGAGGCAGAGGTTGCAGTGAGCAGAGATTGTGCTACTGCATTCCATCCTGGCAACAGAGTGAGACTCCATCTCAAAAAAAAAAAAAAAAAAAAAAGAAAGTGATACACAGAATCTACCCTAGTGAGATCTACCCCAGTGAGGATGATAGAGGGTGGTGGAGAAACATAGCACATTCAGAAGAAGCAGAGGTCAGTAACTGTGAGGGTAACTTATTCCCAGCATTGACCATATGAGTTGCAAAGCTTGTGCTCAGTAGCAGTGGAACTGTGGTCTTTAATGGGCAGTCATAATGGTGAGTTTGGGGACTGCCCCTAGCTCTAGTGCCTGCAAGCCTATTTCTCTGGATTCCCAGGATTTCTTGTAAGCTACTTTGCATTTTAGCATTCTTTTTTTGCTTAATGAGGTGCAATGGGTTCTGTTTATTACAACCAGGAACCTTGACTAATGCTGTCTTTGTAATAGCTGTAGCATTGTTCCACATTAACCTCATCCATCCCTATGAACACAGCCTCTCAGAAATGGAAGGAACTTTTGTAGTTACCTGGTTTGGACCCATTTTTATCATATTTTAAAAATTGTTTTGTTTCTTTCCAAAGAATAAAAAATTGAGTTTCAGAGAGCCTGACTGCAGTGGTAGCACAGTGAAATCCCACTAGATATGGAGTCAAAAGAATAGGGTCAAAAACCTGGGTGATGTCAGGTAAGTTGCCTAACGCTCTGCCTCAGCTCTTCCAAGTATAGAGTTATCAGATATGGCAAATAAAAATACAGCATGTTCCATGCTTGGGGCATAATTATACTAAAAATAAAATTTATCAAATAAAATTCAAATTTAAGTAGACATACTGCATTTTTTCTGACAAAAGCAGACAAAATATCTGAAAAGACCAAGATAATGAATGCAAAGGTATTTTTATAGCACAAAACACATTGCAATTATTATCTATTATTACTGTCTGAGGTCAAACCTCCAGTTAGTATTAAAGCAATTGTTACTTTTATATTGAGGTTCAAACAGGCTAAATAATTTACATAGGTCACAGATATTTAGCTCAGCAATATTAAAATATTTGGTAAAAGAATTAATGATTATTCTGAACTTCTAGTTCTTTTAAAATAACTTATAAGACAGGCTGGACTAAAAACCCACCCTCCTTTAATTAATGATACCACAAGTATCATTTCTGCAAACATTTGTCTATTTCAATGACGCCAGTTTTAGACAGTAAATTCTGATATGTGTCCTCAGTTGTTTTTTTTTTTTAATCATTCTGCAGACCATAGGCCATATAGTCAGACTTTATGGCAAACAAATCTGTTTTGAATCTTTTCTTGATTATTATCACAGATATTATAAAAAGCCAGAGAAAGTCTGGGTTATAGCAGATCAGGTTTTACATATCATCCAAATCTGCTGAGAAATATTTTTCCAGAGACATAACAAAATAACCACCATTTAGCAATGGCTTGCAAAATCTGAATGCATGAGTTTTTGCATTTCTGAAGATATGCAGAAATAAACAAAGGTAAATGAAAATATGAAGTGTCAGCTCAGCTGAAAAAAAGGAAAACGCAGATACTCCTCTCCAAACACACTATACTGTCCCTCCTATCTCTCCTCTGTTTACAACTCTTACAGAATTGAGTGCTTGTGAACTGGGGGATGTTATTAAATTCCACCTGCTTTTAGGGAAAAAAAAGTCTTATTTAAACCTACATAAATGCATTTTCAATATCATAGACTTTGCTTTGAAACCTGGAAGAGACGGAGGGGGAAGAAAACAATATGATAGTGCTCCTGTGGTGATGTTGTTGCTTGATTCATGTAAACAAGTTTGGGAATGACAAATATACTTTCTTTTGAAATAGTGGCCAGCCAGTGCTGTTTGGAGTTTGAAGAGTACCATGTAGAGACTTTTTTCTTTTAATTTTGAGGAATTGATATTGCCACCCAAGACAAAAGGACTAAAGGTTGTTTACTTTTCAGGCTTATGATGTGTGTGTGTGTGTGTGTGTGTGCATGATTTGGAAAGATACCAATATCCTACTTCTCTGTCAAGCATAGTCTATGGGAAGTGGGAGGAAATGGTAACGATCTGTTGCAATCTCTGAGCAGCCTTGGATTTTTTTTTCATAGCTCATCTTTACAGGAAGGCTTACAGCCTTGACTGAGTCCTTGAAAGCATGTAATTGTGGTTGTCATAATGAAGCTCTGAAAGAAAGTGCAAGTCTATGAGTCTGCCTGGCTTTTGACACGGCAGCCAACTCTTCCTACCATGTATTTGTGTACTTGCTCTATTCCTAAAATGGAGTGTGGGATTTTTATGAGCAGGACTATATTTGCCTTCACTGCTGACATGTATTTAAGGTGTCATTCTTCAGCTCTTTATTTTGGTTACATCTTTGCTTTAGTAGGCCTCTTCCTTACCAATGAACAACTCAGAGTGAGCTACAGAGGCATTTTCTTTTAAAGATATGCAAAAATTCTTCTAGTTTATAGTATACTGTTTGCAGCCCATAATTTTATATAGATAGAAAGAAAGACAGAGATAGGTGTAGACATAGATATATATAGAGAGAAATTTTGATGTAGTTAACAAAGGGTGTGTAGCAATGGCTGTTGGTTATTATAGCGTCAAACATAGAACAAAGAGAAGTATGCATGGATCTCTGGCAGAAATACGAAGTCCTGTGGCAGACCTATCTCCAAAACAGGAAAGCATAGACAGTCACAGTGGTGTTCCATCAGGTTTTACTTTTATTTGACCATTCTCAAAGTTCAGATGAGTGTCTGCAGCTGGTCTGAGTTAACATGAAGTTCTGCCGTTGTTTCCTCCCTGACTGTAGGGCAACAGACAGTAGTTCCCGAGGTGTGATCTGAGGACTGGGGATCTGGAAACATTTTCAGGGGGTCCACAAGACACTTTTGGGGGGCTTATGAAGTCCTTCCTTTTCCAACTACTACATTGGGAGTTCAGAATTTTTCTTGTACATCAATCAAAACAACAGATTTAACGCAGAAGCAGATATGAGAATCCAGCCGTCTTCTATTAACACATATTTTAAAGAGATTGCGGCCGGGCATGGTGGCTCAGGCCTGTAATCCTAGTACTTTGGGAGGCCGAGGTGGGTAGATCACTTGAGGTCAGGAGTTTGAGACCAGCCTGGCCAATATGGTGAAACCCCATCCTACTAAAAGTACAAAAATTAACCGAGCATGGTGGCATGTGCCTATAATCCCAGCTACTCAGGAGACTGAGGCAGGAGAATCAGTTGACCCTGGGAGGCTGAGTTTGCAGTGAACTGAGATGCCACCACTGCATTCCTGCCTGGGCGACAGAGCGAGACTCTACCTCAAAAAACAAACCAACAAAAAATTAAAAAATAAAGAGATTTACAAAAATATAAACAATGCAACGCAACTTTTCTTTGTTTTTATTTTGAACAACATAGTTACTTTTCATAAACTATGTTATTTGTGTTAATGTGAAATTTATTAGCGATGTAAAATCTAGTAGTAATTTATATTTTGCAGTTTCTTAGTTTTGATTTCTACTATGGTAAATATCTACAGATGTAACTCATATAAACAAAAGCTTTTTGGGGTCCTCAATAAATTTTAAGAGATCATGAGGAAAAAAACATTGAGAGTTGCTGTTCTAGGTTAACACCCTATAGCAGAAAGTGAAGACCATATGTGAAAAGGCTAACCATAGTGTTTGGCCCGAGCAGTATATATAGTCTATCTTTCTATCTTTCTGTCTGTGAAATATACCTTTAATGTATACATACATATGTATGTATAAATATCTAGATAGAGCCGTGGGCTGCTTAATGTCAGGGATACATTTTGAGAAATGAGTTATTCGATGATGTCATCATCATCCGTTCAGTGCATTTATGCAAACCTAGATGGTACAGCCTACTACATACCTAGGCTGTGTATCATGACCTAATTGCTTGTAGGCTATAAACCTGTACACAGTGTTACTGTACTGAATACTGTAGGCAATTATAACACAATGATAAGTATTTGTGTATCTAAACATATCTAAACATACAAATGATACAGTGAAAATAAGCTATAAATGATTAAAAAAATAGTATACCTGTATAGGGCAAGTACCATGAATGGAGCTTGCAGTACTGGAAGTCACTCTGGATGAGTCAGTGAGTGAATGGTGAGTGAATGTGAAGGCCTAGGACATTATTGTACGCTACTGTAAACTTTATAAACACAATACTCTTAGGTAAACCTAAATTTAGCTGCAATTTTTTTCTTCAATAATAAATTCATCTCAGCTCACTACAACTTTTGTACATTCTAAATTTTAAATTTTTAAAACATTTTGACTCTTAGGATAACACTTAGCTCAAAACACAAACACATTGTGCAGCTGTACAAAAATATTTTATTTATATCCTTATCGATAAGCTTTTTTTGTATTTTTAAAATTTTTATTATTTTTTTATTTTTTAAACTTTTTTGTTAAAGACTAAGACACCAACACACACATTAGCCTAAGCTTGCATAGGGTCAGAATCAACAAGATGTCACTAGATGATAGGAATATTTCAGCTCCATTGTAACCTTAAGTTCCCAGTGTTGTATATCCCCAGTCAGTCACTGACTGAAGCACAGTTATGTGGTCCATGAGTATTTATGTAGACACACACACACACACACACACAGTATATGTATATGTAATAGGATTGAATGTATTTTACATGGGCATAAACTCTTCAGGTACCAAATTTCCATCACTTCCTCCTTTCTTTCAATTGGAGTTACTATATTGATTTCGAACTCTATGGCCCCATAGAGATATGAATTGCTAAAGTCTTTTAGAAAGGCCCACCTGCCTTGGTGTCCTGTGTAAAATGGGGATAATGAGGCCTTCTGCTAGTGATCTCACGAGATATTTTGGAGGCTAAAATCCAAAGATGGATGTCAGAAACATGAATGGACGGAGGAAGCACAATGTCGCACTGTCAGTAGAAATAAATAGTGATAACCGTTACTATTATTACTAGTATGATTACCTCATTTTTTCTTTTTTTTTTTTTTTTTTTTTTTTTGAGACGGAGTCTTGCTCTGTCACCCAGGCTGGAGTGCAGTGGCACAATCTCGGCTCACTGCAAACTCCGCCTCCCGGGTTCATGCCATTCTCCTGCCTCAGCCTCTCCGAGTAGCTGGGACTACAGGCGCCTGCCACCACGCCCGGCTAATTTTTTGTATTTTTAGTAGAGACGGGGTTTCACCGTGGTCTCGATCTCCTGACCTCGTGATCCGCCCGCCTCGGCCTCCCAAAGTGCTGGGATTACAAGCGTGAGCCACCGCGCCCGGCCGATTACCTCATTTTTTCTAATGCAATTTGGACATGCAATTCAGGAGGCCAGAGCTATACAGAGAGTCTCTTTCAGAGTAGGTATTTTCTCATAGTAGATTTTTTTTCCTTGTCAATAGAGAGAAATAGAATCTTGTGGACTAAAATGACAGCTTTATATAAACTAAAATGAGGACTCCTAATTGGAAAAAACCGTAAGATTGGGAGTTATAAGATATTAATATGGTCTTCTCTTTACTAACTAGCTGTAAAAATAGATAAATTAATCAACTTCCCTTGTCTAGTTCTTTAACCTGTAAAATAAGGTTATTGGGCTAGGATGCTTTCTAAAGTTTCTTCCGGCTTTATGATTCTACAAGCCTAGAAGAATACCTTGATTTCTCAATAGAAACTTTTGTTCATGCTTTTTTAAATTGGTTCACATTGAAATTTGGGCTATGTCTGAAAATTGCTAGAGAAGTAGCAGATTGTTATTTCAGATGTGCAAATTTATTAAGAAAACATCATTATATGATGGATGCCTTCAATAAACCAACCAATGAGTACAGCAGCACTTCATTTATCCCATATTGGTAGGGATTGAAGTGTTTCATATGCATGCATTTTCCAAATAATTGACACATATTCCTTTAAGAACAAAAAATCTGTTTTCATTACTTTTTATAGAATTACTTTTCAAAAACATATTCTACATTCCTATATCCTTTAAAGCAAATGTTATAAGGAAATGTAAACTCCCGTTCGTGATTCAGATCTGGTAAAAGCTCTTTACTGCCAAAAGCTTTTTGTACATCATGGAGGACCTTTCGTAAACAGTTTGATCTTGATTTATGGTCAATGAATTTGACTTGTAGTTTCAGTAAACAATAGTTTAATTATTAAAATATGTTAAGTATGTAGCGAATAGATTAGTTTTTCTTAAATTTTAAGCTCTGATTATTAATAAAATCCTGCTAAACTGAAATCACAAGTCTGTAAGATACTCTTATACTCTTTAAGTCCTTAAAAATCAACTTACAAAACTATCACTTAAAATTAACTGTGAATACTGAAATAGATATATATTTTTTTTCTCTCTTTTTTTTTTTTTCTTGAGAGGAGTCGCGCTTTTTCGTCCAGGCTGGAGTGCAGTGGCGCGATCTTGGCTCACTGCAAGCTCCGCCTCCAGGGTTCACGCCATTCTCCTGCCTCAGCCTCCCAAGTAGCTGGGACTACAGGCGCCCGCCACTACGCCCAGCTAATTTTTTGTACTTTTAGTAGAGACGGGGTTTCATCATGTTAGCCAGGATGGTCTCGATCTCCTGACCTCGTGATCCACCTGCCTCAGCCTCCCAAAGTGCTGGGATTACAGGCGTGAGCCACCGTGCCCAGCCTGAAATATATTTCATAAAGTAAATAGGTTAGTCTTATGAAACTAATAAAATGCATTTTAAGTATTTCAAACAACTGAAAACGTTTAAATCTGATAATTTCAAACGCGTTGGCAAAAATATAGAACAAAAATATTATTGCCATCAGACTGTGTGTGTCAGTGTGTGTGTGTAGGCTTAGGCTTAGTGTTACAATAATCTTATCGGTTCCCAAAGAGAAAGAATTCTCATTATCTCAGATATGCTGATGTTAGATCAAGGATAATTCCAAGATGATTCATTGCATAGCTGACCTCCCTACTTACCGCAAAATAATTTAAAATGTAAGTTTTGAGGTGATGACCTTATGTTAGGGTTTCCTAGTCTTAGCCAATCACATAATTTTCTCTTTCTTGAAATAATGTACTTTTAGATTTTACTTCATCAGGATTACATGACTCAGGGTCCTATAATTTATATATAACTCTGACCTAATGTTTAAGTTTATTTTTAAGGCTTTAGGTTGAATTCTGTGATTTATAGGCCTAGGTAGTAACCAAAAAGTGAACAGGATATACTGATAATGTTAATTGCATATCATCCAGCTTTTCTTGTAAAATGTATTTTGGAAAATTTTACTTGCCCTTCCTTCATTTGCCACTTTGACTGATAGCTTTTGTTCAGATAACTACTCTAGTTAAGTGTATGTACAAATGGTCAAGTTGGCCAGTGGGTGTCCATTTATTTTAGTTCACTTTTCACTTTGGCAACTTTACAAACATATACCGGATTATGTTTTCTTTGCTTTATGACAAATAATAAAATACTCCAGGATCATCTTGATTTTCTTTCTTAGCAGGACATTGAAACAACTACTCTCCAAGGATCAGTGATTTCTTTTGATAGAAAATAGAATGAAAGAGAAAAACTGTGGGAGTGCGTTTATGAATATTGGTATTAGGAAAAAGTACTGTGCTTCTGAACACATTTAATAATAGAATTGGAAAAAATTATTTCACTTTGAGTCCTAATTTTACATTAATATTGACAATTTATTATAAAGATATTAAGTTCCTGATATAACATGCAGTGTACACCAAAATCATGTTTACATTATAAAAATTTAAAACTTTAATTTTCTAGAATTAAGTTGATTTGGAGCCTACATTTGAGCTGCAATACTCCTCTAATTTCATAATTTGTATTTCTTGTCACCTTAATTGGAGTCATATCTTTGTTAAACAGTTGCTTTGTTCTTCTGTGATGCTATAATATCCTCATGTTCTTTTCATATAAGAGCTCTTTTTATTCTGAAATCAAGCGGTTCAAGGCTGCTTTGCCTTTTGGGTCGATGTGTCTCTCTTTTCTCTTACTTTTTCTGTGCTTACCTTCTCTATAGGTTCAATCTCACTTCTCTGAGTCAATTTTAACCAGGCAGCATCTAGGGAGAATCGGCCGTTCATCAAGCAGCCATGGACCTGGGTACAATGAGGTCATGGTAAGCTGTGGGAATCTGACCTGCTCTCTGCTAGTGGATGAAGCTACATCATTCAACTTCTTGCTGAGTTCCTTCACTGTGAATTCTACTTCTTCATTGAAACTAAAAGGATGATTCAACCATCAACACTGTGGAATGCAGGTTCACTGGATTTTGTCAGATATGAGAGAATGTTTTGCAGAACAGACAAGGTTGGGCATAGGATTAAAAGTCTACTAAATCAGGGTCATTCACTTTGTGACCCCTGCCTTCTTGAATTCTGACTTTGTCTTAAGGTTTTGTGATATTCTTTTCCTCCATGCTACCATGCTGGCCTGAGGTGGTGAGGCTCTTTATTACATTCTGGCCCTTAGTTCACTTTGGCCTGTTGAAGACAGGCTGAAACTTTCAAAATAATATTTCAAATGCTAAAGGACCCTTAATTGGAGGTTAAATACAGAATTTACACAGACTGTAACCATCTAGTTTGTAAATTAGAGAGCATTGTTCTTCCCTAATTAATTTGGCTCCCAGGGCCACAGACTTTGTGGTTTTTTTGAGAAGTGGGTCCTTTGCTTCCCACTGTCTAGAGCACTTTTCCATATACCCAGGCTCTTCTGAAATTTGTCATCCATATATCATTCTGAGAAGGATGGCCAGGCAGTTCTCCAAAGCCCCCGTTTCTTGTTCATTTGGTGAGTGTCCACTCAAGATGACATGAGGGGACATTGACTTCAGATTCGGTGTTAACACACCATGGATTATTATGCAGAGAGAACCCCAAATCAGCCAATAATTCCTGAGTTCAGACAATTTCCTAATCTGTACCTCTGTTCCCGATAAAATTTCATAATACAAATCAGTGGTTCCCAAACTTGAAGGTGCCTCATTCATCTGGAGGGAATGTTTTACCTCTTGAGGCCTGCAATCAGTAGGTCTCAGATGGGGCCTGAGAATTTTGTATGAAATTCTCAGGTAATGATGCTGCTTCTGGTTAAGAGCCACCAGTGAACTACGAAGGACAATTTCTATCTATGCTCAGCTCAAAGTGGAACTATTATAGGGAGTTTCCAGCTGTCTTGCATATTTTGATTGAAAAAATAAATGTACCCAATATTCCTAAACAGAATAACTAAAAAGGGAAAATGAATGTCAGGCTATTTGGAAATATTTGAGCCCTAATTTACAGTGTGGGGATAATTCAGATTCTGCTCCGATAGTCAGCCACCATTTTTGTGTTTGTTCAAGGCAAACTGAATTCCTAGACAATTGAAGTGTTCTCATTCCTTTTACCTATTATTCACAGGGCTGTTGCCAGAGAATATAAATATCAACTCTAATGGTCCACATTATAGTGACTCACATTTAATCAATTTTATTTGGATACTAGCAATTGCTTTTGAAACTTCAAGGAAAGGGCATCCAAGAAAATTAAGATATCTGTATTGTCTTTTTAACTAAGTTGCTATTCCAAAGTAAGCCATGCTATATTTGAAAAAGTCAGTAAATAGGATTATTTGAGAAGCTAAAAATCATTGCAAGGTTGTTTTGATGAGAATGTTAAATGTTACTCAATTTCATTAAATTCACAGGCATTCTTTAAGACCGTATTTTCCAGGCGAGACTTCACAGCATTGTAATCTCTGGGTCTGGAGGACTGCACGCTTGCTTTTCTCATGTCTGAGAGGGAGTGAGCTCAAAGATCTCTTCTATTTCTTTTAGCATGAAGGGTGTACTGCCCACTTAGCAATCCCTATCCTCCCTTGACATTCCATGGCTCCTTTTTATTCACAGAGTGATGCCAATGTCATTACTTCTCAGTTTCTGTCTTTTGTGAATACTGGAGAGCCTCCTGAGGCATGCCATCTTACCACCACAAGTCGATATTCATTTGCTTTCTTCAAGGTCCATAGTGCCAGCCTGTAATGCTCATCAGAGACAGTCTCATTGTCATAGTGGTTAAGTAGGAAGTATAATTACTGGCCTAAAAATCATTTGGCCTCCAGTCCCTGTGTGTCTACATCCTAAAGAAAATAAATAGCAATTTTCCAAGTGACTATTTGCCACTTAAAACAAAATCAGCTCTTGACAATAAACCAATTTAACACAAGCCATCTGAAATCAAAAATTGCAAATTAATATTAAAAATGTGATTATATGATTAATATTTGTCTGAACATGTGAATAATATTTTTGGTGGCTTGACAAATAATTATAGAGGATTTGCCAGGCAGGATAAATTATCTGTGGATTAAAGCTTATTTTACAATATAACTTTAAAAATCTAACATGGATTAGATAGTTTAGTAAATATTTTTTCTGAACACTGTCATTCTTTAAAATAATTTTACTAGACAAATGAAGATCCCAAGAGTTTTAAATCATGTGTAGTATAGATCCAGAATCCCTTATGTGAAACTTTTGGGGCTAAATGTGTTTTAAAAGCAGAATTTTTAGATTTTTAAAAATTATTATGGACATAAACTGCGTAGTATGTAACAGCTCCTGTGTGGTGTGGAGCAGCATCCCACAATCTAATTTTAACATGTTTATGACAAGATGAATGAATAGTTACATGAAGTATAATTTTAGAAAGGCCTATAAATGTCAGTTCAGGTTAGGTTTTGTTGCCAAAAAAGTTATAAAGCGCTTTTGTTTTTAGAGCTTTTTGGATCTCACAAGCACAGATAAGGAATTGTGAATTTGTACCACTCATGAAATGTTATCATCAATTCACTGATGTTGAATGTGCTCATGGTAGATATTTGGCAAATTGGGAGAGTCGCTTGCTAATTGGTATCAAAGTGAAAATGAATATTTTCCTTAGGGGAGAAACATGGCTTTCTGTGTCACCCCATTAAAGTGTCACTTCTTTCTTCTTTCTGTGTCATCCCTGAAGTGAATAGATTAGATGTAGTTTCTGTTTATGTAATCTTGAAAAATTTGCAAGGATAACAAAAGGATATAACATGGTACCTTGCAGACCAGAGATATTCAATAAGTAGCCATTTCATTTCAGCTTCTTACTAGCAATTTTTTTTTCCCTTTTCAACCTTTATTTTAGGTTCAGTAGGTACATGTGCAGGTTTGCTATATGGGTAAGCCACATGTCGCTAGGGTTTGATGTACAAATGAGCTTATTATCCAGGCAGTGAACATAGTACCTGATAGGTAGCTTTTCAACTCTCATCCTTTTCTCACCCTCCACCCTCAAGTAAGCCCTAGTGTCTGTTCACATGTTTGTGTCCATGTGTACTCAATGTTTATCTCCCACTTATAAGTTAGAGAACTTGTAGTTGGCATTTCTGTTCTTGCAGTAATTGGCTTAAGATAATGGCCTCCAGCTGCATCCATGTTGCTGGAAAGGACATGATTTTATTCTTTGTTATGTCTGTGTAGGATTCCATTAGGTATATGTACCACATTTTGTTTATCCAGGCCATCATCACTGGGCATCTAGGTTGATCATATATCTTTTCTGTTGTGACTAGTGTTGCAATGAACATATGAGTGCATGTTGATACTAAAAGGTAGGGTTTTGGAGGCTCCTGTCCATATATGTAGTTATGATCCTGATGCTCAAAATGTGCAGATCAGCTACACAGTGTGGCTTCGAAATGGTCACCAGGCAGCATATCTTCCCTTACTTGTGCCTTTTTTTTTTTTTTTTTTTGCACAGAGGGAGATATTTTCCTAAAAATTCAAATACTGTTTCAAGTATTACCCCTTTACCCTGTTTTTATCTGTTGTATATGAGGCTATCTATAGACGTGGTTACATCTCTTTGAGTCCACTTCTATCTGTATTTTTATGGCTATATATGGTGCCTATTACTCATCAATTTCAGAGTTCTGCAATGCAAGTCCCATGACAGTATGTTCATTCACCTTATTTCCGCAGAGTTCCAAGGCAGAGGAACTTTGTTGTTTTTTTTTTCAAGGTATTTTTTTTTATGTATACAACGTGAATAGATATTTGTCTACACAGCCTGTAAATATAACGAATCCAATTCCTAGGAATTTAGTAATGGGCAGCTGCCAGGAGACAGATATTAATTTCTAGCTGATGAATTCCTTGACTCCATTTCACTTTTGTTTTTCTCTGTTTCTTTTATTTGCATTTTTAATCACTCCTTTGTCTGAAATAAACAAAATCCTTTGCTTTATGGAGCATAAGTATTTATAGCTCAAAGAGGATTACTTTAAGATTGATTACTACAATTTTGTAGGACAGCATAGGAAATACTTACAAATGTATATGTGTGATTATGAATAAAGTATTACATAGATAATATTTTATGCAAATTTCATTTTTACTTTTTTTTTCTATAAAGATCTGGGACTTGATGACTGCAGCCAGAGGCTCCATAACACTTAACTTCCAGATATAGTTCTTAGAAATAGGTCTGTTAAGAGCTGCAGATGTTTTGCATCCATGCAAACTGCATCAATTGATCTGTCTCATGTTGCTAGACTGAATTTCTTTGAAAATGGGAAAAGCACAGATGTTTCTGCTTTGGGTGTTTCCCTATTAAGAATAGCTTGGACTTAGTTAATTTATGCTATTTACTACCCAAGAACACCTGTACAATTTTGATTTATTTTTGAGTTCCTCATTCTTCAATCTGCTGATTTTTATTTATTTCCTTGACTTTTATTGTGTGCCTAGTATATGCAATATCTTTTGCAAAGGTAATGTATGTAGATGACTACAGAGATACATTTCTTATTGAATAAATTTCTTTGGTTAAATATCAAGTAAACTTCTCATAGTCCCATTTTTATAAGAAATAATTATATTTTTAAAAAATTGACATGTAATAATTATACATACTTATGGATTACATAGTGATTGTTTGATACAGTCACATCAGATCGGGGTCATTAGCAGATTCATCATCTCAAACATTTATTATCTCTTTGTTTTGGGAACATTCAATATCCTCCTTTCCCGCTATTTGAAAATACATGATATGTTTTGGTTAACTGTGGCTATCCTACAGTAATGTAGAACAATATAACTTATTCCTCCTGTCTAGCTGTAATTTTGTGTCCTTCAACAAATCTCTCTCTATTCCCCTTTCCCCTCCTCCATGTATCCTTCCCAGGTTCTAGTAAACTTTGTTCTAATTTCTACTTCCAGGAAATCAACTGTTTTTTCAGCTTCCATACAAGTGAGAGAATGTAATGTGTAACTTTCTGTTTCTGGCTTGAGTTACTTATTATAATGTCCTCCACTTTTATCCATGTTGCTGCAGATGACAGGATTTCTTTCTTCTTCTGTGGCTGAATTGTATTCCATTGTGTATATACGCCACATTTTCTTTACCCATTCATCTGTTGTTGGACACTTGGTTTGATTCCTTATTTTGGCTTTTGCGAATAGTGCTGCATTAAACATGGGAGTGCAGCTATCTCTTCAATATATTGAGTTCCTTTCCTTTGGGTAAATAAATGCACAGTAGTGGGATTGCTAAATCATATAGTATTTCTATTTGCAGTTTTTTTGAGGAATCTCTGCACTGTTCTCCATAGTGGCTGCGCTAGTTTACATTCTCACTAGCAGTGTACAAGATTTCCTTTTCTCTACATACTTATCAGCATTTGTTATTTTTTATGTTTTTTATTATAGCCACCCTAACTAGGGTAAGATGATATCTCATTGTGTTTTCGATTTGCATTTTCCTGGTGATAAGTGATGTCGAGCATTTTTTCATATATTTCTTCGCTATTTGTATGTCTTTTTTTGATAAATATCTGTTTAGATGATTTAACCATTTTTTAATTGGACTGTTTCTTTCTTTTCTGTTGAGATGTTTGAGTTCCTTGTACACTCTGGAAACAGTAGTATCCTCTGTGGAGTTTGTATCCCCTGTGGAAACAGTAGTTTGCAAATATTTTCTCCTATTCTGTAGGTTGCCTTTTCACAGTGTTAACTGTTTCCTTAGATGTGTAGAAACTTTTTGGTTTGATATACTCCTATTGTTTATTTTTGCTTTTGAGATCTTGTTCATAAAATCTTTTCCTAAATTAATGTCCTGAAGCATTTCCCGTGTGTTTTCTTCTAGTAGTTTTAAAGTTTTGAGTCCTATATTTAGGTTTTAAATTCATTTTGAGTTGTTTTTATATAAAGTGTGAGGTAGGGGGTCTAGTTTCATTTTTCTGCATATGGATATCCAGTTTTCCTAACACTGTTATTGAAGAGACCTTCCCCCACCTTTGTAAAAATCAGTTGACTATAGACATAGATTAGTTTTTGTGTTCTATATATTCTGTTTCTTCGGTCTCTGTGTTTGCGTTTATGTCACTAACATGCCATTTAAAGTTGCTATAGTTTTGTAGTATATTTTGAAGTCTGGTAGTGTGATGCCTCCAGCTTTGTTCTTTTTGCTCAGAATTGCTTTGGCTATTTGGTGTCTTTTGTAGTTCTACACCAATTTTGTGATTTTTAAAAAGAAATAGCTATTCTTTGTGAGTAAAGAGGTATTTTTAGAAATGCGATTATGGGAAAAAAGAGACATTGCAGCTTATCCCATGGCACCACAGTAGTAGTGAATTTCCAGGAGCTGTTTCCCATAGCAAGGTATAGAATGTTATTGGAAGCTTTCCAGAAGCTTTCCTCACAGGTCAGGTTTTATGATCAAAACTACACATCTGCATCACTTACAAGAAATGAACTTGAAGCCAGGTCCAGTGGCTCACACCTGTAACCCCAGCACTTTGGGAGGCCGAGGTGGGGAGATCACTTGAGGCCAGGAGTTTGAGACCAGACTGGCCAACATGGTGAAACCCCATCTCTACTAAAAATGCAAAAATTAGCCAGGCAAGTTGATGCACACCTGTAGTTTCAGGTACTTGTGGGCTGAGGTGAGAGGATGGCTTGAACCCAGGAAGGGGACGTGGCAGTGAGCTGAGATACCTCCACTGCACTCCAGCCTGGGTGACAAAGCAAGACTCTGCCTCAGAAAAGAAAAAGAAAAGAAAAGAACTTGAGGCATAAGTGATGAAGATCATTTGTGTCTAGTAGTCTAATGCAGAATCAAGGTCAGAAATTAGAACCAAGACACTGGTTAAGTGAAAGTCAAACTTCAACCTGGCAGTATGATGTGGGTCAGAGTCAGTAGATGAAGGATTGATACGTCTAAAATTTATACCACAATCAGAGCCAATTCAGACAGAAAAGTAGTAGAAGACAGAGCCAATGTATGTTTATCAAGAGGACCCAGAACACAGCAAGTCTTTGACTTCCTACATTCTTATAGGTGTGAAATTCTGCAGAAGAAAGGGTAGGAAGGGCCAACCCAGGTTACATCCTGCTATTTACATCTGCTCCTGGATACACATTCAGTAACCAAGGTGAGGAGGCATATTCTAGCGTAGAGATACTGGGGTATTCACCAGTAACCAACAGGAAAATAAGTTGAGTTTCCTTTCTGCTGTTAAATTGCCATGAGATTTAAAATAAATTGCTTAAGTCACCCTTGGTCTTTAGTTTCCTTATCTGTAAAAGGAGGAGACCATGTGCATTTTAATTTCTTTTCTAGCCTAATAATGCTACCATTTTATGTGTTGGTCATAGTGAATATAAAAATACATTTGGTTCCTGTTTCCCCTCATGTTAATTTGTGTCATGCTCTAGTTTATAGACTTAAATTTATGGTTTTGGGAAATCTCTGCATTATTATTATTTTCTTAACTTTTATTATAGATTCAGGGGTACATATGCATGTTTTTTATATAGGTAAATTGCATGTTGTGGGGGTTTGGTGTACAGATTATTTTGTCACCTAGGTAATATGCATAGCATTTGATAGGTAGTTTTTTTATCCTTACTCTTCTTCCAACCTCTACCCTCAAGTAGGCCCTGGTGTCTATTGTTCCCTTCTTTGTGTCCATGAGTACCCAAAGTTTAGCTGCCATGTATAAGTACAAACATGTGGTATTTGGTTTTCTGTTCCTGTTTGTTCACTTAGGATAATGGCCTCCAGCTCCATCCATGTTGTTTCAAAGGGCATGATTTCATTTTTTATGGCTGTGTAGTATTCCATGTTGTATATGGTGTATATGTACTACATTTTCTTTGCCTAGTCTATTGTTGATAGGCATTTAAGTGTGAATATCTGCTGTTACATTCAGAGACAGTCTTATAATGAATAAGCCAAGGCTTACTGTAATAAAATTGTTTACAAAACAGCAATAGACAACAAGAGAGAAATGACACAATACATATATAAAACAAAGCTATGAATGACAGCAGACTTCTCAGAAACAATGCAAGACAGAAGATTGTAGAGTGAAATCTTCAAAGTTGTCAACCTTAAATGCTATACCCAGTAAAATGTCTTTCCAAAATAAAAATGAAATAAGGTCTCTTAATAAATTTCTAAAATTTATAATAGTTTATGAGTTACATAAAAATTGTAACTATACTATAAAGAATTCCCATGTATGCCATGCTCAGTTTCCCCTATTATTATTAATGTCTTAAGTTATTATTGTGTAATATGGTTTGGCTCCATGTCGCTGCCCAAATATCATGTTGAATTGTAATCTCCAGTGTTGGGGGAGGGATCTGGTGGGAGGTGATTGGATCATGGGGGCAGATTCCCCCTTGCTGTTCTCATGATAGTGAGTACTTACAAGATCAGGTTGTTTGAAAGTGTGTGGCACTTTCCCCTCCGGTCTCTCTCCCCTGCTGGCCATCTGAAGATGTGCTTGCTTCTTCTTTGCCTTCTTCCGTGATTGTAAGTTTCTGGAGGTCTCCCCAGCCATGCCTCCTATACAGTTTGTGGAACTGTGAGTCAGTTAACCCTCTTTTCTTTATAAATTACCCAGTCTCAAGTAGTTCTTCATAGCAGTGTGAGAATGGACTAATACATTGTGCATCTGTAACAATTCATAAACCAATACTATCATTATTAACAAAATGTATGCTTTTTTCAGAATCCCATATATTTTATATAATAAATATCATTTCTCTATCCTGATATAACTGTCTTATAACTGCTATAAGCTTCTCAAACTGTCTTTGTTTTTGATTACCTTGATAGTTTTAAAATTTAAGTTTAAATATTTGAAATTGACAGTTAAAAATTGTATATATCTATGGTATGCAATGTGATGTTTTGGTATATTTATACATTGTGGGGTGATTAAATCAAGTATTGACCTTGTGAGTTTTGAGGAATACTAGTCAGGTGTTTTATAGAATGACTGACAGGTGGTATTTCTTTGGTGTTTTTCACAAGTGTGGACTAAGGTTTTGTATTCTTGGGAGAAAGATCACAAAGATAAAGTGCCACACTTATCACATTATATCAAGGGTATATACTCAATATAACTTATCACTACTTACATTGACTTTTGTCACTTTGCTGAGGTAGCTTTGTCAGGTTTCTATACCATAAAGCTATTCCCCCATCCCCTTTTCTGTATTGTATTCTTAGGAAGGAATTTTCTATGCTTAGCCTATGCTTAAAAAGCAGAGAATTTTGCTCCACCTTCTTAAGGAAAGATTATTTCTATAAATTATTTGCAATTCTTCTGTATAGAAAGATTATTTGGAATTATTTTGTACTAATACGTCTCTACAAAAGAATACTTATATATTCAGTCACTTAAATAAGTACAGACTCATGGATATTAATTTTGTGCTTTGAGTTATAATGCAATGTTAGTTTTTTTCTTATCGAATTGTTCCAGCTTTAGTCATTGAGAGCCCATTCAGCTGGCCCTTGTGTTACTCTGACATGTCCCCATCATTGCAGGTTTTAGTCTTTTCTTAATTTTTTTTAAAGTGCTATCTTAATTTCTAGTATCATGAAGTGTTCCAGGATTATTGGTTCATTTTGTATAGTTCCTGCCCCAGTCCTGGAATAAACCACTTCAACAAGAAGGCCTGGTTCTTTTGATTAGAGAATGGTATCAAGGAAAAAGTTCTTAACTTTAGATGTGCTTGTAGTTACTGGGGTGTCATTTGTCATAGGCCGTTTCAGTTGACATAGCAAGACAATATGTGTATTCTAAACTAATTATATGTTTATGTATATATATCTACAAATATTTTTATATGTATTTATCTATTTCTATATTAAACTTCCATCGCTTTTT
The DNA here is from genome assembly GCF_028878055.3 of Symphalangus syndactylus. Taxonomy (NCBI): domain Eukaryota; kingdom Metazoa; phylum Chordata; class Mammalia; order Primates; family Hylobatidae; genus Symphalangus; species Symphalangus syndactylus. Next base: position 87,980,588 of record NC_072436.2, read on the forward strand.
TGTAGCCTCCTACTACAACAGTGAGAAATATGGCTCCCACAATCCATCAACTTTATCAACTACATTATGATATTTATTACATGCTTTTATTTGTCTTTTAGTCTTATAGACTCTACTTATTTTTAAAGTTGGGTTTTAGGCAACCATCTTCCCCCAACCCTAACTTCTAAAGGAAAATTGATTCATAGAATTGTGATAGAATTAGACCTATTTTTCGTATACCCTGACCATCTAAATAATTTTTTAAAAATTTTGAGTCATTAGGGATGTGCATTTTTAGGGGGCTTGACAAATGCATAATTTCATGTATCTACCATTATAATATCATATAGAATAGTTTCACTTTCCTAAAAAATCTTCTGTTCTTCACCTGTTAAATTCTCCGCTATGAGCCTCTTATAATCACTAAGCTGTTTACAATCTCTATAGCTATGTCTTTTCCAGAATGTCATAAAATTGGAATCACATGCTGTGTTCCCCTTTTATACTTTTTTTTTTTTCAATCAGCAGTATGCATTTAAGATTTACCTATGTTTTTTTCATGGCTGAGCTCATTTATGCTGGGTAGTGTTCCATTTTAGGTACTTACCACAACTTATTTATCCATTTACCCATTAAAAGACATATTGATTGCTTCCAGTTTTTGGTGATTCTAAGTAAAGCTTCTATGAACATTAACATGCAGGTTCCTGTGTAGGCATACATTTTCATACCAGCTGAGTAAATAGCTAGAGCACAATCCCTGGATTATAAAGATGTTTTGCAAATATATAATACTGAATCTTCCAGTGATTAGTGCATCATTAGCAGACCACATGCATTATAAGAGGAAGTGCTTCATGAAGGGAAAAAAATTATACCAAGCAAAAATCTGTATCTATCCATATACACAAAAAAATAAAAATTAACAGAAATGGTAAACATATGGATAACTTAAAAACCACCTTTTCTTATTTTTATAATCTCTTTGAAATATAATTGATTATTTAAAATAAAAACTACAATGTACTGTGGGTTTTATAATATATGTAAAAGTTAAATTATGAGAACAGTGGTACAAGGACCAGAGTAGGGAAAATGGAGGTATACTGTTTTAAGCTTGGAAGGTATAGATGAAAGTATATATTATTACTTAAAGTAGACTTGATAGGCTCACGCCTGTAATCCCAGCACTTTTGGAGGCCAAGGCGGGCAGATCACAAGGTCAGGAGATTGAGACCATCCTGGCTAACATGGTGAAACCCCATCTCTACTAAAAATACAAAAAATTAGCTGGGCGTGGTGGCAGGTGCCTGTAGTCCCAGCTACTTGGGAGGCTGAGGCAGGAAAATGGCATGAACCTGGGAGGTGGAGCTTGCAGTGACCGAGATCATGCCACTACACTCCAGACCTGGGCGACAGAGCGAGAATCCGTCTCAAAAAAAAAAAAAAAAAAAGAAAAAAAACTGTAAACCAAAATGCAACCACTAAAAAGTAAATAAAAGTATAGTTAATAATTCAGTAAAGAAGATGAAATAGAATCACAAAAAATACTCAATCCAGAGAAATGCAGAAAAACAGGAAAAAGAAAGGAAAAAATGACTAAAAGAATAGAACATAAATAAGATGGTAAATTTAAACTCATATGAATCAATAAGTGCCTTAGAAGTAATTGTTTAAATACCTAATTCTATGTAGAGATAGTCAAGATTAGATTAAAAAGTGAGACCTACCTATGTGTTGTCAACATGAAGCTGAAGCTTACTTTAAATATATAGATACATATAGGATGAAATGTACATACTTTATATATATCTATGAAAAGATATACTATGCTAACATGAATCAAAAAAATTGCAATAGCGATACTAATATGAGACAAAGTATATTTATTTCAGGGCAAGAATTATTACCAGAGGTAAGTGAAGGGTTTAAAAAAATACTAAAAATGTCCAGCAATCAAAAATACAAAATAATCTTAAATATTTGTTTACCTAAAGACAGAGCTTCAAAATAAATGGGGCCAACTTCTGCTTTATGGTTTGGCATGTAAAGAACTTGGAAGTTGTTATACCATTCTAGCAAGTAAAAAGCTGAACAAACTGAAAAATCAATTATTCTTAGATCCATTTGAGAAATTAGTTTTCTTTGCAAACTGCTGCCCCCCAAATTAGAGAGACAGAAAGGCAACTATAGAGAATCATAACTTACCAGAGTACACACCTCGTGTAAGAACCAGTATCTTGTTCTTTTTACTTACTACATTATGTCTGGCTGCCAAGAAAAAATGTCAAGGCATACTGAAGCAAAAAACAAAACAAAACACTACACTTTGAAGAGACAGAGCGAGCAGAAGAAGAAGACTCAGATATGGTAGAGATGTGGGAATTATCAGACTAGGAATCAATGTGGTAAGAGGTCTAATGGATAAGATAGAAGCATGCAAGAAAAGATGAATAATCTAAGCAGAGAGATGAAAATTATAAGAAAACCTCAAAGAAATGCTAGATGTTAAATACGCTGTTACAGAAAAAAAGAATGCTTTTAATAGGCTCATTAGTGGACTGGACATGGTTGAACAAACAATCACTGAGCTTGAGGATTTTTCAATAAAACCTCAAAACTGAAAAGCAAAGAGAAATAAAGACTGGGGAAAAATAATACAATGCATGAAGCAGAATACACATTTTTATTTCAACTACATTCAGAACTTTCACTAAGATAGACTGTATTCTGAACTAAATAAAAGTCTTAATATTAAGAAGATTCAAATTATGAAAAATATTATCTGAGACCAGAGTAAAATTAAATTACAAATCTGTATAAAAAAGAATAAAGTTAGACCCTTACTGTATACCATGCACAAATATTAACTCAAAATGAATCAGGAAATGGGGCCAAGATGACCCACCAGAAGCAGCAGCAATCAGAGGCTCCCATCAAAAAGATCCAAAACAACTTGGGAATCCTGCACCGGCAACCACGGTATCCAGTTTCTGTCATTAGGACTGACTAGGCAGCTGGTGTGACCCAGGGAGAGGAAGGAAGAACAGTGTGGTGCAGTGGTCCACCTGAAAGCCACAAAAGGCAGAGGTGCCCCTACCCCCAGTCAAGGGAGGTGGTGAGTGAGCGTGCTACCCAGCCTGGGAAACTGCGCTTTTTCCACGGAACTGTGCAACCTACGGATCCGAAGATCCCACATGGGAGCCCACACCACCCCAGGTCTTGGGCCCTAACCATGGAGCCGCATAAATTCTCAACATCCACTTGGCTAGATTTGGCCTGGGCCTGCAGTTTCTGGAGGGGAGGGGGGCCATCACCACTGCTGGCGGTCTAAACTGTCTCAGTTCCTTGTGGTAGGAGCAGCAGCCAATACTGTGGCTGCAGAGCCTCCCTGCAGGAACTCCAACTCTAGCCAGGGACTCAGGGACAGAACTCTGATCTCCCTGGGCCTGTGGTCCTAGCAGGAGGAGTGGCTGTAGTCTCTGAAGAACAGCAGACATAGTCTGTCCTCCTGTTAGCTCTGAGGAACCCGGGCAGCCCAGACAAGTGGGTTTCCACCCAGCACAGCACATCCCCTGCAAAAAGGGACAGCCAAAGTGTCTCACTAAATGGATCCTGCTTCCCGTGTCACCCAACTGGGTAAGACCTCCCCCAACAGGGGTTGTCAGACATCCTATGCAGGAGCGTTCCTACTGACATCAGGTCGGTGCCCCAGACGAAGAAGCAGGCACCTATCTTTGCTGATCTCCAGCCTCCTCGAGTGACATCTCCAGGTGCAGGAGTCAACCATATGAATAGGGCCTGAAGTCAACCCCCAGCAAACCACAGCAGTGCTACAGAAGAGGGACCTGACTGTTGAAAGAAAAACAAACAAACAGAAACCAACAACAACAGTTTCAACAAAACATCCCTACTAAAACCTCATCCAAGAGGTTAGCAGCCTCAAAGGTCAAAACTAGACAAACTCATGAAGATAAACAATCAATGAAGAAACGCTGACAACCCAAAAGGCCAGAGTGCCCCTTCTCTTCCAAATGATTGCAACACATCTCCAGCAAGGATGCAGAACTGTTTGGAGGATTAGATGGACAAATTGACACAAGTAGGCTTCAGAAGGTGGGTGATAACAAACTTTGCTGAGGTAAAGGACCATGTTTCAACCCAATGCAAAGAAGCTAAGAACCTTGATAAAAGGTTACAGCACCTGCTAACTAGAATAACCAGTTTAGAGAAGAACATAAATGACCTGATATAGATGAAAAATACAGCACGAGAACTTCATGAAACCTACACAAGTATCAATAGCTGAATCAATCATGTGGAAGAAAGACTATCAGAGATAGAAGACTATCTTGCTGAAATAAGGCAGGCAGACAAGATCAGAGAAAAAAGAATGAAAGGGAGCAAGCAAAACCTCCAAGAAATATGGGACTATGTTAAAAACAAAAACAAAAAACAAACAAAAATAATAAAGCAATGAACCTATGACTGATTGGAGTACCTGACAGAGATGAGAAGACCAGAATCAAGTTAGAAAACACACTTCAGGACATTATCTGGGAGAACTTCCCCAACCTAGCAAGACAGGCCAACATTCAAATTCAGGAACTAGAGAGAACCCTACTAAGATAATCCATGAGAAGATCAACCCGAAGACACATACTCAGCAGATTCTCCAAGGCCAAAATGAAGGAAACATTGTTAAGGACAGCCACAGAGAATGGCCAGGTCACCTACAGAGGGAAGCCCATCAGACTAACAGCAGATCTCTCAGCAGAAACCGTACAAGCCAGAAGAGAGTGGGAGCCAATATTCAACATTCTTAAAGAAAAGAATTTTTAACCCAGAATTTCATATCCGGCCAAAATAAGCTTCCTAAGCTAAGGAGAAATAAAATCCTTTCCAGAAAAGCAAATGCTGAGGGAATTCATCATCACCAAGCCTGCCTTGAAAGAGTTCCTGAAGGAAGCACTAAATATGGAAAGACAAAACCAGGACCAGCCACTGCAAAACACACGAAAATGTGAACACCAGTGACACTATGAAGAAACGGCATCAACTAGTATGCAAAGTAACCAGCTAGCATCATTATGACAGGATCAAATTCACACATAAGAATATTAACCTTAAATGTAAATGGGCTAAATTCCCCAGTTAAAAGACACAGACTGGCAAATTGGATAAAGAGTCAAGACACATCGGTGTGCTGTATTCAAGTGACCTACCTTCCGTGCAAAGACACACATAGGTTCAAAATAAAGGGATGGAGGAAAATTTACCAAGCAAATGGAAAGCAGAAGAAAGCAGGGGTTGCAATCCTAGTCTCTGATAAAACAGTCTTTAACAAAGATCAAAAAAGACAAAGAAGGGTATTACATAATGGCAGGTAAAGGGATCAATGCAACAAGAAGAGTAAACTACCCTAAATATATATGCACCTAATACAAGAGCACCCAGATTCATAAAACAAGTTCTTGGAGATCTACAAAGAAACTTAGTCTCCCATGCAATAAGAATGTGAGACCTTAACACCCCACTGTCAATATTAGACAGATCAATGAGAGAGAAAATTAACAAGCATATTCAGTACTTGAATTCGTCTCTGGATCAAGTGGACGTAATAGATATCTACAAAACTCTCCACCATAAAACAACAATATACATTTTTCTCACTGCCATAAAACACTTACTCTAAAATCAGCCACATAATTGGAAATAAAATATTCCTCAGCAAACGCAAAAGAACTGAAATCATAACGACAATCTCTCAGACCACAGTGCAATCAAATTAGAACTCAGGATTAAAAAAACTCATTCAAAACAACACAACTACGTGGAAACTGAACAATCCGCTCCTGAATTACTCTTGGGTAAATAATGAAATTAAGGTAGAAATCAAGAAATTCTTTGAAACCAATAAGAACAAAGAGATAACATACCATAATCTCTAGGATGCAGCTAAAGCAGTGTTAAGAGGGAAATTTATAGCACTAAATGCCAACATCAGAAAGCTAGAAAGATCTCAAATTGATATGCTAACATCACAATTGAAAGAACTAGAGAAGAAAGAGCAAATTCAAAAGGTAGCAGAAGACAAAAAATAACTAAGATAGAGACATCAAAAACCCTTCAAACATCAATGAATCCAGGAGCTGTTTTGTGAAAAAATTAATAAAATCGGTAGACCACTAGCTTGACTAGTGATGAAAAAAGAAAGAAGAATCAAATAGACATAATTAACAAATAATAAAGGGGATATCACCACTGACCTCTTTGAGATACAAACTGCCATCAGAGAATACTGTAAACACCTCTACACAAATACACTAGAAAATCTAGAAGAAATGGATAAATTCCTTGACACATACACCCTCCCAAGACTAAACCAGGAAGAAGTTGAATTCCTGAATAGAATAATAACAAGTTCTGAAACTGAGGCAGGAATTAATAGCCTTCCAAGAAAAGAAAAAACCCAGGACCTGACGGACTTACAGCCGAATTCTACTAGAGGTACAAAGAGGAGCTAGTACCATTCCTTCTGAAACTATTCCAAACAATAGAAAAGGAGAGACTCCTTCCTAACTCATTTTATGAGACCAGCATCATCCTGATACCAAAACCTGGCAGAGATGCAATAAAAAAAAAGAAACTTCAGGCCAGTATCCCTAATGAACATCAATGCACAAATCCTCAATAAAACACTGGCAAACCAAATCCAGCAGCACATTGAAAAGCTTATCCAACATGATCGAGTTGGTTTCATCCCTGGGATGCAAGGCTGGTTCAACATATGCAAATCAATAAATGTAATCCATCACATAAACAGAACCATGACAAAAACCACATGATGATCTCAATAGATGCAGAAAAGGCCTTCACTAAAATTCAACATCCCTTCATGCTAAAAATTCTCAATAAATTGGGTACCAATGAAACATATCCTGAAAGCTATTTATGACAAACCAACAGCCAATATTGTACTGAATGGGCAAAAGCTGGAAGCATTCCCTTTGAAAACCAGCACAGGACAAGGATGCATTCTCTCACCACTCCTATTCAACGTAGTATTAAATGTTCTGGCTAGGACAATCAGGCATGAGAAAGAAATAAAGTGTATGCATATAGGAAGAGAGGAAGTCAAAGTGTCTCTGATTGCAGATGACATGATCCTTTATTTAGAAAACCTCATCATCTCGGCCCCCAAACTCCTTAAGCTGATAAGCAACTTCAGCAAAGTCTCAGGATACAAATCCATGTGCAAAAATCACAAGCATTACTATACACAACCAATAGACAAGTAGAGAGCCAAATCATGAATGAACTCCCATTCACAATTGCTACAAAGAGAATAAAATACCTAGGAATACAGCTAACATGGGATATGAAGGACCTCTTCAAGGAGAAATACAAACCACTGCTCAAGGAAATAAGAATACACAAATAAATGAAAAAAACATTTCATGGATAGGAAGAATCAGTGTTATGAAAATGGTCATACTGCAGAGATTAATTTATAGATTCAATGCTATTCCATCACACTACCATTGACATTCTTCACAGAATTAGAAAAAAACTAAATTAAAATTCATATGGGACCAAAAAAGAGCCCACATAGCCAAGAAAATCCTAAGCAAAAAGAACAAAGCTGGAGGCATCCGACTACCTGACTTCTATTCTACAAGCCTGCAATAACCAAAACAGCATGGTACTGGTACCAAAACAGACATATAGACCAATGCAACAAAACAGAGACCTCAGAAATAAGACCACACATCTACAAGGATCAGATCTTCAACAAACCTGACAAAAACAAGGACTAGGGAAATATTCCCTATTTAATAAATGGTGCTGGGAAAGCTGGCTAGCCATAGGCAGAAAACTGAAACTGGACCCCTTCCTTACACCTCATACAAAATTAACTCAAGATGGATTAAAGACTTAAATATAAAACCCAAAACCATAAAAACCCTAGAAGAAAACCTAGGCAATACCACTCAGGACATAGGCATGTGCAAAGAGTTCATGACAAAAAAATCCAAAAACAATTGCAACAATAGCCAAATTTGATAAATGGGATCTAATTAAACTAAAGAGTTTCTGCACAGCAAAAGAAACTATTGTCAGAGTGAACAGGCAACCTGCAGAATGGGAGAAAATTTTTGCTATCTACCCATCTGACAAAGGTCTAATATCCAGAACTTACAAGAAACTTAAACAAATTTGCAAGAAAAAACAACCCCATCAAAATGGGAAAAGTACATGAACAGACACTTCTCAAAAGAAGACATTTATGTGGCTAATAAACATATGAAAAAAAGCTCAACATCACCGATCATCAGAGAAATGCAAATCAAAACCACAATGAGATGCCATCTCACACCAATCAGAATGGAGATTAAAACGTCAAGAAACAAGAGATGCTGGCGAGGCTGTGGAGATATAGGAATGCTTTTATATTGTTGATGGGAATGTAAATTAGTTCAACCATTGTGGAAGACAGTGTGGTGATTCCTCAAAGTCCTAGAACCAGAAATACCATTTGACCCAGCAATTGCATTACTGGGTATATACCAAAAGGAATATAAAACATTCAATTATAAAGATACATGTGCATGTATGTTTACTGCAACACTATTTACAATGGCAAAGACATGGAACCAACCCAAATGCCCATCAATGACAGACTGGATAAAGAAAATATAGTACATATACACCATGGAATACTATGCAGCCACAAAAAGGAATGAGATTATGTTGTTTGCAGGGACATGGGTGAAGCTGGAAGCCATTAACCTCAGCAAACTAACACAGGAACAGAAAACCAAACACCATATGTTCTCACTCATAAGAGAGAGTTAAACCATGAGAACACATGGACACAGGGAGGGGAACAACACACACCGGGGCCTGTCACATTGTGGGGTGAGGGCAAGGATAGCATCAAGACAAATAGCTAATACATGTGGGGCTTAAAACCTAGATGATGGGTTGATAGGTGCAGCAAACCACCGTGGCACATGTATACCTATGTAACAAACTTGCAGGTTCTACACATGTATCCCAGAACTTCCAGTAAAAAAATAAAAAATAAATTTAAAAAAGAATCAAAGACCTAAGTATAGGAATACAATTATAGAACTCTCAAGAGAAATTATAGGGGTGAAATATTTTTGCCTTGGATTCATCAAAAGATTTTAAAATATGACACCAAACACATAAGTAATAAAAGGAAATCAGGTGAATTAGACTTTATCAAAAATAAAATCTTTTGTGCTTCAAAGGCCACCATCAAGAAAGTGAAAAGTCTTGTCAAGGATGTGGAGAAATCAAAAGCATAATACATTGCTGGTGGGAATGCAAAAGTGTACACACAATTTGGAAAGCTGTTTATCAGTTTCTTGAATTATTGAATGTAGAGTTGCCATGTGACCCAACAATTTCGCTCCTAAGTATGCACCAAAGATCACTGACAACATTTGTCTACATAAACACTTGTACTCAAATATTTCATAGCAGCATTATTCATAAAAGTCAAGTGGTGGAAACTACTCAAATGTTCAATGACAGATAAATGGATAAACAAAAGTTGGTAAATTATTAAAGTAGAATATTATTCAGCCACAAAAAAAATGAAGTACTGATAAACACTACAACATGAATAAACCTTGAAAACATGATGATTGAAGAATGAAGAGTGATAAAGACCATGTTCTATATAATTCCATTAGGGAAGTTCAGAATAAGGAAATCTATAGAGATAGAAAGATGATTAGTGGTTGCTTGGGGCTAGGAGGAACACGGAAAAAGGACAATAATAACTAAAAGACATGAGGTTTCTTCCTGAAGTGATAAAAGGTTATAAAATTGAGTGTGGTGGTAGTTTCATGTATCTGTAAATAAACTAAAAAAATCAAATTATACATATTAAATGGGAGAATGGTGTTCATTCTGTGAAATATATACTTTAATAAAGCTGTTTAATAAAACAAAACTTCTCACAAGAAAAACCCCAGGTATGTATGACTTCATTGATAAATTCTACCAAACATCTAAGGAAAAAATAATACCAATTCTAGACAAATACTTTTTGAAAAATTGATGATGAAGGAAACGCCAACCAACTCATTTCTGGAGGCCATGACATCTTTACTTGGAAACAAAACAAAACAAAAACCTAAAAGTGTATACAAGAAAAAAATTCTATGCCAATGTTTTCCATGAACATACATGCAAAAATATTTAACAACATTTTAGCAAATTTAATTCAACAATATGTAAATGCCACTGCACATATAACCAAATGGGGTTTGTCATGCGAATGCAAAGTTAGATTGACATTCAAAAATTAATCAGTGCTAATGATTATTTTAATAGATGCATAAAAAGCATTTAATTTGAGTACTGGATACCCTAAATGCCCTAACTTGACCAGTACGCAATCTGTGCATGTAACAAAATTGCATGTATACCTCATATATTTGTACAAATAAATAAAAATTTGTAAAATCAATTTGATATAACAAAATTATAATCATTCATAATTTAAAAAAGCTATTAGCAAATTAGAAATGGATGGGAACTCTGTCACTCTGAAACACTTCATCTTCACAAAACCTTTAGGTAACAATTTACCATAGGTGATATTCAGTCTAATAAGGTGAGGAAAGTAAACCTCATACATTTTGGAAAGGAAGAAATAAAATGGTGTATATTTGTAAATGACATCATCATGTATATAGAAAATAATAAGGAATCTACAAAATAACTAGAACTAATAAGCAAGTTTAGCAAAGTTGTAGGTTAAAAGACCAGTATATCAGCATTTTTATTACTTACCTATTACTGTTTAATAAATTATTTCAAAATGTGATGGTTTGAACATTAAGCATTTTTTATCTAACCATACAGTGAATTAGGAATCTGGGTAGGGCTTCTTCACAGTCTCTTCACAAGGATGCAATCATTCTATTGACCTAGATTGTGGTCTCATCTGAAGGGGTTGTTTTCAAAAATTTACACGTGGTTGTTGAAATAATTCAAATCCTTTTGAGATGTTGTACTGAAGGCTTTTATTTCTTGCTGGATGTTATTTGGAGGTTTCCTTTGTTTTTCTTGCCAAGGGAATTTCTCCAAAATGTAGCTCATAATGTGGCAACTGGTTTTCTGAGAGAGAATGAATAAAAGGGAAATCAAAGTCCTTTTGAAATATAATCTTGGAAATCACATCTCACTAATTTTTCCACATTCTGTGTATTAAAATGTTTGACTATAACCAGGTGATACAATAGGACTAAAAACTTGAAAGTCAAGATCACCTGGAGCCATTTTAGAGGCCGCCAATCACAAACAAAATAAATGTATTTTCTTTACTCAAACAATAAACAACTGGAAATTGAAATTTTAAAAATACCATCAACAATAATATTAAAATTATAAAATACATAGGAAAAGTGTGATAAGTGATCTTTAAGCTCTCTGCACTGAAAATTACTAAATATTGTGGAAATAAATTGAGACCCAAATAAACACAGAGATATACTATATTCATGGATTGAGAGACTTAATGTTGTTAAAAAATGAATTTTTCATAAAGTGATATATAGATTAAAGACAATCTCAGGCAGAACTTCAGCTGATTTTTTTTAGTAATTGGCAAGCTAACTTTAGTAACATGGAAATGCCAAAGACTTAGGATAAACAAAACAGTTTTTTAAAACAGTCGCAGAATTTATATTACCTAATTTCAAAATTTACTATAAAGCCACAAAAATCAAGGCAGTGTGGTATAACTTTAAAGTATAGATTAATGGTCTAGAAAAGAGTGTCTAGAAAAAGATCCTTACGTTTATGGTCAATTTATTTTCAGTAACACTGCCAAGACAAGTCAATGGAGAAGGCACAATCTCTTCAACAAGTGTTGCTGAAACTATTAGCCATATATGAAAAATTAACCTAAACTTTTACCTTATATTATAGAAAAATAATAATTCAAAATGACTCAGACCAAAATGTTAGTGCCTTAACTATAAAACTTTTAGAAAAAAAAGTAGAAGAAAAAATTGTGATACTATATGAGGCCAGTATTTCATAAATAGAACACAAAGATTATGAATAATAAAGGTGAAAAATCACAAATTGGACATCATCAAAATTAAAAGCCTTTGCTCTTCAAAGAACATTTGTTGATTAAAAAATAAAAGCCACAGATTTGGAGAAAATATTTGCAAAACATATCAAGGAAATGACTTCACCTAGAGTATATACAACATTTAAAAAATAATAATAAGTCAATTAAAACAAAAAAATGGACAGTTAGCTAAAGGAAATGTATAAAAGATAAGGGCATGAAAAACTGTTCAACAATTTTGGCCAGGCGCGGTGGCTCACGCTTGTAATCCCAGCACTTTGGGAGGCCGAGGCGGGTGGATCACGAGGTCAGGAGATCGAGACCACGGTGAAACCCCGTCTCTACTAAAAATACAAAAAATTAGCCGGGCGTGGTGGTGGGCGCCTGTAGTCCCAGCTACTCGGAGAGGCTGAGGCAGGAGAATGGCGTGAACCCGGGAGGCGGAGCTTGCAGTGAGCCGAGATTGCGCCACTGCACTCCAGCCTGGGTGACAGAGCGAGACTCCGTCTCAAAAAAAAAAAAAAAAAAAAAACAATTTTAACCATTACGGAAATAAAAAGCAGAACCACAATGAGATACCATTACAAACCTACTAGAATGGTTAAAACTTAAAAAGAGTTAACTTACTGAGTATTGGCAAGGGTATGTTGGAACTGGATCGCTTATACACCATTGGTGAAAATGTAAATGAATGCAGTTATTTTGCAATACATTTTGTCAGTTTCTTCAACTTGGCATGCATTACAAGAAAGAGTCAAGACCCACTGGTGTGCTGTATTCAGGAGACTCATCTCATGTGCAGAGACACACATAGGCTAAAAATCAAGGGTTGGAGGAATATTTACCAAGCAAATGGTGAAAGTATTTCTTTATATGACCAAAGATAAAGGACTTTGGCTTCACTTTTTGGAATAGTTCATTGATCATTAGGTACCAATTTTTAGTGCTTCATTAAAAGTGAAAGTAATTTATTGTAATGGGATTATGTGGTTCCCAACACTGAGAGGACACTGAATCCAGAATGTGACACTAATCATAAAAATAAAATGCTCACTCTCATCTTCTTGACCAGTGGGAAATTGTCTAATATTTAAGAGCCAGAATGGATAATCTGTCCTCAGGTGGTCATTAGTCTCTTCATTGTACCTTAAAAAAAAAAAAAAAGTCTTGTTAGAATCTCTCAGCTCTAATAGATTGAGTTCATATGATAGCAATTTAAACTAATGGATGACTTCTAATGAGGCTTTATAATTAATTAATCTACTCATTTAAAATATGTGAACTATTGGTTTATAATTTGAGTCTCTGGTTTTAGAAGGTGAAACCAATATTTACCCATGTATGCCACCTGCCAAAGGGCTACTAGAGACATTGGCTGGTAAATATTCATTTGCACTGACAGCAAACCCATTTTTCACTGAGCTCCAAATCTGCAGTCTCCCAGCTTTCATCTTGGTGGTAAACTGTTAGAATGTGAGGTCTTCTGGCTGGGGATGGGTATATTTGAATTAAATAATGCAGCCATATGAAAATGGAAATGTATTCTTTATATTTTTATGTTTGTCTCTGTCTCTCCACTTCTGTGTGTGTGTGTCTCTCTCTCTTTAATGGGAGTGCGGTAGGTGGAATAATCTTTTTTGGTAAACCTTGTCTGAAGTTTTTATGTCATAATTTTTTACAATTTGCTCAGTACTGTCTTTCAAGCCTCTATTAAATGTTTTCCATGTCTTATCTCTTTGAATTCTCACAAAAACCTTGTGTGTCTCATATTTTTATTATTTCTATTTAAAAAATAAAAACAATGAGGCTTAGAGAAGTTGAATAATCTGCCCAAATTTATGCTTCTAATAGAGAAGCTGATAGTTGAAGCAGCAATGTCTGCCCCTAGAGCCCTCACTTTAAAGTATGAAAGAAGGCAAAGGAGAGCTTGGCTTGCACATTCAAAAGACCATAAGTAGCGTTCCTTAAACACAGAATTCAAAATAATTTTTGCCATTTATTGTGTGTGTGTATTGTCATCTGTGGACAAATATTTAATTTTCTCATAGTGCATTAGCCTAAGAGTATAAATGAGTTCACAGTAAAGGTGATAGGTCATATGACTATATCTGTATAAATTGACTTTAGTTACATGCCAGCTGCTGCTCAATTATTTTAGAAGTCCTTGATGAATGTCTCAGATGTACTCACCAATATGCCTGGGTGGTTTGGTGGTTCCATTTTTCCTCCTCTAGGCATTTTACTCCCTTCCTCTATACCACAAACATCTCCTTTCTGGCTCTTTCGACAGTTTTCCTATGCACCACTCTGGGCCCTTCCAATAACAAAGCCGTAAGCTAATCTGCCATGATGTTGGGGAAGAAGAGAGGTTGTTAAGAGAATCGCTGTCCTGGTTTATGCTGTGGTTGGTAGAGAGCCTAAAAGCAATCTTTGTGTATCAACTTTTAGTGATATTCTTAGGCATGTTCCCTTAAATGTGTTGTGTCTGGAAGCCCACATGAACTTTAAAGCCTAACAGCCCCAGTATGTTTTTAGGATGATCCTGAAGATATCAACTTCAAAATGACTAAAATTTCATTGTACAAAAATTATTTCTGGAAGCATAACAAATAATACATAGATTTCACAAAGTGTAGTATAAAACAAGTAATTTTTCTCAAGAGCTTATCAAATAAAGAATTTGTGATTGGTCCCTGATGCAAATGCTCCTGGCAGTTGACTTTTTAAAGAATACACTGTAGATAATAAGAGAAACTATTTTAATGGTAGCCTCCACAATTATTCCACCCATGTATTATCTTATTTCACAGGCCAGATTTGCAATTATTTTTGGCTTTCCTTGCATTTTTTTTCATGAGCACCTAATGAGGGTTTCAGTATGTTCATGGGCTATGTCTGCTGACAGGGCCTTGGTATATCTTTTTTGTTGATGGTAAGGCTCATTTTCAGGGAACAATAAAGCAGACAGCCCAATATCCTAAGCCAAAGAAGCCCAAATAACAAAGATGCAAAATATCATAATTATTCTCATTAAACTCATAATGGAGGGTTTGCCTTTTTCTTACAAAGGTATCTGACTGTCCTTTAATATAAAGCTTAGTAGACAAAGATTAATTTTACTAAAAAAACACATTTATTTGATATACCAAGTTGCTTTCCCCGCCTTGTAAACTATTTATCTCTGCCATTCTCTTTCTCACTCATGTGTAAAACCTCAGAATCAATTTTGACTTGCCTTCACGTTTCTTATCTATTATCTCCTTTCTTAAAAAAGCCTCCATTCATTTCCATCTCTAGCCTAAATGAAAAATCTCCTCATTTAAACATAAATCCTTGAAGCAACCTCTTAATCTGTTACTGCTCTCTTTTTTACTTACGTTAGCAGATTTTTTTTTCTAAATCACCAGTCTTGTCAAGTCACTCCTTCAATCAAGAATTACCTATACTTTCCCACTGCATACAAGTTAGTCCAATGCCTAGGCTTGACATTTAAGAACCTACTTAATTTTCCCTTCTCTTTCCTTTATGTATAAATTTCTTCTGAATCCTTGTGTGAAGCCTTCATTCTGCACATGGAATATTTCTCCCCAAACAAATCATGCTCATTGATGAAACAGGGCTCCTTTTTTGTTTTTGTATATCAACCTGTGCTTACTTTATTGTTATACCTATCATATGAGATTTTAACGGTGTATTGTGATGAAAAGTGCCCCCCAAAAAGATATCCATGTTCTAATTCCTAGAATGTGTGTATACGTTACCTTAGATGGCAAAAGGGACTTTGCAGATGCACCTTGCAGAAGTGCTTTGTGATGGGGAGAATAGCTGTATAATCCAGGTGAACTCAATCTAATCATATGGGTTCTTAAAAGAGAAAAACCTTTTCCATCTGATTTCAGAGTCAGAAGGAGATGTGACAACAAAATGGTCAGGGAGATGCAACTTTGCTGGCTTCAAAGATTGAGGAAGGGGCCATGAGGCAAGGAATGCAGGCAGCTTCAAGAAATCAAAAAGAAAATGAAACAGATTCTCCCCTAGAGCCTTTAGGAAAAACACAGGTCTGTGGACGTCTTTATTTTAGCTCCATGAGATCCGTTTCAGAATTCTGACCTGCAGAACTATAAGATAATAAATTTGTCTTAAGACACAAAGTTTGTGATAATTTGTTATAGCAGCAGTAGAAAGCTAACATATCTATTAATCTATTTCTTTCCTAAATGGACTTTTGAGTTTTTTGGGGTCAAGACTGAAAAGCAGAGTTCTAACATCCATTCTTCCCTTTCTTCTTAGTAACACAATACTGGTGTATATGTTTCAGGAATGCAGTGCACCCAGCTTTTCTTTGTAGTTATATATGGTGATGTGACTAAATTATAAAAGGGAAGTGTTATGGCAAAAGTATGCAAGAAGATGGACTTAGCTCAGAAAGTGACTCCTCTATCTCCTGCTCCTTTCTGCTTCTGGATTATAGGAACTTCCTGCCATTCTGGATTGTTCCACCTGTGAAGATGAGGTTGCTGCACAGCCCCTATTCCTTTTCTAAACAGCCTACTCTGAGAATGTTTTTTACTTAAAAGAGAGAAAAAAGTAAACTTCCATCTTATTTAAGCCTGGGTATATTTGTTGTTTTTCATTTTTATGAAGCCAAGCCTAATACATACTGATGCAGCCTGAGTGTTGAATTTTCCTTGGCTCCTGGCACAGGGCCTGGCACCAAGTATTTGCTCAGTAAGTGCTTGTTGGATGGATATCCAGACAATCCTCTACCTATATGTTTCAAGATCTATATCTTCATAACCAGGTTATAATGTTTGTCCTAATTAGGCTATTTTTAACTTGTAGTGGGTTGAATAGTGTCTCTACAAGATTGATGTTCAACTGGAACCTCAGAATATTCCCTTATTTGGAAATAGGGCCGTTGCAGATGTAATTAGTTAGGATGAGGTCATACTAGAATAGGGTGGGCCCTAAGTGCCATGACTGAGGAAAGGACATGCAGACACATAGGAAAAGGATGCCTGATGCCTAATATCTAACGCAGAGATGGGAGTGGTGCACCTGCAAGCCAGGGAATGCCAAGGGTTGCAGGAGTCACCAGAAGATGAGAAGAGTCAAGAAACAATTCTTTCCTAGAGCTTTCAGGAGCATGGGCCTACTGGCTCCTTGATTTTCAGATGCCTGCCCCCAGACCTGTGAAAAAAAATGCATTTTTGTTGCTTTAAGCCATCCAGTTTGTGGTAATTTGTTATGGCAACCCTAGGAAGCTAACACAGCTTTCTTTCACATGATCTATGCAAAATGCTTGGCATGTTATAAATGTTCAGATGTTAAACTTTGTTACGTATTACTATCATTATCATTATCGTTAATACTTTCTATACTATTTTATGACACTGAACACTGACTACACAAAACCTTCTACTTTAGTTGAAATTGTTTTCAGGTATAAATATTTTAAGACTTCAATTAGACAATAATGTCCTTGAGGGCAAAGACGATTGTTTACCCTCTTTTATTTCCCATTCCCATTGCTCAACATATAACATGGTGCTGTGCATGAGGAGGGCAGCAGCCTTTAGAAAAGAAAAATTTCCTAGGGGCGGTGTTCTTAGTATAACTCCAATCTGCAATATAGTACAGCCTCAGGGAATTTGGTTGATGGTTACCAGGGTCAAAGAGCCCTCTTGATTGACAGAAAACTAGATAAGAACAAAGTTTGGGTTTCTCTAGACACCAACCAAGTGAGGAGGCTCAGACCACGGCAGAGAGCAGCAACCCAGTGGTTTTGAAACAGTGTCTTTTTTGGGTGAACTATTGAAGAGTAATTTCTATATGTCTCTTTAAATAAGTGTTTTATCTGTTTAGACATCTGCTATAGTTAAAGTATAAAGAAACCCATTAGGATATCCATGTACAGCTATTATAAGCAAGAACACAGCCTAGGGTAGCAAATGATTTTCTTCTATAAAGCAGACATATTTCCTATTTTCATTCTTCTTTGTGGCAATCCCCACCTATGTCACTGAGGTGCAAACTTTTCAAACTTCCTTGTTTTTCTTGCTGGGACACTTTCTGTCTTTAACTTGCTTTGAGGCAATTCTTTCTCTAGAAGTGAAAAACAAAACAAAACAAAAATGTTTTTGAGGTCTTGGTGAACAGTCATTTTAAGAGTCCCAGGTAAGGAATCCCAGACTTCTCCAGAAAGAGACATGGAAAAGAACAAGAATGAATTTGAGTTATCGACATTTTTGACGATAGAAGCTACATGGCAGGTCAGGACTATCCCAGCAGGAGGTCTGTATGACTTCCTAAGGCCAGAGATTCAAAAATAACTAACATTTATCCTCTGCTAAATAAGGTCCAAGTAACTTTCTCATTGCTTTACATATTTTAACCCATTTAATCTTTTTAATAGCCAATGAGGAGGTTCTGTTTATTATTCTGATTTTACAGATCAGATAACTGAGGCACAGAAGTGATGCATAAAATTACTCTAGGATCTACTTTACACTTTCCTCTTCAAATCAGGCCATTAACACTTGATCAGTCTGTTTCAGTACTTTATTTTCCTGCCTTCAATGTCCTTATTTGTAAAATGCTAGGCATGTCAGCAAACAGGAAAAACAGAGTGCCAGTTTCTTCCCTGAAGGAGCTTAATGTTTCCATATGATTGAGTAAGGAAAATTGAGCTGAATAAGGAGAACACAAAGTTAATACGGATTAAGACCTATAATAGAAGCAAGAGCCCTGCTCCAGCATTTCCAGGGCCTGGGCAAAAGTACCAAATGGAGGCTCACCTACCACATATCTAGAGTTTTTATGCTTAAAATTTATAAATCAAGCTAATTTAAATATGGTGTAGCCTCATATCCTGACAGACATATTTCTCTAACAACCTGAGCACCAGATTCAAAGTTAGAATGCTCAGACTTCTTTGACTTTGATTCAGAGCGTGGATACTCAGGAAGACCCTGTGCTCGGTCCCTGACGTCTCCACTCTTGAGTCCTGGCTCCAAGCCTGGCCGACTCTTCTTTCCACTCCTATATTGCTCCTATAGTACAAAGGGCCTTCAGTGCCCATGGTAGACAAAACTGTCATTGTTGTTATCCCTTGCAAATAAGATTACCAGATTTAGCAAATAAAAAGACAGGATTCCCAGTAAAATATGATTTTCAGACACAAAACAAATTTTTTATTATAAGTATGTTCCTTGCAATATTTTGTTGTTTAACCAAAATTCAAATTTAACTAGTCATCCTGTATTTAACATGTCAACCCTGCCTACAAACATTCACCCATTGGCCAAATTTGGAATCCACTGGCATACACTCTGATGGCTATTTATACCCATCCATTGAGACAGATTCATATTAAAGGCCCACACAAATCCTAGAATAACCTGGGGGTGTTTGGGCTGAGAATTCTGTGGTCTAGAGTAGGCAGAGTATGATTTAGAAGGTGGGGGATATGTGTACCTTGAGGAGAGTCACCCTTGTTTCCTAGGCTATAAATAGAATAATAATGGGCAGGAAGAATAGAATGTCCAAAATTGCTTAGTGGGATCTGGAATGAAATAATGGACCAAGTGTCATTTGATACGAATCTTAAAAGCTGGAAAGAATTTAGGCAGCCTGAGTTAAGAAAACGGCATACTAGATAGAAAATTTTCACTTATATTTTGTTATGCTTCAATTTTAAACACATCAAGCACCTCCTTCTTTTATGTTTTAGTTTCTTTGTCTTTAATGTATACAAATATTAGGTATTGTTTAGCTTCTTAATCATCATGAAAGTATCATGCATAATAAGGAGAGTCCTCCATTTTCTCCCTGTCTTCTCTTTGAGTATTTGCTGATGTGCTGCATGAGACATAGAGGCTGAACAGACTGTAGGGCCCTAGAAATTGCAGGTGTTTCACTGGGCTAGGGAGATTAAAAATTAGTGCAGGTTTACCAAATAGCTAGGTTTTTAAAAAGACAAGATCCTTTGGTAGGCTGAGGCAGGAGAATCGCTTGAAACCGGAAGGCGGACGTCACAGTGAGCCCAGATCACGCCACTGCACTCCAGCCTGGACAACAAGAGTGACACTCCATCTCAAAAAAAAAAAAAAAAATGACAAGATCCTACAGAAAAGAGGACAACTAAAAGGTGAGCCACAGTTCTGCATGCAATTTCTTCTCGAGGCTGTACTTCTTGGTTACACATGCTTAGGACAAGACACAGAGAAGCCAAGCAGGGAACAACTGCTAAGAGGCTAAACATGTAAGCAGAGAATTTACCAGTTTCATGGTTCTGGGGAGACAAAAATTGGAGCAGAGGGCCTGCTGAGGGAGATAGCTCTGGTAAACACCCCAGGCATTCAATTAAAATCCCAGAAGAGCTATCCTCTATGAGTAAAAGGCAAAACAGAAATACACCAGCTTTCTAAAAATCAAAGTGATTTGCTTATTTTTTATCTGCTATTTAGAAGAAAATTAAACCTTCCCTTGAGGAAGATAACAGCTGTCCAGTGTCTCAAATATATAAAAATATATTATACGTAGTGTACAGCATTCAATAAAGAATGATTAGCTATACAAGAAAGCAGGATCAAATGATGTAGGAAAAAAGACAACAAAGCACATACAACAGAAATAGCCTACAGATAATCCAGATATTTTGGATTATACAATAAATACATGGAAATTGGAGAAAATATTTTCAATACATTTATTCAAAAAAGGGTCATATCCAAATTATATGAATAATTTCTACAAATAAATATGGGGAAAAACAATCACCCAATGAACAATGTGAGCAAAAAACTTGAATAGGCATGTCAAAAAAGAAGATGTCCAGTGACGAAAAAAAACATAAAATGGTGCTCAACATAATCATCAGAAAAATTCAAATTAAATAATAGAAACATGCACAACAAAGCAAATAAATTAAAAATTAACTGACAACATGAATTGTAACACTTACCACTCCGTAGGATTTTGACAGTAGGAGAGGCTGCTCATATGTGGTCGTAGTGGGTAGAGAAGATACCTCTACACCTTCCACTCGATTTTTCTGTGAACCTAAAACTTCTCAAAAAAATTAAATTTACTTAAAAAAATCAAGTGACAATCTTAAGAGTTAGTGAGCATGTAGAGATACTGTAACTCTCATTTACTGCTGATAGGAGTGTAAGTCTGAACCACTGCTTTGGAAAATGGTTTTGCAGCATCTGCTAAATCTCAACATATGAATACTCTCTAATAAGGATTTCAATTCCAAGGAATATACTCATTGGAATGAGGACCATATATTTATCAACAGACATATGCTAGAGTAACCATAGCAGTTCTGTTCATAATAGCCAAAAATTGGCAACAAACAAAATTCACATCAAGAGTACAATGGATAAATTTTAGCATAATCATAGGGTGGAATTCTATGTAGCAATGAGAATTAGTGGATCACAACCTGACTAAATGCCACAAAGAAAATGTTGAGTGAAGGAAGCCAGACACAAAATAACATATACTGTATGATTCCATGTATATGAAATAAAAAATAGCCAAAATTAAACTCTTGTGTTATCAGAAGAATGGTTACTGTTGGAGGAACAGATAGGAAGTAGGCATGAAAGAGGATACTATGGTGTTTGTGATATTTTATAACCTTATCTGGTAGTGAAGTACATGGCAAGTTCACCTGTGGCAATGCATCAAGCTCTACAAATTAAGATTTGTGCACTTTTTTATATGTATGTTAGACTTCTATTTTTAAAGTGTTTGCAAAAAAAATAGAAAAAACATTTATCCAGTACCCAGTGTTTTTTAAACCGCTACAATTAGTTTTTATCCAGTACTCATCAGTTGAGATCAATTTACAAAGCAGCTGGACTTGAAGTATCATTCCATACTGTCTCTTTAGTTTGTATCATTACATTCTTATTCATCATCTACTCTGTGACAATAACGGTGCTGAAGTCTAGAGTATAAAAATAACTAAGACATTTTCACTATCAAAATAGCATGAGAACTAGTTTGGGGAGGCATGCATAAACAGATAATTTTAAATTAATAAAGTAAACGTCACGTAGAAATAGAAGCAAGATGCAATGCAGCATAGAAGAGGAACCTAAGGAATTGTCCTGCTCCATTAAGTGTGCGTGAGTGTATGTGTGTGAGCTTCAAAGAAGAGTTTCTAGAGCAGATTCTTCCTGGGTTTGATCTTTGAAATAAAGAAGAACATACACATGTAAAGAAAAGGAGTGAAGGAATTGCTAAGGGAGGGAGACTCATGAGTGAAGACATGGGACTGTTAAATTCTCATTAAAAACTAAAGTTACAGCAGCGTAGTAATACCAGAGCATAAATTTCAAGACAGTGAGTGATGGGAAAAATGGATAGAATGATAATTAGAGCCCAGGTGATGGAGAACCTTGGGGCCACTCTGTATGGCTATTCAGGTTGTTGATTACATAAATGTGTCATATCTAAGAAACTGCATTCACACAGCGGATAGATACTAACCTGGAGCAGTTGAGGCTAGTCATGCATAAGCTCAGAGAAACATGCATGAAAACACACTAGCACACATATGTGCATAATGCTGGGTTTTTTCCCTGACATCCACTGAATTTTCTTTTTCCCACTGCCACTCTTGGAGGGCCTGTTATCTCTACACCTAAACTTGACATGGTTATCTCATCTGTAGAGCAAGGTATAGTGGTGGGTATGGAATGTTAGGGTTGCTGAGGGATATGCTTCTTGGCTTCCGAGGAGTGTGGAAACAGGAGCGTGTATGGATACCTTTGTATATGTGTTTTGGCTGCTGCCTCTCAGGACCCTGGAATGCTCCCGTGGACAGGTCCTGGCCCAGCCAAGATGGTGTTTTACACAGCAGTGGCTCCACTTAATTCCTAAGAGTGGTTGCATATTCTTGATTAGGTTGTGCAATATGAACATCCTTATTTTTTAATTTAAGGGAGGCCAGCTTTTTCTAATTTATAGAAAAGCATTTTCTGAACTGTGGCATCTCACCTTGTAGGATATGCCAAGAATTTTGAACTGTAGCTTATGCACGTTGTAAGAAATTCAATTCCTCTTTGAAGAACAGTTTTATTGTAGCGAAAGAAGTGGAAACCAAATTGTAGCGGATAAAAAATTGAGAAAAAGGAGGAGTAAGGGAAGGCTGTCTTCTAAAGTTGTTTTGCTGGTCATAGAGAATGACTAAAGTCCATTAGATTAGGTTTATTTTTTTTTCTGTGTTTGCTTTGTTTGGGTTTAGATAGAAAGTAACCAAAGAGCAAGATACGATGGGAAAATAGTTGACTTAGAAAAAAAGTGATAAGAAAACAGTTTTGTAAATGTTGGAGGGAATCAGATGATGCTGACAATAATGGTGATGCCTGTGACTATTATAATGGTGTCATCTCTCATTTATGGAATTCTATCTATAGGCAGTTTTAGAGGGAAGATACTATTCTCAACTTTCAGATGAGAAAGTGATGCTTAGAAAGGTTAACGTGTCCAAGTTCACACAGCTGTGGGATATCAAAATTTGTATTTAAACCTAGATTGTCATGATGCTGCTGTTCATGCCTTAATCACTAATATGCACCACCTACCACAAATCAAGCATACAGTTGGATAAGACAGGTGGAAGATCACTTCATCCGTAAGAAAGGAAGCTAAGAGCGTGCTTATGTACTTCAGCTTCCTTCTTCTATTTTAGGAAGTAACAGTATGTTCAAAAGAATCGCATTAAACTCTTGATGATGCTGTGGTTTTGGCATTTGAGATATCTTAGTTTCCGTGTTCAATATTTGGTTATTTCCTTTTAATTGGCAAGGTGATCCACATATCATTTTCAATTGACTTATTTATGTACTTTATCTTGCAAACCAGAGTGATTTTGAGAGCAAAATAGAGCATCATTACTACACATTAAATAAAACAGACACCCGCCAGGACTGTCTCAAGCATACCTTGCTTTAACTGTAACATGCATAGCTATGATATATACACAGTGTAATAAGGATTGAACTGGTAGGCTTGATGTTACTTAGAGTTTCAAAGTATATTTTGTCTATGAGAAATAGAACTTTTCATAACATCTATAACAAAAGCATTTATCTTTTACATAACTAATGTTTCTTATTAGTCCGTAAAGACATGCTTAGAATCATGTTGTGTTGTGACTTAAATGGAACCTCCCATAGAAACTATCTTGGCCAATTTCCACTTGATCCATTTAATTTCATTTTGAGGGATCCACTTTACCTAATACTTCAAGTTACCTATATAAAACAATTCCAGTCTCTTGAAATAGCTTTAAGGAGACCAACACATAGGTCCTCAAAGACCTATTTCGACTTGTAGAATGTGCAGTTAGAACATTAAAAAAACAAAAACAAAAACAAAAAACCTCTCTAAGTATTGGGATCTCTTCATGAATTTAATTCAGATGTTTTCACCATTTTTAATATTTTATGTCAAATTGAATCAAGTCAGCAAAACAAGTTAATAAAATTTCTATTTTGTGCTGTATCCCAGTATTTAGGTAATTTGTTTAATGCAGAGACATACATTGCAAAATCAGGATGTTTTTCAAAAGTGTCTCCTATTAAAAAAAAAAAAAAAAAGGAAAGGAACAAGAAAAACACAACCTGAGCTCCTAAAATCTGTTTTGACTATTTCATAGCATGCTAATAAATCTTTGTGTTTATCATATTGAATGTTCATGTGCATTATAAAATTTATTAAAGTTCTTTTCCCTTCCTTTTAGTTCCCGAATTTTGGTTTGCAATCTATCTGCCATAGAGACTGCAACGTGCACCACTATTTGCTAGATTTTCATCGTTGGTATTTTTAAGTCCCCTTTAAGTTCTGTACTTGTAGTGAGCATTAAAATGGCATTATAATGTTATGTTTTCACACATGCAGGTACATTCTATAGGTTGAAGAAAATGCATAGGTTTTTGAATATGAAAGACTTGGATTAGAATTCTCCATCCATCCCTTAGTAAACTATGCTTCGGGGCAAACTTTAAATAGGCATCTTTGTGTGTAATATGGGAATAATAACATCTGTTTTTGGGGTCCTGGCAGTAGACATTGAGCATCTAGATGAAGCTACTTTATTTACTGGAATTCAGTTTTTGTGCAGTGTGACTCCTTTCAGTGTGACCCCATACACTGAAGAAATATAATTGTTCAAATGCTTTTGTCAAGGGTGCCCTTATCCTTGTTTGTCACACTTCTATCCTCATCACTGTCACTACAGGAACAAGCTTCTGCTAGATACTATGATGAGACGAGACTGGTCCTTCTCCTTAGAATATTAGGACTAATCCCATCATTCTTCATACTGCAATTCACCTGAATTATCACCCAGGCATCATTCTGAGTATACCACGTAAAAAATAAGGTATTCAACATATTACGTAAGTATCCTGTACAGACAAATGCAAACAGATGCTAGACACTGCAGTGGAGAGCATTCTGAAAGCCCTCGTTGTGCTTGGTGATACCTGTTTATAGGTTTCTAGATCATAGAAAGGCCAAGGGTCTTGGGAAAAGGGGCTAGAGTACCATGATTATGAGAAGGGCACTGTGAGAACTCAGGGTAATGACTATTCATCAAACATTAACTAAATATTTTAATATTTTAAAAATAAAAATAGTGGCCATTCTTGGTCATGCCAAAAGTTCACATGTCTCAGGCTGTTTATTATAATCAATTTTTTTATCATCGTACGAATTTGTACATTCCCTAATTTGATGCCATTTCTCAGTCCTCACTGACTCCCAAGCCTTTTTACAGTGCCCCTTGAAACTCACGAGCATCATCAGAAAACTCCCCTACTAACTTTCAAAATATGCTCTTTATGCTAGCTCTCCCTTAAAGACACAGGTTCTCCTACAGCCCATTCAAATAGAAAAGGTTTTTGTTTATTTATTGCAAAGATGTACATCATCTACCATCGGGCTAGTAGCATAGGATTGCCCCTGCCTCCCTATGTCTTTTTTCTGATGATTTTTCTTCCTCAAACCTCAAATTCCCAGCTTTTTTGAAGGGTCTAAGATTGGACTCTGCTATACACTAGTCCTTCTTATTGCTGTCATATGCTGTCCAACTGCAATAATGAGCAAATATTTAATCTCTTCCTTTCTGCCACTATTCCTATTATCCTTCTTGGTAATTTAGCACTGATCATCCTTCAAGCATCTAAGCTACTCTGTTCTTTGCCCTCCTCATCAACCTTCTCTGTCTTTGTTTTTTATTTCAATTTACATTACCACATTTAACCAATTACTCAAGTCAAACCTTAGGAGTCATTCTTGGTTTCCTAACTTTTAATACCACCCCACCTATCCAACTCAGTAACAAGTTAGCTATACCTACAAATATAATCTTTCAAATATCTTGAATTCTGTCATCTTCGTCACTGCCTCCATCATCTTTTCTTTGGTTCTGCAATAGCTTCATTATCTTCTTGTTTCCTCCCTTTTCCCCATATATCCTGCTTTCCACTCTATAGCAGGAATGGACTTTGAAAAATATGAATTATATTTTATCGAATGCCATATAATTATCTATAAGGTTCTTCATGAGCTGGCCCCTACCTGCTTCTCCCATGTTATTGTATTAGTTACTCTGTTCTTTGTTATTCCTCAAACACAGAGAGGTCATGTCCTCTTCAGGGGTCATTACATTGGCTTGCTCAGCCTGGCATATGCTTCACTAATATATACACTCTAATAGCCTCTTCTCAGATTTGGGTGTCTTCAAATATCAGCTCATCTAGAGAGTCTTTCCTGGCTACATTATTCGAAAAAAGAAGCTCTTAGTGACTATCACCCAACTTTGCTTTGTGTTCTTAATGGTACTTAGCAATAACACATTTTTAAAAAATATGCATACTTTCTTGAAATATGTCTGGTCCATGTGAATGTAAACATCTTGATGGCAAGGACATCATATATCTTGTACATATAATCCAAGTGTCTAGGACAGTGGCACGATTAGAGGAAAATTTGGCAATATTTGCTCAATAATGAGATCTTGTATGTGAGGAGGCCTAGAAAAAAGCTTGTCATACAATGAATCCTATTGTTATTATTTTTCTGCTAAAAAGGAAGATGTAACTTTTAATTTTGATTGTTAGTTGTCATACCACACTATACTACAATACTGGAAATAAACATTATCAGTTCAAAGTTGGTATGTTTTATTGGATCAACATTTTAAAAAAAATCTATAGTTTTCAGAGATCAGATATTTTGGTGACGAATATAGTTCGAATCACTGATCTTGAGGGTTGGCTCTGGGGACTCTGAGATGACACACGAAAATGAAAACCACCCAGAGGTTTTCTTGTGTACCAATTTTTTGGATATATATCATTAAATGAGTCTAGGGGTAGGCATTTGAAAAAACGTGGAATCTGCTACCCAAAATATCAGTCTAATACGAGAGATGGGCACATGAACCAAATGTTGAAGTGTGGTGTGACAAAAACCTCAATGAAAGGAATAACTAAATGCTCAGGATCCCCAGAAAAAAATTAATGTAAAAGATGGAGACTGATGTGTGCATTAGAGTAAAGAGATGCTAACCATTCAAAGGAAAGCTGACAGGAAGGCAGATATTAATAGATAAACTAGTATATAAAACTCATGGAGACAGAGTAGCATGGCATGTTCAGTGAACCACAACCCGTATAATATGGCTGGAGTATAACATGGAAAAGGAATGATGGAAGAAGTGTCTGAAGATACAAGTAGCATCCTGACTCCACTACTGGCATACAGCTGCTGATCCATCATTCTTCTTACACTTCCCCTTTCTTCTCCCATTCAAGATAACCAATCAGAAAGGTTTACTTTCACTGAAGCACTTGTCAAATTAAGTTTTTGAGTGAAGAAATTCATCTCTTGAATGTAGGATTTCCTTTCATCTTATTATTCCATTGCTTTAAACACTTAAGGCATCATCGCCTGTTATTGTATGCTGAAAATTCATTCTTCTAGAAATGATTATCTCAAGTGTTTTTACAGAGCATTTATATAAATGCAACTGTTTTCAACATATGTTGATTGACCTTCATTTTGTGTCAATAGCTTAATTTCTCTATTGTTCATACTCAATGCAAACATGCCTTATATTACAAATGATATATTGTTTCTGAAAGCTTCACTGATATTTAATTATATGTTCCCAATTCAATGTTTGTTACAAAACCCTATCAGACAAATTAAAATTTCATATTTCATGTTTTTAAATATTAACCTTTAGTCTTTTAAATTTACCACTGAAATCATTCTTTGTTTCCACCGTAGGTACTTTAATTGCCTTTAATTTGTGCTTCTGGTTCCTCTTTTAGACAAATTTTTGTCTTTTTTTTCAGTTTTTTTAATGTCAGTGATTTATGCTTTCTCACTAGTTTTTGAATATAAATTATACAAATCTTAGGAAAGCTGAGAGTTAAAAATTCAAAGCCAATTATCTATGTGATGCGATGCTTATCATATTTGTAAAGAACCATGATCAAGAACAGAATTAATGAATTTCTTATTTCAAATATATCATGTAGTTCGATCATTGGATTGTAGTACATAGTCAGTATAACAGGATCATGAGTAAGTCAGCATTTCCCAAGGACTGATTAGGTTATCAAATGAATAGATGAATAGTGAATATACAATTATATTACTATCTAGAATCAGTCAAAATTTCCATCAATGAGCTGTGGGAGTAAAAGGGAGAGAGGCGAGCAAGCATTATTTCATTGCAAAGCATAAAAGATTCCTCTCGAGAAATTTGACAGCCCAGCTGTGTGTATGTTTTTATCTCTATAATGGTTTTGAAAGCTGAATTTCAGAACTTCTGTGCCACTTTAACTTTGATTAAAAAATGAGAGACTAGTCAGAGAAAACAGCGTCAACAGTAAGAGATGGAAAACCAAAGTGGTATGTGCATGTGTTGGTGTGTTTGAGTGTATGTGTGTGACTGTGATGAGAAACAAACTCTGCAGTAGCAATCTGTCTAGAAAGTCAGGGTTTTCAGCCTGTCCAAACAACTTTAGCCATTCTTGTCTAAAAGTAATGCTCCAAAGAGAAATATTAAGTAATTTTTACGAGGTTTTTGTGATTTAAGGGCTGGAGTCTCTGTTGATTTACACCTAATTATCAGAATTCTGAGGTTTATTTATTTCCTCATATTGCTCATAGAAGGAGTTATATCATTTATGATTGACCTCTGAACTATCTCACATAGTCTCTTTCCTTCCTAACACAATCATCTATCACATCACAAGTTATTTCCTGCATCTCTTCTAAACCATGCCACTTCAAAAGATTTTTCTCCTAAGCATACCAACTTTGGAAAGAGTTATATGCAGTACATTTTTCCTCTAGCTATTTCACTTCTGACCTCCAGTTTCCATTATTCTTGCTAATCTGTCTTTTCAAATAATTCTTTG
Source organism: Symphalangus syndactylus (assembly GCF_028878055.3). NCBI lineage: Eukaryota > Metazoa > Chordata > Mammalia > Primates > Hylobatidae > Symphalangus > Symphalangus syndactylus. Next base: position 88,010,159 of record NC_072436.2, read on the forward strand.
TTGAATGCTATCAGTGGTGGAGATGACATTAGAAGAATTCAGAAAACTACTCCCGAAAGGACTAATGAGAACCCCCTACTACGTTTGAACTCTTTTTTACAGTCTTTTTTTAATGCAAAATAAAAATGCAACATTCATTCTCACTAGTGACTTTTACCTTAGAGTAACGAATGATACAGAAAATTGGGGTTCGTTAAAAATTCTCAGAATTGTAGTCCCTGAAAGTCTACAATCGGGTTTTGTTTTGTTGTTTCTCATAGATTAAAAAGATGAATGAGATTCTATGTTTGATCTTGGTGAGCTCACAGTTTTTGTGGGTGACAGATAGGAAAAATAATTATAAGTACCCATACAAACTACTATAATAAAGACATATGGTAGATGACCAGAGTTGTGACAGCTTTTTCTCAGAGAGTTAGGAAAGGTTTCATATAAAACGTTGCTGGCACTGGAGGGGAAAAAATAGCCGCAACTTTACAGGAAGAGTCAGGAGTTTGGCAAGAGTATTCTAGACCCATGAATTAGGCTGTGCAAACCTATGGAGTTGTCAGAACTCTTAGTCCTGTTCAAGAACCAGTGAGAATTTAATTGCTCAACTGTTATTTCTAATACAGTGGGGAAAAATGACCTAAAGTATTTTCCTGTGATATAAAGGAGTAAAGGCAGTGCTCAATAAGTCCAGTAAATTATATACCAGAAGACTTGTGTCTTTATTGCCTGGGAAACTTAGAATGGCCTAGTAAAATGCTGCCGATTAAAACATTTATTTACACATGAAAATTTGTAACTTTCAAGTAGATAACACGTATGTACTTGTATACTAATAAGTGAGATAAGTTAATGAGAAAATAACAAGTTGAAATAGACTACCTTCACATAATAATGAATTCAAAATATAAAAACACTTTAACATTGGAGAAATAATTGCCAGATAAAAAAAAAGGCAAACAACAAGATTTTTTATATCTTTAATATCTTTAAAAATCATTTTGATTATTTTAAAAATACCAATTATTTTAAAATTATTGTTTCCCCAGTCAATAGACCGTAATAAATTCAGAACTGCATATACTTAATGATATTTCTATCTCTGTATGTGCCAGGGTTATTTCAAATCCAAATTAGTGGAATTCTAATGATTTTACCATATTTTATTGTTAAGTTATTTAAGTTTGTGAGCACAAAGACAAATGTGCTCTGAAAAGCCGTATAATTTCAAGATATTAAGCCCAAGACAGAACTTGGAACAGAAGATTATGAGGAGAGGAGATGTGTAGACATAATTCTCTTTTCCCTTTAAACCATAGATAATCCATCATGTACTTTTTCAGGTTTGGGACCCCTGAAAAAGAGGGTATAGAATAAGGAGAAGATTTGATATACTGTTCTTTCCTCCTCACCGCAACTTTCTCCAAGCTGTTTGTATTCTCTCAGTCTCCTGTACCAAATGGAGGTACTTACATTTTCTCAACGGCCATTTGTAAACTGAAGAGAGAAGGAGTATAGCTTTGAAGTTCATGGTGGCAGCAGACAGCTGGGCAGAATGTGCTGTGAGGCCTTCTCACTTTTTTGTCGGTCAAACATATGAGCAATGATCACACTAGTACTTCAAGTTCAGATCAGTTGAAGAGTACAGTGATTTGGAATATTCCTCTCACTGGGATCCAAAAATGATTATTTTTGAAGTTCAGGCATGCAGAATAAATGAATGAAGCAGTTCAATAATGAGACTGTGTCGACTGGATAAACACATAGCTGCTTACACATTTTCTTTACAGGTATTTTTGAAATAGTCATTTCCATATTAAATTGTGCCATTGGCTTTCAGTTTGTGTCTCTAACTCAAGGGAATCAGAATTACACCCTAAAAGTCATTTCTTGAGAGATGTCCCTTCAAGGAAGGCAGACACATCATGGGCTTCATCATGGTAAACTTCCAGAAATACATCTTCTTAAGCTCCCCTCAGTCCTCCTATATACTCCCAGGAAACCTTCCTGGGAGTTGTCACCACCTTATTTTGTATTAATTTATTCACTCCTATATTTAACTATGTGTATATTTATTTATTAGCATGTTTTTTTACACCCACATTGATTATGGAACTGGAATCAAGTCTCAACCTTATGATAGAGAGCTTGAATGTGATAGAAGTTAAAACTTGGAGTATATGTGTTTACGGTGTTTTATGGAGGATAGATTACTTTCACTACTTGATCACATTTGACTTATAGCAATCTTTGGAAGTTGGTCAGGTAGGTGCTATCCTCTCTACATTTTGCAAGAGGAAATCAATATTAAATTATATTTCTAAAGTTTCCCAAAAACTATGAAGCAGAGAGCCTGCGGTTTAATTTAGTCTAAATTCTACTCATCCAAATGCTAGTTTTTTTTTGCCCTGTTATACCAAGTTTCTTTTTCTTCTCTCTTCTCCTGTTCTTTATTCAGTTTTTTTTCCTCGTGCTACACTTCTATTTTCTTTCCCTCTTTTCCCCCTCCACTTTAACTCGCTCCCATTTTCCCACCTAGCTCTGTCATAGTCTATACTTGTTTCCCATAAAAGTGAGTAACTAAATTTAGAAAATGTAGCATGTCCTTGGCAGCTGGTCACAGAAGTCATAGGCCAAGAGAAATGAAGTCCTTAGCAGAACTTCCATTTTTCTGAAGCTCGAAAATCCCTATTTTCTCCCCACAAGAGCCTCATTTTATTTATATTGTCCTGTGGGGGTACTCCAGGCTTCAGATTGACCTTGCTCATATTAAGATAGGGCTAAACTCTTGATCATCCACATGCAGAGAAAGCATGATGGAGTCTTAATTTTCTGCACTAGTTCATCTGTTAATGAAGAATTGAATGTTCTTGTTTGATCCATTGCAAATCAAGCAGAAGTGTTTTCACTTTGCACAGGGAAATACACAGCAAGGGGCATCTCTTCAATAAAAAGAGGTGTGAGGTAAAGTGTGAGACAGCTTCCCAAGATGTACAAACAAACTAATTATCCTGACTTGTATAATTTTCCTTCAACCTCTTATCCAGCTGGGGGTCCAAGTTCTCAGGTGGAGACTAATCTAATTTCACTTTCACCAGACAAGACTGAAATCAATCTTCCTGCATCTGGCTAACTGTTCAACACACCTCATTTGACTCAAATGAAATATTCTAGAAAATCGCTAATTTCTTCTTTTCTGAGAAGGTGTACCACCATGGTTTATTTTAGCCCAGGTGAGCAAGATTTACCCAATTCAGGTGGGATTTTCAACACTAAAGGGGAAATTATGCAATTCTCAAACCAAAAGTTAAGTGGTTTAATGATTTGTTTTTATTGCAGGTGGTTGCAGTTGGTTTTTCAGACAAAATTCAAATGGGATGGCCAAAGGTATCTGATTAGCAACAGCATCCTAATGATGAGGTTGTGAACCAATTGTGTAATATGCAAAGGGAAAAGAACACAGAGGAGCTGTAGCATGTGGATTTCATTCGGTCTCTTACATCCTTTGCTATAATCAATCACTTTCAGGACTAACAACTTATTTATACCTTGTGCTTTTCTTGTCTAAATAAAAAAGACGTATTCAAGATATACTTTATCAATTTCAGGCTTTCACAGGCAATTCTGAAAAATCTGTTGTTGAGGCTACATACAATCAAACTTTGTATACTCTAAAATGATGATACTTTCCCAAGTTCTGCACCAATTCCTCTTTCTCCTAAGGTATTCCTTTAAAATTATTTCTCTTCCCTTTTTTCCTCTCTCTTATGAGAAGTTAGGCTGTGAAATTTTGCTTTGCTCTTTACTGTGCTATTTTAAATGCCAAGAGAACTAGTTTCTCTGTTGTGACTATGGGCATTCCCATGATCAGTGGACTGAAAATTGAAATGCTAGATGGGGTTGGCTATTCAAACAGTGTTCATTCAGAGGAATCTCCTTTCTTCTGAAGGGCAAGCCCATAGAAAGACAGTCTTTTTAGAGGTAGAGAGACATTACTCTGTGCAACTCAGCTCACATTTATCCTTAGCTTAAAGATTGGTTGATGCTTAGAGTTAGCTCCCTGACAATGAGTGACAGCTAATGTCAGAAGTTCAGAAGGAGGTACAGAAAGATGACATAAAGGAAAAAATTGAATTATAGTTTAACTTTTACAAAGCAAAAAGTGTCATATTATGTGCAGGATATGTCCAGAAAAGAGAGATGGGTTTATTAAATGTTTTATGTTAAGTCTAACATTTTTATTCTAAGAAAGTAAAAATATATTTACTCAATTAATATGCGTTTTTTTGAGTATTTCCTCTTTCCCTACACTGGGCCAGCTACTTTAAGGGTGCAAAAGAAGAGAAGACATATTATCTGACCTCATGTGGAAAGGAAAAATAATTAGTACACTTAAACGATATTAACCATATAATGGACAGAAATGAATCACTGAAATCTGAAGTAGTATGGAATATGTCATTAATGAGTTAATTCAAAGCATATTAATGAACACATTGGTTGTGCCCATTAATGTGGTTTAATTTAATTTTGAACAATATAGTTTTATTTGGTCTTCATGAACATTATATGTTTATTTAAACTTTCATATGGAAGATTAACTTTATTTGGGTCTATGTGGATAAGACTTGGATCAGGTAGAGTGGTGAAATAGTGTTTCATTAACAATTATGGAGAATGTCAAATGTGTTCAGTATACTAACAATCACTTTCCATAGATCACATCATTTAATCATAACAATCATCCAAGATAGGTTTTTTAATTAATGAGGAAAATAAAGTTAGCACCAAAAGTATAAGATTATTTTGTGATTTTGACTTAATATTTCTACGTCTAAACTTGATTTTTCAATTAAAATGTAACAGAATTTTCCACATGGGGGAGTAACATAAGCAAAGACGTATAGATTCATTGATGAGTGGTGTTGGGTGGTGATGGGGTGTTTATGGGGAAAGAAAGGCCACGTTATTCAGCTTATAGAAAGATAAGCAGTGTTTAGCTTTTGTTCTTGATGGACTTAATTTCAAGGAACACAGATTGACTCAGTCTGTTTTAAAATGAAGATAATATGTTAAAGGATTTATATAGTCTGCAGATAGAGAGTCAGCCATGAAAAAGACCATGATAGGCACCTTACTAACTAAATTGTCTAGTTTTCTAAGAACCATTTTTCTTCTGTTTAATGATGAGTTTATTTTGGTTGGCCAAACTGCGGAGTCTTCATAAATTTAGCTTGAAGAGTTACTGTGGCTATTCTACACCTTTCTACATCATTAACTTTCAATTCAATCCATTGCTAAGGGGTTAAAAAGTTAGTATCTCCTATTCAGTTTACTGGGTGATTTTCATTAACTCCAGTTACCATTTTATAACAGAATGTATCACAAGCATATTAGTTAGATTCAAATTAGGAGATAAAACTCACACAGTAATTAGAAACAAAATCTTTAAAATAAAGAATTATTAACTATGGATTGATGTCAGTGAAAATAGTGGAGAAAGAACTGTTGAAAGTTTAACCCTACATAGATTAAAAAAAAAAAACCTTAAGGAGTTGTTGGAAATTTTTTTCAGAATTCTGGAAAATCATAAAAGGCTTGCACCAGGCGGTGTTTATTTTTAAAATTTCTGTCATATTCTTGAGAATCTAGGTACATGAGTGAATGTGTAGGCCTTTGGATATGTGCATGAAAGACCTGAGAAGACCCTTAGGCTCTCACTTCAGAATGACCTGCCTGCTCTGCCCAAGCAGTAAGTGAAAGCTAAGGCAGAGTTGTAAACCATCAGGTTGAGTGTTCAAGGCATGCTCCATATTGGTTGCAAGAATTAAGGAAATTTCTGTCTACTTATTATTTAGATGATTCCTAAATAACCAGTTAGAGACTTCAATGACCACATATGCCAAAGAATAAATAATTTATAGAATTAGTAGTTTAGAGAAATCAGTAAACAAACAACTACTACAACAAGAAGCAACAACAGTAAACTCTCAAGAGGAGCAGACTTGATTTCCAGAATTGCCACATTTTAGAGTATTTAAAATGTTGTTGTGTGTGTAACAAAATTCCAAATATAATTTCAATAAAAAAAACAAGACATGCAAAGAAATTTTTTTAAAAAATGTCCAACGCTCAGGAAAAAAAAAAAAAAAAACAACAATAGAAACTGTCCCTGATAAGGCTGAGATACTGGACTTATTGTGCTTTAAATCAGCTACATAAAATATATTTAAAAGTTGAATGAAATCATGTTCTCAAAACCATGTTCTAAAGCAAAGTAAGAGAACAATGTCTCATCAAATGAATAGTCTCAATAAAGACATAATTTATAAAAATGAACCAAATATAAATTCTGAAGATAAAACTACAATAAATGAAATAAAAATCCACTGGAGGGGATCAAGAGCAGAATTTAACAGAAAAAAGAATCAGTGATTTTGAAGATTGGTTTATCGAGATGATCTAGTCTGAGAATCATAAAGAAAAAATTAATGAAGAAAAATAAGCAGAGCTTCAGGAGCCGTCAGGGACAGACAATGTTGAAAGCAGCAATAGAGAAGGAACTAATCTCATTCAAAGTATCATCAATAAGATTAACAGCTGATTTCTCACTAGAATAACACAGGCGCAAAATAGCAGTGGGATACAATATTTACAGTGCTAATAAACCAAAAATTTGTCAACTAAAAATTTCAAATAAAAAAACCTATTCTTCAAAAATGAAGAAGAAATTAAGATATTCCCAGATTTAAAAATCAACAAACAAAAAACTTGAGATAGTCTATTGCTTGCAGACCTGCTCCGAAAGAAAGCCAAAAGGAGTACATTAAGCTGAAATGAAAGGACGCTGGAAAGTAATTTAAATTCACACAAAGAATTAAATGGCACCAGCAAAAATAGCTTCTTAAGTAAATATAAAACAGTATAAATTTATTTTTTGTTCTTTCATGTTTTCTTCTATCTGATTTAAAAGATACCTACATAAATCAATTATTAATCTGTGTTAATGGGCACGTTGTAGAATATAATTTGTGATAACACTCTAAAGGAGAGAGAAAATGGAGCTATAGAGGAGATATGTTTTTATGTTATTGCAATTAAGTTGGTATTAACCTGAATTAGATTATTGTAAATTAAGTTGTTGATTATAATCCCTAAGACAACAAGTAAAAAACTAAAAAAAAGTAAATTAAATAAGAATATTAAAGTGTTACAATAGAAAATATCTATCTAACATAAAATAGGACAATAATGGAGGAAGATAAGACAACAAAAATCCATAATACCTGCAGAAAACAAATAGCAGTATGGTAGATGTAGAGCCTACCTTACATTAATTACATTATATATATATATATATATATATATGGCTTAAATTTCAAGTTAAAAGGCAGATATTAGTAGAAGGAATAAAAAGCATGATTCAAATATATGTTCTCTAGATCATGGTACAGTGAAGCCCTCTACATTCCACTTCCAGGCAGATTTCTAGGCAGTCAAAGCTCCTACTCACCTGGATGACCTGAGCCACCCATCCTTCCTGTGCAGAAATGTGGTGAAGCACGGTTCTCTCCACTGTATGCTCAGGAAGATCTCCAGGCATCTGGAGCACCTGTTCACCTGGATAACCAGCTGAATCACCCCACCCTTGCTCTGAAGAGATTGTAGTGTAGTAGGGCCCTCTACACTCCACAATTATGCAGATTTCCAGGTATCTGGAGCACACACTTTTCTGGAGTAGGAGTTGAGCATCCCCACCACCATGCAGAGAACTTGGGGCCAAGGTGTTCTTCAGCTCCATGCCTAAACACACCTCTGGGGCACTTGGTTGCTACCTACTGTGTCCCCCTCCATTCTGGTGCTTGTACTTGCCATTGGGGGATCTGTAAGCAGGACCGTCTGGTCCAGACCTGCCCATCTTGCCCCCCCACCCTAGGATGAGCAGAAACTTCAAGCCACTGTGTACTCCATGGATAAGCCCATTACTTGATGCAACAGAGAGCTTTGTCCAGTAAGCAAGGATCAAGTATATGACCATCCATATTGGCTATAGCTGTCTCTTACCTATAAGTACCATCTATAGGCCTGTAGATCAAACCACACAGCCCAATATAAAACCTGCCAACAGAATTACACAGGGATATAGAAATAAAGTCAAAAAAAAAAAACCCTACCCAACAATCTCTATAGTAACGTCACCTAGAGAGTGAGGAAAGTGAAAGAAAAAACAATTCTATCTTCATTAATATATGTACAAAATTAGGAATGCCACCATCTCCAGATGAGAATAAATCAGCATGAGAATCTGGCACCATGAAAAATCTGAATGTTGTGATACCATCTAAGGATTACACTAGCCCTCCAGCAATGATTCCTAGGAATCGGCAGTAACTCCAATGACTCCTACTTGAGCATGGTATATAATTCCTTCATATGTTGATGAATTCAGTTCACTTGTCTTTTGCTGTGATTTTTTACGACTGTATTCTGAAGTATTGAGTTCCAAAATTGAATAAGTAATGTAAATCCAAACAACAGAAAAGGCCCTGGACCAAATGGATTAACAGCTTAATTCTACCAGACATACAAAGAAGAGCTATTATGAGTTCTATTAAAACTATTCTGAAAAAAAAATCGAGGAGGACAGACTCCTTTCTAACTTATTCTATGAAGCCAGCATCACTTTAACACCGAAACTTGGTAAAGACAACAAAGAAAACTACAGGCCAATATCCTTGATGAACATAGACACGAAAATTCTCAACAAAATATTAGCAAACCAAATCCTGCAACACATCAAAAAGTTCATTCACAACAAATCAACTAGGCTTTATTTCTGGGATGTGAAGTTGGTTCAACATATGCAAATCAATAAATGTGATTCACCACATAAACAGAATTAAAAACAGAAACCATATGATCATCTCAATAGACACAGAAAAGGCTTTCAATGAAATCCATCATCCCTTCCTGTTAAAAACCCTCAACAAATTAGGCTTCAAAGGAACATACTTCAAAATAATAAGAGTAATCTAGGACAAACCCACAGAAAACATCATACTGAATGGTCAAAAGCTAGAAGCATTCCCCTTAAGGACAGGAACAAGACAAGTATGCCCACTCCCACCAGTCCTGTTCAACACAGTACTGGATATCCTAGCAGGGGAAATCAGGCCAGAGAAAGAAATAAAAGTCATCCAAATAGGACAAGAGGAAGTCAAATTATCTCTCTTCACTAACAGTATGATGCTATACTCAGAAAACCCTAGAAACTCCACCAAAAAGATCCTAGCATTCATAAAAATTTTCAGTAAGCTTTTAGGGTACAAAAATCAATGTACAAAAATCAATAGCATTTCATTTCTATATACCGAAAGGATTCAAGCTGAGAGCCAAAACAAGAATGGAATCATATTTAATAGCCATGGAAACAAAAACTAAAATATCTAGGAATACAGTTAACCAAGGAAGTGAAAGATCCTACAAGGAGTACTATAGCAATGCTAAAAGAAATCAGATGACACAAACAAATGAAAAACCATTTAATGCTCATTGATTGGAAGAATCAATAACATTAAAATGGATATTCTTCCCAAAGTAATCGACAGATTTAATGCTATTCCTATCAAACTACCAATGTCATTTTTCACAGACTTAGAAAAAACCTTTTTGAGACTCTGTCTCAAAAAACAAAAGACACAAATAGGTTCAAAATAAATGAATAGAAAAAGACAGACCATACAAATAGCATAAAAAGAGTGCTTGAGATAGCTTCAGTAATATCAGATAAAATTGACTTTAAGACAAAAAAAGTTACTAAATACAAAGATAGACATTTTATTACAATGAAAAGATCAACTTAAGAAGATATAAAATTTGTAAACATGTTTTTACCTAACAAAGAGTTCTAAAATGTATGACAAAAAAACGTAATAAAATTGAAGGGACAATAGACAATTCAGTAACTATAATTGGAAAATTATATATGCTACTTTCAATAATGGCTCTAACAACTAACTACTCAGAATATCAGCAAGAAATCAGAAGACATAAAAAGCACCATAAACAAACTATATGTAAAACATATCTATAAATGATATTCTCAAAATGGCAGAATATAGAATTTTCTTGAGTTGCATGTGAAACATTCTCTAGAACAGGCCATCAAAAAAGGTTCAATATATTTATAGTAATTGAAGTAATACAAAGTAATTCTCTGATCCCAGTGGAATAAAATTGAAAATAAGAGGAAATTTTAAAAAGCCACAAATATGTGAAATGTAAACAACATACTCCTAAATAACCAATTAGTCAAATAATAAATCACAGAGCAAACTGGAAAATATTTTGAGATTTATAGAAGTAAAAACAACATATAGAAAACTATAGGATGCAACCAAAGCAGTACTCAAGGGAAATTTATAGCTCTAGACACCGAAAAAGAAGGTTTCAAATTAATAACTTTCATTTTAAGAAATTTGAAACACCAAATTAAATTAAGCCCAAAGCAAACCTAAGGAAAGAAGTAACAAAGATTAGCACATAAATGAATTGAAGAGAAGAGCAAAAGGCAATGGAGAAAAATCAATGAAATCAGAAGTTATTTGCAAACAACAACCAAATCAAATTTTTAGCAAGATTGACCTAGAAAAATTAGACAACTCACATTACTAAAATCAGGAATAAAAAAGGGACATTACTATTAGCTCTAAAAAAATGAAAAGGATTCTAAAACTGCAAACTGCTGTATGCTAACAAATTAGATAACGTCGATGAAATGGACAAATTCTTGGAAAGATACAAACTAACAAAACCGAATGAAGATGAAATAGAAAAACTCAATGGATTTATCAAGAGATTGAATTAGTAATAAGAAACTGCCAACAACATCGAAAACCCAGGACTGGATGATTTCACCAGTGAATCCTACCAAACATTTAAAGATCAATAGAAAATAAAACTGCAGATCAATATAGCTTGAGAATATATTTGCAAAAATCACAGCAAAAGACAAATGAACTGAATTCATCAACATATGAGGGAATTATACACCATGCTCAAGTGGGATTTTTCCTAGGAATCCCGGATTTTTTCAACATATAAAAATTAATTAATTTGACACATCATATTAAGAGAGAGGAGGGGAAGTACACATGACCTGGATAATTGAAAAAATGCATTTGGCAAAATACAACACCTCTATTTTTTAGTTAAAAAACACTTAACAAACTAGAAATTACAGAAACTTCCTCAGCCTTGTCAAAAATGTAGAGAAATTGTAATCCTCATACATGGCAGTATGCGTAAATGTAAAATGGCACAGCCATGGTGGAAATCAGTTTGGTCTTTCCTTTAAAAGTTAAACCTTGAGTTTCCATATAAGCCAGCAATTATACTTCTAGGTGTGTAACCAAGAGAATTAAAAATACATGTTCACACAAAAACTTGTACCTGAATCTCTATAGCCTTATTTGTAACAGTCAAATAGCAGACACAACTCAAATGTTCATCGACTGATGATGAAACACTATGTGGTATATTCATAGAATAGAATATTACTCAGCCACACACAAAAAGAAAGCACTACCACATGCTACAACATGGATGAAACTTGAAAACTATGCTATGTGAAAGGAGGCACAAAAGGCTACATATTGTATGACTTTACTTATATGAAACATTCAGAATAGGCATAGAGAAAGAAATCCACAGATTAAAAGTAGATTAATGGTTGCAAGGTGTTGGTAGGTGAAATAATGGGGTGTGGCTGCTTAATATGTGTAGGATTTCTTTTTGGCCTTTGAAAGTGTTTTGGAATTAGATGTTGGTCGTTGTTGCAAAATCTTGTGAATATACTAAAGAACTATTGAATTGTACCCTTTAAGTTGATCTTGATGAATGTATGTGATTTATATCTGAATACAAAATAATATTTTAAAGCGTTATTAATTATGACACGTGATTGGATTAGGTAGTAAGAAAAAAAGGGAGAATTCTAAAGAGTAAAGAAGTGGCACCTATAGAGTAGGCTTTGGCTCTAGGTTAGATCTAGTGACCAAGGAAGAAACAGAATGTTAAAGCTCTCCCCCATCCAGATCCAGACCTGTTTGGAGAGGGAACAACTATAGATAAAGGATGGTAGATAAGTTACTGAGATGTTGTAGCAGGACTTTTGTCAATTCTGCTCTTTGGGACATCAAGAAAAGTTGCCTGCTGGGAGTTTCTGTGTTTATAACTTGCTACAAAGCCTCCCAACAGTCTCTAAGAGAAGCATTCATAGGAATGTGCCTCATCTCCAAGGGTGTCTGGGAAAGAGCTACTGACTACTGAGCTCTGCAGAAACCACCTGAACTGCAGGAACTTGGCAAGAGGAACAGCTCAGATCCAAGAAGCGAAACCCTTTCTTTTTGTACTGTTTATCTACTGCCCTCTACTGATAGCACTTAAGAACATAACAGTTGACCAAGGATAAATATTTACAGGGCCCATCTCTATTATTGCAGATCTGGCAGTGAAGAATGGACTTGGAAGTGGTAGACAATACAATTGATAACTGGAACAACAGATAACAAAACAGCATATAGATTGACTTTCCTTGGAATATGTGAATCTTTGAGCAAGAGCTTCCTTAAAAGGGGGTTTGGGCAGACAGACACTACTGTGACTTACTTTATATTATATAGATTTCATGCAGTCAAAAATGAGAACTCTTTTTAAGGCTTTGAGGAAGCACGTTCAGTTTGCTTGTACTTTATTGTGCCATTGTATAAAACGTCCCGTATTCTTAGGAGTTTGTGGGCTAAATATGCTTTATATTCAGTAGCTAGGTAATTTGAAACATTGGCTCCATTCAAATAGCTTAAGTCATCAGTTGCCCAGCTATTGTTTTCTTAAGATAGTTATTATAAACCAATTCATATGTAATTCATAGAATCAAATCTTTTTGATTCTACTTCCCTTTATTTCACTTGCACTTGTTTAATTAAACGGTCTCATTGTGGGTATCTCCTGGGCCCTGCTTCAGGGAGGAATTTCTACATATGCAGTTTTTTACAGAAACATGGTTGGCATTGTACATTAATTATCTTATGCCTAATAATGAAATTAATGACAGGAAATACCATCTAACATTCCTATGGTGTTCAATGTTTGCCAACCATTTTCATGCACATTACTCCATTAGTAAGATCACAATGAAAATATAATTTTACTTGGATTAAAAACTTATTTTGAGTTCCTTTATTGCCACATATTCATTTTTTAAAGTTGTTCAAAGTGTTTATTCAATAATTCTCATTTTTATCAGACGTGGAATAATTATAATAATACCTGCCTACATATAATACAAGAGTAAATAGGATTCTAAAGTATTTTACAAATGTGGGTTACTATGGTTGTCATTATTCCAATAGAGAATATTTTACAAAGTGGCAAACGGAAGTAGTTCTATGTAAGCCTGATACGGTTAGACTTGGTGTCCCCGCCCAAATTTCATCTTGAATTGTCCCCGTAATCCCCACGTGTCAAGGGAGAGACCAGGTGGAGCTAAACTGATATGTCCTCCTGCCAGCAGTGCATGAGAGATATCTATCCCCACAGCATCAATAATACTTAATATTATCAAAATTTCCAGTTGGTCACAATCTGATGGGTGAAAAAAATCTATCTTATCTCTTATTTGTTTTCCCTGATTACTAATAAGTCTGCCCAGTTTTTTTTTTTTTTTTTTTTTTTTGAGATGGAGTCTCGCTCTGTCGCCTAGGCTGGAGTGCAGTGGCGCGATCTCGGCTCACTGCAAGCTCCGCCTCTTGAGTTTACGCCATTCTCCTGCCTCAGCCTCCCAAGTAGCTGGGACTACAGGCGCCCGCCACCACGCCTGGCTAATTTTTTGTATTTTCAATAGAGACAGGGTTTCACCCTGTTAGCCAGGATGGTCTCAATCTCCTGACCTCGTGATCCGCCTGCCTTGGCCTCCCAAAGTGCTGGGATTATAAGCCTGAGCCACCGTGCCCGGCCAAGTCTGCCTACGTTTCATATGTTTCTTCTTCTGTAAATTGCCTGTTCATAATGTTTGTTAATTTTCTATGGGAAAAATTTACTTTTTCCTAAAAACTGTAAGGATTCTTATGTTCTATATTACTAAACAAGAAAACTCTGACCGTAGTAAGCATTGTAATAAGGAAAATTGTATAACCAAAGAAGCTGTAGCCATAGAGTTCTAATCCAATTATTTTGCTTTTATATTTGAGGAAATTAAGGCTAAAAGAAGGAAGATGGGTTCCTACATGACACAAGATGAGTTGAGTGTCATTGTCTGGTATAGAAGCTGGATTTCTGAATGCTTGCCCAGTAAATTGTGCAGAAAATTTTGATTCAGAATTAGGTATAAACTTATTTCTAGATTACATTTAGTAGCCTAATATCAAAGCAATGAAAGGATCGCCACACAAAAATTTTAAATTTGCAAAATTACCTGATTTGGAAGGCAGGGCATGTAAAATATTTCCTGGAGTTAAAATAAACTACAAAAGAGATAAAGATCAAATGACTTTACAGAGTCTGTTTCTAATGGTCCAAAGTACTTAATCAAGTTCCAACCTGATGTCTTATCCATTTAAATGGCCATTTTTTTTCTATTATTTTAAAAGCAGAGAAAGATAATTTAAAAGAGACTGTAGGGCTATCTAAATTTTCTCATACTTCATAGAGGTTAAAGTAACCCTTAATCTAGAAGGATAAAGCACTGAATTAAAAGTAGTTTATACAAAGGACACATATTCTCTACAGACCCTAATTTCTTTTGAAAGTTGCCAACTTACACTAAAATTTCTTCTTAGCAGCATTGTTTATCTATACTTTAAAATAACTTTCAGGAGAGAATAGAAAGTTGCTTAATATCCATATCATTAGCTCGTGCCATAAGTTGCACATGGTTTTTGTCTCTTTTATTAAATTTAAAAGGTAGTTTTAAGTTAGGGTAGTTGTAAAACTAATAGGCAATCAGGTAAATTAATGCATCCAATGATGCATTCACTGTAATGAATCAAGTTCTAATTCTCAAGTTACTATATAGTTTCCATGCAAAATAAATTAGAGAACATACAGCCATCCTCCTAAATTACTTCAAGGTCTCACATAGTGTCTTTATTAGAGATATTTTGACATTTCAGGACCAGTATCAATATTGGATAATGATGATAATGAAAACAATAGTGCTTGTTTTTGAGGGTTATCCATGTGAACAACACTTGTGCATGACATTGAAAACTTACAACAATTAATAAACTTCATACTGTCTTTAGTACTGTCCTATAGCTGAGAAGGTCAAAACAGAATAGAAAATCAACTTGCTCACGGTTGCACAGCAAAGAAAGCTAAAAAATAGAAAAGGATTCTCAGTCACTCCTTTGAATTCTATAACTTATCTGATTCAATTTTTTAATATCAAATATCAAAATATTTATTTGGTGTTCCCTACTTCACAGATTTCCCCACTCCTCTCCTTTTCCCCAATCTTCCATGACAGACAAAGACACAATTAGTGTGAATGCATATTTAACAAGTTAAACCCTTTATATTTAACAAACTAATCTCTTCCATAAAGATATACTATAGAAAATAAATGCCTTGCCTTATAGTAAATTTAAATGAAATTTTCAAGTATTGATAAAGAGTCATTAGACTGTCATAAAGATATAGTGTACCCTGATGGGATGTTGGTATAAATTGGTAAGATTATATTGAAAAAAAAAAAAAACTACTGAATGATAGTTTCCTTGGTAAAGATTGTTTTTAGCTCTAAATAATGGAAAACACTGGCTGGGTGCAGTGGCTCACGCCTGTAATCCCAGCACTTTGGGAGGCCGAGGCGGGCAGATCACGAGGTCAGGAGATCGAGAGCATCCTGGTGAACATGGTGAGACTCCGTCTCTACTAAAAATACAAAAAATTAGCCAGGCGTGGTGGCGGGCGCCTGTAGTCCCAGCTACTTGGGAGGCTGAGGCAGGAGAATGGTGTGAACCCAAGAGGCAGAGCTTGCAGTGAGCTAAGATCCCGCCACTGCACTCCAGCCTAGGCAATGGAGCGAGACTCTTGTCTCAAAATAATAATAATAATAATAATAATAATAATAATAATAATAATAGAAAACACTGTGGCTTAAACATATAGGAATTTTTTCTCGTATAAAAAGTCGAGATGTGAGTTGTTACTGGAGTTGATTCACACCTCCCTGCAATGGTCCTGGCCTTTTCTTTGTGGTTACAAGTGAATGGGGAAGCTCCCATGTTTCTATCCATATTTAAGCAGGATAAAGGAGAATCAATTATTTGTTTGCTTTCCTTCAGAAGGGAAGAAAAGCTTTCTCAAAATCTCTCAGATAAACTTGTTACTTGGACAGTAAGGGAATGTCAAAATTGAGAATCCCATTATTCTAACATTGCCAAATACAAAGGACTGCACCAAGACCAACCAGCGTTTTATTAATCAGGAAGAAGCGAGAGGATTAATATCTATTAGAAAGTTCTCTTTTTCAGGATGGTGTGACCATATGACAGCAAAAAAGTGTTATGATTTGTAATACTTAAAGTCAGAAGCAAGATGCATGTTCTAATGTTATAAATACTGCATTGTTGTAACATGGTATAGATGTTGGAGTCAGACACTCTTGAACTGTATCACCTTTGTCAATCTAATCAATCTCTCAGAACCATAGTTTTTATAGAAATAAAAGTATTTGCCTCACAAAATATAGTATGAGCCAGGTAGGCAAATATCTATAACATTCCTGCATCTGTAACATGCTTGTGTTAGTTACTGACAGTCTTCAAAATGGAATAAAGCCTCAGAACAATAGATGACTTTTGGTGCCTACTTAAAAGTTATATATGAATATTCCCAGTATTTGGTGACTATTCTCCCAGAAGGACCCACAGGAACTCATGCTCCTTTATTATTTAGCTTTACTTTCTAGTATGGCCTTATACTTGTCTTTGTCTAGCTGGTAAGAGGAAAAAGAGATCAAAAATGTTTCCCTAAAAGTGATACAAGTTTTCTCTTTCACAATAGTTTAGATAGATGGATGCATCTAGATGCAAGAAGACTGGGAAATGTAATCACTGCTAGGTAACTACCCCAGTAACAAATCTATATTCAGGAAGAGGGAGTATACATTGTGGTTGCAGATGATAATCTCTTCTACAATGCTCAATAATCATTAATGTTTTTTGACATATCTCCTTTCTAAGAGAACGAGATTCTAATTAAAGCAAGCACTATGAAGTCAGTAAGGAGTACAGCTTGAGTCATATGGGTAGCTGATGAATGTTTACAGGAAGGAAGCATAATATAGTAGCTTCGTGGACTCTGAAGCAAGATTGCCTGCATTCAAATTCTTACTTCACCAATTCCTAGTTGTGTGATTTTGGGTAAGTTACTTAACCTTGATTTCTTTCTCTATAAAAATGGGGATAGTAAAATGAATTACCTATGCTATACAGGTTATTTTGATGATTCATTATTAATAGAATTAAAGCTTTTAGGACAATATTTATACTGAATACAGTATAAATTCATACAGTATTTATACCATATACTATTTACATTGAATTTGGTTTGATTTCTGGCATATATATATTTAGATATATACATATCATGAAATATTTAATGAACATCAACAAATGCAAGAGATAAACAGAGGCATGTCAAATAGTATTTGTCTAAATGTGCTTACAAAGACAATGGGGACTGGAAATCTTCAGATAGGTGGAACTATACTCAGTATATTATGGAATTGTGCCTGCTAGCCTGAAGAGGTCAGGAATGTCTATGTGGAGTAGGTGATTTGTAATATAATAGTATGCAACAAACAGGCATGGAGAGGTGCTTAGGGGTGAGACCTGGTGCCAACGATGTCTTGAAGAGGAGAGGAGACTGTAGACACAGTTTGAAGATGTCAGTATCTCACTTCAATGCCTCTCTTAAGGAGAAAATATTGTTGGGTAGGATTTGGGTCATATATGGTGGAAGTGATAGATGACAAAGAAGCTTTCCCTAGAGACACTTCTTTCTTCACTACACTCATCCGTGAAAGGAAAATAATGATGATGGTGGTGATGATGTAAGGCTGATAAATTTGTACTTAGGGCAGAGAGAAATCAAGACAATTTGTAACTGAGAATGAGAGACAGGCATAAAGAAGAGCTGAGAATCCAGATTTTGAAATCTGAAGTGAGTGCTAAGTGAAAATCTTTAAAATATCTTATAGTTAATTGTTAAAATTTTAGTAACTTCATCCACAATTAATATTGAGCAATATAAGTATGTGACATATAGTAATCACATGAACAGACACGTCTAGCTTTTTTTCTTATTTTCTAATGTTTTACAGAATTCTACTTTTATGTTGGTAAGGAAATTAAGTTCAATATGTTGCCTTCTTCTAAATAATTAGCTATTACACACTAACATGGGACAAGAAGTAACTATAATATTAAAATGGCCACAGAGTCTGGAGTCAGAAAAATCTGGTTTTGTATCTTGAGTTCACTAAATTACGTGTGCTATGGATTTGCAGATGCTATTTAGGAATGCTCTATCCTAAAACTAGCAGAAGCACTTTCTAAAAATGTGCTTAACTAAAATGAAAATGTATTAATTAACATAACATTTTCAAATAGAGGATGAAAAGATAATCCAGAAGCAAAATGTTCCAGATTCTCTTGATTTAATATTTTGCCATCTTCTCAGAGTTTTTTATTTATTTTGTCTTCAGATTGTCTCTCCCCCACCATCATAAAATGCATGCACCGTCTCAAGGCTTTCATTCTCACACAGCAATGTGAAAAGCTGGAAAAAAGGCTGCCTTTCCCTTGGTTCCCTTTTAAGAACAAATACAAGTTTCCAAAAATAAAACTAACCCCAGAACACTTTACACAATGTCTCATGGCTGAATTACATTCCTTGTACATAGTCGCTAGCAAAGGAAATGATACCACAATTGTTGAAGACAGGCTTAGTGTCCCCTGAAACACACAGTTACTGGATAGGTGAACAATTTGCGGGTGCTGTTAACATAGATAAAGGAAGGAGGTGGCTTTCGGGAGACAACATTTGGAGATTGCCAAAAACTTTTTGACCTATAATACTCTCAGCTACAAAAACGTAACTATTATAGGTACTTTAGATGAGACTATGGTGATAAAAATATCTGGAACTTTTTATAATTTTCACTTCTGATAATACAAAGGAAAAGGAGAAAAAAAATTCCTACTGTTTTATACCTCTCACCCAACCTAGACCTGTTAAGTATCTTATTCAAAATGCTTTCAAAGGAAAGCCAGTCTCCACATTTTGCTTTACCTCCTAGGGAAAACATATGCCTTTATTCATCTAAATGTGAGGAACAGGAAAAGGAGAAATGTACAACAGTCTTCCTGCCTAAGTTCAAATCTAGTGTGTAAGTGTTTTAGGTTCAGAGAACAACTTGAGTAATACCTGCAAAATAAATTCTCTAGGTAAAATACAGCTCCTAGCCAGGAAGCAAGCCATGTGGAAGAAGGCAGCGGAAGCCGCTCCTACTACCTCTGTGAGCAATATCACTGGGCTTGAGCAATCTTTCTTTGGAAAAATTTAGATAATGATGCTCTTAATTCTAGTGTTTCAAATTATGCATCTGGAGAGAGAGGTGGTTTTTTTTTTTTTTTTTTTTTTTTTTGCCCTCATTTAACAAACTCTTAATTGTCCTCTCCAGTGGCGGCAGCAGTATATACCAGCTTTTTCTGATGAAAACAGAAACTGTTTAGAAATTCTTCTGGGTGATATTGAGGAATTTACACACATTTTGGATCCTGTCACCTGTTCTGTTCTTATAGTGGTGGGTTTTGTAATTTGGAATGAATTCTAAGTGGTATACTTGCCTTAATGGTCTGAAGGGACAGAAAAGATTGACCTATAAACTGGAAAGTGTTTCACATTAGTTGATACCTCTGTGTATCCCTGTTTGTGTTCTTAGGCCTGGTAAAATCCATGCCTAGGGTTAGGTAGCAATATGTTACTTGAAGAGCACTGCAAAGACCTACATGTGTTTAGATCAATAGTTTATTTTCTAAATCCTGCTGATTTGGATGTTTTGTGGTTTGAGGGAAACTCTGAATGTTTGTCAGGTTATCATTTTGACAAATTCTTATTGTTTTGGAAACTTGCAAAATGTCCATAAATTCCATTTACCGTCATGACAAGTAAAAGAAAAAACAATCAGAACCTGAAAGGATATAGAGCATAAATAAGAACAAGTAAAACGCAAGCCATCATTTGAATGCATTCTATGTACGGAGTGTTTTGCTCTCATGTGGGTTAAATACACCTCTGCTTGCCCATCCCCATGGAGCTATCTTTGACTCAGAGCCCTACCTCTTCACACATCATTCTGATTCCTTCTCTGAAAGGTATCTTTTGTATACCTTGTCCCTCAAAGTTAGGATCTCTTAGAAATATAAAGTGACATATTACGTAAGTTCGTTAAAACTGTAAATAAACACATATTAATATATTACCGTCACCTGCTGAAGCAGATAGAACCACCCACCCAAAATGTGGTTTCAATGTTAGGATGGAAGCTACCACAAACATACTAGGAGGGCATGAAAAGGATTATTGCTTTCATCATTCAAGTCTCTGGGGAAAGCAGGCTTCTCAAGCAGGCTTGAAATGGTGCAAGAGAGCAAGGAAAGGAGACGGGCTTGAGTTTTCACTGTGGTTTATGAGCAGGAGCTTACATGGTTGGAATCTCCCACTGGTGCCAAAGAAGAAGGCATCTGGGTTTTCTTATCAGCTTGTCACATGTGAGACACAAAACGGAGAAGGAGGAGTAAGACTTAAAAGCTGTTAGCAGTTAAATATCAAAAACTATAGTCAGATTTCTCATTACGTCATGTAAACATGGAAAGAGACTGGTTCTCTTTCTTAGTAACACTAACTGGTGAATGAATAAATGAATAAATGCAGTCAATTATCATTATTCATGATAGTTATGTTCTATAAAGTCACCACAAACACTGAGTTAGTGAATATTTAACCATTGCTTCTAGGGGAAATATAGGGTTAGGTTCCTTTGAGCTTCTGGCCACAACATGCAACAGCTAAGAAATACATAAACTTGCTTTATTTGTGTTTCTGTTTAATGACACCTTATTTAACACATAGTGTTGATTCATTCACTTTGAACTCACGACTAGCCCTCTAACTGATGCCTGAACGAGGCTTATCTAACTCACATCCATTCTCTGTAAGGCACGTCGCAGCCTTCTTGCATGTAGAAACAGTAGGCAGCCCTTCAGCATTATGCTTGGGGACCATTTTAAACAGCAATATCACTAATATAAAGCACAAAATTGTGAAACATGTGACATTAAATAGAACAGAAAAGGATAGTGGTATACTGTAGTATACTCTATAACAGCGGAAGCAAGAAGACAGCGTATTGCTTTACTTGACCTCAGCTGGGAATGTGCAAGTCTGGCAACAAATTTTTCATTGCTCTGAGCATGTCCACAAATGACCACAAAAGTGCCCCAAGTATTGATTTTAGGAATATAAATAAATGTTAGCAAGTAGGCAAATTTGAAGATATGAAATCTGTAAATAATGAAGGTTGATTTTTACATGAATTAATGCTTTTAGTCAAACCATTTTGGAGAAAGTGCCTCCATTCCTTCTTATTTCCATTTGTTGCTGCTGTTATTTTTACTTCACTCAAGAACTTTTAATAATTATAAGCAAGATGTTTAGTAGCATCACTTTAAACTGGTGGAAAAAGGGGTTTTTAGTAGTTTCTGTGTGAAACCACTGAAATCATCCTGTAGGTGACTGGCAATTTAACCAATAATGTGATATACTGCAGATCTTGAGTGACAATAGAATATAACAGTAGAAACACAAGCTCCAGAATCAGAAATACTAGATTTATATCACAGACCCACTATTTATATGCTATGTAATTTTAGTCAAGTTTTTTAACATCTCTTATCTTCAGTTTTCTCTTTGTAAAATGGAAATAATAATAGTACTGACAATGTACTGTTGTTGTGAGGATTAACTGAGATATATTAACACACCATATAAATTTGGTCTATCACAGAAAGGATTATGTTTTTTTTTTTTTTTTTTGGTGGGGGGGACAGAGTCTTGCTCTGTCACCCAGACTGAAATGCAGTGGCATGATCTCGGCTTACTGCAAGCTCTCCCTCCCAGGTTCAAGCGATTCTCCTGTCTCAGCCTCCCAAGTAGCTGGGATTACAGGCACCTACCACCACATCTGGAAAATTTTTGTATTTTTAGTAGAAACGGTTTCGCTATGTTGGCCAGGCTGGTCTTGAACTCCTGACCTCAGGTAATCGGCCCAGCTCGGCCTCCCAAAGTGCTGGCGGGAGCCACCGCACCCTGCCAATGTTCAATATTTTTAAACTACACTTATTTAAGATACCTATTCCATTTGCATTTTCCTGGTGCAATTGTTATTGGTATTACTTTTCACACTGTCCTGTTTGAAATGACTAATTTTAGGATCACTTTGCTACATAAAAATCTGGAAAGCATTATTTGTGCTCTATGGGAATAGTGCCAGTTAATTGTTAAGCAAGTCTTGACCATGGCATAGAGAACAGAAAGCACATTTGCAGCATTTTGACATACTGAGACTAAATAACTTGCGGTAAATCAAGATTTTTCATCCTTTATCCCAATTTAAATTATTTTTCTCTTGTCACTCTAATGAATTCTAAGCCCCATGGAAACTAGGATTTTCCTGTGCAAGCTGGGATGAATAGCCACTTGAAAGAAAATACATTTCCTATGACCAGATTTTAAATTTACTGTCTCAAATTTCTAGGACTTGATTAGAGTTGGAAACTCTTTGTGATCTTTCAATCAAACACAACCATTTTGTAATTAGTTCTTCTGGAAAGAGAAGCAGTGTTGGGTATCAGAAGAGATCTTGCAGTTGACAAAAGTAAGATTTTGTTCACCGAGTATGTTTTAAGTGTCATTATGACCCCCTATTAGAGTAAGGAAAAATGGGAGAAAAATAAAAAATGGATTTTTGGCCAATGTATCTATTCTCTGAATGTATAATGTAGAATGGAAATAGACGTATTTAGTAGTTGACGTAGCGTCACATAGGATCCTTGGGCTGTGGAGCAAAAGTTACTATAGGAGCAAAGTCCACGTGGAAGCCTCTTACTCCTGTCCTTTTATCCCAAGCCAGGAAAGTACAATAAAAGCACTAAGTTATCCAGGGAAGATGTCAGAAATTAATGCCACTCATATTGATCTAAAGGATGCTGGTGTGGTGATGTTCATCAGACCTGCATTCAATTTACCAGTCTGACTCTTGCAAAAACTACATGGATCCTGGAGAAGAGTAGTAGATTACCACAAATTCAATCAAGTAATGGCCTTAATTATAGTCCCCATGCAAAATGTGCTATCTTTATTTTTTCTTCATCTTTTATTTTAAGTTCAGGGTTACATGTGTGGGATGTGCAGGTTTCTTACATAGGTAAACATGTGCCGTGGCGGTTTGCTTACACAGATCAACCCATCAATTAGGTATTAAACCCAGTATCCATTAGCTATTCTTTCTGATGTACTCACTTCCCTGGCCCCCATCCCTGACAGGCCCCAGTGTGTGTTGTTCTGTCCCAAGTGTTCATGTGGTCTCATCACTCAGCTCCCATTTACAAGTGAGAATCTGCAGTATTTGATTTTCTGTTCCTGTGTTACTTTGCTGAGGATAACGGCTTGCAGCTACATCTATGTCCCTGCAAAGGACATGATCTCATTCCTTTTTATGGCTGCATAGTATTCCATGGTGTATATATATATATATGTACCACATTTTCTTTATCCAGCCTATCATTGATAGGCAATTGGGTCGATTCCATGTCTTTGCTATTGTGAATGGTGTTGCAGTGAACATACACACACATGTATCTTTATAATGAATGATTTATATTCCTTTGGATGTATACCTGGTAATGGGATTGCTGGTTCAAATGGTATTTCTCATTCTAGATCTTCGAGGAATCACCACACTGTCTTACACAATGGTTGAACAAATTTACACTCCCCCAGACAGTGCATAAGTGTTCCCGTTTCTCTGCAACCTCATCAGCATCTGTAGTTTCTTGACTTTTTTATAATAGCCTTTCTTACTGGCATGAGATTGCATCTCATTGTGGTTTTGATTTACATTTCTCTAATGATCAGTGATGTTGAGCTTTCTTTCATCTTTGCTGGCTGCATGAATGTCTTCTTTTGAGAAGTGTCTGTTCATGTACTTTGCCCACTTTTTTAAGGTTGTTTTTCTTATAAATTTGTTTAAGTTCCTTGTAGACTCTGGATACCTTTCTCAGATGGATAAATTGCAAACATTTTCTTGCATTCTGTAGGTTGTCTGTTCACTCTGATCATGGTTTCTTTGGCTGTGCAGAAGCTCTTTAGTTTAATTAGATCCCATTTGTCAATTGTGGTATTTGTTGCCATTGCTTTTGGTGTTTTAATCATGAAATATTTGTCCGTGGCTATGTCCTGAATGATATTGCCTACATTTTCTTCTAGTGTTTTTATAGTTTTGGGTTTTATAGTTAAGTCTTTAATCCATCTTTAGTTAATTTTTGTATAAGGTATAAAGAAGGGGTCCATTTTCAATTTTCCACACATGGCTAGCCAGTTCTCCCAGATTTTTTTCTATGGTTTTTATAGTATTGGGTTTTACGTTTAAGTCTTTAATCCATCTGTAATTAATTTTTGTGTAAGGTATAAGGAAGGGGTCCGGTTTCAGTTTTCTGCATATGGCTAGCCAGTTCTGCCAGATTTTCTTTTAAGGTTTTTATACTTTTGGGTTTTACATTTAAGTCTTTAAACCATATTGAGTTAATTTTTTGTATAAGGTGTATGGAAGAGCTCCAGTTTCAATTTTCTGCTTATAGTTAGCCACTTCTCCCAGTACCATTTATTAAATAGAAAATCTTTTTCCTGTTACTTGTTTTAGTCAGATTTGTTGAAGATCCAGATGGTTGTGGGTGTGCAGTCTTATTTGTGAGTTCTTTATTCTGTTCCATTGGGTTATGTGTTTGTTTTTTACCAGTACCATGCTGTTTTGTTTACAGTAGTCCTGTAGTGTAGTTTGAAGTTGGGTAGCATGATGCCTCCAGCTTTGTTGTTTTTGCTTAGCATTGTCTTGGCTGTCCAGTCTCTTTTTTGGTTCTATATGAATTTTAAAATAGTTGTTTCTAATTCTGTGAAGTATATCAGTGGTAGTTTAATGGAAATAGCACTAAATCTATAAATCACTTTGGGCAGTATGGCCATTTTCACAATATTGATTCTTCCTACCCATGAACATGGAATGTGTTTTCATTTGTTTGTGTCCTCTCGTATTTCCTTGAGCAGTGGTTTGTAGTTCACCTAAAACGGTTCCTTCACTTCTCTTGTTAGTTGTATTCCTAGGTATTTTATGCTTTTTGCAGCAATTGTGAATGAGAGTTCATTCACGATGTGGCTCTCTGCTTGTCTGTTGTTGGTGTATAGGAATGTTAGCGATTTTTGCACGTTCATTTTGTATCCTGAGACTTTGCTGAAGTTGCTTATCAGTTTAAGAAGCGTTTGGGCTGAGACCATGGGGTTTTCTAGATATAGGATCATGTCATCTGCAACAAATATGCTATCTTGGATTAAGCCTAGTAACAGCCTTAGGCATATGGTATGCTATTTTTGACTTGATGAATGTATGTTTTCCTTCTCTGTCAGAAAAAAAAAAAAAGAAACATAAGTAATTTGTATTCACATGGAACTGACAATAGTATACATTCACAGTTTTCCCCCAGAGCTACAACTCTGTTACCCTCTTTCATAATACAGTCTAAAGAGGCTTAGTCTCTCCAGGTATCCTGCAGAACAAAACATGCATTCACTATATTGATTAATCTGATGGAATTTGCAGGAGATACTTACCATTTTGAAGGTCTTTATAAGACCCATAGCCTATCAGAGGATGGGAGACAAACCTTATGAGTTTTATTGGTGTACAAATAGTAATATTGTTAGCAGTCAGTGTTCAAGAGCTTGCTGGAGAATTTAAAGTGAAGGACAAATTATTATATCTTTTACCTGCCAGAAAGTATAATGTCTGGTAGATTTCTTCTGTTATGCGGGTAGCATATTCTGCACCTAGGAATATTGTTTCAACTATTATCTTTGACTGAAGCCAAGAAAATGAAAGCACTCCTCAAGAGGACCAGTTCTTGATGCAGTAACTTGGCTATCTGAGCCAGAAGATACAGCAGATACTATAATATTAGTAATATCAGTGGTGGAAAAGAGCCTAGAACAGGTTTATGAAAAGGAGAATCATAACACAGACTCTTCACTGTCTGCAGAGGAGAATTATATTCCTGGTAGAGATGAAATGCCTGACTGTAATGCATCAAGAGACCATGAAGTCATAACTGTCCATCATAAACTGGGTTTTGTCAGAACCGGTAATTCATAAGCCAATTGGGTCCCAGAAAAATCTATTCTAAGATAAAAGTGATGCATTCAGGACAAAACATGAGTGGGACAAAAGGAACAAATAAGCTATATAAGTATGCATGTAGCTCAGATTCCCATGTATTAACCTCTGTTGTAGCAGAATCTCTCCCTCAGGTTATGAAGGATGTGTAGCAATATAGATTTAGAGAATCTAGTTCCCAAAAGAGGAGCACTCCCATTACAGGACATAACAAGAGTTTCACAGACAGGTAGAAAACCAATTCATAAAATCAGTATTCATATGTCAAACAAAAACTTGTATTCAGAATATATTAAAAACTCTCATAATTCAATAATTAAAATGAAAACAACCCAGTTTAATAAAAATGTTCAAAAGACTTGAATAGACACTTCCAAAAGAAAATATATAAGTAGCCAATAAGCACATGAAACCATGTTCAATTTCACTAATCTTTAGGAAAATTCAAAACAAAACCATGATGAGATAATACAACACACCAATTAAGTTCATTAAAATTTGAAAAAGATGGATCATATCAAGTGTCGTTAAGCATACAGAGTGACTGGCATCCCATACACTGCTGATGGGAACATAAAATAGGCCGGGCGTGGTGGCTCACCCCTGTCATCCCAGCACTTTGGGAGGCTGAGGCAGGCAGATCATGAGGTCAGGAGATCGAGACAATCCTGGCTAACACGATGAAACCTCGTCTCTACTAAAAATACAAAAAAAAAAAAAAATTAGCTGGGCGTGGTGTTGGGCACCTGTAGTCCCAGCTACTCAGGAGGCTGAGGCAAGAGAATGACGTGAACCCGGGAGGCAGAGCTTGCAGTGAGCCAAGATCGTGCCACTGCACTCAAGCCTGGGCGACAGAGGGAGACTGTCTCAAAAAAAAAAAAAAAAAAAAAAAATTGTACAAATACCCTGAGCGAGTTTTTAAAAAGTCAAACATACACCTTCCATATTGTTCAGCCATCCTACTCCTAAATATTTACTTGATAGAAATGAAAACATTTGCCTGCACAAAGAATTATTTTAAATAAATGTTCATAATAGCTTTATTTTTAATAGCCAAAAACTGTAATAACCCAAATGTTCATTAACAAGTAAATGGATTCACAGTAAAACAAAGCGTGGCCCATCTATATAATAGACTACTACTCAGCAACAATAAAGAACCAACCATTGATTCAGGTAATAACATACATGCTCAATGTGATTACACTAGGTCAAAGAAGCTATGCAAAAAAGTATATTCTGCATGATTGTAGTTTCATAAAATTCTAGAAAATGTAAAGTAATCTGTAATAGAAAGTACATTAGTAATTGCCTGGAGATGGGAAAAAAACAATGAATTTAAATTACCATGAAGAAAATGTGGGACATCATAGAAATATTTGTTATCTTGATTGTGGTGATTAGTGTATAGGTATATACTATTTCAAAACTGTTAACATTTTATATTATACTCTATTTGGGTAGTGTATTAGGCTCAGTTATTAAGTTTAACAAATCATCCGAATATTTTTATTTCTTAACTGCCTGACACACTTTACCTTTTTTCCTACATTTGTTGGCTGACACTCTTTTATCTCCTTTCCATATGACTATAATTTTATACGTTACTCTTTAGAGAGAATAGAAAGATAACTTTGTGTTTTCTCTGGGATGGTTAATCAAACAACTCTACTGATACTATGAAGAATTTCTTTTAAATTCACAACTCATGACTAAGAATCCTCAAATTTTAGATTAATTGGCAAATTTGGGGAAAAATGTCAGTTTTTTTCAATATTACCTCATGTGGATCTGTTTACTCTTTTACCCTGCTTCTATGTTTGTGACTTACTGAAGCAGGAATTCTGACAAATTCTATTTTGCATTATTGCCATCACAAACAAACAAAAAAGAGTAGTAGACTATCACGCCTATGCTACATTACAAGTAAATTTCTGACAGAAGAGAATTTCAATTTTGATTGGAAATTGATGAGGCATGCTAGGTGGGCACTCCCATTAGAGTTTTATACATCTAATAATGGGAAAAATTCTCCATGGAAGACAAGCTCCCTAGTTCATAAATTTAAAATATCTTTCTGCTCTAATAACAGCATGCTTTTGTTGCCAGACACTCTCATGGCCTTCATAGTATAGAATGACTTCTGGCCTTGTACCTCCTTGTCTCAATGCCAAATGAGTTGGCTCTGTGTGCTACAAGAATTCTGGAAAGCTATCTTTGGAAACTACAATGTAATGACTAGCAATAACTACTGTACGTATAAGGAAAGGACTGCAAATCACACAGATTCATCCTGTTAAATTCGAAGATCATTTATTCAACTTTACTGTAACCAAATCACAAAAACACCTGTGGCTACTCTAACTGATGCAAAGAGAATTGTAATGGAAGAGGGACCAAGTGAAGAGAGAGAACAGTGGAACCATTTGTGGCTAAAATGCCTTACTTTTGGGGCCGGGCGCGGTGGCTCACGCTTGTAATCCCAGCACTTTGGGAGGCCGAGGCGGGCGGATCACGAGGTCAGGAGATCGAGACCACAGTGAAACCCCGTCTCTACTAAAAATACAAAAAATTAGCCGGGCGTGGTGGCGGGCGCCTGTAGTCCCAGCTACTCGGAGAGGCTGAGGCAGGAGAATGGCGTGAACCCGGGAGGTGGAGCTTGCAGTGAGCCGAGACTGCGCCACTGCACTCCAGCCTGGGCGACAGAGCGAGACTCCGTCTCAAAAAAAAAAAAAAAAAAAAAATGCCTTACTTTTGGAAATCAACATACATTTTATGTATGTTTATATGTGTATATATAAAGTATATATGTATGTAAAGGTTCAAAAATATATATGTGTATAATGAATTATCTTAATGCTATAAATTCTCATGTACCCCCGGAAAGATTTTTGTATACATTGAGAAATACGTGTACAGCTAATTTTAAGAGTCCTATTGGACCTAAATTCAGTCAGATCTGAACTACAAAAGGGAATAAAAAGTCTTGGGCTTGTTTATTTAAATTAAGACTTTTATTCTTAAACACAAATATCTTTATTTTTTATTTACCAATAATTTGTTTTTTATTGTTTAATTTTTTATCTTTTATACTTTTTATTAATACTTTTGATTGACACATCATAATTTTATACATTTATGACGTACAATGTGATGTTTTCATATATGTATAAAATGTGGACTGTTTAAATGAAGCCTATTACAACATACATCACCTCCCTTATCTATCATATTTTATGGTGAGATGTTTGAAATTTACTTTTAGTTATTTTGAAATATACAACACATTATAATTGACTATAGTCACCCTGCTCTGCATTGGATCTCAAGAGTTATTCCTCCTGTCTATCTGAAATTTTATACCCTTAGATCAACGACACCTCATTCCATCTCTCCCCACTTCTCAAGCCTCTGGTAACCATCATCCTATGTCCTGTTTCTGTGAATTCAAATTTATTAGATTCCACATATAAGTTATATCATGCAGTACTTGCCCAGTAATATCCCTTCTGGTATGTATCCAAAGGTACTACAATCAATATGCTGAAGAGATATCTGCACTCTCATGTTCATTGCAGCATTATTCACAACAACCAAGATCTGGAATCAACCTAAGTGTCCAGCAATGGATAAAGAAATTGTGGTATGCATATACAGTGGAATACTGTGCATTCTTAATAATGAAGAAAATCCTGTCTCTTGTGACATGGATGAATTTGGATTTGTTTTATGTGAACCTTAAAGACTAAATTCAGGAACCTTATAATGGCCTTTTTCTCTCCAACTCCATCTCCCCCCAACCCCCCACCCCCACACTACTGTAGAGATATAATGGCTCACTTAAGACTAAGCTTTAATGAGTTAAAATTCTTATTTTTAAGCAATAAAAACTTACTTTGGTTGATTTAGGGAAAGAAATTTATACAAAGAATTGCCAGACAGGTGGCTGAACCTGACTTACAGACCTGGTGGAAATAATAGGGATATGCAGCAGCCAGAACTAAAGGCAAAATCATGTCACAAAACCAGTGCTACTGATTAACACTGTAGGGAGCTTGCAAAGTGGCCATATGTTGATGCTTGATACCAAAAGCTGCCACTGCTGCCCCTGGAAACTCCTTGTTGTTGCTGCTGCTGCTCCCGTCACCTGCATCAAAATGTATTCTCCGTGGTAGATCCTCCTGCTTGTTTACTACCTCCCAGTCTCAAGGTCAGAGGTAATGCATTCTAGGTTACATGCTCATGCCTTTGATGCAAAGGAAATGAATAAATGAGCATCTGGCACTTTAACATCTGTGATTAAAGACAAGCACTGCCTTTTGCCATGACTCACATGGTGAGGGATTGATTCTCCAAACATAAGAATGGTGTTCAGATTCTGGGCCACAAAAAAAAAGATGATAAACGTTTCACATAAAGGCATATAACCATGAAGAACACACAGGTGTTGCACTTCTGGTCAATGGGCATCTAAACATTTAGCCGATTCTTTTATTAAACAAAAAGGATAAATGCAACATAAATGTGATTCTTATGTGTAAGCATAGTTAGGGCCTGCTGCTATTTTCTACTGCCTGCCTACACCCTCACCCATAGAAGTTTTTTCATTCTTGACTTGACACGAAGTTAAGTCAAGTTGGTTAAGGCTTAAAGAGAATGTCTTGATATTTTGGTTAGTTCGATGGTATCCATTATGCACTGAGTCACGTCCTCACTAAAAGTATACGTTGAAACTCTGTGATAGGGTTTGGATTTGGGTCCCCACCGGGATCTGATGTCAAATTGTAATACTCAATGTTGGAGGAGGTGGGAGGTGATTGGATCGTGGGGTGGACATCCCTCCCCACTTATAATAGTGTTCTTATAATAGTGAGTGAGTTCTTCTAATAGTCAATGAGTTCTCACAAGATGTGGTTTAACCTCTCTGCACTCTTTCTCCTGCTCCTGCCATGTAAGATATGCCTTCTTCCCTTTCACTTTCTGCCATGATTGGAAGTTTTCTGAAACCTCCTTAGCCATGCTACCTGTATAGCCTGTAGAACCATGAGCCAGTTAAACCTCTTTCCTTTATAAACTACCCAGTTTCAGGTATTTCTTATAGCAGCATGAGAATGGCCTAATATACCCTGATCCTTAGTTCCTCGAAATATGACTGTTAAGGGAGAGCCTTTAAAAAGATGATTAAATTAAATGAGACCCTTAGGTTGAGCCCTAATCTAATCTGGTTGATGTTCTCATATGAAAAGATAATTTGGACACAGAATGATACTAGGAATATGCATACACAGAGAAAAGACCATGTGAGGACACAGTGAGGCCTCACATGTTTAACGTATCAGTTAAACTGTATCAGTTTAACTGAATACTTCTGAAGTGTCTCTGTGTCATTTCTGGTGGGCTATATGTTGACTGAGAAAACATCACACACTTCTCATTCACAATATCGCATAGTTATGTCCAATGCCATTGGGGCAGGTCTCTCTATAGAATAAGACACAGCATCACTATGGAAGTTCAATATTCAGGCATATGGCCAGAGAGCAAGAAGTACATTCTGGGGTGAGCATCACATAAAAGACATGTTTTTCTTGAAGGCTTATACCAGTGGTCAGAATATAAGAGTGACCAACTTTGATTGATCGATACAATTAAGTGGGAGAGTACATGTAAAGGGGCAAAAGAGCATACAGGGAAGTAGCTGATACGCTCAATAGATGATGGTTTTCTAGTTCACAGGGCCAGATATCAACGGTTCATGAAGTGAGTCAGTAAGAATGCCTCTAAGTTTCCAGAGCTAAATAACAAAAGTAAAGGAATCAACTCAGGGAAGCATCAGAAACAATTGTGCCTGGGATGTGAAGCTATTTAGCACTGATTAGTAACATGGTGATTCTTTTTTCATAGCCTCTAGAAGATTTGATTCATTTTGCTATTAATCAACTTTCAAGAGTCATGATATAAGTACAAATTTTAGTAGAATATTATATTAAAAGGGAAACCGAGAAGCTGCAAATTGAAAGGGAAAAATAACCGGACAATTGGGATCTCTTAAAGGATATCTGTAATACATTTGGATTCCAAAGAGTCAGTCACATCTCTGTGGTAGTTAAATCATCTGAGAGTAATCAGGAAGCTTTATTAAAATGAAAACTGATGAAAGTGTAGCTCAGACGATTCACTGCCCCTTGTAATAGAATAATTTGCTGAATCAATAATGACAGCATACATGGGCCCCCTAGGACTCTTTCTAAGCAAACCCTAACCTCACTGACAGATAACTCAGGAGTTTTGTTCACTGGTAATGCTGGTAGTACTTCTTGTACTACTCACTATCAAACACTGTAATGTAAAGTTAGGAGATGAGAAACATATCATAATTTATTATTAATTTCTTAAGTAAAAGCATGAAAAATTCACATTTTTAACCACAGGTAATTATTTAAGAAAAGAAAGTAATTATTCTACTTATAGTAGCAGCAGAATATCCTACATCAAATTTATCCTCCCACATATAAAATAATAAACGCTGGGAAAAATATTTAGAAACAATTATTTTGAAGGTACTAGAGAAAAACTAAAAACAGACAAATATTGAAAAAGAAATTACCCTTGATAGAGAAAACCTGTACTGGAGGAAAAATTGGATTCACAAGACCTTAATTTTGTTCTAAGGCATGTGGCAATTTAAAGCAATAATAATAGTAATAATAAAGAGTGTTTTGTGAACTAGTATTCCTTGTAAGGAATACTAGCAATAGCTCAAGACACATGAATAAAAGGAACTGTAATTTTCAAAATTTTAATATCTTACATGAAGTAATAAGATATAAGAACGCATAATGCAATTTCTATAGTGACCATGAAAAGAAAGTAATGAAGGTGTTATAAAGTCAAAAGAAAAATAAAATGGAAAACTAAAAATATTTGATGCACTCCCCGAAAAAGCAAAATGAAGGATAACTGTAAAATAAGAAAAGAAGGGAAAAATGGAAAACACGTGGGAAGATGATAGACTTAAGCCCAACCGTATACACTACATACAGATGATAGACTACACACCCCAAATTAAAGGAAAACTAGGCTGGTTTAAAAAGCCCAAGACATTACTTTATATTACTTAGAGGATACACTCTACATATAAAGGCACACATTGATTGAAAGTAAATGGATGAAACATTCCATGCAAAAATTAGTTATAAGAAAGCTAATTGACAGTATTCACATCAATTAAATAATCTTCAACATAAGGAGTATTACCACAAAGAGGAGTATTTTGTAATGCTAAAAGAAACAACTATCACGAAGACAAAAAAAGATTAAACATGCATACACCTAATAACAGAGCCTCAAAATGCGTGACACAAAAGCAGAGAAATGGATACATACACAAGTACAGATTAATATTTTCACACTTTTATCACACAGTTGATAGAACAATTAGACAAAAACTCATTATGGTATAGAAGATATGAAGATTATTACTCACCCTGACCTAATTGACATCCATTTATAATGATATCAAAAGCTGCAGAATGAGTATGCATTATTTTTAAATGAATACTGAAAATCACCAAACTAGCTCATATGCTGACCATAAAACAAGTCTCGATAAATTTCAGACTATTGGAGTATTACATAGTGCATCCTCTGATTATGAAATCATAGTACAATTTCTAGAAAAGTCCCCCATATTTGGAAAACAAACAACACTTTTTGGAAAGAGATATAAAAATGATCTTAGAAAATATTTTTAAATGGATAATAATAACTACCTAATATATCAAAATTTGTGAGATGCATGTATAGCAATTATAGGGATATTTGCCATTTTAAATTATTATATTAGAAAAGAAAAAGGTTTTAAAATCAGTGATCTAAATGTCTACCTTAAGAATCTAAAAAATATCCAGTAAATTGAATTCAAAATAAGTAGAAAAACAAAATTAGAAAAAGCAGCAACCAAAGAAATAAAAAAAACAAACACTAGAGAACAATTTTAAAACCAAAATACCTACTGGGTACAATATCTAATATGTGGGTGATGGGTACACTAGAAGCTCAACTCTCACCATTATGCGTGTAATGCCCTTATAACAAACAAGCTCAAGTACCCCGAAGTCTAAAATTAAAAAAATAAAGGCCAGGCGCAATGGCTCATGCCTGTAATCCCAGCACTTTGGGAGGCCGAGGCAGGCAGATCACGAGGTCAGGGGATTGAGACCATCCTGGCTAACATGGTGAAACCCTGTCTCTACTAAAAATACAAAAAATTAGCCTGGCGTGGTGGCGGGCGCCTGTAGTCCCAGCTGCTGGGGAGGCTGAGGCAGGAGAATGGCGTGAACCCGGGAGGCGGAGCTTGCAGTGAGCCGAGATCGCACCACTGCACTCCAGCCTGGGTGACAAAGCAAGGCTCCATCTCAAATAAATAAATAAATAAATAATAAATAAATAAATAAATAAATAAAATATAAAACCCCAAATCTCCATCTTTGCAAAAATTAATAAAATTAACAAAGCCCTAGAAAGACTCATGCAGACAAAAACAGAATAAACACAGATTATTTACCATATCAAACAGAGGAGAGAATATCATTAAAGAAATTAAAAAGCTTAAAATGATAAGAATATATTATAAAATCTTGTTACAAATGTATTAAACAATTTATATTAAATGGAGAAATTCTTTGAGAAATATAACTTGCCAAATTGAAATTGGATGGAAGAGAAAAAAAATGAATAGCCCAACATCCCATAGAGGAATTAATTCATTATCAAAAACAATTCACAAAGTCAATTTCAAAATGTTCACTGGTGAATTATATCAAGATTTAAAGATAAAATAGTATCAGTTTTACCCAACCTCATTTGGAAAAATTATGCAGAGAACTCTCCTTGCCTACTTTATGAGGTCTGAATGAACTTGATGCAAAAATCTGACCAAAACATTGCAGGAAAAGAAAAAACTTCAGTCTAATGTCTCTTATTAGCAGAGATACAGTAAGCATCAACAAATTACCAAATTGAATTTATCAATATATAAAAATGATAATACAGATTTGATTAAATGATCTTTTTATCCTAGGAATGAAAAG
Organism: Symphalangus syndactylus; assembly: GCF_028878055.3. NCBI lineage: Eukaryota > Metazoa > Chordata > Mammalia > Primates > Hylobatidae > Symphalangus > Symphalangus syndactylus. The sequence continues at coordinate 88,045,808 of NC_072436.2, forward strand.
TTGGTTTTACATTTAAAAATCAATCACTGTAACTCATATTAACAAAATAAAGTATGAATAACATATGGCCATACCAAGAGCTGCAGAGAAGGCATTTCATAAAATTTATCACTCATTAATAATAAAATTTTTCAGCAAAGTTGTAATAGAAGAGAATGTCCTAAATTTTGTAAATGACATCTGGAAACTGTAGCTACCATCATCCTTTACTCTTTAATCGTTACTTACTTAATCCTGGAGATCAGAAATAAGAATGTCCACCACAAAATTTTATTGTGTTGTTCTGGAAACCTTACCCATCACTGAACTGATGGGAGTGAAGAACAGATTGGAAAGAAGGAAATAAAACAGAAAATATTTATAAATAACAAAATTATACTCCCCTCACAGAAAAAAACACACTTGGATACACTGATTTAGCAAAATTGAAGGTCAGTATACAAAAAGCAGTATCATTTTCATATGATTACAGGAAACAATTGGAAAATAAAAAATTTTTCAAAGCCCATCTACTATAAGATCAACACCACAAAGTACTTAGTAATAAATGTAACAAAAATTAAGCAATACTTCTATGCTGAAAGTGACAAAATATAGGTGAAGGGAATGAAAAGAAGCCTAAATAAGGGAAGAAGTATTTAACGATTGTGGATGAAAGACAATACTCAGTATAAGGTATATACATTCTCCTTAAAATGATTTATAGATTAAATGCAATTTCAGATATAATCAAAGTAGTATTTTAAAATAAAATTAAGAAGCTAATTCTTACATTTACCTGGAAATGTACAAACAGCTAAACCATCAAACTTGACAAAGAATAATGTCATATTTACATTACCTGATTTTAAGATTACTATAAAGTGACAGTAATCAACATGACAATATGTTGTTGATATAATGATGGCAAATAGATCAATGGAACAAAACAGGATCAACAGAAGTTGATCCACATGTACACAGTTGAACCGAAAAGTGACAAAGGTAAAAAGTTATTCAGTGGAGAATGAAATAATTTTCAACAAATGTTGGTAAAACAATGGGGTATTTATATGGAAAAAAAGAAACACGTACCTCTGCTTCATCCCATATAGAAAAATTCATTTGATATGTATCATAGACCTAAACTTAAAAGCTAAACTCTAAAGGTCGTTGAACAACAACAACAACAAATATATATATATAAAATTTATATTTATATGAATATTTATTTATATTTATATATGACTTGGGAGTAGGCAAACATTTTTAAGCAGTACTCAGAAGTAACTACAGAAGAAAAATTGGAAATTAGACTTCATCAAAGTTAAAAACATATGTCCAGCAAAGGATATCATTAAACAGAATGGGAGAAAATTTTTGCAACCTACTCATCTGACAAAGGGCTAATATCCAGAATCTACAATGAACTCAAACAAATTTACAAGAAAAAAACAAACAACCCCATCAAAAAGTGGGCAGAGGACATGAACAGACACTTCTCAAAAGAAGACATTTATGCAGCCAAAAGACACATGAAGAAATGCTCATCATCACTGGCCATCAGAGAAATGCAAATCAAAACCACAGTGAGATACCATCTCACACCAGTTAGAATGGCCATCATTAAAAAATCAGGAAACAACAGGTGCTGGAGAGGAGGTGGAGAAATAGGAACACTTTTCCACTGTTGGTGGGACTGTAAACTAGTTCAACCATTGTGGAAGTCAGTGTGGCGATTCCTCAGGGATCTAGAACTAGAAATACCATTTGACCCAGCCATCCCATTACTGGGTATATACCCAAAGGACTATAAATCATGCTGCTATAAAGACACATGCACACGTATGTTTATTGTGGCACTATTCACAATAGCAAAGAGTTGGAACCAACCCAAATGTCCAACAATGATAGACTGGATTAAGAAAATGTGGCACATATACACCATGGAATACTATGCAGCCATAAAAAATGATGAGTTCATGTCCTTTGTAGGGACATGGGTGAAACTGGAAAACATCATTCTCAGTAAACTATCGCAAGGACAAAAAACCAAACACCGCATGTTCTCACTCATAGGTGAGAATTGAACAATGAGAACTCATGGACACAGGAAGGGGAACATCACACTCCGGGGACTGTTGTGGGGTGGGGGGAGGGGGGAGGGACAGCATTAGGAGATACACCTAATGCTAAATGACGAGTTAATGGGTGCAGGAAATCAACATGGCACATGGATACATATGTAACAAACCTGCACATTGTGCACATGTACCCTAAAACCCTGAAGTATAATAAAAAAAAAAAAATTGAAAAGGCAAGACACAGGCTAGAAAAATATATATGCAAAACATATGTTTTTCAAAAGCTCTTGTATCCAGACTATAAAAAGAACTGAAACTCAAAAATAAAAAATCAAATAATCCAGCAAAAAAAACGGATAAAGACTAGAAGAAATATTGCACAAAAGAACATATTGGAAGGCCAACTCACACATAAGAAGACACTCATCCATATTTTTCATCAAGAAAGTAAAATTTAGTAAAATGAAAATTAAAACCACAATAGGTAATAGTGTATACCCACTAGACTAGCCAAAATTAGAAAATGAGGCAGCCTAACAATTTCACTTTTATGAATTTACTAGAGAGAAATAAAAGTGTATATTTACAAATTCACTTACATATCCCCAAACTGATGTGTTGGTTTATTTTGTGTCAACTTGACTGGGCCATGGCATGCCCAGGTGTTTGGTTAAACAATATCCTGGGTGTGTCTATGATGGTGTTTTTAGATGAGACTTGCATTTGAATCTGTAGACTAAATAAAGTAGATTGCCCTCTCTAATGTAGGAAGGCATCATCTGATCCATTGATGGTCTGAACAGAACAAAAGTATCAGAAAGGGAATACTCACTCTCTGCCTGCCTTTATATTCAAGTTGGGAGATCAGTCTTCTACCACTGGACTTGTACTCAAACTGGAGCTTACATAATCAGCTCTCCTGGTTCTCAGGCCTTTGGACTTAAGACTGGAACTATGCCAGTCTTGAGTCACTGTCACTGTCTTAGTCAGTTTGGGCTGCTATAACAAAATACCATAAACTGTGTAGCTGATAAACAAGACAAATTTATGGCTCACAGTTCTAGAAGGTAGAAGTCCAAGATCCAAGTACCAGTAGACCCAGTATGTGGTGGGCACTCACTCTGTGGTTCCAAGATGGCACCTTCTACTTGTGTCTTTACGTGGTAAAGTGAGCAAGGAGCAAGACCTCTTTTTTGAGGTCACTTATATGGTAAAATGGGCACATCTTCTTTTGTAAGTCATCTCTGCGGCGTCTTTCTTTCTTTATTCTTTTTTTTCTTTTTTTTTTTTTTGATACGGAGTCTTGTTCTGTTGCCAGGCTGGAATACAATGGCATGATCTCGGCTCGCAACATCCGCCTCCCAGGTTCAGGTGATTCTCCTGCCTCAGCCTCCTGAGTAGCTGGGACTACAAGCGTGCACCACCACGCCCAGCTAATTTTTGTATTTTTAGTAGAGATGGAGTTTCACCTCGTTGGCCAGGATAGTCTCAATCTGCTGACCTCGTAATCCGCCCACCTCAGACTCCCAAAGTATTGGGATTTGTGAGCCACTGCGCCCTGCCTTTGAGGCCTCTTTCAAAAGGTCACCAATTGTGTTCATAAGGGCTCCAGCTTTATAACCTAATCACCTCCCAAAAGGCCCCACCACCTGATACCATCACCTTGGGGATTAGAATTTGAATATATGAATTTTGGGGGGTTACAAACATTCAGACCATAGCAGTTATTCTCCTGGGTCTCCAGCTTGCTGACTGAAGATTGTGGAACTCCTCAGCTTCCATAACTGCATGAGATAGTTGCTTATAATAAATCTATTTGTATTCTGTTGGTTCTGTTTCTCTGGAGAACCTAAACTAATACATAGAGAATATCCAAAAACCTACCCATACAAGAATGGACAATTAAATAATGACATATTTATACAATGAACTATTACTGAGTAATAAAATGGAATAAAGTGCTGATATTGGCAACATTATGGATTCATTGCACATTATTGTAGTGAATGAAACAGAACATAAATGAGTACATATTGTATAATTCCATTTATATGAGGTTCTAGAAGAGACAAAACTAAACTATTGTAAAGAAAACAAGTCAGGTAAAAATTGTTGCTTCTCTGGGGTTGGTGAAATTGACTGGGAAGTAGTATGAGTGAATAACGTGCTCTGTATTCTGGTAGACATGTGAGTTACACTCACAGATATATGTGTTTGTCAGATCTCATTTAATATTTATGCATTTACTACATATATATGTTTATTTATATCATCTCCTAAACAACTGTGAAAAATTAACTAATCAATTGCAAGACCAAAGAAAAGACAGAAACACTGGAACCAGAGAAAGAAAAGCATTCTCTCGAATAATAATATGAAATAGCATTTATTAAACATTGGCTTATTTAATAAGAATGCTTATTTAACCCTTACAACAACTATTTATGGTTCACTTTTTATGAATCAAATTTTAGCATCCTCTAGTACTCGGATATGTGGGTTGTAGTTTAGAATTTGTACTTATTATTAACCACCATAATCTTACTGAATTCATTTCACCTTTCTTGTGCTTTTATTTTTGTTTAAAATTAAAAATCAGCATTTCTCCAAGTGAATTCTGTGCAATAACAATTTCAAGAAAATGTATGAGTTACATTAGGAAAAGAGAATGGAGTGTTCTGAGATCAAATACAACTGAAGATGTTGGTCAAGGGATACAAAATTTCGTTTAGGAAGAAAAAGTTCAAGAGATCCATTGGACATAATGGTGGCTACAGTTAATAAGAATATATTGTATTCTTAAAAATTGCTAAGAGAGTAGACCTAAGTGTCCTCACCATAAAAAAAGTAATGTATTTGTTAATTAGCTTAATATTTCAAAATATGTCGTATACATTAAATATATGGAATTTTATTTAATGATTTAAAAATAAATTTTAAAATGCCTTGAAGAGTTGAATAAAAGAAAACTATATTTAATTTCAATTCTTCTCAGAACCTTTAATTCAGTAATGAAAGTGGATCTACTTTATATCAGTAATGCTTATGGTACTGTGTTTATGTCAGTTTACTTAATCTTTATTTTACAAGGCTTAAAAGCATTTTGGATAAGGTGCTTTTGTCATTTTATTTTTAAAATGTGACAAATGAGTAAGACGAGGCATAATGAGGTCAAACAATTGTCAATCCTTACAGGGCTAGTAAGGAGTAGAGTTGGGGTTTGAACCATTGGACTTTGGAGCCTGTGCTTGTTGCATCATGTTTCACAGATGGGCCATGAGTCAGGAAGAATGATTCCCAAGTGGGAATAAAGGAGGAAACCTTGCCACCCACTAGAAAAGAAAACTAGCATTCAACTGAAAGGTCACAGGGGAGACATTTTTGAAAAGTTCTAGATAAATACCTGTTAAGGGCTGATAATGAACATTAAATTCAGAAAAAAAATCATGAAAATATACTAAAAGCTACTGATCCAACAGTCTGAGTTGCAGAGATACAATAGAGCATTTGGGGCTGAGATGGGGTAGCATTCGGGACTGGTTGTGATTAGGGTCATAAGAATTGGGATAGAATGAGAGTTTGGAGAGTAATGGAAGACTGAGAAGGTTGGCCCTTGGGTGGTGACTGTTGAAAACAGGTTGCCAAGGCCAAGGCATGGGGGTAATGGTTAGAGGAGCTCTGAGAGAAGTGGACAGTCCCATCTGGAGTGTGGATTCAGAATCCTGTGTACAGAGAGATGATGGCAGCCAGTTTCCTTCAGCCAAATGCAGTGGTAGAGGTCGGCTGCTCCCTCAGGCCCTGTCTGGATGATGGAGAGTACACAGGTAATAACATTTGAGAAATATAATATTGAATGGACAGAATAAACAGAGTACAAATATTTTGACTGGTAAAGCAGAGGTGGTTCAGAGGAAAAACAATAAAAATAGCTGCCTTCACTAGGGTAGTCCATTGACATTCCAATGCCTTAAGAAACAGTAGCTTGGAAGGAAATATTGTTGTGATTAACTCTGAGAGAAAGCAAGGCCACACAGATTTCTTAATTATTCAGAAAGAATGGGAGACAGCTTGATAGGTGAGAATGGAGAAAATTCCCAATAGAGGTAGAATTCTTGTTGGAATTCTATGGTACCAGACCATAGAAACATAACTATTGATTATTCAAGCTTAAAGTGGTATTCATGGGAATTCTGAACTTCCCAGTACTTTGAACTGAGTTCCACATAAAAAAAAACGGGAAACTAGAAGAGCTGGAGGCTTGGGCAAAGTTGTCCTGACTGTCCCACTCTTTCCAGAATCAGTTTGGGTCCACAGAGAGTGTTTCTTTCAGTCAGCTTTAGGTTATGTTCAAAATTCTTGGGGACCTGAATCAGTGTGGATATTTTCTGAGGAGGCTTTCTCGGCCTATCTTCATCTAGAAATCTCTGAAACTCATCTTATTTCTCCTGAGTCCTCCAGACTGGAGATTTATTATGAGGCCAATTTGAATCTTTTGAAACCCCATGTCTGTCTTAGTCCATTTGACCTGCTATAACAAAATTCCAAAGACTGAATAGTTTATAAACAACAGAACTTTATTTCACACGGTTCTGGAGCCTGGAAAATCCAAGATCAAGGCCCTGGCAGATCTGGTGTCTGGTGAGAACTTACTATCTGCTTCATAGATGGCACTTTGTTACTATGTTCTCACGTGGCAAAGGGGCAAATATGCTTCCTCAGGCCTCTTTTCTAAGGGACTAATTCCATTGATGAAGGTGGAGCCTCTATGACCTAATCAACTCCCAAAAGTCCCACTGCTTAATATTCTTGCATTGGGGTTTCAACATAATGAATTTTGGAGGGACACAAACATTCAGACTATAGCAGTGCATTACATTTAGATGCTCTTCATCCTGTTCCTAGCCATCAGAAACACAGGATTGGGATCTTGGATATTTTCTTATTCATGTTCTGCTTTTATGTCTATATTCTAAAAACGCAAAAACCCAAGAATTGTAGGAAATAGATTGATACTGACTTTCCAAAAATTAATGCCCTAAATGTGTTTCACTGGATTTGATACCTTGTAGGAAATCTATTTTCAAAAGTGAAATATCTTCAAAATCACTTTAAACCCCTAAACACATTTCTTCAACTAGAAGAGATGCAAATTTTCTTAAATTGGGTTCAATCTGAATGTTAGCTGAAGAGCATAGGAAACTAAAATGATCTGATTGAAATTGATGAATAACTTTTATTTTTAATCTAAGAAATTTGATAGGAAAAGAGATGGTTTGAAAGTGCATAGAAGAAACAAGTTAAAAGGACAGGGACTGGGAAAGAAAAATAATTCATTCAGACAGGATTCTTACTGAGGAAAAGATATTGCAAATGTATTTGAAACATACATGAAAGCAAAGTGACTCTAGTAAAATTGAAGAGTAGAGAATTAAAGAGAAGTTATCAGGAAATGGAGGATTTTATATCATTTTTCCCTTTTGCATTTAATGTGAAGTAAGAAAAAGGAGTTGCCTAGGGCATAGAACATATTTCTTAGTGTAGATGTGGAAGAGACCATTGTTAAAAAAAAATTGGAACATCCTAAGGCAAATTAAGAATAAGTACTAAGTCCAAATAACAGTGATTCATGACTCTGAAAGGACAAGAGAATAGGAAGAACAAAGTCATGCTTTGAATTGATTGCTTTTGTGGGATCGCAGCAGCTGGATGAGTATGCTACCTGGCTCTTTTAAAGTGGAAAATGATAACCACAAGAAAATTATCCTTAATTTGCTTATGAGAAGACATGAAATTGCAGATTGAAAATGGTGTTTTTGAATTTGGTGAGGTTAGAAGGAACCTTAGGATGATGCTAAAGACAAAGAAAGTAGAGAAATGGGCAGGAAGAAACCAATTGTCATCTAGCTAAAATCACATAATTTTGTATCTGAAATATGCTTTAGAACATATCGACTTCAATGCCTTTATTTTGCAAATGAGAGAGCTGAGTTCAAGACTCTAATCTGATTCCCCAGACTCCCAGTTCGCTGGCCTCTAGTCACTCTATCATTTTCCTTTCTTTCTTGTTCTGTGGTTTTTGCAGGTGCCTTGTGCAAGATGCTTAGAAATCGTTGCTGGAGGATGGGTTTTCCAAAGCCTGGCTCTCAATCTTTCATGCTTCCATTCTTTGGAGCAAAATTAAATTTAACTTAAATTAATTAAAATGGAATAAACCCCAAAATTCTGTTCTTTAGTCACAATAGCCATTATTTCATGCAACTAGACACACGTGCCTAATGGTTACTATATGGGGCAGTGTAGCTAAAGAGCATTCCCATAGTTGAAGAATGTCCTACTGAAATTGAACAATGTTGTGCTGGAGACTACGGTTCCATATGTGTGGCTTTTAGTTATGACTCATACCTAAAATTTAGGTATCTTTTTTTATTTTCCAAAGCAATAAGTTCCCACAGGGAGTTAGGAAATATGAATAGTAGTTTCTTTTTCTCAACCACAAACAGCTAACTTATATTAATCTCCTATGCTCATTGTGTTTTACCTTCTTCATTGGAAATGTGAAAATAGGTGATTGCTAATCTCACAGAGATATTGACAGGGACAACTAGAAAGCTTCAAATACATAATAATGATGAGATTTATTTTTACTATTATGGTTAATAAAGATACCATGTTTTTAAATCCATTTTAAGACACATCGGCTTGGCTTTGGTTTTTTCCCGTTTTCAGACATATATGCTGTTTCTTGGAGTCCTAGTTATTTTTCTGCAGTCCTTAACCATGTTTACAGCATCTAAGTAATGGTATGGGCCTTGTACATTTATTGTTTACATAAGTATATACAAACTAATATTTAGATTAAGGATACGGGCCAAAGAGTGTTTAAAGTTAAGATATGATAGAAATTTTGGAGTGGACACACCAGGTTAAATTAAACTTGAAGAGGCTCTCGTCTCACAGTATCTTATTAACGATTTGTATTCATTTCTCAAACCACTAGTTTTAATTTTTTTTTAAAAAAAAAAAAGCACAGACAGGAATGCTCACTTTTATCCATGTAGGTAATTGCCAATCCAGCTAGCCAGTTACCTACAAAATATTGGAATGTGAGCCCTTGATCCAAAACATTTGGAAGCTACTAGACTCTGAAAAATTGGCCTAAAGGCAGCTCTTTGGTAAAACTATAATCAGATACTTTGAAAGGCTGGCTCTTTTTCTTCTTTTCCACTCATTCATCTGACATACGCCATCTGTCAGATCATGCTGTGTTGCTTCTGTCAACCTTCCACACGTCTTGAAAGAGAGAGCCTTTGAAGGTTTTTATTTCTCATGAATTTCCTGATGAAAATGCAGAGGTTTTCTTATTGGATCACCATTACTATTTATAGAAGACTAGGAGCTAGTGTCTATCCATAGAAGTAGTAGCTCTCTTAGGCTGCCAATACACGTGATTAATCATGGAACTACCCTACACAACAATTATTGACCTGCTCAAGTGGTCTCTGCTGGTACTTACAAAACTTAATATGCTTAGGAATCACTGAGGGATCTTGTCAAAGTGCGGAATTCTGATTCAGTAGATCTGGGGTGGGATCCCAGATACTGCATGTCTAACAATCTCCCAGGTTACATTTATGCTGCTGATTTGTGGACCATACTTTTAGTAGGAGAAATAAAAGGTATTAGAATAAATGTAATTATTTGAAGTGACTCCATAGAGTGATTATAACACAAGCAAAAGCAATAATAATCACATATTTTCTCAGTTATTTGCAATATTAGTATGCATTATCTCGTTTAGAACACACTATACTGTGAATTAAGACAGATGTTGTGGCTGTGTATTTCTGTGTAGCCTACTGATCCCAAATTTAGTGGCCTAAAGTAAATGACAACATTTATTTTCTTCACAGATCTGAAATTTGAACAGGGCTAAGTGTGCAGAGTTTGTCTCAGCCCCACAAGACATAATTTGGGGCAGCTCAGATGCTGAAAAATGGAATAATCTAAAGGCATACTCATTCATTTGTCTGATGGTTTATGCTAGAAGGTAGCTGGCATTGCCTTAGTTGAGGCTGTAGCCAGACCACGTACAAATTGTTTTTCCATGTGGCTACTTGACTTCTCCACAACATGGCACCTGGGTTCCTTGGGTGAGCGCCTCAGGAGAACCAGGAGGCAGCTCAATAACTTTTTATCAGTTAGTCTTGGATGTCACATAGATTCAGTTGTGTCATAGTTATAGACCTTACCATATTCAAGGAAGTGAAATACAGACCACACTTCTCAATAGAAGAAGACCAAAATTGTATTTTTAACAAGCACTTGTGCAACATTTGGCAACCTTTGAGAAATGCAGTATCACAACAGGTGATATGATCCTACTTTACTGATGAAAATAACTGAGGGTATATAAAGGTAGTCTCTCATTATAGGATTCAGTGGACAAAAGACAGCTTAGGAGTCTGTTTAAATATGTTATATAGACTTTGTAAAGTCTAGAGTGGCATGCATACATAAGACAGAATAGTGTAGTGTTTAAGGATATGGGTTTGAACTCTAGTTTCCTTATTTCCCAACTATGTAACTTTGGACAAGTTGTTTAATATTTATTATCTTTGCTATCTGTGTTAGTAAAATCAGGATTCTATCTGATTTAAACAGTTGTTGGCAGACTTAAGTGAATTAGGATTGTAAAGCTCTAAGTCTCCTGCCTGACAGATAATAAATGCTTATGAAATTATAACATTTTTATCACCACTGTCATTTCTGCTGATACTACCTTTAAGGAAATAACAGGGCTTTTTTTTTTCTTTTTCACTGAAATAAGTACATTTTTGTTTGTTTTGCCCATGCCCTTTTGTCCACTATAATTGAATAGTATTACTGCCTTACAAAATTGTGACGTTGGTTATGAGGTAGCTATTGCAGGAAGGAAGACAGTGTGAGAGCTTAAACGTTTTTAGCTTCAGAGAAAAACTTATACAGATGGAGCTTCAGAGAAAAACTCCATTTTGGAAATGACTCCAAGAAGCACATCTGTGCATTCACGCCTTAAGTTAGCTTAGTTCTTGAAGGTGTGGATCATCACATGATTCCTTTACCCTGCATAGCACCTGGTGAAGGATCTGCACAGATCAGATGAGCAGTAGGTATTTATAGGTGTAGCTGATTAATTTTCAATTGCTTGTCTTTTTTTATGAGAGGGACTACTTAGTAGTGTCTTGATAAAGAAATAATTAACATAAAACAGATTTTCTATGATTGCTACAATCTATTTTCCCTATTTCAGATTGGGTATTCTGTCACAGTGATTATTTGATATTTTAGTTCGGTTTTCTGGTTGTAATTGTGAGCCAGTGCATCAGAAAAGATTCAGTTAGCATCAAGAGAACAGATAATGCACATGAGTGGGGAGAACTATCAAGTCTTTCCTCACGGATTCCTAACTGGTTTTCAGTTTCTTCCTGGAGTTACAGATAGCGAATTATTTAGATTCAAAGTTCTTTGAGATGAAATGGGCAATGGTGGTGTAGGGAGAATCAGTGGTGTCTGTATATATTAAAGTGTCTCGTTTGATAATGGATTCACTTTGGTGTCGGTGCTCTTAATATCAATGATTTTGCGCTGGTCTGTGTTAGATTTTTCCATTTACTTCTAAGGAAATTATTTTATTCCTGCGGAAGAAAAGTAAAAATGACTTTCTCTCTCCCACATACAAACACTCAAACATAAACTTATAATTGAAAGAGTCAAGGGAAAGAGAGAAGATACAAAAAGCAAACAATATTCTATTAACTTTTTTCATATGTGAATGTATTATAATATTAAAAAGTGTCTGTAGGCCAGGCACCTTTGTGTGAGAAGTCTCAGGATACCATCATAATGGATTCTAAATACACAGGTGCCTGGGTACTTGATGGTATTATATTTTCCAGTCTGGGAAAAGAAATTGTATCAGAAAGAAAATAGCTGTTTCTGACAAGTTTGGAGGGTATGAGTGATAGATAAAGTGCTTTGCTCTTCTTACATCAGCATTTTCACTAACCTCTGGCTCAGAACAATATACTAAGGTATTATTTAATTTCTGTTCAAATCTAGATGAATAAATATAAAAATCCCTCCAAAAGCAATATTGTTATTCCTCTTTTCAGCATATCTTTATCTATATACAGCTGGGCCAAATGTCAAGGAACACTGGTATTCTCTTACAAATTGAGGATGTTTAGAAATAGTCACTTTTACATTTTTAGAATTATTTATAACATTATTCCTCATTACAAACCTGCTCTCCCTTTAAGATGATTTCTTTCAATGTGTCATTTTGTTTGGGTTTAGATATAAATACATAGAGCTTATGATTCATCTGTCTAAAAGTGGGTTCTAATGAACACAGATACCATTGTTTTATTAATTTGGATTACTTGAAAAAAAATTTGACTTGTGAAGTGTGAAGGACCAGATTAAAAATAAATAAATAAATAAATGTAAGCCAGATTTTCAATTCAGTACTTCTTGAAGCTTTGATGACCCAGAGCATACTAAGAACCTTCGAGAGATTCTCTCCTTTACAATGGCAACCTGGCCCTTGTCTCTACTTTCTACTGAAACTGTTCTTGGCAAGGCCACCAGTAGCTCCCAACCTGTCAAATCTGGGGCACGTTCTTTTGAGATGTCATTATTGAAATACTATTGGATTTGAAACAACTTTTTATTCTTTAACATTAAGATTTTCTACTCCATTAGGTCCTCAGACACCGACTTTCTATTCTATTGTATGTCTTACCATATCATCTCTGAGCTGTGTGTATCTTATCTTACCATGTATATATTATCTTTACCATGTCTTACCATGTGTATTTTCATGAGTTCTTTTATGTCCACCATTAACTAGAGCTAGTTCTTAAGGCTGTCTTCTCAGACTGTTTTTCTTCTTGTTCTATACTCTCTGCTTGGATTTTTTTTTTTTTTTTTTTTTTGCATCTGCTAGAATTTCAACATCCAGTCACAGCTAATATCATTATCTTGATTCTAGGTATGTTGACTGTACTTCACATTCATATCCAGCTTCACAATCAACTATCTGTGGAAGATCTCTACCTTAAAATATTGCAGAAATCTAAAACTCAATTTATCAAGAAATGAATAAGCATTGCCTAATTCTGAATTCTACTTTGTTCATATTTGCCTATATCTCTCCGTTGCTATTTCAACACCACTGTCCTTCCAATAAACCAAAGTGGAAACCTTGGATACATTTTTGGCTTCTCCCATTCACATATCTCCCACAGCAGATCAAATTTCAAGTCTGACTCAAATTAAACGTGGTTGACTCTAATGCATTGTGCTAAGTGTTATAAAATGATAGCAACAAGGCTATTTTTCTTCACAGAGAAGAAAGAATTCTACATTTATACAACTTTTCACCTCTTCTTTCCTGCATCCACCCTAGTTTAAGCCCTCAACTCTCTTGCTAGGATTAGGAAAATAGCATCTGGTCCCTTTATATTCAACTTTTTCCCATGCAAAGAATATATTTGACCATGTCATTGTTCAGCTTTAAGCCCTTCAGTGATTTTTCATTACCTAAAAGATAAAACACAAGCTCCTGAATCAAGAGCCCAGCCTGGTCCACCTCTCCAACCTTATCTCTAAGCATCTCTCTCCCCAGTGGTCCATAAAATGTAACTACTTTTAATTCATCATGTACAACACACCATTTATCATCTTTATGACTTGGTCCCCTTTTCTACTCTAATTGGTGTACTCTTTCTTCCCACACTCTCTCCTTCTTCTCATGGAGACCAACTCAGGTGTTCTTCAGTAAGATCTTTCCCAAAGCTCTCTGCCAAGACTTCACAAGTATCCTTCCTTCTTCTTACGTGCTCTTTCTCTGTATTTCTATTTGTATAACTCTATAATTATATTTTAGTGATTGTTTCTTTATATCTATTCTTCAGTGTATTATAAGGTCTTCAAAAGTTGAGACTGTATGTAGAAGTCATCTTTTTATATTTGGCATTTACTGCAGTAAAGAAAAATTCATTCATTCCTTGATTTATTAATTCATGTATTCATTAAGTATTTTGTATTGAGGATAGTAAAAAGGTACAATAGAGTCTTTCTTTCAAAGAGCTCACAGTCCACTGGAAAACCAGGAAAATATGCAGGTGACTCCAGTACAATGCGATAAGGTCTGTGGAATGGCACTAGAAAGCTTTGTAGTACAAAAGAAAAAGAATTAATTTTTACTGCCTTGAATGAACCTATGAAGGTACAGAAATAATACAAAATAAAATGGTAGTACAGAAACAATATAAGATAAGCTAATTAAATTAATCAAGAATCTTTAATAGGTTACTGTATAATTTACCCCTTCTTCAGTTCATTTAATTTTGATTTATAATCAGTCAGTTAATAACTCAATGAAGCCATAAAATTTCAAGGTAAATGGGAGGCAAAGAGAGGGAAATGGTTAATGAATTTCCTCTATAACATTTTTGAAGTCTCTATCATCATTAATGAGCTAGGAAATTGTACTATGATTTAAATATTTTTGGAACACACCTTAATTCAATTATCATTCAAGTAACAACTACAAAAGGGAGCACTGTGTAGATCTGTGGCAGAAACAAGAAAGAAAAAGGCAATTTTCTAACTTCATTTAAGGCTTTTTATATATGCTGTGTGTGATAAAACATACATAAATAATTTTTTTAACTTTTATTTTAGGTTCAGGGGAACACATGCTGGTTTATTATGTAGGTAAATTGCTTGTCACAGGGGTTTGGTGTACAGATTATTTTGTCACCCAGGTAATATGCATAATACCTGACAGGTAGTTTTTCAGTTCTCACCCTACTTCCTCCCTCGACCCTCTGGTAGGCCCCAGATTCTGCTGTTTTCTTCTTTGTGTCCATATATACTCAGTGTTTAGCTACCACTTATAAGTGAGAACATGTGGTATTTGGTTTTCTGCTTCTGTTAGTTTACTTAGGATAATAGCCTCCACCTTCATCCATGTGGTTGCAAAGAGCATGATCTCATTCTTTTTTATGGCTGCATAGTATTCCATGGTGTATATGTACTACATTTTCTTTATTCAGTCTACCATTGATGGGCATTTAGGTCAATTCCATGTCTTTGCTATTGTGAATAGTTCTGCAATGAACATATGTATGCACGTATCTTAATGGTAAAACAATTTATATTTGTTTGGGCATATATGAAATAGTACGATTGCTGGGTTGAATGGTAATTCTGCTTCAAGTTCTTTGAGAAATCACCAAACTCCTTTTCATAATGGTTGAACTCATTTACACTTCCACCAACAGTGTATAAGCATTCCCTTTTCTCTGCAACCTCACCAGCATCTGTTATTTTTTGATTTTTTAATAATGGACATTCTGACAGATTTGAGATGATATCTCATTGTGGTTTTGTTTGCATTTCTGTAATGATAGTGGTGATGAACATTTTTTCCATATGCTTCTTGGACATGTGTATGTCTTCTTTTGAAAAGTTTGTATTCATGTCCTTTGCCCACTTTTTAATGGGGCTATTTTTTGCTTGTAAATTGGTTTAAGTTCCTAATAGATTCTGGATATTAGACCTTTGTCAGATGCATAGGTTGCAAAAATTTTCTACCATTCTGTAGGTTGGTTGTTTACTCTGTGGATCATTTCTTTTGCTATGCAAAAGTTCTTCTTTAGGTCCCATTTGTCAATTTTTGTTTTTGTTGCAATTGCTTTTGGCATCATCATCATGAAATCTTTACATGGTCAACAATTCCTAGGTTATATTGCAAAGTGTGTGTAGTTTTTGGTTTTAGATTTAATTCTTTATTCCACCTTGAGTTGATTTTTGTATGTGGTTTAAGGAAGGAGCCCAGCTTCAATCTTTTGCACATGGCTAGCCAGTTATCCCAGCACCATTTATTGATTAGGGAGTCTTTTCCCAATTCCTTGCTTTTGTCCACTTTATGGACGATCATATGGTTGTACGTGTGTGGCATTACTTCTGGGCTTTCTATTCTGTTCCGTTGGTCTATGTTACTGTTTTTGTGCCAGTGCCATGCTGTTTTGGTCACTGTAGACTTGCAGTATAGAAGTCCAGGAATGAGATGCTTTCAGTTTTGTTCTTTTTGCTTAGGATTACCTCTGCTATTCAAGCTCTTTTGGTTCCATATGATTTTTTTTTTTTTTTTTTGGCAGTCTCACTGTCACCCAGGCTGGAGTGCAGTGGCAGGATCTCAGTTCACTGCAACCTCTGCCTCCCTGTTCAAGTGATTCTCCTGCCTTGGCCTCCTGAGTAGCTGGAATTAGAGGCACATGCCACCACACCCAGCTAATTTTTGTATTTTTAGTAGAAATATGGTTTCATCATGTTGGCCATGATGGTCTCAAACTCCTGACCTCAAATGATCCACTTGCCTCAGCCTTCCAAAGTGCTTGGATCACAGGTGTGACCCACTGTGCTCGACTTCCATATGAATTTTTAAATAGTTTCTTCTAATTCTGTGAAGGATATCATTGGTAGTTTGATAGGTACAGCAGTGAATATTAAATTGCTTTGGGCAGTATCGCCATTTTAACAATATTGATTTTTCCTATCCATGAACATGGAGTGCTTTTTTCATTTGTATATATTAGCTCTGATTTCTTTGAGGAGTGTTTTGTAGTTGTCATTGTATAGATCTTTCACCTCCCTGGTTTGCTGTATTCCTATGTATTTTATTCTCTTTGCGCATGCTGTAAATGGGATTGTGTTCTTGATTTGGCTCTCATCTTGGTTGTTGGTGTGTAGGAAAGCAACTGATTTTTATACATTGATTTTTGTATCCTGAAACTTTGCTGAAGTTGTGTATCAAATTAAGGAGCCTGTGGGCAGACACTATGGGATTTTCTAGATATGGAATCTGTAAACAGAGATAGTTTGACTTCCTATCTTTCTATTTGGTTTCCTTTTATTTCCCACTCTTGCCGGATTGCTCTGGCCAGGACTTCCAGTACTATGACTAGAAGCAGTGAGATGGTACAACCTTGTTTTATTCTGGTTTTCAAGGGTGGTTGCTTCCAGTGTTTGCCCAATTATTATGATGTTGGCTGTGGGTTTATCATGAATGGCTCTTATTATTTTGGGTGTTATTATTTTGCCAGAAGTTCCTTCAATGCTCAGTTTGTTGAGAGTTTTTAACATGAAAAAGTGTTGAATTTTACCGAAAGCCTTTCCCCATCTATTAAGATAATCATGTAGTTTTTGTCTTTAGTTCTGTTTATGTGATGAATTATATGTATTGATTTGTGTTTATTGAACCAACCTTGCATCCCAGAGATAAAGCTTCCTTAATCAAGTGGATTAGCTTTTTGCTTTGCTGCTGGATTTGGTTTGCTAGTATTTTGTTGGGGATTTTTGCACTGATGTTCATCAAGGATATTGGCCTTACATTTTTCCCTTTTGTGGTGTTTCTGCCAGGTTTTGGTATCAGGATGATGCTTGACTCATAGTATGAGTTATGGAAGAGTCCCCCCTTTGCAATTTTTTGGAATAATTATTTCAGTAGGAATAATACTAGCTTTTTTTTTTTTTTTGGAGATGGAATATTGCTCTGTCACTCAGGCTGGAGTGCAGTAGTGTGATCTTGGCTTGCTGCAACCTCCCGAGTAATTCTCTTGCCTCAGCCTCTCAAGTAGCTGAGAATGCAGGCGCATGCTCCCACATCTGGCTAAATTTTTGTGTTTTGGTAGAGACAGGGTTTCACCGTGTTGCCCAGGCTGGTCTCAAACTCCTGATCTCTGGCAATCTGCCCACCCAACTCCCAAAGTGCTAGGATTACAGGCGTGAGCCACCACACCCAGCCAATACTAGCTCCTTTTTATACGTCTAGTAGAATTTGGCTATGAATCTGTCTGGTCTTAGGTTTCTTTTTGAAGCTATGTATTACTGATTCCATTTTAGAACTTGATCAGAGATTCAGTTTTTTCCTGGTTCAATCTTGGTAGCTTGTATGTTTTCAGGAATTCATCCATTTCTTCTATGTGTTCTAGCTTGTGAGCATGGAGGTATTCATAGTAGTCTCTGCAGGTTTTTGTATTTCTGTGGGGTCAGTGGTAATGTCTCTTTTATTATTTCTGATTGTGTTTATTTGGATCTTCTTTCATTTTTTATTAGTCTAGGTAGCAGTCCATCTGTCTTATTAATTATTTCAAAGAACCATCCCCTGGGTTCATTGATCTTTTGTATGGTTTTTCACATCTCAATTATTTTTTTTTTTTGGTTTAGCTCTGATTTTGGTCATTTCTTTTATTTTGTTTTGGACTTAGTTTGCTCTTGTTTCTCTAACTCTTCCACATGTGATGTTAGGTTGTTAATTTGAGATCTGTCTAACTTTTTGATGTGAATGTTTAGTGCTATAAATGTCCCTCTTCACACTGTTTTAGCTGTGTCCCAGATATCCTGATATGTTATATCTTTATTTTCAATAGTTTTAAAGAATTTCTTGATTTCTGCCCTAATTTCATTATTAACCCCAAAATTATTCAGGAGCAAGTTTTTTGATTTACATGTAATTGTATAGTTTTGAGCAATTTTCCTAGTATTTATTTCTATTTTAATTGTTTTGTGGTCTGAGAATGTACTAGGTATGATTTCATGTTTCAGGTTTCCTTTTCTAATTTGCTAAGGATTGTTTTATAACTACTTGTGTGGTTAATTTTAGAGTATGTGTCTTGCATAGATGAGAAGAATGTATATTTGGTTGTTTTTGGATGAAGAGTTCTGTAGATGTCTATTAAGTCCTATTTATTAAAATCTGGATGCTTCTGTGTTGGGTGCATATGTATTTAGAATAGTCAGGTCTTCTTGTTGAACTGAGCCATTACCATTTTGTAATGGTCTTTGTCTGTTTTGATCTTTGTTGGTTTAACACCTGTTTTGTCTGAAATTAGAATAGCAATCCCTGCTTTTTTCTGTTTTCTGTTTGTTTGGTAGATTTTCCCCCATCCCTTTACTTTGAACCTATAGGTGTCATTATATGTGAGATGGGGCTCTTAAAGACAGCATACAATAGGATCTTGTTTCTTTATCCAACCTGCCATTCTGTGCCTTTTAATTGGAGTATTTAGCCTGTTTACATTCAAGGTTAGTATTAATATGTATGGATTTTGATCCTGTCATCATATTGTTAGCTGGTTATTATGTAGACTTGTTTGTGTGGTTGCTTTATAGTGTCATTGTTCTGTGTACTTATGTTTGTTTTTGTAGTGGCCAGTAATAGTCTTCTCTTTCCGTATTTAGCACTCCCTTCAGGACCTCTTCATCCCAGGGATGAAGCCAACTTGATAGTGTGGATAAGTTTTTTGATGTGCTGCTGAATTTGTTTGCCAGTATTTTGTTGAGGATTTGTGCATCAGTATTGATCAGGGATATTGTCCTGAAGTTTTCTTTTTTTGCTGTGTATCTTCTCAGTTTGGGTATCAAGATGATGGTGGCTTTATAAAATGATTTAGGGAGGAGTCTCTCCTTTTCAATTGTTTGGAATAGTTTCTGAAGAAATGGTACCAGCTCCTCTTTGTATTTCTGGTATAATTCAGCTGTGAATCTGTCTGGTCCTGGGTTTATTTTTGGTTGGTAGGCTATTAATTCCTGCCTCAATTTCAGAAATTGGTATTGGTCTCTTCAGGGATTCGACTTCTTCCTGGTTTAGTCTTGGTACGGTGGATGTGTCCAGGAAATTATCAATTTCTTCTAGATTTTCTAGTTTATTTGTGTAGAGGTGTTTGTAGTATTCTCTGATGGTAGTTTGTATCTCTGATGGGGTCAGTGGTGATACCCACTTTATCATTTTTTATTGTGTCTACTTAATTCTTCTCTCCTTCTCCTTTATTAGTCTAGCTGGTGGTCATTCTGCTTTGTTAATTTTTTCAAAAAAACCAGCTCCTGGATTCATTGATTTTTTGGAGGGCTTTTTGTGTCTCTATCTCCTTCAGTTCTTCTCTGATCTTAGTTATTTCTTGTCTTCTGCTGGCTTTTAAATTAGTTTGTTCTTGCCTCTCTAGCTCTCTTAATTGTGATGTTGGAGTGTTGATTTGAGATCATTCTAGCTTTCTGATATGCACATTTACTGTTATAAATTTGTCTCTTAACATCGTTTCAGTTTTGTTCCAGTGATTCTGGTACCCTGTCTCTTTGTTCTCATTGTTTTCGAAGAAATTCTTGATTTTTGTCTTAATTTTATTATTTACCCAGGAGTCACTCAGATCAGGTTGTTCAATTTCCTTGAAATTGTGTAGTTTTGAGTGAGTTTCTTAATCCTGAGTTATAATTTGATTGCACTATGGTCTGAAAGATTGCTTGTTATGATTTCAGTTATTTTGCATTTGCTGAGGAGTGTTTTACTTCCAATTATGTGGTCAATTTTAGAATAAGTGTCATGTGTCACTGAGAAGAGTGTATATTCTGTAGATTTAGATTAGAGAGTTTTGTAGACATCTACTACATCCACTTGATCTAGAGCTGAGTTCAAGTCCTGAATATCCATGTTAATTTTCTGTCCTGTTAATCTGTCTAATCCTGGCAGTGAGTTTTAAAGTCTCCCACAATTATTTTGTGGGAGTCTAAGTTTCTTTATATGTCCCTAAGAACTTGTTTTATGAATCTGAGTGCTCCTGTACTGGCTGCATATATATTTAGAATAGTTAGCTCTTCTTGTTAAATTGTTCCCTTTACCATTAGGTAATGCTCCTCCTTGTCTTTTTTGATCTTTGTTGGTTTAAAGTCTGTTTTGTCAGAGACTAGGATTTCAACCCCTGCTTTTTTTTTTATTTGTTTGTTTTTCTTTCCATTTTCTTGGTAAATTTTTAGCCTTTATTTTGAGCCTGTGTGTGTCTTTGCACATAAGATGGGTCTCCTGAATACAGCAAATCAATGGGTCTTGACTCCTTATCCAATTTGCCAGTCTGTGTCTTTTAATTGGGGCATTTAGCCCGTTACATTTAAGGTTGGTATTGTTATGTGTGAACTTGATCCGTCATCATGATGCTATTTGGTTATTTTGCACACAAGTTGATGCAGTTTCTTCTTAGTGTCATTGGTCTTTACATTTTGGTATGTTTTTGCAGTGGCTGGTACCGGTTTTGCCTTTTCATATTTAGTGCTTCTTTCAGGAGCTTTTGCATGGCAGGCCTGGTGGTAACAAAGTCCCTCAGCATTTGCTTGTCAGGAAAGGATTTCATTTCTCCATCACTTATGAAGCTTAGCTTGGCTGGATATGATATTCTAAGTTGAAAATTCTTTTCTTTAAGTTGTTGGCCAGGTGTGGTGTCTCAAGTCTGTAATCCCAGCACTTTGGGAGGCCAAGGCGGGTGGATCACGAGGTCAGGAGATTGAGACCATCCTGGCTAACACAGTAAAGCTCCATCTCTACTAAAAATACAAAAAATTAGCCAGGCATGGTGGCATGTGCAGGAAGCTAAGGCAGGAGAATCACTTGAACCTGGAAGGCAGAGGTTGCAGTGAGCCAAGATTGCGCCATTGCACTCTAGCCTAGGTGACAGAGCAAGACTTTGTCTCAAAAAAAAAAAAAAAAAAAAGAATGTTGAAATTTGGCCCCCAATCTCTTCTGGCTTGTAGAGTTTCTCCTGAGAAGCCCGCTATTAGTCTGAAGGGCCTTCCTTTCTAGGTGATCTGGCCTTTCTCTTTGGCTGCCCTTAACAGTTTTTCCTTCATTTCAACCTTGGAGAATCTGACAATTATGTGTCTTGGGAGTGATCATTTTGCAGAGTATCTTAATAATGTTCTTTGTATTTCCTGAATTTGCATTTTGGCCTGTCTTGCTAGGTTGGGGAAGTTCTCCTGGATAATATCCTAAAGCGTGTTTTCCAGCTACTTTCCATTCTCCCCATCTCCTTCAGGTACTCCAATCAATTGTAGGTTCAGTCTTTTTAAAAACTCCCATATTTCTTGGAGGCTTTGTTCATTCCTTTTCATTGTTTTTTTCTGTATTCTTGTCTGCATGACTTACTTCAGTAAGGTGGTCTTCAAATTCTGATATCTTTTCTTCTGCTTGGTTAATTTGGCTGTTGATACTTGTGTATGCTTCATGAAGTTCTCATGCTGTGTTTTTCGGCTCCATCAGGTCATTTATGTTCCTCTCTAAACTGGTTATTCTAGATAGCAATTCTTCTAACCTTTTATCAAGGTTCTGAGCTTCTTTGCCTTGGGTCAGAACGTGCTCTTTTAGCTCAGCATAGTTTTTTATTGCCCATCTTCTTTAGCCTACTTCTGTCAATTCATCTACCTGATCCTCCATACTTTTCTCTGCCCTTGATGGAGAGACAGTGTGATCATTTGAGGAA
This sequence comes from Symphalangus syndactylus, assembly GCF_028878055.3. NCBI lineage: Eukaryota > Metazoa > Chordata > Mammalia > Primates > Hylobatidae > Symphalangus > Symphalangus syndactylus. The sequence continues at coordinate 88,068,222 of NC_072436.2, forward strand.
GAAGAGGCACTCTGGCCTTTTGAGTTTTCAGCGTTTTTTGTTGATTCTTTCTCATCATCATGAGTTTGTCTAGTTTTGGTCTTTGAGGCTGCTGACCCTTGGATGGGGTTTTTGTGGGGCCTTTTTTCTTGCTTTCTGCTTTTTGTTTTTCTTTCAATAGTCAGGTCCCTCTCCTGTAGGGTTCCTGCAGTTTGCTGGAGGTTCACTTCAGGCCCTATTCATCTGATTCATTCCTGTGTCTAGAGATGTCACTCAAGGAGACTGAAGAACAGCAAAGTTGGGTGCTTTCTTCTTCTTCTGGGAACTCTGACCTCGAGGGGCACCAACCTGATGCCAGTAGGATCATTCCTGTATAGGGTATCTGACAACCCCTGTTGGAGGATCTCACCCAGTTGGGTGGCATGGGGAGCAGGACCTGTTTAATGAAGCACTTTGTCCATTGGTACAGAGAGTGTGCTTCACTCAGGGGGAACCCACTCATCTGTGCTGCCCAGATTCCTCAAAACTACAAGGAGGATAGGCTAAGTCTGCTCGTTCACAGAGACTGTGGCTACCCCTCCCTCTAGGGCCTCAGGCCCAGGGAGATCCGAATTCTGTCCCTGAGACTTCGGTTGGAGTTATTGGAGATCCTGCAGGGAAGCCCTACCCAATGAGGAAGGATGGGTCAGATTTATGCCTGAAGAGGCACTCTGGCTGCAGACTTCCACAGCTGGTGTGTTGGGCCACGGGGACAAGCCTTGGAACCAAGCTGTCCAGCCTCCCTGGCTCCAGCAGGGGAAAAGTGCTACCTGTAGCTATCAAAATGGGTGCTGTCCTCCCCCTGCCCAGGGAGCTTAATGTGTTATCAACTTTAAGCATTTTATCACTCACTAAAAATTATTTTAAGCATCAAAAAACTAACATGTTTTGAATATCTTAGCTAAAGTTTGTTATGTATGCTTATTATTTTGAGGGATGAATATTTTAATCTAGAAATTCTGCCAGTCTGACACTTTCAGCTATTTCAGGGTTTAAGAGTTTTTGACCTTGACGGTAGAAAAACTATGTATACCTGTACCTATATCTATATCTATACATATATATGTGTGTGTGTGTATATATATATATATATATATACCTACACACAGTTTTTTATATATATATATATACACACACAAACACACACACAGTTATACACACCCAGTTTTATATATATGTCCTGGTGATATTATATATGTATACACACACACGTGTGTGTGTGTTTATACATGTATACATGTATTTCTGGTTCCCAATGATCTTGACCAGGAGAGTATCATTCTTTTATGTCACAGTTTCTATAATCAACAGAATATTAGAGAACTCAACATGCAAATCCTTAGACCTAATGGTAAAACTTGAGTTTTTAATTATAACAAATTAGATAAATAACAGTGTTTATATAAACCAGAGAGGATAAAACCCTAATTTATAAGTTATGTAATATTGTCTGGCTACATGAACCACCTTTCCCCTTCCCTGAGTTAAAATTTCTAGCTTTGCTCCTTATAATGATTTAAATAGAGAGGTAATTGCATACTTTTCTTTAACGTAACACATATAAAGTTAAGCTTTAGAAATTGCGTTTTTAACCCTCTTACTGTGATCTGCTCATTGAGCAAATAATTTGTTCAATTTTGGCTAAGCATGGTCCATATTGTTGATTAACTATTGTCAAATGAACACTTGTAAATTGGTAAAAAACTTGAGTAAAATATTGGCACAAGAAATCCCATGGTAACAGCCCATACCAGCCAACAACATTAGTGTTTGAAATAACTGTTTCTAGTAACTGATGACCTGTTTTAAATAACATGATTTCCAATTCAAATATTTATATCCATTCTACTTGGGAAAAATTAATCTAAGAAGTTTATAATTTACTCTTAAAATAACCCTGATCTGGGAAAGAAAGACATTTATAAGGCAAATAGAGGAGAGAATGGATGTTTGAAATAAGTGATACTTTTGTCATAGGATAGGCCACACAGCATTACTTATTAAAAATATCAGATCTTTTTGAGCTCTAACAAAGCACTAGTAAGTGTTTAATGATTTTATTCTTCTGAAGACAAAAATTGCATGCCCCTTCAGTGCACGGATTTGAAGTACTTGTTCATTTGTAAAGGTTAATATGCCATGCCTGTCACTTAGGTCCTCCTAGATTTTTCTGTAATCTTAGAAATACCAAAAACAAACCAAGTCAACAGGATTATTCATTAGTTACTTTTGTATCTTCAGACACCAGTGGAAGATCGACAATTTCATTTCTTTATTTAGTAGCTTGTCAGTTCCTGAGAATTAAAGGCCTTTTCTTGGTTTCAAAATGTTCAGAAAAAGAAAAACAATTGTGCCTTTCTTTTTAGATATTCATGTACTTTCTGTATTTGACAAAGTTGTTGATCAACTTATTTCTAGATTTTGTGAACATTAATTGAGTATTCTAATATCTGGCTCTAAAAAAGAATAAACCTCCAATATTTTCTTAGAAACTGTTAAGTTTCCTTGACTAAATAATGTCTATGAATCCAGAGTATAACATCTGTTTCACCGCTTTGATCTGAATACTAGTAAATGGAGATACTGGGAATGTGGGAATATAACTACTCTTTGGTTGATAATTTGTCACTTCTAGATACTAGCTCTCCCGAAGCTAACAGAATTTTACAGAATTCTACAGAACAGTATGTTTACACCAAATCCACCAACCTATTTATGCACTGATTTTTTTTTTTTTTTTGACAGAGTCTCACTCTGTTGCCCAGGCTAGATAGAGTGCAGTGGTGTGATCTCGGCTCACATGCAGTGCTTTTCTATTACAGTTTCCTATTTCTTTATAAACCTAATAGCAGTAGTTTTATCATTACTACTTACTTGATTGATTACTAGCCAGATACCATTAGTCAAAACATCTGCTTAAGTTTTTCACTGAATGTTTCCCTGTTGCACAATAATATAAATAGTTCACACACAAAAAATAAGGTTTTGTGATCAAATACATTAGGGATATGCTGACGCTATGTACTCTTTTTGGAAATTCACAAAGCACACTATCATCTTCTAGATTCTGAAAAGTTCAATAATGAAACCTATTTAACCTTGTTTAACTATACATTTTCTAAAATAACAGCAAAGCAATGACTAACATATCCTGGAAACATAGCAATTGGGAAAGATACTTTGGGAAACAATGTGATATGGTATGTCAGAGATGTAATTGTCACCAGAGTAAAAACTCCACATCAAAATTTTCTAATAATTTTTTAGTTTAATTGTCTTCTTTGTTAGAGATTAAAGTTCAATGAAAAATGTGTATTCATCTCTCCTTCCAGAGAGACTGAACTCAAACATGCAAGATGTTATTCTCTAGCTGGCACTGTGACTGGGTCTTCTATAGGCTCTTTCCGCTCGTTTATAAGGACCACTGCTTTTGAATGATAGAGAATGTGCTAAGATCTGTACATGCCCAGGGTATGTACCCGTTGTCTTACTTCTTTTATTATTAAATTCCCTGGTAGGAGGCAGTGTTAACTGAAATACCTTAACACTGCAGGAACTTTGCTAGCAGAAGTATGGTAAACAGGGAAGGCATATTCATATCCTTAATAAGTAGCTACTCAAGGAAGGACAAGCCTTAGTAGTTGGAGTCAAAAAGTAACAAACTATGGTCAGATTCCTTTGAATTGTGATGCCACATCAGATTCAAGACTGATCTCTGCTTTGGAAGACTGGTTACCCAGCTGTAACAGTAGTTAGATCAGCCATGTTGTAGAAAAGTGCAATTTATAGCGTCCTTGTACAACCTCTGTTTCCACCATTCTGACCCCTTTGTTTATGAGCCTTTGAGCAAGGACACAAGTGTCCAGGTAAAGAGATTTACATACATAATTTGCATATACAGACTATGACACAGAATTGGTCACCTACCTATCTGATTACTGAGAGTGTCTTCTAAAGCAGGTATGCTTTGATGAACATTTAGAATGGATGTAGACGTTCTTACACTCTGTTCTCATTCTACGAGGCTCATCCACGAGACTCTTTTCAATATTCTCCTTTTCTCAAGTCTTCAATTTCATAATTTCCAAGTCCCTGTCAAACCTTTGGCAAACAAGACAATGAGATGCATTGCAGCCCTCCACTTGTAGCTGGGGCCAGAATATCAGGAGGAGTCGTCTATAAACCAGGTTGAAATATGCTCTTCATCGTTCACTAGTTCTGGGGGAACTTCTCATAGAGAGTGGAGAAATAAGTGGCAATGCAGCAAGCGTAGGTGCACTGGAAGTCTTAACCACCCATTCACAACACTTGCGGGTGACTTCTTTAGGGCTTAATTCAGCCTGATTGTGTATGTAACACAGCCACTTGATGATGGTATGCCATTGAACAGCCTTTAGCATTTGGCAGACCAGATAGCATCCAGTTTATGTCAGGTAGTGAGACAGCCAGGTAGGAAGGGGTCCCTGGAAAAACCTCAACGGGCCTGCACACTGAGAAGAGTGCACACTGGGGTGAAGCCACAGAAGTGTGCGCCATTTGGAGCGAGGAGGAGCCCGGCCCCTCCTCTTCCTGGGTGGAACCTAGGATTCAATCTGCAAGGCAGGAAGCACACTAACAAGACTCTCTCTGGCCAGTCCCGGTTTTCCTGTTCACCCAATAAACCCTACCCTCCCTCCTTACCCTTCAAATCGTCTGTGAGCTTGAGATGGAGTTTCACTCTTGTTGCCCTGGCTAGAAGCCAATGGTGCGATCTTGGCTCACTGCAACCTCCCCCTCCAGGGTTCAAACGGTTCTCTTGCCTTAGCCTCCTGAGTGGCTAGGATTACAGGCACTAGCCACAGCACCCAACTAGTTTTTGTATTTTTAGTAGAGATGGGGTTTCACCATGTTGGTCAGGCTGGTCTCAAACTCCTGACCTTAGGCGATCCACCCACTTTGGCCTCCCAAACTGCTGAGATTACAGGTGTGAATCACCACACTGGCCAAGGATCCCTGTCTTTAGCCGAACTAAGAAAAGAGTCCTACGACAGTAGCTCAGGTTGCATAATTATTTGTTTTTCCAAGGGCAGCCATTTCATTTCCACCAGGATCGAGTTGTAATGATGATAGAAAATATGAATGAGGTATTGACTATACGTCAGACACTTTCATAAACATTTTATGCACATTAATTTCTGTAATCATCAAAATGAAACTATGAAGTAAGTACTATTATTGCCCCTGTTTTTCAGAAAGGAAACGTGGCACAGATAGTTTAAGTGTCCTGTCCATTGTCCTACAGCTAATAAGAGAGTATTATAAGATTTAAACTCAGACAGTCTGGCTCCAAAGACTGCATTGTTAACACCTCTCTGTGCTATATTACCTCAGTTTTAAAGAAGGAGCTATTTCTTGAAAGCAAATAGTTGTTTAAAGAAAAAGGCATAACTTTGTTTTAAAATACTCAGGGCCATTCCAGTGATTGTCTTTTAGGACATGCCAAAGTTTCTATGTAGTATTCCCTTCTGTCACAGTCACTTTGAGATTGGTCATGAAGTCCAAGTGGCATTAAATTCTAAGTATCTGGGATTATTATGATCCAAGCACACTTAAACCTTACAAATCAACTATTAAAACTAAGTAATGCTCACCATATCAAAATAGCATTGCTCTTTAAGAACACATTACGTGTATTTTCTTTAGACAGTTTAAATTGTCCATTAATTTCCATTATTGCCTTTTTATTATTATTTTTTATTATAATTTAAGTTTTAGGGTACATGTGCACAACATGCAGGTTTGTTAAATATGTATACATGTGCCATGTTGGTGTGCTGCACCCATTAACTCGTCATTTAACGTTAGGTATATCTCCTAATGCTATCCCTCTCCCCTCCCCTCACCCCACAACAGGCCCCAGTGTGTGACGTTCCCCTTCCTGTGTCCATGTGTTCTCATTGTTCAGTTCCCCCCTGTGAGTGAGAACATGCGGTGTTTGGTTGTTTGTCCTTGTGATAGTTTGCTGAGAATGATGGTTTCCAGCTTCATCCATGTCCCTACAAAGGACATGAACTCATCATTTTTTATGGCTGCATAGTATTCCATGGTGTATATGTGCCACATTTTCTTAATCCAGTCTATCATTGACGGACATTTGGGTTGGTTCCAAGTCTCTGCTATTGTGAATTGTGCCACAGTAAACATAGGTGTGCATGTGTCTTTACAGCAGCATGATTTATAATCCTTTGGGTATATGCCCAGTAATGGGATGGCCGGGTCAAATGGTATTTCTAGTTCTAGATCCCTGAGGAATCACCACACTGACTTCTACAATGGTGGAACTAGTTTCCAGTCCCACCAACAGTGTAAAAGTGTTCCTATTTCTCCACATCCTCTCCAGCACCTGTTGTTTCCTGACTTTTTAATGATCACCATTTTAACTGGCATGAGATGGTATCTCATTGTGGTTTTGATTTGCATTTCTCTGATGGCCAGTGATGATGAGAATTTTTTCATGTGTTTTTTGGCTGCATAAATGTGTTCTTTTGAGAAGTGTCTGTTCATATCCTTTGCCCACTTTTTGATGGGGTTGTTTGTTTTTTTCTTGTAAATTTGTTTGAGTTCATTGTAGATCTGGATATTAGCCCTTTGTCAGATGAGTAGGTTGTGAAAATTTTCTCCCATTTTGTAGGTTGCCTGTTCACTCTGATGGTAGTTTCTTTTGCTGTGCAGAAGCTCTTTAGTTTAATTAGATTCCATTTGTCAATTTTGGCTTTTGTTGCCATTGCTTTTGGTGTTTTAGACATGAAGTCCTTGCCCATGCCTATGTCCTGAATGCTATTATTATTGCTTATTTTATGAACAACCAATAGTTTTTATTTCATTCACTATATCCTGCCATCTTATTTCTTTGCCTCTGAGTTGAAAATAAAATACAACAGAAATCTGTCTCTATCAATGAAAGACCTATCTACTTTTGAAAAATTTGAAAACTGCTCTTTATTTAGTCACCATTAAGATGATAGAGACTGACATAGGTTCATACAAATATGAGCTGTTCTCAAACATCAGGGCATTACAAATAGAAAGAGAACTAATATTTCTGCTCCAATTTTTACCTTTGTCTTTAAAATACATTTTTTAGGACTCCCATAAGCAGGACCAAAGAAACAGAATTTCTTTAAATTATGTAGGATACTTGAAGCTGTCTCCCTCAGGACCCGAAACAAACTTCGATTATTTGAATGCTGAGGGCATGACATGACCCTCCAAAATTTTTTTTTAAGTTTCACTTTTTTAAAAAAATTTCATCATTTTCAGCAGTTTGGATTCAAAAAGAGTAAGAGCATGCAAAATTGTAGCTGAAACTATAAATTTTTCAGATTATTTCAGCAGTTCCTTTATACAATGGACTTGCCTGTGAGTTTGTCTCCTTCCAACATGCCTGGCCAGTTGATGGTAAAACACTGCCCTCACCCTCAGCCCTGCCTTGGTCATTGAATTAGTGCCATCTGGTATTTTATTCTCTTGAGGACCAAACTGTGAAACAGTTAATCTAGAAAAGCAATCACACTGTGTTACATGTTGCTGTATCTATGTATGTCTTTTTCACTGGATTTTGAGTTAATGTCCTGTTTACTTTTGAAATTCCTACTTTTTCTTACAACATGTTAGAATATCGTAGAAGTTCAATTTGTGTTTATTGAATTAAGAATGATCTGGGGACAAAATTCACAACTTTATAGGTCCCTTAATCAGTGACAGCAGATGTGGTGATTTCAGGACAATGCTGTCATTTAAAGAGAGCCCAAAACTTTGGGCAGTTTCCTACTTGTCATATTGTTGCTCAAGCCCAAGTGGGGGTAAACATTGTGCTTATTTGGCAATTGGACTCCAAACTCTGTGAGCAAGGTGTGAATTTATTTATCAGAATCTTGGGTAGCAATTACCTTGAAAAACATACCGTATAGAATCTCAGAGTAAAGATAATCTTAAAACTTCTAGTACAGTACTTCTAATTGTTTTGGATCTTTTCTTTGATCCCTTCTCATAACAGGAAACAGAAGATTAAAAATTAGCCTTCCTACCTTGTCTGATATTTGCTGTTCTAGTTAAGCTTGTGTTTAATCCCTGGAAGAAAATTTATTTTTTTGAAATCAATTATTAATGTCTTTATACACCTACAATTTAATGGGCACCAACAAGTGCTAGATTCCTTGAAGGGGAGGATGGAAGTACAAATAATGAGACAAGCATTTTCTCCCTCTTCACCATCCCCATGGAGATTTTGCTTTAGTAAGTGGTAGAATATGAGTCTCTGGCTCTCAATCTCTAGAGTGACACCAGTAATTCTTAGATTGGATTTTACTTTGAGCAGGGGAAGGGGGAAGAGTACTATGTTTTAGTGAAATGCTTTTGAAGTAATGTGACCTACATAGAATCAATGGAAAATGAATGAGAGATATAAAACTGTGTGGAATTATTTCAGAACTCTATTCTAGAACCTCTTTCTCAGAATGTTATAAGCCAGATTAGTGCTCTGCATTCTTATTTTTTATCACAATAGGTTGCCAAAATGATGAAACACAAGCTATACTCTAATGCAGTTTGTCCAACGTGTCAGTCTATTGTTTAATTAAAGAAATTCTACTTCTTTACAGAAATCCTATTTTAATTAGATCATTTCCTCAATTACTGTTAGCCTCTTCCCACTTATTCTAGATACAAGATCAACCCACTTTATTGTTTATACTAATGTAATATAATATTGCTACTGTATTACCTTATTGCCCCTGTCATACGAACTCCTTCTGAGTGTTCAAGAAGATGCTTCTGCCATTGAGACTATTATTGAACCATTTTTTTAAATCATTTTTCCTCTGCAAAACATGCCAACTCACAGATTCTCGGATATAATCTCTATTGCAAAAATTCTATTTTATTCTAGTGTAATAAAGACAGAATCAAGAACATGCCAACATTGAAGTTTAATATTGGTATTCATGTTCTTTTTCACATGATAATATGGACATTATATTAAGATACTTTTAATATATTTAAAGTATCATTATATACAAAGTTTATTATTTCTTTAAAAATTAGATTAAAAAATAAAACATTGACTCTAGCCAATTATATTTATAGGATTGTGTCTACTATAAGAGTGCAGGATTGTAACTGAGGGAGGAGAAACCCACATTACACATTGATTTTTGTAAAACGCTATAATGGAGAAGACACAACCACAAAGAGAATCTAGTCTAAGTTGGAAGAGGAGTAAGACAATATTTTAGTGGCATAAACCAACCAATCTATTAATTGATAAACATTTATTAATAAAGTTATTCAGTTAATACTGAAAGATGCTGTGAGAAATACATGAACTCTCCACCATCAAGCAAGCAATCCTTTTTTTTTTTTCTTTTTGGAGACGGAGTCTCGCTCTGTCCCAGGCTGGAGTGCAGTGGCGTGATCTCGGCTTACTGCAACCTCTGCCTCCCGGGTTCAAGAAATTCTCCTGCCTCAGCCTCCCGAGTAGCTGGGACTACAGGCACCTGCCACCAAGCCCAGCTAAATTTTTGTATTTTAGAAGAGACGGGGTTTTACTATGTTGCCCAGGCTGGTCTCGAACTCCTGAGCTCAGGCAGTCCGCCTGCCTCGGATTCCCAAAGTGCTGGGATTACAGGCATGAGCCACCGTGCCCAGCCCAAGCAATTTATAATTTAATTGAAAAAGTAAAATAAGGACCGTAAGAAAAAGGTAAACTATGTAAAACAGTGTATGCTCAGGGCTAATTGGCTCAAGAGGCAAGCGATACTGGAATTCAAAAGAGAAAGATACCACAAAGAGATAGAGGAAAGAAGTTCCTCTTCTTTTAGAAAATTTTTACTTTAGGAAGAAAAGGAGGATGGCATAGAGTATTTGAATTTATTAAAAATCACATACAGGGAAGACATTTTTCAGGCTTTCAGGTATAAATGAAACGATCACTTCACTAATTTTAAATCAGTGTCTGTGAAAACAATACATTTCTTTGGCACTGTCATTTTGAGCTGCATCTTGACAAAACTGACCACACAGGGAGCGTAATTATTCACTAGAATGCCTAATGGTTTGTGTCACATTTAAATCCATTTCTGCCTCCTTGAGAAAATATGTATCCTGAAGAACATCTTACAGATTCCATTGAATTACAGGAATAACAATAAAGGGATTTCTTTAGAAAGAAGTATTCAATAAAAAGAAAAATGAGGGGAAATAGGAATCTAAGCTAATAAGTGAGACTTTCTGATACCAGACTATTGAGAGCTAGCATTTTTGAGGTAGGAAGTGAAGAATGGAAGGTAAAAAGCCTCCAGAGAAGAGAAGGACCCAGAATCAGTTCCTGAAATCCAGCTCCACGCATGCAACTTTATACCAATAAATGCTCTTGAGTATAAGCCTCTTAATTTTTTTCTAGGAGATATAAAATTGGTTTTGTTCTTCTATTCTATTCATGAGCCAATGGCTGGAACCACGTTTCTCCACTAACTTGTTCATTTTGAAGCTGAGTGATGGTGAGTTAGCAGTTGAAAATATACTTGGAACCACTACATTTTCTATTTTTTCAGAAGATCTCTTCCAATGCAGATCATTCTTTTCATCTCATTTGGATAGCCAAATTTCTTCCAGAACTACAGAATCCACATTAAAGTGGAAATTCAGCATTGAGCTTTTCATGCATTTTTTCATGCCTTGTCTTATAAGGAATGTCAATAATTATTCTCTATCTTGTGTTATCATCATTCTTCTTATTAGAAATATGTTGGAAAGGGCGCAGGTTTATGTGTACATGAATCTAATACACGCTCCTTGTGATAACACTATGGCCAAATGTTTATCTCAGGCTAAGTGCTGTGTTATGGATAGATGAGTCAAAACAGAATACCTTATGATTAATTGGAGACAAAGGTCAAAGTGTTACTCTGATGATCAAGAGAAGGACTAGAATCTAGCCATTAGTCTTTCAGGTTGAGGATGGCAGTGCAAGATGGCAGTGCGGGGTTTTCTCTGTGACCTCAATAAAGATGTTGCCACAGACATGAATATCTTAATCCATAAAATCTGTACTTATGTAGCAGTTATCAACAGGGCTTGGTTTAATTATTTGGTGCTTGGTTTTCTGAGCAGTCTCAATAATATAATAGTCTACCCTGACTTGTTTCCTTTCTAGAGTTCTAGAAACAGATTGGAAGCCATGAATAGTTCACTTTTTTACATTTTGTATCTATCATTAATGTAACATGTTCCACAAATTAAAATCAAAACAATGAAAAGTAAATTTATTTGCCACTTTGTGCATTTAATATGTGTATATTTAAAAGGCTATCAGCTGTTATTTTTGACAATGACTAACTGGTACTGTTAATTGCTCATTCCTCTCCAAAGCCCTGCTCTATATGAAAGACTGTCACTGAGTATATTTATTCATGTGGAGACAGTTTTATAGAATATCAAACTGTGGGTTAGAACACCAGCTGTTGGGCACCAGCCAAGTGCATAGAACTCATCTGTACTTTATTTGCTTTTTCTGTTTAGATTCATTAATTTCTCACTTTACTAGGTGAAATCTATCTCTCTTTCGAAAAATCAGTTGGTAGTTTTATTTCTCAATAGCACATGTGACTCAGTCTCTCCCTTATTTTATTCTGACATGTGAAGTTTTACAACTCTCTACCTATTTCTGGTTTCAAGTTTGATGTAATGTTAGAAATGGGAAGCTTTTAAAAATAATCAGCAGTCAGACTTTTAGAACTCTCTACCTATCTCTGGTTTCAAGTTTGATGTAATGTTAGAAATGGGAAGCTTTTAAAAATAATCAGCAGTCATGGCCTTAATGAGAGGCTGTGTAGTTAAAAATCAGAGGTTTTGCTCTTCTAGTGGGATACTGGGTAAGGTATCAGACCTCCTTTCCTGTGTCTTGTCCTTAAGTTTCCAGGCATGTTTCTTAAATTTTGATGGTGGACATCGTGTTTTCTAGAACTCTACCTAGAGGAAAACAGATGAGTGAATTGACCTCTAGACATTTTTTTTCTGCTGAAACAGTAAGTTTCTAAAACAAACTTAATGGTGTTTTCATAGCTTTAAGTATTTCAGTATTTTCTCAAGAATTATTTTAATTTGCACAAATTAGATGGCATTTTGTTGATTTGTGCTTGTCTTATAATGCAGCTGGATATGGCATTAGTGAAATTACATTATGCAGTAAATAGTTATTTTGATGAAGAAAGTGATTAAATTTAATTTCAATAAAATATTTGATTGTATAATATTTTCCCTGTTGGTTGTCAATATAAGCAAAATCCCTCCTAGTGTTGTGAGCTGAGAAACACATTATGAAAGTATAATATAAAAGTTTAAAAAATGATAAATTCTAAAAACAGAGGGAAGAGGAAGATTGTTGAAAAATTAAAGGTATATTTGACTTAAATGTGTTAGTGATACAGTAATGTTGATGTGGTTTGATTCTAATTTCTGTACCATCTATTATTTTAACCATAAATAATATGGAATAAAATACATACTGATAGCATAAGACATTTTCATTTATTCTTTCCCAGCAGGATTCCTAAGAAAAGTTAGGAATTCAACTGAAAGGTTTAGTCCTATGTCCACAGATGATAAATATGTCTAACTTTGAGTGTTTATGGCAACCGTAACTACATTTGAGTGATGACATCTGGGTGTCCCTGCACCCAGAATTATACGCTTTGTACACACAGAACCCTTCTATATAACCCTTGTTCTACATAAGAAATGTAGAAAATTTGTAGAAAATAGTAGATATGCATGCCCTATGAAAAGAGCTAGGTTTCTGTTGTTTCATAGTTGCTGTGGAAATCTGTGGTGGTTTATTGGATAGTTCACCAAAGGTGACAAAAATAGACATGTGACCTCCTTAACTAATTGTTGATACTAACTGAGAAAAAGTTCTTCAGTTTCTAGGAGGAATACAGGCCCAAGACTGATTTTTGATCTAGGTGATAAATGTTGAAAACATGCTTAGGCTTTGTAAATAGGTAATGTAAGATTAATAAAATAATATTAATAATACACTGACCAGACTATTAAACTGAGTAGAAGTCCATGGGGGCTTATTTTCTTTGGTAATGTGGTTGGAGTAGAACTGCAGGCTCAGGGATAACTATGTAGTTGTTATGTAGACAGCTTTAATCAAAGGTCTTATCTACATCAAGTCTCATTCTCATCCCTACTAAAATAAGGCTGATTTGCAAAGGCCTTCTAATTCTAAAATTCTACAACTTGCATACATCCCTGGATGAATTGAATTCAGTACCAGAAACATTGCAGAATTTAGGGAAACTCCATTAAACCAACAAATATTGAGTTTGTTTATACTATGTGCTAAGCTTTATTCTAGGCACTGCAGACACAGTGGTAAATAAAAGGATGAGATCTTTGATCTCATGGAGGCAATATCCGAATGAGAAATAAAGATAATGGAATGTGTAAATGCATATTATACACATTAATTATTGATTGTGTTGAATGCCTTGAAGTTCACTGAGCGATGAGCAGAATAACTGAAGTGGATCACTTTATATAAGGGCAATGAGAAAGCCTCTCAGAAAAAAAAGCCCTTTAATCTGAGATCAGAGGGATGTGAATAATCTGAAGGAAGAAGATTCCAAGCAGAAGAAGTATGTGCAGAGCCTTAAGAGATTAAATGTGCCTGGCAAGTCTGAGAAACAGAAGGAAGCAGTGTCCCTAGGGTATAAAATTGGAATGAGAAGGTAGGCAGAAGAAGCATTACAGGCAAGGCCATGCATCCAGGTTATGGCGAGGGTTTAGACTGTTATTCTAAGAATGGTAGGAAGCCACCGGGGGATTTTAGGCATGGCAGTAATGGATTTAGTTTTAACTTTTTAAAAGAGGTCAAAAAACTTCTTTGGCTTTTCTGTAGAGAATGCCTTCTTCAAGTTTTTATCTTACACTACTTCAGGCCCAATCACTTAGAAATGGTTTTGTAAAATAGCTCTTATAGTTACTTCTTCATGCCTTTTTTTTCAACATAGAAAAAGAGATTGAGTAAATGTCACAAAAAGCTAATGCAGGCAGAAGAGTCAATAAAACAAATTGTATAACGTGTGTGTGTGTGTGTGTGTTCAAGAATGTTTTACTGCAGACATCTCTTTTTTTCTGAATGGAGAGAGCAGAGAGGATCAGTAATTTTAGCAACATCAAGGAGTATCTTCAGCTCAGTTTTGGTTCCTCAGTTGGCTTGAGAACTACAGAATTTCCTTAGTTATCTAGCATCTGCAAGGAACTTAAACAAATTTACAAGAAAAAAGCAAACAACCCCATAAAAAAGTGGGCAAAGACATGAGCACTTTAAAAAAAAAGACATATATACAGCCAGCAATCATGTGAATGAAAGCTCAGAATCACTGATCCTTAGAGAAATGCAAATCAAAACCACAATGAAATACCATCTAACACCCATTAGAGTGGCTTTTATTAAAAAGTAAAAAAATGGCTGGGCCCGGTGGCTCACACCTGTAATGCCAGCACTTTGGGAGGCCGAGACCGGCGGATCACGAGGTCAGGAGATCGAGACCATCTTGGCTAACACGGTGAAACCCCATCTCTATTAAAAATACAAAAAATTAGCCAGGCGAGGTGGTGGGCACCTGTAGTCCCAGCTACGTGGGAGGCTGAGGCAAGAGAATGGCGTGAACCCCAGGGGGCGGAGCCTGCAGTGAGCCGAGATCGCGCCACTGCACTCCAGCCTGGGTGAAAGAGCGAGACTCCTCAAAAAACAAAAAAAAAAGTAAAAAAATAACAGATGGTGGCAAGATTGTGGAGAAAAAGGTACACTTATTTAAACACTGTTGGTGGAAATGTAAATTAGTTCAGCTATTGTGGAAGACAGTGTAGTGATTCGTCAAAGACCTAAAGACAGAAATACTACTCAACCCAGCAATCCCATTACTGGGTATATACTCAAAGGAATATAAACTATTCTATTATAAAGACACATGAACACATGTTTATTGCAGCACTATTCACAATAGCAGACATGGAATCAACCTAAATGCCCATCAATGATAGAGTGGATAGGGAAAATGTTATATATATATAACATTTTATATAGTATTCCACGTTATATATATAATATATATAACATTTTATATAGTATTCCACGTTATATATATAATATATATAACATTTTATATAGTATTCCACGTTATATATATAATATATATAACATTTTATATAGTATTCCACGTTATATATATATATAATATATATAACATTTTCCACGTTTTATATATATATAACGGGGAATACTATGCAGCCATAAAAAGAAATGAGATCATGTCCTTTGCAGGGACATGGATGGAGCTGGAGGCCATTATCCTTAGCAAACTAACCCAGAAACAAAACCAAATGCCACATGTTCTCACTTGTAAGTGGGAGCTAAATTATGAGAACACATGGATACATAGAGGGAAGCAACACACACTGGGGCCTCTCAGAGGGTGGAGAGTGGGAGGAGGGAGAGGGTCAGGAAAAAATAACTAATGGATGCTAGGCTTAATGCCTGTGTGATGAAATAATCTGTACAACAAACCCCCATGACACAAGCTTACCTATGTAACAAACCTGCGCTTGTACCCCTGAACTTAAAATAGAAATATTTTTTCAAAAAAGAATTTCATTACTGTCTTTTAGTGCAAAAAGTCAGCATAAGACTTCCTGAAATTTAAAAGCATTCTGTGTCTCATATCTTGGACTTCTGTTCTGCCTGGTATTTCCTCAGTGCCTGAGTTGTTAAAGGGTTCCAACTTCATTTGGTCTGTGATAGTGGTTCCAGTGTAACCTGTCACCTAGGTGAGGAGAATGCATTCTCTCTCTCTCATGCACACAAACATGTTCACACACAGGCAGCTGTGTTTTTTTATCCCCTCAATTTAAAAAATTAAGCCAGTTTTTATCCACTCCTCTAGGCTCACCATTTTTTTCTTTTCCCCAGACTCCATGAACTCACCCTCCAATTACATCTAGGCACCATGAAGAGTTGGAGTTTTGTTCCCACTACTAGCCTGAACTAGAAGAAAGAGCTAGAACAGGTAAAAAGTGGGAGAGGAGCAGAAGGGATACTGTGGAAATATATTTTAGTGACCCAAATCCACTTTTCTGTTTCACTCTTGAAGTTTCTGCTCAGGGTGGAGGGACAGATCTTAATTCTCCTCAGCACCCCTCTACATCTGTGAAAGTAACAGAAATGTCAAAACACCACCAAAGAGTGACAAAAATTATAAAAGTTGTATATGTTAGAAAATAATAACTCCTAGTAAATAATAATAATAGTGGTATAAGTGAACACATAGAAAGTACTAATTTACACTGTATAAAAGACAAGGTCTGAAAATTTTAAAATGTCAGTCAATTAGACACATGTTTGCAATTTCCACAGGTTTGGTAGAATATAGAAAAGTATCTCTGACTAGTATCCAGTTCTGAACTCTCCATACAAATTTCTCAGCACTGAATGGAAAAGCCAACTTACCTATAAGTGAAAATCCTCATCTAGGGGTATGTCAATTTTCTATGGCTACTGTAATACAACAACAGTGGCTTAAACTAACACAGATTGGTTGTTACAGCTCTGTAGTTCAAAAGTCTGAAATAGGTCTCAGTATTTAAAATTTGTTGATAGAGTTGAGTGCCTTTCTGAATGCTCTAAGGGGTAATCTATTTCTATGCATTTTTCAGCTTTTAGAGGCTGCCCACAGTCCTTGAATCATGGTCCCATTATTCAATTTTTGAAGCCAGAAAGTCGATTTCATCTCACATCACATCGCTCTTATCTCCTCTTCTGATTCCTTCTTCTAAATTTAGGATCTTTATTATTACGTCACCCTCCCCCTACTCCTGATCATCTTGGATAAGCTCATTATGTCCAGTTGAAATGATTGGCAATCTTTTCTCCCATCAGCAACCTCAATTCTCCTTTTGTATGGAATGTAACGTGCTTAATGGTTCCAGAAATTAAGATGTGGATATCCATGGGGATCCGTTATTCTCCTACTGTGAGGTGCTTCCACTAATTTTCCAGGCAAGAAGTAGCAGAAATAAAAGGAAAAGGAAGGACACATATGAATGAATTTTAGTTAGAGTATCAGTTCCTAATCAGGGTTTCTCCCTGGAGGAGAGAATATTCGCAGGTTTCCTAGATAGTGTGCATTTTTCTCTGAAATATCATCATGTTTGCTTAATTATTTATTGCACCTTATTTATTTATTTATTTATCTTGCATTAAGCAGCAATTTTGTTGTATTGATAGGTCCATGTCCATCTGTGGAAAGGACAACTTGCCCTGAATATATTCGCTGTGTGGTTTGCTTGATTTCTTTTGACCACTTCCAGTGGCTTGTTGGGAAATGAACGCTAACCATCATTATCAAAGTAACAGGAGTTAGTCATGTTACATTTCTTCCCAGGGGAATTAACACATAAAACCAACAAAAAACATAATCATTTTAAATGGCTCTAGACAGCAAGAATGGATGAATGGGGTCTCTAAGTTAAACAGTGAGAGCATATTCAAGGGCTTTTGAGTTCGACTGAGACAGAAGCTTGGCAATATTTGTTCATTAAGTATACTTGTCCCTCAGTGGCCATAGGGGATTTGTTGCAGGACCCCGGAGAATACAAAAATCTGCAGATGCTCCAGTCCCTCATATAAAATTGTATAGTATTTGCATATGACCTATGCATATCCTCCTGTATTCTTTAAATCATCTCTAGGTTATGTATAATAACTAAGACAGTGTAAATGCTACATAAATAGTTATTTTGTATTGGTTTCTATTTGTATATTTTTTAATTGTTGTGTTGTTACTTTTTACTTTTTCTCCAAATATTTTTGATCTGTGGTTAGGTGAATCCACAGATATAGAACCTGAGAAACGAAGGGCTCACTGTATTCTATTCATCTGGAGGAAAAAGCGTAGACAGTGACTGTCCCTCATGAATGACTGTCAAGTAGCCAGTTACCCGCAGGTTTTAGCATTTACATCTGTCTTCTATGTTACAAGTCAGAATGAACACTAGTGCTCTTGTCTGGAACTGTAAAGAAATGGAGGAAAACATCAGAAGTTTATCTAACAAGTTATTCTTACTGGAGAGAAAAAAAAAACAAAATAACATATAATTAAACACCAACAGGTGCAAGTCTCGGGCTTACAGTAATATAAAATAACAAATTTTTACTATATTATTGTATCAATCCATTCTCACATTACTATGAAGAACTACCTGAGACTGGATAATTTCTGAAGAAAAGAGATTTAACTGACTCACAGTTCTGCAGGCTTAATAGGAAGCATGTATAGGAGGCCTCAGGAAACTTACAATCTTGGTGGAAGGGGAAGCAAGGACCTTCTTCACATGGTGGCAGGAGACAGAAAGAGAGAGAGAAAGGAGAGAGAAAGGGGAATTGCTGCACACTTTTAACCAACCGATCTCATAATAACTTACTATCTTGAAAACAGCAAGGGGGAAGCCTGCCTCCATAATTAAATCATCTTCCACCAGGCCCATCACTTGACATGTGGGGATTACAGTTCAAGATGAGATTTGAGTGGGGACTCAGAACCAAACCATTTTAATTATAGAAGTAAATATTAAGACAAAGAAATGAGGTAACTTGCTCACAACTAATAAAGCTAGAATGAGCTTTGAATTGATGTCAAATTGACTTGTACGCCCATGAGTCTTGCAGTTTACCGCAATGCGAATATCCTTGGGCTCTAGGATCAGGTTAGAGAGCATGGTGCTACCATTTGCAAAGTTGATTTCATCCTATCACACAAAACAGTGGAGCTTTTTTTTGTTATTTGGTCTTTGTCCATACATTTCTAAACTAACTTTTAATCACTTTTTTAATGTGAAAATTTAAAAATATTATCAGATATGAGAAACCATAGACCAAATAAACAAAATTGTCTTGGTGTATGACTTTGATTAGATACAATACACATAAATTACTTTGCTATGGGTATCTAGGTAATGGGACAGTACTTGTGAGTGCAGAAACTCTCGTTTTGTTTCATAGATATGGTCTTTTTTACTTATTCTTTTTAGGCATCTTGCCAACTTCTGCCATTGCTCACGAAGGTGACTAGGTTACTAAACACAGGTGGTTCCTTGTCCTCTACATATTCTTGGTTTTTAGCCCTCTGAACTTCTGCCTTTTGAGGCTACTCTTTTAAATCCAGTTTTCCTCTTTGTGAGCCTTTTTAGCCTCTTATCTCAGATTTTCCTGGACACAATTCCCTAGAACATGTTCTCAAAAAGGCCATAGTCTTTTACGATACTTTTAAAAAACATAAAAAGACCTTCACAAGCCTTTACTGAGATATAAGTTTGAATGATGTTTCCCCAACCTTGAAAATTATCCTTCCCCATGGTAACCCAGTGTCAGAAAAACGTTTCTTCAGGAATATAAATGGTGTCCCTCAGTACGCTACTAGGGACAGATGAAAAGAGCTGACCTTTCAATCAATCTCACTATCATGCTCCAACCATTGCCTGCTGGCTCTTTGACCTCTTCATCCAATATTCTATCATAGGAGGGCTAGAGATGTTCTAAGGCTCATCTCTGCCCAATGTGCCTCCTGAAGGTCAGAAGGCAGATTCCCAAACTTTCTAAAAATGGTCACACCTAACTTTTCTGGATTGTACACAAGATACAACTAAATATCCCAAAGCAACAAAGAGCATGGTATACCCTGGGACTCCTATGGCTTTGTACAACTGACTTGCTCATATATATTTTACAATGAATGACAAGACCTCAGTGTCCCTCATGTGAACATCCCCTGCTCTGTCACTCAACATTCTCAATCATATTTCGTCTTTTTACCTTTTAAATTTTCTCATAAACACTGTGCCTTTCTATGCAAAAAGCTACTGTCCCCCTCCCCTGGGAAACTCTGCCTTTTTTCACACAATAATTGGCCCATGATCCTCGGTCATTTTCATTTTGCTAGCTGTATTAGTCCATTTTCATATTGCTGTGAAGAAATACCCGAGACTGGGTAATTTATAAAGAAAAAGAGGTTTAATGGACTCACAGTTCCACATGGCTGGTAAACCTCACAATCATGGTGGAAGGCAAAGGAGGAGCAAAGGCCTGTCTTACATGGCAGCAAGCAAGAGAATGTGTGCAGGGGAACTGCTCTTTTTAAAACCATCAGTTCACTTGAGACTTATTAACTATCTTGAGAACAGCATGAGAAAAACCTGCCCCCATGATTCAATTACATCCCACCAGGTCCCTTCATGATACCTGGGGATTATGGAAACTATGATTCAAGATGAGATTTTGGTGGAGACACAGCCAAACCATGTAATTCTCCCCTGGCCCCTCCCAAATCTCATGTCCTCACATTTCAAAATACAATCTTGCCTTCTCCACAATCCCCTAAAGTCTTAACTCATTCCAGCATTAACCCAAAAATCCAAGTCCAAAGTCTCATCCGAGACAGGGCAAGTTCCTTGTGTCTATGAGCCTGTAAAATTGAAAGCAAGTTAGTTACTTCCTAGATACAATGAGAGTATAAGCATTGAATTAGTATACCCTCTCCCAATGGGTGTATTTACCCAATGCCTGTAAATGAGAGGAAAAACAGAGGAGCTACAGACCGCATCCAAGTCCAAAAATCGATAGGCCAATCATTAAGCCTTAAAGTTACAAAATGATCTCCATTGACTTCATGTCTCACATTCAGGTCACACTGATGCAAGAGGTGGATTCGCATAGTTTTGGGCAGCTCTGCCCCTGTGGCTTTGCAGGGTACAGCCTTCCTGGCTGCTTTCATTGGCTGGCATTAAGAATCTGCAGCTTTTCCAGGTGCACAGTGTAAGCTGTCAGTGGATCTACCATTATGTGGTCTGGAAGATGGTGGCCCTCTTCTCACAGCTCCACTAGGCAGTGCCCCAGTGGGGACTCCGTGTGGGGCTCCAAGCCTACATTTTCCTTCAGCACTGCCCTTACAGAGGTTCTACATGAGGGCTCCATTCCTGCAGCAACCTTTTGCCTGGACATCCAGGTATTTCCATACATCCTCTGAAATCTAGATGGAGGTTCCCAAACCTCAGTTCTTAACTTTTGTGTACCACAGGCTCCACACGATGTGGAAGCTGCCAAGACATGGAGCTTGCACACTCTAAAGCCCCAGCCAAAGCCTTGCCTTGGTCCCTTTTAGCCACAGCTGGAGCAGCTGAGACACAAGGCACCGAGTCCCTAGGCTGCACAGAGCAGAAGGGCCCTGGGCACAGCCCACAAAACCATATTTTTCTCCTAGGCCTCAAGGCCTGTGATGGGAGGTGCTGCTGTGAAGGTCTCTGACATGCCCGGGAGAAATTTGTCCCATTGCCATTAAATTACCATTTTGTCTTATAAGACCTTATTAAAGTTTTTTTTTTTTTTTTTTTTTTTTTTTTTTTATCAGGGAGCAATCTATACATCTTCACATCTTTCTCAACAACCATCCCAGAGCTTGGCACAGACTTTCAATAAACAAAATTTCTAACCACAATTGTAGTGCATTAAGAAATTGGTAACAATTACTATTATTTTAATATTATTTAATCTTAAGCTTATAACCTTTTATCAGAAGTGAATCAGTTAATTTTCAAATCTTCAAATTTCACAGATTTTATAATTGGAAGATTTAAATAAATTTTCCAAGGCCATAGTTAAGCATTTTGGAGAGTCTGTAACCCCTGTGGTTAGCGCTGTGCTCTTGGGTCACACTCCACAAAATAAAGCTACTTCTAAATCGGTTTTCATCTCACGGTTTCTTCAGGTTTAGAGTGCTCGGGACTTGCAATAATTGGAAAAATTATTATTTATCTTACATTCTGACGGCATGTTGCTGCCATTCTTATGATTTACTATGGAATGGAGAAAACATTGCCGACAAAGCATGTCAAAGCCACATTTCATTGTACATTCCATTTGCTCTTCAGAGCGTTGCTCCTAGTGTACATGTACATGCACAATTTCCATTGTAGCAATAAAATAAAATTAGCCAAGTTTCCTCCTTTACCTATTGAAGGTCTTTAAATGCACAGCCTTCTGGGATAAGTCAAATGCTTCCCTGGACATTCAGATTGCAAGCAGTCTTTGGATTACAAGATCTTCAGGTATCAATGAGAAAATTAAGGAACACAAAAGAAGAAATGATTTCTTATACTTTATGCTCGCTGTCTTTCAAGGCTCCAGATTCATCTGTCTGTCTTTAGAGTTGTATTGTATTTTGATTCCTGGGGAGGCTTTCTCCATTGAAATGCTTAGGAGAGTTACCACTAGCAGTATTGTGTCCAAACTGTGCGTTTTGCAAGTATAACTTTAGGGTAGGAGTTTTCCATTACTGTATTTTTTTAAGTTTTACCTTATCAATTATTCTTGTGTGGCAAAGCAATTCCCTTGATGCAGAATTTATCTTGGAAACAATATTCCAGATCAGAAAATGATGAACTTTTAGAAGGTTTATTTTCAACACATACTCTGTTCTGATCTCAGATGTCGGTTACTGATTATGAACAAAATTATATTTGATATATTTATAGGTATTTCTTCAGGGTATTTGGAGCATTCAAAAGGCTTTTATGTAAAAGGACAGAGAGCAAAGCTTGCAATCACCATGGCTTCATTTTACACTAGGTAGTCGTGACTGAGTGTATGGTATTGCTTCTCCTTTTACTATTTTATTGCTGTGTGACTGAGAATATTATGCATTAGCACTTAGCAGGGAAATTTAAAGAGTGTTATTCTATTTATTTTAAGTGTCATATAATTATGAATTGATTTACTAGCCATTGTAATGCTACAAATGATAATTAATTTGCATAATATGTAGTTTCATAGACGTTCAATTATAATAAAGCATTTGCTAAATGTACCATGAAAATTGTGTTTCCAGAGAGAGTGAGAGTCTGAGGCTGGAATCTGTTTAGCCTGTCAGTATGTGGTCGTCATCACTGGCAATCCGTTCCTTTCAGGATGGGAGGGAGGTTTACTTAGTCCCATAGTTCACCCCTTTATATATTTTTCTCTTTTTAAAATATGATATTCAGAGTCATTGAGATATGCTAAAAATAATAGCATATTAATAAAGACAATAAAATTGAAATGAAGGATATTGATGTGGTTAACAGCTTAAATCCCTTGACTCAAAACTGGTTTGGAAATATGTACAATTACTCACCACGTTGCCTGAACAATGAGCTAGAAGGGTCCAGTCCTGGACCTTCTACTCTTGTCAGTTTCCCATGGCTCAGGGGTTCCCCCAATCAAATAGGAGATGGAGAAAAGGAGAGTGGACAGACTATAAATCCCCATTGTTTGGGAGCATGGGTACACCACCAGGCAAGGGTTCTAGGTTCCCAGAAAATAATTCTAAACAGGTGACACAAAAAGCCAGAATGTCTTGGCCCAAAGTGTTCCGAGTATTCCCCCACTAACAGTGATGCTTTTCTCATACTTGCCTATGAAAGAAGAGGTTGCCAAGGGGAAGAATTTCTCCCCTGGATTACGGTGCATCTTGCATGTCCAGCAGAATAGTCTGTCCCAGCCTAATTTTAGGTGGGAGGCTGCAGAACCAGTGCTTCTCTTCTTCTGCAGATGAAGTTTTGTGTTTCCTTTCCCAAAAAAGTCTATTCCTCTAACCAGACAATGTGATGGTTTTGAATTGTCCTTAACTGTGATACAAAATTGTGGCACAAATAGAAGATAGTTTTTACAACAGTAGTGACTTCTAAGATAACTATTTGATATAATAATTCATTTATTATGCTTATTGTCCATTTCTATCTTTTGCAATCAAAACTCCATTTGGGCAAGAATCTTTTAGCAGTATTTCATAACTGTGGTATATTGTCTTTTTATATTCATTCATCTAAAAGTGTTTCCTAACTTTCCTGGTGATTTTCTCTTTGATTAATTGGTTAGTTAGGAATTTGTTGCTTAATTTCCACAATTTTTTGACTTGTCCAAATTCGTCTCTGATATTGATGTCTAATCTCTTTCCATTTTGGTCAAAGAACATACTCTGTATTATTTCAATTATTTTAAATATACTCGGGCTTATTTCATAGGATCATATATGGCCTATCTTCCATAGTGTTTCTTGTGCAGTTGAGAATTCATGTATTCTGCTGCTGTTGTATGGAGAGTTTTGTAGAGGTCTGTTAAGTCTAGTTAGTTTATACTGTTGTTCAAGCTGATGATCTCACTAGGTGTTCTATCCATTTTACATATGGGATATCGACATCTCCAATTATTATTGTTGAATAGATTTTTCTCCCTGCAATTCTGGCAGATATTGCTGTGTGTATTTGGAAGCTCTGTTTTGAGGTCTATATATGTTATAATTGTTATATATTCTTGATTGATTGACACTTTTATTAAGAAATGTCTCTTTTTCTCTAGCAATATTTTTTGTCTTAAAGTTTCTTTCGTCTGTTATTATCATAGCTAGTCCAGCTCTTTTTGTTTGCTGTTTGCTTGATACGTAGTTCCCATTCTTTTACAGTCAGATCAGTTTTTAAAAAAACCTTCTTCTAATCTCTCCTTTTTGAATCAAATATTTAATTCATTTCTATTTAAAGTAATGATTAATAAAGTAGGATTTATATCTTTCATTTTGCTATTTGTTGTCTTATACATTTTATTTTCTGTATTCCTTTTTATTTTTCTTAAGTAGATAGTTTTTAGTGTACCATTTAATTTCTTTGTTGTTTCTTCTGCTCTATTTAAAAAATTATTTTCTTGGCAATTCCGCAGAAGATTGCAATTAATACCTAGTTTATATCAATGTCATTTGGACTAAAAATGACTATATGTATATATACTTTTTTCTCTATAATTCCTCTTCTTCTCATTTAAAAGATAATTACAGAAGGCAACAATTATAAATCTGTGTTGACAGGCGCATAATTTATATAGCTGTGATTTGTAACAATAATAGTATAAAGGAAGCAGAGAAGAGAGCTATATAGGAGCTACGGTGGTTGGGGCATGCATTCAGCACTCCAGCAAGCAGTGATAATTCTGCCATAGTGTTCACTTCCTGCTTGCGCAGCTTTTGAGGTCAGCCAATGTTGGGATCTTAGGGCCTTCTTAGGTCTTTCCTCAGCATACACATTGCTCTGCCTATGTACATGGCCCTCTAGATTTCCAAGTAGGTTTCAGAGCTTCAGAAGGGACCTTATGGATATCTCAATCTCTGGTGAATTTTGACAGTTTTTACTGGTGTTTATTTTATGATACAGATTTTCCTACGTCTTTTCTCCACCATTCTAGCTGACATCTTCTCACAATCAATATTCTAACCTTTAACTAAAAGTCTATGTACCATATTGCTTAGGCAAATAGTGAATTTCTCCCCCTTTCTCTCTTTGAGTGGCAAAGTAACTAGAATGACAATCTCTTATAGTTCAACTAGGATATATAGTCGAGATATATATGTATAGTAGGATATATAGGATATATATAGCACGATATATAGGACATACAGTAGGTCTTGACATCTTTTTTTTTTTTTTTTTTTGAGACAGAGTCTCACTTTGTCACCCAGGCTGGAGTGCAGTGGCACATTCTCGGCTCACTACAAGCTCCGCCTCCCGAGTTCACGCCATTCCCCTGCCTCGGCCTCTCTGAGTAGCTGGGACTACAGGTGCCCGCCACCACGCCCTGCTAATTTTTTGTATTTTGTTTTTTAGTAGAGACGGGGTTTCACCGTGGTCTCGGTCTCCTGACCTCGTGATCCGCCCACTTTGGCCTGCCAAAGTGCTGGGATTACAAGAGTGAGCCACCGCACCCGGCCAGGTCTTGATATCTAAGCCCAAAGTAAAGGATGATTATGCATACATGGGTTTTTTCAGGGGATTTCCTGTGAATTAATGTAGAATCTACATTTTGATTAGTCTTAAAGCTCCTTCATGTGCCCATTTATTGCAACCGGTTTGTTTAAAGCTCAGAGTTTTTAAGCTAATTTATTACGAGAGCTAATTTGCACACATAATGACCCTGAATTTGATGTATGGCTGTTTCATATGTATCTTTTAAAGAAAATTTCCCATTTGTGAGAAATGCTTTGACTCTGAGTAGCTGAATTCTGCAGGCATCAACAGAGGTTTATTTATTTGTTGTAAATGAGATTTTCTCAGTTAAATCCTCAGTGTCCTCAAAAACAACTCCATCAGTCTGTTGGAATGGAACTCTCGTCAATGAGTTAGAAATATATTTTAGATGTATTTTCATCAAGAACATATTGTGATGTTACCTTAAAGATCATTTAGCCTGATCTGCATTCTGGAAACAATGTTGTGTTACAGAAGGGTAACAATGCTCACACTGCCTAATTTGCTTTGACTTGTCACCATTAGCTTTATATTGTGACGGGCAACTATGCCATAGGAATTTATGAAGTTGGACTTCATTTCCACAGCAGTAGATCTCTGCTAAGTTAACTGGAATGAAGTTAATTTCCTCTAAGAGAGATGCTGGGGACACTTAAAAATGTGTAGTTAAGCTGGCATGCTTAATAGCAGCTCATATTCTGCATTATAGTGGAAACTAAGAAATTGGTTCATTACTGATAAAAACATTTATTGTCTATATACTGCTTTTGTAAATGATGAAAAGCCTATATTGACTACAGGGCTGCAGTTAACCTACAACATATATGCCTTATCTGGCAAC